>NC_067249.2:230254694-231504694 GCF_019359855.2 Lolium perenne
GAAATAAAAGGCAGAATCTGTCAAAACAGAACAGTTCGGAAAGACGAATTTTATTGAGGCACCAGACTTACTCAAATGAAAATGTTCAAATTGAATGAAAGTTGCGTACATATCTGAGGATCACTCACGTAAATTGGCATAATTTTCTGAGTTACCTACAGAGAATTAGGCCTAGATTCGTGACAGCAAAGAAATCTGTTTCTGCGCAGTAATCCAAATCTAGTATGAACCTTACTATCAAAGACTTTACTTGGCACAACAATGCACAAAACTAAGATAAGGAGAGTTTGCTACAGTAGTAACAACTTCCAAGACTCAAATATAAAATAAAAGTACTGTAGTAAAAACATGGGTTGTCTCCCATAAGCGCTTTTCTTTAACGCCTTTCAGCTAGGCGCAGAAAGTGTGTATCAAGTATTATCGAAAGATGGGGCATCTACAGCGGGGCGTGGAGTTTTCTCAACCATGCATAGTATTTTGAATACATAGGTTTCAGCGGCTCCCTTTTCATTAGTCTTGGGCTTGCTACTCTCATCAAACAAATTTTCAGGAACAAGCCAAGCATAATTATCATCTAGAGCTTCATGCATCGCTAGGAGCTTACATGGTATTGGTGCTTTAATCTCCCCACCATCATTAACATTATTAGTGTACTTAATTCTATCCATATCCATCTTTTCAAGTGTTCTTTTAAAATCGGTGATCATACCAAGCCTATCATGCTTACTAAAAACTTTTCTAGCTTCTTTGGCTACATCCTCAAATTCTCGCACTAGGACTTTTAAAACAAAATCTCTCTTCTCTCCCCTCTCCATATCAGAAAGTGTAAGAAACATGTGTTGTATCATGGGGTTGAGACTAATAAATCTAGCTTCCATCATGCGTACCAAACAAACAGAGGCATCTTCATAGGTAGGGACAGCTTTTGCAAGGGGTATATCTTTAAGATCTTCATGCATACTAACATGGGTGAAAAATTCTTCTATATTATCTCTTCCAATTATAGACCCTTGTCCTACCGGTATATCTTTTTCAGTAAAATTAAAAGGAAACATGTTGAAATAAGTAAAGCAGATGCAAGTAACTATTTTTTTTTGTGTTTTTGATATAGCAAACAAGATAGCAAGTAAAGTAAAACTAGCAACTAATTTTTGTGTGTTTTGATTTAGTGCAGCAAACAAAGTAGTAAATAAAATAAAGCAAGACAAAAACAAAGTAAAGAGATTGCGATGTGGAGACTCCCCTTGCAGCGTGTCTTGATCTCCCTGGCAACGGCGCCAGAAATTTAGCTTGCTGGCGTGGGAGTTAGAAATCTTTGTGGAGTAACTTTTCTTCAGGTCCCCGGCAACGGCGCCAGAAATTTAGCTTGATACGCGTACAACACGCGTCCGTTGGGAACCCCAAGTGGAAGGTCTGATGCGTATAACAGCAAGTTTCCCTCAGTAAGAAACCAAGGTTTATCGAACCAGTAGGAGCCAAGAAGCACGTTGAAGGTTGATGGAGGCGAGATGTAGTGCGGCGCAACACCAGGGATTCCGGCGCCAACGTGGAACCTGCACAACACAACCAAAGTACTTTGCCCCAACGAAACAGTGAGGTTGTCAATCTCACCGGCTTGCTGTAACAAAGGATTAGATGTATAGTGTGGATGATGATTGTTTGCAGAAAACAGTAGAACAAGTATTGCAGTAGATTGTATTCGATTAAAAGAATGGACCGGGGTCCACAGTTCACTAGAGGTGTCTCTCCCATAAGATAAATAGCATGTTGGGTGAACAAATTACAGTTGGGAAATTGACAAATAGAGAGGGCATGACAATGCACATACATGATACGATGAGTAGTGTGAGATTTAATTGGGCATTACGACAAAGTACATAGACCGCTATCCAGCATGCATCTATGCCTAAAAAGTCCACCTTCAGGTTATCATCCGAACCCCTTCCAGTATTTAGTTGCAAACAACAGACAATTGCATTAAGTATGGTGCGTAATGTAATCAATAACTACATCCTCGGACATAGCATCAATGTTTTATCCCTAGTGGCAACAACACATTCACAGCCTTAGAACTTTCTATCACTGTCCCAGATTTAATGGAGGCATGAACCCACTATCGAGCATAAATACTCCCTCTTGGAGTTAAGAGTAAAAACTTGGCCAGAGCCTCTACTAATAACGGAGAGCATGCAAGATCATAAACAACACATAGGTAATAGATTGATAATCAACATAACATAGTATTCTCTATCCATCGGATCCCAACAAACACAACATATAACATTACAGATAGATGATCTTGATCATGTTAGGCAGCTCACAAGACCCGACAATGAAGCACATAAGGAGAAGACAACCATCTAGCTACTGCTATGGACCCATAGTCCAGGGGTGAACTACTCACTCATCAATCCGGAGGCGACCATGGCGGTGTAGAGTCCTCCGGGAGATGATTCCCCTCTCCGGCAGGGTGCCGGAGGCGATCTCCTGAATCCCCGGCGGCGGCGTCTCTGGAAGGTTTTCCGTATCGTGGCTCTCGGTACTGGGGCTATTATCGACGAAGGCTTAAGTAGGCGGAAGGGTAGGTCAAGGGGCGTCACGAGGGGCCCAGACGACAGGGCCGCGCGGCCAGGGTCCAGGCCGCGCCGCCCTGGTGTCTGGCCACCTCGTGGCCCCACTTCGTTTCTCCCTCGGTCTTCTGGAAGCTTCATGGAAAAATAGGACCCTGGGCGTTGATTTCGTCCAATTCCGAGAATATTTCCTTACTAGGATTCCTGAAACCAAAAACAGCAGAAAACAGCAACTGGCTCTTCGGCATCTCGTTAATAGGTTAGTGCCGGAAAATGCATAAATATGACATAAAGTATGCATAAAACATGTAGGTATCATCAATAATGTGGCATGGAACATAAGAAATTATCGATACGTCGGAGACGTATCAGCATCCCCAAGCTTAGTTTCTGCTCGTCCCGAGCAGGTAAACGATAACAAAGATAATTTCTGGAGTGACATGCCATCATAATCTTGATCATACTATTGTAAGCATATGTAATGAATGCAGCGATCAAAACAATGTAAATGACATGAGTAAACAAATGAATCATAAAGCAAAGACTTTTCATGAATAGTACTTCAAGACAAGCATCAATAAGTCTTGCATAAGAGTTAACTCATAAAGCAATAATTCAAAGTAAAGGTATTGAAGCAACATAAAGGAAGATGAAGTTTCAGCGGTTGCTTTAAACTTGTAACATGTATATCTCATGGATAGTTGTCAATGCAAAGTAATATAACAAGTGCAATATGCAAGTATGTAGGAATCAATGCACAATTCACACAAGTGTTTGCTTCTTGAGGTGGAGAGAGATAGGTGAACTGACTCAACATAAAAGTAAAAGAAAGGTCCTTCAAAGAGGAAAGCATCGATTGCTATATTTGTGCTAGAGCTTTGGTTTTGAAAACAAGAAACAATTTTGTCAACGGTGGTAATAAAGCATATGTGTTATGTAAATTATATCCTACAAGTTGCAAGCCTCATGCATAGTATACTAATAGTGCCCGCACCTTGTCCTAATTAGCTCGGATTACCTGGATTATCATCGCAATACACATGTTTTAACCAAGTGTCACAAAGGGGTACCTCTATGCCGCCTGTACAAAGGTCTAAGGAGAAAGCTCGCATCGGATTTCTCGCTATTGATTATTCTCAACTTAGACATCCATACCGGGACAACATAGACAACAGATAATGGACTCCTCTTTTATGCATAAGCATGTAGCAACAATTAGTGTTCTCATATGAGATTGAGGATATATGTCCAAAACTGAAACTTCCACCACGGATCATGGCTTTAGTTAGCGGCCCAATGTTCTTCTCTAACAATATGCATGCTCTAACCATTAAATGAGTGGTAAATCGCCCTTACTTCAGACAAGACGGACATGCATAGCAACTCACATGATATTCAACAAAAGAGTAGTTGATGGCATCCCCAGAAACATGGTTATCGCACAACAAGCAACTTAATAAGAGATAAAGTGCATAAGTACATATTCAATACCACAATAGTTTTTAAGCTATTTGTCCCATGAGCTATATATTGCTAAGATAAAGAATGGAAATTTTAAAGGTAGCACTCAAGCAATTTACTTTGGAATGGCGGAGAAATACCATGTAGTAGGTAGGTATGGTGGACACAAATGGCATAGTGGTTGGCTCAAGGATTTTGGATGCATGAGAAGTATTCCCTCTCGATACAAGGTTTAGGCTAGCAAGGTTATTTGAAACAAACACAAGGATGAAGCGGTGTAGCAAAACTCACATAAAAGACATATTGTAAACATTATAAGACTCTACACTGTCTTCCTTGTTGTTCAAACTCAATACTAGAAATTATCTAGACCTTAGAGAGACCAATTATGCAAACCAAATTTTAGCATGCTCTATGTATTTCTTCATTAATAGGTGCGAAGTATATGATGCAAGAGATTAAACATGAGCACAACAATTGCCAAGTATCACATTATCCAAGACATTTTAGCAATTACTACATGTATCATTTTCCAATTCCAACCATATAACAATTTAACGAAGAAGAAACTTTCGCCATGAATACTATGAGTAAAGCCTAAGGACATATTTGTCCATATGCAACAGCGGAGCGTGTCTCTCTCCCACACAATGAATGCTAGGATCCATTTTATTCAAACAAAACAAAAACAAAAACAACAGACGCTCCAAGCAAAGTACATAAGATATGATGGAATAAAAATATAGTTTCACTAGAGGAACCTGATAATGTTGTTGATGAAGAAGGGGATGCCTTGGGCATCCCCAAGCTTAGACGCTTGAGTCTTCTTGATATATGCAGGGGTGAACCACCGGGGCATCCCCAAGCTTAGAGCTTTCACTCTCCTTGATCATATTGTATCATCTCCCTCTCTTGATCCTTGAAAACTTCCTCCACACCAAACTCAAAACAACTCATTAGAGGGTTAGTGCATAATTAAAATTTACATGTTCAGAGGTGACACAATCATTCTTTACACTTCTGGACATTGCACAAAGCTACTGAAAGTCAATGGAATCGAAAAATCCATCAAGCATGGCAAAACAGGCAATGCGAAATAGAAGGCAGAATCTGTCAAAATAGAACAGTTCGTAAAGACGAATGTTATTGAGGCACGAGACTTGCTCAAATGAAAATGCTCAAATTGAATGAAAGTTGCGTACATATCTGAGGATCACTCACGTAAATTGGCATAATTTTCTGAGTTACCTACAGAGAATTAGGCCCAGATTCGTGACAGCAAAGAAATCTGTTTCTGCGCAGTAAACCAAATCTAGTATGAACCTTAGTATCAAAGACTTTACTTGGCACAACAATGCACAAAACTAAGATAAGGAGAGGTTGCTACAGTAGTAACAACTTCCAAGACTCAAATATAAAATAAAAGTACTGTAGTAAAAACATGGGTTGTCTCCCATAAACTTTGGGGAATAGAACTTTCCCCTCGGGACATCACGTATGAAAAAAGAAAGGCAATAAAATCACAGATTCTACCAGACTTCATCGCAGAGTGGATGGAGTTACAAAATACAGGACCACCGGATTTATCAAGAACTTGGACTATGAACTTCGACGGGTCCAAGAGATTAGAGGGAGCTAGAGCAGGCGTTATACTAATATCACCTGAGGGCGACAAGCTGAAGTATGTCTTCAGGATGACGTTCCCAAACGCATCTTACAATGAGGCAGAGTACGAAGCTCTCATACACGGGATGAAGATGGCAAAAGCTTGTGGCGCAACTCGACTAAAAATCTTTGGCGACTCGCAGTTGGTGGCTCAGCAAGTCATGAACCAATGTGATGCAGTCAATGACAGTATGATAGCATACAAGGAAGTGTACAATGAGCTCGAGAAGTTGTTTGATGGATGCGAAGTAAATCACATCAGCAGGCTGAGCAATGATGAAGCCGACGTTCTCGCAAACATCGGGTCACAATGCCTCGCAATTCCACCAGGCGTCTTTTGGGAAGAGATAGCAGAGAGATCTACGAAGTCGACAAAACCAAAAAAGAAGGAGAAAGACAAGAAACCCTCGGGGGCTACCAAGGAAGCACCAGAGGAAGAAGAAGAAGAGGAACATGACTTGGTGATGATGGTGCAGATACCTTGGATGCAGGTCTATATATCATACATCTTAAAGCAGGAGATACCCGACGATCCAGTGGAAGCAAGGCGAGTTATTCGACGATCAAAAGCCTTTACTGTGGTTAAAGGGGAGTTATACAAACGAAGTATTTCGGGAGTACTACAAAGATGCGTTACACCCGAAGAAGGAAGGATGATGTTGAAGGATGTACACGAAGGAATCTGCGGCCATCACGCAAGCAGTCGAGCTATTGCAGCCAAGGTTTTCAGAGCCGGATTCTACTGGTTGACAGCAATAGAGGATGCAAAGGAGATAGTACGAACTTGTGACGCATGCCAAAGATTCGCCTCGAAACCTCATTCCCCGGTAACAGAACTGATGCCAATACCATTGTCTTGGCCCTTTGCTCAATGGGGCCTCGATATGGTGGGGAAATTACATAAAGCTTCGCCAGGAGGATACGAGTACATGCTCATCGCTGTCGATAAATTCACAAAATGGATAGAAGCCAAGCCGATAAATTCACCAGACGGAGCATCTGCCATCAAGTTTGTGAAAAGCATCGTCTTCAGGTTTGGAGTACCTCATAGCATCGTCACGGACAATGGCAGCAACTTCACATCCAAGGAATTAAAAGCATATTGTGCAGAGGTAGGCATCAAACTACACTTTGCATCAGTTGCGCACCCGCAAACCAATGGCCAAGTCGAAAAGCCAATGGGATCATCTGCAACGGTATCAAGAAGCGCTTGTTAGGACCACTGGAAAAAGCTCGACACACCTGGCCGGAGGAGTTTCCAAGCGTATTATGGAGTATCCGAACAACACCAAATACAACGACATAGGAAACTCCGTTTTTTCTGGTCCATGGAGCTGAGGCAGTGCTGCCAATCGAAATAGAGCATGATTCCCCGAGAGTCACAGAATACAACGAGGAAACTTCAAGAAGAGCATTGGAGGATGATGTCGATGCACTAGATGAAGCTCGAGATGAAGTACTATCAAGGGTCACCAAATATCAGCAAGACTTGAAAAATTATCATAGTCGACGCTTGAGACCAAGGTCCTTTCAGGTGGGAGACCTAGTTCTACGACTCAACCAGCAGGGTACTGAAAAACTCGAGTCACCATGGCTCAGCCCTTACATCGTCACAGAAGTCATCGAAGGAGGAGCATACAGAATCAAAGACAAGAAGTCCGGGGCTCCTGAGAAAAACCCCTGGAACGTGGCACAGCTAAGGCGTTTCAGTACATTGTATTTTTACAAGGAGGACTATTTTTACAAGGAGGACTATATTTTCCGGGGCTCCCGAGAAAAACCCCTGGAACGTGGCACAGCTAAGGCGTTTTGACGCTTAGTGTCGAAATATAGTCCTCCTTGTAAAAATACAATGTACTGAAACACCCGCGAGTTTTCAGACGCACTCTTTTCCTTTTTCGGGGCACCGAGTGGGGCCGGGAAAGGTTTTTAATGAGGCGGGCTCGCGGGGCTGCAATATAATAAAGATAGTTGAGATATATATTTCTCCGACAGGCTCGGGGGCTTGTGCTTCAGACTTGCAATATATATTTCCGAAAAATATTTCGCCTTGGTGCATAAACACCTCGCAAAATAAACAAAGATACAAGATAGCGATCAGCAACAAGACACGGGGGCTCGTACCCGCAAATATAGTATATCCAATATAACTTAGCTGCTTTGGTCCAAAACCTCGCACATACAATAAAGAAAAGTCGCCATCGAAACACTCGGGGGCTTGATGAGGAAAAATAAAAACATTTATCGACTTTACAATATAGAACATGTCCACAACATACAAGAGACAACTCCCGAGAAAAAATCAACATGACAAGAGAAAAAGAAAAATCAATTATGGCCTAGTATATTGTCTATGGTCATCCGATTTGAAGTACGAGTACTGTGTTCAGCATAGCTGCCTTTCACGAAGAATTCTGAATCCATCCGAAGAAGCTCATCCATCATATCTTCTGCGATAGGGGTTACATAATCATCAATTTTGCCAACATCCCTTTTCTTTTTCGCCATCTTCGCCAAGCACTTGGTGACAATTTGGCTCATATCAAACTTGGGATGGAAGATTTTGATCATCATCATAGCAAACCTGACGCCAGCATAGAGCTGTGCCCGAACAAAGCCATGGATTTTTGGAGCATCTCGAAATTTCTCCATCAAGCCAAGAAGAGTATCGGGTGCTTCGTTCGGAGGAAACATTGTTTTGTAAACCAAAGATAAGGTTCTAGTACAAAAATCCAGGAAATCACGAACCTGACAGGCGCGGTCTTGAAATCTGACAATTTGTCGGGTCCGTTCTGGAGTGGCCCAGAACAGACAACCATGGTCAAGGGAAAGATTGACGAGCAGGTTAGTCCTCGTGTTTACCCTTTCATCTTCAGCCGCAGCATCGAGAAAGGAACCTATTCGACGACAACACGAAAATCTCAAAAAAGGATACAGCAGAAAGATAGAAGGAGCTTTGGTTCGAAATAAAATACCAGATATATCGGCAACGGCCTCATTCATCAACTCAAGCATGGAATTCTCTCGAGCAGTTGCTTTCTCAGCTTCAGAAACGGCGGCTTCTTTGGCAGCCATGGCCTCTTGAGCTTGTTGAAGTGCAATTTTTTCTGCTTCGGAGGCCTTGCGAGATTTTTCCATCACCACAAGTGTTTGCCTCTTCGCATACTGAAGTTGTTGCCGAAGTTCTTCCAAGTCTTGCGACAAATTCTCACTCGAGGAATTTTCACCAAGTTCAGTATTAATGAGAACTTCCCTCGAGTGAGAAGTAGGCAAAATATCGGAAGGAGCATGAGTTGGAGTATAGTTATCAAATATCAACTGAAATTAAAAAGAGTCGACATCAATCATCAAGCAAAATAGAATTCCATTGATTTTCAGAATAATTACAAGACATTACAATGGATCTAGTGGGATTGGTGTCGCCAAAAGCTACTTTGGCGACAACATCAAAAGGAAGAAAGGAAAGGAGGAAAAAAGGGGAGGAAGGACAAGACGGTCTACTGGACCTCCGGTTTGGATGAACTTGGAGCCGGAGTTGGCTTGCACCCAAGATAGGCGAGGACCTTCTTCGAGTTTGGTTTTGCAGCCTTGATCAGCGACTGCCACTTTTTGGTCTCCATCTCTTGCGTGTCGCCAACCTTGGTCCAATCGATGTCATGTTGGCTATCGGCAATTAAGGCGATGGTACCCTCTACGCCAACCTTCAAACTTTCTTGGCGAAGCTTGAGCCCAAGGTTTTCGGTAGTATTGAAGCATTTGGCGAGGGCAAGGAACGGCGTGGGTTGCTCCTTTTTCGGGAAGAAGTAGGGATACAGTCGCGACAACCCCGCCTCAGCTTCGGCAAGGCCGTCGCGTGCCTCGTCTCCATGAATCTCCAGAAGAGAAAGCGCGTCAAGAAGGGGATCATTTTCGGGATCACTAAGTTCATATTCTTGACCCGTCTTTCCTGCTAAGACAAAAGTTTATCGATAAGCAAGCAAGATAGAAGAAGTTCAAAGCAGTCAAAATAGTTTGGGTACTTACTGACGAAACGACGACTTTGCGACGCCAGGCGCTTGATAATCGCCTCCTCGCGAGCAGATTGTTCAGAAATGCGCTCGCTTAGAGAGTTTTCCGCCTCATGAAGTCTCTTTCGAAGATCTTCGACGGTGGCGGCCTCTGCCTTAGCCTTTTTGGCATCTGCTTCAGCCTCCTAGCGAGCTTTTTCACTTTGCTCCAGTTTGCGAGCAAGTGTATCAACACGATTTTTAGCTTCCGCAAGATCGGCTGAAAAAGCAGTCGACAATATTGAGTATGGCGACAAGAATTAAGAGGAAGGAAATGCAATTGAGAAAAAGATAGCAAGATAGTACCTTTCAGCTGGTTGGAAAGATCACGGTACCCGACGAATTGGGTACCAAGACGGAAAAACTCCTTCATCAAAGGCTACAGAAACCAAAAGAAAGAAAAGTCAAAATATAGTGCGGGAAAAATTCAGTGGCAACATGGGAAAAGAAGCAACAAACAAAAGAGTAATGGATGAAACTTACGTCATTCAGTGAAGAAGTCGTGAAACTACCACTTAATTGGGTGGGTTCTTCGACTGGTTCAATTCTGGCCCTCTTTGGTGAAGGGACTCGGGGGCTTGAAGGTGGAGTCGGATGCTCGATGATATGTTGAGGAGGTGAAGTTTCCTCCACCTCAGGCTGAGCATCCGACACAACTAAAGTACGTGACGTACTCGTTCGAGCAGCCACGTCATTAGGCGGATTTTCTTCCTCGTCGTCGCTGCAATAAAACGTCGACAAAATAAGCAAAATGACGACAAGTATTTTGCAAGACAAACAACAAAAGATAGTGACTTACGAGCTGACGAGGGCATCCAAAAAAGGGTCGAAAGCTTTCTTTCCTTGGGGAGGACCAACTTCTTCGGCTTTGGAGGTGCCGGAATCTTCGACTTCATTCCTCTTCCTTTTGTTATTAGGAGAAACAGCAGGAGGAGGAGAAGGTACTGAGGCAGTGCCCTCAGATTCAGTCTCTTTTTCAGAGGATACTGCAGATTTTCAGGAAACTGCGGCTTCACTCTCAGGGCGAGAAGTACCCTGGTTGTCGTCGGTGACAACGGCCCGTTCTTCGACTTCCCCACCTTCGGGAAGGGGAGGAAGAGAAACAAGATCCGGATGGTTCTACAAAATAGAAGAATGTCGAAAAGAAAGTCATACAAAGGATGTCAACAAAAGCAAAAAAGTAGTCGACAAGAAAATTCACACGAGAACTTACCTCAGGGAGAGGGTTGGTGGCGCTATATGGTTTCACGCGGCAAGATGAGGGGACCGGATCCTTCTTGTTGAGGGAAGAGATTTTTCGGACAAGTTTTTCTAAGTCCTTGACCGGCAAATCCACCGACAAGCGATCCACATCTTCATCGCCAGCATACTTCCAGAGGGGATTCTTGCGAGCTTGCAGAGGCTGCACTCTAATCCTAAGGAAATACGCCGTGATTTGGATACCCGATAGCTCTTGGCCACGGGTATTCTGAAGTTCGCGGATGCGGGTCATCAGTGCCTCTGTCGCCGTTTTTTCTTCGGCGGTAGCATCTGCATCCCAGGAGCGTCGGCGACAGATTCTTTCGGCACCATCAAAAGGAGGAATATTGTCTTCAACAGACCCGTGATTCTCCTCATGGATGTACAGCCATTTTTTATGCCACCCTTGAACTGAATCAAGGAATTTGACATCGAAATATTCGACATCAGGGCGGACGCAGATAACAACGCCACCTATGTTATAGGCGACGTTGGCAGAGCCATTGTGGCGACAAAAGAAGAGACGCTTCCATAAAGCCCAGTTAGGCTGGACTCCAAGGAAGGACTCACAGAGGGTGATGAAGATTGAGATGTGGAGAATGGAGTTGGGTTTAAGGTGATGGAGTTGCAATCCGTACATGAAAAGCAACCCTCGAAGGAAATTGTGGATAGGGGCGGAGAGGCCGCGGATGAGATGGTCAACAAAACTAACCCGATACTCCATTGGAGGGGTTGGGTAGCTTTCCTCGCTGGGGAAGCGCAGCGCGTCTGGTTTCTTGCTGATCCCCAGTTTCTTGAGCAGGTTGATATCCTGGGAGGTGATTTTGGATCTCTCCCACTCCGCGCTTCCAAGATCCGCGGCAGCCATTGCGGATTCTGGGGTAGTGTGCCTGGTGAGTGATAGCGTGTATACACACGTCCGTTGGGAACCCCAAGAGGAAGGTGTGATGCGTATAGAAGCAAGTTTTCCCTCAGTAAGAAACCAAGGTTATCGAACCAGTAGGAGCCAAGAAGCACGTTGAAGGTTGATGGCGGCGGGATGTAGTGCGGCGCAACACCAGGGATTCCGGCGCCAACGTGGAACCTGCACAACACAACCAAAGTACTTTGCCCCAACGAAACAGTGAGGTTGTCAATCTCACCGGCTTGCTGTAACAAAGGATTAGATGTATAGTGTGGATGATGATTGTTTGCAGAAAACAGTAGAACAAGTATTGCAGTAGATTGTATTCGATTAAAAGAATGGACCGGGGTCCACAGTTCACTAGAGGTGTCTCTCCCATAAGATAAATAGCATGTTGGGTGAACAAATTACAGTTGGGCAATTGACAAATAAAGAGAGCATGACAATGCACATACATGATATGATGAATATTGTGAGATTCAATTGGGCATTACGACAAAGTACATAGACCGCTATCCAGCATGCATCTATGCCTAAAAAGTCCACCTTCAGGTTATCATCCGAACCCCTTCCAGTATTAAGTTGCAAACTGATACGTCTCAAACGTATCTATAATTTCTTATGTTCCATGCTACTTTTATGATGATACTCACATGTTTTATACACATTATATGTCATTATTATGCATTTTCCGGCACTAACCTATTAACGAGATACCGAAGAGCCAGTTGCTGTTTTCTGCTGTTTTTGGTTTCAGAAATCCTAGTAAGGAAATATTCTCGGAATTGGACGAAATCAACGTCCAGGGTCCTATTTTCACACGAAGCTTCCAGAAGACCGAAGGGAAGACGAAGTGGGGCCACGAGGTGGCGACACACCAGGGCGGCGTGGCCCAAGCCCTGGCCGCGCCGGCCGGTGGTGTGGGCCCCTCGTGACGCCCCTTTACCTGCCCTTCCGCCTACAAATAGCCTCCGTCGCGAAACCCCCAGTACCGAGAGCCACGATACGGAAAACCTTACTGAGACGCCGCCGCCGCCAATCCCATCTCGGGGGATTCAGGAGATCGCCTCCGGCACCCTGCCGGAGAGGGGATTCATCTGCCGGAGGACTCTACACCGCCATGGTCGCCTCCGGATTGATGAGTGAGTAGTTCACCCCTGGACTATGGGTCCATAGCAGGAGCTAGATGGTTGTCTTCCCCTCATGTGCTTCATTGTCGGATCTTGTGAGCTACCTAACATGATCAAGATCATCTATCTGTAATGCTATATGTTGTGTTTGTTGGGATCCGATGGATAGAGAATACTATGTTATGTTGATTATCAATCTATTACCTATGTGTTGTTTATGATCTTGCATGCTCTCCGTTGTTAGTAGAGGCTCTGGCCAAGTTTTTGCTAGTAACTCCAAGAGGGAGTATTTATGCTCGATAGTGGGTTCATGCCTCCATTAAATCTGGGACAGTGACAGAAAGTTCTAAGGTTGTGGATGTGCTGTTGCCACTAGGGATAAAACATTGATGCTATGTTCGAGGATATAGTTATTGATTACATTACGCACCATACTTAATGCAATTGTCTGTTGCTTGCAACTTAATACCGGAAGGGGTTCGGATGATAACCTGAAAGTGGACTTTTTAGGCATAGATGCATGCTGGATAGCGGTCTATGTACTTTGTCGTAATGCCCAATTGAATCTCACAATACTCATCATGTCATGTATGTGCATTGTCATGCCCTCTCTATTTGTCAATTGCCCAACTGTAATTCATTCACCCAACATGCTATTTATCTTATGGGAGAGACACCTCTAGTGAACTGTGGACCCCGGTCCATTCTTTTACATCGAATACAATCTACTGCAATACTTGTTTTACTGTTCTCTGCAAACAATCATCATCCACACTATACATCTAATCCTTTGTAACAGCAAGCCGGTGAGATTGACAACCTCACTGTTTCGTTGGGGCAAAGTACTTTGGTTGTGTTGTGCAGGTTCCACATTGGCGCCGGAATCCCTGGTGTTGCGCCGCACTACATCTTGCCGCCATCAACCTTCAACGTGCTTCTTGGCTCCTACTGGTTCGATAAACCTTGGTTTCTAACTGAGGGAAAACTTGCTGCTGTACACATCATACCTTCCTCTTGGGGTTCCCAACGGACGAGTGCTTTACCGTCACAAGGAAGCTACTACGCCTACGTCAACTGTACGCTAGCAGCATATTTTCTGCCGCCGTTGCCGGGGATCGAAGAAAAGTTACACCACAAAGATTTTCAACTCCCACGTCAACAGCATATTTTCTGGCGCCGTTGCCGGGGAGATCAAGACACGCTGCAAGGGGAGTCTCCACAATCCAATCTCTTTACTTTGTTTTTGTCTTGCTTTATTTTATTTACTACTTTGTTTGCTGCACTAAAACAAAACACAAAAAAAAAATTAGTTGCTAGTTTTACTTTACTTACTATCTTGTTTGCTATATCAAAAACACACAAAAATTAGTTACTTGCATTTACTTTACTTATTTCATCATGTTTCCTTTTAATTTTACTGAAAAAATATACCGGTAGGACAAGGGTCTATAATTGGAAGAGATAATATAGAGAATTTGTCACCCATGTTAGTATGCATGAAGCTCTAGATGATAATTATGCTTGGCTTGTTCCTGAAAATTTGTTTGATGAGAATAGCAAGCCCAAGACTAATGAAAAGGGAGCCGCTGAAACCTATGTATCCAAAATACTATGCATGGTTGAGAAAACTCCACATCCCGCTGTAGATGCTCCATCTTTCGATAATACTTGATACACACTTTCTGCGCCTAGCTGAAAGGCGTTAAAGAAAAGCGCTTATGGGAGACAACCCATGTTTTTACTACAGTAATTTTGTTTTATATTTGAGTCTTGGAAGTTGTTTACTACTGTAGCAACCTCTCCTTATCTTAGTTTTATTGCATTGTTGTGCCAAGTAAAGTCTCTAATAGAAGGATGATACTAGATTTGGATTACTGCGCAGAAACAGTTTTCTTTGCTGTCACGAATCTGGGTAAAATTCTCTGTAGGTAACTCAGAAAATTATGCCAATTTACGTGAGTGATCCTCAGATATGTACGCAACTTTCATTAGTTTTAAGTTTTCTCATATGAGCAAGTCTGGTGCCTGTTAAAAATTCGTTTTTACGAACTGTTCTGTTTTGACAGATTCTGCCTTTTATTTTGCATTGCCTGTTTTGCTATGTTAGATGGATTTCTTTGTTCCATTGACTTTCAGTAGCTTTGTGCAATGTCCAGAAGTATAAAGAATGATTGTGTCACCTCTGAATATGTGAATTTTGATTATGCACTAATCCTCTAATGAGTTTGTTTCGAGTTTGGTATGGAGGAAGTTTTCAAGGATCAAGAGAGGAGGATGATATACACTATGATCAAGGAGAGTGAAAGCTCTAAGCTTGGGGATGCCCCGGTGGTTCACCCCTGCATATATCAAGAAGACTCAAGCGTCTAAGCTTGGGGATGCCCAAGGCATCCCCTTCTTCATCGACAATATTATCAGGTTCCTCTAGTGAAACTATATTTTTATTCCGTCACATCTTATGTACTTTGCTTGGAGCGTCGGTTTGTTTTTGTTTTTGTTTTGTTTGAATAAAGTTGGATCCTAGCATTCATTGTGTGGGAGAGAGACACGCTCCGCTGTTGCATATGGACAAATATGTCCTTAGGCTTTACTCATAGTATTCATGGCGAAGGTTGAATCTTCTTCGTTAAATTGTTATATGGTTGGAATCGGAAAATGATATATGTGGTAATTGGTATAATATCTTGAATAATGTGATACTTGGCAATTGTTGTGCTCATGTTTAAGCTCTTGCATCATATACTTTGCACTTATTAATGAAGAAATACATAGAGCATGCTAAAATTTGGTTTGCATAATTGGTCTCTCTAAGGTCTAGATAATTTCTAGTATTGAGTTTGAACAACAAGGAAGACGGTGCAGAGTCTTGTAATGTTTACAATATGACTTTTATGTGAGTTTTGCTGTACCGGTTCATCCTTGTGTTTGTTTCAAATAAACCTTGCTAGCCTAAACCTTGTATCGAGAGGGAATACTTCTCATGCATCCAAAATCCTTGAGCCAACCACTATGTCATTTGTGTCCACCATACCTACCTACCACATGGTATTTCTCCGCCATTCCAAAGTAAATTGCTTGAGTGCTACCTTTAAAATTTCCATTCTTTATCTTAGCAATATATAGCTCATGGGACAAATAGCTTAAAAACTATTGTGGTATTGAATATGTACTTATGCACTTTATCTCTTATTAAGTTGCTTGTTGTGCGATAACCATGTTTCTGGGGACGCCATCAACTACTCTTTTGTTGAATATCATGTGAGTTGCTATGCATGTCCGTCTTGTCTGAAGTAAGGGCGATTTACCACTCATTTAATGGTTAGAGCATGCATATTGTTAGAGAAGAACATTGGACCGCTAACTAAAGCCATGATCCGTGGTGGAAGTTTCAGTTTTGGACATATATCCTCAATCTCATATGAGAACACTAATTGTTGCTACATGCTTATGCATTAAAGAGGAGTCCATTATCTGTTGTCTATGTTGTCCCGGTATGGATGTCTAAGTTGAGAATAATCAAAAGCGAGAAATCCAATGCGAACTTTCTCCTTAGACCTTTGTACAGGCGGCATAGAGGTACCCCTTTGTGACACTTGGTTAAAACATGTGTATTGCGATGATAATCCCGGTAATCCGAGCTAATTAGGACAAGGTGCGGGCACTATTAGTATACTATGCATGAGGCTTGCAACTTGTAGGATATAATTTACATAACTCATATGCTTTATTACTAGCGTTGACAAAATTGTTTCTTGTTTTCAAAACCAAAGCTCTAGCACAAATATAGCAATCAATGCTTCCCTCTGCGAAGGGCCATTCTTTTACTTTTATGTTGAGTCAGTTCACCTATTTCTCTCCACCTCAAGAAGCAAACACTTGCGTGAACTGTGCATTGATTCCTACATACTTGCATATTGCACTTGTTATATTACTTTACATTGACAATATCCATGAGATATACATGTTACAAGTTGAAAGCAACCGCTGAAACTTTATCTTCCTTTGTGTTGCTTCAATACCTTTACTTTGAATTATTGCTTTATGAGTTAACTCTTATGCAAGACTTATTGATGCTTGTCTTGAAGTACTATTCATGAAAAGTCTTTGCTTTATGATTCAATTGTTTACTCATGTCATTTACCATTGTTTCAAATCGCTGCATTCATTACATGTGCTTACAATAGTATTGATCAAGATTATGTTGGTAGCATTGTCACTAAGAAATTATCTTTGTTATCGTTTACCTACTCGGGACGAGTAGGAACTAAGCTTGGGGATGCTTGATACGTCTCAAACGTATCTATAATTTCTTATGTTCCATGCTACTTTTATGATGATACTCACATGTTTTATACACATTATATGTCATTATTATGCATTTTCCGGCACTAACCTATTAACGAGATGCCGAAAAGTCAGGTGCTGTTTTCTGCTGTTTTTGGTTTCAGAAATCCTAGTAAGGAAATATTCTCGGAATTGGACGAAATCAACGTCCAGGGTCCTATTTTCACACGAAGCTTCCAGAAGACCGAAGGGAAGACGAAGTGGGGCCACGAGGTGGCGACACACCAGGGCGGCGCGGCCCAAGCCCTGGCCGCGCCGGCCTGTGGTGTGGGCCCCTCGTGATGCCTCTTTACCTGCCCTTCCGCCTACAAATAGCCTCCGTCGCGAAACCCCCAGTACCGAGAGCCACGATACGGAAAACCTTACTGAGACGCCGCCGCCGCCAATCCCATCTCGGGGGATTCAGGAGATCGCCTCCGGCACCCTGCCGGAGAGGGGATTCATCTCCCGGAGGACTCTACACCGCCATGGTCGCCTCCGGATTGATGAGTGAGTAGTTCACCCCTGGACTATGGGTCCATAGCAGTAGCTAGATGGTTGTCTTCTCCTCATGTGCTTCATTGTCGGATCTTGTGAGCTGCCTAACATGATCAAGATCATCTATCTGTAATGCTATATGTTGTGTTTGTTGGGATCCGATGGATAGAGAATACTATGTTATGTTGATTATCAATCTATTACCTATGTGTTGTTTATGATCTTGCATGCTCTCCGTTGTTAGTAGAGGCTCTGGCCAAGTTTTTGCTAGTAACTCCAAGAGGGAGTATTTATGCTCGATAGTGGGTTCATGCCTCCATTAAATGCAGGACGATGACGAGAAAGTTCTAAGGTTGTGGATGTGATGTTGCCACTAGGGATAAAACATTGATGCTATGTTCGAGGATATAGTTATTGATTACATTACGCACCATACTTAATGCAATTGTCTGTTGCTTGCAACTTAATACCGGAAGGGGTTCGGATGATAACCTGAAAGTGGACTTTTTAGGCATAGATGCATGCTGGATAGCGGTCTATGTACTTTGTCGTAATGCCCAATTGAATCTCACAATACTCATCATGTCATGTATGTGCATTGTCATGCCCTCTCTATTTGTCAATTGCCCAACTGTAATTCGTTCACCCAACATGCTATTTATCTTATGGGAGAGACACCTCTAGTGAACTGTGGACCCCGGTCCATTCTTTTACATCGAATACAATCTACTGCAATACTTGTTTTACTGTTCTCTGCAAACAATCATCATCCACACTATACATCTAATCCTTTGTAACAGCAAGCCGGTGAGATTGACAACCTCACTGTTTCGTTGGGGCAAAGTACTTTGGTTGTGTTGTGCAGTTTCCACGTTGGCGCCGGAATCCCTGGTGTTGCGCCGCACTACATCTCGCCGCCATCAACCTTCAACGTGCTTCTTGGCTCCTACTGGTTCGATAAACCTTGGTTTCTAACTGAGGGAAAACTTGCTGCTGTACACATCATACCTTCCTCTTGGGGTTCCCAACGGACGAGTGCTTTACCGTCACAAGGAAGCTACTACGCCTACGTCAACTGTATGCTAGCACAAACAACAGACAATTGCATTAAGTATGGTGCGTAATGTAATCAATAACTACATCCTCGGACATAGCATCAATGTTTTATCCCTAGTGGCAACAGCACATCCACAACCTTAGAACTTTCTACATCCTTGTCCTGCATTTAATGGAGGCATGAACCCACTATCGAGCATAAATACTCCCTCTTGGAGTTAAGAGTAAAAACTTGGCCAGAGCCTCTACTAATAACGGAGAGCATGCAAGATCATAAACAACACATAGGTAATAGATTGATAATCAACATAACATAGTATTCTCTATCCATCGGATCCCAACAAACACAACATATAGCATTACAGATAGATGATCTTGATCATGTTAGGCAGCTCACAAGATCTGACAATGAAGCACATGAGGAGAAGACGACCATCTAGCTACTGCTATGGACCCATAGTCCAGGGGTGAACTACTCACTCATCAATCCAGAGGCGACCATGGCGGTGTAGAGTCCTCCGGGAGATGATTCCCCTCTCCGGCAGTGTGCCGGAGGCGATCTCCTGAATCCCCCGAGATGGGATTGGCGGCGGCGTCTCTGGAAGGTTTTCCGTATCGTGGCTCTCGGTACTGGGGGTTTCGTGACGAAGGCTTTAAGTAGGCGGAAGGGCAGGTCAGGGGGCCACACGAGGGGCCCAGGAGACAGGTCGGCGCGGCCAAGGGTGGGGCCGTGCCGCCTGCCCTCCTGGCCACCTCGTGGCCCCACTTCGTTGACTCTTCGGTCTTCTGGAAGCTTCGTGGCAAAATAGGACCCTGGGCGTTGATTTCGTCCAATTCCGGGAATATTTCCTTACTAGGATTTCTGAAACCAAAAACAGCAGAAAACAAAGAATCGGCTCTTTCTAACATCTCGTTAATAGGTTAGTGCCGGAAAATGCATAAATACGACATATAATGTGTATAAAACATGTGAGTATCATCATAAAAGTAGCATGGAACATAAGAAATTATAGATACGTTTGAGACGTATCAAGCATCCCCAAGCTTAGTTCCTACTCGTCCCGAGTAGGTAAACGATAACAAAGATAATTTCTTAAGTGACAATGCTACCAACATAATCTTGATCAATACTATTGTAAGCACATGTAATGAATGCAGCGATTTGAAACAATGGTAAATGACATGAGTAAATAATTGAATCATAAAGCAAAGACTTTTCATGAATAGTACTTCAAGACAAGCATCAATAAGTCTTGCATAAGAGTTAACTCATAAAGCAATAATTCAAAGTAAAGGTATTGAAGCAACACAGAGGAAGATGAAGTTTCAGCGGTTGCTTTCAACTTGTAACATGTATATCTCATGGATAGTTGTCAATGCAAAGTAATATAACAAGTGCAATATGCAAGTATGTAGGAATCAATGCACAGTTCACACAAGTGTTTGCTTCTTGAGGTGGAGAGAGATGGGTGAACTGACTCAACATAAAAGTAAAAGAAAGGCCCTTCGCAGAGGGAAGCAGGGATAAATCATGTGCTAGAGCTTTTCAAGTTTTAAAATTATATAGAGAGCATAAAAGTAAAGTTTTGAGAGGTGTTTGTTGTTGTCAACGACTGGTAATGGGTACTCTAACTACCTTATCAACCAGACTTTCAAGAGCGGCTCCCATGAAGGACGTTATCTCTACCAGCAAGGTAGATCATCCCTCTTCTCTTTTGTTTACACATGTATTTTAGTTTCATTATTGATAACACTCCTCCCAACCTTTTGCTTACACAAGCCATGGCTAACCGAATCCTCGGGTGCCTTCCAACATTCACATACCATGAAGGAGTGTCTATTTGCAAAATTAAGTTGCTTACTGATGAATCAGAGCAAAACATGTGAAGAGAATTATTAATGCAAGTTGTAATTAATTGGGGCTGGGAACCCCATTGCCAGCTCTTTTTGCAAAATTATTGGATAAGCGGATGAAGCCACTAGTCCATTGTGAAAGTCTGTCAAAAGTAAATGACAAGATCGAAAGATAAAACACCACATACTTCCTCATGAGCTATAAAACATTGACACAAATAAGAGGTAATAACTTTTGAATTGTTTAAAGGTAGCACACGAAGTATTTACTTGGAATGGCAGAAAAATACCATGTAGTAAGTAGATATGGTGGACACAAATGGCATAGTTTTTGGCTCAAGGATTTGGATGCACGAGAAGTATTCCCTCTCAGTACAAGGCTTAGGCTAGCAAGGTTGTTTGAAGCAAACTCAAGTATGAACTAGTGCAGCAAGACTCACATAAAAAACATATTGCAAGCATTATAAGACTCTACACTGTCTTCCTTGTTGTTCAAACTCAATACTAGAAATTATCTAGACCTTAGAGAGACCAAACATGCAAATCAGATTTTAGCATGCTCTATGTATTTCTTCATTAATAAGTGCAAAGTATATGATGCAAGAGCTTAAACATGAGCACAACAATTGCCAAGTATCACATTATTCAAGATATTATACCAATTACCACATATATCATTTTCCCATTCCAACCATATAACAATTTAACGAAGAAGAAACTTTCGCCATGAATATTATGAGTAAAGCCTAAGGACATATTTGTCCATATGCAACAGCGGAGCGTGTCTCTCTCCCACACAATGAATGCTAGGATCCATTTTATTCAAACCAAACAGAAACAAAAACAAACCGACGCTCCAAGTAAAGTACATAAGATGTGACGGAATAAAAATATAGTTTCACTAGAGGAACCTGATAATGTTGTCGATGAAGAAGGGGATGCCTTGGGCATCCCCAAGCTTAGACGCTTGAGTCTTCTTGATATATGCAGGGGTGAACCACCGGGGCATCCCCAAGCTTAGAGCTTTCACTCTCCTTGATCATAGTGTATATCATCCTCCTCTCTTGATCCTTGAAAACTTCCTCCACACCAAACTCAAAACAACTCATTAGAGGGTTAGTGCACAATCAAAATTAACATATTCAGAGGTGACACAATCATTCTTTATACTTCTGGACATTGCACAAAGCTACTGAAAGTCAATGGAATCAAAAAATCCATCAAGCATGGCAAAACAGGCAATGCAAAATAAAAGGCAGAATCTGTCAAAACAGAACAGTTCGTAAAGACGTATTTTTAGCAGGAACCAGACTTGCTCAGATGAGAAAACTTAAAACTAATGAAAGTTGCGTACATATCTGAGGATCACTCACGTAAATTGGCATAATTTTGTGAGTTACCTATAGAGAATTAGACCCAGATTCGTGACAGAAAAAACTGTTTCTGCGCAGTAATCCAAATCTAGTATCATCCTTCTATTAGAGACTTTACTTGGCACAACAATGCAATAAATCTAAGATAAGGAGAGGTTGCTACAGTAGTAACAACTTCCTAGACTCAAATATAAAATAAAAGTACTGTAGTAAAAACATGGGTTGTCTCCCATAAGCGCTTTTCTTTAACGCCTTTCAGCTAGGCGCAGAAAGTGTGTATCAAGTATTATCAAGAGATGGTGTATCAACCTTACCTTGGGCTTTGCCCTTACCTTTCTTGTTCTTTTTCTTACCCTTTGATTTAGGGAATATATGTCTTCCCCCTGGTTTAGAGGTGAATTTCAGGGTGCCTTCTCCCGTATCTATGACTGCTCCCAATAGTTTCAGCAGGGATTTTCCAAGTGTGATTTGTCCTGTTCCTGCACATTCAATGACAAGATAATCAATGGATATTGTTCTTCCAAGAATGGTTGTATGCACACTTGCGGCTATTCCCTTAGGGATTATAACAGAGTTATCAATAAGAGTTATTCCTTCTCCCCCTTCGACGAATCCCCAAAGTTTCAAAGATTCATGAATACTCTTAGGCATAAGGCAAAATTCAGACATAATATCACAATTGGCATGAAGAGTTTGATCACCGATAGCAATTTTAACAGTAGGATCCCATAATGAAGGTTCAGAGTTCACTAAAACTTGTTCAAGACGGTTACGAACATAGCGATAGTTATCATTCAAGCGAGATGCACTTATCTCAAGAGTGTTTAATCTATTATAAATGTTAATAAGGGCTGAATCAAAGTTATTAGCTGAATCATGTGATGCAACCAATTTTTTTATAGCATTAAAAGATTGATCCCCATTACAATGAAGGAAATCTCCTCCCACTAAAGCATCCAAGACATATCTATAGCGAATCATAAGACAAAAATAAAAGTTACTAAGGAGCAAACTTAGAGTCATTTGAGGTTCAGCTTTACGATAAGAAGTAAAAATTATGGACCAAGCATCTTTAAAACTCTCCTCATCCCCTTGTTTAAAAGTGAAGACTAATTCTTCAGGTGAAGAAGTAACAAGTGCAGAACTAGACATGGTAACAAAAGTAAAATGCAAGTCACTAAATAAAATGCAAGTAACTAATTTTTTTGTGTTTTTGATATAGCAAACAAGATAGTAAATAAAGTAAAACTAGCAACTAATTTTTTTGTGTTTTGATTTAGTGCAGCAAACAAAGTAGTAAATAAAATAAAGCAAGACAAAAACAAAGTAAAGAGATTGCGATGTGGAGACTCCCCTTGCAGCGTGTCTTGATCTCCCCGGCAACGGCGCCAGAAAAAGAGCTTGATAGCGTGTATACACACGTCCGTTGGGAACCTCAAGAGGAAGGTGTGATGCGTATAGAAGCAAGTTTTCCCTCAGTAAGAAACCAAGGTTATCGAACCAGTAGGAGCCAAGAAGCACGTTGAAGGTTGATGGCGGCGGGATGTAGTGCGGCGCAACACCAGGGATTCCGGCGCCAACGTGGAACCTGCACAACACAACCAAAGTACTTTGCCCCAATGAAACAGTGAGGTTGTCAATCTCACCGGCTTGCTGTAACAAAGGATTAGATGTATAGTGTGGATGATGATTGTTTGCAGAAAACAGTAGAACAAGTATTGCAGTAGATTGTATTCGATTAAAAGAATGGACCGGGGTCCACAGTTCACTAGAGGTGTCTCTCCCATAAGATAAATAGCATGTTGGGTGAACAAATTACAGTTGGGCAATTGACAAATAAAGAGAGCATGACAATGCACATACATGATATGATGAATATTGTGAGATTCAATTGGGCATTACGACAAAGTACATAGACCGCTATCCAGCATGCATCTATGCCTAAAAAGTCCACCTTCAGGTTATCATCCGAACCCCTTCCAGTATTAAGTTGCAAACAACAGACAATTGCATTAAGTATGATGCGTAATGTAATCAATAACTACATCCTCGGACATAGCATCAATGTTTTATCCCTAGTGGCAACAGCACATCCACAACCTTAGAACTTTCTGTCAATGTCCCAGATTTAATGGAGGCATGAACCCACTATCGAGCATAAATACTCCCTCTTGGAGTTAAGAGTAAAAACTTGGCCAGAGCCTCTACTAATAACGGAGAGCATGCAAGATCATAAACAACACATAGGTAATAGATTGATAATCAACATAACATAGTATTCTCTATCCATCGGATCCCAACAAACACAACATATAGCATTACAGATAGATGATCTTGATCATGTTAGGTAGCTCACAAGATCCGACAATGAAGCACATGAGGAGAAGACGACCATCTAGCTACTGCTATGGACCCATAGTCCAGGGGTGAACTACTCACTCATCAATCCGGAGGCGACCATGGCGGTGTAGAGTCCTCCGGGAGATGATTCCCCTCTCCGGCAGGGTGCCGGAGGCGATCTCCTGAATCCCCCAAGATGGGATTGGCGGCGGCGGCGTCTCTGGAAGGTTTTCCGTATCGTGGCTCTTGGTACTGGGGGTTTCGCGACGAAGGCTTTAAGTAGGCGGAAGGGCAGGTCAGGGGGCCACACGAGGGGCCCAGGAGACAGGTCGGCGCGGCCAAGGGTGGGGCCGCGCCGCCTGCCCTCCTGGCCACCTCGTGGCCTCACTTCGTTGACTCTTCGGTCTTCTGGAAGCTTCGTGGCAAAATAGGACCCTGGGCGTTGATTTCGTCCAATTCCGAGAATATTTCCTTACTAGGATTTCTGAAACGAAAAACAGCAGAAAACAGCAACTGGCTCTTCGGCATCTCGTTAATAGGTTAGTGCCGGAAATGCATAAATACGACATATAATGTGTATAAAACATGTGAGTATCATCATAAAAGTAGCATGGAACATAAGAAATTATAGATACGTTTGAGACGTATCAGTGAGCTTGCGCGGTGGCATCAACAATGGTGGAATAGCACAGGGCGAGCGAGGCGGAGCTCTATGAACTATGGGCGCAAGGGGAGATTTTTGCAAAGGGAAGCAGAGGAACGGCGCAAGCGAAAGTATGGAAGGAGGAAGACGATGACCTTAAATAAAGGTGTGTTGAATCGACGCACCGTCGGATGAAGAAATCGTGCGGTGGACAAGGAGTTCGTAATTAAAGGGTAAAACGGTATTTTTACTTCAATGGAACAGAACAGGCGCTACAGTACGTGCGCCAGGAAAAGCGGAGGACGTGTGTCCCCCACTTGCACGACGTGTCAACATGGTAGGAACTTTGGACCCACAAGACAAGGACAGCAGTACTCGAGTTTCTCGGATGCAAAGATCGCGGCTATCGTCAACATTGAGTTCACTTTGACCAAGGGGAAAATCTCGAGAAGTATGACATAAGAAGATCGGCGGCAAGGAAAATTATTACTTCGGGAGCCTTTGATCAAATACAAGTTTTTGCCTAAATGCTCGGGGGCTACTTTGGAAAAAAGTAAAATTCGAGTATGACAATATAGAAATTGCGGGAGCCTATGATCAAACGCAAGCATTTGTTCATAGCCTCGGGGGCTACTCCCATCGGGAGCACTGTTCGCGCACCCGATAGAGATAAAAGTTCGAGAAAGAATGACAATATAGCGACACGACGCATTAAGGTGTTGAGCCTACAACCAAGCACTAGTCCTTGGCTGTAGCCTCGGGGGCTACTCCCATCGGGAACGCTGTTCGCGTGCCCGATGAAATTATAAAAAGAGAGAGAAAAAGAAAAAGAAAAAAAGGAGCATATTTTGAGTTATGTAAATAACTCTACATATACTGCCATCGGGAGAACAATATAAGTCATCCGTTGACTCAATAAAATGTGCTATTCCAGCAGCCGAATAAGCACTCGACAATATATTCTCAGAACACCAAAGTTGCGAACAATTTCTGAATGCCGCAAACCTTTGCGAAGGTAAGACCCCAGATCCGTTCTGCGTGGCGTGGCGCCGTCTCTGACGTCGGTTTGCTACTTTTTCCGTATCAACATATACGAAGAAAAATCCTAACGGACGCGTTAGGTACCCGATAAATATGACTGGGACTCGACAGAATGGTAAGACCTTAAGCGGCGCCTGTCGAAGTTTACACCAGTATCCCGAGATCATGTCCAGGGACGTGATCTTGAAGTAGGTTTTTGCGGATTGCCACTAGAGCAGTTAACTAGTACCTGATCCGTCAGATGAACTTGCCCCAACTACCATTATCCCTGTACAATATAGAAATTCGTATGCAAAGATATGTGGTAAAGTTCAAAGATATCGAATAAATATAAAGGTGGAGATTTTCCTTGACTCTATGACTCAAACAAAATCTCGGGGGCTACTGACATAGGCATACCCAATGGGCCTACCGAAGATAGTACCCAGGGTTTACTGAAGGCCCACGTATCGAAGAATAAAAAGATTCGAAAGCCCAAGATATAGTTATGGAAAGCTAGAGTTGTAAAAGGAAGTGTAAATTGTAATCTTGCGGGACGGGTCAGAAACCCTCCCGGACTCTGTAAAATTGTGTACTACGAATCCCTCGGCTCCGCCTCCTATATAAGGGGGAGTCGAGGGACAAAGAGAGAATCGAATCATTATTTTCCCAAACCCTAGCTTTTACATCGTCGAGTACTTTTCGGCTGAAACCTTCGAGATTTACTTGCCCTCTACATCCAACGAAACCCTAGTCTACTACTTGTAGGCATTGACAAGTTGATACCTTGTCAGGTACACAATGTGTTTCACATCTCGTTACTCCGGAAGTGTTTGGAAGTACCGGAATCAACAGAAGTCTTCAAGAATATCGATCATCGAGCTGTAGATATCAACTCAGATTTGACCTACCGCGAAGTGCCTATTCGCATCTTGGAAGAAGCTTTCAGAACCACCCGCACCAGGAGTATCAAGTTTCTGAAGATCCAATGGAGTAACCACACCGAAGAAGAAGCCACTTGGGAGAGAGAAGACTTCATGAAGACTGAGTACCCAGATCTCTTTAGTACCTAGTTTTCTGTAAGATCTCGGGACGAGATCTTTTGTAAGGGGGAAGGGTTTGTTACATCCCAAGTTTCAACCAAATAAATAAAGAGAGAAAAGTCAGTTACTCAATTTTCACAACAAACAAAAACTTTTCTATTTTGCATATAGTGTTCCATATAGTTCTATGCATAATGTGCTTTTCTTTTGTCCAATTACCATGATGAGTGTTGAGATGCTGATCACTTGTTATTAAACTTTAAACCAAGATCACAAAACCCTAAATGGAGGAAATTAAAAGAATTGGAAAAGAATTCCAAATTCCCTCTCATACACATAAGAGCAAATTTGCAAATCTTCATCAAAGGCCACCATTGCTTGACCTATGGTTTCTAAAACTCTTATATAACAAAAACAAACCCAAATGCATCAAAGAAACAAGAATCAAAGCAAAGAAAAACTCAAAACTATCACACATATGATAATGGTCATACGTCCCCCTTTTATTTTCTTCACCACTTTGCACCCATTTATCTTCTGGTTCCTAAACCCAATTTGGTAAACTATGACCACATCATCCAAGAGAAAGTGAAGGTGAACAACTTTGGTGTTGACCATCAGGGCTAGAGTTGACTAGGTTGACCAGAAATGATGTGCCAAGATGGGACCCGGGAATGAAATCTAGATCACCTCAAATTTGAAAATTTGCAAATCTTCTCCAAATGGAATACCACCACCAGAGTGTGGATTTTGTACACCCAAGCATGAGTGTGGGTGTGTTCTGTGCCCTTCGTCTGAACGTTGAGATTCGTGCAAAGTGGACTTTGGTTGGACATTTTGTTCGGGCGTCTACAATTTTTCAGTCCCATCAAACTTTCTTTTCTCCCTGGCTTTTGGCTTTTTCACCATCTCACCTACTGTATGAGGTAGTGTACGAGCATAGGCCCTGTTTCATGTCAGGTAGCCCTAGGTGGAGTTGCTGCTGCTGTCAAAAAAGTACTCACCGGTCCTCCATTATTTTCCAGAATTCATCGTGCTCTTGCCCCCAGCAGAGTCTCCTCATTCCCCCCGCGCCGACCATCTTTTCCAGGTGCGGCGAGAGCTCCAGCATACCAGTCTACTCCACCTGGCCACCGGGAGGCGTGCAGTAGAGCCGTCTACACAGTATGCCGCCCCCGTCTACGCGCATGCACAGTACGCCGTCGCCACCGAGCCGTCTACGCCGCGCCGCCGACGCGCAGGTACAGTACGCCGTCACCGTCGCCAGCGAGTCGTCCACACCGCGCCGCCGACGCGCTGGTACATTATGCCGTCGCCGCGCCGTCGCCGTTGGAGATCTCGTCGGTCAGTTTGTTTTGCCAGCTATTTTTCGTTGACACTGTACTCGAGTCGTTTTCAATTGGTTTCGATTATGCTTACGCCTGATGGTCTGACCTTGCATATTTGTTCTCAGATAGATCTTGCGGATTCAGGATACGAAGCAGATGGCGAAGTGAGCGTTGGATACGACAGCCACGGTGACGGTGAGCACCAAGACCTTGTCGATGGGGACGGGAATGAAGAGATTATGTTGTTTGTTCATCCTAAGGTTAGTTCAGTTGCCTGTCTACTACAAAACTGTAATCAACTGCGACGAGGGTATCTGATTCGAATAAAAATACATCTCAGGTTGGTCCGGGCTATGTAGGCGCAAAGGAGCACGTGGCGCCGTGGCGGAGAGCATGGGCGCCGGTGGCATCGAGCTTGCAGCCGGTCTGGTTCAGCTCGAGGACGGCGACTCTTCGTCGGATGCAGGGTACCAAGGCGTCGATGAGGGCGACGACGAGGTGCTTAGCCACCGTCGACGTTTTGGCGACGATGGCGTCCGCAACCTCTTGCAGCGACGGGTCCGCGGCTCCGCGCTCGTCTAGTTTGATTCAGCTTTGGGTGTCCCGGAGCAAAAAATGCTCGTCAGTTAGCAGTAGGTAGCCAGTTAGCATTTTGATCGTCAGATTAGCACCTGCAGACAATGTTTTAGCTGAAGTGTTCCTCTAGATTCAGTATCTGATTCCCACTGGTGTGAGAGAGGAAAAATGCGGGAGAGAGAGAGAGGGATAGGCAGAAGTCACTCTGTATCTGGAGGTTCAAGAGAAACTATGTGGACGCTGGAAAAATGCCCCATGCCGAGCGACGTGCATACTACCATGCCCCTACATAGTTACATGACTTGACTACTCAGGCTGCAGCACCTCTCCGCCCGTCCAGTCCAGGTACATCTCTCGTTGCTGGCGTCGGCATGTAGATTCTCCCCCAGCTCCTCGCCCCGGAGTGTAGAAACCAGCCCCCAAGATGAGAGCAGCGGCGTTCGCTGTGTCGTTGAGGTGAGCCTACGCCGTTGTGTCGCTCGGGAGCTCGCCGTGCCTACTGAACTGCATGAAGCTATGATCCAGGGGAAGAAACATTGACCAAATCGCTGAGACTGCATGAAGCTCGCCGTTGTCTCGCTTTCGAGCTCGCCGTGCCTACTGAACTGCAGGAAGCTACTCGTATATTTTTTTTTGGTTAGGTGCCAATTAGGACAAGGTTTGGCACCTTGCGACAGCATTTTGCTTCGAATTTGTTTACATGTACGTCGTCAGATAAAAAATAATCTCAGTTAAGGTTCCCAGTTGTGTAATTACATGAGAAGTATCTCGACTGTGATGAAAAGTTGATTTGTAACTCAGGCATGAAAAATTGATTTGTGAGCTTTGGGCAGCTTCTTGCAAAGATCCGTGTTGCTTGAAGGGAGATACATGGCCGGAGATATGCATGTATCGGGGCACGCTGTCGTGGCCACCCAGGTCTCGCCGCCGTCCTCCGTCACGCTCCGGCGCACTGTCTAGCTATCCAGCAAGGTCGTAGGTACCTTGTTGCTGGATGTGGCGAGAGACAAAAGATGATTTGAGGAACAAAGACTGAATCAAATCGCTGACGCGACCTCACAACCATGGTTTCTAGAGGTGAAAGACTCAAAGATCAACCAACGGGGACCATGCATGAGAGGAGCAAACAACATTGCTTTTGAGGCTTGGTCACAGCTGAGGACGAGCAGGCAGTGCGCTGGGCCGACGTGCATTGGTGGTCGCGGCCACCCTGCGCTCGCTCATCCGCGCCACGGACGTGCCGCCGCTGCCGATGTTGAACCCAACGTACAGAGTGCCCTTCGGCTTCGCGACGAGCGCCGCCTCGACGGTGTAGGCGAGCGCTCCGTCGTCGCGCGTCCAGAGGGCCATCTCGCGGCGGCGGCCGCCGATGTTGAAATCGAAGCCGCGGCTCGCCACGCGAGTAGTTCTTGCACAGGTGGTAGGCGTCCCAGACGAGGCTGATGTCCGACAGCATGGTCCGCAGGATATTCGGCAGCGGTGACGGCTCCGCCTCCACGTACCCCCGCCGGAGATTGAGGATGACACCATCACCGAGGCAGCGGCTCGCAGCCCGAGCGCATGAGCTGGTGCTCGAGGCTGCGAGGATCCGGCCATGCGGAACCAGATCCACCGCTGCTCTGGCGGTAGGCAGAACCGCCATTGCTGCGCGCCGGACATCACCGTTTGGAGAGAAATAAAAGGCAGGTGGGGGTTGAGGAGACGATGGTGGAGAGGATCCCGTGGAGAAGAAAGGAGAGTTGTGGCTCGGTAAAGAATCGAGCGCCCAACTCCACCCCTGCAAAGCCTAGCACTGCGTCGAGCACCGCCTCCCTCTCCTCTAGCCACTAGACATGCTCAAGCGCGCGCAGAAGCCTTGTCGCCGTCGTCCTCGTCGGAATCCTGCCGCAGTACTGCCGCACTCAATTCATAACCCTGAACGATTCCGTCCAGCTTTGGCAGCGCCGAAAGACGCTTCAGCATCGCCATGCCACCGCCCATCGAGTGTCGTCCTTCACTTGCCCTTTCGATCGCCGGAGACGCCGCGCCATGCTTACCCCTTCACAGCATCCCACGGCACCCCTCGACACTATAAATAGAGCCACTCCCAGCACGCTCCCTTCACACCATTCGACTCCCCTCTCTTCACTGATCCTCCTCACCACCGTAGCTCTTCCAATTACTGCCGGAGGCGCCCCAATTGCAAGATCACCGCCGCCGGAGCCAGTACATCGACGCCGTTGATCCACGCCTCCCCGAGCCTCGCCACTGCTACTAGGAGCTTCCTCACCGTCGACAACGCCGCCTCGCACCCAGCAGAACCCCGGGGGAACGCCGGTAGGTCCTCCCACCCCCTAGGCTCGCCGCCAGACACACGGCCTCTCACCGGAGAAGACGACGGCTGAGAGCCGTTGATCTGTGATCTAATCCGACGGTGTTTATATCGCGTACCGTTTCGCTGGTTTAATAGCCACTAACGGGTGGCCCCCACTCGTTAGGGCAGCCCACTCGCACCAGATGCTTGCTGGGCCGTGCTTCACTATTTAAATCCGTTCGGCCCATTCTCTTTTCCCGCGCAGCCCATTAATTCAAATCTGGATTAAATAGTTTCAGTCAAATTCAAATCTGGTGCTCACTTCAAATTTGAATAACTTTTGAACCACTGCACCAAACTTAGCAAACTTTATACCGTTGGAAAGCCAATAAAATTATCTAACTAATGCCACTAGTCCCATCCCCAATTTCGTAGTAGAATTAAAATGCTGAAAATAACAAGATAGGGACTTTTGCAAATTCAAACTTTATTTAAAATTCAACCAAAATTGATTTGGAGTTGATTCCAACTCTCATAGGTCACAAATGATGTACTCTAATTGATTATGCAATAATCTAGCCAGGTTGTTTGCATGTCATGGACTAGATTAAAATAGTGGCTATGGAGCCATTTCTAGTGCATTTAAAACTTGGAATTCAAATTCTTTAACTAATATGAGAGCCACTCTCTCATTTAAATCTTGATCTTAAGTAATACAAGAAGAGGTAATGACCTTGGGTTAATAAACCTCTAATTGTTATTACTTAGAGATTTTAAATCATTTTTAGGTTAGTCTTAAATTGCATGAGGTGTAGCACCTCATTTAAATTATACTCCCTCATAATAGATATGAAATGTTGACCTTGGTCAACTTATATTTCATACCTTATTATTATTTGTGGAGATTAAATCTTAAAAAGATAGAATGAGAGGAAATTATTTTCTCTCCAAAGGATTAATTAGCAATTTAAATAAATACTTATAATGAGAGGAAATTATTTTTCTCTTAAATAAGAATGAACCAAGTAATTCACCATGCCATGAATGATGTGATGTTAGGATTAATTGAGTGAACTCTTTGGTGTGTTTTAGTCTAGTATGCAAGATTGGTTTGGTGTTTATACTTCGTATTCGTATATAGACGCTAGTAACGAGGAATACCAAGAGGAGGAAGGCTACTCTCAAGAGGAGGAGGAAAACTTTGACTCCTACCCCCACCAAGGCAAGCTAACCCTTGCTAACCACCATGGTGCAAAGCTCTACAAGAGCAAGGCACCATCACACTTTAATGTTATGTATTACCTATCCCATGTTTTACCTTGCAGTTGCTTATTTACTTTCAAAGTACTTTTTGATTTATGATTCACTTGGTCTAGAGTAGAACCATATTTAAGGTTAGCTTAGAGAAAATCCAAGTTAGATAGCACCCCTCATGAAATAGTGGCTAGTGCTAATCAACTAAAATTTGACCACTCTAGATGGGAACATGGTGAAGTAAAATGACTTCGAAAGAATGTGAACTTGAAGGTGACATGGTTGACTTGGTGAGTTTAAATGAAAACTGATGATTGGGTTTGAATGCGATACCCTTCCAATTATACAAGTACCCCCACAATACCTGATTATGGGTAGGGCTTAACTAGAAGCTTGTGTATTTTAGTATGGGTTCCCTCTAAACAAGCATCATAGGGGTTACGCCGAGGCTGCCTCCGTATATGAGAAATAATGTGAATATGAGGTGAATGTACGACCCAAGCCCTGTGCAGTTCCCGGGTTAACAGTTGGTTTTCACCGGGAGGCCAAGCTCATGGGGAGAGGTGCCTATACTATAGTATATATAAGTGAAAGGTTAAGGTTGATGATCCGCGTACTGAGTTCCGATGATTCGGGGTTATCCTCGACGGATGTAATCAAAAGTTGTGGCACAAGAGTACAACCTCTGCAGAGTGTTAAACCTAATCGAATAGCCGTGTCCACGGTTACGGACGATTGGAAAGGCCATACTGTTCCGTTATCAGAGTTTTGATCTTAAAAAGGAATGATGAATTGGAAGGTGATTTTGACTTGAATTACAAATGATTTGTGGGAATGACACTAATGTTCCCACTTGAGTTAGTCTAGCAAATGATGAGTCTTTACTAAATGTTTGGTGAACTAAAACTTGGCTTTATGCAAATAAACCTAGAGCTTAGCACCCCTCACTACCCTAAATAGGTAATTACTTTAGTATTAGTTTGCGGGTACTTTAAAGTACTCATGGCTTTGCCCTGGCTATTCAAATGCCAGACTTTGAAGAGAAGCAACAGTATCAGGATGACGGACAACAGGACGTCTACGATAACTATGATCATCTTCTAACGTCAAGCGTTGCCTGTGGAATAAATAGTACACTACTACTATGCTTCCGCTACTTATTTGTGATGTTGAACAATCTATTTGTGTAATATTGGATCATGTGATCCATTGTTGTAAGACAAGTATGTGTTGTAAGAAATAATGACTCTATGCTACCTACTATTATGTCTCGCAAAAACAATCTTCCTGGGATTGCGATGTATGATATAATAGGCATCTGGACTTAAAAATCCGGGTGTTGACACACTCGTTCCTCACATCGGCGGAAGCATGGGTCCGCTTGGTCACCGAGGACGTGGGTTGGTCCATGGTGAGTGTTCCAGTGAGCGTCCATGGGCTCGGCGACGTTGTAGGAGCCGTCGGTTCCGGTGGGATGGGTACGGTTTCTCCCTGCATCGCCCCATATCTTCTTCTGTGCTTTTATTTGTTGGATTTTGGTAGCTTGTTGCTCGCGGATCTGTTGTATGTGTAGCTTGATTTCGGATTTGTTCTATTCCTATGTATGTTTCTGTAGATTTTTGTACTGTTTTGCATGTGAACTTGCCATAATCCCCAAGTCAGTTTGTTGATTTGTCACTGTGATTCAATTTGTGCTCGTCCGATTGGACTGATTTCAGTTGTGCTCGTCTAGTTGGTTATTTGTATAGAGCTAGTAGTTTATGTTGTACATGTGAACCCTACCATTTTTATTTTGGTAAACTGCAACTCAGTGGTCTAATGAATCTATTGATGCAACCCTCTTTTGTTGTTGATGCTTTTTAGTTAGTGTCATTTCATAGGTAGATATTTTAGTTACCCATTGTTCTCACTTTCTTAGCATGTCCCCTTGGATACCCCTTGTTATCCAAGGTTTTTCTAAGGAATGATTTCAGTTTCTGACAGTCAAAGTGCAATATACCTTACTAAAGATCAAATGTTCCATGAGAGGACAAAGCAAATTGATATCAAGTACCATTATGTGTGCGACATTGTTGCTCAAGGTAAACTGAAGGTATGCAAGATAAATACACGTGATAATCCTGCTGATATGATGACAAATCCAGTTCATGTTTCCAAGTTTGAGCTTTGCTCGAGTTTGGTTGGTATAACTATTTAGCCCAAGTGGTTGTTGGCGCCAGCAAGTGTTTTTTCTTTGTTGTTAAGGAGATTGTTGAAGTTCATGCTACAAGATGGAATTTGTCTCGAGGTGGAGTTTGTTATATTGTGATCCAAATTCATATACTAAAGGGAGGCTAACTTCTGACGAGCGGAGTGAGCCCCGTCACCGAGTAGGCTTGGGCCGAAGAGTAGCGGAGTCTGAAGTTAGTCCATACATCGTGCCCTGCAGGAACGCCTGCAAAGGGGTGTGCGGGGGGGCGGCAGCCCTCCGCCCCCCGCGGTATGGTACGGATCGTTGGCACCGCCTATACATATACATCTTGTAAGCTGTCACCTAGGGTTTATCATATTATAAGATAACCCACGGTGCTTGTAAACACTCTCCGATATAGTGAAGTTTTGCTGGCTGGCGTCCGTGGTTTTCCCCTTCTGTGTTGGAAGGGGTTTTCCACGTTAAATCTTGTGTCTCCGCTGCATTTCCCTTTATCGTTTTTCGTTTTTTGCTTGTCGTTTTTATAACAGACTCCGTTTTAAAAAAGAAGAACATGGGCACGGGGCTCGTTGTAGGTTTATGTAAAATGGTATTAAGCATGGCCAGAAGTAAAATCAACTAGACCATAAATGCGCGCGTTGCCACGCCCGTCCATATTATAAAAATAATAATCGATGAGATGTACAACCACATGAATACTTCCCACCTTCTGTAAAAGACACGAATGGAGTCTCTCAAAAAAAAATTGAGAAGTAAATTGTTTACTTTTTGGTATAACAAGGTACACCATTATCCTGTGGAACCTATGAATTTTTTGGCCTGATTGAATTTCATTAGTTTTTAGTTAAATATTTTTTCATCTCATTGACTACAGGGTTAGTGGGAAGATGATGGCATGTTGATGTTATGTTAGTACCTGTCGTGTTCTTCAATTAATAGAATCAATCTATTTTTTTTATGGAAAAAAACAATTCCATTAACCAAACAGCGCAGCGAGATCGCTGAACACGGTCGTGGGCAAAGGTAGGAACTCGACCCGGCCATATGGCTTGGGGCACGAGAACCATCTTTGCACCATAGTGCGGTAGAGCGCCAGCAACAAGATTACATGCCCGAGGGCAATACGAAATAGAAAAATGTCTGAAGTTCAAACTTGCTAGAGCTTTTATCTCCCGGAAAAGCACTCCATTTGGTGCAATATCAGACTCTATCGAGTGGATTGCTTGAACCAGCAATAAAGCATCAGTTTCAACATTGATATCAATCATGCCTTGTTCTTCCGCCACCTGCATAGCTTGGATGCAAGCTACAGCCTCAGTTTGGAGAGCATCCTGGGCATGGGGAATGCGACCAGCTCCAGAGCATATAGTATCTCCATCAGAGTCTCGGATAATGAAACCCCATCCACCACTCCTATCTTGAGCTGAAAAACTACCATCAATATTGACCTTCTGTATATCCTGCGGAGGTGCTTGCCAGGATTGTTGTACAGACATTTTCTCCTTTTGCTCCCTTGCGAAGAACTCGGTGTAATCTCGGGCCATCTTGCGGATTTGTCCCAGCACATGCTCATGAGTGAAAATTTTATTTTCCGCATACACTTTGATCCTCGTCATCCACCAGTTCCATAGGAGGGCAAGGCAAAGAATGCTTCTACTCATATCAGTCTGCAAAACAGCCTCAACAAAATCTTTTGGGTCAGTGAATTCACACCATTTGTCACGAAGATCTTCTAGCTTTAGGTCTTGCCACAACTTCTTCACCGATTTGCATTTCAGAAAGAGGTGACCACCATCAATCTATTGGTAGAGTAGAAAAAGTACAGTGTACTGGCTATCCCAGTAAACACGAACACCCACCTCTAACCAGCCATATGTCACGAGTTAGTGAAGAAAATACATCCATCAAAGACAAGAGTACAATCAGCACCATCCTCATGGTGTAAAGTTATACCAAATTACGATGGCTGAGGTAGACAGCGTAATGTTTGGTTCTGAAAAATCTCTTATATGGGTGTGTAGCTAGCAATGTAACCTTGTTACGAAAACATCCAAAACGTGTGGTTGTATCGGAGTCTGCAAACGCCTATCAGCTCACAGCAGGTGTTCTAATGTTCTATCCCTAGTACAGTCTTCAATTTTATCTCACTGCTATCGTTTTCGCTTTATACTATCTTCAGTTTACTGGAATGGAAGAGTTGCTGTCTCAATCAGATATTTGGACCAACGCCTCATCCTTGATGATAATAGCTAATACTAAGAAGATCCTGAGAAAGACATTTACAACAGGAGAATGACTGAGCCTTCACATATATTGTATTTCAAGAAATAATAGTATGCAATAGACTTCTCGATTGATAGCGCTACGGGGATGCCCAGTAAAAGAACACACAACTAATGACGAAAATATATGAAGGCACAAACAGATCTGATTACTACAGATAGTGGTGATGTTCTAAATGTCAGCAAGGCTTCAAGAAACATTCTTCTTAATTTCAGCATTAAAAAGGCATGCTACGTTCCACAACCTTCTGCAGTAACCTTGGGTCAATACATATCTCTTAAGTCTCCAAAATCGGTTATGGCATTGTATCATATTGTTTTTTTTAATCTGGAACAACTTGTGCACCATTTCTTAATCGAAACAGATTACCAATTAGGAAGACCTTTACAACAATAGCGATGTTAAACATTAACAAAATAACATGTATCATATTGGTTTTTTTAATCTGGAACAACTTGTGCACCATTTTTTAATCAAAACAGATTACCAAATAGATTAGGAAGACCTTTACAACAATAGCGATGTTAAACATTCACAAAATAACATGTAGCTTCACTTCAAAAGAATAACTATGCATTAGGATTCTCAACAGAAAGCGCATGCACAACTCCAAAAAACAAACCTGAAGGCACCAAGGGCATTGCTAAACCTTAAAACCTAGATCTCGAAATTTTGATTAATAAAAATAAAAGATATGATAATAATTGGAGGCTACATAGTTTTCTTAATTAAAGAGGCACTATGTGCATGGTTCAAACTTACACGTCTGAATCGTGCTCCCTAAAAATAGATGAGATAAAGTTTCTAGCATAATCAGCCAGAAATCATTCTAAACTATCATGTCAGTAATAGCCTAATGTTTGCAGTAACCTTGGCTCAATACAAATCTTGCAAGTATCTGCGACTACACAATTGCAGGCCTCCTAAATCAATAACGGCACTGCATCATGATGCTATTTTGGTTCAGACCCACATAATACGTGTATATCTTAAAAATTCATCATTTTTCAGCAAACAAGATTAGCATATACAGTCCAATGTAATATTATTTCCATTAGGAAGATCCTAACTGAAGTATTTTCTAAGTTACGTAGATTCTACACTTCAGTATCAAGTCATTACAAAACTGTAACTACAAGGTTACTTGCATCAGAAAACCTAGGAGAACATGTTGTAATGAACATTACTTCTTTTGGTTCAAACAACACACGGAACAAGACACATTATGCATATGAAAATGAGACAAAGGTTGTAAATATTATGTATGTTACTGATTTATAATAAAGATTGATGTGGAAAACTCTCCCGTTGTCCATCTTCAAAAGTAAGAGGTGAAAACCAGAGGATGGATTCTTCCTTACCTGACAAGCTTTGTTCTTACCTTTGGATTCAGTTGTGCTGGGGATATCATGGCTTGGTTTGTTAAATATTTTTTACCGTCAATCACATGAACGCCAACCGTCTATGAATCTGCCACCTCTTTAAACACAAGACAAAGGAAAAAAACAAGTCAATAGCACCAAGCACTGGTGATCTTCAAACAGAACAAGTTGCAGACGCATACAAAAAGACATACTGCATGGCTGTCATCAAATTCAGTAGAGTTTTCCTTGCTTCCAAATGAGATCATTTGTAGAAGCATGATATTTTACTCCACCCTGAGATGAGTTAGAGAATTTAGACGATGATGATTCCTCTATAAGAAGTGTAGAACTCACTGTCAGGCAAGGCAGTGGAAAAAACACGGACCTGATTTCTTTATGCATGGATTCCCACTCATCAAGGATTCAAGACTAGTCGCTCTCTCTAGAATCTGAAATCAATATGTTGGGAGAGAAGTGTAAACCATGAAATCAAAGCTTCACACAAATATGTAAGCACAAAAAATACAGTAAAATGCATCCGATTGATTAATGTTGAGAGAAAGGACGAAGAAAAAAAGGTATTGTTCGGCTAGTACCTTCCTGACGTCCGTTCACCTTCTTCGCTGGCTTCTTATTTCCATCCCGAGATGTGAATCCGTGAAAATTACACCGGAATCTCCGGAGAGCTACTTATGAATGCAAGATAGAAATGAGGGGGGAGGTATTAGAAACAAACAGAAGAACGGGATGTTTTATTCTAACTTTACACAACCATGCATGAATCATCTCATGAGTAGAAAACTGAAGCCACCAACAATCTGCGAATCTGCAAGAACAACAAATCCTATTATATTTCTATTGGGACATGCCTTCTGATATTTTTATTTTATGACATGGAAAGTTCAAGCATACTAAACTTCTCACCTCGGGAGACCATATATAGAATAAGGATAGCATTTGCTTCACTTCTCCATGTCCACCTACTCAGGCATCCAGCTCAGCTACCTTTCCATTAATTTTGTTTCAAAGCCTTTCCTAGTCTCCTTCAATATCTGAAGATAGTAATATTAGCAGTCAGAACCCAGTAAAATAGCACTTGGATATAAATGATGAACACAACATCTGTCTTTTGTTTGGAACAGTTACCATGTGGATTTCTGAGAATAACAAACCTCTTGTTCCTGGAAAGATTGTGATGACCAGGCCAACGATTTGCTGAGTTTACCAACCACATGCAAAAAGAGCAATTAAACAATTATCCAATCTGAAAAATTACCATCATCATGCCCATACAGGCATATAGCCACCAACATATAATGTTGCACCTCTGAAAACAGTATAGACAGTTTTTACTTGCTATGAGTTGTAAGCAGCAGTTGGAATGCTTCTCGCCCTGATGATGCATTGTGTTCATTTATTAACCCATCATCCGGTGAAGGCAATCGAAGTTGCAAGAACAAGCTATGCCCGTGTTAACATTAGTACATTACTAACAATTACAATTTTGAACATATGACACATACGGGGTGCACATAGAATTATATTATTCGAGCATAGTTAAAATAAAGAGCACTTGAAATATAAAATATAGATTTAGAGTTCATACAATGATAGCATACCATACACCTAGTAGTCTAGTAAACAACAATTCTTGAGATTATAGCAAGAAATACATACACGATAGAGGACTGCTACTCCTCCCCCTTGCACCTGTGCAGGGAAGGCAATGGATATAGGGCGGAAGCGCGGTGGCCGTCTTGGACAGAAGCACGCATCGGGACGCCGGTCGCTGGGTCACCAGCGCAACCACCGGGCGAGCTGACGAGTCGATGGTCGAGGTTGTGGCATAATTAGAAGAATGATAATGAATGGGTCGAAATTACCACCATGAATCCATCATTAAAGTCGCCGGGAAATACAGTTAACTCTGGTCCGGTCTGCGAACGGAACGAGGGCCGTTGTTCGCATTTAGTACATGGACCTCCGATTTCGATCGACCGCGTTTAAGGAGTCCAGCCTACGGCCTGCAACGAACACAAAATTTGCCGCCGGCGGAGCGCCAAAAGAGAGGAGATTGGTCAATTCTGCTGTACCAATATAACTAATCTGTAAACATACTGATATCGTAATCAAATCTGTTCAAATGAGGTAAATTACTGTGAAATTGGTAAGGTCATCTCCCTGTCCAGCCGTCGGGGGGATTTGCCGGCGCTGGCGGACGAACCCGCTGTCCATCCGTGGGCGGGATTAGCCGGAGCGGGCGGAGGAAGCATGGCGCCCCATGCGGACCAAGATAGATCGCGTTGCAGGCCGTGGGGGAGATGGTTCTGATGTGGCAGGGTTAGAAACAATGGGGGCACGGGCGACCAGGAAGAGAGGCGGAGGCGGAGGCGTACGGTTGTTCCGAGCGGAGGACGGTCGGCGGCGCAGGAGATCGATGGAGGAGGAAGAGGAAGGTGCAGGCAAAGTGGTGGAAGCCCAGATGACATTGGCCCGTTGAGTGCCTTCTGGGCCCAATCAACATGGTGAGGCCCAGACCAATCGTGGGAGTAGAAGCCCTCCAATGAAGATGGGCCTTGCGGGACGTGAATTACGTCGTCCGTACCGATTCGGTAAAAGAAACAAACGCAGACCACAGGATTGTTCGATCCAACGGCTCAGAACGCCAGAGCGCTGTGGTGAGCTCCTAGTGGTTCCATTATACTGTTAACTAATTACACGGTACTGAATAATCTGAATAATCTGATGTGTTCAGCCTCGGCTGAAGCTATGGCGCTGTTAAGAGGTCTACAATTTCTTGAGCGGATTGGGTGTGACTCGGCGTATGTTGAATCGGATTCTTTGGAGTTAATTCAAGCATGCAATGGAGATACTGATCTGCTCAGTCCTTATACGGCAGTGCTAGCTGATTGCTTTCAAATTGCTAGTAGGATGGATCTGGTGATATTTCAACATTGTCGTCGGGAAGCAAATATGGTGGCTCATAATCTAGCAAAATTTGGATATGAAACGAGTACTAGTTTAATGTGGGAAGATAGGCCTCCTGATTTTATTAGAGCTGATGTTATTCGTGATGTAACTATTCTAGATATTGTACCGAATATTTGAACTCAAAGCAGCAAGTTTCAGACGCACTCTTTTCCTTACCAGGGTACCGAAGGGGACTGGAAGGTTTTTAATGAGGCGGCTTGCTTGCTTAATATAAGTATGATTTTCAAAAAAAAACTAATTACACGGTCCGTTCCTGCTTGCAAGAAGTTACACTGTTTGTGGCAAAATATTTGTGTGGAGGAGATGGCGAAACTCGTAAAATACACCGGTAAAATGGGAAGACATAGTCATTTTGATATATTTGGGTGGTACGACTGATGTTAGGCTCCCACGCTTAACCTGACTACGTGGTCCCATGATACAGTATGCTGGATAGCTCCTTCTTCCGGAAGGATCATCCGAGCACCATATTTGTGTGGAATGAGGGCGGTTAGGAGTGCTCGAAATGACCGTCGGCATGGTGAGAACCGTGGACATAGGAGAGCCTCTTGCAAGTTGTCCGTTGAAAAAGTTTATAGGGTACGTACAAGTACTAATTAAGGTCAAAGCAAGTTCGGAAAGACTGCCACCAAACTGGAGGTGGGATGTCAAAATTAGCGGAACTGCGGTGGAGCTTTCATCGCCAAAACTCAAACATGTGTTTACTTGTGCATCATCCGGTCTGACGAGTGTTACGCTCAAAGCCTATAGGCTCGGTTGATCGCTGATATGGGGGCTTCCTCCGATGAACTAGACTCTGAGCCTCTGTGGTGTCAGAGCATCCCCACTCGTTTGCGCTCCCCACGCCCAAATTCGAACGAAACAACCGCCGGATTGGACGAAATTAAGTTGTGGGGAGTACCGTATTTCCAGTCGTCCACCCGGAGTTCGGCGGACATAGTTTAAATTCAAACAAATCGCCGTCCCGCGCTACAAGTACGGCCAGTTGATCGGCAAAAGGAGCAAAAGGACCAGCCACAGATCGGTGATCGGAGGGAAATTACACGGAGACAGGCTCGTCGGCAGTCCCGGCCGGCACGGCGGTGTCCGACGGACCAGTTTCCTCACATGCCGTGGCCGAAGCGGCTGCGGCGGCCGACGAGGAAGCAGCGGCAGTGGACGTCGAAGCAGCCGCAGTCGACGAGGTAGATGGTGAGGAAGCCGAGGTAGGAGCCGGCGGAGACGACGAAGGACTGGCCGGAGTGGCTCGGAGGATGTCGCTGCGGTGGCCCTGGTACCAATTCCTCGTCTCCTCGTCCATCAGTTCCATGTCGCCGCCGCCCATCAGGAACGCCAAGTCTGTGTTCCTCTTCTTCGCCGCCGCCGTCGTCTTCAACAGGGCGATCCGGACGCCTTGGTTGGTGAGCATCTCCCGCCACCTGCCGTCGAACTTGTCGTCCTCCCGTCGGCGTGCGACCTCAAGTCGGCCCAGCACTTGTCGATCGACCCCTGCATCCTGTCGGCGGGATTGTCCGTCCGTTTGAGCTCTTTGAGCTTCTTCTGGCCGAGTTTAGGGCGCCCTTCCGCCGCGCAAGCCGCCGGAGTGTCGGGGTTGTACTGCTCGGTCTTGCTCTTTGATGACCCACAAGTATAGGGGGTGTATCGTAGTATCTTCGATAAGTAAGAATGTCGATCCCAACGAGGAGCAGAAGGTGTTGACAAGCAGTTTCGATGAAGGATTCACTGTAAATGCTCACAGACAAGTATTCAGGGGGTTTTGATGTAACAGATGAATAAAGTACGAGTAAGTAAAGTGCGAGAGTAACAATTGCAGCGAGTGGCCCAATCCTTTTTAGCACAAAGGACAAGCCGGTTTGTTTACTTATAATGACCAAACGTTCCTGAGGACACACGGGATTTTAGTCTAGTGCTTTCGCTACATACGGCTAATTGTAAGGGTATTTTACCCTTATCCATTGTTTTGGTTACAATGACACCGTGCTAGAGTATTTGGCCTAATACATGTTTATAAAGATAATCCCAGGTATTAGCCAAAGAGGCATAAATGGTGTATCAAGGAACAAGAAGGCTAAAGGAGATCCCCCCACTTCGACTACAATCAAAAGGGGTTCTCCAGCAGGCCGCCGGTCATAGGTCCGGTTGGATCACCAGGCGCTTGCGGCACTTCCGGTTTGCCGTCCGGTCGACCGGGCGCTGGGCCGGCGCTCCGCGCGCAACCGGCTCTGCGCTGATGGCAACCGGCGACGCATCGGAAGACATGAAGAAGTCCCGGTCAAGGTCCGGTCTGCCGCCCGGTTTGGACCGGCGGGTCCGGTCCTGGCCCGGCCCGACCGGGCACCGACCGGCGCCCCGGCGCCAACCGAGCTCTGCGCCGATCGCAACCGGAGGGAGTACTGCGCGTCACTTCAAGGGTCCGGTCATGATCCGGTCTGTCGTCCGGTTTGGACCAGCGGGTCCAGGTCCCTGGTCCGGCTGGACCGGCCTGCGCTGGCTGTCCGGCTCGTGGGTCCCGATTGACCGGGTTTCTCGGGAGAAAGCTGATGTGTCAAGTGAGCAACGGCCATATTACAAGTGACACTATAAGTAGCCCTTCTCCTACCTCTGAATAGTTAGGCATTACACTACAAGCTGTTCTTGAGCTCTCTCTCTCTCTTACTCCATTGCTAGAAACACCAAAAGCCTCAGATCTCCCTCCTCCTCCACCCAAACTCAAATCCCTTCGGGGAATCATTAGAGGAGGACCCGATCTACCGTTCTACCAAGCCAAATCTCATTCCCCCTTGTATTCATTGAGAAGCTTGCTTCCTAGGGTTCCTTGGAAACCCTAGGTAGGCAAGAGGAGTCCGGAAGCATCCGAGCTGTGGATTTGCTCCGGGCAAGATTGTGAAGGTTTGGAGGCTACCTCAAAGTCTACCACAAGTGAGTGAGCTATTCCTTCGTGGGATAGGCTCCGGAGAATAGGGTGAGCCTTCGTGGCGCGGGGAATCCTTCGTGGGACCTCCACTCCTCCAAACGTGACGTACCTTGTTGCAAAGCAAGGGAACACGGGAATACATCCTCGTCTCCGCGTGCTATCGGTTATCTCTAACCGAACTCCTTACTTGTGATTTAACTGCCTGTGAGAGCCTTCGTGCTCGAGTTAGTTGTATCCTCATATAGGTTGCTTCACCTAGTTTGCATTAGGCTCATCTTTATATTCCGCAAAGCCTAATATTGCAAAGAAAGAATTAAAACTTGTAGAAACCTATTCACCCCCCCTCTAGGTTTACCATCTCTATACTTTCAATTGGTATCAGAGCCTGGACTCTTATTAAGGGCTTCACCGCCTTAAGAGTGAGATGGATAAACTCTTCGAGGGTCTAGATGGCGACTCTAACCTTTCGGTTAAAGAGATGAAATCTAGATTCTTGGCATATGAGGCCGAGAAGAAGAAAAAGGAGGATGAGTTACAAAACCAAATGACAGAAATGTCTGCCATGCTTAAGAACCTAACTGCGGGTGGAACTCCTAGTGGGGCTTCGGCCTCTAAGGAAACCTACCATGATGTTAACCATGACTATCCCAAAAACACTTCACCCGTGCCTCATATAAACCATAGTGGGACCGTTCCCCATTATGATGGAACTCACTTTCCACATTGGAAATCTGCTATGGAATCTCATATTCGCAGCTGCAGTGTGGAGCTATGGGAGCTCATTGTTCATGGACATCGGGAGCCACAAGATCCTACTCGGTTGACCTCCACCGAGTTCTACAACCGTCAACTCAATGCATCCGCACGTGACAAGATTAGAAGTGGCATCAACCGCAAGCTTCTTGATCAAGTCGATGACATTGTCTCCGCTAAAGAGTTGTGGGATCGGATCGTAGTACTCCAAGAGGGAACCGATTTGATCCAATCAGCTCTCTATGAGACCGCAAAGCAAGAGGCCCACCAGTTCATGATTCGAGATGGAGAATCCGTATCCGATGCCTATGCTAGGCTTGGTGCTCTAAAAGTAAGGGTCAAGGGACTTGGTGCTGAGAAGTACAATGACGGCTTCGAGATGAACGAAGCCTTCATAAAATCCAAGGTCATTGCTATGACTGCCGTCAAACAAGAAGACACCAACCTTGCACTCAACTTGCAAATCATGACCAAGAGTGCCGATCTCAACTCCGATGATCTAGTCTCCTATGTGGCCGCCAATGAAAGCATGGCCAAAGCCGGAAAGAGGCTCAAGGCAATGAACCGTGTTGATGAAGCCTCACACAACCATGAAGCGTCACACAACCTAGCTCTCAAAGCTAGAGCCGACCATGGAAGCAAAGAAGACTATGAAATTGAAGAAGATGAAGAGATGACTTCAACTAGTGACATTGCTACCGACTTTGCTTTCTTTGCCAAGAAGTACAAGGCAAAGTTCCCAATGCTCCTCAATGACAAGAAGAAGAAGAGAACTTGCTACAATTGTGATGAAGATAACCACTTTGCAAATGAGTGCCCTTATGAGAAAAGGGTAGACAAGCCAAAGTTCATCAAAGGGGTCAAGCCAAGATTGAAGCCGAACCCAATCAACGATCGGTACAAGAAGAACAAGGGAAGAGCTTTTGTTGGGGCCGAGTACTTGTCCGATGAAGAAGAGGAAGATGAGGAGAAGGAGGCCGGAGTGGCCGGTTTAGCTTACTCTAAGCCCGGGTCACTCTTCACATATGACTACTCCAAAGATTACTCCACGGAGAATGATGTTGGCTCTTCCTTCATGGCAAGAACAACTCAAGATGATGACTCCGATGACTCTCCCTCCTCTCCAATCATTGGCTCTTGTCTTATGGCAAGGGAAACCAAGGTAATGGAACCTCCACCTTCCCTATCTAGTGTTCTTGATGATGAAAACGAAGATCTAGAAGAATTAATAGTGCTTAAGGAACTCTATGATGTTAGATGCACCCTTCGTGGTGAAGCTCTTGTCAAGTTTGATTTCTTGATGGACTCACTCAAAGAAAAGGATGAGTCCATTGAGGAATTAGAATATCAATTGAATGAGAAGGAACGGAGATTCAATCTCCTAAGACAAGAGCTAAAAACCGAAAGGTGCATATCTCAAGGCCTTAAGCAACAAATTGAAACTTATGAACTTGATAAAGTTAAGGACCTAGAAACTATTGATAGGGCTCAATTATTGACCCAAGAGCTCAATGCCTCAAAGGAGGAACTTGAAGTTGCTCATGCTTCTCTCACTAGGGATCTTGACCACCTTGAAAGAGCTAACAAGCTTGTCAAGGATGAGCTCAAGAAACTTGGAGAGAACCATGATCTACTTCAAGAATCCTACAAAAGAGCTCTTGGATCAATGAAGGATCCCATTGATGTTGAAAAGCTTGCTTGTTCCTCCATTTCCTTTACTAGTGAACATGCTAAACTTGTTGAGGAACATGTTCGTTTACAAGAGGAACTTTCTTTGCATGTTGAGACCAATGCATATCTTGAGTCCTTGGTGACCAAATATGGTCTTGACTATCATCCTAATGAATCTTCTTGTGAGCAAGCATCTATTCTTGAGGAAAATGTTAGGCTAACAAAGGAACTTGCAAAGTTCACCACCACCAAGAACAAGATGGGATTGGATGACCTCTTGAGTAAGCAAAGGTCAAACAATCAAAAGTATGGACTTGGATATACTCCCAAGTCCCACAAGAAGAACAACTACAAGAAGGAGAAACCCGCTCAAGATAAGAACAAGAAGGTCACTAACAATGGCAAAGCCTCAAAGGGCAAAGCCACTAGTGGTGACCGCACGGGGCCAAACGATCACTATGCATTATTTGTTGATTATTATGGTGATGTCTATGCTAACTATGTTGACCCTCCTAATGGCTATGCTTATAGAGAGTACTCAATTTGGGTACCAAAAGATATTGTTGCCATTGCAAAGGAACCCATTAATCGATGGGTTCCTAAATCCTCTACTTGATTTTGTAGGGGTATTCCTCCGGTGGTCCAAAATGGGTGTTTGATAGTGGATGCACCAATCATATGACCGGAGGAAAAGGTGTGCTTGATCAATTCATTGAAGATATCAACAAGAAGTCAAGCATTACCTTTGGTGACAACTCAAAGGGAAAGGTACTTGGGTATGGCAAGGTAGCAATCTCTAAGGACTTGTGCCTTGAGACGGTTATGCTTGTTGAACACCTTGGCTATAACTTACTTTCTATATATCATCTTGCCGATGCCGGTTACAATTCATATTTCACTAAATATTATGTGCAAGTCTTTAGGAGTGACAATCTCAAATTGGTCCTTGTTGGATATGTGGAGAACAACCTTTACGTGGTTGACCTCTCGAAAGAGAGCCCCTCCTTCTCCACATGTCTAATGGCGGCCAAGCATGACGAAGGATGGTTGTGGCATCGCCACCTTGGTCATGTTAACATGAGGAATCTTAAACAACTCCTAAAGGGTGAGCATATTGTGGGACTAACCGGCGTTTCTTTTGAGAAAGATCGTGTTTGTAGTGCATGTGTAGCCGGAAAGCAACTCAAGAAGAAGCATCCCATCAAGAGTATTGTTACCACATCTAGGCCTTTGGAGCTCCTTCATTTGGACCTCTTTGGGCCATCACATTATGATACTCTTGGTGGGAGCAAGTATGGACTTGTCATTGTTGATGACTACTCAAGATACTCTTGGGTCTTTCTCCTTAAGAATAAGGACGAGACCCATAGAGAGTTCATCACCTTCGCCAAGAAAGCTCAACGTATGTATGAATCCGAGATCAAGGCAATTAGGACCGACAATGGCACCGAGTTCAAGAACTACACTATGCAAGAGTTTGTGGATGATGAGGGCATCAAGCATGAGTTTTCGGCGCCATACACCCCTCAACAAAACGGTGTTGTTGAAAGGAAGAACCGGACTATCATTGAGATGGCAAGAACCATGTTGAGTGAATTCAACTCACCCCACAATTTTTGGGAAGAAGCCATCTCTACGGCCGTCCACTACTCCAACCGGCTCTTCCTCCGTCCCCTCCACAACAAAACCCCATACGAGCTCCTTACCGGTAACAAGCCTAATGTCATGTATATTCGTGTCTTTGGATGCAAATGCCTTGTTAAGAACAACAAAGGAAAGCTCGGTAAATTTGAAACTAGAACCATAGAGGGTATATTTGTTGGATATGCGGAGAACTCTCATGCCTATAGATACTACAACCGGTCCTCCGGGACTATTGAAGTATCTTGTGACGTGGTGTTCTTGGAGGATAATGGCTCCCAAGTGGAGCAAGTTGTTCCATGTGTTGCAGGTAATGATGATGATCCATCTAGTGCCATCAAGCATATGGGCATTGGACACATCCGGCCCATGGAGGTTCATAATGATGATCAAGATGATGGAGTAGATGTCTCAAGCACGCCACAAGTGGAGCCTAGCTCAACTCAAGCCGAACCATCAAGTGCAACTCAAGAACCATCCTCTACTCAAGATGAGTCGCAATCCGAAGAACAAGAAGAAGATCCTCATTCCATGGAGCAAGATCATGATGACGATCAAGAAACATCCTCAACTCATGATCAAGCTCATGTGGTCCCTCATGATCAAGTACTAGCAAGAGATGAATTCATTGATCATGAAGGAACCGTTCGGAAGATCAAGGCCGCTACAAGGGCAAGTGCCATGAAAGTGGATCAAGTCCTTGGTAGCATCTCAAGAGGAGTGGTAACTCGTAGACACCATGCATTACTTATCACTTATTGTCAACATCATGCTTTTGTGTCTAGTTTTGAACCACTTAAGGTACATGAAGCCTTGGTCGATCCGAATTGGGTAATTGCCATGCAAGAAGAATTGGAGTGTTTCACTCGTAATGAAGTATGGTCTCTAGTTGAGAGACCCAAGGATCATCGCATCAATGTCATTGGGACCAAATGGGTATTCAAGAACAAGCAAGATGAGAATGGCATTGTTATACGAAACAAAGCAAGGTTAGTGGCGCAAGGGTTTGCCCAAATAGAAGGTATGGATTTTGAGGATACCTTTGCGCCGGTAGCCCGTCTTGAAGCTATTCGTCTTTTGCTTGCATTTGCATCTTTCCACAATTTCAAATTATATCAAATGGATGTGAAAAGTGCATTTTTGAATGGTCCCCTAAAAGAAACCGCATATGTGGCTCAACCCCGGGTTTCAAGACCCATGCCGACCCAACCACGTGTATTTACTCCATAAGGCACTCTACGGTCTCAAGCAAGCTCCACGTGCTTGGTATGAGTTCCTTAGGGATTTCTTACTACATGATGGGTTTTGCATGGGTACGGTCGATTCCACCCTTTTCACCAAGCGGGTTAAAGGGGGTGGCCTCTTTATATGTCAAGTATATGTTGATGATATTATCTTTGGTGGAACTAACCCCAATCATAACAAAGCTTTTGAGCTATTGATGACTAGGAAATTTGAGATGTCCATGATGGGAGAGTTGAAGTTCTTTCTAGGCTTCCAAGTGAGGCAACTTGCAAAAGGCACCTTCATCTCTCAAGAAAAGTATGTGAAGGACATGCTCAAGAAATTCAACATGACCAATGCGAGTCCAATGAAGACACCCATGCCCGTAAAGGGGCAACTTGGTTCATGTGACGGTGAGAAGGATGTGGACATAAAGGTATACCGCTCCATGATAGGATCCTTGCTCTACCTTTGTGCCTCTAGGCCGGATATCATGCTAAGTGTAGGGATGTGTGCTCGTTTTCAATCCGCTCCCAAGGAGAGCCATTTAGTGGCGGTCAAACGGATACTATGATACCTTGTTCTCACTCCTACTCTCGGGCTATGGTATCCAAAGGGGTCAACCTTTGAACTCATTGGCTATTCGGATTCCGATTGGGCCGGTGATAAGGTTGATCGGAAGTCTACCTCCGGGGCTTGCCAATTTATTGGCCGGTCATTGGTGAGTTGGTCATCTAAGAAACAAAACTCCACCGCCCTATCCACCGCCGAAGCCGAATACATATCCGCGGCATCTTGTTGCACTCAATTGTTATGGATGAAGCAAACCTTGAAAGACTATGGTGTGTCTCTTGGTACGGTGCCTCTTCTTTGTGACAATGAAAGTGCAATAAAGATCGCCAATAACCCGGTTCAACATTGTCGCACCAAACATATTGACATTCGCCATCACTTCCTACGTGATCATGTTGCCAATAAGGATATTGATCTCACTCATGTGGGAACAACCTACCAATTGGCGGATATTTTCACTAAGCCTTTGGATGAAGCCCGCTTTGTTAACTTGAGAGGAGAACTTGGTATTCTTGATCCTAAAAACTTGGATTGATTAACTTCTTGCACTATATTCTTGCATTTATCTTGCTATCTAGCTTAGAGGCATAGCACATATAGGGATAGTCATCTTACCATGTCTTGGTATGATGCATACCTATGTGTGCAACATAAATAGACCCAATGTCATTATGTGGACCCAAGCATGTCTCTTCGCGGTCACATGACATTTGCGCTTTCACATAGGGGGAGTAATCCCCCGCCCCTCATTGAGCCTTCATTACAAATTGATTTGACTATATAAGGCCCAATGATTTTAGTGCGAGCATCATTTCCAAAAATATAAAAAATGACTTATGATTCTTGATATACACTTCGAATCATGCCCATTGTTGCTATTCTCATCTTGTTTGGATTTTCTCTCCAATGGGTATGCCTAGAGAACTTTGTGTTTCCAACCCCATGTCTATGCTCATCTCATCATCATCTATCTATCTATGTGTACATGTCATCATTTGAGCTCTCACACACATTTACACAAAGAATAGGGGCAAAACGAGGCAAAATGACACATTTTTGGGCGAATTGACTCTGGCCGGTCACTGGCCCGGTCGGACCGGCCTTTGCGCCGGGTCGTCCGGCGTCTGGCCCGGTCGACCGGGCGCCCGACCGGCCGTACGGGCTGTTATGTCTTGGAGAGGATACCCCTTGGGGATCTTCTTCCTCATTATCCCCCATCTCCCAAACCTCCATGGCCGCCGCCCCCATCTCCTCCCACATGCTCTAGGGTCTTCCCACCACAAGCAACCCCTCAAACTTCACCAAATCTTAGATCGGGCCCCTTGGAGCAACTCCACCAAAGGATTTGGTCCCTCTCAACCCACTTTGGGAAATCTTGGAGTTCTTGGGTTTCAAGACCTACCTCGTGTTCTTCTTGCTCTCTTGATCAAGGAGGACCATGTCTTCGGGTAATGTGGTCTATCTTCCTCCCTATCCTCTAGTTCCTCTCACACCTTGCAAATTTTGGACAAATTTTGGAAACTTTTAGGGTTAGGGTTAGGGTTTGTAAGTCCTCCTGCCTTTAGAGTGTCTCACAACACAATGCTATAGTCTATGTTCAAGTTTATTAGTTTTTGCATGATTTTGTGGTAGAATTTCTGGGCAACATCTCACAATTCGACAGACCCGGTCATCCGCCCGGTCGACCGGCCTCTCAACCGGCCGGCCCGGCGTGCCGCCCGGTCAACCGGATTGGCAACCGGCTCGTCCGGTCTGCCGTCCGGTTGGACCGGCCTGTGAGCCGGATCGCCCAGTTCTTCGCATGACCTCATCAAAACACTTGAATATATGCTATGCTTTTTGGCTTCCCTACTTACTGATGACATGTACACTTACCCCACTGCTATCCTCGCTTTATTTTCTCAATCACAGATAGTTGGAGTGGTGAAGACCGTGGCACTGTTGCCAAGCGAGGAAGGCCCACGGTGCCTCCACCACGCCGTTCTAGTGGCCGCATGCCTCCTAAAGCACCTCAGACTACTGACACTGCCAGCTCAGCTGGGGGAAGAAGCAAGAGTGGTAAGAGGAAGGACAAGCATGTCCCCCAAGAGGGTGATGAGATAGTGCCAGCCTTTAATGTGGGAACAGCACATCGTGGTGATTGGCAAAGTGTGAGGATGGAGAACCCATATCGCTTTGAGCAACGGACTTACACTGGTGGGGACAAGTTCTTCTGGACCAAGACTCAAGCACAACTTTGGGAAGATTTCTATAACACTAGAGAATGTATGAAGAATGGTGCTGTGGTGATGCCCAAGGTCATCAACACTGACGAGCTTAACTTGTATGCAGCCACAAAGTACCGCTTTGTGGTTGATACCTTGCAGGGTTTGGGTCTATATGAGCTTGTGTGCCTCAAGCCCGATGATGCCCAAAAGGAAAGCATCTATTGTCCACTTCTAGTCCGTCAGTTCCACTGCACCGTATTCTTCCATGATGATGAGGATCGCACTATGACTTGGATGACTGGCAAGGAGAAGTACTCATGCACCTACTCTCGCCTTCCGCAGCCATGGGCTTTGGTGGTGGCCTTGCTCAAGGGTTCAAGATTCATTCTCGACCTAAGCTTGCTAAAGGTGACATCTCCTTTTGCTATCCCTCGAACCCTACAGCTGGGCCTCCCACTATCTCAGGGATGTACTACTCTTACTATGTCCTTGCCAAGATGTTCCGTGAGAATCTCATCAGCAAGTCAGGCGACACCAGTGAAGTCAGGAACTACCACCTGAATCTGATGTACTATTGCCATCCTGACAGGATAAGGAAGATTGATGGCTGTGATTTCATTCACTGTGAACTGAAGCGTTCAGTTTTGGGCCGCATGACTCCCAACTATGCTCAGTATGTTCAGCGGCTCATCAACTACATAGTTCCTCCTCCTCTCAACACGCTAGAGGAACGGATCATCATGGATACATTCAAGTTCCCTCTTCAGGACACACGTCCAGAAATCCCCTCCATGATGCCTTCTGAGCGCCGTTCCAAGGAACACCATGATCATGATGCTAGTTCCAGCTACTCTCGGCGCCCCAAGCGCGGTGCCGCTCGGTTCTTCTCCAGCATGTGGCAAATGTGCAAGAACACCAATGATGTTGCCCATCAGAGTCTTGCTTTGAACCAGGAGACAAGGAGGCGACAGAATGAGTTCATGGCTTCAAGGAATGCCTCTGTTCCTCCTTCTGGACCTGAGATGGAGCCTGTGGTAGCACCATAGTGGGAGATGCCTCCCCTAACCGATGAGATGATCCAGAACTTCGACTTCTCCATGTATGCTCATGGTGGTCTTCCTCCTAGGACTGCTCGTGCCCCTACTGATGCTGCTGCTGATGACGAGGAAGAGGATGAAGGTGATGAGGATGATGATGCCGAGCGCGCTGGCGAGAGCTCATATTCCACTGGGCATGAGTTCTACTGATGGGTGCGATAGCATGTCTTCTCTTTTCTTCGCCTTTTTGGTGTTCCGATGCCAAAGGGGGAGAAGAGAGTAGAGTCTAGGACCACGGGGTTCTTTGGTTGTCACAAGCCATGGGTGTTGCTTTATTTGATTCTTATATGGCTTGTGCTTATTTGCTTTAATTTCTCAAGAACCATTTGCTACTTCGAATAATTCGTGTATGGACGACTATTTGTATGCTTAATCACTCTATTAGGATGATCATGCATTATGCCTATATATCTTGATATACTTGTCCATATCATGCTTGTTTCCTAAAGATATTGGGGGAGCTTCTCATACTCCACAAATGGTGCACCTTGTATTCAAACACAATTTCTCCAAGTGCACACATTATGGGGGAGCTGTCGTAATATCTTATATGGAATCAAGGTTTAGAGCTTATCATAATATCTATATGTGACTCTAGCTCGGTTTGTCATCGTATACCAAAAAGGGGGAGATTGTAAGGGTATTTTACCCTTATCTATTGTTTTGGTTACAATGACACTGTGCTAGAGTATTTGGCCTAATACATGTTTATAAAGATAATCCCAGGTATTAGCCAAAGAGGCATAAATGGTGTATCAAGGAACAAGAAGGCTAAAGGAGACCCCCCCACTTCGACTACAATCAAAAGGGGTTCTCCAAAGAGCCGCTGGTCATAGGTCCGGTTGGACCGGCCCGTGCGCCGGCAGCTTCCGGTTTGCCGTCCGGTCGACCGGGCGCTGGGCCGGGCGCTCCGGCGCCAACCGGCTCCTGCGCTGATGGCAACCGGGCGACGTACTGGAAGACATGAAGAAGTCCCCGGTCAAGGTCCGGTCTGCCGCCCGGTTTGGACCGGCGGGTCCGGTCCCTGGCCCGGTCCGACCGGGCTACCGACCGGGCGCCCCCGGCGCCAACCGAGCTCTGCGCTGACTGCAACCGGAGGGAGTACTGCGCGTCACTTCAAGGGTCCGGTCATGATCCGGTCTGTCGTCCGGTTTGGACCAGCGGGTCCGGTCCCTGGTCCGGTCGGACCGGCCCCTGCGCTGGGCTGTCCGGTCTGTGGTCCGGTTGACCGGGTTTCTCGGGAGAAAGCTGATGTGTCAAGTGAGCAACGGCCATATTACAAGTGACACTATAAGTAGCCCTTCTCCTACCTCTGAATAGTTAGGCACTACACTACAAGCTGTTCTTGAGCTCTCTCTCTCTCTTACTCCATTGCTAGAAACACCAAAAGCCTCAGATCTCCCTCCTCCTCCACCCAAACTCAAATCCCTCCGGGGAATCATTAGAGGAGGACCCGATCTACCGTTCTACCAAGCCAAATCTCATTCCCCCTTGTATTTATTGAGAAGCTTGCTTCCTAGGGTTCCTTGGAAACCCTAGGTAGGCAAGAGGAGTCCGGAAGCATCCGGGCTGTGGATTTGCTCCGGGCAAGATTGTGAAGGTTTGGAGGCTACCTCAAAGTCTACCACAAGTGAGTGAGCTATTCCTTCGTGGGATAGGCTCCGGAGAATAGGGTGAGCCTTCGTGGCGCGGGGAATCCTTCGTGGGACCTCCACTCCTCCAAACGTGACGTACCTTGTTGCAAAGCAAGGGAACACGGAAATACATCCTCGTCTCCGCGTGCTATCGGTTATCTCTAACCGAACTCCTTACTTGTGATTTAACTGCCTGTGAGAGCCTTCGTGCTCGAGTTAGTTGTATCCTCATATAGGTTGCTTCACCTAGTTTGCATTAGGCTCATCTTTATATTCCGCAAAGCCTAATATTGCAAAGAAAGAATTAAAACTTGTAGAAACCTATTCACCCCCCCTCTAGGTTTACCATCTCTATACTTTCACTAATTAATCTTCATTGTTTTGATAAGTGTTGTGTGGGTGAACCTACGCTAATGTACCGCCCTTCCTAGGACTAATACATACTTGTGATTATACCCCTTGCAAGTATCCGCAACTACAAGAAAGTAATTAAGATAAATCTAACCACAACCTTAAACTCTGAGATCCTGCTATCCCTCCTGCATCGATATATCAACGGGGGCTCAGGTTTCTGTCACTCCGGCAACCCCGCAATTGGCAAACGAGTACAAGATGCATTCTCCTAGGCCCATAAAGGTGAAGTGTCGTGTAGTCGACGTTCACACGACACCACTAGAAGAATAACACCACAACTTAAATATCATAACATTGAATATTACTCAACCATACTTCACTACTAACATTTAGACTTCACCCATGTCCTCAAGAACTAAACAAACTACTCACGAGACATCATATGGAACATAATCAGAGGTGATATGATGATGAATAACAATCTGAACATAAACCTTGGTTCAACGGTTTCACTCAATAGCATCAATAACAAGTAGAAATCAACACCGGGAGAGTTTCCCCTATCAAACAATCAAGATCAAACCCAAATTGCTACAGCGGTGATGATGTGCAGCGGTGGAGACGGCGGTGATGATGATGAAGATGATGATGATGGTGATGGAGATGATGTCCAGCTCGATGATGGTGACGATGGCGTCGATTTCCCCCTCCGGGAGGGAATTTCCCCGGCGGAACTCAGCCTGCCGGAGAGCTCTTTTCTCTCTGGTGTTCTCCGCCTCGCAGAGGCGGCTGTGACGCTCTGCGACTATTTTCCTGGGGCTTAGGTTTTCGGGACGAAGGCGTACGCGAAGAAAAGGAGGCGAGAAGGGGCTGTGGGCCCCCTCCTCACAGGGCGGCGCGGCCAGGCCTTGGGCCGCGCCGGCCTATGGGGTGGGCCCACCTCGGGTCCCCTCTTCTCCCCCTTCTAGCTCCCTTCGTCATCTGAAAAAATAGGATTTTTCATATAATTTCTGTCAGCTGTTGATCTTCCGAAATATTGCATTCTGATGGTGCTTTTTCCAGCAGAATCCTGGCTCCGGTGCGCGATCCTCCAATAATCATGAAACATGCAAAATAGATGAAATAACATAAGTATCATCTCCAAATATGAAATATATCAATGAATAACAGCAAATTATGATATAAAATAGTGATGCAAATTGGACGTATCACTCTTCGAGAGGGTCGTGCGAGTTTCCTTCCACTTCTCGCAGTTCTCGAGGCGGGCGTAGACGTTGAGGAACTTGAACTGCAGGCCGGTGTCGTCCGTGTACATGTCCAAAGCTCGGCGCAGCTGGGGAAAAAAGAGCACGGCGATACGGGTCAGCTAACGACGATGTACCTCGGTGATGCAGGGTCGACGGAGCATACCTTTTGCTCCAAGTCCTGGACGCTGATCGGCCGTTTGTCGACCTCCTCCTGTATGCCGTGCCATTTGTTGCACGCCGTCTGCATGATCCCTCAATGGGTGGCCATTGCCTTGTCTCCCCGGTACACGTTCTTGTTCGTCTTGTTGAAGTAGGGATCGACGAGTTTGCGCTCCTTGTACGCCTGCCTCACTCAAAGCCAGTATGTGTCGAACGACTGATTGGCCCCGATTATACCGTTCGTGGACACGGTCATCCAAGCTTCAGCGAGGCACTCCTCTTCCTTCGGCGTCCATTTGATACGCGGTTCGGCAGGCGGCGAGTCCTTCTTCCTCTTCTTCTTCCCCTTCGACAGGTTGGCGGCGGCTTGTGTTGGCTCTTCTTCTTCCTCGTCTTCTTCTTCGATGGCTTGGCTTCCGTCGGCAACATCCTCCCGATGCTCGTTGCGCGCCGCCACAGCTGCCGTCGCCCTCGCCTCCTCTTGCGTGAAGAACCCCGGGCACGCAGCGGCGGCGGCCATGAAGAACCCCGGGCTCGCAGCGGCGGCCATGGAGCCGGAGGTGATCATCTCGTGGATCTCCTCTTCGTTCGGCGCCGCCGTCGCACCGAACGAGAGCGGCCCTCGTCGCAGGGCCGGCGAGGTGCCCTCGAACTGGCCGCCGCCGCCGACGTCAAGCTCGGGCGGCGACGGCGTGGACCTGGACGGTTGGACGTAGGCGCCCTCTTGGAACACGGCAGTCGGCGACGGCGAGTACAGCGAAGGGGAGAAGGATGACGGGGAACTGGTTGTACCTTGCGTCGGCCATTGGCCGGGGAACATGCCGCCGCCGCCGCCGCTCATGGCCATGCTGATCATCCTCGCTTGTTCGTCCAGGGCCGCCGCCGCCGCCCTCTTGGCGGCGGCTCTTTTCACCCTCTCCGCCCTGCCGCTTGTTTCCACCTCGCGCCGTTTCTCGTCCGCCGCCCACTCGGCGTTCGACATGCCCGGCGGCTTCGTCTTCTTCGCCCGCATCTTCCTCGCCGGCGCCTTCGGCGGCATTGTGGTGGACGAGAAGACGAGGAGGAGAGTGGTGGTGGACGAGAAGACGCCGCCGGGAACTGGAGCTGGAAGACGAGGAGAATGGCCAATTTCGGCGGGAGAGAATGGGGATATGCAAGCAAATTGGAGGGAATGGGGATATGCAAGCAAATTGGAGGGAAAATCGACAGGATTTGGTTTTCCAGTCGCCGACTACGCGGGTCCACACGACGTTTCGCGCCAAAATCTTTCGTCCAAAGTCCCCGAGCGCGCCCCGGGGGACCGGGGATAGCGTGGGCTCGCCGGATGGATGAAGGACCAAATCCGGACGAAAACGAGGAACAGGGGGCGCGACTGGGCCGATTTACGCCGTCCGGATGTAAAAAAGGCTCGCCGGGGGCCTGTTCGGGGGGACTAGTGGAGATGCTCTCATGCACGGTGCAAGATGGTCTCACCTCTTGTGTGGAAACCGACTCTAAGGTGCTTGTGGAAGAACATATATAGCCATCATGCGACGATCACACAGCAATCCGCAAAAGTCAAGCGATTAGTAATATGTTCAAAAAAATTCAATGCCATTTATATTTCAAAAAAAAAAAATGCGACCAGCCAGTACAAGCCCTAGCTAGCATAGCTTTATAGAAGAAAGCTCCGCGAGCACCCGTCAATCCTAGGATTCGAGCCCAGGTGGACAGCAGGCGCTCCCGCACTGCTAACCAACAGGTCGATGCCCTGTTCTCAATGCCATTTATATTCCAAGGAGTGCGAACTTGGCTTCCCATCTTTGTGACAAGGGATCATCGCCTGGCGTTGAAAATTTATGTGAATTTGCACTGGTGATGCAAGCTTATCGTAACTCTGTGAGAAATAAAGAGAGGCGCTACCGTAACCTACCGCAGTTCAAATGCAGTGGAATCAGTGTGGTTTTACTTGTGACAAGGTCCGTACTGATACTTCCTCGACCTCCCTCCTCCGCCGCGCATCGTTGGAAACCTACTCGGCATCCTACGCCCGCCGTACGTCGACAAAAATGGAGACCTCCCCCTCCCGCCGCGCATCCTCATCGCTCCCGACGACAAGGGCCACCACCGCCGCCATATTCCACCTCCCGTCCTCACCGGCCATGACCAGAACGGCCTGAAGACCAAGGTCCATTATCAAATCGATGACTTTGATGACACCTTCAAGGTGACCACCCGGACCCACATGGTCTGCAGCCTCGTACCTGCGGGCATCACCAATCGGTGCTCATGGACGCAGTTTGGAGACGTAACTGAGGATGGCGACAAGTCTCCGGTTACAGAGGTGTAAACTATCACTTGACTCGATCGACTTCCCGCACTGATATTCCTAGGTCTCTTCCTCCTCCCCTCTCTCTCTCTCTCACTATGTATAGGTCGGGGCGGTGGGGCGCCTGCCCTGGGCCACCGAGAGGTAGGCCCCAGCCCAAGTAGTAATGCTATGTTGGTAGTAGCATATTTGCTTTGGTACAACGCCTCCCCCAAACTCAAACAAATTTAAATACAAAAACGGTTGAGATCGCTCGATAACCCTTCATAATTAAAGGCATGATGATCTTTTGGAAAAGTAAACGGGTATATGTTGCCCTCTACAAGCTCCTATGGCTCAACTTATTTGTGTGAATATGTAGTGTACGTATAGGTAGGAGTATTATGTATGTACGACATTGTCGGCACATCGGCAGCAACTTTGCCGGGTGGTGGCGCTCGTGGCCGGCAGGTAGGAGGCACGACACAAGGTGGTGCTTGCCGACCAGGAGGCACTGTGAGGCGGTGTATAACTGTATGTGGGTATATGGGTTTGGATATGGGCTTAGGAGGGCTCAGAGTTAATTAATTGGCTAATTACTCAAGAACCCAAACTGAGTGTGCGGGAAGGAGATAGTACTGGAGCAAGCCTTTCTCATCTTTAGGTCCAAGTTAGCGGTGTAAATCTAGGAAATGGTTATGGGGCAAAGTTTATCTCTAACAGAGTATTAAATATCTATAAGTGGCTTCATATGTTTCTATGAGCGACCACGCACCACAAACCTTGTATCATATTGGAGTAAACAAAATTATTCGACGATTGCGAGTTTAGTTATATAATTATTATCTCTCGATGTAGTGAGAACAAAGACAACTAAATTTACATATTTTATATTATGCACTTTTTTTGAAAATCTGACATGAAAAGTTGTGTATGCACAAATGTATCTTGATGAGCCTAGCAAGTCAAGCTGTGTATACGCGAAATTGAAGAATTCATCATATTTGTATGCTAGTTGGTTATTAGTGATTTTTAGTATGTAGTACATATAATGGATGCATTCTCAGATTATTGTTGAACACACTATAACTTATAAGACACATTTTACCACAAAAGGGTAGAGAGTCAAGCAAACTGTCCAATTTATGCTATAAAGGTTTCTAGAAAAAATCCTACATAATTGTACAATAAAAATCTCCCTATTAAGATATTTGTTAGGACATACCTAATAGATATACCTACCAAAATATTGAAGGTATTTAAACATTAATGCGGATGCATAATTTTTTTCCAAAGTTACATAGTAGAAAATGACCTAGTTTTGTTACAAAAAAACACGGTAAGTCTAATGATTAGTATATATTGCAATAAAAGAATGATACATTAATATTAGTAAAATTTTATATTTGACCAAGTGTGCTAAATGTGTAATGGAAAATGTGTATAATAAAATAAATTATACATGAGTATAAAAGTTTAGTGTAAACTATGTTTATATAAGTCGCCCCAGGTCAAAAAGTTATTTGGACCAGCCCTAATGCCTGGGCACGTTGCGAAGGTGGCCTGAGCAACCTCTCACTCGACCCTGATGAGACCGACCTGAAGAACATGTGTGTCTCCTTCAGGCCACTCCGAAGTGTGTCCATCGCAAGAGATTCGAAGACATGGTGCACTAAAAGCATCGGCGTTGTCATCTTCTTCAAGAAGGCCAACACCGAGGCTACGCTTGCCGCTCTCCAAGGTTATGCGTATGGTTACCTGATTCTTGAGGTTGGATGGACGGCTTAGGCCTCGAGTATTGGTACACTACTCGCATTTAACTTCTGGAACGATCATTGGCTAGACAATTTTACGCTCCGATCTTCTCTTTGGTGGTGAACTATCGATCATATTGTCGTAGTGGGATATGTGAATGTGATGTATGTTATGTGAATGCGGATGTGGGATGGTTATGTGAATATGTGATCTTTGTGCTGTATTTATGATTTCAGTGAATTGAATTATTAGTTGCATTGAATTCAGTTTTGTATCAGCCAATTCGAATGCCGGATGGTTATGTGAACACTGCTAGAAATTCACATAACTGAATTCAGTTTTGTACGTGTCAGCCAATCCGGGGTAGTATCTGAATACCTGTGCTTTAATTTTTGGTTGCAAACTTGTCTAGGAGGCTCTACTACCGGTGAACCTCTAGGGTCTACCGAGGAATCGCTGGTAGATTTCTTTGGGTCTTCATAGATGAGAGCTCTTTTTTTTTTCTTTACTAGTGAACATATCGGGTGAAGAACAATGTTGATCAATCAATTCAAGCAAACTAACAAAATTATAAGCGTTTGACGACAAGACTTAGAGTGATAATTAATTTGACTTGGCCAGTGCCTAAATCTCGCATGCGTATGATAACCCCCAAGTAAGCATCTCTAATTTGGAAGTGTACATGGGATATCAAACCGTATAAGCTAGAAGGTAAACGATTTGTTGTCTCAAACTAGAGTGGGCATTATTCTAGTTATATGCGCACTAAATAAATTAAATAAACAATAGAGAATGATTTGTTGCTTAAAAGTAAAATGTAGAAAACAATAAATATAAAGAATCTTCGAGATGATCCGGTCCTCTAGAATGTAAGAGAAGAGGCCGAAGGTTACTCTTTTGTAGAAATTTAACTTGGATTCATGGGTTCATTTGATCTCTCTCCAATAAATGGGATCTACTTGTGCGATGTAAACAGTTCATGGACAATGTATCCCTCTCGCACCTACCCCTCCATGGCTACATGATAAAAGGGCGCCCCTTCCTTTGGAGTTAGGGTTTTGACAATATATGAGATAAGAATTGAGCTATGCTCCCTCATACCTAAGTGGATTTCCAAGGACTCTTTGTCGTGAAATTTTGGTGTTCCCCCAATCTCTCCCTTAGGGTTTTATTGAGAGATAATTCTCTTCCATCTTTGAGATTCTAGTGAGGCTTGCCAATTTCTCCCTCCCGGGATTCTATTTGGTTGATGGATAGGGCCGGTGAGACCAGCAATGTTGTCTATCGTGTAAGGGTGTGTTTGCTTTCGTCGTGCCCATCACGCTCGTGTTCATCATGTTTTCACCCCACCACGTTGATCCGGCTTCACATAGCTTCGTGATGATCTCATTGAGCATCAACGTCAGCTATTTGAGAGGCAAACTCTTATTTCATTCTTGTCTATTTATTTTTATTCATGTGTGATTTGAACCATTCTTTGCAGTCGGAATCTTTATCGTTACTTATTTGAATTCAGACTATTATTTTTGATGTGGATTATCTGTTGCAAGATTTATATTGCTATTCAATTAGATATTGTTTGTAGAAGACATGCAAACTCATATCTCTCAAATGGCGGTAGAAGTAGTTTTTACGGTTTGGATTGTTTACCCTATGGGCATATGTTTAGCACGTCCGCACGTACAGGGGCGGACCCAGGATTAAAATCAAGAGGGGGCAAAAATGTGCTAATGAGGAAAAATTCACATGCTAAGTGGGGGGAAATGACTCTTTTAAGTTTACTATTATAAAGAGACAAAAAAATTGAGTAGGGGCATTTGCCCCCCATGGCTAACACTCTAGATCCGTCCATGCGTACGTATGTGTGATTCCCTACAAAATCGTCCGTAAACACGGAAACAACAAATGTGGGCTATAGGTAGACCATTTTTTCAATAATAATGAAAAAAATATTGTTTAAAAGTTTCAGAAAATTCTGAAAACAAATCTAGATGTTGACAATAATGTTTTCTAGAAACGTGCAAAATGCCAAAATCCCAACTCAAAACACCTTATATTCTGGGCGCGCCACATAAAAATGAAATATGACATATTTTGGAGTTTTCAAAGCTTTCACTGTCCACTACTATACTTCAGATTTTCTCTTCTGTTATTTTTTGCATTGCCTAGAATAGAAGGTATTTCGATCTGAATTTTGCACGTTTATAGAAACTGCCCGCAGATGTAGCAGAAAGCTCCAGGCTGCTCTCCCCCTTTCCCCCTTTCAGACCCCAATCGATTGGTTCCACAGTTACTTCCCGCCACCGCCACCCCCACCCCCGGCCTTCGAACTCCGCCACCCTCTTGGCCTCTTCTTCCTCCTGTCCGGCAAGCAACCTGCAGCCTCGCCTAAGTTAGCACCACGCACAAGTCACCCACGGCCGCCAACCATGTACAGCCTCATACATCACCAAGTCACCAACCAAGATCGCCGCAGAATCGCTTTCGTCTCCCCCGCAAAGCCATCCTTTAATTCCCGCCCGTGTCACACAGTCTCTCTTACCCTTGCTGCATGCATTAAAACCATCCTAGCTACGCGTGGTTTTTAATATGTTCTTCTGATTTTTGCATTTTTCTTTCAGCTTTCTACGCGTGGTGGCGCTCTCTGTTTCTTCTATAGCTGGATCTATGCCAAGAAAACCTCAACGTTTGGTCAGATAAGTCATCAGGTATCTGTCCCTTCAATTTTTCATTCATACAATCAACAAAGATCTGCCGCACATACAGCCTTACTGACTTCAAAACTTTGTTGTCAATTAATTGCAGGTAAAGCACGACGCCCCTGTAAATATTATGCAAGTTCAACCGCAATGGTGGATGTTCTGGACGCACTGGAGTTGCAGAACTGCTACTGTAATTAGAAGCTGTAGATGAAATAGAGGTCACTTTGATGCAATCCATGCAATACTGGACAAAGGTGGAAAAGAACGGCCCAAAATGTAACTGTGCAACGCTCAATGTAATCAATGGTTATGCAGAGTTCTTATTCTATAGCTCAGTTCAAGAGAACCTAGCGACTGAAGCAGTCCCGCACCGTAATCTCCCAGCAGGAGTGAAAGCAATTGAGTAAATCCAAAAACAATCACCATTCACCAAGACTTTCAAGTGATATATCTAATTGTAACTTTACGGACGGACTCAAAGAGTCTCCCGGCGTTTTGTAATTTGTGTAATACGAAACCCTCGGCTCCGCCTCCTATATAAGGGGGAGTCGAGGGACAAAGAAAGGATTAATCTCATTGTCAACACAACCCTAGCTTTTGGCAGTTGAGCACCTTGTCGGCTGAAACCTTCGAGATCTACTTGCCCTCTACTTACGCGAAACCCAAGTCTACAACTTGTAGGCATTGAGAAGTTAATACCTTGTCAATTGGCGCCGTCTGTGGGAATTAGAGGCGACAAGGAGCTAATCTCGATGGCATCATCAACATCTTCGACAACATCGTCAACATCTTCAGTGGCAAGCAACGTGATGGACGGAGGTAAACATATTGAAACTGGTCTTGTTGATTTTGTTCCTCACCCGCCCTCCCGTGTGGATGCATATGCATATTTGGAGGAGCCCATGGAGATGACGTTCGGGCGCTTCCACTTCCGCGTCGGAAAAGAAGGATCGCACCGTCTCGTGATACCGAATTCTTCGGGATCGTTCACAGTCGATTCCGACTTTTCGGGATCGTCATCATCGTTCGAGTCAGGCGACAAAGAGATCTCACCGTCAAGCTTCACCAGGCCCGCTTCAAGCGGAAAACTCGCCGATATCTTCGGTAGCATGTCCTTCGGGTCATCTGCGGACTCAAATATAAGCAGCGACTCAGAGAGCGTCGACAGCTTCGACTTCATCGACATATCCACTTCTATTCGGGAGGTCTTTGCCGATCTATACGATGGTGTCACCGACCCTGAAGAGAAAGGTGAGATTCCAATATATCATCAAGTCTGCGGAATTGGAGAGACAAGTCGTCAAGAGGATGAAACTTCAGAGGCTTTCGATGATCTGGGAAATCCATACATCGATCCAGCTGATCTTACGCGAGGGTTGGGAACCAAATATATCGGGACCAATCCTCGCGTGCAAGGGAAGTTCTCGCCTGGCGCACCTACCTGAGCACACGAGCGAGAGCAACTGATCCAGAACCTCGATATGTCATTTATGTTGATAGATACAAGAGGGAATATCATCCCAAAACACCGAAAGCTGGGTATATGGCAACCCAAGCCTATATACTGGCATCAAAGCCACCGGCGGGGGACCCGAGAGAAGCATCGTACCATATAGCCATGGCAGGAGTTAGAGTTATGGGAGCAACATTCGCAAGTCCAAGCACACCACAACCTGAAAGTGTTCCAAGGCGAAACAGCCCCCGACCCACCGTGGTGGCGCGAGATCCTACTGCTGGTAAAGATGGATGAGCATCGGCAAGCAAACTGCCAGGAACCGTCAAGACATACGGTGTCCCATAACTTGCTAGTACAACTCGATCCCAGCCCATCAACTACCCCATCAACTATTGGCTCATATGTCGCGATGGGGGAATGAAAGGAAGATGACGTGGCTGATTTGGACTCTTTGCCGTGTACCCAGAAAAAGACACACGGCGAAGAAAAGGTGCCATTAGACGGAATGGAAACGGTGTTGCGCTTTTCGTTGCCGAGTGTTTACGTTTGACACCCGGTAAAGGCTCTTTGCCATGTATCCGCAAAAAAACACCCGGCGAAGATTCTTCGCCGGCCATGTCTTTGGCATGTCGTCTTCGCCGAGTGTTGTACACGGCGAAGTATTTGCCGGGTGTTTTTAGCCCTTCGCCGGGTATTTTAGATACCCGGCAAAGATACCGTTTCCTGTAGTGAAACCTCCCTATCAGCCTGGAGAATTTTTGTTGCGTCCTTGCTTGTCAGGTTTGCACAATCAGCACTATAATTTTATGTTTGAAACAGATGGTTATCATCGAGGAGCATTACCAGACAACAACTACTATAGAACTATTGCTTGGACTTACAAAAAAACGAAGTATTGCATCAGTTATTATCATGTACACCTATGTAGCAACAACTTTCTCTGAAACCACAATAGATCTGAAAGAAAAAATTGTCATTTCAAGTATATATGTAGGTGTAAACCAAAGTGTTGGATTGAGAGCAAAAAATTAGTACTCCTTCCGTTTCTAAATATAGGGTGTATAGTTTTTGGCACGAAAATTAAGAAACGCACATTGAGGGCAAGTTACACGAGTTTCGGGCAAGATTACCCCTGAATTATTGCTTTAGGAAAATAGAGGAGTTTGCATGGGCTAAGAAAATGCAATCGAATCCGTAAAAGAATGTCCAACTGAGTGGTTCTACGCAATAAACCTTATATTTTGGAGCTTTTTTCGGAAAAAATATACACCTTATATCAAGGAACGGAGGGAGTATTGTTTACAAATCCCTCTTAAAACTGTAGCCTAACCTAACCAGCTCTTATATATGCTATTTGTAATATTTATATTCTTTAGTATATCACCATGTATAAAGTACCACTCATTTGATGGCATACACATTTTGCTCCTGATGTTATCTATTATACAATCATCTATAGAGCGTCCACTGCCTATTGTATTCTAAAGTTATGAATAAATTTAGCTATTTTACAACTTTTTTATATATTTGCTTGTGCGTGGGAAGCCACACTTTCGTACCTAGTATCATGAAATCATAGCAAACTTAAAAGCTACGCAGAAGCAAAAAAAAAAAAAAAAAAAAATGGGGAAATGAGGGTGGGAGGGGATAGAAGCACTCATCAGCACGAACAATCAGACTAGCACATCCGATTGTAATCCCTCGCAGACGGACAACAATGCTTGCATGGTGGAATACCCTAGCCGCGCTGCCGGTAGACCTTGAACGACCATCCTTCTACGTCACCGGACATTGGATGCGTGGATTCACGGTGTCTCACTGCCAAAACTCCTTCACCAACACTCGCCCTATGGGTTGCTGGACTGGAACGGTCGATTAGGAGAGGGCCTCACCAAACAACACCCATTCACCACGGCAACACGTCGGGAGCATCAATTTGCGCGTCCGCGCCGATGATGCTCCCCAACTACAACTCTCAGTAACACCACGCCAACTCTGTTGTTTCCGGACCTCTTGCCGCCAACGAGCTAGGGCTATTTCAGGAGGAACCGGACGGGAAATTATGCGGGAGCCAGAGAGAGGAGAGGGGAATGGGAACGATCTCGATATAGAGGAATTTGAAACAGTAGAGCAAACGGTGGAGTCGGTGAGGTCGTTGGCTTGGACTCTGGTGCCACTTCAACAAAAATGTCAGATGAAGTTCTGACGGCCACAAACGAGGAGCACCGCGTATGACCGGAATGTGCCCAGGTAACGAATAGAATTTGAGTTTCTATTATTATTAGGAGCAAATTACATCCTAGGTACAACAACTTGCACCTAATGTGCAGATTAGTACACTAAGTTGTAAAATGGGAAACGCAGTACACCAACTTGTTAATCTGAAGCAAATCAGTCATTGCCTATCGGAAACTGCCGCGTATGATACCACGGTGGCTGTTGGACAAGCCGCTCTTCCTCAGAATTCTTGCAAAAAATGTCCATGCTTATGTTGAACATTACGTTGGGCTCCTCTGTTCGTTCAACCAATAGAACCTGATAGTGTGGCGTCAACAGCGAAGTCTCCAAGCGTAACACTGTCAGGATTGTTACAATTGTTTGCCCTTGTCTTGATTATTTAGGTAAAATTAAAGGTTCCAGTTGTTGACGAATCAATAACAATACCAGAACGAGCAAGCCTCCTCGAGCTTTCCCGTTATGACGCGAATGGCCCGTCGCCGCCGAACAAAAACTCTGTCGCGCGGTGGATCTGGTGCGGCGCGCCTAGATGCACGCTCGCCGCCGTCCTCGAGCATATCGCGGGCGGCAACGAGCCGCGGTTGGAGTTCCCGTCACTCAAACGGCAGTGGCGTCGGGATCCTCCTCGTTGTCATCGTCTCCGAGGTCCTCGTCGAGGGCCTCCACGAGCAGTGCCCTATGAATCAGTAGCCCACTGTCGTTTGGCACCCGCCGCCCCAAAAGGGAGGTTGACAACGGCCCCACCTCTAGGCTCAAGAAGCCAAAACCAGAGGTGGAGGAGGCAGCGTGGACACCTCAGCTTGAGTACCAGGCTGGCAGCTCCGCTTTGCTGCCGCCGACGACCCAAAGGATTTCCCGAGCCAGCGGGCGACGATGCTCACGTTCTTCAACGACGTGCTGCCCACCACGGATGACTTCGCAGAGGCGTGGTCGAGGTCCGAGGGGAAGAAGGAGGCGGCGGAGCCCGCGCGCTCATCGTTGTCGAGGCGGAGGACTCTCCACTGCGCCGCCCATCTCGACCAAGGCTGCAGCTCCGTCGCGCCGCCGCCGCCGAAGGTGGAGCCCAAGGACGAGAGCTCCGACGAAGACGACGACTACATCATCTTCTATAGGTGCCTCCTTTAGTTTTTAAATTCATGTTTTATTTTAATTTTCTTGTTCTATGTATGAACTACGTGATCATCGAGTCGGCACGAACATAGTTCGCGGCATACATATTTATCTATTTTCCTTCATTCATGTTGTTTTTAAATTGGGGGGGGGGGGGGGGTGGGATTAGGGGGCACGGCTTGGAAACCGGCCTCCCCATGGAAAATTTAGCGCCGGCGCCTCTCCCCCATACGGCCGGCAACTCGCCTTTGTCGGACGCTGTATGGGGGGCTGACCTCTCACTCCCCGATAATTATGCATAAATGCATGGCTGCTTTCCATAAAAATGCCATGGTCAACAAGGAGTAAGTACCTAGAAAGAGAAATAAGGAATCTAAGGGAGCTAGTTGCAAGACTCCAGCGTAAACCATTTCTGTTTGTTTTGACTGATTTGCTTTGGATTACTGCGGTTTCACATTTTACAACTTAGTGTACTAATCTGCACATCAGCTGCAAGTTGTTGTACTCCGGATGTAATTAGCTCTATTATTAGGTATAGATATAGATATGGATTACATTGATTTGACCAATTGAGCTACCCCTTTTATATCTATACTTCTTATAAAGCAAAACCTCACTATCTGCAATTAATATTAGTCTATTTTCACATGCAAGCCATCCAAATCATCTATTCCATTAGCCTATTAAATATCCATGTCATCCCCACTAACATTTATGGTTGATGTATCTTTACATGCAAGCTATCCATGTTACCTATTTTTTCAATCCAATTGCCCACATCATCACTCTATAGCCATAAAAATATACACCAACTTGATTTATACAATATAATTTCCTAGAAAATTCCTGCCGCAACACGCGAGGTATCTTTTTGGTTCAATATTCATTAATTCAATCAATTAATACTAATTAGTAATTGTTATCAAGATTAATCAAACACTCTTAGTTAATTGCGATGTTAAGTGTTAATCTCATAAATTATTCCTCCGTGTTTATTTAAGTGCTATCAAGATTTAGTCAAAGTAAAACTTTTTTAAGTTTGATTAAGAGTATAAGAAACATTATCAAAAACAATAATACAAAGTAAATATAATATAAAACACAATTTATAAAAAATCAAATACTATAGATTTTACATGATAGATGTTCATATTTTTCTAAATATTTGATCAAACTTTACAAAGTTTGACTTTTACTTTACCTGGAACACAAAATAATCATGGTCCAGATAAACTCACTGACAATTTTTCTATTACATCAATTTCAGGTGTCTCAAAATCTTAGAATCAATTTGTGGCACAAGTCCTCCGTCATTTGGTGTGGCACATCTTCACTGCTACATACTGCCTTAGCCACATGTACATTTGGTGCGAAGACATTGCAATGACTACTCCTGATTAGCTAGAAAATCCGGAGGAAGGATCCACGTGTCACCTCGAGGGCCACTAGCTATGTAAGATCCTACCGATTTGATTTCACCGTCAACATCACTTTGGTCTTGCATGAGATACTTGCGGCCACCTCGATTGTCCAAGCTCCACAGGTACACCGAATGGTTGTCATAGATGTAGTTTCGTTGCACCCCATCGCGCCCGCTTGTTGGCACATATATCGCTTTGGACCAGGTTTGCCCCAAGAACAGAGCGTAGTCACCCAAACTCCTCATTTCCACCCATTTGTAACCGTATGATGTCGTTACTTTGTCGGATAGCTCAAACACCTTGAAGAAAGGCTGGTGGTTTCGTAACCATCGGGTTTCCACCGCTAGTGCCATCTGGCCGTGTAGTTCGACGATGTAGCTCACGAGTGCCCTAGGGTGAAAATGATTTTGGATTGGCAGCTTGTGGGGCGTGCTTGTGAATATCGGCGCCCTGTCTTCACTCGAACCTATTTCAAACTTGATCAGCTCATCACAGGTTGTAAGGGCATAGAGCATTTTATTGTAGAAGATGATGTCCACGAAAGTCGCTCCGCTATACAGTTTTGTCGACCAACCGCCAACGGGGCAGCCAACCCTGCAGAGCGCGACTCCGTGCGGCTCGACGATAGCAGCAAGGATGCAATCACTAGAAGTGGGGGACTCGGAGAAGATGACCTTTCGGATAGCGAACCTGACATTGTGGCTGAACACCTTCTTCTCCTCAGCGGAGAGGGCCACCTCAGCGCCGGAGAAAAGGTTTACAATCACAAGCGCCCCGTAGGGTCCGCCGGTAGCGGCGACCCAGCCGCCGTCGTGAGATCCCAGAAACATCTTGCCGACCACTTGGGTGGGGAGCGGAACACGGAAGACCTCATCGTTCTCCGGACAATAAAGGTGCTTCGCCTTTTTGTCGTCATCGTGGGCGGAGAAAAAGGTGAGCCATGGGAGGGTCTGCTGTGCCGGGTGCCGCGACGTGATGGCGGCAACTCGCCATGAATGTGAGACAGCGGCGAAGCGGACACGGTCGAGCGGGCTGGTGAGGTTGGAATAGATCGCGTCTAGGAGATCGCCGGGTAGGTCGGAGCACTGTCTTGACGTCGTCGGAGGTGCGCCGCCGGTCGAAGACGACATCTTTGTACTTCCGTCTACGTACCTGCGTAGAGAAAGGGATTACATACGGAGACAATCCAAGGAATATAAGGGGCCTATAGTGAATATACTCCACGGCATGTACGTCGTCACGGGCCCGGACGAAACTCAGTCCGTTCACCTTACCTCTCGGCTTTTGTTTTACGACCGCTGCTAGAGTTGGATACGGGTTCGACATATGTGTCAGCTTAGTTTATGTTCCCATCAGAGTTTATGATGTGCCTGAGAAATTCAGAAATCCGGACCTAATGAAATTTGTCATAGATAAATCAGCTCAGCCATCAGATTTGCATCCTCCACCTGATATTAACATGGTTTTCAGAAAGGACTATATTCAAGCCTATGCAAAAATGGATACCTTAAAACCAGTGAAGGACAAAGTCAAATACTTTGTGTCACCAAAGGATTATATCTTGTTCTATCTCAACTATGATAAAGTTAAAAGAATATGCATATTCTGTGGCATGATGTTCCATACAGTTCAGAATTGCCCAAGAAGAGGTAAATTGATCAGGCATCTTCAAAGCATCAAAGCAAATACTGCTGCAGTCCCATTTTCAAACATTAGAATATGGACATCACAAGCATGGAAGATACCTGAGGAAGCACTTCAACAATCAAGCATAATGGGAAGGGACATAAAACTTGACTGCACAGAAAGCACAAGCCAGCTTAGAGTAGCAAAGCTCAAAACCTCAGAAGAGCTTTCTACCCAAAAATTTGGCTTCGGAAAGACTAATCTTGGACTCAAGCTTTCAAATATTCACTCTAATTCTCATCTAGATTCTCAGTTGGAACGGAGCCTCCTTCTCAGGTTGATGGAGATGCTAATACTAAGCAACAAGAGATAGGATATCAACGTTCTTATCATAATCAGAAAAGACAAGCAGAATCAGATCCTGAACCAATGGAGGAAGATGGAGATAATCATAGACATTCAAGGATCAAAACCAATCACCAAATGCAAGCGTTTTTACCTGAAGCCAGTCAACATATTGTTCTAAACACAGAACAAGATAGTGTGTTTTGGCCTCCACCAATTCATACTCAACAAGTAACGAAAATAAATGATAAAATGTAGAGTTCAGGCCCAGTTTATGATCAGCTACAGCATGATAAATTCCAGAATTCAGCATCAGTTTATGATCAGATCCAGCAAAACTCATTAACATTCAATGAAGGAAGATCGAAGTCCCATGCATCTGAAAGTAAAAAAGATTCGACCGCGTAAAAGGATTTGTAGTGTCGAAAAAGTGAATCAAGTAAAAACATCTACAAAGCAACCTGATTCAGAATTAAACCAACATGGGAATCTTTCATATGCTAATAAGGAAGAACAACTTAACTGGACGGTGAAGGAAATAATTCAAGGTACAGACCATTACCACAGAGTTATAAGGAATAGCCATGGAACGAGCTTTAATACAGAGGATGAAGAAATCTCAAAAGGAATAGAACAGGCAGCGGCGCCAGCCTTCAAGGCGCCACGGGCGCAATGAGTCTAATAAGTTGGAACTGTCAAGGTGCGGGCAGGAGCCTTAACAGTAACAAGATGAACTATCTTGCCCGTTTGATAAACTCTACTAATGCAAAGGTGACTTTTATTTCTGAAAAAAAACTTCTAAATTCAATAGAGTGGAACTTTCTAATCGCTTCAATATGGCAAACAGCTTTGTAGTTCCACCAGAAGGTCGCGCTGGAGGACTTTGGCTTCTATGGGACAGTGACATAGATCTCAAAATTATAAGGGCTAGTAATAATATTATTCTATCTTCCCTTGTAAACAACTACTAAAGAGTCCTTTTGTTTAGTTTGTATGTATGGTGACCCTAGTCACTCTATCACTAAAGACCTTTGGCAGTAGATTTACTCTTTTGTGGAAGAGAATAGTGGAAATCTTGTGCTTTGTATGGGAGATTTAAATGAAATCCTGTACCTCCAAGAAAAAAGCAATGAAAGCTGTGGTAATTGTTGTGGGTATACTTCATGGGTGTACCATCGACAGTGCCTAGATCCGGCAAGCCCGGGTGGCCCACAGACGGTGATGAGGCATGTGGCCCATCGGGCGGCCCAGTTGCTGTTGATCATGAAGGAAGAAGTCCGGCCCAGGATCAGTAAGCCGGATCCGTACCGACATAGGAGTAACCCGGATCCATGAAGGCCCATAAGGAACCCGGATCCAGTACGACGTGTATGGAAGGCGGATCTGTGACGTGCACGGCAAGATATTGTACCGTAGCTAAGCTATCTGTAATCCAGCTAGGACTCTCCATGTAAACCCTAGATCCGTGCGCCTTTATAAGCCGGATCCCGGGAGCCCTAGAGGCAGAACTACAACTCATTGTAACATCGCAAAAGCGCCCAGATAATTCCAGACAAGCAGCAGTAGGCCCTGCCATCGTGCAGGTGTTCCGAAGCTGGGTAACTCGCGTACCACCGTCCCGTGTGCACTCCGCCCTATGGCCCCTACTTCTTCTCCCCCCCGTGAGGATCCCTCCTCCGGGGTACCGTCGATTAGGCAACGACAGTTGGCGCCACCGTGGGGCTCGGGCGTTCGGAGGCCGGAACCGGGAGGGTTCCGCCATGGGAAGCTACGACGACACCATCGCTGTGGGGCGCGTCCTTTACGCCGGGAATCTGCCGATCGTCCCTCCGGATGAGTGCTGGATTCCGGCTAGGACAAACCCCGTCAAGCTCTCCATCGTCCCAATTGGCGGCATTCACATCTTCATCGGGGAAACCGTCGATTCCGACGGAAACCCACTGGTAAGTAACGCAGACGCGACCGCCGCAGAGCTGGACGCTGTCGCGAAGATCCGATCTGAGATGCAGGAGCTTCCCAAGGAAGATTCCGCCTTGGATCTGGAAATTTCAAAGCCCACCCAATCCGCCCCTGAGCAGGAAACAAAGGTGGAAGACCAATGCAAATCCGCCTGGGTCTCCCAGGTGTTAGAAAAGCAGAGGTGCCACTTCGTACACTTCTTGGCCCATACCGCCGGAACCGCCCCTCAAGAAGACGGAGCTGGTCCTGAGCAGGAAGAGGCACCGGAACACAACGCGGATCCGGATCAGGCTGAGCTTGTCGGAGAGAGCGAGACTCCGGTTGAAGAGTCGATTCTGGGCAACCTGAGCCCAATTTCGGGAGATACCCCTTCCATGGAGTCTGATGACTTCGTTCGCAAGATAAGGGAATACGGATACAGCGATCAGCCTGAAGTCAACTCCGCCCAGCCTAAGCAGGTCCTCGCAACGATAGCAGCGTAGGGACAAACTGGATCTGAAGAACCAACCAGCCAATCTGACCCTCAACCATCCCAGCAAGGATCTCCAATGTCTCGGGTGCGACCCCAAAGGGATTCTTCCTCGGAGGAAATCCTGTCAGCAGAAGAGGTGGCCGCGCGAGCAGTTCTTAACACACCTATAACCCCGGGCGACGCCGCAGATCTGGAGGCTCTAGAAACCACCAGAAAGGAAATGCTGGCCACAGCCAAGAAGCTCGCCGATACCGAAGCTGCGTTAAAGGTAGGGAGGGCAGATCATGCAGCCTGGGAGGAAAACTTCGACAGACAGGACCGCGAGATCGCTGCCACGCTCGAGCAAGTCAAGAGCATGAGGGCTGAGTGGGAAGTAAAGATGATCTATGCACAGGCGGAGGCCGATCGGATTGTTAGAGAAGCAATTCCGCCTCGCAGGATACCCTTCAACACGCCCGCAGAGCACCAGCCGCTGGAAACCCCAAAGGACAACATGCTAAAAGCCGCGGAATTGCTGCAGAAGAAGGACGAAGAGGTTGATATCAACTATCTTCGTACACTCGTCGCTACAGCAATGCAGCAGCAAAGCAAGGCGGATACTTCGCGCAGGTTGGAATCCAATCCGGATATCTGTATATCTACCGCGCAGAAGGACGTCCGCGCTGATCGGCGACCCGATGACGAATCACACACCGGATCCTCGGAGCGCAGAAGGAAAGCCAGGGAACACCCAAATCCAATCCCCGTACCATCAAAGACGCCACCGTCAGATCCAAGAAAGGGAAAGGATGCGATGTACCCTGGACGAGACAAATACCGCAACCCCTCTCCTCCGCCCAACGGTTACCCGCGACCCCCTCGCCGCCGTAGTCCAGCCGGAAACACCAGGCCCCCAGGGCATGGTGGGATTATTATCCGCGACAACGTGATGCCAAGAAACAGAAACAGGGAGCGCCCGCCGGAACCTCGCCGGAACCAGAACAATGTTCATGAACCCGAGCCCAGGAGGAGTCGGAATGAGAACCGCGATCCAGAATCTCGCCGGAGCCGGGACCCAGAACCTCGCCGGAGCCGGGACCCAGAGCCTCGCCGGAGCCGTGACCCGGAGCCTCGCCGGAACAACCAGGGCAGCCAGCGCCAAGGCGAAGGCAGCCACAGGAGCCGGAGCCAGCACCAGGAAGGCCGAGGAGATTCAGATGGCAGAAGCAAGAAGTCAGATCGCCCACCTCGCAGGTCTCCCTCACCACCACCTAGCGGTGGCGGCGGAGGTGGAGGCGGAGGCAATGGCCGGAGATCTCGCTCTCGCTCAAAGTCTCCTCGCCACGGCTCGCGCGACGCGCGGGACCGCCTTAACGAGTATAGAACCGACTACATTGGTCCGAAGTGCTTTGGCAGGATGATTCGAGAGGAACCAAAGCCAAGGATGAACCTCAAGCTACCCGGAAATCTGAAGCATTATGATGGCACCGAAAGGCCGGATACCTGGATTGAGGATTACTATAATGCTGTAACCTTCGCCGGAGGAACCCCTAACATCGCCTGCCGCATGCTCCAGTTGTACCTTGTAGGTCCAGCCCGGATCTGGCTCAGTGACCTCGAGAAGAACTCCATCTTTTGCTGGTTCGACCTGAAGAACGCTTTTGAGAAACACTTCAGGGGCACCTACAAGAGACCTGCCACAACAAGCGACCTGCAGGCATGCATCCAGAAGAAGGGCGAAACATCTAGGAATTTCCTCACCCGATGGTTGGCATGCAGAAACGAGTGCGAGAATGTTGACAACCGCACAGCAATGCACGCCTTCATTGGGGGCTTGCAGCGAGGAGGATTGCTGCGACACAAGCTAACTTGCATGGTCAATGCAAATCAACTAATGTTGGATGACATGATCACTATCGCCAGCGATCACACTGCCGCCGATGACGACGCAGGCGGTGATCTCGCAGCTACAGCAATCCCCCTGCATCAACAAAAGAAGAACCGTGACAACGGTGGCAGCAGCAGTCATAAGCGCAAGAACCCTGATGACCAGAAGAGTGGCGGATCCGAGATGGTCGCCATGGCGTTTCAACGCGGAGGTCCAGGAGGCGGAAGAGGACGCGGACGTGGAGGCGGAGCCGGCCGGGGCCAGCAGCATACCTCCGAGGTCACTGCTGGCGGATCCCGCGCCCCGCAAACCTACGAGGAGTACAGAGACATGCCCTGCCTGGCCCATCTGGATCCGGTTACAGGGAAGTCCACTCACACCAACCGCAACTGCAAATGGGTCAATGATCTAAAGAACGACCAGGAGGCACGGTACAAGCGCGCCCGGAAGCACCGCCCACGCGGCAAAAGTGGCAAGGGCAAGAACAAGGACAAAGAGGACGATAGTTCCGAGGCGATGGATGAGGATGATAACTCGCCGGATCCCAAGGCAGGAGCCGCAGGTAAATCCAATCCATTCGACAAAAAAAGCGTGGGGGCTTACCACACTTTCCTCGGAACCCCAACAGTACGCGCCTCCAAGTCAGCTACCCGGATCCTGAACGCCATAGTTCCGGCTGTGCCGCAGTACGTCAGATGGTCGGAAATCCCGTGCACGTTTGATCGGAAGGATCACCCCGCAATTGTGCCAAAGGAATGCTACGCCTTGGTCGTAAGTCCACGCATAGATGGGTATGACTTCTCCAAGTGCCTCATGGATGGCGGAGCCAGCTTGAACATCATGTACCTGGAGACTCTAGAGCGGATGAACCTCACCAAGGAACAGCTCAAACACAGCACCACTGAGTTTCATGGCGTGGTTCCGGGTAAGAAGGCGAACTCCCTCGGCAGCATAACACTTCCCGTGGCTTTTGGCGATGTTCATAATTTCCGCCAAGAGAAGATCACGTTTGAAGTTGTGCCCTTCAAGAGCTCCTACCACGTCATCTTCGGCAGGCCCACCTACCACAAGTTCCACGCAAGAGCGTGCTACATCTACAACAAGCTCAAGATTCCGGGTCCTAAAGGTATGATTACCGTATCCGGAGACTACAAAAAGGCTCATGAGTGCGAGTTAGGCGAAGCCGCCTTCGCAGAGTCTGTGATATCCGGAGAAGAGTTGAAAGGCTACAGAGCCGCGGTGGATCCGAATGCGATGCAGACCACCAAGAAGCAGATCTCCGAGCAAAAAACCTCCTTTACGGCCGCGATAGGAACCAAGAAGCACGACCTCATCCCAGGTGACTCTTCCAAGCAGGTTTCGGTCGGAGCCAACATGGACCCCAAATAGGAAGACGCGCTCGTCGAGTTCCTCCGCGCTAACATGGATATCTTCGCATGGAAGCCCTCTGACATGTCCGGAGTACCTAGGGAACTCGCCGAGCACTACCTCAACATAAATCCGGGAGCCAAACCGGTGAAGCAAGCTATGCGACGCTTTGGAGATAAGAAGCGCCGCGCCATAGGAATGGAACTAGCAAAGTTACTAGAAGCAGGTTTCGTAATAGAAGTTATCCACACCGATTGGGTCGCGAATCCCGTCCTTGTACCCAAAAAAGACACTGAAATACTAAGAATGTGCATCGATTACTCTGGCTTGAACAAGCATTGCCCGAAGGATCCGTTCCCCCTGCCGCGCATTGACCAAGTCATTGATTCGATGGCGGGGGCGGAACTTCTGTGTTTTCTTGATGCGTATTCCGGGTATCATCAGATCCGGATGAAGGAATCCGACCAAAAGGCGACTTCATTCATTACCCCGTTTGGTACTTACTGCTATGTTACTATGCCTTTTGGTTTGAAAAATGCAGGTGCTACTTACCAACGTACGATGCAGCGGTGCCTGAAGGACCAAATTGGCCGGAACGTGCACGCTTACGTCGACGACATCGCGGTCATGACCCGGAAAGGATCCGACTTGATCAGCGACCTCACAGAAACCTTCGACAACCTCCGCAGGTACAAGATGATGTTGAATCCGCTGAAGTGCGTTTTTGGCGTGCCAGCCGGAAAACTCCTTGGCTTCATAGTCTCTCACAGAGGCATTGAGGTTAACCCGGAAAAGATCAAGGCAATCCTGTGCATCAAAAGGCCAACTTGTCTCAAAGATGTGCAACGACTAACTGGTTGTGTTGCAGCAATCAGTAGGTTTGTTAGCCGTCTTGGCGAGAAGGCACTACCTCTGTACAAGTTGCTGAAGAAAACAGACAAATTTGTCTGGGACGACGCAGCTGACGCAGCTCTTCGAGGGTTGAAGGAAATTCTCACCTCCCCACCTATCTTGGCAGCTCCAGCAGAGTCAGAGCCAATGCTCCTTTATCTGGCAGCTACCAACAAAGTCATCAGCCTCATCATCGTGGTGGAGCGAAAGGAAGAAGGTCATGAATATGACGTCCAGAGACCTGTCTACTACATAAGCGAGGTGCTGACGGAGTCAAAACAAAGATACCCTCACTTTCAGAAGCTAGCCTATGGAGTGTTCCTGGGCAGCCGGAAGCTGAGGCACTACTTCCAAGAGCATCCAGTAACAGTCGTGAGCAAGGCTCCGCTGTCAACAATCCTCAACAACGCTGACGCAACAGGACGTACGGCTAAATGGGGCATTGAACTATCCACCTTCGACATCGCTTACAAGCCAAGGACTGCGGTAAAATCCCAGGTTCTGGCAGATTTCGTTGCAGATTGGACAGAAGCTCCGGATGCAAGTCTGGAGCCGGAACCAGAGACGTGGGTCATGCACTTCGATGGATCCAAGCAGCATCAAGGCTCAGGAGCCGGAGTCACCCTGAAGTCCCCTACCGGAGAAGAACTGCAGTACGTTCTGCAGATCCACTTCGAAGCTACAAACAACATGGTGGAATACGAGGCTCTACTACACGGTCTGCGCATCGCTAAGGAAATTGGGATCAAGCACATCATATGCTGTGGAGATTCCGACCTGGTGGCACAACAAGTAGCCGGAACCTGGAACGCCAGAAATTCCGTTATGGCGGCCTACAGAGACGAAGTTGACGAGATCGCCAAGTGCTTCCTCGGATACGAAGTCAAGTACGTCAGAAGAGACGATAACACAGCGGCAGACATGCTATCCAAGCTCGGATCCGGCAGAAGGCAAATTCCGCCTGGCATTTTCCTGGAGCATCTCCGGATACCCTCAGTTAAGGGCGCTAACCCGGAAAACCCAGAGGTGGCAGTGTCTCCGGCTAGGGAAGTGATGGCTATCATTCCGGCTTGGACACAGCCTTTCCTGGACTACCTCATCGATCAGAAGTTGCCAGAGGACGAGGTCCTCGCACGACAGATCGTCAGACGAGCAAGAACCTACACAATAATTGATGGACAGCTCTACAAACGAAGTGCAGCAGGGGTATTTCTTAAATGCGTCTCCAATCAAGATGGCATTGAAATCCTTAGAGAGATCCACGCAGGGGATTGCGGGCATCATGCCGCTCCCAGATCACTCGTTGCAAAAGCTTTTCGGTTAGGTTTCTACTGGCTCACAGCTAAAGAAGACGCTGACAAAATAGTCAAGACCTGCCGAGGTTGTCAGTACTACGCTACTCAACCAAACGCTCCAGCCCAAGAGCTGAAGACCATACCTATCACCTGGCCATTTGCGGTCTGGGGGCTCGATATGGTTGGTAAGTTAAAAAGATCATCTCCTGGCGGTTTTGAGTACCTCCTGGTCGCTGTTGACAAGTTCAGCAAATGGATCGAGGCTAAGCCAGTGAGAAAAGCCGACGGTGCTACGGCACTAAAATTCGTCTGCAGCCTCGTAATGAGATTCGGCATCCCACACAGCATAATCACAGATAATGGCACAAACTTCGCTCAAGGAGAGTTAAGGGATTATTGTGACACAATGGGGATCCGACTGGACCTTGCATCTGTGGCTCATCCACAATCTAACGGTCAGGTTGAAAGGGCTAACGGTCTAATATTATCAGGAATTAAGCCGCGCCTTGAAGAACCGCTGCGACGAGCAGCCGGAGCTTGGGCTGACGAGTTGGAAGCTGTTCTGTGGAGTTTACGAACTACCCCTAACAGATCAACAGGGTTTACCCCATTTTTCCTGGTATACGGATCCGAAGCCGTGCTTCCTTCCGACATCATCCACGACTCACCGCGAGTTTCCGCCTACAATGAAGAAACAGCTGACGAGGCCAGACAGCTATCTGTGGACCTGATCGAGGAAGCTCGGAACTTGGCTGACCAGCGCTCCGCCATCTACCAGCAGAAGCTCCGACGCTATCACAGTCGTCGAGTTCGGAAACGCTCCTTTATGGCAGGAGACCTGGTCCTCCGCCTTCGACAGGTGAAAGACCATAAGCTGCAATCTCCATGGGAAGGACCCTTCGTCGTTAGCAAAGTGCTTCATAACGGGTCGTACTACCTTGTTGATTTCCGCGAGCTAAGGGATAGACCTGCTAATTGGCACCGGAAATGCAAGCGTGAGGATCCGGATGACATCTACGATGAAACAGATCGCCCCTGGAATATCGCACAGCTACGTCCTTTCTACACTTAGCATATATTTTCCGAGTTCTAAACTCTGTAATAGTTATACATGATCAATGAAATAAAGCTTATGGTTCACTCTTTGAGTCTTTTACCTCCTTTACTTGTTCATTTTAGATCGTGTATGCTTTTTTCCGACTAAAACCGCAGAGCTGGATGTTTTCCGCCTAGGCGTGTATGAAAGTTGTGATTTCCAAAACCGTCCTTTAGGACGTAAGCTTAAGTTTTCTGATTAAGTTGTTATCTGTTGCGAACTCGTGGATTCCTAGTAGCGATTTCCGGCACCTATGCCTGGGGGCTTGTTTCCGCGGTTATTGACGGATTGCCATTAGGCTTCGTCGCCGCTGGCGAGCGTTTCCGGCTAAGGTCTTCCGGCTCGTGGAAGGTCAAGCGGGCGAGCCGGAAAATAACGAAGTCAGCACTTGCTTTCCAACATAAAACGAAACATGCACATAATATTTAACGGATAGCAGGATAAGTGTTTCCGCCCCATGCATAATCGTTTCGTTCCTAGCTACTTAAGAATTTAAAGTCTTATTACAAACCCTCGCTGGGACCAAAATGATGCATTGTTTTTCCCGCAGGAATAAAAGATTTCACTCCCCCTTAGCCGGAGAAGTCTTGCCCTCTGGATCCTGTTCCTTGGCGCCTTCGGCCGGAGAAGACACGTCTTCTTCACTTTCTTTCTCTTCAGAAGCAGCGGTGCTGGTCTTGGGTTCCTCTTGGGGAGCATCCTTGGAGCTGGTCCAGGTAAACTGGGTTCCGGATTCCGCAGGTCGCGCCTTGGCCTCGAGTTCCTGTTGAAGTTCCGCTTCTAAGGGCTCGTCCGCAGGGAGAACGACCTTGTCGTAGAATTCCTCGTGTCGGATCCTGCGCGCGATACGGGTGTCGTAGCCGCTCACTGCATCCAGCAGCGCGCTGACATCCGCATCCGGAGGAACGCCCGTGGTCACTTCATCAAGATCAAGACCCGGAGTATGTGCTAGGCACATGGTCAAAGCCATGGCAGCTGCGCCTCGGGCTGAAGATGCTTGCAGATCTGTCACCAGCTCCGGAAGAACATCCATCTTACCAACAAGCTTGCGCACGTCGCAAGTGCGGCTCCTCTTGATGTTCAAGTTATAGCATATCTTGCGGGAGGCGGAGATGAGATCTTTGCAGTCATCGCCCGCGAGTTGCAGAAGGTCGTCCCGTGGGAACAAATTCCGGCGCTGTTCCGGGTACCCAAGCGGCTCTGCATAAAAGATAATCAGGATATAAGCACGCAATTTGAACGCAAAGTAAAAAAAAATCGGAGCAAATATCTTGACAAGGTTCCGATATCATACCCAAGATGTTCTCATTGAGCAAGTCCCAGTGCTGCTCCGCCGTCTCCATATATTTCCGGAGTCCATTGAGCTCTTTTTGCTGCTTCCTGATGGTCTCGCTATCAGCATTCTTTTTCAGTTCCAGCTCGCCCTTCTCCCTGATATGCTCGGAGTTTTTCTCCGCCAGCTGCTTTTCGGCCTGCTCCCTTTTAAGATCCGCCTCCTTTAGTTTCGTCTCCAACTCTTGGTACGAGGAGCGCAGGTTCTCAAGTTCAGACGAAGCTGTTGCAAGGGAGGAGGATGCGCCTATAATAACATAAGTTAACAGCAAGTTTGAAATCGGAATTTGGTTAAAGACGAAGAAGGCGGAAGCCAACCTTGGGCGTCCGCCAGTTGTTTAGCCAGTTCTGCATTCTCATCCTTCAGGGTCCGGATATTTTCCGCCTGACTCAGAGTAACGCGGCGCTGCAGGGCAATGTTCTTGTGCAGCTCATAGTGCAGCGCCTGCTGTTCCTGTAAAATTTAAACAGTGCAGGAGTAAAAATTCCGCCTGTAGTAGTGGTTCCTTTTAAAGCATCAATGCCGGAACCTTTCCGCCATAATGCTTGGGGGCTACTCGTCCATTCTAAAAAACTTTCCCGGAAGTAATCTTTCTCTAAGTATTTAAGCGCTAACTACTTTTTGAGTTTCCGCTTACATACTTGGGGGCTACTGGGGAGTACCTTTTGCTTGCAGATGAGTTGGTCGCAGAACTGGCCAACGTTTTTCTTGAAGTCCTGGATTTCCGATGTCCTGGAATCAGGCTTCCCCCAGGCGTTGTTCAGCAGGGCGTTGAGCAGGTCTTGTTCAAGCTCCCACTTCTCCGCCTCAGTCAGCTTGTTGAAAAACTTAATGGCATACGCCTTGGGGGTGGAAGTGGTGTCAGCCGGATCTCCAAAGTTCTTCGGAAAAACGACCATGTCGCCAGCGCCCTCTCCAGCTTTCTCGGAAGAAGTTACTTCAACCTCTCCTTGGCCTTGTTTTTCCGCTTCTTCTTGGGCAGGGCCTTTGGCCTTAGGATCTTTTTCGCCCGCATGCCCGCTGCTAACCGGAATTATTTCCGGTGGAGTGTTTGTGGCAGGTGGGGGAGATGGATCAGCCTGAGGGGGCGACGGCTGGGGAGTTGGGTGGGAGACGCTTGGTGGAACTGGAGTAGAGGGACCAACAGCCGGAGATTTCTTCATGTATTTTGTGATGGGCTCCTGGCTGGTGGTCCGCGTGGCAGCGGTTTTCGGATTCCTGCAAACAAGTGAAAGGGTTTAGACAGGAGATAATTTCGCTAAGTAAAAATTGCATCATGTTCGGAAACTTACGGGGCGCCGGGGATGATGGGGCGTGTGCCCTGGCCAGCTGTCGAGAGCATTCTTAGACGCGCACGCTCCGCTTTCCTTGAATCTAGCGGAGGTGGTTTTGTCGTCTTCAGCTTCTTGGCGGAGGCCTCGCCGCTAGCTCCGGCTTTAGAGCCGGAAGCTTTGGCGCGGGGACGCTTTGTAGGTCGAGGGGCCGCCTTGTGGGGTGCCTGGTCCTCTTCCTCCTCGTCGTCTTCCGGAGCCTCCTGCGCCGTGTCGCCGGTGACGGGGACGCGAATGATGGTGCGGAAGTTTTCCTCCGCCAAAGTGTTGAGCTGGAAGGAAAGTGAACAAGAGTTAGAGTTAAACATCAAAAAACTTGTGAAGTTTGAAACAACGAAAAGAACAAAGCTTACCGGAGGACACTGGTCGTTTGTATAGATGTCCTTGATCAGTTCCGGGACCTGTTGGCCCCTGGGAATCTTCACCAAAGTCTTGATCCTTCTCTTCAGGGAGTCGGCCGGAAGATCGTGGCGGGTGACCCGGAGGAGATCGTCCGCCCCGGTATAAGCACACATCAAGCGTGCGTTGTAGCGTAGAGGTTGGATTCTCCGGGAAAACCAGCTGAGGGTGAGCTGGGCTCCAGTCAGTCCGTCGTGGACTAGCCAGGAGATTCTCCGCGCTGCCTTCTCCAAGATCGGGGTCTGGGCGAGCGGAGGGACGAAGCTCCAGCTTGCAAGCTCTTCCGGAGGTTCGTTGATAAACTGGGGCAGGCCTTTATGGACATCCGGAACTGAGGCGTTTTTCTCATAGAACCATCCGGCGTTCCAGTACCGGACGGATTCGTGCGAGTCATGAGGAGGATACATGCGACTAGGGCGGAGCATAAATGTCATGCTTCCGCAGTTCACCATTGCTTTGTCCTTGGTTTCTTTCTTCACCCGGAAAAAGAACTGCCATAACTTGATGTCTGGCCGGATCCCAAGGTGTCCTTCGCAGAGAGTCACGAAGTTGGACAGGAGAAGGTAGGAGTTTGGGCAGATGTTGTGGGGCTGAAGCCCGTATGTGTTGAGGACGGAGAGAAAGAACTCCGAGCAAGGGAGTGACAGTCCGCGCTCCACCCAAGCCTTGGTCATAACGATTTCTCCGGCTTCGGGCTTGGGGATGTCGGAATCACGTATGAAGCTCCAGTGAGTGGAGATCATACCCTCGTTCTGGAGCTCTCTAAGCTCCGCATCTGTAGTTGCGTAGGGCCACCACTGACCTCGCTCTCCTTCGCGGATCCGGGCCTTGGATGCCTTCTTGTTTTCCGCCTCCTGTACTTTGGCTGCCATCCTAGCTTGTCCCTCGAGTTCTTCTTGGAGCTCTTTAAGGGAGGGGATCCGGCTTGGCGCGGTGCTGGAAGATGCGGAAAATGGTTGAGCTAGCCTGATGTCGGAAACATATGGTGGCAGGAATGCTATGGGATCCGGACATATTGGTTCTACTGAATTGGGATCAGGGCTACTCGGAGAGCTACCAGTACAATGCGACGTTTCAAGTGGCATGCTTCCGGCTGCGCCCATACAAAGTGTTTGAGTACCGGATCTACACTAAGTCTATCTTCTACACTAGGTTGTCTTCTACAAGGCCGGCGTACTTACCGCTAATGGCGCGGTGGCTCGACGGAGTTCCGGCGAAGATAAGGTCGCCGAACTTGAAGGAAATCGACCCGCATGACCACAAATCGACGGCGGAGTGAATTTCTCGTTCAAACGTGAGAATCTTGGCGCGAGGGGAGCCTTGGTTGGGCGGCGCGCGAAGCTCACCGTGGCGAAGCTCGCCGGAATCGAGATCTGGCGGGCGGCGCGGCGCGAGGAGGAAGACGATGTGGTGCAAAGGGGTGAAAAGAATGGATTTTTACCGGGCCGCGGGGTATTTATAGGCCGCGCTCGGAGATTCGGGATCCGGATCCAACGGTGGAAACGGAACGGTCGCACCGTTGGATGGATGACACGTGTTTTAGGTCAAGTGCGGTAAAATGACGTGATGGTAACTTAACCACGCACTCCCGGAAATTCCGGCTAAAGATTTGCATCTGCGAAAATTTAGCGCGGGAAATGAGGAAGTTGTGCGCGGGAAGAGTGGACTTTCCGTTGTTAAGTATGATCTGAAGACGAAGGATTTCCGGAACCGTTTGAGTCTTTTAAGATTCCGGGTAATTCCGTAAGGATAAGTTGTCTCTCGTTCAAGCAGGGAGTAACCCGGAAATGTTCTTTGGAACGTCGATGGATGAAGTCCCGCGGGATGAGAGCATTTTCCGGCTATAAGTTGGAAAAAGAAGAAAATGCAAAGTTGGAGCTCTTCAAGTTTCTCCGCGTTACCAACGTTTGCCGGAGATCGTGATGGACCAGCAAGGTGGAAACTGCAGGCGAAACTCGGAGAACTCTGGGGGCTACTGTTGTGGGTATACTTCATGGGTGTACCATCGACAGTGCCTAGATCCGGCAAGCCCGGGTGGCCCACAGACGGTGATGAGGCATGTGGCCCTTCGGGCGGCCCAGTTGCTGTTGATCATGAAGGAAGAAGTCCGGCCCAGGATCAGTAAGCCGGATCCGTACCGACATAGGAGTAACCCGGATCCATGAAGGCCCATAAGGAACCCGGATCCAGTACGACGTGTATGGAAGGCGGATCCGTGACGTGCACGGCAAGATATTGTACCGTAGCTAAGCTATCTGTAATCCGGCTAGGACTCTCCATGTAAACCCTAGATCCGTGCGCCTTTATAAGCCGGATCCCGGGAGCCCTAGAGGCAGAACTACAACTCATTGTAACATCGCAAAAGCGCCCAGATAATTCCAGACAAGCAGCAGTAGGCCCTGCCATCGTGCAGGTGTTCCGAAGCTGGGTAACTCGCGTACCACCGTCCCGTGTGCACTCCGCCCTATGGCCCCTACTTCTTCTCCCCCCCGTGAGGATCCCTCCTCCGGGGTACCGTCGATTAGGCAACGACAGTAATCAATCTAGAATGAATTTATTTCGATCACTTGTGAAAAATTGTGGTCTTTTTGACTTAGGATATAATGGGCCAGCCTACACTTGGTGCAATAAAAGGTACTCATCTAAACCTTTATATGAAAGACTAGACAGGTTTTTGGCCAATGCAGAATGGAGTAGTTTATTTCCAAATGCAAATATCTATAATCTGCCTATATTACAAGGCGATCATGCTCCAGTTATGGCAATTCTCCATTCTAAATTCAAAAAACCAACTTATCATTTCAAATTTGAGAATTGGTGGCTTCTTGAAGATGACTTTCAGGAGACAGCTATGAATGCCTGGGAAACATCTCACAAACAGTCTTTCACTATAAGAACCAGGCATCTAACATGAGTATTGAAAAGATGAGGGTAAAGAAGAAACCACTACAAAATCAGCTAAAGGACATAGAAGAGAAGATCCAGGAAATTCAAGTAAGACCCTTTCATGAGGAAGACCACAATGAGGAAGAAAAGCTAACTCTAGCATATGAACAGACTATGACAAGATTGTCAGAATACTACAAGCAAAGAGCAAAGAAGCAATGGGCCATTCATGGAGACAAAAACACAAGATATTTTCACATATCTGTCCTGAAAAGAAGAAGGAAAAACAGAATAGTCTCCATTAATAATCCCAAAGGACAAATCACCTTAGATCCTGAAGAGATAGCTCAATGCTTTGTTAATTATTTTAAGAGTATCTTCTCTTCGTCCAAAGTAAACTCTGCAATTCAAAATCACCATGTTATTCCTACAGGAACTATTAAAGATGAATTTACCAATTCAGTCCCGAATAAAGAAGAAATTTGGAGCATATTAGAGGGAATGAGGAATGGTGCGTCGCCAGGGCCTGATGGGTTAAATGCAGCCTTCTACAAAGCAGCGTGGAACTGGATGGGAAATGATATTACAAAACTGGTACAAACTTTTTTATCTTAATGGTTATCTTCCTCCGCAGCTTAATGAAACTAATATTGCCCTTATTCCAAAAAAAAATGCATTCAACCCCCAAGATTTTAGACCCATCAGTCTTTGTAATGTCATTTATAAGATTATTGCCAAATCTTTAGCAAATAGAATAAAGCCTCACCTTCCAAATAAGATTATAGATGCCCAACAAGCTTTTATTGAAGGAAGAAGAATTTCTAATAATGTGATAGTGGCCCAGGAAATCACTCATTCCTTTTATTTATCCTCATGTAAACAAAAGGCCTTTATGATAAAAATAGACTTGGCCAAAGCTTTTGACAGATTGGAATGGGGATTTATAGTCATGGCTCTGCAAAAACAGGGTTTTAGCAATCACTTCATCAAACTTGTCAAAGCCTGCATTTCGAATTCCAGTTTCTCAGTCATCATTAATGGAAACCATTATGGAAAATTCAAAAGCCAGAGAGGTATAAGACAAGGATGTCCCCTTTCTCCATACCTTTTTGTCATTGCTATTAATGAGCTAGCGATTCAACTCCAACAAGAACTTCATAAGGAAAATATAAAAGGAGTCACTCTCGGACCAAATTGCCCTCCAGTCTACTCATTGATGTTTGTTGATGATCTTTTAGTTTGTGGGCAAGCAAACCATAGAGAAGCCGTCATCATTTGGAACACTATCAATAACTTCTGTAAACACTCAGGGCAAACTCCTAATTGGTCCAAATAATCTATCCTATTTAGCAAACATGTAGAAGAGGATCAGAAAATTTTAATTAAGCAAATTTTCAGGGTTCAAGATATGAACAATTAGTCAATACATCTGGAGCATCCTCTTATCTTGCCAGCAAAGAACAGATCACAAGCCTATGACTTTGTTATTCAGAAGCTCAGATCAAAACTCAGCTACTATAAAGCGAATAAACTTTCACATGCAGCAAGGGTGGTACTCATAAAATCAGTTCTTTCTTCTATCCCAGTTTACTACATGTCGAATATTCTCCTTTCCAAAAAACTTTTGACAAAAATGAGTACTATTATTAGAGATTTTTGGTGGATAGGTATACAGCAGGATTTCAAAACAAAGCCAATCTATTTCAAAGCCTGGTCAGAAATTTGTAAATCCAAAAAAGAAGGAGGCTTGGGAATCAGAAATCTTGAGGCTATAAATAAGGCACTAATCCTTACTGCTTCTTGGAAAATAGTCACTCTCCCGGACAGCAACACTACAAAAATTCTCAAAGCAAAATATTTTCACAATACTTCTTTCTGGAGAGCAAATCCTAAATTACCCAAATCAGCTTTCTGGACTTCCATCCTCAAAGTAAAGAATCAATTGGAAGATGCTACTACTATCCAATTTTATAGAGGTAACACTAGTATATGGTCTGAGCCCTGGTGCCCTTTTTGGAAAGACATTTATAATCAATTGAAAATTCAAGACATCAACTTTGAATATCCTACCATGGTCTCCGATCTGTGGATACCCAATGAAAAACAGTGGAACATCCCTCTACTCAGGCTTTATTTGGTGTACAAAATGCAAATATAGTGGCCAATATACCTATCAATAAAGATAATGGAGATGACATGCTGATTTGGAAGCACACACCTTCAGGAGTTTGTACTTCAAATAGCGCCTATCAACTCTTTAATCCATCATTGTATGGTCTTAATGCAGGTCCTCATCAAACCATCACTACTCAGGTGAGAGATATTTTACAAGGAATATGGAAATGTGATAATATGCCGCCAAGAGTACAAGTTTTTGGATGGAGACTCATGAGAGGTGCCTTAGCCACAGGAATGAGAGCTGGAGCAAGATCAAAAAACATTGATCCAAACTGCATCAGATGTGGTAAAGAGGAAAATGACATTCATCTCTTCTTTGAGTGTAAGTTCGCTCAAGCTGTATGGTTTGCATCCTCTCTCGGACTTAGAGTTGAAGGTTTACATTATAGGGAAGATGCTCAAATTCATGACATACTTCATTATTCACTTCTTACAAGAAAAAAGATGCAATACAAACTGTTTTCAGCATCCTTTGGAGCATATGGAAGGCCAGAAATAATCTTTTATTTAACAAAAAAAGGTGTACTCCTCTACAGGTCCTATTTCAAGCTAAAGCGCTCCAAACAGAGAAGGAAGTAGCTTTAATGGGGAAAACTCTAAAATCTCAAAATGAAGATGGCAGGAAAACAGAGCCTAATAAAGCAGATGATGACTGGCATACTGCATTAAAAGGTTCAAAAATTTATGTCGATGTAGCATGGAAAGGTGAAGAATTAATTTCAAATGACAAAAATCACCAAAAGGAAAAGACAGGTATTGGCATATACTTTGATTTGAATAAGGAAGATCACAAAGCCATATTTGTACAAGCTTCTTCATATGCATCTTCAGCATTATAAGCAGAAGCTCAAGCTATGGAAGTAGCAGCCCAAATTGCAAATAAGCTGAAAGTTTAGAATTCAAATTTCCTTACGGACAACTTCATTGTAGCTCAGTCTTTAAAACAACATGATTTGAAGAAGAACACTGGTCACTGGACTATAAGACCAAATCTTCAGCAGATATTGCAATTCATGCAGGGTATGGAAGCCGGAAAACTGGAAATCAAGAGGGAAGATAATAAATCTGCGCACATGCTTGCTCATAAAGCTTTCAATTTTCATAGTTTAGGAGCTTGCCTTTACAAATGTACTAAGCATCCCTCAAACCAATGCCATGTAATTGCTGTAATCAGCAAACAAAATGTGCATCCTTGCACATTACTGTCTGTAAACTGTCAATAATATTAATAAATATTTTATTTGGTCAAAAAAAAGTTTTTTCGCGATATCTGTGTCAGTTTACTGTAGTTTTTTTATGAAAAAACTACTAATATACTGATAATCATCTACAATAGTACAAAAAGCTCTAGAGAAGTAAAATAAATTATAAATAAATCTTTGGATGACCTAGCGACGATTACAAGCACTAGAGCAAGCTGAATACGCGTCACCGTCCTTGCCCCTCCCTCACTGAAGCCAAGCAAAGGTTATCATAGTAGATATTCTTGTACTAGACAAACGGGAGGTCGCCATGATACGGCCCCAAAGGATCATCAATTCAAAGTAGCAATCATAGCCAAAGATAAGAACCATAGATCGAAAGAGCCAGACATGCAACAACACCATCTAACGCTATAACCAGTGGCGAAGCATGACACAGAGAAAAGAATGGGCCAAAATCCCTATAAACAGTGTCATAGGCCATCACAGCTCATGTGAGCTTGGACCAATAGAAGCAGATTTTACCAAAAATTACAAAATGGGTGGGCTGTTTAACATGAAATAGTATTTTTGTGATTTTCAAAGACTGGGCCAGCACCCAGTATGGCCTCCAAGAGGCTCCGCCCCTGACTATAACCGATCGGATCCCAGGAGATCCACCGGGAAGACAACTCCACACGCCGTTCGTCGACGCTAGGTGCACATACAAAATAGGGATAGAGCGGGCCGACATATTTTGACTTCAAGATGTAGCTGCCGCCTCACCAATTAATGCGTTGGTAGGACTCGCTGTAAAAGTAATTCTGCTACTACGCATACGATGAACTGATTGTGTGGGTGTCAAATTTTGCAATGCGATCATCCATTGAATGCTGAATTACAGTTCTAGCGCCAAAGGCGTACAAATAATAACATAGATAGTACATACTATAACAACAGAACATAAAAGTACGAATCATAAAGTAGCTCAACATTTTACAGCAGGGTTGGATGGTCTTGAGACTACCTGATACGTCTCAAACGTATCTATAATTTCTTATGTTCCATGCTAGTTTTATAACAATACTCACATGTTTTATACACACTGTACATCATTTATATGCATTTTCCGCCACTAACCTATTGACAAGATGCCGAAGCCGCCAGTTCCTGTTTTGTGCTGTTTTTGCTTTCAGAAATCCTACAAAGGAAATATTCTCGGAATTGGATGAAACAAACGCCCAGGGTCTTATTTTTCTACGGAGCTTCCAGAAGACCGAAGAGGATACGAAGTGGGGCCACGGGGCGCCGACACCATAGGGCGGCGCGGCCAGCATGGGGCCCGCGCCGGCCTATGGGGTGGGGCCCCCGTGCCTCCTCCGACTCTGCCCTTCCGCCTACTTAAACTCTCCGTCGCGAAAACCCTATTACCGAGAGCCACGATACGGAAAAAGTTCCAGAGACGCCGCCGCCGCCAATCCCATCTCGGGGGATTCAGGAGATCGCCTCCGGCACCCTGCCGGAGAGCGGAATCATCTCCCGGAGGACTCTACATCACCATGATCGCCTCCGGACTGATGTGTGAGTAGTTGATCGTTGGACTATGGGTCCATAGCAGTAGCTAGATGGTTGTCTTCTCCTCATTGTGCTATCATGTTAGATCTTGTGAGCTGCCTATCATGATCAAGATCATCTATTTGTAATGCTACATGTTGTGTTTGTTGGGATCCGATGAATATGGAATACTATGTCAAGTTGATTATCAATCTATCATATATGTGTTGTTTATGATCTTGCATGCTCTCCGTTGCTAGTAGAGGCTCTGGCCAAGTTGATACTTGTGACTCCAAGTGGGAGTATTTATGCTCGATAGTGGGTTCATGCCTCCATTGAATCTGGGACAGTGACAGAAAGTTCTAAGGTTGTGGATGTGTTGTTGCCACTAGGGATAAAACATCAATGCTTTGTGGGTAAGGATATTTGTGTTGATTACATTACGCACCATACTTAATGCAATTGTCTGTTGTTTGCAACTTAATACTGGAAGGGGTGCGGATGCTAACCTGAAGGTGGACTTTTCAGGCATAGATGCATGCTGGATAGCGGTCTATGTACTTTGTCGTAATGCCCTAAGTAAATCTCATATTACTCATCATGATATGTATATGCATTGTTATGCCCTCTTTATTTGTCAATTGCCCAACTGTACTTTGTTCACCCAACATGCTATTTCTTATTGGAGAGACACCACTAGTGAACTGTGGACCCCGGTCCATTCTTTTAACTCTGAATACAATCTACTGCAATCATTGTTCTCTGCTGCTCTTTGCAAACAAACATCATTTTCCACACCATACGTTTAATCCTTTGTTTACAGCAAGCCGGTGAGATTGACAACCTCACTGTTAAGTTGGGGCAAAGTATTTTGATTGTGTTGTGCAGGTTCCACGTTGGCGCCGGAATCCCTGGTATTGCGCCGCACTACACTCCTTCACCAACAACCTTCACGTGACCCTTGACTCCTACTGGTTCGACAAGCTTGGTTTCTTACTGAGGGAAAACTTGCTGCTGTACGCATCACACCTTCCTCTTGGGGTTCCCAATGTACGTGTGCTTCACGCGTTAACAAGCTCTTTTTCTGGCGCCGTTGCCGGGGAGATCAAGACACGCTGCAAGGGGAGTCTCTCACATCCAATCTCTTTACTTTGTTTTTGTCTTGCTTTACTTTAGTTTATGTACTGCTTTGTTTGCTTTCTCTATATCAAAAACACAAAAAAATTAGTTACTTGCATTTACTTTATTTACCGTCTTGTTTGCTTTCTTCATACCAAAAACACAAAAAAATTAGTTACTTGCATTTACTTTATTTACCTTTTGTTTATTTCATCATGCTTCCTCCTAAGTTCACTCTGAAAGATATACCAGTAGGGCATGGATCCATCATTGGAAGAGATAATATAGAAGAATTTTTCACTCATGTTAGTACAGTTGAAGATTTTGAAGATAGACACTTGGTAGAACTTGCTCCTACTTATGAAATTTCTACTGCCTCTTTAGTACACATGTTGGAAGCTAGATTTGTTAATCTCAACCCTATAATGCAACATATGTTTCTCACACTCTGTGATATGTAAGAAGGAGAAAAGAAAGATTTTGTTTTAGAAACCCTTCTTAAAGAATTCGGTGATGTAGCTAGAGAAGCTAGAAAAGTCTTCATTAAACATAAGATGCTTGGCTTTTATACCAATTTTGCAAATACCCTTGAAAAAATAGAAAAAGATAGACTAAAGTACACTAATAAAGTCAATTGTGAGGGGGAGATTAAAGTACCAATACCTTGCAAGCTCTTAGGAATGCATGAGGCACTAGAAAAGAATTTTGATTGGATTGTTCCTGAAAATTTATTTGAGGAGGATAGTAAGTCTAAAAGTAATGAAAGAGGAGCCTCTGAAACCTACATAGATAAGATACAATGCATTGTTGAGAAAGCTCCCAACTCCTCTGTTGATGCTTCATCTCTTGATAATACTTGATACACACTTTCTGCGCCTAGCTGAAAGGTGTTAAAGAAAAGCGCTTATGGGAGACAACCCATTATTTTACTTCTGCACTTTTGTTTTATATTTGAGTCTTGGAAGTTGTTACTACTGTAGCAACCTCTCCTTATCTTTATTTTATTGCATTGTTGTGCCAAGTAAAGTCTTTGATAGTAAGGTTGATACTAGATTTGGATTACTGCGCAGAAACAGATTTCTTGTTGTCACGAATTTGAGTAGGCCCCTCTGTAGGTAACTCAGAAAAATCTGCCAGTTTACGTGAGTGATCCTCAGATATGTACGCAAATTTCATTGAATTTGAGCATTTTCATCTAAGCAAGTTAAGTTCCCCTAAAAAATCCGTCTTTACGAACTGTTCTGTTTTGACAGATTCTGCCTTTTATTTCGTATTGCCTCTTTTGTTATGTTGGATTGATTTCTTTGTTCCATTAACTTTCAGTAGCTTTGTGCAATGTCCGGAAGTGTTAAGAATGATTATGTCACCTCTGAATATGTGAACTTTTGCTTATGCACTAACCCTCTAATGAGTTTGTTTTGAGTTTGGTGTGAAGGAAATTTTCAAGGATCAAGAGAGGAGGATGATACAATATGATCAAGAAGAGTGAAAAGTCTAAGCTTGGGGATGTCCCCGTGGTTCATCCCAGCATATTTCAAGAAGACTCAAGCATCTAAGCTTGGGGATGCCCAAGGCATCCCCTTCTTCATCGACAACTTATCAGGTCACCTCTAGTGAAACTATATTTTTATTCCGTCACATCTTATGTGCTTTACTTGGAGCATCTGTATGTTTTTTTTTTCGTTTATGTTTGAATAAAATCGGATCCTAGAATTCTTTGTGTGGGAGAGAGACACGCTCCGCTGTTTCATATGAACACTGGTGTTCTTAGCTTTACTTTTAATGTTCATGGCGAAGGTTGAAAACTGCTTCGTTCATTGTTATTTGGTTGGAAACAGAAAATGCTTCATGTGGTAATTGGTATATGGTCTTGAATAATTTGATACTTGGCAATTGTTTTGCTCAAATAGATCATGTTTAAGCTCTTGCATCGTGTACTTTGCACCCATTAATGAAGAATTACTGTAGAGCTTGTTGAAATTTGGTTTGCATGATTGGTCTCTCTAAAGTCTAGATATTTTCTGGTGAGGTGTTTGAACAACAAGGAAGATAGTGTAGAGTCTTATAATGCTTGCAATATGTTCTTATGTAAGTTTTGCTGTACCGGTTGACACGCGTACAGCACGCGTCCGTTGGGAACCCCAAGAGGAAGGTGTGATGCGTACAGCAGCAAGTTTTCCCTCAGTAAGAAACCAAGGTTTATCGAACCAGTAGGAGCCAAGAAGCACGTTGAAGGTTGATGGCGGCGAGATGTAGTGCGGCGCAACACCAGGGATTCCGGCGCCAACGTGGAACCTGCACAACACAACCAAAGTACTTTGCCCCAACGAAACAGTGAGGTTGTCAATCTCACCGGCTTGCTGTAACAAAGGATTAGATGTATAGTGTGGATGATGATTGTTTGCAGAGAACAGTAGACAAGTATTGCAGCAGATTGTATCGATGTAAAAGAATGGACCGGGGTCCACAGTTCACTAGAGGTGTCTCTCCCATAAGATAAATAGCATGTTGGGTGAACAAATTACAGTTGGGCAATTGACAAATAGAGAGGGCATGACCATGCACATACATGATATGATGAGTATAGTGAGATTTAATTGGGCATTACGACAAAGTACATTGGCCGCTATCCAGCATGCATCTATGCCTAAAAAGTCCACCTTCAGGTTATCATCTGAACCCCTTCCAGTATTAAGTTGAAAACAACAGACAATTGCATTAAGTATGGTGCGTAATGTAATCAATAACTACATCCTCGGACATAGCATCAATGTTTTATCCCTAGTGGCAACAGCACATCCACAACCTTAGAACTTTCTGTCACTGTCCCAGATTTAATGGAGGCATGAACCCACTATCGAGCATAAATACTCCCTCTTGGAGTTAAGAGTAAAAACTTGGCCAGAGCCTCTACTAATAACGGAGAGCATGCAAGATCATAAACAACACATAGGTAATAGATTGATAATCAACATAACATAGTATTCTCTATCCATCGGATCCCAACAAACACAACATATAGCATTACAGATAGATGATCTTGATCATGTTAGGCAGCTCACAAGACCCGACAATGAAGCACAATTAGGAGAAGATGACCATATAGCTACTGCTATGGACCCGTAGTCCAGGGGTGAACTACTCACTCATCACTCCGGAGGCGACCATGGCGGTGAAGAGTCCTCCGGGAGATGATTCCCCTCTCCGGCAGGGTGCCGGAGGCGATCTCCTGAATCCCCCGAGATGGGATTGGCGGCGGCGGCGTCTCTGGAAGGTTTTCCGTATCGTGGCTCTCGATACTGGGGGTTTCGCGACGAAGACTATATGTAGGCGGAAGGGCAGGTCAGGAGGCGTCACGCGGGCCCCACACGCTAGGGCCGTGCGGGCTCCCCCTGGGCCGCACCGCCCTAGTGTGGTGGCGCCCCGTGGCCCCACTTCGTCTTCCCTTCGGTCTTCTGGAAGCTTCGTGTGAAAATAGGCCCCTGGGCGTTGATTTCGTCCAATTCCGAGAATATTTCCTTACTAGGATTTCTGAAACCAAAACAGCAGAAAACAGCAACTGGCTCTTCGGCATCTCGTTAATAGGTTAGTGCCGGAAAATGCATAAATATGACATAAAGTATGCATAAAACATGTAGATATCATCAATAATGTGGCATGGAACATAAGAAATTATCGATACGTCGGAGACGTATCAGCATCCCCAAGCTTAGTTTCTGCTCATCCCGAGCAGGTAAACGATAACAAAGATAATTTCTGGAGTGACATGCCATCATAACCTTGATCATACTATTGTAAGCATATGTACTGAATGCAGCGATCAAAACAATGTAAATGACATGAGTAAACAAATGAATCATAAAGCAAAGACTTTTCATGAATAGTACTTCAAGACAAGCATCAATAAGTCTTGCATAAGAGTTAACTCATAAAGCAATAATTCAAAGTAAAGGTATTGAAGCAACACAAGGGAAGATTAAGTTTCAGCGGTTGCTTTCAACTTGTAACATGTATATCTCATGGATAGTTGTCAATATAAAGTAATATAACAAGTGCAATATGCAAGTATGTAGGAATCGATGCACAGTTCACACAAGTGTTTGCTTCTTGAGGTGGGGAGAAATAGGTGAACTGACTCAACAATAAAAGTAGAAGAAAGACCCTTCGCAGAGGGAAGCATTGATTGCTATATTTTTGCTAGAGCTTTGGTTTTCAAAACAAGAAACAATTTTGTCAACGGTAGTAATAAAGCATATGTGTTATGTAAATTATATCTTACAAGTTGCAAGCCTCATGCATAGTATACTAATAGTGCCCGCACCTTGTCCTAATTAGCTCGGATTACCTGGATTATCATTGCAATGCATATGTTTTAACCAAGTGTCACAAAGGGGTACCTCTATGCCGCCTGTACAAAGGTCTAAGGAGAAAGCTCGCATTGGATTTCTCGCTATTGATTATTCTCAACTTAGACATCCATACCGGGACAACATAGATAACAGATAATGGACTCCTCTTTTATGCATAAGCATTCAACAACAGTTAATTTTCTCATATGAGATTGAGGATGTTTGTCCAAAACTGAAACTTCCACCATGGATCATGGCTTTAGTTAGCGGCCCAATGTTCTTCTCTAACATTATGCATGCTCTAACCATTCTAGCGGTAAATCTCCCTTACTTCAGACAAGACGGACATGCATAGCAACTCACATGATATTCAACAAAGAGTAGTTGATGGCGTCCCCAGGAACATGGTTATCGCACAACAAGCAACTTAATAAGAGATAAAGTGCATAAGTACATATTCAATACCACAATAGTTTTTAGGCTATTTGTCCCATGAGCTATATATTGCAAAGGTGAAGAATGGAAATTTTAAAGTTAGCACTCAAGAAATTTACTTTGGAATGGCGGAGAAATACCATGTAGTAGGTAGGTATGGTGGACACAAATGGCATAGTGGTTGGCTCAAGGATTTTGGATGCATGAGAAGTATTCCCTCTCGATACAAGGTTTAGGCTAGCAAGGTTTATTTGAAACAAACACAAGGATGAACCGGTGCAGCAAAACTCACATAAAACACATATTGTAAACATTATAAGACTCTACACCGTCTTCCTTGTTGTTCAAACTCAATACTAGAAATTATCTAGACCTTAGAGAGACCAATTATGCAAACCAAATTTTAGCAAGCTCTATGTATTTCTTCATTAATGGGTGCAAAGTATATGATGCAAGAGCTTAAACATGAGCACAACAATTTCCAAGTATCACATTATCCAAGACATTTTAGCAATTACTACATGTATCATTTTCCGTTTCCAACCATATAACAATTTAACGAAGAAGATTCAACCTTCGCCATGAATATTATGAGTAAAGCCTAAGGACATATTTGTCCATATGCAACAGCGGAGCGTGTCTCTCTCCCACACAAAGAATGCTAGGATCCATTTTATTCAAACAAAACAAAAACAAAAACAAACCGACGCTCCAAGCAAAGTGCATAAGATGTGATGGAATAAAAATATAGTTTCACTAGAGGAACCTGATAATGTTGTCGATGAAGAAGGGGATGCCTTGGGCATCCCCAAGCTTAGACGCTTGAGTCTTCTTGAAATATGCAGGGGTGAACCACCGGGGCATCCCCAAGCTTAGAGCTTTCACTCTCCTTGATCATATTGTATCATCTCCCTCTCTTGATCCTTGAAAACTTCCTCCACACCAAACTCAAAACAACTCATTAGAGGGTTAGTGCACAATCAAAACTTACATGTTCAGAGGTGATATAATCATTCTTAACACTTCTGGACATTGCACAAAGCTACTGAAAGTTAATGGAATCGAAAAATCCATCAAGCATAGCAAAACAGACAATGCGAAATAAAAGGCAGAATCTGTCAAAACAGAACAGTTCGTAAATACGAATTTTATTGAGGCACCAGACTTGCTCAAATGAAAATGCTCAAATTGAATTAAAGTTGCGTACATATCTGAGGATCACTCACGTAAATTGGCATAATTTTCGGAGTTACCTACAGACAATTTGGCCCAGATTCGTGACAGCAAATAAATCTGTTTCTGCGCAGTAATCCAAATCTAGTATGAACCTTACTATCAACGACTTTACTTGGCACAACAATACACAAAACTAAGATAAGAAGAGGTTGCTACAGTAGTAACAACTTCCAAGACTCAAATATAAAACAAAAGTACTGTAGTGAAAACATGGGTTGTCTCCCATAAGCGCTTTCTTTATAGCCATTAAGATGGGCTCAGTAATTTTAATGATGCACTCGCAAGAAATAAGAGTTGAAGCAAAAGAGAGCATCAAAAAGCAAATTGAAAACACATTTAAGTCTAACCCACTTCCTATGAAAAGGAATCTTGTAAACAAACAAGTCAATGAAGAACAAAGTGAATAGCATAGGAAGACAAAACAAGTGTAACTTCAAGATTCTCAACATAAAGAGGGAAAACTTAATATTATTAAGATGCATATAACCATGTTTCCCTCTCTCATAATAACTTTTAGTAGTATAATGAGCAAACTCAACAATATAATTATCACATAAAGCATTCTTATCATGAGTCTCATGCATAAAATAATTACTACTCCCAACATAAGCATAGTCATTTTTATTAATTGTAGTGGGAGCAAATTCAACAAAGTAGCTATCATTTTTATTCTCATCAAATATAGGAGGCATAGTATAATCATAATAAACTTTATCCTCCATAGTAGGTGGCACCAAGATACCATTATCATCATAAATGGGAGGCAAGGTATCATCAAAGTAAATTTTCTCCTCCATGCTTGGGGGACTAAAAATATCATTCTCATCAAAACTAGCTTCCCCAAGCTTAAATTCTTCCATAGTATTAGCAATAATAGTGTTCAAAGCATTCATACTAATAACATTGCCATTAGCACGCATATAAAGTTCCATAGGTTTTTTAATTTTCTCTTCAAACACCTCATGTCCTAACTCAAGATAAATACTATAAAGATCTCTAATATTTTTGTTGTTTTCCATTAAGCCTAACTAGTGAAATAAAAACATGCATGGAATTAAGTAAAGTAAAACAAGTAACTAATCTTTTTGTGTTTTTAGTATAGCAAACAAGATAGCAAATAAAGTAAAACTAGCAACTAATTTTTTTTGTGTTTTGATTTAGTGCAGCAAACAAAGTACTAAATAAAATAAAGCAAGACAAAAACAAAGTAAAGAGATTGGATTGTGGAGACTCCCCTTGCAGCGTGTCTTGATCTCCCCGGCAACGGCGCCAGAAAAAGAGCTTGACACGCGTACAACACGCGTCCGTTGGGAAACCCAAGAGGAAGGTGTGATGCGTACAGCGGCAAGTTTTCCCTCAGTAAGAAACCAAGGTTTATCGAACCAGTAGGAGCCAAGAAGCACGTTGAAGGTTGATGGCGGCGAGATGTAGTGCGGCGCAACACCAGGGATTCCGGCGCCAACGTGGAACCTGTACAACACAACCAAAGTACTTTGCCCCAACGAAACAGTGAGGTTGTCAATCTCACCGGCTTGCTGTAACAAAGGATTAGATGTATAGTGTGGATGATGATTGTTTGCAGAGAACAGTAGAACAAGTATTGCAGTAGATTGTATCGATGTAAAAGAATGGACCGGGGTCCACAGTTCACTAGAGGTGTCTCTCCCATAAGATAAATAGCATGTTGGGTGAACAAATTACAGTTGGGCAATTGACAAATAGAGAGGGCATGACAATGCACATACATGATATGATGAGTATAGTGAGATTTAATTGGGCATTACGACAAAGTACATAGACCGCTATCCAGCATGCATCTATGCCTAAAAAGTCCACCTTCAGGTTATCATCCGAACCCCTTCCAGTATTAAGTTGAAAACAACAGACAATTGCATTAAGTATGGTGCGTAATGTAATCAATAACTACATCCTCGGACATGGCATCAATGTTTTATCCCTAGTGGCAACAACACATCCACAACCTTAGAACTTTCTGTCACTGTCCCATATTTAATGGAGGCATGAACCCACTATCGAGCATAAATACTCCCTCTTGGAGTTAAGAGTAAAAACTTGGCCAGAGCCTCTACTAATAACAGAGAGCATGCAAGATCATAAACAACACATAGGTAATAGATTGATAATCAACATAACATAGTATTCTCTATCCATCGGATCCCAACAAACACAACATATAGCATTACAGATAGATGATCTTGATCATGTTAGGCAGCTCACAAGACCCGACAATGAAGCACAATTAGGAGAAGACGACCATCTAGCTACTGCTATGGACCCATAGTCCAGGGGTGAACTACTCACTCATCACTCCGGAGGCGACCATGGCGGTGAAGAGTCCTCCGGGAGATGATTCCCCTCTCCGGCAGGGTGCCGGAGGCGATCTCCTGAATCCCCCGAGATGGGATTGGCGACGGCGGCGTCTCTGGAAGGTTTTCCGTATCGTGGCTCTCGGTACTGGGGGTTTCACGACGAAGACTATATGTAGGCGGAAGGGCAGGTCAGGAGGCGTCACGGGGGCCCCACACGCTAGGGCCGCGCCGCCCTAGTGTGGCGGCGCCCCGTGGCCCCACTTCGTCTTCCCTTCGGTCTTCTGGAAGCTTCGTGTGAAAATAGGCCCCTGGGCGTTGATTTCGTCCAATTCCGAGAATATTTCCTTACTAGGATTTCTGAAACCAAAAACAGCAGAAAACAGCAACTGGCTCTTCGGCATCTCGTTAATAGGTTAGTGCCGGAAAATGCATAAATATGACATAAAGTATGCATAAAACATGTAGATATCATCAATAATGTGGCATGGAACATAAGAAATTATCGATACGTCGGAGACGTATCACCGGTTCATACTTGTTTTTGCTTCAAACAACCTTGCTAGCCAAAGCCTTGTACTGAGAGGGAATTCTTCTCGTGCATCCAAAACCTTGAGCCAAAAACCTATGCCATTTGTGTCCACCATACCTACCTACTATGTGGTATTTCTCTGCCATTCCAAAGTAAATTGCTTGAGTGCTACCTTTAAAATTTCATTCCTTGTCTTTTCAATATATAGCTCATGGAAAAAATAGCTTAAAAACTATTGTGGTAAAGAATATGTAGCTTATGTATCTTATTTCTTATAAGTTGCTTGTTGAGCGGTAACCATGTTTCTGGGGACGCCATCAACTATTACACCTTTGTTGAATATCATGTGAGTTGCTATGCATGTTTGTCATGTCTGAATTAAGGGTGATTTATCATGATCAAATGGTTTGAGTATGCATATTGTTAGAGAAGAACATTGGGCCGCTAACTAAAGCCATGTATCATGGTGGAAGTTTCAGTTTGGACATCAATCCTCAATCTCTTATGAGAATATTATCTGTTGTTGGATGCTTATGCATTAAAGAGGAGCCCATTATCTGTTTTCTATGTTGTCCCGGTATGGATGTCCTAAGTTGAGATCTATCAAAAATGAGAAATCAAATGCGATCTATCTCCTTGGACCTTTGTACAGGCAGCATAGAGGTACCCCTTTGTGACACTTGGTTGAAACATATGTTATGCAATGATAATCCATGTAAATCCAAGCTAATTAGGACAAGGTGCGACAACTATTGGTATTCTATGCATGAGGCTTGCAACTTATAGGATGTCTTATGCATAGCACATATGAAGTATTACTACCGTTGACAAAATTGTTTCTATGTTTTCAAAATAAAAAGCTCTAGCACAAAAATAGCAATCCATGCTTCCCTCTGCGAAGGGCCTTTCTTCTACTTTATGTTGAATCAGTTTACCTACTTCTTTCTATCTTAGAAGCAAACACTTGTGTCAACTGTGTGCATTGATTCCTACATATTTGCTTATTTGCATTCATCATATTACTTTGTGTTGACAATTATCCATGAGATATACATGTTGAAGTTGAAAGCAACTGCTGAAACTTATACCTTTCTTTGTGTTGCTTCAAAACTTTCTACTAAGAATTTATTGCTTTATGAGTTAACTCCTATGCAAGTCTTATTGATGCTTGTCTTGAAAGTACTATTCATGAAAAGTCTTTGTTATATGATTCAGTTGTTGAATCATTGTCTTTACCATTGCTTCGAATCACTTCATTCACCTCATATGCTTTACAATAGTATTGATCAAAATTATGATAGCATGTCACTTCAGAAATTATCCTTGTTATCGTTTACCTACTCGAGGGTGAGTAGGAACTAAGCTTGGGGATGCTTGATACGTCTCAAACGTATCTATAATTTCTTATGTTCCATGCTAGTTTTATGACAATACTCACATGTTTTATACACACTTTACATCATTTATATGCATTTTCCGACACTAACCTATTGACAAGATGCCGAAGCGCCAGTTCCTATTTTGTGTTGTTTTTGGTTTCAGAAATCCTACAAAGGAAATATTCTTGGAATTGGACGAAACAAATGCCCAGGGTCTTATTTTTCCACGGAGCTTCCAGAAGACCGAAGCGGATACGAAGTGGGGCCACGGGGCGCCGACACCATAGGGCGGCGCGGCCAGCATGGGGCCCGCACCGGCCTATGGGGTGGGGGCCCCCGTGCCTCCTCCGACTCTGCCCTTCCGCCTACTTAAACTCTCCGTCGCGAAAACCCTATTACCGAGAGCCACGATACAGAAAAAATTCCAGAGACGCCGCCGCCGCCAATCCCATCTCTGGGGATTCAGGAGATCGCCTCCGGCACCCTGCCGGAGAGGGGAATCATCTCCCGGAGGACTCTACATCACCATGATCGCCTCCGAACTGATGTGTGAGTAGTTCATCCTTGGACTATGGGTCCATAGCAGAAGCTAGATGGTTGTCTTCTCCTCATTGTGCTATCATGTTAGATCTTGTGAGCTACCTATCATGATCAAGATCATCTATTTGTAATGCTACATGTTGTGTTTGTTGGGATCCGATGAATATGGAATACTATGTCAAGTTGATTATCAATCTATCATATATGTGTTGTTTATGATCTTGCATGCTCTCCGTTGCTAGTAGAGGCTCTGGCCAAGTTGATACTTGTGACTCCAAGAGGGAGTATTTATGCTCGATAGTGGGTTCATGCCTCCATTGAATGCAGGACGATGTGAGAAAGTTCTAAGGTTGTGGATGTGCTGTTGCCACTAGGGATAAAACATCAATGCTTTGTCTAAGGATATTTGTGTTGATTACATTACGCACCATACTTAATGCAATTGTCTGTCGTTTGGAACTTAATACTGGAAGGGGTTCGGATGCTAACCCGAAGGTGGACTTTTTAGGCATAGATGCATGCTGGATAGCGGTCTATGTACTTTGTCGTAATGCCCTAAGTAAATCTTATATTACTCATCATGATATGTATGTGCATTGTTATGCCCTCTTTATTTGTCAATTGCCCAACTGTAATTTGTTCACCCAACATGCTATTTCTTATTGGAGAGACACCACTAGTGAACTGTGGACCCCGGTCCATTCTTTTACATCTGAATACAATCTACTGCAATCATTGTTCTCTGCTGCTCTTTGCAAACAAACATCATTTTCCACACCATACGTTTAATCCTTTGTTTACAGCAAGCCGGTGAGATTGACAACCTCACTGTTAAGTTGGGGCAAAGTATTTTGATTGTGTTGTGCAGGTTCCACGTTGGCGCCGGAATCCCTGGTGTTGCGCCGCACTACACTCCTTCACCAACAACCTTCACGTGACCCTTGACTCCTACTGGTTCGATAACCTTGGTTTCTTACTGAGGGAAAACTTGCTGCTGTATGCATCACACCTTCCTCTTGGGGTTCCCAACGGACGTGTGCTTCACGCGTTAACACTACCCTACCCGGGTGTGCGTCCACTTCAACGCAAAGTTGTGTACTCGGCCCATGGTCTTCTTCTGTAGGCTGGATAATGTCAGGTGTAGGATCTTCGTCTATGAAAGGCTCATCAACAGTACCATCCTCAGGTGCGTCAGAATCTAAAGAAGTTATACTAGATGCACCATGTACTTCCCATGACACGACAATGTCAGGAACATGATCATCGATACCATCACTAGGTGCATCTCTCTCTTCTGCTGATAAATCGCATGGCATGAAAACGTCGGGTGTAGCAATCTGATATCATATTCATGATTCTCATCAGTGAGATTCATCTTCAGCTCTCCCATCAAAATGAGAGACATGTTCAACTCTATGCTTCTGCAGTTAGTACATCAGTCGATTAGACAAACATCTAAGGGATGCAACCTGAACAAATATCGTTTTACAGATTTACCTTCTCATCTGGCATAGCACAGGTCCTAGAGCTGAAACTCATTTCATAAAGCAATCATTTTTCTCTCCTTCCCATTCATCCATCTGCAACAAGTTAAATTTGAGTACAGAACCTTGCACGACAATGCAAATTATTGATCGAAACAACTGCAACATCAATATAAGATATGCCATCACACATACAGTGTGAGCAAGATCTGCTTTTCCTGCTTATCCTAGGTGATCTGGATGGTAAATATCTTCTTCTCCCGCTAAAGGATTATCATATGGCTTAATATGATAAACCCACCTAACATTTGCGTGGTCCATCCCAAAAATGTGTAAATGATCTTGTAAGCGTACATTGCCCCTATGTGTGGTTTTGGTAATTAGTGACAATCCCTATGGACTAATGTTTTCATTGAGTTTATATGAAGGAATATTTCATAGGTACTACTTGTAGTCCATGTCTTGGATTCAAGTATGGATTATGAAGATAATGATATATCTTGAGTATTGGCATCGAGATCATCGATTTGAAGACATATTTGATATGATCGAGAAGAAGAAATGAAAATGGAGTTCTTATGTGGAACTTAATATTAGCCATGCTCTAGCTTATGTGTTAAGCAATGAATGATTATGATCTTGAGTGTAGAATATGACTCTAATTCGGTGTCATGATAGTCTCATGAGTTGCGCTATGGTTGACTAATATTTAGAGCATGCAATCAAATAAAGTGCTCTTTATACACCCCAAGATAGTATAGTAGAGCATGAGAAGATACAAGGTTGACCAATACTAAGAGTGATGAATAGATTCAAGTTTTGTCAACACATGAAGCATAAAGAATGTGCCACATGAAGTCATGTGGTATGGTAAGATTTGTCAATTATGCTTTATGAACTAACCCATCATATGCGTTACTTTGTGTTGTCTAGGTGGGTTAGGTATCTTTCCATGGGCATGCATCAAAAGTAAGATTTTTTATAGCCCATGAGAGGATGAGATCAAGTGGTGATCATCATCAAGGTTGAGTTGGGAAAGTTCAAGATGAGCATCTCAAAGGGATCATATGCTTGAAGCTTTGTCGTCCATTTGGTGATAATGGACATGTGAATATGTGCTTAATGAAGCTATCCCATAGTGGCGTATGGGGGAGAAAATTAAGTGTCTTCACGAAGCAACAAAGATCTAGTGAGGATTTCTAGCTTGAATGAAGCATGAAGCATCATCATCAAGATTAAGAGGGATGCGCAAGTAAAAAGTATGTCCTTGCTAGGTTTTCCTTTTACCGGTCTCAAGATGCTTGTTGGGAGATCGGGTTATTGGATAGATATCCGCACTATCAAGAGGGGCTTTCGGTTGGGTAACTTGATCACATCGTCTTAGGGAGCTCAATGCTTTACATGCTTTGTATATCCCTATCCTTGTTGCTTCTTGGTGTTTCTATATGTGAGTTTCTTGAGATTTTTTTCTAGCTTTCCAACAAGCCCAAGTTCATCAAAAACGGAATCCGTATGCATCTTCTATCGCGTTTTCGAGTTTGGAGGTTTTATCGGCGTCTCTTTTATAGATAGGTCAAAACATTCATCTTGTGGTTTTTACTCCATGGGTGGAAAATGATGTTTCTATGCATAAAGTTGTAGGTCTTGTTCTTATGATTCAAACAAGCCCAAGATCATTGAAATCGGAGTCCGGACGCAAAAGTTATCACTATTTTTGCAAACATGTTTTCCTGTTGGCGAGGCTCCTGGTCGACCGGCCGCCCCACCGGCCCACCCGGCACCACGCCAGTGCACAGGCCAATTCCCACACCAGTGCACAACGGACACAATCCAGGGGGCACTCAGTAACCGCCTGGTGTCTCGCCCGGTTTCTGCCGGGCTGGCCCGGTGCTACGCCCGACATGACCGGCTCGCCCACCAGGCTGCCCGGTCCCACGGCCGGCGTGCCATCCCTCCCGCCAGGATGCCCTAAAACTCTCAGATTTTCCCCAAACGGTCATATTTCTTTTGGCTATAAAAGGGGCTTCTTCCCCAACAGTTTTCTAGGGTTCTTGAGCACGTTTTTTTACCACCATCGTTGAACCTCTTTAGCTTGCTTCCTCTCCCTTCCCTCCTATGATTCTTGCATATTATTGGGGGATTTTAAAGAGGAGATCTAGATCTACAACCTCGTTCAATCCATTTATCCTCTAAGTGAGGGGAACTCTTGGGATCTAGATCTTGGAGTCATTTTTTGATTTCCTCCATTGTTCTTCCTCTCTAATTCCATCTTAGCATTTGTTTCTTTGGTGGGATTTGAGTGTGAAGGATTCGAACACCTTTGGTGTTCTTGATTTGCATCATTTCATAGTGTTGAGCTCTCCACCACGATTTGTTCGAGTGGGAGACCGTGAGCTTGTTACTCTTGGAGGGTGACCTCCTAGTTGGCTTGGTTGGTGTCCCGGTGACCCCTTCATGGAAGATTGTGAAGAGGCCCAGGCTTCTCCTTCGTGGAGCTTGTGAAGTGGTTTTGGAGCTTGCCATCTTCGAAGTGTAGGAAAAGCTAGCCATAAGGAAAGGGCCACTATCCTTCGTGGAATTGGCTCGGAGAAGAAGGTGAGCCTTCGTGGCGCTTGGGAAATCCTTCGTGGGATCCCACACCTCTCCAAACGTGACGTACCTTCCTTCCAAGGAAGGGAAAACGGGAATACATTATCTTCGTCTTCGCATGCCTCGATTATTTCTACACCCGAGTTTACTTTCCTTTGTGATAGCCATCGAGCTTGAAGTTCATATATCCTGCTATCACATGTTGTTCTTATATATATTGTGCCTATCTTCTTAGCTCTAGTTGTTATTGTTGCACTTAGTTGAGCGTAGCATATTTAGGTTTTGTGCTTGTAAAATAAACGTTAGTTTAATTCCGTATTCTTACAAGCCAAATCCATAGGAGTTTTTAAATCGCCTATTCATCCCCTCTAGGCGACATCTCGTCCTTTCAGATATTCCACTTTATGTTGAGGCCTCTTTTCACAATTTATACATTTGCAACATGGGCAATACACCTCCAGGTTGTGACCTTCATGAGCTCTAACAAACCCCATAAAGTGTTGAACACCATTTATATATGAAGAAGAAGATAAGTGTCCATGCAATATCCAAGGTCTGTCCATCTGTTTAATTATGAGATATAGTGGATGGTGACTAATTTAAGGCGAAGTAGCAAAAGTATATCGATCGAGTACAAAACTATATGTGATTATGCATTTCAACTATCATGTCGAGTACAAAACTAAAAATGCTCATTGATATTTTAGCAAACAAATCGAGTACACAACTCTACCATGGCATATCAGCAAATTAATAGATCGAGTGCAAGATTGACTATACCCACGCAAACGAACAAATCGATCGAGGGCAAATTGAGCGGAAAATATAAAGTGCCAACTAGTTCGAGCATACTGACAAAACTAATTAGCAACATCAAGAAAATAAAAATTGTTAGTCCGTCTTCTCGATGTATGATCGAACTAGAGATAGTAGCCCTACCGTGGATCGACTTGACCGCCGGTGTGTCTCGAGAAGAACGACGGGGAGGGGAATCTTCTTCGCGCGGACGAGGATGAGTTGTGTTGGGGTGGGTGGGGGATGTTTTCATGCAGCCAAGCCGCCGGGGTGATAATTAAGGGCGGTAGGTGGTGTTTAATGGAGTTACTGGTTTATTTTGTCGTGCACAAGGTTGAGGAATAGTCGGTTCCGTTTGCCATGCGCACAATTCATACTATCCCGCGTATGTAGTTCAAATTCGCCATATTTTCATTAAATCGACATAAAGTCAGGTGAGGGGGGAGAATCATCGAGGTTGCTTGAAAATTAGTAAAACTCGGAAATTGTCCATTAAATATGGTTTACTGAATACTAGGGTGGGACATGTTGAACTGTTTTATTTGTAATTTCGTCATTAAAACTCCATATTTTGCACTTGGGAATTGTAAAAAAAATTGTACATAAATCTATTATCTATACCTAATAATAAAGAAAATAAGGCTTCTTGTTCGTCCGTCAAAATTTACCCCTGCTTCTCGCTCAAATTACATCATCTGCGACCGCCAAGTCAAAGAAAAACGGTTCGTGCGGTCCATTGTACTTTTTGCAGTTTAGCCATCTGGAAACTGACGTATCAGCCCATGACCCCTTAGAGAAGGTCTAACAGACCCCGTAAAAGGGGAAAACCCGTATAATAACCGCCGATTTGAGGGTTTCGGCTCTACCCGGCCGTCTAGCACGCCCCGTAAAAACGGCCCCGCATCATTTTTTGTTGTTTTCGATTACGGGGCGGGTCGTCGCCCCCTACTTGTGCAGGGTGGGAGCGGGGATAGTGGGCGAAACCAGTATCGCCCACTCCACTGCGCGCGAAGCATTTCGCTGAAGCCAACCGCCGCCGCCGCCGCCCGATCTCCTCCCCCGCGCCCTTCCCAGCCGGATCCCGCTGCCATGGATCGTCCGCAAGAGCCGCCTACCGCCGGCGATGCATCTCCTCCGCGCCGCGGTGGTCGATGTCCCCGTCGGAGCTGCGCCGAACGCCGGCGTGGTGTCGGCCATGATCTCCGCCACCATCCCGTCGAAGAGGAAGAGGTTTCCGAAGCAATTCTTCGAAGCTCCTGCGGCGGCGGCAGCTTCGCCGGCCGCAGCTTCACCGGGCGAAGCCCCGCTGGCTGCCAAGAAGGCGGGCAGGATGAAGACCAAGGCGGCCGGGCCGGGGGGCGCTGCGCCGGCCAAGGTGCGGACAAAGGCAATCAGCCGCATCGGCCTCGCGCCTCCACTGCCCTCCAAGGCCACGCCCTCTCCTCCCTCCGTTCCGTCCGATGCGCCGCCCGCGCCGCCGCCATCCACCATGGACGTAGACAAGGTGTTCGATGTTGAGTCCACAACATCCTACATGGACATGCTCAACGGTTCCGCGGTGAATTTGGACGCCGGTATCGATGCATTCGATGGGGAGTGCAACGTCGAAGAGATTGATGAGGAGGAGGAGGAGGGTGACGAGGAGGAGGTGGTTGAGGTTGATCTGGCTGCCGCCGGTTCTTCGTCGACGCCGAAGCCACGCACGGCCAACTACAGCGAGATCGAAGACGCCATCTTGGTCCGTGCTTGGAGCAAGGTGGGGATGGATGCGTGCACCGGAGTGGACCAAGGCGGCAAGCGCTATTGGCAGCGCATTGAGGATCTGTACCACCAGCTGAAGCCTCGCACGAAGAGCATGGCGGACCGATCCTACCGCTCCCTTGAAGGCCGATGGAACATCATCAAGCCGGCTTGTTCTCGTTGGAGTGCTGCCATGGATCAAGTGGCCGACAACCCCCCTAGTGGATGCGTGCCGGAGGACTATGTAAGTTTTCCTTGTGTTGATGATGTGGAAACATCACAAGCTATCCATATTATGTGTTGATGATGTGGAAACATCTCCTCATACTATTGTTGTGCAGCCCAAGTATGCTCAACAACGGTACAAGGACATGGTCGGCTCGAAGAACAAGGAATTTCAATTTCATCATTGCTTTTCCATCCTTCAACATCTTCCTAAGTGGAAGTTGCGGGACAACGAGCCAAAGTGCAAGAAGGAGGCACTTCTCACCATGGATGATGAAGCGGAGGACATGAGTGGGAGAAACACCGGCAAGCCCGAGGGCAACAAGAAGGCCAAGGAGAGGGTGAAGGTAGAACTTGAAGCAGCTAGCTTCCGGGAGAAGTTGGATCAACTCATGAAGTCCAAGGAGGCATTGACGATGAAGACGTTGGAGACCAAGCTCCTCATCACCGACAAGAAGAGTGAGGTGAAGCTTGCCAAGGTGCAAGCAAGGAGGGAAGATGCCAAGTTGAAGGCCGAGCTTGACATGAAGATGATCGCAGCCAAAGAAGCCAAGGTCATGAAGGAGCTCTTGGCCGAGGAGAGGGAAATCATGATGATGCGCACCGACGGCATGGACGAGGATCAGCTGGCGTGGTGGAACGAGACCAAGGCGGACATCATTGCGAGGAAGAAGCCTGCGCGTCAAGCTCGTGCTCAAGGTGAGTCTCCGGCGAGCGGTGGCGCCGGTGGCGATGGATTCGTTGATGCTTGATCACATTTGGGAACTTCCGTGGCTTGAACATTGCCTATGATCGCGTTGTGATGTTAAAACTATAAATTATGCATCACATATTTTGGATGTGCTATGTTTGATGTGAAATTGTTGTGCAAATTGCTGTCTAAAACCCTGTTTTGAGGGGCCGAAAACTCGGACGGGCTAGCAGAACCCGTATACCCCCCCCCCCCCCCCCCCCTAAAAACAGAATATTCTGTTTTACGGGGTGGAGATACGGGTTCTGCTAGCTCGTCCGAGTTTCCGGCCGGTGAAAACCGGATACAGGGCCCTCTACTCGCGTTTTACGGAGCGAAAAAATACGGGACCTGTTAGACATGCTCTAAGGAATTTCCGTGAAAACTGCCCGCAGATGTAGCAGAATTGCAGAAAGGTCGGTTGATCTCATCATTTAATCATTTTCCCCTTCCAGCCCCCAATCAATCGATTGGAATTGGATCCACAGTTACTTCCCGCCACCGCCACCCCAAGCCCCAGCCTTCGTACTCCGCCACCCTCTTGGCCTCTTCTTCCTCCTGGCCGGCAAGCAACCTGCAGCCTCGCCTAAGTTGGCACCACGCACAAGTCACCCACGGCCGCCAACCATGTACACAGCCTCATACATCACCAAGTCACCAACCAAGATCGCCGCAGAATCGCTTTCGTCTCCCCCGCAAAGCCATCCTTTAATTCCCGCCCGTGTCACACAGTCTCTCTTACCCTTGCTGCATGCATTAAAACCATCCTAGCTATCCTTTACGTTGCTTTAAAACCATCCTCCCCCGCGCCCCATGCATCCGACGCAACCTCTCAGCTTCCCAAGAACCAGCGAGCACTCCACCTACACCTAGCTAGCCCATCCATCATCACCGACTCGAAAGGTTTCCGACAATGATGCCTGGGTACGGCGGCGGCGGCGGCGGTGGGGTGCGGCACCGGACGTGCCGCATGTACTGGTGCTACGAGTGCGCCAGGGCGCTCCGCATCATCTCCTACCCGTCCACCGACGTCTTCTGCCCGCGCTGCTACGGCCGCTTCCTCCACGAGATCGACCCGCCGCCGCGCCCCGCGCTCCCGCCGCCGGGCTTCTTCCCCTACCACCTGGCCCCGTCGCACTACGACGGGAACCCGCGAAGCTGGGTCGTCCACGGCACCGGCGTCGGGGGCACGCCCGCGCTGCCAGGACGCGCCTTCCGCCAGCTACCTCCACCGCTATCCTCAGCGCCGGGGCGGGTCCCTGCACCTGCACCCCCACGCCGACGCGTGCCCTCCCCTCCGCCGCCTGCTCCAGTACCGCGGCGCCCGTCCGCGGCCCCGGCCATCGACCCGGGGGACTACTTCACGGGCGGCGACCTCAGCAGCCTCGTCGAGGAGCTCACCCAGAACGACCGGCCGGGGCCCGCACCAGCAGCAACATCGGCCATCGACTCGCTCCCGACGGTGCGGATCACCTCCACCCACATGTCGGACGACGGCGGCTCGCACTCGCAGTGCCCCGTGTGCAAGGAGGACTTCGAGCTCGGGGAGGCCGCGCGGCAGCTGCCGTGCAAGCACGTCTACCACTCCGACTGCATCGTGCCCTGGCTCCGCCTCCACAACTCCTGCCCCGTCTGCCGCTTCCAGCTGCCCGGCAGCGGCGCCGCCTCCAACGCACGTCGTGGCAGCGGCGGTAGCAATAACGGCGGCCGTGGTGGAGACAACGGGCAAGCTGGACGGAGGGAGCCGCCGACGATGGTGAGGTGGGGGCCCTTGTCGTGGATGTGGCCGCCGCGCGGAACGGAGGACCCGGACGACGGCTGGGAGTACGGCCGGCATGGGCATGGCCACGCCCACGGCAGGCCTGACGCGGGCGACGCCGGCGGTAATGACCTGTCGGCACTCCAGTCTTTCGTTGTCGTCGCTATTTCTGTTTTCTTCTTCTCTTTCTTTGTCTGACCAAACCCAAAGAGGCAGAGCCATCTGAAAACTCTAATCTCCGATTCTGCTTCCCACTAATGTACTCCTAATCCTCAGTGCAAGAACATGTACTAATAATTTCCTCGCTTTCCTTTTTCTTCTTTTCTTGGGGGGTGGGGGTGCTTGTTTTTTCCAACACAAAAAAAAAAACATGAAGATTTTTAATGTATTCTTCTGATTTTTGCATTTTTCTTTCAGCTTTCTACGCGTGGTGGCGCTCTCTGTTTCTTCTATAGCAGGATGCAAGTCACTATGCCAAGAAAACCTCAACATTTGGTCAAGTCATCAGGTACCTGCTGCCCCTTCAATTTTTTTTTTGGAGAAGCAGGTCCCTGCCATTCATGCAATCAACAAAGATCTGCCACACATACATGCTTACTGACTTCAAAATTTTGTCGGCAATTAATTGCAGGTAAAGCACGAAGCCCCTGTAAATATTATGCAGAGTTCAACCGCAATGGTGGATGTTCTGGACGCACTGGAGTTGCAGAACTGCTACTGTAATTAGAAGCTGTAGATGAAATAGAGGTCACTTTGATGCAATCCATGCAATACTGGACATGGTGGAAAAGAACGGCCCAAAATGTAACTATGCAACGCTCAATGTATGTAGAGTTCTTATTCTATAGCTCAGTTGAAGAGAACCTAGCGACTGAAGCAGTCCCGCACCGTAATCTCCCAGCAGGAGTGAAAGCAATTGAGTAAATCCAAAAACAATCACCATTCACCAAGACTTTCAAGTGATATATCAAATTGGAACATCAACGAATAAGTATATATACTATGGTTAGATTTTACACTGATGGGCATACAAAATTGACTAAAATCAACCCACTGTCTCTTGTATCGAATTAACCAATTTATTCCCGGGAGGGCAATCCACTTTTACCGTAATTGAGCATAGTCTTGACGCCGGCATCAAATCCTGTGGTGTATGCTGCACTTTTGAACAAACTCTGCATTTAAACATTCACATTAGACATCCGCAGTCGCAATGTATATGTTATGTGTCACATATATCATCAAAACACCCTCCACATGTCTACTACGGGGATAAACTGAACTTTGGATCAGATTAACTGAAGTCTAAAGTGCAATACACCATACAGAACTTGTGTGAAGCAAGGCGAATTAATTCTATCTTGCCATACCGACAATTTTTCATGAACATGACTCAGACAGCAGGAGGATAAACTATTTGCATCTGAAACAATGGACTCCTATGAGTAGATAATTATATTGTCACATGGCTCAAGATATCATCTTAATTCATCCGCTTTTAGCACAATGACAGAGATACCTTAAGTATGATTTTATCAAGCTAAGATTGGAATTTCCCATGGAAAAAACATAATGTGATGTGCTGGAACGGGAGATGCAATTTTCTGTACTCTATGCCATCCTTTAGCAGCATCCACAGTCCAGTTACTTTTAGTGGAAGCCAGGATTTCTAATTTATATCATTTGGAGTAATAAGCAATGCTAGTTACTAACAAACAGAAGAAGAGAAACTAACCGCTAAACTATCGACATTTAGAGCCGCTCGTTCTTTAAGGCCATCCAATATTGGAGAAAGCTCATCCTCCTTAATATTCAATTTCTTTGATACCTGCAGGAGAATACTTATCAACACAAGGGGCAAGCACCATCTAAGAAAAATTACATGATAAGGTCACTAGATTACCTCAGATATGAACAATGGGGAGATGATCTCAAGCACATCTGTTACAAATTTCTCAACATTTGCACCATTAGTAGGAACTTTACCCTCTGAACTTGATGCCACCTTGTTCTGAACTTTGGGCTTAGCTTTCACATCTGAAGAACAGAAATGCCATATTTACTCTTGAGAGTTGAAAAGCTTCAGAAAGCTCATAAATAATGTTGAATGCCTAGAAGCATAGGACAATAAGCAACAAAAAATGGTGTATTCTCCCTGCACAGTATTCAGTATTCCTATCTCGTGCAACCACTTACAGATATTTCTTCAGAAATCAAATTACTCCTAGAAATTAATTGATGTGCTACGGTTGGCTAGTCTCTATCCTGATAAGAAATGTGTGGTAATATTCCAGGTATATTAGACCATACATGTCAGGTAAACCAAATTACCCAGATTGTACCAGATCTATTGCTCCACAGGCCCACACAATTGGCCATTTCCATGGAGAAATGAGCTGTTGGGTAAATACCTAAATTTTTCTAGCTGACAGGCAGTGTACTCTCTTGCTGGTGGACAAACAAAGGTACATGACAAACAGGGAGATGATCTCCTAGGAAGTAACAAACATGTCTTCGCAGCTCTCCACCCTAGTTCGACAACCATATCAAGTGCAAGTTCATTCCATCTTTGACGGCACAGTCTTAGACATCGTTCAAAGTACCCAACATGACTAGCAATGATACTGGTGATACATATTACCTTTATGTTTCCTTGCATTATATTTTAGTACATGCTACAGAAACTTCGCTCACACCCATTAACAACCACACCAATCTAGGCATGCTACACAAACTCAATTGTGGTGATGTTAGACAGGCTTGTTAAAGTGAAGAGCTCTCTCCAAAACATGGTCATTAGTCCTGAGTGGGAAGTTTACAAAGAGAATGTTCTGCAAAAGGAAGTTCAAGCTGCAGGTAGTCAGGGAAAAGATACTCACACACACACAGAACAAGGATGAGGAGGTGTCCAGAATGAGGAAATGTTTCAGGAAGTTTTCCCCAATTGAAGAAGAATTGGCAAAAGTGAAAGAAGAGTACACCAGGTTTGCCACTTCTTCCGAAGAATTTAACGATCATGAGTCCATCAATGATAGATGGATGAGCAATCCAATGGCATGGTGGACCAATCATGGTTCATCAATTCCTTTATTGCATAGCTTGGCTATTAAATTGATCAGCCAAACCAGCCTCATCTTCCCATTGGCATGGTGGACCAATCATGGTGCTCAATTTGGAGGAAGAGGATGAAGCATTGAAGCCTAAATGTTCATGTATTATGTGGCATTGTAATATGTCCAACTTTGTATTGCCAGTCTGCCACTTATCTAAACTGCTATTTGCTATCAGCCTATGTAATATTTGAACTGCAAGTCTGCCACTCATATAGTCCTATGTAATATTGAACTTATTTATGTTATTGTCAAGTGTTGTACTCCACTGTTGTTTCCATTCATTATTTAAATTACAAGCTTACTGTTCAAGTGATGAGTGAGTGTTAAAATGTTAACTAACATTCTATCTGTCCGTCTTTGGTCTTGTACTCTTGTAGTTGGAACGTGGAAGCTAGCTTGGAGTTGGATTTTGGATGCTTAGGAACAAGGTAACCTGCTATTTTATTGTTTGATTTGTTTCTAGCTAGTACATTCTAGATTTTAAAAACTATTAAAACGTATCTGCGTATTGGTGTTTTTTCAAAATGACGTATTTCCGTATCCATATCGGCCCGATACTGATACCCGTGTCTGTATCGGTGCCGCGTAGCAGATAGCGAACAGAGCGAGACAACTAAATTTTGTTGATTCATCAGAGGACCATACAACTGAACCAGTCAGCATTGTTTACCAATATAGCTGTTTATACAAATAAAAAATGTGTGACCAACGCACAGAAAATAAAGAACATGATGCATGGCAATGGCTCACCTGGTAGACATGTTTTTTCTTTGGGCACGTCTTTGGTTTGAGCATGTGTAGGTGCCACGTTCTCAACTGATTCTTCTGGGAAACTGAGTGCACCAGTAGGCACAAGATCTGCTAGATCAGGAGGATTATCTTTGCCTACCACTGGTGAGGCCTGGATTAAAACAATGATGTTAGTCTCTCAAATATTTCTAAGAAATGATAAGCTGGTGATCCAAAGATTACCTCCAAGTCTACATAAGCTGGTTGCTTCCCAATGGAGAGGAGAAACTTGTCAAGGTTGCTTGAACTGAGAGCTGAGATGAATTAATCAGGAATTAGCAAGTAATTAATCAAAAGTTCAGCATTAAGCGCCCCTCAATTGTTGCCAAAATGCTTAATATTAGCCATACAAAGATATATCATCTGGGCAGCCTTTGCGAAAGTGTGGTAACATAACAGTGTGATTCTATTTATTAAATGCACGTAGCGAAAAATTATAAGTGAGGGAAGTGATGGTAGAATGTTTCATACCAATAGTCACATCATTTGTCAGTGGATGGAAGTAGCAGCTCTTTTTGGACTTGAACCCTTGGTCCAGTAATAATGAGACAGCACTGCAAAAAAGTGTATGAATCATTAACAGCAGAGTACTTGGGAAGGCAAAGAAAAAATATAATATAGGACAGTAATACAGATCAATACGAAAGACAAATACGGAACACGTGAAAATCAAAGAGCTTCCAAATAATCTTGCATATGGCTATAAGCATTTCAGCTGGTTCATCAATACAATTTCTCATCTTCAAACTGAACACATAGAATAGGGATGGCAATGGGGACAGTTTACACCGGAACCCGACAAGGTTTTCCTCCATTAGGGGCCAGGTGGTATGTAATTTGTCCCCATGGGGACCTTCATGCCACCATAGCCTCCCCGTCGGGTAGAGTGGGGCGGGTAGCGTTCCACTAGTCCCCAGACCCGAACCCCACGGAGCCCCATCTATTGTTGAGTGTCTAACTTCTCATGCCAAATTGACAACTTCTTAGTACATAATCAATTTTAATCGAGCTGAAGGTTATGTACAGATCTATTGTTGATATTATGGTCAGACTAGCAACTGACCAATGACTTGAAACAACTGAATTTCAGTAGAATCCATTCAAGGACAATACAGAAAAAAATTCTCTAAACAATTTGGCATCACTACTGAACTTTTGGAGGCACAAGTCTGAAGTATGATGCAGTCTAATTTGCACCCATATAACACAACCTAGGAACTAAATTAGTTGATACTCAATACTTCCATCACTGACCTTTCATTACAAATTTCAGTTTTAGAACTCCGCGAAGTTAGATTTCCTAGATATTTCACCTCGTCATTGTTGTATTGATTCACTATGTACTGTTATTCTCTGGGACATGTAATTGGTCAGTAGTTTCAGTTGTTTCAAGTCATTGATCTAATCTAAGAAGTCGGCAATTTGGCATGTTGTTTGATACTACTGAAATTCAGTTGTTTCAAGTCATTGGTCAGTTTTTTAATATTGTGCAAACCTAGTGGGAGTGCCGACAAAAGCCAAGAGGCAAAAGATGATGTTCAAGAACATGCAACAAGTGAAGAGGAAAGTGCTAACGTGGCTGTACAAATATCTGATGATGGTGAGGGACAAGAAGATGTTGAGGCCAAGGCTATTGGAGATCAAGGAAATAATTCAGTCGAGAACTACACTTTCGATCAGGAAATTGCTAGGAGGGAGCTTGCTAGCATGATTGTGTTACATGAATATACGTTATCTATGGTTGATCATACAGGGTTTCACGGATTTGTTAGAGCACTTCAGACGCTCTTCAAAACGGTCACACGGAACACTATTAGGTATGCACTTCAGGACCTATCCATCATTGTTATGTTGTACATTACTTCAATTTATATTAATGCAAAATTTGATTCTCGATTTCAATTTTATAGGCAGGACACTATTGATAATTACAAAGAAGAAAGAAAGAAAGACGGCAATTGAATTCATGGCTACTTACAGATCCAGAGTGGCCATCACAACTGATGTATGGACATCTGATAATCAAAAGAAGGGATACTACCACAGCCCACCTTATTGATGATAATTGGAAACTTAGGAGTGTTTGTATGAGGTATATGAATCCTATGATGCAGTACAAAGAGTATAAATATTTCCTTCTGAACTTGTTAATCTGTTTTCTAATAAACCGTCAATGGTGTCTTCTGTTTTATTTAGGTCCATTTATTATGTGCCAGCTCCAAATATGGCAGAGGCTATAGCAGAAGAACTCTAAGAGTCTCATTGGAATCTTGATAGAAGCTTTCTGCTGTGACTTTTGATAAATGTACCACAAATGACAACGCAGTTGATTTGTTGGTGATGAAGTTAGGGACAGAGAAGCTAATGCTGAAAGGTATGATGCTTCATATGTGTTGCTGTGCAGATATTCTGCATTTAATAGTTAAATATGGATTGGATGTGATGAAAACTGCTACAGAGCAAATCTGTATGAGTGTAGTCTTTTGGACAGCCACATCAAAAAGAGTAAAGAAATTTGAGGAGATTGCTTACTGAAAGTTAAAATGGAAAAAAAAAAATAGCACTTAACGGAACTCTGTTTACACCATGATTAGTACTGCTTTACCTTATAAGGCTGTGTTTGAGCGCGCAAAAAAGGTTGAGAAGCTGTATGATTGCCTTCCTAGTGATGGCCTTTTGCTTCGGCTAGAGTTATTTTTTGAAATAATTGAATTATCCTCTGGAACTGATTACGTCTGCCTTCCAGCGCACACGCACAGACTTGCACTCACGCGGCCATGCACAAAAGGGCGAACCGCGCGCACGATTCCCCCTCCCCAGGCACCAACGGATCAACATCGATGTGTACCTTCTCTCCTGTGTTGTCGGCTCGATCAGTCAAACAAAAACGGAAAATATATTGGTGAAACTTGCCCGCTCAATTTCTCTCGCGCTATGGAAAGTAAAAGTTGCCAGCTTATTTTTCTAGTGGGCCACGGCAACTTCCACAGGTTTTATTTTATTTTGGATTTTTGTGCACCATTGGGTCTAAATCGTGTGCAGATGGTGCTGTCACATCGTGGCCACAAATCTCTCGCGTTCGCCTGTTATTTCTTTCCAACAAAAATACAGCAGGCAACCAGGCAACACCTAGCCGAAGTAGAACTGGCAACTGCAAGTAGGACAAGACGACTTGGCGAATCTGGCAACGGGTGACCCCCAACATGCCAACGCTGGCAGGCGAGCAACTGCCCTCACCGACTTGACGGCAAACCGCCCTAGCCCCTAACCCCAGCCCTCGATCCCTCTCCCCTTCTCTTTGATCGTCCGCAAGCACCTTCGAATCAATCTACCTCAACTCTACAGTTTTAACTTCTGCGCCAGTATTTTTTTGAAATTTTCTATTTTTAAAAAAAATTGTGGCTAACTTCCTTTTACCCAATTACTAAAAAAACCCAAAAAAAGCGAACCGAATGCCCAGGCCTACCTATAGTACTTCTTTCATGGATTTTTTTTTTAATCAAACACGTGTACACTATGGAAAAGTCTGTTCTAAAAAACAAAACCACTACCACAAGTTTTATGTGAACATTTGTGTATACATTGTCTTTTATCATCTCCTATAATCTATGCTAGAAGTCATTTAACACATTTTTATGTGGCAAATTTTGCTTCAAAATTTTATGCTATATTAGAGTGGTGTATCACGGTGGCTTGAGGGCCAGCTCCGCCCCTGTCTGTGATTGAGTTGCATTTGCATCACTTCAAATATTGGAAGAAGAATAAAAAAGATGCTGGTCCTCTGCTGCTGGTGGTCTGCAATAAATTATTTTGCTACTTGTAAAGTCAAATCGTGTGTCACACCCTTCTGTGTCGTCCTGTGAACTATGAGAGTCAAACACAAGTACTCTTTATGTCTTGTGTGTGTCATTTAATAATTTCCCCTTGCTTCATACTTGGCGGTTGCTGGTGCTACAAGCAGTGATGTAGTTGTTCTCTACTGAAAAGTGCATGCCTGCATTTTTTTTATCAGCCTGATCCATCTCTGTTAGATGATTGTGTGTCTATTTGAGTCCGGGGCAGGCAACCTGTGGGTCTACTATACCTGGTGGGCGACGGGGACGGGAAAAAATAGTCCCCAAGGTGGGGCATGGGGATGGGTACCGAGGAATTTCACAAGCACGGGGACGGGGAAGAAAAGACAGTCCCCACGCGGGGGCAGACCCGTTGCCATTCCTACATGGAATGGAGTAGAAAGTTCTGTCATGCTCATGATGGCATAACATGACCGGACCATCCTAAACAGTGCACCATTTATTGTTTAGGAACGCAGGAAGTGGACAGTTTTCAACATCCTTATAAGTCTGTCAAAGGTATGGCTTGCGAAGTAGAAAAAAATAATGGCGGTGGGAGGAGCCACCTTACCTCGCGGTCTCATTGAATAGCGCAAATGGAGTAACGCACCCTAACGGTACCTGGACATAGTCAAGGAGCGAGGAACACATTAACATGTGGAAAAACATGAAACTCTAATGTAAATAAATGAGCTAACCAGCAAGTAGGGTTGATTGTATGCCTCGGCCAATTTACTACTACTAGATAAATGGTGTCACTTAAGACTTCTTGCTTAATTTACCCAATGCTACAAATTTTGACATGCAGCTTTTTGTAAGGACGGCGATCTTAACAATAAAAAGGAAACCTTCCGAATTAACTACTACCTCTATCTATAAAAGGATGTCACAAGTTTGTCTAAATTTATATGTACCTAGACACTCTTTAGCGTATAGATACATCTGAATTTAGACAAATCTCCGGCATCCTTTTATGGACAAGAGGGAGTACAAAATTTTATCAGCCATTCTTGACATGTTGTTGGGTAAACCTGACAAACCAAACTAACAGGACAGTAGGACACTACTTGCCACCTTACATCCAAAATCACGGAATCAAAACTATGCATAAACGGTGACTGACCTGAAGTACTTGACGTAAATTTTCCTCAGGAGCCATTCGCACACCACCTTTCCCCAAACCAAGACGCTGGGACAGAACTAATAATTTTACAGAAAACAGATTAACTGACCTGACAACGAATTAAGCAACAGAAAACTGTAAACATCAACGGATTCACCTACTTTTCATGTCCACTTTGGTGTCAGCAAGTGCGGAAACAATGTACAGCCGGTGCTTCTTGTCCTGAAACCGACAACTCTCAGACATCGATGCATGAATACAAGTATATCGGGCTCCAAGGAATTGACCGTCCATTAGTTCCAACAACATACATACCTTCAAAAGCAGGTTCTTAGTCAAAGCACCTCCCAGATTCCCCACATGTTTGGCCTGCCATGGCAGAAGTTCAGTTAGCAAATCACAGTATATCATCAACTGGAGGCCATTGCAGAACGAAGCATGAACTCCACGGTTCACAGACCTGCTCCTCGACCGTCAGCACAACTGGGTGGTCGTAGCGCTCAAAATCGATCTTAAGCTCCTGCATAAAACGGGACACCAAAGTTAGCCCAGGCATTGCAAAATTGTAAAGCTAGGAAGTACCAATGCAATTTAGCAACTTCGATCTTAAAACCCTACTCTATCCCCTTGTGGGTAACAACTGTGAAACTAAATTCAGCCGTAGCCACCTCTTTCACCTGCTACGATTAACAGCTTCCTACCCACTGAATCAATCTCGACAGCAGCACCTCGTCCGTTCTACGACCAGGGGCAGCGGCGGGTGATGGGGATCAATACAGGCGATCTCCGCAGCCCAGGGGGGAGCGGCGCACGGAGGAAGCGGCCGGGGAAGGCAGGGGGGCGAGAGAGGGGTGGCAGTACGTACCTCGAGGCGCGCGAGGAGGTCGTCCTTGCTGTACCCCATGGCTGACGGCGGCGACGCGGCGGCGGCGGCGGCGGAGACGGTCAGGGAAACACACGAACTGCTAGAGCTGGGATGCGGATGCGGGCTGGTTAAGAGCATCTCCAGTCGCGTCCCCCAAACCGTCCCCCAAACCGCGCCGGATCGAGCGTTTGGGGGACGTGTTTTGTTCGTACCGCGTTTGGGGGACGTCGCTCCCCAGCCGCGTCCCCCAAACGCCGCCCCAAACATTAAAAGTATTTTTTTTGGCTAGAAAGAAACTATTTAATAATATTCAAATCGGTTGAACATAAACAAATTATATATAAAACTTCGAAAAAATATAATTAAATACATATAAACTATCTACTTCTTCTTCTTCGCTGATGGCCCCGCCTCGTCGTCGTCATCGCGGTGGCGCTTCCTGCTCGCCACCTCTTCCGAAGAGGCGGTGTCGGCGCTCGACGCGTCGTCGTCGCCGGTGCTCGTCGGCTGCGCCTTGGCCTTGGCCTTGGCCTTGGCCTTGGCGGCCTTAGCCTTGGCGGCCTTGGCCTTGGCAGCCTTCGCCTTGGCCGCCTTCGCCTTCGCACGGGCCACCGCCGCCGCCGCGGCCTCGCTCTCTTCTTCCTCCTCCTCCCAGCCCAGCCATTCCTCCTCGCTGTCAACTGGCGGCGGGGAATCGTCGCCGCTGCTCGGCGTCCTGGCTTTGTCCCACCAATGGCGCCAGCCAGCAGGCTTTCCCTCGCTGGAGGTGTCGGACGGGAGCTGGGAGATGTAGCTCATCGTCGCTGGAGGTGTCGGATGGAGGCTTGGATGAATGACGGCGTACGTACGGGTCTTATTGAGCGCGGATGAACGGCGGCGCAGAAGTCGAAGAGAGCAGCGGTTGCTCTTCCGAGGAGTCGGCGCTCCATTCCGGCGGGGTTGGCGCGTCGTCGACGCGGTTGCCAATGCGACGGTTCCGCTTCCTGTCAACTGCACCGTCGCTACGTGTGTGGCGGTTGAGCGTCCGAGCCGCTGACGGGTCGGCCCCGCGCCTCCTCGCCTCTCATTTCGTTGTGTCCGGCGTCCCCGGAGCGTCCCCTGTGGGACGGGGACGGGCTCGGGACGCCGGACACCGTATCGGGGCGCGCCGGACAAAAAAGGGCTTTGGGGCGCGCGGCTGGGAACGTTTTTTTGTCCGACGCGCCCCAAATCCCTTTGGGGGACGGTTTGGGGGACGCGACTGGAGATGCTCTAAACACTGCCGGACCCGAATCGCAGCCGATACTCTTTTCAACGGGAAAAAAAAAAGTACTGTATATCTTTTACCTTGCTTTCCACATCCTGTCCGACTAAAAATAAATAATCTTGAATTAAATCTTGTGTGATAACCAGCTGTTTTACATGACAGCGAGAGGAAACTCTATGTTGCTTTTGACTGGAAACCCTACTTGGTAGTGACTGCAGCATCTCAGCTCAGCTCGGACCAGAACCACATGGATTCAGTTAACAGTTGATCAACTCTCGCGGGAATTAGGGAATTATAATCGAGAATACATCCAGTAGAATAGGTTTTCACAATATATCTAAGAATATACATGTCGAGTCAATCGTAACACTCTACTGCAGTCTGCAAATACTCCACAGATTAATGCAGACCCACACTGAACTGTTAGCTGCAGACACGACCGAGGATCCCAGAAATCCTGCGTGGACTAGATCACATGATACCTCAAATGCACTAGTAAAAGGCAGGACAATGCTTTGGACATAAGTAAGATAGAAGTACTACATCATGATGACTCGTTACTTGCACTCGCAGAAAAACAGTTTTTACATCATAGCATGCATGTCGCAGCAATTCAGAGACCAGAGTTCATTAGCTCCATGAGAAAGAAAAATTGCCGTAAACATAAATAGTACTTCCTCCGTCTAGAAGGTTATGTAAAATTTGTTAAAATTTGAATGTATTTAAACACTAATAGTGTGTAGATACATCTAAAATTTCACAAATCTCTGCATGAAACGAGGGAGTACATCAAATTCAAAACCCATTGCTTGCATACTTGGAGAAACAACTTTTACAATAATATATCTGGTTGAGGGGAGTTAGCTCCATGGGAAGCTTCCTTAAAACATGTAAGCTCTATTGGAGCTCCCCCCACAGATGCATAATTAGCCTAGTACGTGCTGGTACACCAGCAGTACGTACAATAAGTACTAGTATTTGACTAGGGATATACTTATGAATGAAATAATCATCATTTTTTTCGCGAGACCATGAGATGATAATTGATCATGGCGCGCGATTATTTTACCGAGACCAGTTCTTCTTGATCACGTAGGTAGTAGTAGTAATTAATGTGTCAGTGTGAATTTGACCACTGGAAGCTTGAATTGGCATCCATGGCCTTGGCTCTCGTCGTCGGAGTTGTTTGAGCAGGATCAGTTGTAGGAGGAGGAGAAGCTCCAGAGGCTGATCTCACCTTCCTCCTCCCACTCGGCGCCGGGAGCCATGGCCGTGGGCGCCGGCGCGAAGAAGGTGCTGCAGGGGTCCATGCAGTAGTCCATGCACTTGGGCGACTGGAAGAAGGCGTCGATGTCCGCCAGCGCGCCGTAGTCCACGTCGTCCTCGCCCTGCGCCATGATGTCGTCATTGTGATCGGCACCGTTGTCGCCGGCCTCCTCCTCCTCCGTGGAAGAGCCGAACGACGCGTCGCCGTAGCCGTAACCGCCGCGAGGCTGGTCGGCGGCGCCGGCGTTCCAGACCGGCGCGGTGGGCTGCAGGGGGCTGGAGGCGGCGGCGGCCGCGAAGCGCTGGATGGACTTGGGCGACATGGCGGCGGCGGGGACGTGGAAGGGGAGGTGGACGGGGAAGTTGAGGTCGGCGGCGGAGCCCCTGAGGCAGAGCAGCGCGGCGTCGTAGGCGCGCGCGGCGGCCTCGGCGGTGGAGTAGGAGCCCAGCCATATCCGCGTCTTCTGGTTCGGCGCCCGGATCTCCGACACCCACGACCCCCAGCTCCGCATCCGCACGCCCTTGTACTGCTGCTGCTGATGCTGCCTCTGCCTCGCCGCCGCCGCAGCAGCAGCATTGCCGCCGTTCATGAGTCTTTCCTGCTGCTGCTGCTGCTGCGCATTCTTCACCATTTTTCCACGATCGATCACACTCACTCACTGACGCTAGCTCCTTCCTCTGATGCTAATTGATTTGAACTTTTGATGTGCGACCGATGCTGATGGTTGGAAGGAGAGTGCAAGAGGAAGAAGAACCAGTGCAGGCAGTAGGGAGTGGTTAGGTGTGTAGGTGAGAGCTGAGTGTTGTTGTGGCTGGTGCGTCCGATGGCTTATTTATAGGAACCAGCCGCATCAGGCTACGCATTTGTGAACTCATTATTTCTGCATTCTTTGTCTCACCTGAAATTGGTTGTGTGTCTGTAGTCTGTATTATAACCATTTCGTCCACATCACGCTGATATACGTACGCTAGACTATTTGTTTTTCTGTCGTACTGCGTCTGCAATAATTCAGAGGAAAATGCCCTACTGAGGAATCCTACAGAGTGTGGCGAAGGAAGGATCGTGGTAGCTAATTCAATCCTACCTACGTATGCAGCATGTCAGCGCCTCGGCAGCAACACGATTTATGCTTAGAGTTCACTCAAAATTAAGCAAGGATGAGTTAGCTGCAGCAGATGCATGCTCGTTATGATTTGTGCAGATGTTGGTGTGCATGCCTCGTCTTATCTTGTTCGAACCGATGATTACTTGGAAATGATCAGTATTCTGAGTTCTACAGCTAGAAGGGATTTTTTTTCTTGAAACGGGGCAAAAGCCTTATCCCAATCAATTAATTAAGATAAAAGTTTAACAACAAAGTAAAAATTCGAAAATACGACAAAGTTTCTGTTCTTTCGGCACAAGATTACTCAGCTTACTCGTACGCTTAGCACCCGCAATCAAATACTTATCGAATTGTACTACGATGATCTTCTGCACTTGGGGATTATCAAGACGTCTCGGTCATGTCTTATGTTCCCGAACCATAGGGTAACACGCTTAAGGGCTCGGTGATGCTTGGAGATGTTTTTGGTATCATTGGAAACACCGGAGAATAGAGAAGAGAGAACCAAAATAGTTCCGTGAAGATCTGGAGGATGTTCGGAGTGATCTGAAGGGAGTTTTGGATCACTTTAAAATTAAATAATATGTATTATATATTAATTAAGTGAATTAATATTGAATATATAATCATGTAATAAAGGAAAAGGCAGCCCTCATTAATGGGCCCCTCCCGGAGGGGAGCCTATTAAGGGGATGGCATTCCCATGGGCCAATGAGGTGGGGGCGGCTAGGGTTAGGGTTTAGGGCACATAGGCCACCTTGGCCAGCCGCCCCCCTTCCCTTGGGCCCAACCGGCCATCTGCCCCCTTCGCCCATATATAAGTGGAGGCTTGGGCGGAGGAGAGCACACACAATCCCCCCTTGAGGGAAAATGAGAGCCTCCATGCGGCGCATCTCTCTCTTTCTCTCTCTCCCGTATTCTCTCCCGCGTGTGGTTCCTCGAAGAGTTGTGCATGGAGGGAGTCAACTCCACCCCACTATGTCGTTGCGCGGCTGGGATTCAGATCCAGAAGATCTACTTCCGCACTCTCTGCTGGATCGATAAACCGGGAGTCATCGTTGATCACCGTATTTGTGCGAAACTACGAGGTGATGCACTTGCGGCACTGGACGTTGTGCGAGGAGGATTGAACTTGACCCTGAGGTCGGCGGCGAAGTACGACTAAATCATCCACGTTCTAGCGAAACGTTAACCCCTTTCGGTCTACGAGGGTATGTCATCTCCGTTACAACATTACTCCTAGATAGATCTATGGAAACAAGATGCGCTAGATAGAATTTTTTGTTTTCTGCTACGAGCCCCTAAAGTTATATATCTTGCTATCACATAGTTGTTTGGCTTGCTTAGTGACGAGGGATTAACTCATCAATGCCTACAGATTGTAGATTTAGGGTTCCGTAAGAAGTAGAGGGCAAGTAGATCTCGAAGGTTCAGCCGAACAAAGGTACTCAACTCAAGATTACGGTGGCTACGGTTACAATGATTTTCGATCCCTTCTTCCTCCCTCGGCTTCCCCTTTATATAGGATGCGAATTAAACCGAGGCTTTCCGTGATGTATAAGTTAGAAACTATTCGGGCTTGTTGGGCCTTTCCTATATTGATACAAGTTTCCTATTATAACTCTAATTTCCTAACCCGAAGATCTTTAACCTTCTGGGTCTCCAAAGCTCCGAGTTCATGGGCTTCATACTTTCTTATAGACCCAGGGTACTTTATTCGACATGCCTGCTAGGCATACCTATGTCAGTAGCCCCCGAGATTTCGCTTGAATCGTGGAGTCGAGTAAAATCTCCATCGTACGTCTGTTTAATAAAACTTTCGAGTCATGCTGAATTTTTTACTTAATTTTTATTTTGTACAGGGATAACGGTAAATGAGGAATTGCTCTCGTGGAAAACCCGCATAAACCTACTTTAAGCTCAAGTCCCTGGACTCGAACTTGGGATACTGGCGTAATTCGACATGCGCCGCTTCAGGACTTATCGTGAATGGAATTCCATCTTTACTTTATCAAGTACCCAACGTGTCCGTCGGGATTTTTCTTCACATCTGTTGATACGGATAAAGTGGGAGAGCGCATTCATGTGCGATGCCACACCGCACATGACGGATCCTGGGGTCTTACCTTCGCGTACTCTTTTTCGAGTCATGGCATTCAAAGTTTTTACCACGGCGAACGCGCTCTGAGAATATATTGTCGAGTGCCTTTGTACGGCTGCTGGAATTCTTCATTTTTCCGAGTTGACACATTAAACAATATATTAACCTCCCGATGGGAGTGCATGACGAGTTATATGTAACTCGAAGATGTATGTAAAAGTTCTTCGATTTCAGCTCTATATTGACTTGTTATTTTACTTCTCCTTCTTTTTCCTCTATATTTCATCGGGTGCGCGACCAACGCTCCCAATGGGAGTAGCCCCCGAGGCTACAACCGAGTGTTTGCACTCTGTTGTAGGCTAAACTTCTGAATACTTTTGATAAGAGTAGCCCCGAGCATATGAACAGGTGCATGCATCTGAACATAGGCTCCTGAAATTTTTGCCTCTGACTTTGTATTGTTTTAGCAACTCGAAGATTTTTTCATCGCCATGACGTCAATGCTAAAAAAACCATGTGTGGCCACCTCGGGAAGACACATCTTCTGGTGGACCTCTGTTATGTGTTTCCAAAATTTCTGCTCATCCCCCACGTCGCGCGAGTGGGACTTGCACGTCCTCCGATATTCCCGGCACGCGCGCGGTAATTTCCTTCTCTCCAAAATTAACTGTAAAACTTTTTACCATGCAGCCACGTGTATGGTCCAGGATCTTCCCCCGTTCATCCAATGGTCGAGCCTCGCCGTCTTCCAGGTTATAAAGTCTTACCCTGGGCTTCATTTTTCCCTTCACCGCGCCGCACAAACATTCGCTCCTACCATTGCTCTGCTCTTATCCTTCCTTGAGCATCACCTGCGACCATCTTCTTCTTCCTCTCTCTGCTCTGCAACTCCACCACCATGCCTCCACGGACCAAACTCACCAGGAATGTCGCTCCCGGCACCGGCGAACGCGTGGAGAAGCAGAAGATCTCCGGATGGGAGAGGTCTAAGATCTCGTCCTAGGACCACCGGATGCTCAGGAACCCGGGCCTGTTCAACAAGGAGGCGATGCAGATGTCAGGGGATGAGAGTACTCCTCGTCCTCCGACAGGTTTCCAGGTAAGCTTCATTGACTTCCTTATTCGCGGATTATATGTTCCTGCCCACGAATTTCTCTGTGGTCTTCTCTTCATCTATGGGATTCAGCTCCATGAGCTGACCCTCAGTTCTATTCTCCATATCGCCATCTTCATCACCTTATGCGAGTGCTTCCTGGGCATCCACCCTCACTGGGGCCTATGGAAACGCATTTTTATTTCCGCCACAACAACTCGAAGAACACCATCTACAATGTAGGTGGTGTTTGTATCTGTGTGCGGCCAGAAGCCGGCTATTTTGACTTGAAGTTTGCCAACTCCGTCCAAAGCTGGCACAAAAAGTGGCTCTACGTCAAGGATGAATCCTCGGATGCTCAAGAGTATGGCCTTGCTTCTTCTGACTCGTCAGAAGACATTCAAAGGCGCAAGTCTTGGGACGCGGAAGCTACAACCGAAGAAATAGCGGCCACCGAGTCTCTAATTGCTCGCATCCAAGAGCTCCAGAACACTGAAAGGGAGGAACTATCGGGTGTGCAGATCATTGCACAGTTTGTGCGTATTCGAGTGCAACCTCTTCAGGCTCGCAAAAATCTCCTTTGGTTGTATTTGTAGGGATTCGTTGTATAGAAAACAAAAAATTTCCTACCACGAACACGCAATCCAAGCCAAGATGCAATCTAGAAGACGGTAGCAACGAGGGGATGATCGAGACTCACCCTTGAAGAGTTCCAAAGCCTACAAGATGAGGCTCTTGTTGCTGCGGTAGACGTTCACTTGCCGCTTGCAAAAGCGCGTAGAAGATCTTGATCACGGCGCCACGAACGGGCAGCACCTCCGTACTCGGTCACACGTTCGGTGTTGATGAAGTCGACGTCCACCTCCCCGTTCCAGCGGGCAGTGGAAGTAGTAGCTTCTCCTTGAATCCGGCAGCACGACGGCGTGGTGACGGTGGTGGTGGAGAACTCCGGCGGAGCTTCGCTAAGCGTGCGGGAGCGTTGGAGGAGAGAGGGGGCGGCTAGGGTTTGGGAGGGGGTGGCCGGCCACTAAGGGGGTGCGGCCAGGCTGTGGTCTTGGGGTGGCCGGCCCCCTCCCCTTGGCCCCTCATTATATAGGTGGAAGCCCCAAGTGTTGGACTACAAGTCTTCGAATAAGACCCGAACCCAAAACCTTCCATGTGATAGGGAAACCTACCCAAGATGGGAATCCTACTTGGGGTGGGATTCCCCCTTCCATGTGGGGGGGTGGCCGGCCCCCTTGGTGGAGACCAAGGTGGACTCCCCCCTCCTAGGGTTGGCCGGCCATGGGAGGTGGAGTCCCTCCGGGACTCCTCCTTCCTTAGTGATTTCTTCCGGACTTTTCTAGAACCTTCTAGACCTTCCGTAGAAACTTCCGGATCATTTTAAATCTTATAAAAATGACTTCCTATATATGAATCTTATTCTCCGGACCATTCCGGAACTCCTCGTGATGTCCGGGATCCCATCCGGGACTTCGAAAAAATCTTCGAACTCCATTCCATATTCAAGATCTACCATTTCAACATCAAACCTTAAGTGTGTCACCCTACGGTTCGCGAACTATGCGGACATGGTTGAGTACTCTCTCCGACCAATAACCAATAGCGGGATCTGGAGATCCATAATGGCTCCCACATATTCAACGATGACTTCAGTGATCGAATGAACCATTCACATACGATACCAATTCCCTTTGTCACGCGATATTTTACTTGTCTGAGGTTTGATCATCGGTATCACTCTATACCTTGTTCAACCTCGTCTCCTGACAAGTACTCTTTACTCGTACCATGGTATGTGGTCTCTTATGAACTTATTCATATGCTTGCAAGACATTAGACGACATTCCACCGAGAGGGCCCAGAGTATATCTATCCGTCATCGGGATGGACAAATCCCACTGTTGATCCATATGCCTCAAATCATACTTTCCGGATACTTAATCCCACCTTTATAACCACCCATTTACGCAGTGGCGTTTGATGTAATCAAAGTACCTTTCCGATATAAGTGATTTACATGATCTCATGGTCATAAGGACTAGGTAACTATGTATCGAAAGCTTATAGCAAATAACTTAATGACGTGATCTTATGCTACGCTTAATTGGGTGTGTCCATTACATCATTCATACAATGACATAACCTTGTTATTAACAACATCCAATGTTCATGATTATGAAACTAATCATCCATTAATCAACAAGCTAGTTAAGAGGCATACTAGGGACTCTTTGTTGTTTACATATCACACATGTATCAATGTTTCAGTAAATACAATTATAGCATGGTATATAAACATTTATCATAAACATAAAGATATATAATAACCACTTTTATTATTGCCTCTTGGGCATATCTCCAACAGTCTCCCACTTGCACTAGAGTCAATAATCTAGATTACATTGTAAGGTACCTTACACCCATGGCATTCTGGTGTTGGTCATGCTTTGCCCTAGGGAGAGCTTTAGTCAACGGATCTGCTACATTCAGATCAGTGTGTACTTTGCAAATCTTTACTTCTCCATCTTCGATGTACTCGCGAATCGAGTGGTAACGCAGCTTGATATGCTTCAGCCTCTTGTGTGACCTTGGTTCTTGTGCATTGGCGATGGCACCCATGTTGTCACAGTAGATGACTAGTGGGTCCAATGCACTAGGAACCACACCAAGCTCTACAATGAACCTCTTCATCCATACCGCTTCTGATGAAGCCTCTGAAGCCGCTATGTACTCTGATTCTGTTGAAGACTTCGCCACCGTGCACTGCTTCGAGCTTGCCCTGCTTACTGCAGCACCATTCAATATAAACACGTACCCAGACTGTGACTTAGAGTCATCAGGATCAGTGTTCCAACTTGCATCGGTGTAACCGCTTACAACGAGCTCTTGGTCACCTCCATAACAAAGAAACATATCCTTAGTTCTTTTCAAGTACTTCAGGATATTCTTGACCGCTGTCCAGTGTTCCATTCCTGGATCACTTTGATATCTGCTAGTCAAACTAACAACATGTGCTATATCCGGTCTAGTACATAGCATGGCATACATGATAGATCCTACTGCCGAGGCATAGGGGATATTACTCATCCTTTCTCTTTCTTCTGCCGTAGCCGGTCCTTGAGTCTTACTCAAGACCTTGCCTGGTAACATAGGTAAGAACCCTTTCTTACTTTCGTCCATTCTGAACTTCTTTAGAATCTTGTCCAGGTATGTACTCTGTGATAGCCCTATTAGGCATCTTGATCTATCTCTATAAATCTTGATGCCTAATATATACGATGCTTCACCAAGGTCTTTCATTGAAAAACTATTATTCAAATAACCTTTTACACTGCTTAATAGTTCTATATCATTCCCAATCAACAATATGTCATCTACATATAGTATTAGGAATGCTACAGAGCTCCCACTCACTTTCTTATAAATACAGGCCTCTCCATGACACTGTATAAACCCGAAGTCTTTGATCACCTTATCAAAGCGTCGGTTCCAACTTCTCGATGCTTGCTTCAATCCATAGATTGAACGCTGAAGTTTGCATACTTTGTCAGCATTTTTAGGATCAACAAAACCTTTGGGTTGTACCATATACAACTCTTCCTCAATGTCTCCATTAAGGAACGCCGTTTTGACATCCATCTGCCAAATCTCATAATCGAAAAATGCAGCTATTGCTAACAAAATCCTCACAGATTTTAGCTTCGCTACCGGTGAGAAAGTCTCATCGTAGTCAACTCCTTGAATTTGTCGGAAACCCTTTGCGACAAGTCGAGCTTTATAGACAGTAATATTACCATCAGCATCTGTTTTTCTCTTGAAGATCCATTTATTCTCGACAGCCTTGCGGCTATCAGGTAAGTCTACCAAAGTCCACACTTTGTTATCATACATGGATCCCATCTCGGATTTCATGGCTTCTTGCCATTTGTTGGAATCTGAGCTCATCATCGCTTCTTCATACGTCGCAGGGTCCTCATCATTGTTGTCCACAATCATGACATTTAGACAAGGATCATACCAATCAGGAGTGGCACGTTCCCTTGTCGATCTGCGAGGTTCAGTAGTTTCCTCGTTCGAAGTTTCATGATCATTATCATTAGCTTCCTCTGTTGCCGGTGTAGGTGGCACGAGAACAGATTTCGATCTTGCGCTACTCTGATCAACGAGTAAAGATTCATCAATCTCATCGAGTTCTACTTTTCTTCCGGTCACTTCTTTAGTGAGAAATTCTTTCTCAAGAAAGGTTCCGTTCTTAGCAACAAAGATTTTGCCTTCGGATCTGTGATAGAAAGTGTACCCTATAGTTTCCTTAGGGTATCCTATGAAGACGCATTTCTCCGCTTTGGGTTCTAGCCTGTCCGGTTGTAACTTCTTTACATAGGCTTCGCAACCCCAAACTTTAAGGAACGACAGCTTAGGTTTCTTATTAAACCATAATTCATACGGTGTCGTTTCTACGGATTTTGATGGTGCTCTATTTAAAGTGAATGCGGCTGTCTCTAATGCATAAATCCAAAATGATAACGGCAAATCAGTAAGAGACATCATAGAACGAACCATATCTAAGAGAGTTCGATTACGACGTTCGGGCACACCGTTTCATTGTGGTGTTCCCGGCAGTGTCAATTGTGAAAGTATTCCGCATTTCTTTAAAGGGATTTCTATTTTCGTGCCCTCGGGTCCTTAGTTGTGCTCAGTTTTCCCCAGCTCCTTAGTTTTTCCTCAGTTTTACCCAAGCGTTTGTCTGAAACCATCACACGTGATGTAACGCCCGGTTGCCCGACGGTTGACCGTTATCTTCTGACTAGTGGGGCCACGTAGAGCCTGCAAAGACACGTTAGACCATCCATCTTTGTTTGACCGTAAGCATCGCTGTATCCCTGACCAAAACGCGAACGAGTGGGGCTTCGCTATATCAAATGACAAGTGGGGCCATGGCGCTGATACAAGGGGCAATACACGGGTAGGATTAGATTTTTAAACGGAGCTCTACAGCGATGGCACGGAGGAGGTGGCCTGCGGAGTGCCGAGATGAGATCGACGTCCACAAAGAACTGCATGAGGCGAGACCAGACGCATTAGATAGATATGAACTAGACGCGTTTAACCATGCAAAGAAGAGAAGAAATGGTCAACGACATCGACGACTACCTCAAAACTTTGACTGACCGTGTCCGACACGAACGCGAGCAATGTAGAGAAAACTAGTGTCTCTCCTTTCTGGCGTGTATAGATGGGTGCTAGAAGAGTGTGGTGGCGAAGGGAAAGACCTCGCGGTGGTCTGTGGCGTCCAACATAGCGGGGCGGCGTGGCCGTGCCCACATCGGCGTGGATGCATGTTCGGCATTGGCATCAGCATGTACGTTCGGCATTGGCCTCGGTGGTATCTCTGGTGTGTCAGTGATCGAATGAGGGGACGGGATTGAGGGTGCATCCCGACGGTGACCTAGCAGTGGCGTCGAGCATAGCCGTTCTGACCATGCCGATATCGGCATCGGCAAAGTTTGGAGGCTGTGGTGCTCGAATCAAGGAGGGATTTGTTTCTTGTACGCCAAAAGTGATTTGAAACAAGTTTCGTGTTGAAGGTTAGGTAACGAAAGTTTGTAAGTAAGCCCAAAATTATACTAGCGCCATGGTGAGGTTCTTTTTGATAGAGCTATACGGTTGGGCAAACTTTTTGACACTTTTTAGATAGGGTTCCTTGTTGTTACACGTATGGCATCATGTATGGCAAATTTGGGATCATTTGGAGATGTTCGAAAAAATCACTTTGCTTAAACGCATGCCGTTTCGTCTCACTGAAACCAGCTTTTCTAACAAGGTGATTTATTCTACCTCCTCTAAATGACCTCAAATTTCATACAGCTGATCTTCTATACATAGATAGATAGATTGTTTCGTTTTTATATTTTTTGAACTTTTTATTTCCCTTTATAATATCCAATTGATTTTCAGGTCAAAACCTCGAAAAACAGCATCATGTATGGCATCATTTTCGCCATAAATTTCAAATTTTGTGAAACTTTCCCTTTTAGATATTCCTTGTTGTTATAGATATGGCATAATGTATGCCAAATTTGGTTAGGTCTCACTTTGAAACCAGCTTTTGTAACAAGTTAGGTTTTTTCGACCTTCTCAAAAGGGATTTTTCTACCTTCTCTAAATGACCTCAAAAATCATACGAGACGATCTTCTATACAAAGATAGGTAGATTGTTTCGTTTTTACATTTTTGAACTTTTATTTCCCTTTATAATACCCATTTGTTTTCAGATCAAAACCTCGAAAGTTAACATAACTAGATGGTGAACCCTTCCAAACTTCAAATACGAGAGATAGATAGATTGGTTCGTTTATCATTTTTACCGTGAATAGTAATGGCTACAAGAAATCGGTGATGGTCTATCATTTTTTGCGTGAAAAGTAATGGCTACAATAAATCGGTGATGGTTTATCATTTGGGATTTTCGTGAAAATTAATGGCTACAACAAATCGGTGACGGTTTATCATTTTTTGCGTGAAAATTTATGGCTACAACAAATCGGTGATGGTTTATCATTTTTTGCGTGAAAAGTAATGCCTAAAAGAGTTTATAATTTTTAGCGCGTGAAAATAAATACGAGAAAACCGCCATTTAGCAAACTTAGAGAGTGGAAGGTAACCGCCGACGAGAGAGAGGGAGGGGTTATCCTGCCCGTTAGATCATACGATCAACGGTCGGCGGGCACGATCCGCGTGACATGGGCTAGACCAATCGGGGCAATGTTGCACGTGTGAGAGAATTTGTGGAGGGAGAGGGCAAAACTGAGTAGTATCAAGAAACCAAGGGCACCTATGTAATAAACAGACTAAGGGATTCAAATATGAGATTTAAAAAATGAAAAATGCGTGTTTTGTAGAATAAAACCCATCTTGGCCTATCTCAAACTATTTGCAATACAAATATACATGAGTGTGAGAATTGTGGCCTCATTTAGACAAAGTATGTTTTGGGGAAAGCTGTTTTGGGAAGGGCTTATTGTGGAAAACCATGCACCTTCATAGCTACTAGGTGATTTGAGAAGGCCTTTGAGAAGTGGCAATTTGTGGTAAAACTTGATTTATCTATGACTTATCTATGTTTTGAGAACTGGAAATTTGTGGTAAAGACTCCATGAGTATGTGCCACTATTTTTGAATTTTTTGCACATTAAATGACTCATTTAACTAGTTAATCCCATTTGTTGACTGTCTGTTGACCAGCTACTTGAGGGTAAAACTGAGCATATTGCACTAGCCAGTACTAGCACTCAAGGGGAAAACTGAGCACACAAAAAATGCTAGTATAATGCTCGAGGTTATAACTGAGTATATCTAAGTTTTCGGGGTTAGCCTCGAGGACGCGTGTTGCGGTGCAGAAATGAAAGACGTGCAATATTTGACGCGTAGACGCCGGTCGCGGTGCGTAAGTCGAAGACGTGCAATCGTGGACGCGTGGCGCATTGCGAGAAGTCCAAGACGTGCAGACGTGCAGCGGTGGACGCGTAGGACGCGGGTCGCATTAACCACCACTAGCCTTTATAGACGCCTCCTCCCACTATCTCTGTCACTCTCACTCGCCTACGCAACGCCGCCTCTCTCACGTCCCATCATCTTCTCCAAAGCAAAAAACCCTCTCCCTCTCCCTCTCCTCTGCCGGCGAGATGGACAAGGAGAATGCCAATCCCATCGTCCACGGCGCCGTCGGCTCCAAGCGCGACGCCTCCCTCTTCGACGCCGTCCGCTCAACGGTCGTCGCCGCCGTCCCCTCGACGGACGTTGCCGCCGCCTCCGCCGGTGCATCGGAGGCTGCTGCCGCCGGTAGCTGTCAGATCCCACCTGGATGGGACTAATACGAGCCGGTGCCGTTCGTCCCTGCACCTAACCGCTACGACACCTCCATAGAGGACCCATGGAACGAGGTAATAACTACGGTTTGCTTCCTTTTTTGTTCCCCATTCCTTTTTGAACCCTATTTGTGCTGGTGTAGATGGATCTGTGGATGGATGAGTATTGGGCTAATATTTGCGCCGATTTTATTCCATTTTGCTTTGATCCCTCCTTGATTTCGTTCAAGATTTGGGTTTCGGCCGTTCGGTTAATTTATGCAAGTAATAATGGGATCTCAATCAGTTAATTTATGCAAGTAATCATAGGATCTCAATCTGTTATTTTATGCACGAATCAAAAGATATCAACCGTTTAATTTTGCAAATAATCTGGAATGTGTTCAAGTTCAGATCCGGAATCTGTTTCTTTGCCTATGATGAATCGGTGGGCACAGATTTTTACGGGGAGGGTTCAGCGAACCATTTACGTGTACAAATCTGTTGTGCATGAGCTTTGGTTCGCTTACACCGTCCCTGTAGACATATAATCGTGTCCACTCTAACTGAGGCTGCCTCTGTTTTTCCTAACTTTGTTATCATGCACGTTTGCAACTCATTCACTAATAAATTCCCGTTTGATATGGATCAGCTGTCGGGCAGCGACGTCGGCAGCGACGACGAGCACCATGACGTCAAGACTCGCCAGTCTTTGCGGAGGCTGCAGGTCGGCCGCATGTCTCCTACCTCGACGTCGCCAAGGGTGTCTACAGGTGCCCCTTACGCACTAGGAGGCTCGGCGGCACCGACTTCAGCTGCGTCCTCACGCATGCCGAGAACATCGGCCACACCAACCCCAAGGTCGGCGCGTCGGTGAACCCCAACTCCTTCCGCGCCAAGCACTTGGCGCTCGGCATGCACCTCCGCAGCATCCAGCGGGTGGAGATCTCCGGCGGGCGCATGCCTCCGCTCAAGCCCAAGGCTCCCAAGGGGAGCAACAAGTGGAGGCAGAGGCAGATGGGGTAGGCGGAGTCCTGGACGTGTCTTCTTGCTGCCTCCTCCATTTTGTTGTTGGGATCCCTTTGTTGTTAGTTAGGGATCCCTCGTTGTTATGTTGTTAGTATGATGGTGCTGTACTGCTGTGAAGAACCTCGAACCCTACTATGTTTGGCTGCTGAATGCAGCTTATTGTCTATATTATCTATCCCTATTCTACTATATGACCTTGTGAATTTATCGTACATTCCCTGTAGATTTGCTTCTAGATTTAACTACATACATATGGACCAGATGGAGTACTAGATTGGGCTCCCTACTAGATTTGCTGCCATATTGGGAAAACAACCAGGGCCAAAAGGCACAAATAATAATTGAAGAAAGACAGAAATGCAAGCTTCTCTAGATTTGATACTAATTATGTGAAAAAAGGCAGAGAGAAGGAGGCAGAAAAGGTACTCTTAAAAGGGAAATGCCAATGGCCGAGAGAGACAAAACCCAGCTCCTGCTCACGTGCAACCAAACGCAATCTCGTCCTGTCCCACGCGGTCCCTTTCTACCAGCCCCACGCGACGCGGGCCCACACGACGCGGCCCCACACGTCAGAACGGAGCGGTCAACTTAACGGGAATCCTGCCGTCTGAGCTGCCTTCTGCGGGTTTCAAACAAGGACTTGGGGAAAAGTGAGGAAAAACTAAGGGGCTGGGGAAAACTGAGTACAACTAAGGAACCGAGGGCACGAAAATAGAAATCCCTTCTTTAAATGCATACCAAACTCATAACTCAGATATTCACCTCCGCGATCAGATCGTAGAAATTTAATCTTCTTGTTACGTTGATTTTCTACTTCACTTTGAAATTCCTTAAACTTCTCGAAAGTTTCGGATTTATGTTTCATGAAATAGATATACCCATATCTACTCAGATCATCTATGAAGGTTAGAACATAACGATAACCACCGCGCGATGCTACACTCATTGGTCCGCACACATCGGTATGTATGATTTCCAATAAGTCAGTAGCTCGCTCAATCATACCAGAAAATGGAGTCTTAGTCATTTTTCCCATTAGACATGCTTCGCATCTATCAAGTGACTCAAAGTCAAGTGATTCAAGTAATCCATCGGTATGGAGTTTCTTCATGCGTTTCACTCCAATATGACCAAGACGACAGTGCCACATATAAGTAGAATTATCATTCAATTTAATTCGCTTAGCATCAATGTTATGTATATGTGTATCACTACTATCGAGATCTAACAGAAATAAGCCATTCTTTTCAGGTGCTCGACCATAAAAGATATTATTCATAAAAATAGAACAACCATTATTCTCAGACTTGAATGAATAACCGTCTTGCATTAAACAAGATCCAGATATAATGTTCATGCTCAACGCGGGTACAAAATAACAATTATTTAGACTTAAAACTAATCCCGAAGGTAGATGTAGAGGAAGTGTGCCGACATCGATCACATCGACTTTGGATCCGTTTCCAACGCGCATCGTCACTTCATCTTTCAGTAGTCTTCGTTTATTCTTTAGTTCCTGTTTCGAGTTACAAATATGAGCAACCGAACCAGTATCAAATACCCAGGTACTAGAACGAGAACCAGTGAGATAAACATCTATAACATGTATATCAGATATACCTTCTTTCTTCTTCTTGACAAGGCCGCTCTTCAGATCAGCCAGATACTTGGAGCAATTACGCTTCCAGTGTCCCTTCTCCTTGCAGTAATAGCACTCAGCATCAGGCTTAGGGCCGTTCTTAGGTTTCATAGGAGGCGTGGCATCTTTCTTGCCACCCTTCTTGAATTTTCCCTTAGACTTGCCCTGTTTCTTGAAACTGGTGGTCTTGTTGACCATCAACACTTGGTGCTCTTTCTTGATCTCAATCTCAGCAGCTTTTAGCATGCCAAAGAGTTCAGGTAACTCCTTGTTCATGTTCTGCATATTGTAGTTCATCACAAAGTTCTTGTAACTTGGTGGCAGTGATTGAAGGACACGATTAATCCCTAATCTGTTAGGAATCACTATTCCCAAGTCACTGAGTTTCTTCGCATGCCCGGTCATGGCGAGCATGTGCTCACTAACGGAGCTGCCTTCTTCCATCATGCAGCTGAAGAAGTGTTTCGATGCTTCATAGCATTCCACAGCCGCATGAGTTTCAAATATAGCTTTCAGCTCATTGACCAACTCATGAGGATCGTGGTGCTCAAAACGTTTTTGAAGATCGGCTTCCAGACTGCACAGAAGGGCACACTGAACTTGAGAGTACTGAGTTTTCTGAGTCGCGTAAACATTCTTTACTTCATCGGTTTCAGTTTCTGCAGGAGGGTCACCTAGCGGTGCATCAAGCACAAATTGCAGATTTCCGCCAGTGAGGAAGATCCTCACATGACGGAACCAGTCGGTGAAGTTGCTACCGTTGCTCTTAAGCTTTTCTTTCTCTAGGAACTGGTTAAAATTGATTGGGGACGCCATCTCTACAACATATATTTGCAATAGTTTAGACTAAGTTTATGACAAATTGAGTTCAAATTTTAATTCAACATAATTAAAAATCTAGGTGAACTCCCACTCAAAACAATATCCCCCGCATTGTCTTAGTGATCACACGAACCAAATCCACCACACATAAGTCCGATCATCACGAGACAAGGTGTAATTTCAATGGCGAACATTCAAAGTGTTCATCATATCAACCATATGATTCATGCTCTACCTTTCGGTATCACGTGTTCCGAGACCATGTTTGTACATGCTAGGCTCGTCAAGGCCACCTTAGTATCCGCATGTGCAAAACTGGCTTGCACCCGTTGTATGCACTTGTTGATTCTATCACACCCGATCATCACGAGATGCTTCGAAACGACAAGTCTTGGCAACGGTGCTACTAAGGATGAACACTTTATTATCTTGATATTTTAGTGAGGGATCATCTTATAATGCTACCGTCGCGATCTAAGCAAAATAAGATGCATAAAAGGATTAACATCACATGCAGTTCATATGTGATATGATATGGCCCTTTTGTCTTTGCGCCTTTGATCTTCATCTCCAAAGCACGGACATGATCTCCATCATCTTCGAGCATGATCTCCATCATCGTCGGCGTAGCGTCAAGGTCAATGGCGCCGTCTTCATGGTTGTTCACCTCATGTAGCAACTATTACAACTACTTTGAAATACTACTCAACATGAAATTTAAAGACAACCATAAGGCTCCTGCCGGTTGCCACAATACAATAATGATCATCTCATACATATTCATCATCACATTATGGCCATATCACATCACCAAACCCTGCAAAAACAAGTTAGACGTCTCTAATTTGGTTTGCATATTTTACGTGGTTTAGGGTTTTCGAGAGAGATCTAATCTACCTACGAACATGAACCACAACGGTGATACTAATGTTGTCAATAGAAGAGTGAATTGAATCTTCACTATAGTAGGAGAGACAGACACCCGCAAAGCCTCTTATGCAATACAAGTTGCATGTCGAACGAGGAACAAGTCTCATGAACGCGGTCATGTAAAGTTAGTCCGAGCCGCTTCATCCCACTATGCCACAAAGATGCAAAGTACTCAAACTAAAAACAACAAGAGCATCAACGCCCACAAAACCATTGTGTTCTACTCGTGCAACCATCTATGCATAGACACGGCTCTGATACCACTGTAGGGATTCGTTGCATAGAAAACAAAAATTTTCCTACCGCGAACACGCAATCCAAGCCAAGATGCAATCTAGAAGACGGTAGCAACGAGGGGATGATCGAGACTCACCCTTGAAGAGTTCCAAAGCCTACAAGATGAGGCTCTTGTTGATGCGGTAGACGTTCACTTGCCGCTTGTAAAAGCGCGTAGAAGATCTGGATCACGGCGCCACGAACGGGCAGCACCTCCGTACTCGGTCACACGTTCGGTGTTGATGAAGTCGACGTCCACCTCCCCGTTCCAGCGGGCAGCGGAAGTAGTAGCTTCTCCTTGAATCCGGCAGCACGATGGCATGGTGACGGTGGTGGTGGAGAACTCTGGCGGAGCTTCGCTAAGCGTGCGGGAGCGTTGGAGGAGAGAGGGGGCGGCTAGGGTTTGGGAGGGGGTGGCCGGCCACTAAGGGGGTGCGGCCAGGCTGTGGTCTTGGGGTGGCCGGCCCCCTCCCCTTGGCCCCTCATTATATAGGTGGAAGGCCCAAGTGTTGGACTACAAGTCTTCGAATAAGACCCGAACCCAAAACCTTCCATGTGATAGGGAAACCTACCCAAGGTGGGAATCCCACTTGGGGTGGGATTCCCCCCTTCCATGTGGGGGGGTGGCCGGCCCCCTTGGTGGAGACCAAGGTGGACTCCCCCCTCCTAGGGTTGGCCGGCCATGGGAGGTGGAGTCCCTCCGGGACTCCTCCTTCCTTAGTGATTTCTTCCGGACTTTTCTAGAACCTTCTAGAACCTTCCGTAGAAACTTCCGGATCATTTTAAATCTTATAAAAATGACTTCCTATATATGAATCTTATTCTCCGGACCATTCCGGAACTCCTCGTGATGTCCGGGATCCCATCCGGGACTTCGAACAAATCTTCGAACTCCATTCCATATTCAAGATCTACCATTTCAACATCAAACATTAAGTGTGTCACCCTACGGTTCGCGAACTATGCGGACATGGTTGAGTACTCTCTCCGACCAATAACCAATAGCGGGATCTGGAGATCCATAATGGCTCCCACATATTCAACGATGACTTCAGTGATCGAATGAACCATTCACATACGATACCAATTCCCTTTGTCACGCGATATTTTACTTATCCGAGGTTTGATCATCGGTATCACTCTATACCTTGTTCAACCTCGTCTCCTGACAAGTACTCATTACTCGTACCATGGTATGTGGTCTCTTATGAACTTATTCATATGCTTGCAAGACATTAGACGACATTCCACCGAGAGGGCCCAGAGTATATCTATCCGTCATCGGGATGGACAAATCCCACTGTTGATCCATATGTCTCAACTCATACTTTCCGGATACTTAATCCCACCTTTATAACCACCCATTTACGCAGTGGCGTTTGATGTAATCAAAGTACCTTTCCGGTATAAGTGATTTACATGATCTCATGGTCATAAGGACTAGGTAACTATGTATCGAAAGCTTATAGCAAATAACTTAATGACGTGATCTTATGCTACACTTAATTGGGTGTGTCCATTACATCATTCATACAATGACATAACCTTGTTATTAACAACATCGAATGTTCATGATTATGAAACTAATCATCCATTAATCAACAAGCTAGTTAAGAGGCATACTAGGGACTCTTTGTTGTTTACATATCACACATGTATCAATGTTTCAGTTAATACAATTATAGCATGGTATATAAACATTTATCATAAACATAAAGATATATAATAACCACTTTTATTATTGCCTCTTGGGCATATCTCCAACAATATTCGCGCGCTGAAGACACTGACAGGTTTTCCGAAGATCTTTATTTGAAGGATTTGGAGAAACTAGTACGCCGCTTCACCTCTTTGAGCAAAAAGAGTGAAGTTACTTCTTCTTGTCGCGTGGAACCATTCAGTGGTGTCCATGCGCTTCTGTAAGCGTTTTTCCTTCGAGATTTACTCCTGCTTTTAATTGCAATTGTTTTTTCTTCGGGTCTGATAATTTTGCCATGCTCTCCCGCTCTTTCTGCCTGTAGGATCACCAAACCCTTTCTTCGCTTCCTCCACTACCTGAAGGTGGAGATGTATCCGAGCGAGCCATCATCACTGACGACTCGCAAGAAACTTCTGTTCGCGAGAGTGAACCCGTAGAATCTGATAAGAGTGCGGGTTCCTCTGACAAAGTCTTGGAGTCAGGACAAGGTTTTGGCTCTTCTCATACAAACTCTCCTCCTGTTGCTGCTCCTCCAGATAAGCTTGTGTAGTCATCATCTCCGTGCCGTTCATGGCTCTTGCAGCTCTATCACACGCTTCCTGCGACAGCTATACCTTTTCTCGCGGGTCAGTTCCAATGTATTTATTTTCTGTTCTTCGTGTGAGATCTGCGGGATCGACGTAGGGATTGCCCAAATCGTCGAAATCCTCAGAGTCTTCAGCCTCTTGACGACCTACTCCCGTGATTAAACAGATCTGGTGATATGTTGCAGTTGTGTTTTCATCAGCCTCAAGATCGGTGACACCGTCGTATAGATCGGTGAAGACCTCCCTACTAGTATTTGAGTTATTGGTGTTGGTGAAGTTGAAGTTGGCGAAGCCGAGGTTGGTGAAGCTTTTCGAGTCGCTTTCTAGATCGGTTTTTGTGAATGACCCGAAAGTCATGTCACCGAACAGATTAACGAGTGCCCCGCCGCTAGCGGGCTTGGTGAAGCGTGGCAACGAAACTTCCTCGTCGCCTAACTCGACAGATGATGTTGACGATCCCGAGAAATCGGGATCGACCACCAACGGTCTCGAAAATTTGGTGCCACGAGACGATGCGATCCTTCTTTCCCGACGAGGAAGCGGAACGGGCGGCATATGCATGCAAACGGGCGGGAGGGTGAGGAACAAAATCGGTGAGATCAGGTTGAACTCGTTTACCTCCATCCATCGCGTTGCTTGTTGTTGACGATGATGTTGAAGATGCCATCGAGATCAGGACCTTGCAGCCTCCAATTCCCGCAAACGGCGCCAATTGACGACTGATTAACTCGTCAATGCCTACAGATTGTATACTTAGGGTTTCGTAAGAAGTAGAGGGCAAGGTGATCTCAAAGGTTCAGCCGAACAAAGGTGCTCAACTCAAGATTACGGTAGCTAGGGTTACAATGATTTTCGATCCCTTCTTCCTGAAAGGACACGGATGTCGCCTAGAGGGGGGGTGAATAGGCGATTTAAACTTTTACGACATGGGCTTAACAAATGCGGAATAAAACTAGCGTTTACTTTGTCAAGCCCAAAGCCTATATACTATGGTTCACATATGTGCACCAACAACTTATGCTAAGCAATACAAGCAACTATGTGATAGCAAGATATATAACTTCAAGCACGATGGCTATCACAAAGTAAAGTGCATAAGTAAAGAGCTCGGGTATAGGAATAACCGAAGTGACACGGAGACAACGATGTATCCCGAAGTTCACACTCTTTCGAGTGTTACTCTCCGTTGGAGCGGTGTGGAGGACAAGTCACTCCAAATGCACAAGGGCCACCGTATTCTCCTCGAGAATTCCCACCAAAAGGGACGTCCTCGAACCACTATGGAACCTTAGGGAGGCCACCGAACCCGAACAAAGCTTGGGTCTATCTCCACAACTTAATTGGAGGCTCCCAACAAATTGCCACAAAGGCCTTGCCCTTGAAGAATCTCCACAACTTAATTGGAGTCCCCAAGAACACCACTAAGACGCCACAAAGTCCTTGCCCTTGAAGAATCTCCACAACTTAATTGGAGTCTCCAAGAACACCACAAAGACCACTAAGCCGTCTAGGGTCCAAAGACCCAAGAGTAACAACCTTCTTACTTTCACTTCCACGAATCACCGTGGAGAACTCAAACCTATGCACCAAATGCAATGGAAAGAACACCACAAAGATGCTCAAGTCCTTCTCTCTCAAATTCCGACAAAGCTACAAAAGCTATTGGGGGAATAAGAGAGGAAGAACAAATAAGAGGAGGAACACCAAATTTCTCCAAGATCTAGATCTAGTGGATTCCACTCACAAAGAGAGGGATTTGATTGGTCAAGATGTAGATCTAGATCTCCTCTCTCTTTTCCCTCAAATGGGGGCCAGAATCATGGAGGGATTGAGAGATAGAGGAAGCTTCTCTAGTTCAACAATGGAGGAGAGAGAGAGTAAGAGAAGCGCCAGCCCAAGGAGGAAGAAGGGGGGTATTTATACCCCCCACCAAAATCCAGTCGTTGGGGAACTTTTAGGGCCGGATAATCCGGCCTAAGTTAGGGCCGGATAATCCCCCCCCCCCCCCCCCCCGAAAAGTCCGGCCCTGGGGAATTTCCGGTCAAAAGTCTGGCCAAATATCTGGCCTCATGCCAGGGTATTACTGAGCCGCAAATATCCGGCCCGGAAAATCCGGCCTAGCAAACTTGTAAAATCAATATCTCAAGATTGGTAGCTCCGAATGGAGTGAAACCAATTTTGTTGGAAATATGGAAACCGGTGGGGGTGATTTTATATTATTTTTAGAGGTGCAACACCTCAACATGAGAAACCGAGAAAATCACCAAACTCAAAAACGCAACAAGTGATCTATGCAAAATCCGTTTTCGAAGAACTAGAGCTTGTCATGAGAATAAGCACAAGCTCTAAAACATCACATGGATAAGACCCAAATAACAACCAAGAAAGATGATGTGCAAGGATGCAAAGGTTTGAGCTCTCCGAAGGATACGGTCGAGTTACTCACTTGAGAGCCCTCTTGATAGTACGTCAACTAAACTATAAACCGGTCTCCAACTACACCATGAGACCGGTGAGAAAGAAACCCTATCAAGAGCAAACCTTAACCTTGCGCATTCCACTTGAGCTTGATGATGATGGTCTTGACCGCAACAAGATGGAACCCCTTTCTTGATTGTGCTTGCTTGATGAAGTCATGTGAATTGCTCCCCCATACTCCACTATGGGAGAGCTTCTTCTTCGGCGCATCTTCACATATACATGAACACCAAATGGATGGCAAGAGTCAAGCAAAGGATCTCCTCGAGATGGCTTATATTGAACTTGCACTTCATTTCTTCATGGCAAGCTTCAAGCGTATGATCTCTTCAAGTTGGATCATCTTGAACTTGCACATCATTTCGTTGATGTCTTGAAGTTAACCTTGAGAGCTCACTTCATCTTCATCTTCAAGACATACTTGACACTTGATCTTCTTCATTTGATTCTTATTGCAACCTTGAAGCCAACATATGGTTCAAGCATTGCCTATGGACAACTCATACAAATATAACTCAATGCAAACATTATTCCATAGGGATTGTCATTAATTACCAAAACCACACATGGGGGCTCCATGCACTTTCACGTCCTCCCTCGGCTTCCCCTTTATATAGGAGGCGAAGCTGAGGCTTTCCGTGTCGTACAAGTTGCAAACTATTCGGGCCGTGTTGGGCATTTCCTATATTGATACAAATTTCCTATTGCAACTCTACTTTTCTAACCCGAAGATCTTTAACCTTCTGGGCCTCCAAAGCTCCGAGTCCATGGGCTTCGTACTTTCTTATAGACCCAGGGTACTTTATTCGACATGCCTGTTAGACATACCTATGTCACTTAGCATAAGTTGTTGGTGCATATACGTGAAACGTAGTATATATAGGTTTTGTGCTTGACAATTTAAATGCTAGTTTTATTCCGCATTTCTTCAAAACAACATCGTAAAAGTTTTACACTGCCTATTCAAACGCCCTAAAAGCGGTATGTGTGTCCTTTCTCCCAACTCCCTAGTGCTACCCATGTGGTACAAATGTTGATCAAAATTTTGTATGGCATGGTCAAGTTGAAAGAACATCTCTCACATTATGTTTTGTGTGTTTGATGTCAATATATGTGATACACTAATGTTTGTTTAAGTGGTACAGGGATTACATAGATACATATTCTTGTGTGTTGGATATGGTCGGTCTGTCAAAACAAAAACAGCAAAGTTGGTCAGGCCGGATAATCCGGGCCGGATATTGTTGAAATATCCGGCCCCCAGTTTTCGGCTAAGTCAAATGAGGAAAAGCAGCGCAGTATAGGGGCCGGACATTTGCCCGGATATTGTCCCGGTATTGTACCAGGGCCGGAATATCCGGGCCGGATATTTTGGAAATATCCGGCCCCCTCGATTTTGGCTAAGGACTGGAAGAAAAACAAGTCTGGCATAGGGCCGGACATTTGGCCGGATAATGTCATGGTTTTGTCCCGAAGGCCGGATTATCCGGGGGGGCGGATTATCCGGCCCTTACTTAGGCCGGACTATCCGCCCCTAAGCTGCAACGGCTCATTTTTGTGGGGGGGGGTATAAATACCCCCCTTCTTCTACCTTGGTTGCTTGCTCAATCATTGCACAAGAAATCTGCCAAGCCACCTCCATTAGAGCCACCTCAAGAAACTCAAGATTTGCAAGATCTCCTTCCTCCCCCAACCAAAGCTCTTGATCTTTGGAGATTCGAAGGAGAAGACACCGATCTACATCCTCACCGAAGCGATTCTCATTTCCCCCTCTCTTGTTTGAGGGATCTCATGCTAGTGTTCCTATTTGGTTCCCTAGTTGATTTGTGTTGATGTATTATTGTTGATTGTTGTGTTGTAACAGATTTGGGAGCCTCCAATTCGGTTGTGGATGTGTGCCCCAAGAACCTTGTAAAGGCCCGGTTTCCGCCTCGAGGAAATCCCTTAGTGGAAGTGGGCTAGGCCTTCGTGGCGTTGCTCACCGGAGATTTGAGTGAAGCCTTCGTGGCTGTTGGTTTGGCTAGGGCCGGATTATCCGGCCTGGGCAGATCTTGAAAGGGTTGAGGACAAGGCCGCGGGGGGTGGGGGGGGGGGGCAAACGGTTCACACCACCCCCCACGCGCCTCTCTCTCCTCTCAAGTTCGCCGGACCTCTTCCTCCTCGCCGGAGACGCTCCGTCCGCTCCCTCTCGGAGTTCTTGGGTGGATCGGGTGCATCTCCTCCCTAGCTACCTTCTCCTCCAAGCGGTTTCCACAATGGATGTGGGTATGATTCACAATCTCTAACCCTAGATGTTGTGTTTTATATGTGCTATTTTCTTGGTGGAATTGGTGTCTAGTTGTTCCAAATGAAGTGTAGTGTACTCCTTTTGCATGCTATGAGGCCGATCTAGTCTTAGACAAGCTTTTGATTGGAAAACTGCAAGTTTCGCAGGGCCGGATTATCCGGCCCCCGCGCAGGCCGGATTATCCGCCCCCAGGGGACACCGGATTATCCGGCCTGGAGCTTCATCGCCGCTGCAGTTTTTGCTTCAATCTATCATGTCTAGATTTGTACCGACTTATAGTATGTTTCTCGAGTATATTACTGTATCTTACATGACTTATGAGCATTACCTTCTCTTTGCTACCCGCCTTTGCTTCTCACAGGTGGTGCTTCTCGGGGTGGTCGGTGACATAGGCATCCCAAATGGGCCTGCCGAAGAAAGTACCCGGGGTTTACTGAAGGCCCACTACCCGAAGAATAAGAAGATTCGGAAGCCCAAGATAGTATTAAGGAAAGCTAGAGTTGTAATAGAAAGTCTTATTTGTAATCTTGCGGGATGAGTTAGAAACCTTCCCGGACTTTGTAACTTGTACAGCACGAATCCCTCGGCTCCGCCTCCTATATAAGGTGGAGTCGAGGGACGCAGAAATCATTGAATCATTGTTTACAAACCCTAGTTTTCATAATCGTCGAGTACTTTTCGGCTGAAACCTTCGAGATCTACTTGCCCTCTACTTCCAACTAAACCCTAGCCTACAATCCATAGGCATTGACAAGTTAATACCTTGTCGATTGGCGCCATCTGTGGGAACTAGAGGCGTAAGGATCTGATCTCGATGGCACGTTCAAGATCTTCGACATCATCAACCGCAAGCAACGCAATGGATCGAGGTAAACAGATCGCTGCTGGTCCTGTCGATTTTGTTCCTCACCCACCCTCCCATTTGGATGCATATGCGTATCTGGCGGAGCCTATGGAGATGACGTTCGGAAGGTTTCGCTTTCGCGTCGAGAAGGAAGCATCGTATCGTGTCGAAAATCCGATTTCGTCGGGATCATCGGCGGTCGATTCCGATTTTTCAAGCTATACATCGTCAACCGAATCAGGAGAAGAAGAAACTTCGTCGACACGCTACGTCAGCACCAGGGCAAGAGAGAAACTCGCCAAGATCTTCAGCGACATGTCGTTTGAATCATCTGCGGACTCATATATAAGCGATGGTCAAGCAGTGTCGACAGTTACGACTTCATCGACAAATCTACTATAGTGGGCAAGGTCTTCACCAATCTCAATGATGGTGTCACCAAACCCAACATAGATCTGAACACAAAATATCATCAGATTTATGTCATTGGAGAGCCAAGCAATGACCAAGAGGAAACATCTGAGGCTTTCGACGATCTGGGAAATCCATACGTCGATCCCTCTGATCTGCGACGAGGCCTGGGCAATAAGTACGTCGGGCCACAACCGCGACACAGAGTTCAACTCCCGCAAGCAGCGTGGGATAGAGCCGCGAGAGCTATGGACGGCTCAGAACCAATGGCCACCACAGCCACGCCAGAGGAATTGCAAGCATATCAATATAGGCTCGCACGAGCTGCAAGAGAATTGGAAAAACAGACAGCTGAGTTAAACAGAAGAAAGGAGGCAGCTTCTGCATCCAGCAGGAGAAGGGCAGAGCTGAGTCGACAATCTAGAACTTCGGGTGATAGCCACAGGGAGGCTCGGAACAGAGCAAGATCAAGGTTACAACACATACCCGAAGCAGAAAGAGAGCACTTGGTCCAAAATCTCGACATGTCCTTTATGTCGATAGATACAAGAGGAAACATCATCCCTAAAACACCAGAGGCTGGGTATATGGTGACACATGCTTTTATCCTCGCATCTAAACCACCTCCAGGAGATCCAAGGGAAACACTATACAATATGGCGATAGCAGGAGTTGGAGCTATGGGGACAGCGTTTGTATCAACGCCTCCCGAAGGAGCAGCAAGGCAAAATAGTCCACGACCTGCAGCAGCAGCAGCGGCAGCCCCTGAAGGACCAAGTGGAGCAAGAGACACGGCAGCACAAGCGAGGGTCGACAGAGCGCGGCAAAGCAAAAGGGAACATCGGCAATCCCCAGAGCTAAACGACGAGGATATGTGTGGCTTGCCGTGCTTCACGAGGAGAGTCCGAAACACTCGAGTCCCTTCAGGATTCAAGTTACCTGACAACTTCAAGAAATTCGACGGCCTTCAAGATCCAGAGGACTGGCTAGTTGATTATCTCGAGACGGTGAAGCTCACAGGAGGAACCAGGGCAACAGCTATGCAAAGCATCCAGGTGCATTTGAGTGGAGCCGCACGATCTTGGATAAAGAAACTTCCTCCAGGATCTATTGACAGCTGGGAAAGATTCGAGGACGTGTTCGTCAAGAACTTCCGGTCCACATGCAAAAAACCTGCGTCGTTGGAGGAATTGAGAGCATGTCGACAAAAGCCGGACGAGCCAATGAGAAAATATATCCAAAGGTGGAACATCATCAAAAACTCGGCAGAAAATATATCTGACGAGAGAGCGATAGATGCGTTTGTCGCAGGAATCAGGCGTGGAGATTTTGTCGAGGACTTGGGAAGGACCAACCCAAAGACAGTATCCGCGTTAATGGAAATAGCAAACAGATGGGCAGATGGAGAAGATGCTGTCCACAACAAACGGCACAGGTCGCCAGAGGAGGACCGTGGTCGAAATTATCAACCGAGGCGACGATTTCCTCGGCAGTACCCGAACTATGATGCTCCATGACAAATTTCGGCAGGTTTTCGGGCAAACACAGGAGGAAACAACAGAGATGATTATCAGAGAAGCAATGAGCAGCGAGGCGATAATAGAGATGATTCTCGAAACAACAGGCAAAATAGCGGGCCTAGGTTCCCGAGGCCTTTCGTGTCTCCCGAAGAGATGATGAATGGGCCGTGTCAGATGCACTTTTTCCTCGACAGCAACGGAAAAAGACAGTCAGGACATCTGCAGAAAGATTGTCGCAATTTCCGAGGGCAATGTTAAGGTGGGCAGAGCACGCTAACGCTCGAGCAGCACAAAGAAATCCTCGAGAACCCAGGAGCGAGATTCACTTGCCACCTCCTCCCGCAATTACAGAAGACAATCGACATCAGCTCAGAATAGCGGCAGCACCTCCACCACCACCTTACGTTGATCCTAACTCCAACGGAGCAGTGTCGATTATTCAGAAGGGATGGCCATCCAATAGAGCTCAGAAAGTAATCTCACGACAGGTGTTCATGGCAGAAAAAATGCCTCCACCAACAGTCGAGTATCTTAATTGGTCAGGGCAAGATATTGGCTTCACCATAGCAGATCATCCGCAGCAAGTTCCTCGACCAGGGCAGTCAGCACTTATCTTACCAGCAGTTATTGCAGGATTTGATGTCTCCCGAGTGTTCATAGACGGCGGCAGCAGTTTAAACCTTATGTATGCAGATACATTGAGGAAGATGAACATATCCCTAGCAAACTTGAAGCCAACAGACACGAGGTTCCATGGTATCACACCGGAGAAACCAAGTTATCCATTGGGGAAGATCAATCTTGACGTTCAGTTTGGAACCCGAGAGAATTATAGAATCGAGAAGCTGGAATTTGAAGTTGTGGATTTTCCGTCGCAGTACCACGCTCTGTTGGGACGACCAGCATACGCTAGATTTATGGCGGTGCCACACTATACATACCTGTTGTGGAGGATGCCTGGACCGAAGGGACCAATTACAGTCAAAGGAAGCTTCGCCTTAGCCGATAAGTGCGATAAGGATTTTCATCGGATATCAGAAACTTTCGGGATGCAAGCTGAGTATTTGGTGTCAAGAAGTATGACTGACTACGATGTGCTGCCAGACGTTGGAAGGCCAAATAAAGAATCAACTTTCAATACCGAGAAAAATTCTAAGGAGGTACAGATTCACCCGACAGACCCGAAAAAGACGACGTCCATTGCAACAAATATGGATCTCGCATAGGAAAGCGCGCTCGTCAAGTTCCTTCGTGAAACCTTTGGAAAATCTTCGCATGGTGTCCAGGTGACATGCCGGGAGTACCCAGGAACTTGCCGAGCACCACCTCAACTTGGATCCTCTCGCGAGACCAATCAAACAACCCTTGCGGCGTTTTTCGGAACCAAACCGCAAAGCTATGCTATCAGAAATAGATCGACTTAAGGATGCTGGTTTTATCAAAGAGATATCTACAGAAGCCACATGGGTAGCTAACCCAGTGATGGTGCCGAAGAAACACACGAAAGTCCTTCGCATGTGCGTCGACTTTACGTGTCTCAATAAACATTGTCCTAAGGATCACTTTCCCCTCCCAAGGATCGATCAAATCATCGACTCCACGGCAGGATGTGAACATCATTCCTTCTTGGATGCATACTCTGGTTATAACCAGATCAGACTAAAAGAAGATGATGAGGCCAAAACAGCGTTCATAACACCTTACGGCGTGTTTTGCTACAGAACAATGCCCTTTGGTCTAAAAAACACGGGAGCAACATATCAGAGGATGATGCAGAAGTGTTTAGCGACACAGATTGGGAAAAACGTGCAAGTATACATCGACGATGTCGTCATAACGTCAAAAAAGGGGGCAACGCTGATCGAGGATCTCAAGGAAACCTTTGACAACCTCGACAAATTCTGCCTCAAGCTGAACCCGATGAAATGTTCTTTTGGCGTCCCAGCAGGAGAACTTCTGGGGTTTCTAGTTTCAGCAAGAGGGATTGAAGCAAATCCCGACAAAATACAAGCTATCGTAACAATGAGGAAGCCAACAAAGTTGAAAGAAATACAGCAGCTAACTGGGCGAGTCGCAGCTTTGAGCAGATTCGTCGCCAGGCTGGGAGAAAAAGCGTTACCATTTTACGCTCTGATAAAGCAAGGAGAGAAATTCCAGTGGAACGAAGAGGCCGACAGAGCTTTCGAGGATTTGAAGCGCACAATCTCGACACCACCAATTTTGGTGGCGCCGAAGGAAAAGGAACCTCTCCTGCTGTATATTGCAGCCACGCCCCAAGTGGTTAGCACGGTGCTAGTTGTTGAAAGAGAAGAAGAAGGAAAACTCCATGGAGTGCAAAGGCCAGTATATTTCATCAGTGAAGTTTTATCGCCTTCCAAACAGCGGTACCCGCAGCATGCAGAGAAACTAGCATATGGAGTAATTGCAACGGCAAGGAAGTTGCACCACTATTTTTCGGCACACCCGATAATAGTAGTCAACGAAGCACCTCTTTCAAATATACTGAACAATCCAGAAGCTACAGGGCGTGTCTCCCTTTGGGGAATAGAACTTTCTCCTCGGGAAATCTAACGTATGAAAAAAGAAGGCAATCAAGTCGCAAGTTCTGCCAGATTTCATTGCAGAGTGGATGGAGCTACAAAACACGGGACCCCCAGATTTGTCGAGAACTTGGACCATGAACTTCGATGGGTCCAAAAGAGTAGAAGGAGCTGGCGCAGGAGTAGTACTTATATCACCTGAAGGCGACAAGTTGAAATACGTCCTTCGGATGACGTTCCCTAACGCATCCAACAATGAAGCAGAATATGAAGCCCTCATACACGGGATGAAGATGGCGAAAGCTTGCGGTGCAACTCGACTAAAAATCTTTGGCGACTCACAATTGGTGGCTCAGCAAGTTATGAACCAATGTGACGCAGTCAATGATAGCATGATAGCATACAAGGAGGTGTACAATGAGCTCGAGAAGCTGTTTGATGGATGCGAGGTAAATCACATCAGTAGATTGAGCAATGATGAAGCTGCCGTTCTCGCAAACATCGGGTCGCAGTGCCTCCCAATCCCGCCAGGAGTATTTTGGGAAGAAATAGCGGAGAGATCCACGAAGCCGAAAAAGGTGCAGAAAAAAGCAAAGGAAGAGAAAACTTCGGCGCCCCTCAAAGATACCACGGAGGACGAAGAGGACCAAGAGCTTGTGATGATGGTAGAAATTCCTTGGATGCAAGCATATATATCATATATCCTCAGGAAAGAAATACCCGACGATCCAGTTGAGGCAAGGCGAGTTATTCGACGATCCAAAGCTTTCACAGTGATCAAAGGGGAATTATACAAGCGAAGTATTTCCGGCGTCCTGCAAAGGTGTGTCACACCCGAAGAAGGAAGAATAATTCTGAAGGATGTACATGAAGGAATATGTGGCCACCACGCAAGTAGTCGAGCTATTGCAGCCAAGGTTTTTCGGGCAGGATTCTATTGGTTGACATCAATCGAGGATGCCAAGGAAATAGTACAAACCTGCGACGCGTGTCAAAGGTTTGCCGCAAAACCTCACTCTCCAGCGGCAGAACTAACACCAATACCATTGTCATAGCCCTTTTCCCAATGGGGACTTGATATGGTGGGCAAGTTGCACAAAGCCTCGCCAGGGGGATATGAGTACTTGCTGGTCGTTGTCGACAAATTCACCAAGTGGGTAGAAGCGAAGCCAATAAATTCACCAGATGCAGCGTCGGCAATAAAGTTTGTGAAAGGCCTCGTTTTTCGGTTTGGGGTGCCTCATAGCATTGTTACAGATAATGGTTCAAACTTCACATCCAAGGAATTCAAGGAATACTGCGTATAGTAGGCATTAAATTGCACTTTGCGTCAGTTGGGCACCCGCAAACTAACGGACAAGTCGAGAAAGCCAATGGTATCATCTGCAACGGCCTCAAAAAGCGCCTGCTAGGACCGCTTGAAAAAACTCGACATACTTGGCCAGAGGAATTGCCAAGTGTTTTGTGGAGCATCCGAACAACACCAAATACGGCGACACAAGAAACTCCGTTTTTTCTCGTTCACGGAGCCGAAGCAGTACTACCAATTGAAATAGAGCATGATTCTCCAAGGGTAACAGAGTATGACGAAGAAACATCACAAAAAGCTCGGGAGGATGATATGGACGCACTCGACGAAGCTCGCGATGAAGTACTTTCACGAGTCACCAAATACCAGCAAGACCTCAAAAACTACCACAGTCGACGGTTAAGACCAAGATCTTTTCAAGTTGGGGATTTGGTCCTGCGGTTAAATCAAAAAAGTACTGAGAAGCTCGAATCACCATGGTTGGGGCCCTACGTTGTCACGGAAGTCATCGAAGGAGGCGCATACAGGATCAAGGACAAAAAGACAGGGGCTCCCGAGAAAAACCCCTGGAACGTGGCGCAGCTCAGGCGGTTCTACGCCTAGAGTCGAAATATAGTCCTTCTCTGTAAAAATACAATATACTGAAACGCCCGCGAGTTTTCAGACGCACTCTTTTCCTTTTCAGGGCACCGAGTGGGGCCGGAAAGGTTTTTAATGAGGCGGGCTCGCGGTGCTGCAATATAATAAAGATAGTGGAGATATATTTCTTATTCTTCGACACGCTCGGGGGCTCAACGCTTTCAAGTCTCAAAATACGTACAATATAGACAAACTAGACTTCCCAAAATATTTCGCCTTGGTACACTAAATACCTCGCCAAATATAAAAATCGGAAGCTAACAATTATAAATATAGTGTACACGTCAAAAATCTTATTGCTTTGGTCCAAGAACCTCGCAACAAAAATATAGAACTTCGACATTAAGATACTTGAGGGCTTGCAATCCGATGTCTTATTACAACAGAAGGGAAAATCTTCGAAACAGTATAGACTCCAGCCAAAGGCTCGGGGGCTCGGTGGTTTAAAATAGGAAACATACAGAGTTAACAGCTTTACAATATAGATTGTGTTTACAAATACACAAGAATGTATCAATGATGGAAATACAGCAAGAAGAGGAAAAAGTATTCAAGGGAAACCTAGCACATGGTCTATGGTTATTCGCTCAGTAGAAGGACGAGTACTATGCTCAGCATAGCTTCCCTTCACGAAGAATTCAGAATCCATCCGAAGAAGTTCATCCATCATATCTTCGGCAACAGGAGTAACCAAATCATCAATCTTGCCCATATTTCTCTTTTTCTTTGCCATTTTTGCCAGGCAAGTAGGAACAATTTGGTCTATGGGCAATTTTGGATGACAAATCTTTATCATCATCATGGCAAATCTAGCGCCAGCAGAAAGTTAAGCTCGCACAAAACCATGGATTCGAGGAGCATCTCGAAATTTTTCCATTAAAGCTGGAAGGGTCTCTGGCATCTTATTCCGAGGGAACATAGTCCCATAAACTAAGAATAAAGTTTTCGTACAGAAGTCAAGGAAGTCACGGACCTGAGCCGCGCGATCTTGAAATCTAACGATTTGGCGAGTACGCTCAGGAGTAACCCAAAAGTTAGATCCATGTTGCGCAGCCAGTCTCAGCAAAACAGCGGTTCGAGCTTCAACACGTTGGTCTTCGACGGCGAGTATCCAGAAAAGAGCCTGGCACAGCAAACAAAATATCAAGGAACGAATAAAAAAGAACAACATCCAACACGGTCATGAGCAGGAAACATACCTGTCATATCCAAACTAGCGTCAGTCATTAGCTGAAGCATATAATTCTCGCGAGAAGAAGTTTCAGCAGCCTCAGCAATAGCAGCATCCTTCGCAGCGATGGCCTCCTTTGCCTGTTGAAGAGCAATTTTTTCTCCTTCAGATGCTTTTCGAGATTGTTCCATCATTGCCAGAGTCTGTTTCTTCATGGATTGAAGTTGTTGTCCAAGTTCTTGCAAATCTTCCGACAAATGTTTGCTTGAAGAACCTTCGAGGGGATTATCATCGACTAGTATTTTCTTCGAGAAGGAAGAAGCAGGTGAAGCATCGGCAGAGCAAGGATTGGTCGAATAGTTATCAAATATTAACTGGAAAAGAAAGCGACAGGATCAATGATAGTGCCAGAGGGAATTTCATTAATTTCTAGAAAAATTTACATAGACATTACAAAAGAAGTTTTTCCAAAAGGACTACCAGGATAATTGTCGCCACAGCTAAATTGTCGACAAGGGCAAAAGAGACAGAGAAAGCAAAAAACAAAGAGGCTTGCAACTAGACCTCCGGCCTTGATGAGCTAGGAGTTGAAGATGGTTTGATCCCGAGATAGGCCAGGATTTTCTTCGTGTTGGGCTTGGCTGCCTTGATCAATGACCTCCATCTTGATTGCTCTATCTGATCGGTGTCGCCAACCTTCATCCAGTCAACAGTTTGTTGACTATCAGCGACCAAGGCAATAGTGTTCTCAATAGCAACCTTCATGTTCTCCTGGCGCATCTTCAGTCCAAGATCCTCTGGTGGATTGAAGTCCTTGGCAAGGGCAAGGAAAGTTTTAGGTTCCTCTTTCTTCGGGAAGAAGTAGGGAAACAACTTCGACAATCCTGCGTCAGCATTCACCACGCCTTCGCGAATTTCTTGGCCATGGAACTCCAGATAAGACAGTGCGTCAAGCAGAGGATCATTGGTGGGATTCTCAAGGTCGAAATCTTGGCTTGTTTGACCTGCCATAGAAATTATATGTTAGTCGACAGCAAGTAAAAACAAAAGAAAGCAAGTCTTAAGAAAAATAGAAGGGATCAACAAAGTTACCGAGGAAGCGACGATTTTGCGTGTTCAAGCACTTGAGGATTCCCTTTTCACGGGTGTCCTGTGCGGCTTTGTGCTCGTTTAAAGCAGCTTCAGCATCATCAAGTTTCTTCTGCAGTTCTTCGACACTAGCAGCTTTTGCTTTGGCCTCATCAGCCTCTACTTTTGCTTGGCTAGCATCAAGTTCGGCTTTCTTGCGAGCCGTTTCACTTTGCTCCAATTTCTGAGCAAGAGTGTCGGCAAGCCTGTTGGCCTCTGCAAGTTTCTCTGCCAAAATAGAAAAGAACAGTCAAAATTGCGACAAAGATAGGAGCAAGAAGATTAGAAACAATGACAGCAAAAAAGATGTCAATCCCTCTGTGTTACCTTCAGTCCTGCTGGCATATTCACGGTACCCAATGAATTGGGATCCAATGCGAACAAGCTCTTTGATCATGGGCTGTCAAAGAAGAACAGAGAAAGAAAATATCGGTACGAGAAAAATATGAAGGCACAAAAAGAAGTAAACAGAGGAAATATAGATACTAGCAGGAAAGCCAAAAACTTACATCATCTAAGAGCAAATGAGAAGAGCTACCCAATTGAGGGGCAGGCTCGATGATCGTTTCAACCCTTGTCCTTTTTGGTGAAGGAGCAAGGGGGCTTGAAGGAGGAGTGGTGGTGATGACGTTTTGTTGAGGAGGCGAGGATTCTTCTCCTTCAACTGGCGTCTCCGAAATAAGTAAAGTACGTGACGCGCTCGTCCGAGGAGCTACGTCACGAGTTGGTACTTCTTCCTCATCATCACTGCGATTAAAGATCGATAGCATAAAAAGCAAGATGAGACAAAAAACTTCGATTACAGAAATAAGGGGAAATCAAGGTGACTTACGAGCTGACAAGGGATGCGAGATATGGATCATAAGATTCCTTCTGACGAGAAGGATCAACTCCTTCGGCTTTGGAAGTGCCGGAATCTTCGACGTCATTCCTCTTCCTTTTGCCTTTTGGAGAAACAGCGGGAGGAGGAGATAGTGCCGACGCAGTGCCTTCGGAAGATCCCGCAGATTTTCGAGAATCCACGGGTTCATTCACAAAAGACGGAGCTTCTTGATTGTCATCAGTGACAATGGCCCTTTCTTCGACTTCTCCACCTTCAGGAAGAGGAGGAAGCGAGACAAGGTCTGGATGATTCTGTGCAAAATAAAGCAGAGAGAGATGTCAGAAATGAAGTTACAAAAAAGATAGCAAAGCAACAACAAGACAATAGACAAAGATTACCTCGGGAAGTGGATTGGCGGCGCTGAATGGCATCACACAGCAAGAAGAAGGGACAGCATCTTTTTTGCTGAGAGATGAAATTTTTCGGACAAGTCTTTCTAAATCCTTGACCTCCAAATTCACCGACAGCCGATCTACGTCCTTGTCGCCAACATATTTCCAGAGAGGATATTTGCGAGCCTGAAGCGGCTGCACTCTAGTCCTAAGAAAGTATGCAATGATTTGGATACCCGATAACTCTTTGCCGCGAGTATTTTGCAACTCGTGGATACGAGCCATCAAAGTTTCTGTCGACACCCTTTCTTCTTCGGTGGCCTCCGCGTCCCAGGAGCGGCGGCGAAAGATTTTCTCGGCGCCATCAAAAGGAGGGATGTTGTCCTCCGCACATCCATGGTTTTCCTCCTGAATGTACAACCACTTCTTGCGCCATCCTTGAACTGAGTCAGGGAGTTTAACATCGAAGTAGTCGACATTGGACCGAACAGAAATTACAACGCCGCCTATATTATAGGCGACATTGGGAGAGCCATTACGGCGACAGAAGAAAATGCGCTTCCATAGCGCCCAGTTAGGCTGGACGCCAAGGAAGGCCTCGCAAAGAGTGATGAAAATGGAGATGTGAAGAATGGAGTTTGGCGTAAGGTGGTGGAGTTGCAGACCGTAGATAAAAAGCAGTCCACGGAGAAAAGGATGAATGGGGGCGGACAGACCACGGATGAGGTGATCGACAAAACTTACCCGGTACCCCATTGGAGGGGTTGGGTAGCTCTCCTCACTGGGGAAGCACAATGCCTTGGGTTTCTTGCTGATCCCCAGCTTCTTCAGCATGTTCATGTCCTGAGTGGAAATTTTCGATCTTTCCCACTCCGCCGCCCCAAGATCCACGGCGGCCATGGAGGATTCCGGCGTGCTGTGCCTTGTCAATCGACGCGGTGGCATCAACAATGGCGCAGGGTTTGCAGCTTGGAGGTGAGGAGCTTAGGAGGTTGTGGATCGCAGGAGGAAATTTGCAGATGAGAAAAGGAGGACGGCGCGAGCGGAAGTGCTCAAGGAGGAAGAAGATGATCTTATATAAGGGTGCGGTGAAACGACGAACCGTTGGATAAGGAAAATGTGTGACAGATGATAGCCACGTGGCAGCAAGGGTAAAAAAGTAACTTAACGTTGGGGAAGTTACGGTGCGTGCGCCAGAAAAAGCGGAGGACGTGTGTCCCCCACTTGCACGACGTGTCAAGATAGTGGATCAATTGGGCCCGCATGGCAGCGAGAACAGACTTGTCGTAAATTTCTGACTAGCAATCGTGGTTATCGTCAGCAATAACGTCACCTTGGCAGAAGGAAAAATTTTACTAAACAGCTTCATAAAAGGCGACACGGAAAAATAATGCTGAGCCTTTGATCAAATACAAGTTTTTGATCAAATGCTCGGGGGCTACTTTCGAAAAAAGAAAAAAAAAAGAGATCCAGAAAGACAAAATAGAAATGGAGTGAGCCTATGATCAAATACAAAATATTTGCTCATAGCCTCGGGGGCTACTCCCATCGGGAGCGCTGTTCACGCACCCGAGGAATTATAAAACTTCGGGAGATAAAAAGAAAATATAGCGGCATAAGGCGTGGAGCCTACAACCAAGTACAAGTCCTTGGCTGTAGCCTCGGGGGCTACTCCCATCGGGAACGCTGTTCGCGTGCCCGATGAAATCATACAAAAAGAAGAGAGAAGAAAGAAGACGAGAAAAGAATGAAAGAGCAAAAAGAAAGATAGTAGAGCAAAAGAGTATATTTCGAGTTATAAATAACTCTGCATATACTCCCATCGGGAGAGCAATATAAGTCATTTTTGACTCGATAAAATGTGCCATTCCAACAGCCGAAAAAGCACTCGACAATATATTCTCAGAACGCCAAAGTTGCGATCAATTTCTGAATGCCGCAAATTTGCGAAGGTAAGACCCCAGATCAGTTCTGCTGGGCGTGGCATCGCCAAAGACTGCGCTCTGCTACTTTTATCCGTATCAACAGATACGAAGAAAAATCCTAACGGACGCGTTAGGTACCCGATAAATTTTACTGGGACTCGACAGAATGGTAAGACCTTAAGCGGCACCTGTCGAAGTTTACACCAGTATCCCGAGGTCATGTCCAGGGACGTGATCTTGAAGTAGGTTTTTGCGGATTGCCACGAGAGCAGTTAACTAGTACCTGATCCGTCAGATGAACTAGCCCCAACTACCATTATCCCTGTACAATATAGAAGTTTATGAGAAGAAATATAGAGAAGTTGAAGTTGTTGAATAAAAATAAACAGTGGAGATTTTCCTTAACTCTGCGATTCAAGCAAAATCTCGGGGGCTACTGACATAGGCATCCCAAATGGGCCTGCCGAAGATAGTACCCGGGGTTTACTGAAGGCCCACTACCCGAAGAATAAGAAGATTCGGAAGCCCAAGATAGTATTAAGGAAAGCTAGAGTTGTAATAGAAAGTCTTATTTGTAATCTTGCGGGATGAGTTAGAAACCTTCCCGGACTTTGTAACTTGTACAGCACGAATCCCTCGGCTCCGCCTCCTATATAAGGTGGAGTCGAGGGACGCAGAAATCATTGAATCATTGTTTACAAACCCTAGTTTTCATAATCGTCGAGTACTTTTCGGCTGAAACCTTCGAGATCTACTTGCCCTCTACTTCCAACTAAACCCTAGCCTACAATCCATAGGCATTGACAAGTTAATACCTTGTCAGTCGGAGACGCTCTAGGCATGATCGCTCAAGTGATGAGTTTGCATCCAATGCACCTCGCAAGTCTGTCACCTCAAGGCGGAAGAACAAGGAAGTGAGGGAAAACTACAAGGCCATGGACCCAATCTCTTATTCCGCTATCCGCATGAAGAACTGGTATGAAGATGTCCCTAGGGATGAAGAGATAGAGGGCAGGAGATACTGGTGCATGGAGCAGGAGTTCATCTACAAGGACGTCTATGAGCCCATGAAGAATCTGAGACCCATGCAGTCTATTGATGTGGACCTTCTGGCAGTCAACAATCACTTTGAAGATGCTATCTGGGTAGCTGGCAGGATGGGCCTGAAGGATATCATGAAGATTCAATGTGACTATAGCCCAGAGTTGGTGAAGCAATTCTTTGCCACATTGGCAATCAAGAAAGATGATGACCGCACTATGGAATGGATGACGGGCTCCACTCACTGTAGTGCCACTCTACGCTGATTTGCTGGTTTTCTTGGAGTTCCCGCAGAAGGTGGTCATCGCCTTCATGGACCACAGAAGACAGATAAGAATGCACTGGTTCATCTCTATACCTCAGCGGGCATAGTTGGTTCTGCCAAGGGACTACTTCCTATCTACAGTCAGTTGCTTCGGTTCTTTCGGGCAACCATTTGCCCAAGTGGTGGTAACAATGATGCTCTCAGGGGAGCCCTTGTGGATCTTATGCACCTCAGCTATAGGTGTGCTCGTGATGTCGACGAGGAACGGGATTTCACTCTTGATGTCATGGACTTCATATTCCATGAGATCCATGATGCCATGGTCTCCCGGACCACCATACCATATGCACCCTACATCCAGCTTCTCATCAACAACTCTGTGGCTTTGGGTGGTGAAGACTTGAGTGGGTATCCTTTGGTGAAGCACAATGTCAACAAGGCCTACAGGCTTAAGCCAGTCTCTTCTGCTGTACCTGCACCTGACACTTTCATGGGTGATGCTCGTTCTAGTGGTTTTGCTCCTGCTCGCCATCCTGATGTCCCGGCTATGAGGAAGCAAGTGAGCCGGCTTAGTTGGTTTCAGCGTCACATCCTTTGCATGAACATTGAGATCCATAAGGAGAACTATGCGGCTAGCCGAGAGCGTTCTGAGATTAAGCATACTCAGGCGGTTATTCTACACAAGCTCAGTGGTGATCAAGGACCCCCGCCTCAGCCTCCAGCTCACCAGGGTTACAGTGGATGGCATTCTGCACAGGTTCCATGGAGTGATCTTGATGATTGCCTTCAAAGGTCCAACACCTCTCGCCTCTCTCCGGATGCACATGACACTGATGATGAAGAAGAGGAAGCAGCATACCAGTCCGATGATGAAGACGCCTCCGAGTGATTCCCATGGGACGTGTAGCATCGCGCTTGTCCCCTTTTTGGCGTCTCGATGCCAAAGGGGGAGAAATGTTCTATTAGGACTCTCGGGGATTTGCATGGTTTGGGCACAAGCATATGCGTTTATCATTCTTATATTGCTTGTGTTCCCTCTTATTTGAACTATTTGGTTTGTTTGTGTGCCGTTCAAAACTATGTGCTATGTGGTGTGAGACATTGTTATGGTTTTCGGATTTCTATTTGTTGAGATCAAGGATATTACATTATGTGTGATGCTATATCTCCGTATTATATATCTACACATGGGTATGATCTCTTGCATCCTATCTCAACTTCATAATTGTCGATGTCTATTGTTAGAGCTCATGTTGGATATCTCTTGTGTTGAGGCACCTCACTCCTATGTGTTGTGTATTTTTATTCAAATGCAAATTACTTATATGCACACATGTAGGGGGAGTGCCTCTATGTTTTGCCATCATGCTTGTCTCTATAGTGATTCTCTTGCAAATCCGTATATTGTCATCAAACACCAAAAAGGGGGAGATTGAAAGAACATCTCTCACATTATGTTTTGTGTGTTTGATGTCAATATATGTGATACACTAATGTTTGTTTAAGTGGTACAGGGATTACATAGATACATATTCTTGTGTGTTGGATATGGTCGGTCTGTCAAAAGAAAAACAGCAAAGTTGGTCAGGCCGGATAATCCGGGCCGGATATTGTTGAAATATCCGGCCCCCAGTTTTCGGCTAAGTCAAATGAGGAAAAGCAGCGCAGTATAGGGGCCGGACATTTGCCCGGATATTGTCCCGGTATTGTACCAGGGCCGGATATTTTGGAAATATCCGGCCCCCTCGATTTTGGCTAAGGACTGGAAGAAAAACAAGTCTGGCATAGGGCCGGACATTTGGCCGGATAATGTCATGGTTTTGTCCCGAAGTCCGGATTATCCGGGGGGGGGGGGGCGGATTATCCGGCCCTTACTTAGGCCGGAATATCCGGGCCCCCGGAAGCTGCAACGGCTCATTTTTGTGGGGGGGTATAAATACCCCCCTTCTTCTACCTTGGTTGCTTGCTCAATCATTGCACAAGAAATCTGCCAAGCCACCTCCATTAGAGCCACCTCAAGAAACTCAAGATTTGCAAGATCTCCTTCCTCCCCCAACCAAAGCTCTTGATCTTTGGAGATTCGAAGGAGAAGACACCGATCTACATCCTCACCGAAGCGATTCTCATTTCCCCCTCTCTTGTTTGAGGGATCTCATGCTAGTGTTCCTATTTGGTTCCCTAGTTGATTTGTGTTGATGTATTGTTGTTGATTGTTGTGTTGTAACAGATTTGGGAGCCTCCAATTCGGTTGTGGATGTGTGCCCCAAGAACCTTGTAAAGGCCCGGTTTCCGCCTCGAGGAAATCCCTTAGTGGAAGTGGGCTAGACCTTCGTGGCGTTGCTCACCGGAGATTTGAGTGAAGCCTTCGTGGCTGTTGGTTTGGCTTTCGTAGCAACCACACTCCTCCAAACGTAGACGTACCTTCTTGCAAAGGAAGGGAACTACGGGAATCATCTCCGTGTCATCGCGTGCTCCACTCTTGGTTACCTCTATCCTATTCTATCTCTTATATTGCCTAGCTATATCTTGCTTAGTTGTTAGCCTTGTCATATAGGTAAATTCACTTAGTTGCATATCTAGAGAATTTACCTTTTGTGTCAAGCCTAAATTGAAAAAGAACTAAAAATTGGTTAGCACCTATTCACCCCCCCTCTAGGTGCGGCATACGATCCTTTCACAAGTATAGCCAAATTGTAATGTAACTTGATAGTAGCAACCTATTAAGGTACTACAAATAATAGCTCCCTCCGTAATATTATTCACTCGGCAGGCAAAACTTTGTCAAAGCTTAATACTGAATCCAAAGGAGCACCGTATGTTTGCGAAACTACGAGGTGATGCACTTGCGGCACTAGACGTCGTGCGGGGAGGATTGAACTCGACCCTGAGGTCGGCGGCGAAGTACGACTACATCATCCACGTTCTAGCGGAACGTTAACCCCCTTCGGTCTACGAGGGCATGTCATCGAAACTATCTCTGTTACAACATTACTCCTAGATAGATATATGCAAACAAGATGCGCTAGATAGAATATTTTGTTTTCTGCTATGAACCCCTAAAGTTATATATCTTGCTATCATATAGTTGCTTGGCTTGCTTAGCATAAGCTGTTGGTGCATATATGTGAAACGTAGTATATATAGGTTTTATGCTTGACAATTTAAATGCTAGTTTTATTCCGCATTTCTTCAAACCAACATCGTAAAAGTTTTACACCGCCGTGTGTCCTTTCTCCCAACCCCCTACTGCTACCCATGTGGTATAAATGTTGATCAAAATTTTGCATGTCATGGTCAAGTATAGCCAAATTGTAATATAACTTGATAGTAGCAACCTATTAAGGTACTACAAATACTAGCTCCCTCCGTAAAATTATTCACTCGGTAGGCAAAACTTTACCGGAGCTTAATATTGAGTCCAAAGAAGCTCCCCCCTCCCCCCCCCCCCCCCCGCACCCACTTACTAGTACCAATCTGGTAGAAATATGGATACAAGTTTTGTATGCAATAGCAAGTGAAAATTGTGATATAACTTGGCAGTACCCCAAACCAAACCCCCTACTCCTACCCATGTGGTAAATATGCATATCAAAATTTGGCGAAAATCCTGGAAAAAAAATTATGCACATACCGTAAGAATGGAGGGAGTAGTACACATATGGTCGAAATGTGGATCAAAATATTGCATGCAATACAAAGTATATAAAAATTGAAATATATTATAATAACTTGGTGGTACCCCGCCCCCCCCCCCCCCCCCCCAACACCCACGCTGCATGTGGTACAAATCTATCTCAAAAGAATCTTAACATGTTAGTTTTTGTGCAATATGAGTAAGGCCTCCCCCAATGTTAGTATCATAGTTGGCACGATGCAATGTCATATAAGTAAAAAAAAGATGAGGTTGCATGCAGTTAAGAAAAAAAGAAAGAATAGTAGTAGCAATATCATATTATGATATTGTATGATATAATGGCGCCCAATATGATTTTTTAATGAGGATATGTCCATCATAAATGTAACCATGTTTATATACTATTAAAAGATATCTTTAAGATACTACTCCCTCCATACCGGTTATAGGGTAATTACACATTTTGAGAAAAAAAATTGACTACAAATTTAGTCAACAAAAAATAAGATATATGCCACAAAAGTTATATTATTGGATTCATATTCAACAGAAGTTTTCATTGGTATGATTTTTATGGCACATATTTTATTTTTTGTTAACTAAATTTGTAGTCAAACTTTTTTCTCGAAATGTGTAATTGCCCTATAAACTGGTATGGAGGAAGTATCATTGTTTTATCATATACTACTCGTATTATATTACATTATACTTACTCTATAATATCCTTGCAGTGTGAGTGGCATAAAGACTTTAGTTCTTTATAGACACAAGTAGTACTAATATTATTGTTTTTTTCTTCTAAAAAGCTTAACAGTAATAGTAACTAGACTTAGTAAATTTTGGGGCCCTATGCTTGCAACTGCGCCTGTTTCACACCCTCACATACAGCTGTGACTGAATAATGGATTTGTTACAATGTACGTAATACTTTTTTTTATCTCTTGATCATACAAGAGCCTTCGTTATACTATAATACATCATATTTGTTGTTTTGTATTGTTCACTGGGCATATACCGTTAACCATGGTAACCGCAAATCCAATCGTGTTGGAGCTTTAAACTGAGGCAAAGGGGGGCCAATGCCCCCTCCCCTGATTTTTTTTTTGCATTAGCATGTAATTCTTCCTACCGATGTATACATGCACGAGGGAAGTTATGATCACAATTCGTGGGTGTGATAAAGCCTCTATATCTTTAATTACAGTGATGTTTATATTATTCATGCGGTTGAGCTTTTGAAAAAGGCATACCTAGATTATTAGCTACTAGATTGGTGCACTCTAGGGCAATGTACAATGAGACTATATATTTGGAAAAGTCACGTAGGATGATTGTTGGGCCGGAGGAGAGAGAAAAACATGCTTAATTTAGGGGCAGTGCTAGAAATCCTCTGGAGGCTTTAAACTTTCTAGCCTCCTGCTTGCATGCGTGACATGTGTCCACTTTCACCTAAAATTTAGACTTTGCTTCATCGCAACAAAAACCTCCCGCTTTGAAGCAAAAAAGGTTCGACTAAAATAGAAGGAGTGTTGCGACTCGTTCAGACTTTGTTTCGTTGCAACAAAAAAAATCATTGCTTCATTGAAGCAAAAACGGTTCACGTAAATACAAAAAAGAAAAGTACATGCCGGACGGAGTAGGTCGGGAGACTCGCTGGAGATTCACTGGAGACCTCGCCGGAGATTCACTGGAGGGGGATACTGTGACCGGCAACGTTGGTGCTGCAAGCCAGTGACGTGGTGCTACAAGCCGGGGCGACGACGCTCCATCTAGTGGAGGCGGTGCTTCAAGGAGTGGGCATCGATGCTACGATGGTACAATATTGTTGCTTCAATTGTTCCCCTATTCTGCGACTTTAGTAGAAAAGTTTTGCTACAAGGTCTCCCGGTGATGTTCTCCGACGAGGTCGTGTTTTTAGTACAAATGGTGCAATGTTGTAAAAGTATATTTTTTTGCTACAATTGTTCTTTCATCTCGCTACTTTTGTATAAATGTTTTGCAATGAGGTCTCCGGCAAAGTACGGTGCTCCGGCAAAGTACGGTACTCCGGCGAGGTATCCGACGAAGTACGTTGCTCCGACGAAGTCTCCGGCGAGGTCCACAACCGAATGGTCTTTGCGTTTTTATTTTTAGTCGAACCGTTTTTTGTTTCAATGAAGCAAAAGCGAAGATTTTTTGCTTTAATGAAGCAAAAGTGGGATTTAATGCAAAACTAAACAGAGAACCCGATCTAACGACTCAGATTGATTGGATCCAACGGTGGGGAATTCGGAGGTTGGGAGGTTTGTAGCCTCGGAAGGACATAGAGCATTTTTCTTAAGTTAGCCAAGATTGAGATAAAAAATTTAATAAAGAAGACCGGACTTCATAAGTTTCAAAAAGAAAAAAAGAATGACTTCATCTCTGCGTTGCACAAGACTACTTCTCTTAGTTACACATTTTCTATAGTTTAATTTTTGGTTAATTTTAATCGTGCCGTCGTTTGATAAGTTGTTGTTGGTGGTAGAGACATTGAGACAGCACTAGCAGATGACATGCATGTTGTATAACACTCTCCCTCAGAGATTGTCTTGTAGACCATTGTACATGGCACATGTACAAATTATGTGTACATTATGCGGGGATGACGTCATTCTAACGAGAACGCGGGGCCAGGCATATATGTTTTACTTTTACAGCGTGGTTCACCTCGAGCGCGCGGCTGTGCTAGCTTCTTCCAACAGTGAAGAGCGGATGTCGTACGGGCTGACTCCGTACAGGAACCCGTTACAGGTGCATATACATACACGCTCCACCGTCCAAATTAATCGTTGTAGCTCGACATGTAGGCAGCTGCCACACCACATGAGCACTCCCTTGCGCGCGACTAATTTCTACGCGCGCGAGAGCCCCGGCCGCCAGGGCTTTCCGATCTTTCCCGTATAGGCCTAGCGAGCTGGCTGCCGCGACTTGAGGTGCAAAAGTTGCAGAAAAGCTAGCGAAATAGCATGCATGCACGAGCTGATATACCCAACCTACCGGCTGGGGCATGCATGGCCTCGGATGGCCATGGCGTGCACAGTAGTGAGAAACCACGCACACCGCTACCAAACCAAGGTAGGAAATCCGAGAGCTGCCGGTAACATGCATGGGCAGTAGGAAACATTTTCTTTTCCGTTTAATTATATGCGCCTTCGCGCGCAGCTTCCGTCGAGATCGGCCGCGCGCGCACGGCCAGCCCAGCCGGTGGCGCGTACGGCCAGTTTTGGATTTGGTGAGGGTTTTGCTAGCTGGAGCCGCACTGGCCTCCGGCGGGCAGCAAACCGCGTGGAGGTAGCTGACGGCGAGGGGAGCAGTTACGAGCTGACACGATCGATAGACGCAAGTTCGTACGGATTGCGGTCGCCGTCGACGCGCGCGGGCTGCACCGATCGGAAGATCCTGGCTAGCTAGCTTTGGGGATAGCGACGGCCGGCGGCTGGGGTCGAGCTGACGTAGCTTCGCGTAGGATCCGTCCATTTGGATCGGAGATGATCTGTCTAGGACTACCGTCGTACTACGTGTAGGTGACCTTGTCTCAGAGAGCTGGCTGGCGCTTAATTGTGTTCGTGATCGGGCGTGGCAACGTGCACGCATACATACACTTCCGCTCTCGTGCTCCTTCCCTGCAAAAGTTTTGGGTGCGTCAAACACAGCAACAGTGAAATCTTTCCATACCTATTCGTAAGCGAGCGTACAACCGTAATTTCAGTGTAGGTTCACCAGTACCTCGTTTTGTACATGGTCACGTGCATGTGCTGAAATAGAAATGTTCTATAAAGATCTTTCTCACATGACCTCTTCTTTTTTCTTACGCGACGTATATATATTGTATCAATACATGGGCTAGATATGAGTTTCGACGGACCCAACATAAGAAAAAAAAAAAGCAACTATGATCCTTCAACTTTGTTTAGGGGGGAGCACCGGAGTAGCCTTTCTTGTGCTTCTGCAGATGCGGTGTCCCGCCAACACCCACGCCCAGGCACTAGCTAGCGTCCTAGGAACCAGCGCCCGATCGGGGTAAGATGCCACCTCGTGTTGTGTTTGGAGCAAGTCCATTTTTAGCCGCGTCCTCTAAATAGGTCGTTAATTTTTTTTCTTCAATTTCTACTCTTTAAACGTACAAGTCATAAATCTGTTTTCAACCTACGTTTCGTGTCATGATTCTAGCTAGTATCCGCTTCACTTGGCCCTCTCCAACGGTCCATCCCAATCTTTTTCACAGTTCATGACTACAAGTCAACACAAGAAATTGAAAAATTTAATCTCTGTTGATCCCTGTTGATCTAAAAGAAAATCAAAAAACAAACGAGCGGCGTCAATAGAGGCAACAACTACAAATATGTTGCCTACCGAAGCAAACGGCCAAACACGTCGAGAAACTCTAAGCGGGGAAATGGGAGGGACGTGAGGGGGAAGCGATCTGGAAACATGCGTACGCAAACTACATACATCGAAATCGGTGAAGACAGTTGTGGGAGGGAGGAGAGGGGAGGCGCGTCGCATAAGAAGGGGTGAATGGGAAGTGACGCTGACAGGTGATACCTAGCTGAGTGGCGAGGAGCGCAACTTTCGTGTGCCGCGTCCAACACATCCCCTGTTGGGCGAGGATGGCCTTGGGCATCGATCACGTTATTGGACCGCGCCGTTGGACGAAAAATGTCTTCGGAGCACGCGGCTGCACACGGCTTTTTGTCCGAGGTACCTGATATACCCCGGGGTTAGTTGTTTAGGAGACACGACTGAATATGCTTCTTGCAAAGTGGAGTAACGTGGGAGTCATATCCTTTGTTATTCTTCGCTTCACATCGTTATAATGTACAATCATCAGTGAAAATATATCCACATAGTGCATGCGACCCGAGACCCACACAGGAATAAGGTTAACTCGAACGCCAGCTAAACAATCCAACCACTCACGCACGCATACGCGGCGCAAAGCACAAAAGGCGGACAGGTGTCACGTACCAGGCTAACCGGCATACATCTGAAGACATGAAAACTTGAAAAAGTGTCTTGCAAAGTTCGACCCGGTCGTATGATTGCAAATCTCAAATTAACAACACGTGTACGTACGCTTGCACCGTCAGCGAGTGAAAAGACCCAACCTTTGCTTCTCAGAAAAAAAGTAAGCAGGAAAGCGAGCCGGTAGTCATTTTTCCATAGTTCTGGATGGCATTCGTGCATCCCAAATCAAATCTGTTAACTTTGACTCTGCTACGCTGTCGAGTGGTGACATGGCAGATCTCACGCAGGTTTTTTTTTTTTTCCTCAAACGGATTTGGTAGTTCTAAGTTAGGTTTTAGTCATTGCGGTGCGATTCATGCACATATGAGTTGTAAGCTGGATAACAACTGAGTTTTTCTCAGCTGAGTTTTTTTCAGCTTTAACTGGTGATGCATCTAAGAAAAATAATCCGGACTATTAAATTTTGTTTGTGATAGCTATGAGCAACAACATGCTTGCAACTGAGATTTGATGATATTAGTTCTTAGTGAAACAAGACTTAGCCACACCCTTCTCCAAATGGGAAGCAAAGCTCCTTCCTATGCACCAATCAATGCACACAACCTTTTATTACATTATTCTTTAGAGTTTCAGATTAATAAAGGTTTACACTTCATGGATCACTTAGGGTGTACATAAGGACCAACCCGTGAAAAAATTCTCTTAAGCATCATGAAGACGTCTAACAAACCGCCCCATGGCATCCAGAATCCACGTGCGTCTATTGCGCCTCCAGTATTAAATAGGACAATTCACCGATCTAGAACGTAGCCATAAAGATAACCTGTAACAAATGAGCAGTTTCGACCTGGTTAAAGATCATATCATTTGGACAACGCCCATACTAAACACAAATGCTCCTCTATGCATACGAGCTTTAGCTTGCTTTTCAACTTCACTGAGCCAATTACTAGACATATTGGTAACATTGATGGGTGGAGGAATACTAAAGGTAAAGTGAACAGCTCTCCAAACAAGGTGAGTAAAGGATCAAGCCAAAAAGGTATGGTTAATAGACTCCACTCAGTCACACAAAGCACATTTCTTGCAACTTACCAATTTCACTTAGCTAAAGTATCTTTCATGAGTATACCTTTGTGATGGAGGAACCACATAGAGATCTTAATCTCTAAAGGTAATTTCATTTTTCAAATGTACTTTCTCAGGAAAAACGTTTGATAATTCATCATAACCGCATGCATGAACTTTACTGTGAAAAACCAGAAGTTGAAAGATTTTATATGAATATATCTTCTTTGGTTGCTAAATTGAGTCCCATTTGTTTTCTCACTAATTGAAGCAAGGTTTCCCATTTATCTAGATGAGCCCCGTGAAAACATTGGCAACTAAAACATTTTTGCATCACACAATGTTATAAAGGAATGGGTATTGTTTGTCCAACAGTGTGTCACCTAGCCAAGTATCCTTCCAAACCGAGTCCTTCAGCCATTTCATACACTAAATACTTCTCTACTAAAAACCTCATCTTTGATTCCAATTAATCCTTTTTTTTAGAATTGAGAGTTAGTTGGTGACAAGGTTTAACCTTGTCAATGCCCATTGATGATGGATTTGGGTTTTCATAAAACGAGTGCGCTGGTGAATTCGAAGACCGGTTAATCAAATTAGGTAGCCGAAGAAAAGTATGATCAAGCGTAAAAAAATTGCCGAAATTGTATTATGAAACTAAGGTTACTTGGGTGTTGCGGGTTGTGAATCTGAATCCCCCCTTGGTGGCTCCTCCTAGCCCTTATATAGTGGGCTAGGTATCAGAGTCCACCATTGGGTTGATTACATTGCCTATGCCGGTTAACCCGATATGAGCCTAACCTACCTATTTTACATAGCTATTGGGCTTCGGCTCCATGCGATTTTCTTCATGGGATTCTCCTATTCCTTCCTTCATTCACACCAGGAATGGTAACGTCGAGTACCCAATATGGTATACCTATATCGGTTGGTTCAGCCATCAAATGTGAAAATCACTACAGGAAAACATCAAGGTGTCGACGGCTAAAACTTGTGCCGACGGCTTTTTATCAGGGTCGTTGGCACAAGTTCCGAACATGTAGACCGCGAAGGAGGTCGTTGCCACAAGGAAGCCATCGGCACAGAAAAAGGCCATCGAGCATAGGCATGGGATGGCCATCGACACAGGTCCTCCGCCGTGACAGCGAGCAAAACGACGTTAGGGTGTAGGCTCTATGTCGCCGGCTTTGCCGTCGGCACAAGATTTTTTTTCTACACGCACCCCCTCCTTGGATTGGTATCGCCTTTCCAGTTTGGAAAAAATAAAATAAAAGGATAGAAAATTCAAAAAATAAATCCTATGAAATGGCCATGTGTTATGTCATCTAGTTTTAAGGAAAATTATAAAATATTAATTTTGACTTTTTTGCAAAAAAAAAAATTCTTGATAAAATGGTTGTATCTTTTGCATACGACGTCAGAAAAATGTATAATATATCAAAATAATCCGTCTCAAAAAGTTACATCCAAATTCACCCGGTCTTACCTGGTTGCCATTTTTTTAGATTCTCAAAATTTCAAAGGGAAATATGAAAGGAGGAAGGTTTTAGTTTTTGCTAGAAATTTAGGATTTTATTTTTCTTTAAAAAATTAAAATTAATAATTGCATTATGCATAAAGATTATTATGTTTATTTAAATAATTGTTTATAGGATTGATATGGTTAGAGTTAGGATTGTTTAATAATTGTTTATAGGATTGATATGTTTAATAATTGTTTATAGGATTGATATGTTTAATAATTGTTTATAGGATTGATATGTTTATTTAAATAATTGTTTAGAAGTCAAAATAATTAAGATTTGTGATATTCCGGTCTAAGGGTTAATAGGATGATATGGTTAGAGTTAGGAAATAAGGTTTTGTTTCTTTCATGAAAGCTCAACCAAAAGGAACAAAGAATTTAAGTGTGCCAGGATTAGAGCAGCGTGAGGATGGGTGACAAAGTTTAGAAGTTTGACCATAAGTGTAATTTGATCTAAGATTAAATGTAGTTAGAGTTAAAATGATTCATGTGAGAGATTTTTTTGTTGAAATTATTTTCTTAAAAATTCCAGCCAAACATCAGTTAGTTCTATGCCGACGGCAAAGCCATCGGCACAAAATGCTATGTGGACGGTCAGGCTGTGCCGATGGAAAATGGGTCTGTACCGAGGCCATATTGTGCGGACGGCGGCCGTCGGCACAGGGCTGCGCCAACGGCTTGGCGACCGTCGGTACCTTGAATGGTTCCGGTAGTGAATGTTTTATGCTTGAGGTATTTATCATGTAGCAATTCTTTGACACACCCAGTGGCGGACGCAGCATCCCTTCAGCCTGGGCACTTGCCCGGGCTTGCCAGATGCACGTTGCCTTTACATGAGTCCAGCTTCATGGTGATTTGACATATAATTAGCATCTTAAGCCTAGACTCTTTGTAGTTGCCCGGGCTTCTAAATTTCACTGGGTCCGCCACTGGACACACCCCTTTCTAGTTTAGAAATATGTGCAACCACTTTCTGGTCAAACATTTATTCTTAATTTTCTGAACCTCCAGCCCAAGGCCACTTTGGTCCTTGGATCGATGAATGATGTTCTATCTTGTGAGTCTATATTTTCATTTATGCTAATCACTTTGGCAGAAGAAAAGAGAGCGGGAGAAATCTAATATTTTCGAAACCCGTAGATATATTTAGGAAAAAAAAACATAAACATAGACAAACTTGTTAGAACAAAATTAATAAGCAACAGTCTATCGACATATTGCCAACAATCCAACTCATTCTCAAAACGGCTAAACAAGTGGAGTGCCCTCCAAATTTCAAATTAATCATCGGTGCGGCTTCTCAAAGCAGGTAAATAAGTGGAGTACCCTCCGATCCAAATTAAACCGTCATCGTGGATTTAGGCAAAAAAAAATCTAGCTTTAATAAACCCTTGTGATAGCTATTTTGGATTAGAGGTAATAAGAGTTTGATTCTTGTGTTTTCTTTTTTCATCCTTATCGAGCAGGTAATGATTTATCGTGCCGGTGACGGTGCTAATTATTTTCCTCACAAGAGAAACGAGGATCTGATCGGTCGAGAGAGCCAACTGTGACGGCGCACGAGTTTCATTACCAGCTCACGACGGCACGATGGTTTTTTCAAGAGAAGCTGTTGAGGGAAAAGGCGTATATTCCAGATCGAAAAGTACTGAGGCTGCCGGGCTGGGCGGCTCTGTCCGACCGCGTGGACGATCGGTCTTGACTTGGGGTGCCCTCCCTGGCTCATCTTCCTCGATCCGAGTGTCGTGCTGTTGGACTCGAGCAGCTCGGTCGGGGCACCCAGAACCTCGTGCCGCCGATGGTAAGCTAGGACCGCCCGGTAGCTAGAGTATATGCTAGAGTGCTAGTCTCCGTATGCATGCTAGTGTCACGTGATTGGTCTAAGGAGAGTAGGAGACTGAAGGAACAAAATGGTTTCTCCCATGAGCACGTCCATGACTAAGCTTGGAGAAATGAAACATGTTGTGGGGGACCCAAGATGGTTCGTGTCCTTCGAGTCATTGTATTCTAGAAAATGTTATACTTCCTCCGATTTATATTATTTCTAATACTAAAATATGCATAGATATATCAAATTGAAAACAATCAATATGAATAAGAAGGAGTATTAAGTAAGTTGGTGTGTGGAGTCATTTGCAACAAAAAGTTCGTTGTGTGGAGGATTTAACTGTGGGCTGGGTTTGATCTGTTGGTCATGGACGGCGCCGGCCGTACTTATTATGTGCAGGAAGCCAGGACCTAGCTGGTCAAAGTGTACAGAGGCGTGGCGTTCAATTTTATTAGGTATAGTACTCAGTATATAAAAAAAAAACGAGGAAAATCTATTCCCTCTTTTTGAATGAAGGAGTAAGATCCGCACGTTTCCAAGATTTGTCTTCCACCAAGAATTAATTCGTACATATAAGAAATATTTAATATAAAATTAGCATCGTTAGAAAGTATGATTTGATATCAAAATAGTATAGTAAAGATGTTGGTGTTCAATTTTTTCGTTCAATGTTCGTTTTGAAACTACGTGCACCTTATTGGCTTGCTGGGCATCCTAGGGGATCAAACCCCGGATACCCCGGGTCCCCAACCATTTGATTGGACGATTTTGGATCGTTTGATCGAGTCATTGGACATTTTCTCCCGCTTTTGCTTCCATAATGTAGCAAAAAACATTTTGTTTGGATTAAAACCTATTCCCACCAAAATCTCACTTTTGCTTCCAAGAAAAAAAAAGGTTCACTCACGAAACACATAGACCTCACAGGAGACCGCAAGAGACCTCGTAGTAAAACTTTCTTCTATTGTAGCAAAAATTGACATCGCCGGAGACATCACCGGATACCTTGCTGGGGATTATTTTCTCTTGTAGTAAAAGAAACTTCGCCGGAGACATTGATAGATATCATGTAGCAAAATTTTTGCTGCATTGTAGCAAAACCGTAGAACTATTGTAGCAAAAATATATAAGTATTTAACAAATCCACAACAACAAAAAACCCGAAAACGCGCCCCCTTGGTAGAAACACCGAGCACCGTTTGTAGCAGCCCCGACCACCGTTTGCAGCATCATCGCCTGCCATTTGCAGCACCTCCGCCACACATGGTAGCAAATGCCGTCGATAGAAATGTAGCACCGTCGTCGGCCTATAGTAGCACCGCCATCGACCTATGGTAGAACCTCCGCTTTGGGTATGCAACATGGCAGGAAAAAAGGAGAAAAGGATGGAGGTCATTGCCACAACATGGAGGCGGCGGACCGTGGGTGCTTGGCGTGCAACTAGGGCGTCGGCCTTCTAGTACAACGTGGCCAGTGCCTGGCATGGCCATCGCCGCGAGACCTGGAGATGACACAAACCACCAGAGATCTCGGGAACTGAAGACGCGGGCGATGAAGATACCGACACCGACGCACACCCGATATGGCCTCCACCAATACCATATCTTTAGCATGCACAAGCATAGTTGCAGGCGGGAGGCGGAACGGCATAGCGAGTCAACGGGGATACAGAGCTGCAAACAGGGTGGCACGAGGAGCCGGAGCTGCGGCGCGGGAGGTGCTGTGGCAACGAGGCGGCATAAGGAGACGAAGCTGCAAGTTACCGAAATTCTCTGGACAAGGGTACTCCTGAATCCACTATTGCTTAGATTGGGATGAAGTTACACAATATACCGATCCCTAAGTTACAGATACGTCGGGAAGGGTGCTTCCTTCACACTGTTCATTCGAAACTTGTCATTTTAGTCTAAGCTGCATACTTTCGAATTTGGGCATAAAAATGACACACATGTATGTACGTGTATCCTATACATAAAAATAAAAGTTGTTTGGAATATTTGAAGGCGTGAAAATACCGATTTTCTGGCCTCCCCTTTATTAGGTTTAGCAGCATAAACCTAAGGCTCCTTTGATTCATAGAATAGAAAAAAACATAGGAATAGACAAAGCAAAGGATTGGAATGTCATTCGCATTTGAATCCTATGGAAAGCTAAAGTATGTTTGATTGTAGCAAAGAAAGTTTTCCACGAGGTATGACCTAATGATTTTTTTCCTATAGGATTTACACAACAAGTTTTCTATAGGCTTAATTCCTATAGGATGTGTTCCTATGAATCAAACAATTTTTGTAGGAAAATATTTCATAGAATTCAAATCCTACACAATTCCTTTATAAATTCTTTGAATCAAAGAAGCCCTAAGATCAGCCACGTATTTTCGGTGCATAAGCCCATTGTTGGTGCAGCTTGTATAAAACCCACCTGCCGACGAGCAGCCGTCGACATACCAGTGCACCTTTTCAATGTTAGTTAGAAAACTCTTCTTCTTCAGAAGGAAACATAGTGAATGTAAAGAAACCCCTGAGCGGCTGAGCATGGTTATGTTCTCACGCAACAATCGCCCCCGTAGTTTAATTCCGGTAAATGCACATCCCATTCAGCAGCACGTCACAGAATCACATCTTCTGCGTACCAACAAGACAGCAGAGGATAGGGGACAGGCAGTCTCGTGCGGTCACCCATGCCACATTTTTTTTCTTATTCATAGAAAGACCGTTTAATTTCACAAGAAGATTTTTTTACATGCACAAGTTAACGGAATTCTCTGGCCATTTGTACTCCTGAATCCAATATTGCTTAGTCTGAGATGAAGTTACATAGTGTATCGGCCGTTCGGCCCCTAAGTTGCAGATATGCTGGGAGGGGAGTTTCCTTCGTACTATTTATGTGGAATTTGTAATTTCTGTCTAAGCGGCATACTTTCTAATTTGGGTATGAAAAAATGACACGCGTGTATCCATGCAAGAAAAAAAGTTGTTTGCAATATTTGATGTCGTGAAAATACTGGTTTGTTGGCCTCCCCTTTATCAGGTCAGCACCTAAGGTCAGCCACGTATTTTCGGTGCACAAGACCACTGTTGGTGCAGCTTACATAAAAACCACCTGCCGACGAGCAGCCGTCGACATACTACCAGTGCACCTTTTCGATATTACCTAGAAAACTCTTCTTCTTCTTCAGAAGGAAACGTAGTAAATGTAAAGAAACCCCTGAGCATGCTTATGTTCTCACGCAACAACATGATCACGACCGCTCCCGTAGTTTAATACCGGTAAATGTCTTCACATCTCATTCACCAGCACGTCACAAAATATCACATATCCACCAGCTAGACAGCAGGGGAGAGGGGACAGGCAGTCTCCTCTCTTCACTTCTTCAGTAAATCGGCCGGTGGACAACCTGAAATCCAGGATGGTCAAAAAGAGAGAGGCGACCAAGAACAGCCTAGCTAGCCTTCATTTTTCAAAAAGATCAATTAAGTAACATAATCCTAATCAGATATGCTGCATTCAATCCTGCAGTTCGATCGATCGGTCACCTCATCGATCAGCATCTGCTAGCTACCACAAGGTTGCTTTCAGATCTTATCTTCAGTCCATCAATTCATGCATACATGTAAGCATCCGTCCACTTCGTATCATACAGTTGTCCGGAGAAGACCAAGTCGCAGTGAGAGAGATGTCAGCAAAATGGCTCGAAATAATTAATCGCGCGCAAGGGAACAAACGAGCTTAGCTGCCTCTACGTGCCGTTGCGCCAAGGCCCCCACGACTCACGCGGTTTCACAGCCTAGCTCGCACAAGAAAAAATCCCTGATTCTCCCGCATGAATGCACGATGATGATGCAGTCGCTTTACTAGGAGGGAGGTGATCGTCAAAGGAAATGGACAGCGGGAATGATTTAATCTCGCGGCCTCGAGGCGAGGAGCTGGAATGCATTTGGAGCGGGGGACACTGGACACTGGGATGGGCGGGAGGAAGAAGGGGAGAAGCTTCCTCGTGCTGGGGTTTTTGTTTTTTGCTTGTGGGTGATCTTCTTTTTCTATCTGTGGAGATCAGGGAGACATGCTAACCTGGCTAATTCTTTGCCTGCTGTGAGTGCATCAGTTACAAACGTGATTAGGCTTCAGATAGTAGTAGGATGTCAAATGTTATCTTATTTTTGCATCTTGTGGTAAAAGTTGATCTCCTTTTATCTGCACCCTTTCTTCTAATCCCCGTGCATTCACTACTTACACATATATGGACCCCCAGAGTTGACAGTTGTTGGCCATCTTCTCAGGAAGTTGTTTCAGAGCTGAGAATATTAGGACAAATCAAATACCTTAGGAGATCTTGTCGTCATAAGTAAAAGTATGATATGTTACCTGCTGCATCTTTGTTCGAGCACTAGGGCCACTATGTCGCACTTCCCCACCTGAATTAATTTGATGGTGCTTAACAGCGGATGGACAGGCGCAGGGATATATTCTGTAATCTCAAGACAGATAGTGAAAGTAAGATTGCATACATTGCTCTAACTGAATCGTGCAATACAAAACTAGATAACTAGCACATGTGCACCGTAATGCGCTCACTACAAGGTAAGCTCTAGATAGATGGTAGCATAGATTATCAAACCACGATAGTTTACAGGTGAGTATAACATACAGCCAGTACAAGTGCAAGAGAATCTCATGACCAACACAGCATAGCTGTTATGTTTTGGGCATTGAGCTCCCAAATTTGTCCGATACAATCTGTCAAAGCTGGAATGAAATGATATATACGCTAATCCGAACAGAATCAAATGTAGTGACAACTGTGAATCCATTTTCACAAAGTGAAAGTCCCAAAAAAATATTCTAGGATCATTTCGCCATGTGCATCTTCTGCAGTCCGATAACATAAATTGGTACGTATTGTATTTCATCAATAAGTTGTTGTCGAGAATTGGCAATATTCTGCATGCGACAAATAAGCGCCCATAATTTCATCATATGGCTGCCACAGCAGCCAGCAACAACCGCAACCATAGACGGTAGATTAGGCGTGTATAACATTGGCCTTTGAGTAGCTTTCATCACTGATCTGCTTCTTTTACATCAGATTGTGCTGACAAGTGCGTTTCTCTCCATAACGAAAATAAAGCCACCGGTTGAAATATCATCTCGATTCCTTTTCAAGGTCAACATCAGTCGTTTTCACTTAACATTGTTTCAGAATTGGTAGACATTGCATGACAGACTGTAATGCACGACGCGTGGCATCAATTGTCCAGATGCTCAACTAGCATTGGCATACGAAACACATGAATAATATTTATTCAGTTATTTATTTATTTGAAAACGATATAGGGAAAAAGGGACAGGCCAAGATAAAATAGCATCGCGTTACAGTAATCTATCTATTTAGGAAAACGCGTTTGTACACAATATTCTCTTTTCGGGTGCAAACAAAAGAGGCCATCATCTGAAGCACTATATCGAGATTAATGTTCAGAAATGAACACATATCGAGATTAATGTTCAGAAATGAACACAACACACTGACACTATTGACGACCTGCTCATGCTTAGGTAATCCCCCAATCTCTGTAGCCGATCTATATCACTTCCACGAACGATGATGAATATGAATTTGGATCACTCTCTTCTCGCTCTCAGCAAGTGATGCGAGAAAAACTACAGATGCATGCAAATGCAAAAATATTGTGTATTTTCAGCTGTACTTTATAGGACCGTCAAAGCGCCGATAACACTCGAATACACTAGAAATACTTTGTCCTCCAGGAAGTGAAATGCTAAGTGACTAGTGAGAGGATACTAAGCAGCTAATGCGAGGAGCGTATCTCCTATATATGCTGACATTGAAACATGAAAGGGAAGCAAGGCAGAGGTGATAGTTTTATTACCCAGTGCAGAGCTGCAGATTACCAAATGCAAACTGAAAATTTTGTGTAAGGTTGTAACTGCGTCATATCCTGCATGAACTCTTACTGCAAATGATAAATGTTGCAATAAAAATGGTTGTGTGTATCAGCAGGGTATCTCCCCTTTTGGTAGAAGAAAAAAAACCTGCATGAATCCTTTTTTTTTTTGGGCGCTTTTCAGTGGCAGCTGCAAAAGTGTAATGCAGTCTCCATGCGGAACAGTACTGTATTTAGCACAGAGTGAGTACCATTGGCGGCACTAGCACGCCCCTGAATGTACACGAGACTCTCAAAGTTCAGTCTTAGCTTGACGGTTCTGTAATCCAGTTCTGATTGCAGGTGTTTCTTCACCTTTTTTTTTGTTGAGGATAGGTGTTTCTCTCATCCTGAATTCGCTGGCTACCAATTCCTTTTCGGATGCTTCCATCTAAACTCAAAGCCCATCCTGACTATCTACAATGCTGCGTTCGTTCAGCCCATGGGCCATGCGCCGTTCACGCGCGGCCCGGTGCCGCCGTTCGCCTCATCTGCGCCGCGGCTAGCCGCTGGAGGCTGGACCGGCCTCCCTCTTCAGCCAGCGCGAACCGAACCGCCGAGCAGAGCCCCATCACCGTCATGGCGGCGGCGCTATCCCTCCTCCCGCGCGCGGCCGCCGTCCGCCTCGTCGCGCCGCGCGGCCTTCCATCCGCGTCCCGCCTCCTCTGCGCCGCGGCGGCCGGGGAGCCGTCGAATTCGCCCGCAGCGCCGCGGAGGCTGGTGCTGTACACGAAGCCCGGGTGCTGCCTCTGCGACGGCCTCAAGGAGAAGCTCCATGCCGCCACTCTGCTCGCCGGCACCCCCTACTCCCTCGCCTCCCTCGAGCTCCAGGCAAGCAAACCAATTCAAACCCAGCTCGCAACTAATAATGCGCCTCCTCTTTCTCGCTCTGACATGGACGCTTACCCTTGGGATCGATTAGGAGAGGGACATCACGACGGATCCAGAGTGGGAGCGGCTCTACCAGTACGAGATCCCGGTGCTCGCCAAGGTGCTTCCGGATGGCACCGAGGTATCTATTGACTTGCTGGCTGTTATTGACTATTGTTAATGTTTTTGTGTACCTTTTTCTGCCTTTCCTTCTGTTAACATGCTTTGAACTATGCAATGCAAGCGTGGAAGTAGTTGTCATATTATGATAACATTTGCACTATCCCAAATTGACAAAAACATTACAAAAGAAAGAAGGCGAAAGATATGGAAGCCGTGGTTGGTATACAAGCAAATATTATGGCTACGGAGTAGTACATGATGCTACAGACTTGCCACACATGCGTTCCTTGGCCTGCACGCACCTTAAAAATGATTCGCTGGCAACCAAATCAGCAGCACATTATATAAGATTGTAATAACTTTCCAGGTCGCTTACTGATCATTCGCTGGTTCGCAGTTCCTTGTTGGGTTCTGATATTTCCATTATTCTGATGATGCATTGTTTTGTGAGAGCTACCCCATCAGTTTTTCTACTACTCTAGTCTTCATTGTTTGGAATGTTTAGTGACCATAAACTACTCATATTACAGGAAATACTACCCAGACTATCTCCCAGGCTAAGTGTGGAGCTCATCCAAAAGAAAGTATCTAGCGTGTTTGATCAGTAAGGATACACTTTCTAAAAAATATCCAATTGTCAGCTTTTCAATGGTGTAATGTTCCTTGGTTGTAACGATACAACCCATTAGTTTCTACAAATTTTGTTGGGTTTTTATGTATGGATTTAAAGTATAATTCATATAGAGGCATGCAAATACTTTTCATGGTTCTCGAGAAGATATGAATGTTAATACTCAGTAGTCAGCCATGGCACAAGAAAATACAGACGCGGAAGCTTGCAGTGCTGAGTTTTCTCTCATAACGAAGTTGAAACCATTTGCCTTGTTGTCAGAAGCATTTAGAAAACGTTTGATCTGTCAGCAAGATGCAGACCAGTAGCCTATATTCAAGGTGCTCTTGGTGATAAACAGTGTACATCATACACAAATGCGCTAGCTGCCTCATGGATGGGGCAAAATTCTATCGATATGGTAAACAACTAACAACATATGGTGCCAGACACCTTTGTAGCTGTAACCTGCTATTACACATGGACCTTGGGATTTATCCCCCTTTCTTGTGAACATCATTCCGTATTTACACTTGACTGTGACTATGAGGACGTTAGTTAAGCATGGAATCACCACATCGTAACCTTGGTGCAACCAGCAAAATGTCAGCGAAGCCTTTCACTGCCATATGAGCTGCAAAACAGTCCTAACATGCAAATTCTGATCTGCCTGAGGGGGCATGGTTTCGTAGAGTTCTGATTGGAACTTGAAACTTTCACTATAAGTACCTGGAGAAAAGTCAACATAGAAAAGGATTCAGACCAGTATACAACAACAAGAATGTATCTGAATTCCTTTTTACTGTCACACAGTCCTAATTTTATGTTTCTCTTAACATTGATAAGGTAAGAGATGTATTCATGTATTCTTATTATTGGCAAGGCAAGATACATGGTATACTCATAAAAAGGGGCTACACTTACCTTACTACTATTGGGATGATGGTGCAATGAAGGTTGGTGCTGGCACTGCAATTCCATTTTTCCTGCTCCCAGGCGCGTTCCTGCTATGAAGTTGTGTTGATACTTGAAGAAAGACTGCCGTGGGAGGAAAATGCATTAACTTGCGGTGTGGAATGGTTGCATCTTGTGTTGTCAACCAGTCAGGGCACAAACATTGTTCACAAAGATTGGTTGGAGTTGGCTGTGAATATGGAGGCATGGAGGGGGATGGTATTGGCGCTGGAGATGAGCTTGGTGCAAATGATGGAACAAATCGTTGTAGGCATGGAGCCAACCAGAGATCCTTAATTCTACCGAAAATTGCTGCATTTAGGCCTAGGTTCCTTGAATTTGAGCGCATGATGGTTTCAGCTAGTTGCTTCAGCCTGTTAGGGTCTTGATAAATGCTTCTATCATTTGGGGAAATGAAAACTTTGACTGTAGTCGGTGGTGCAATCGTCGAGCCATTCTTGTTTGTTAGATCTATGTATATCTCCTGCGTAGATATCATGTGGTCACTTTATGTCAAGTTCTTATAGAAAAAATATTGTACTTGATAAAATATGCACATTAGATGCAGAGAGGTGTGCCTTATATGTTACCTGCTCCAACATGTGTCCAAAACTCTTTTTCATCATCTGAATCAATCTCCTTAACTGGCGAATGCTCAAGTCAAGTGTCATGCTGAAAAAAGGCTGCGCGGGGTCTACAGTAGAGTTCTGTTGCGGGTGTTCTACTTCCATGGTGATCCCTCCTGGGAACCCCAGCACCTCTACGCAGAACGGATCTCCAAAAACCGATGGCGTCAGAGACAAATTCAGCTGCTGGAGTGTAAGCTGTATCAAGTTGTTCCTCAGTACTTGCATGTATTGGGCACTTATGGAGGTGTTCATCGTGTCAGGAAGAATGCTAAATCTTACGTAAGTGACGTCCTTGAGTGTCTGCATAGACACTGAAACCTGCAGAATTGTGAGTCAGCAGTCAGTATGTCTCGAGGGTTTGAACTGGGGGTGGTAGTAGTACTACTATGGGTAGTACAATTACCTTAGTATTGGGGACCCCTATTTGCTGATATATCTCTTCTTCTAGCATGGTGACATGTGAGGCCAGTTGTGCAGGTGGCTTCGACAAGATGAAACTGGCCTGAATTCCACCTGGAGAAGTGGATGATTTATCGTCAAAGGATGGTAACACAGTAGCTAGTTGTTGCCTTTTTTTCAAGGAAAAGGCTGATAGTTGGCCATGGTTGATTATTGAACAAGCTTTCCGTATTCTACTATCTAGATTCATGACAATTGCCCTATTGAACTTATTAACATGGATCCCTGGAAACTATATGGCTGGATAAACTGACATCACAGATTGTTACTGGAATCCTGTGTTGGAGAAGCTGTTCGGTCTTACCGATGAGGGTGCCAGGGTCATCAGGGACGCTCCCTGGTGCCCGGAGATGAAGGAGCAGGAACAAGGCCGAGAGGAAGACGCCGACGCCCAGGAACAGCGCGGCGACACACTTGGCGCTGAGAGCTTTGCCGATCGTGGCGGTGAATCCGCAAAGGGGAAGTGGTGATTCTTGGTGGGCTGCTGAACCAGGGCGGTCTCCAGCAGCTTGACCGGCCTTGGCCTTGCCCATGGCGATCGCATCTGCCACAGGTCTCTCTAGCTCCGCGGCTATACTGTGTGGATCGTCAAGACTGGAGGCGACCTCCCGGCTGCGTTGCGTCCGGGGGCAGCTGCAAAGCTGGCTCTGGCTGGCGCTGGTGATCGCCGTTGCCGCAACGGTGATGTGAACAGGGCGGCAATAGCATCAGATTATTGTGAGTATAGGTGGGTGGGTATTAGGAGTGGCGGATGGGAAGAATGGGTAATCACGACATAGGCCGGCTGTTTTGACTTTTGATCGTAATTAGAGTTTAGTTTATCGCTGTTAAGTAACCTTTTTTTGACAGTACAGTTTACTAGCACTATCTAGTAACCGCGGCGTGGCAAAACAACGCTGTCAATGCATGCCATGTGTAAGCCTAACATATCTTCGGATTAGCTTGACAAATTTCAGAAACTCTCTTAGGATCGAATTTTGGCACAAATTGGTTGTGCGTTACTGTGGTCAAAATCCGGTTTGTAAAATGTGGAACACTGGGAACTTCATGTCCAAAATGTTCAGTTGTATTGCCATTTGTTTGCACTGTTTGATGCAAATTGCAAGATAAACTATTCCGTAGCACTTCAAGATAAAAGAATATCCTTGCTCTCTCTCGATCTTGCCGATTTTGTTCTCATCTATGTCAGCTTTGGTTTTTGTTTGTGTTTACTTTGCTCTCAGTGTTACTTTTCTGTCTGAAAGCAAGGTTAGTTAGAGAAAACCAAGCAGAACGAGACAACAGAGGTTAGAAAATAGGTTGCCATAGACGTACGATCGCACGTCACGATAACATAACAACATTAAAATGCTTCCTCGTTATTCGGCCGGTGCTTACAAAGCTAGTAATATGATTTCTTTAGACAAGTGCTCGCAGAATACAGACTCTCGAAAAACTATCATGTTAGTACAGGAGTACAATATGCTGTTTCTGAGTCGTCATTGCCGAGAGGAAATATGGATGGTACCAAAAGACCAAAGTGAAGGCAACAAGAATACAAGTAGCCAAGATATCCTCCAACCACAATTCACAGCACAATCTAAACTGAATCACGGTTAGACTACATATACAGTACACTTTGCTCATCAGTACTGGTGAAGTGTTCACTTCAAACTAAAGATAACAAACATATCCATTTCTCCATGATGAGCAGCACATTCAGGAGCTACAGCGCAACAAAAAAAGAGTTTAATCTAGATAAGCTTCTTTTTCGCGAAGTACCCTTGAAGATGCCACACCTGCAACACTGAAACAGCGATGCACACACTCAGCGACAAAATACTGAACCAAGCAACCCTGCTGTTTGTTTTCTCGCTCACTTCTCGCATCTCCGCTTCCCTGCATGGATAGATCAAAGAGATCACCAACTGTACTGCTAATTTAAAATCTTGTAGTAGAACATGTGAATGAATCAAGTCACAGCAGATCTTTGAGTATAAATATACTAGATCCTCTGTGGGCAGCAGATCGGAAGTATCACCAACAGTGGTGCCATTTAGAACAAGTTTGGGATCGAGACTTGATAACCACATAACTGTTACAATATGTGACATCCAAGTTAAGAATATACAACTTGCCTTGCTTTGAGATATATCATGTTCTGATGAATGGACTCTACTGCCACTTCAAGCTTCCTAAGTTCTAGTTCTACGCCCTGCACATACAAATATTCAGATTGCATGTAAGTAGAGACGATATGATCGATGGGAGAAACAAAAAGGTTATTGCATTAAACTTGAGCTCAATGAGACTTGACTGGCCGGTAGTTTTGCAATTCATAGCCCCACCTCGATTTTTTCCTTCTTGGCAATAGCATCCCAATCCTTCGTTGCAATCCCAATTTTCCAATCAAGATTTAAAGATACTCCCGATTCTTTCTCTGCACTATCCATCCAGAAGCAGGCGAGATAGTTTCCAGCTTCTTTGGTTGTGAATGCAAATTGACCAACTGTAGCATTTCCACTTTCATGCAAGGTGTTCCCATATGGTGAAGTAACCTGGAGAAAGCAGAAGAGTTTACAGAACCGTAACAACAATACGTTAATTCATACTACAATATCATGAACAAGCAAATTGCTAAGCTTGAGACTTGAGGATTGGACAAGCATTATTTCCTCCACTATACAACTGCAAATTAAGAAACTAGAATTCCAGGCAAGATTTCTAACAAAATACTCCCTCCGATCGCATTAGATTGACGTGAGCTGTGCAGAACTACTAGCCTACGTACGCACGAAGATCACGCCGATCAAATCCGATCAGAGGGAGTAGCAATAAACCCTGTTCAACGTGTAGCAAAGGAAAAGGTAAGGAAATGTGCCAATTACTAAATCAAAAAGATGGGTAAAATATCCGATTACGTTAGTTGATAGTTTTGGATATGGTTAGCATCAATGGTCATGAACGGGATAGATCTGATCACAGGATAACCATTGTCTTCACATAAATAAAGTTACATGGAGTAGATATGTTCATATAAAGTAGGATCAATTATCTACTTATTTGCAAGCTTACACAAGAAGACTGTCCGCTGGTTTATTCTGCTTTAACATTTCTTTTGCAACGGTGCAATTCTTATCACTCCCCATTTACTTCTCACACCTAGTTTTTTTAATAAAGATGCCAGTAGAAAAGGAAATGTGGATCCTGCAAGATGAATCGCCTAGTTTATATGCTGTCGCGAGTGGCATCCTGGAAGAAACCCACCATGACTTAAGACAGAAGGAATCAGAGCGATTCAGTTAAGCCGATGAATCTAGAGATCGTCACCTAGCACCACTACGTTTGCGTCAGCAATGTGAGTCTACAAATCTACTTAAAAGCAACCGCCAGATATTCTAGAGCCAACACTCCGCTTAGTGCTTTCGTCACATCGCACAATGCAGAATAAAATCCTGACAGACTGAACAAGATGAGCACAGCTGCAACAGCACGAGGACGACATCGCTGCCCAGTCACTCCAATTTAAATCAGAGTTCTGCCGCGGCCGAACTTCTATGCGGCCGCATAATCAACTGAATTCGCCCAAAAATTTATCGATCCAAAGATAACTAAATCAACCATTGCACTGAGTAGGATTAAGGATAGATTACCTTGATGGCGAGGGTAGGGTGGGAGGTGGGGCGAGACTCGTACATGAGGGAGTAGTCGGCGAGCACCACCACGTTCGCCTGGATCTCCTCCGACACGCACTTGGTCCCCGTCGGCGGCAAATCGAGCCACACCGCCTCAGCGCGGAGACATGCGACGGCGAGTGCCAGAGCCGCCACGAGGGCTACCGCCGGCGAGCGTGCCATAGCCGCCGATGTGGGGATCTCCGCCTTGCGAGGGGTGCGGGAGGGAGCTGCAGAGCGCACGCCTGCGGTAGTGCGAGGGGAGAGACGGCGTGGGTAGGCGACGGGCTTCCGGGGGCCGAAGTTAGGGGCATTTCTGAAATTATTTACTTCTCCTGGGTGGTTCACGTGAAGTAGTAATCTTGTTTTTAGCGTGGGCAAGTGGGCCTGTCACGTTTTTAAAGATTATTAGAGCTAATTCTCCGAAACTAAAAACAGCGAGTGCAGTCTCGCGAACTTTAGAGTTTTGTTGATATTAGGTCAGGCGCAGAATAGAAATCGAATAGACGAACTAAGAAAACAAAATCAAATTTTCGTGGGAAATTTTAGGTGATGAACTTACGAAATGTAGGAGTGCCATGCTTAGATTGAGCTTAGGTGCAAACTTAATTTACATATGAAACAGAAATTAACTACTAATCCTCCGCCACGCGACTACTTTGACCAAAATTTGGTCCCGGGATAGTCACTGGGCCTCTACGCGCGGCAGAGGACGACTAGGTGGAGGTGGAGCCTGGAGGAGTCTTACTCCTCGTCGAGGGTGACGACATCGAGCTTGACATGGCGGACGCGTGCCTCCGCATGCGCCGCCTCGTATGCCATGACCCGAAGCACATTCTCCTGCTCCTCGCGGCGGAAGCGCGCGCGCCTCCGCCTCCGAAATGACGGTGATCTCCGTCGCCTCCTCCCTGTCGTCGTGGACATAGTCCCCGCTGATGAGGCGAAGCGGCGGCACGTCGTCCTCGTCGTTGCTGCTGTTGTTGGGAGCGGCGGAAGCAGCGGGCGGCACGAGCCGCCGGAGGAAGACCCCTCGCCGCTATTCGCGTAGCGCGCGAGTTTCCCCGAGGGCGTGAGCCCCCAGTTCATCCACCTCCGCGCTGACCGCTTGCGCGCTCCCTCGGATCGCACCCACTTTGCGCGCTCCGCCTCTGAGCGAAAATATGGCGGACGAGGCGGCGAGTCTCCACCATCGATATGGCCACCTCCTCTACCAGATCTTCCTACGCCAGCCATGGGGAACGGAGCGGAGGTCGCGACGGAGCGGATTGAGCGAGGGAGCGCCGGAAATTCCTCACCGGAGTGGAAGGCTTTTTTGCGGCAGAGCTGCGGATGCGGCGGAGGAGAGTAGGGTTTTGGAACCAAACTCCCCTCCCGCCCTAGTTAAATAGGGGGCGGGCAAGATTTTTCTTGGGCCCCCGAACTCAGTTTACGGGTCAGGCCGCGAGTTCAGGCACTACTCTGGGCCACTTTCGGCCGAACACGTAAACTGGCCGAGAAAGTTCGGTTCCAGCGGGCTACTGCTAGAGATGCTCTTACTCATTTGTACTCCCTCCGTCCACAAATAAGTGAACGTTTAGCCTCTAAGTTCTCAATGCACTTTATTAGTAAAAAAATTGCTCCTCTCATCGCACGGAATTCAAGCCTAATAATAATCAACACATGTTATCTTTATTTTCGACATGTATTAAAAAAATCAAGATGGACACAAACATCACCATCCAACATTTGCATGAGTACATTCGGCTATGGAATCTTCTCCGGGACATTCACCTCAATGAGCTTCTTGAGGACACAATCGCATGGACCACCACCGAGAATGGAGAGTACTCCACGGCCGCGGCTTACAAAGCACAATTCTTCGGAGCCATGACTACCAACATGAATCGGCTTGTTTGGAAGGCTTGGGCCGCCCCCCAAAGATCAAGTTCTTCGCTTGGTTGGCTCTCCATAATAGGCTTTGGACGGCGGACCGTCTAGCGAGAAGGGGTAGAACAAATTGCGGTCGGTGTACGCTTTGCAACCAAACTCAAGAAACAGCGGCTCACCTTCTCTTCCATTGCCGCTACTCCAAGCGCCTTTGGGGGATGGTGAAAAGTTGGATTGGCATTCCTTCCATCCACATCCATGCGTGGACGGACGATCTCAACCTTGAGGGATGGTGGTCCAAGTTGTTGAATGAGGCTTCGGACAATCGCAAGGCCTTGTCCTCCATTATCATGCTTGTTAGTTGGACTATTTGGAAGGAGCGGAATGCTAGAATTTTCAACCATAGGTCCGCACCAACCGCCGTCCTCCTCAACATCATCAAAATCGAAGTGAAGCTTTGGGTTGCCGTGGGTGGGAAGTGTTTGAGTTTTGTAACAACGGGAGAGTAATCCCTTAGTTTTTCCTCCGAGTTTTCTTTGGTGAACCTTTGGTCTTGTCTAAACTCTTCCCCTTAATTAATGAATAGTGGCAAATCTTTTGCCACTCGTTTCGAAAAAAAAATTTTCGACATGTGTTATTGGAGTTGATAGAATTAAATATTGGTTTGTAACTTTCTAATGCAATTATCTCCCCACTTGATAATTTTTTTAAAAAATCTCACAGGTTCACTTATTTATGAAGAGATGGAGTATTCTTTGGGGCCAACAAAACCTTGCAGCGTCTAAGCCTTGACACACCATAGTGCCACACAAGTGTCTCTTTTTTTTCCTTAGAGGACGCCACAAGTTTGGTGTTTTCCACTTTTTTGCAGCATTTTTACGTCTAAACTCTTCAAATTTGCCACATGGAACCAGTGTAAGCTCGCCACAAGTTTGGTGTTTTCCACTTTTTTGCAGCATTTTTACGTCTTTTTTTTAAACACAAGTGGGGTCAGAAGATCCCGGTGGAGCATTTATATATCACCAAGTGGCAGGTACAATTTACAGAAAGACCCCTTATTATCTCTTGCCCTAAGAAACTTAACATTTGAAGAAGAGGCCCTTCACTTTACAAAAAGCACCCTCAAAGATAATAAGAAAAAGCAATCAAGGACAGTAGTGCCTCTGCCACATAACGCCGGCGAACTCCAGGCGTTTCCGCCGAGTTCCGAGCGCGGAGAGCTCAAACGCTCAACTCCGGCGAGAAGATCTAACCCCTAGCTACCGCTGGATGGTCGGGGACGAACCACTTAACCCTCCACCAGCGTCGAGCTCCAGCAGTTGATCATTAGGGCCTCTGCCATGGAGGATGAAGAAGGGCCATCATCTTGGCCGAAGATCGCGATGACGAACTTGTTCATCGCGTGATGCGCACGAAGAAGATCTGCTCCAGGGTGCTGCTCAGAAGATTGAAGAAAAGCGGCTTCATCTAGATTCCTGTCCACACCACCACGGTGGCACGAGAGAGGAGCAACCAGATCAAATCCGCCCAGATCTCGTGAGCAACGAGAGAGATTTATTGAAGACGACGCCCGCCTCCGTCTCCGACCACCGGAGCACCACGGGCAGCATCATCGCCACCGCACGCTACAGGGAGCAGCTCGAACTCCGCCACCACCGCCTCAAAACGGGTATGACGCCAAGATCCACGAGGGTAAATAGGGAAAACTAGACAAGAACTAGACCTATACTAACCCTAAACTACTCCGGCGCGCCACCGCAACAAACTCCGGCCGGCTATTCCAGCGGAGCAGCCTTGGATCGACCCGGTCAGAAGGAGACGACCAGGTACTGTAGCACGATGGGAGGGAGAAAGGCTGGAAATGAGAGGGCAGTGCATTTTTACGTCTCAAATCTTCAAATTCGCCACATGGAACTCTTCTGTGTTAAAAAGAATGATATGCAAGTTCTCCGCGTGGGCCAGAAATTTTCGTGTTACTGCTAGCTTTGCCCTTCCAAACATCAAAACAATCAGACAGATGCTAAAATCATGATCACCAATGGGCTACACTGAAGAAAACATCCAATAACATAAACAATTTAAGTTACAGATAATCAATCAGCGAGTAATAATCAAGTTGCCTTAATCAAGAACCAAGAATTACAAAAAATATATAGTGTAACGGTTAATAATATGTAAAAAACTACAGGCACAACATTCTACAACAGCTGAGCTTTCCCTTCTTTCCTTTTATACACAGATGGCATGGCATGGCACAGCGGAAGCAGCAGCAGCAACAAAGAAAGAAGCTCCTGCGTTGGTCAGAGAAAATAGTTTCTTCATGGGCTGCCTGGCTGCTACAAGAGTCTAGACCTGTGCCCCGCTAGTTCGAGGAGAGGAAATGCACTCGGGCGAGCGGATACTCCTTCCCGGAGACCCAGACCCCGGTCTGCGACCACTGCACATCCTCCCATTCCAGATTATCCTGCAGCACCTGCTTTGCGCCCCAGAGAACAAGATAACAAAGTTGAATGATCAATGTCTATACTCACTGGAAAAAAACAATGGTATTAACAGCTGGTGTAGCAAGGCAGGAAAATACCTCAACTTGTTCAGTTGGCAGTGGAATACCAATAGATCGCATTGCGATCTCGGGCATGGCTTTCTTACACCGTGACCATCGGAACACGTCCCGGAGTTCATGCTCTGCGGTAGCCCTGTCCCCATTTTGTGAATGGTGGTGGCTACTGTTCTGGTGTTTCTCCGGCTCTAAATCGGAGCTTGACCCAACAGAACGGGTTTTTTCTCCACTGAAGCACAGCTCATACCTGTGAGAACTTAGGCCAACAAGACCAGAATTGAAAGAGAAGTGAGTAATACGCAAGTAGAAGTACAATTTCTAGAGGATGCAACAAAACATAAAACATATTTCAATGCAATAAGACAGTCACTTGTACCTATTGAAATGTGTTTCCAAGTATATCACTTCACCCTTTTTCAGTCTCGCAGAAGTATACAGTGACTTCTTCAATCCCTTGTCCGCCACAATGCTTATACTATATTTTAACCTGAAGGGAAAAAAAGAGCTTACTAGGAGCAACCTGAGCTCAAAACAGAACAAGCCAGTAGCTTCTAGCCTTTTACAATCAGAACTGCAGTGGCATGAGCACTAAAAAACACAAGAACTAGTGTGACACAAATAGCAACATAGGTGCTTTATGAATTGGAAATGAGGGGCTTTAGAAGGCGAGTCAGGAAAGTACCATGGCTCATTGCAGAGGTTGTACTGTATTGTGACTTCCCGAACAAATCTTTGTTGACGTAATGCATTCTGCATTAAAGATATTTGTAAAACCTTAGTACAAGAATAGGAAAAAAAAGGTCACCAGTTAAAAGAAGAAAAATAAATAGATACTGTAAAATACATGTTTAGCTGACAATTTTGTTAAGAGAAAAGAGCAAGGATCATCAGAAAATTACAGAAGCTGCTGCTCTTGTTGTCATTGAACGCTCCACTGCAACGGGAGCAAGTGTAGGCTCCACAGCTGATGTATGGCTAAGGCGAGGCTCGAGATCAATGGTACCACCACCTTTCTGCAAAGCGTAAAGCATGCTAAGCAAGCAGTCTTGGAACAGTGATCAATAAAAAGATTTCACAAGGTTGTAGCATCAACTTTCAAAAAAAAGAACTCGTAGAAGAGGTTGTAGCATGAACAGAATAAAAGAAAAAGAAAACATTCTGATATCGCGTACAGTTTTATAGTCTTACTACCTTAACGATGCAGCAGCGTTCTATACGAAAGCTACAACCAATACCAGCACCCCAAGCACGTGAGCGCACATTGTTCCTTAGAGTTGAAGTATAGCCTGAGAGATATACCATGATTTGTAAGAGTACACAAAAATCATCTCACCTTTTAACCAAGTGTAACTCAATTGACACAAAATTAGTTACGACTTACTGTCTTGTGGTGGTAAAACACGAACTGTTGCACGTAGTTCTTGGATGGCAGATGGTGGAGGTGATGATGTAGGGGAGCAGTAACCAGTATGCATTAGCACTAAATAAGACGCCAATCAGAGAATCAGCTTTCTGAGCTACTTTAGAAGATTGGAAAAGTAAATGAAGAACCTACCGGCCACAAGGTCTGAATCGTTTGTATAAACATCTGTTCCCCAAAGCTGAGCACCTTTTACCTACAAAACATTGATTTTAACCAGTGAATAAAGTAGCCAAGGGAAGAAATTCGCTACAATCATTAAACAATACTTGCTAACAAAATGAAGATTGTAATCTTTGACCTATATGATTACAAGAGAATAATGCACATCCAAGTGAATTCATCATTAAATGTTTTCCTTCTGCTGTTTGTGGAGAAAGGGAAAAATAAATCCAGCAACACATGCTTGGTGGTTGATGAAGTAACTAAGAGTGTCTAACACAAAAATCACCTGTGAAATCAGTACACTTACTTGCCGATTAGTGGAAGTAACAAACTCCGCAGGTATTCGAATTTCAAGAGTAGGAACATTTTGTTGATTCTCGGCATTTCTAGCATCTGGGGTTGCTTCAAACTCTTTCCATGATTTCAGAAGCTCTTGCATGCATTCACCAGCTTTATAGACAATAGCAGATACCTCAGACTTACCTGCACCGATGAGAATACTAAGATAAAAAATACAAAGCTAGCGAACTTATAGACCATGGCAAAAAAAAATCATTTTGTGCGGCTACAAACTGGATCCTTGTCCATAATTTCTACATATAAGGAATTTCAAAAAGCTGGATCATATATTAAGTTAGAAAAATAAAAACATGCAGGTGCGAATATAAAGGGGTTTCAAACATTGAAGTGGGTTGGCCAGAGCAGTAAATTTTCGCAGTATGGGAATGTGCAGTAAACTCCAATGTGCACTAAGCTTTTGATGACTCCAGTTTCAAGAGAAGCGCCACTATCACATGTTCCATTTTATTCCGCTAGTAATAGAGATAATTGACTGACCTTGAGACCTGCAAGAAGAAATAAATAATGAAAATTAGACTTCTTGAGGGGTCGTCACTCATACATAATGTATGGCCTATTGAACAGAAGCCAGAAGGACCTTTCTTTCATCCTCAGTGAAAGAAGTACAAATTTCGAGAAAAAAAAGATGGATGTAATTTGTTATAGCTATGCTCACAACCACTATTATGCTATTTGAATCAAGTATGAGAAACATAAAAAGATGAAGTGCTAAGCTTACCCTTCACCATCACGCATTTTGGACCGAAGCCGAGGTTCCCGTTGAGATGCTTGACTACCTCCCTTTGAACGTGCCATCCTCCTGCGCTGAATACTTCCAAAAGTATCCTTATCTTTCTCTGTATCTCCTTCAGGACCAGCATCGTCAGATTCCTTGTCATTATATTTACTCCTTTGGTCATGCCTGTCTCCTGTATCCACATCCTTCTCTCTTTTCTTGTCCTTAGGATCCCTATCATGAGATTTCCATGTGTCATCTTTTAGTGTCTTCATTTCAGCAGCTGTATTCTCATGTTCGGCAGGTTTAAAAGGTCCATCAGATGCAGTTTTTTCCAGCGTTGCAACCTCCTTGTCAACTGCTACAAATGAATCCTTCTTGGCAGAATCTTTCTCACGATCATTGCTTTCCTTGTCCTTCTGGGGGTCTTTTCTTTCCCTGTCCCACTTTTCAGCATCCCGATCGTCCCTTTGAATTTCTCTTCGTTCAACACTACCTCCCGCAAGCTGAGTGCCAGTTCTGCGATCATTTCTATCAGTGTCTCTTGCACTGAAATCCCTATGTTTTTCATCCTTCTTTCTCCTGTCCTTGTCTCTGAACTTATCTTCACTTTTAGGTTCTATTTTATTCTCACCGGTAGATTCATGTGCATCCTTGGAGTTGCGTTCTTCCACAGGAGCCGGAGCCTTGAGAGTTTCATCTGTGCCTTGCAAACCAGGACGGGGAAAGCGCCAAACTGCATCGTCTGGCTGTTCAGCATACCTTTTACCCCTATGGTCTTTATTATCTTTCCAGGCTAAGTTTGAAGTTCCAGTAGGGTGGCTATCCTTATCTGATTTGACATCGCCCAGGAAGTCAGCATGCACCCTTCGGTCAGCTCTTAATTCATTGGCATCTGCTCTGTTAGTCTTTACATCAGTCTCAACTTTGTTGCCTTGAAATTCAATCCTGGTATCACTATGGACATCCCGAGCATCAGCTTTTGCCTCCCGGTCATCAGCCTTGGTGTCTCGTGCATCTTTGTTTTGCTTTGCTTCTAATCTGGTGTCAGATGAGGTTGAGTGGTCTACAAAGTTGGAGGAGCCAACAGGCAGACGATGTGTCAGAGATGATCTGTTATCATCACGAGACTCAACACGTTGTACTTTGGAAAATCTTCCATCGTGTTCAAAAGAGCCATGGAAATCACTGCTGCCTGGTTGAATGACTTTCCCAGACGGGCTCGAATACAAGCTGCTTTCGTCTAAAGGACGTTTCGCAGGTGTAGAGTGGCTACCCTCATCATGCAACCTCTTTGGAGCACCACTCATTTTCCCTCAAAAATGTCAAGGGAGCCTTCAATGCGAGCCAAGTATAACACAAATACAAATGGGAATAGCTCGAATTCTTCGACACAAGACACTGCAAAAAGAAATAGGTTGGGTCAGAACATATCAATTGCTTTCTTCTTTGTTTTTAAAACTAGACAATTAATTAAATAAATATTTGTGTTCTATGGTTTAAAATAGGATCCCAATCGCGCGCGGCGATTTTACGGAGCGACACAATGGCAGTTCGCCACGTGGCAAGGAAAAAAAACTAAAGTTTCCTATTGCGTTGAGCCATCGCACATGGGAGGGCACGTGAGCGCGATATAAATTTCGTTAAAATAAGGTTGTGGTGCAGCAAGTTAATTTAATGTAATGAAGATGTCCTTTTATGATATGTCGAGACCATATTGTATAGTTCTAAACAGATTTGATCATGTAAAGAGACCAAAAAATAGGAGCTCTTCCCTACATGTAAACACTTAACATAAATATATACATATCAGTGTGTTCCTAAATATTTAGGAACGGATGGAGTACATGGCAAGCTATCTGCACCAATGAAAATCCAGAATCTCAAATTAATGAGTTACATAACAAAAAAGAAGTGATCAGAATGTCAAGGAGCAGCATCAATCTAGGAGGTGTGTTGGTAGCATGTGATCGTATATATGAGGAAAAATATAGTCCGGGGAAAATATAGTCCGGTGATGGTCGAGTTATTTGACCATTCTGGAGTACTTATGTATTTATACATAGCACTGCCTGTTCTGTTGGCAGTGGCATCACATGTTTCTTTGTCGCTACCTTTCCCGTTTCGATCTATAAACATGCAATTATCAAACAAAGAACTAGGGCATGTGTGGATGGGCCATCGGTCCAGTGGAAGGACCGCAGTGGTGCTTCCTACCGGAGCGAACATTCGGAAACCGGTGGATACCGATTTAATTCCTTGATTTCGAAATCCTCTCACTCTTCTTCTTTTTAATTAAAAAACCGCAGGGGCTCCTCCCCCTGCTGGTAGGAAAGAACTACGGCATGTAAAACAAACTGAAACTGAACACTCGCACTCTCACAGCATACGTACGCATATGATGGAGGCCACTCTGAATTCTTAATTCGTACTTAACCATAACAGATGGAAGAAATAGATCACACACGCATACATGCACAGAAGACAAGAATCTGCATGGGCGAAAAAAGAAACAGTAAACTGATAATTCACCGAAGGGGGTCGGAAACGAGCTGCACGGAGGCCTTGGAGCAGAGGCGAGCTTAGTCCCTCCTCTTCGAATGCGGCGTCGGCTCCGGCCCGGCGCGGCTGCAGCCGGTGCGGGGAAGAGCGGCGCCTTTCGCTGAGGTAGCTCTGGCGGCGCCGCCGGTCGGACTGGATCGGGGCGGAGGCCGGGACGGGAGAAGGAGGCGGCGCCGGAACCCTAGCGGGCGGGGCTCGCTCGCTGGTGGTGACTGGTGGGGGATGGGGAAATGAAACGAAACGATTCGGGATTGAGATTTTCCTCAACTGGCTTTTTTTTTTTTCCTGAACTGGCTATGTATGTGCGGTGGCAGAGTTGGTGTAAATTCTTCGGATGGCGTGCCAGGCCTGTGACGTGTCTGCCTCTGCACGTGGCTTCATGGGCCGTGCCAGGCCCACAACAACAACACACTGACAAAACACACAGGCCTAGGGATGCAAACGGATCCAATCGGATATTGTATTACCATATCTTTTACCGTATTTTTATAACAAATTTAGATTGAAGCGGATAATGGTCGGATGCGGATTAAATCGGACTACGGAAATGAAGCGGATTTGGACCAGACTTAGATAGGAAGCGGATTAGTAAGCAAATATACACATAAAAATAGAAGTATACTTTTTATGTAAAATATGTTTGTAATTATAGACTATAGCTAAATGTACACACTTGTTTGTACAACAAAGCAAATTGCGTGCTAATAGCGTACATAGTTTATCCGATGAACTAACTATATTGTCTAAATATTTACGGTTGGGCTAATTTTATCGGATTATCCTCTTCGTGAACCTCGGATAATCCGTAAAAAACGGCGGATAATCCGTATCCGTCGGATAGTACCAATGTCATATCCGCTACCGTATCCGCCGGATATTCGCTTGCCCACTATCTACATCCGCGTCCATATACGACAGATTTCTAAAAATGCATAGATACGGACGCGGATTCAGAGCGAAAATTATCCGTATCATTTACACCCCTACACTGACCAAACACACTGACCAAAAATTTGGGAGACAGTCGTACATATAAGTTTCCAACACACTAACCAAAAATCAGCTCAAATGGATACCGTTTGCCTGTCAAAATTGTTTGTCTCCCATAATTTTTTGTGCTGAAACTGCAGCCGTTCAAACACACTGTACTCTCAAATTTGATTCTTCACTAACCCAAATCTCAAACCAGCTAACCATATCAAATTACTCAAAGAATTTTTAAGGTTCCAAACACCAACCTGAAGACAAACTGGCCAGATTAAAAATTTGGACATAAATCACCTCCCCTCTCATTTGTTTGTGGTGTTCTAGTGTTCTCTCACCCTCTCACGGCAGCAACTATGGTCTGGCTTGCTCTTGCTCTCTCACCCACACAGCTACCAAGGTGGCCAGTGTTTTCTCTTTTCCACCTCTTAGGGAGGAAGCTTAGCTGTTGGATGCGATCTCAATCAACGGTTGATATGTGTTGGACTTCTTGGGCTGATGTTGGGATGCCAACACACCTCCATGTGGAGGGACATGACCCAACATTATTTAGAGCCAGAGAGAGTATAAGATTTACAAATGGACAATATTTGGTGAATATTTGAAATAGATGAACCTGGAGTGCATGGATCCAAAACTCTACATGTGGCGTCCTAGATATGGTGATCCAATCGTTGGCGCGGTGGATGGGTGAGCTCGTGGTTTTCGCGGCGGGTGCTCTTAAACAACAGTAGTGACTCGGAGGCAACACAGAGTGCGTTGCAAACTGGCGCAACAAACTACCCAAGATTTGTGCAGATCTTGAACAGCAATAACAAAGTGAAAGACTTATGTCCGCATAGAAGAAATGGTTGATGGCGAGGTATTATGTGAGTGTTGTGTGGAACTCTGTGGCTGGTTGCAAGAACATTCCATACGTTTGTTTGTCTGTTGCATGTGCATGCATATACTTTGTTTCAAGCGATATTTGGGGTTGTTAGCCCAACAATATTTGGGGCGAAGGGTTGCATGCGTACATGAAGTTTGTTAGTCAAAGTGTGACACACAGCTCCTAGGAGGATGGTAGTCGGGTAGCTAGTTGGATCGGTGGTGGCGTAGAAAGTGTGACATCGGATATTACATGTTTTACTTTAATAACAAAGATAGATGTGCGTCCTCACTTGATCGAAATGCAATCGGGTGCGTTTTGGGACCTGCGAGGAAGATGTGGTTATCTCGCATTCGCTAATTCCCTTTTATTTTTCATTTGACATTGATGGCTCACATTGACAGTAGAGCTTTTGTCGAAAGGCAGAGATAGCCTCTTGCAGTCCGACGCACGTACGCAGAGAGACCGATGGAAGTGAATCAACTCAACAGCCAAAGAAAATACTCCCTACGTTTTAAAATAAATATCATAACTTTATTTAGAAACATATCTACCTATAATTAAAATATATCTAGATAAAATCTATATCGCGATAAATCTATGAAACTTATTTTAGAATGGAGGTACTAGTACCGAGGATTCCCGAGCTAGCATTCGGTGCTCGGATCGATCTCCTGCTCTTTTCCAACGTAAGGCTTTCTCGAAAGTAAACATAGAATAAATTGCAGGGAAACCATGCCGATCGATCCAGAGATTCCCTCTTCGAAAGAGATTCTGAATTTCTTCATACACAAATTAAGAAAAGAGAAGGTACGCGATGCGTACTGTTCATGCATATGTGAGTGTGACACAAAGGAGATTGATGAAATAACTTGCTTGCGGGCACGCAGTTCCGACGATCGAGGGGGCTGATGCTGGAATATATGCTGCTTACTTTCGAGCGATTGATTGATCGATCTTTGGCAGATGGGACGTCCAGGATTCGATTAGCTTCAATTCTCTCGCTTTCAGTTTCAGTCATGCATCTGCGTGTACCCGCAACACGGCACTACACACTTCGTTGTCACGGATGCTCCCGCCACTTTCCAAACGAGATTTGTGAGGTAGTAGGAGTTGACAGAGGTTGACTGACTGTGGGACAATGACTAATTAGGAGGAGTCTGGCAGTGCAAGAACTACTAGCAGTACAACTTCTCTTTATTTTCCAATAGTCACATTTCCATAACACGCTCTGTTCCCACGAGAGAGGGAAGATAAGATTGATAAAAGATCACTGTCGTCGTCGATCCAGTAGACAGTCACCAGGCTAACTACAAGCACAAACAGCATATCAGAAAAAGCAAGGAGCAGATCATGGCATGCAAACGTCTGCATGCATGACGTACACGTTCTCTCAAAGCTAAAGCACAATTTGGATGCATTCCATGCCGACACATGCGACAATAATGAGAACAAATGAATAGTAATGAACTAAAAGCATTGTCCTCCCCGTTCATATCCCTTGGCTGACGAGAGAGACTAGCGATTAGGGCATCCTCACCAGGGGCGGAGTTAGCGTGTGAATAATAGGTGTACAAGGTCACAGTTTTACTCATATTTCTACTCATTTAGTTGATATTTATTTCTCTAGATGTGAACTATACATAGATATACAAGCTTTTGTAAAAAATAATGGGTGTACATTTGTACACTCATGTACTGATCTCCCTCCGCCTATGATCCTGACTCCCAGTGCCACTGCCGCAGATCTGTCTCGCTTCTTGTGGCTTCAGAGTCATGGAGGCGCGGTGGATCCCAGTCATTGCCAGCGGGAGGGCTCCACTGTTTGATGTTATGCTCTTTTTAAGGGTTTGTGGTGGTGGCTACTTGTTAGCGTCCACTCACGCTTAGCCCAACACTCGGCCTAGGTCCAGATGTTTATGCGCATCTAGTCTAGCTACAAGTGAGAGCCCACTCCATCCCAAAAGCCCGGACTAAAGGGAGGAGGGAAACTCCTCCTTATAAGATGGTCATAGCCTCTTCCCCTAGGCAAGGGTGAGACTAAACTGAGCAGCCTCTACCGGTCTTGCAGCAGCTCTAATATCCCATCCCCTGAGAAGTGTCCCTCGGGAAGGCACAGAGATGTTGGCTCTAATACCATATGTTAGCATCCACTCAGGCTTAGCCCAGGACTCAACGTAGGTTTAGACGTTTATACGCATACGGCCTACTTACAAGAGGAAATCCCACTCCACCACAAAAGCCCGAATGAAGGGAGGAGGGAAACTACCCCTTATAAGCTGGTCAACCTCTTCCCCTAAGCTAGGTGGGACTAAACTGAGCAGTCTCCAGCGGTCCTGCAACAACCCTAACATCACATCCCCCTGAGAAGCCCCTCGGGAAGGCATGATGATGCTGGCTTTGATACCATATGTTAGCATCCAGTCAGATTTAGCCCTACACCCGGCTTACGTTTATATGTTTATGCTCATACGGCCCAGCTACGAGAGGAAAGCCCACTCCATCCCAAAAGGACTGAAAGAGGAGGGAAACTCTCCCTTATACGCTGGTCGCTTACACTAGGCGAGGTGGGACTGAACACTGAGTAGTCTCACTACTCAACGGCAACCCTAACATCTCATCCCCATGAGAATCCACTTAGGAAGGCATGGCGATGGTGGCTCTAATACCAGATGTTAGCGTCCATTCAGGCTTAGCCCAACACTCGGCTTAGGTTCGGACGTCTATACGCATCCGGGCTAGCTACAACCCGCTACATCCTAAAAGCCTGGACTGGAGGGAGGAGGAAAGCTTCTCCTTATAAGCTGGTCGTAGCCTCTTCCCCTAGACGAGGTGGGACTAAACTAAGTAGCCTCCACCGGTCATGAAGCAGCCTAACACGACTTCAGGAAGATGGAACAAAATCCTCCCATCTAGCCCCAGTCGCGACGGTTCGATGGATCTCACCGGATTTGGTCGGTGTTTCTTCTAATCTACGCTTCTCTTCATCGACGATGGTAACTACTCATGTGCGTTAGTCCATTGAGGCCTTAGCACGATGACTTTCCGTCTTTCTATTACAACAAGCCTTCTACTACCACAAGTTTTGCCTAGCTCCAGTGAGAAAGAGGTGAGGACGGCGGCGCGCCTTCGGATCTTTCCGAGTTCTTGTAGTCATCTTTAGATGGTCGAGGGACTTGTTTATAATTTTTATTACTCCTAGGATTCATTGTACCGTTGTTAAGGATAATATATAGATTGGTGGACTTTCTACAAAATAAATAAATAATGAACTACACACAACTAAATGTGAGTTAACCAGTAGAAGCTCTCCTGCATGGTGCGGAAAATACTAATCAGTAAAGCACCATCAACGTACGCAAGGGTATTCACTAGTTAAGGCAAAGCAACTTTGATTAAATTAAGCAAGCAATAACGAAGACCCGGACACGTCATGGGTCTCATCCGTTACACTTGCTGATTAGAACATCTCACTCGCTCACTCACTTTCACGAGGATCTTAATTAGGAGAAGCTGACAAAGAAGAAAATGATGCAGAAAAATCGTCTCCCTGGTGGCATGATCGATCGATCGTCGAAGATGCACAACCAGGAAAAGTAGCTAGACGTGTGTAGTATTAGTACGTAGCTGCTCATTCGGCCATCGATTGACTAGTAATGTCCATTGGCGGGCGGCGTCTCGACGTCGAAGACGTGGCCGCCGTTGGCGTTGCCATTGCTGAGCTCGTGCTTGCCGCTGCCGTGGCCGTTGGTCGCCGAGGTCAGCGGAAGGTCGCCGGCTCCTTTGCTGCCGCCGGAGGCTTGGCTGACGTCGTCCTTGCTCTTGCCCCAGATGAGAAAGTAGAGCCCTACCACGATGATCGCCGCACCAATCACACTGAAAGAACAGAAGGAAATGGTTCATATACTCATATTTATCCTCGTTGATCTGAATATGTGCATATACATGATGAAATTGTACTTGTATACATATATATAGTGTAGGTAATTCTGTATACCTTCCACGAGTGATCTCCTCCTTGAGAATGATGGAGCCCATGACGGCGGTGATGATCATGCACAGCGGGTTGAAGGCCGTCACGAACACCGGGCCCCTCTGCCTGGACACGATGCCCTGCACATAGTACGCCACTCCGGAGCACACGATACCCTGCAAGTCGCTCGTGCCTGTCAGCCAGACAGCCACTGACAATTAAAAGAGCCAGCACTCTAGCTATGACCACGGGACTCACGGCGTAGACGACGGTGAAGAGGCGGGTGTCGAAGCCGATGACCCAGGCGTGCGTGTTCCGGCGCTCGGCGACGAGCGCGACGGAGCCGCTCATCAGCGAGCCCACGCCGCAGATGAGCACGGTGAGGGACAGCTCGGCCGGGTACTCCCTAAGCGTGCTGGACTGGAGCACGAAGAAGCAGGCCCAGGCGAGGCAGGCGATCATGACCATGATGGTTCCCTTGAGCCACCCCGCGCCGCCCTGGCCGTCGCTGCCGCCGGTGACGTGGTGCTGGCCCTTGGTCCACGGGAACTGCACGGCGGGGCCATGGTACAGGACCATCAGCACCGCCCCGGCCACCGTGAGCACCGTGCCGGCGATCTTTGACTGGCTGTGTAGGCTGCGCATCCGCACCTTCTCCATCCGCAGGATCAGGGCCAGCACGAAGGTGACGGCGGGCAGGATGTTGATCAGCGCCGACGCGAAACCGGCGGACGTCAGCTGCGCGCCCGTGAAGTAGAGGTTCTGGTCAAGCACGGGCCTGCAGATGCAGCGCAAACGAAGGTGTCAGTGGTATCAAGTAGAGTTCATTATCTGCACACGGTCAGGTCAATGTAATCAACCGGACTTACTCGAGAAATGCGAGCCCCATAATCTTGATGAAGATTCTGATGGTCATCTTCGGCCTCAGTCCCCTGTACATGTCAAGTGGGAGCAAATGTACAAATGGCACATTAGTCATCTTCCATGAATATATCAAGATCCAGGCAAAAATCGGAATCAGAGTGAACTCCGAAAATTGTAACTATGAATAAACGGTTTTGCTAATAATATGGTGAGATCTACTAGTCGCTCCCATGAATTAAAGGCCGGTTTTCAGTCACCGCCAGCTTGACACGTGGGGCCTTGTTGTTCAAAGCATGTAACGAACTGGAGCTGGTAGGCCCTCCAAATACTAATGGCCAATCAGGGCACACTGCCTAGTGGAGGTCGTCCAAGTGCGTTTAACCAGCGTCCAGCTAGCTAGCCAGATGTTCTCAAACAAAGAAAAAAACCAACAGATACCATATACCTGGCTATGTATCACTTTCTACTTGTGCTATGCCAGTCTGATATTCACTTATTCAGGTGGATCTACATATTCTGATTTAAAGCGTGACAGGGAAAGCCAGCAGCTTGCCGGTACAAAATAGAATAATAAGGTATAAAAGCTATACTTTTTCTGGATTAGGATCCAGGAGTGCTGCTCGTGCAGCTTGCACCATCTAAATGAGACAAAACTGAAAGAAGTGAAATAAAATGTGTTTGGTCGATCGTGGGATGATCGAGCAGGCAGCAGGACGATTGGCAAGTTGCCTATTATTGTTTTCTTTCCCAATCGATCTTTCTTTTCCAGAAGCTCCGTTCGAAAATAAGTAACTTAATTCGGTCTAGATACGGATGCATCTACACACTGAAACACGTCTAGATATATTCCTATCTAAGTAACGGAGGGAGTATTGTCCCTCCTCAAAGTTTTGTGTAGCTGAAAGAAGTGGTAGACCATTATGATATCTGTCAGCGTCATATATTTGCATGCCTAGCTAACGTAACTGGATTGATTGATCGAGTCATTTAGATGATGGGGCTCTGGCAGCCCTGCATATACTTGTGAATGCTGTGACCTTATGTGGTAAAACATGAACGGCCATGCATGCATGCACGTGGGAACCTTACCAGATGTTTGTCCTTGTATAAGAGATGTGTTGATTTGATCCTACCATATATGATGCACCTAGGCACGCACGCACGGCCGGCACGACGATGTACTGACAAGAGAATCGCGTGCATGCAGACGGTCATGGGGTGACGCGCGGGCCCACCTCGCCGGAACCCAGCTCTCCGGCTCCACTTGAGCCGGCGGGGCCGGCGACCGTATGAGAGAGAGGCAGAGAGAGAGATAGTGTTGAATGAATTAGATATGGAATTGGTAGTACCTCTCGAAGTAGAGGGCGAAGGGGGCCATGACGATGGTGGCGACGATGTTCCGGTAGACGACGAGGACGAAGTGGCTCATCCCGCCCTTGAGCGACGACACGGCGACGATGTACATCCCGGCGAACCCCACCTGCAGCAGCACCATCGCCAGGTACGGCTTGGCGTTGCTCAGAACCTTCCACCCCATGCCCATCTTCTTGCTGATCTCACTGGCTAGCTTCCTCTACTCAAAGTCCCAGGTCCTCTCCCTCTCTGGTCGCTAGCTCGAGCTCGGTTTGTCCTACACTAGCTAGGACGCAAGCAATGGCTGTGATGAAGTGAGGTGATGAGCTCACACCCAGACCGTCTCATTTATATAGCCGATGGCTGTGCTGCCGCGCAACAGTACGGAGGAGGGTGCAGGAGTTGGATCGATGCAAAGTGTAGATTACCACTGTAGCCATGGGGGGATCCGAGTCACGTATGCGCCTCCCTCAGCCTGTCCTGTCTTCCTAGTGCTGGCTTAGCAATATGTTCCATTCTCAGTTTAATATTCCACTTCCGGGCAAAGGAGGAAGAAGAATTAGCTAGTCTCTCTCTCTCTCTCTGTCACCACCTTTGGGTAGTAATAGTCATTCTGATACTAATTACTTATCGCAGATGTATATAGGCAAAGTGCTGTGTAAAATATGTCTAGACTCATTGAACCTGTGACTAGTAGTTTGGATTGGAGAGTATCTCCGTTTCAAATTAAGGGTCGCAATAAATGTATCTAGACGCATATATCGGTATCTTGATGTATCTACACAAAGTTGCGATACTTATTTTGGAAAAGGAGAAATATTTTCCATTTTTATCACTCATATATTTTTTTCCAAGAAAAATGCAGGGGAGCACGAACAGAGCGTGCCTATGACCGTGGGTTTGCACGCATATCTTTCGGGCCACCTGAGGAGAGTGCTTGGGACATGAATGACCGGAGCCGTCAGAGTCAAGGTCTGTGGGAGTTATGTTTATTAACTGGACATAGGCTTTTTCCACTTTGCCCCCATAGCTAGTGTTCTTGTACCGAGAACCATGCATCGAATGTTCATGACATGCGTGTGCATGCATGCACGCATTGGGCTAGGGTTAGAGATTCGGAGTACTATCAGAGTTAACCAGCTGACAAGTATCAGAGTTAACTAGCTGACAAGATCGATGTAGCATCCACCCTAGTTAACCGAATTCTATTCTCTTCAGCACAACTGCAAATCAAGTTATTCTTCCAAAAAAAAAAAGACTAGATCATATATATCTTCTCTCTGCTAATAAACTTATGATATGTGTTATGGTCGGCGATGGCGAGTTGGTCTTATTACATTGATTGGACGGTGTTAACAGCTGATCGTGATAAGACCAAATCTATCGGTGTCCCCATCTTAGAGCAAGTACAATAAGTCATAGTTAGCTGGCTATAAGAATTAAAATAGTATATTATTGCTTAGTTGGAGGAGAGAGAGGAGGAGAGAAGAGGTGATAAGGGGTGGCCCGATCTTCTCAGTAAGCAACAGTGGTGATGATGATCACAGGGTGATAGCAACGGAGGAACACGACGATGTAGTGGATGATAACTTGTATGACGCAACGAGATTTCTCGATTGGTCCCTGTCGCCAATGCAACAGCTCTCAACCCTACAAGATATTCGCAACTCCACACACTTGCGCACGTAGCCGCCGACCACGAAGCGGTAAGTTGCAATCTACTAATTCCCAATGGAACAACAGATCACACAAGACTTTCAGATCTACACGATATCAAGCAATATGGTGTAGGGATTCAATAGTTTTGCTAAAGCAAACAACTAAGAACTAGGGTTTATCTTAAACATGGTCTAAAGCAGCTAGGGGCGTCCTGGGCCCTTATATAGGCGTCCGGGACGACTTCTGGTCGAAAAGATACAAGAATAACCGACCCAGAATAGATCTGGTCGAGACAGACTCGGACACGGCTGGTCTGGGGGGCGGTCGACCGGGCCTGGGACCGGGCTGGCCGGTTCAAACCGGGCCTGGGACCGGGTTGCAACCGGGCGGGGGAATTGTCGCGTAGTAACCCTCCCGTTTGGCATCAGCGTGGCGCTCGGTTGGCGCCGGGGTGGATCCGGCCTAGCGCCCGGTCGGACCGGGCCAGGGACCGGGCGCGCCGGCATGGCGGCCGGTCTGACCGGGTGCTGGGCCGGCCTGGACTTCATCTTCTCCTCTCGCGCATGCCTCCCGCTCCTCCCTCGCGCGTCCATGAGATATCTTTATGTCCAGCTCCTTGTCCAGCTCCACATCCATCTTCACGTCCAGCTGCTCCTCTCCTCCTCGTGCGATGCTTGTCTCCTCTTCATACCTGATGATACATAAGTAATAGGACTTAGGTAGTATAAAGCTCTGACCAATCAAAGTATCGTTTAGGAACAAGTTCACATGTTGTTTAAGTAGCTTCGCACGAGCTCTTGTAATTGGTCCAATTCGAACTTCATTGGACTTGAGCTTCACAGCAGGTTCATCTTCAGTTGGTAATGACGGAGGTGGTAGTGAGGTAGGGATGTCCTCATCAAGAGGAGTGGGCTCTTAAGCAAGAGCCAACTCTAGCACGTGCTCCTAAGAACTTTGTGAGAGCGAAAGGTGGATCATACATTGATAAAGTACTAGTACAATTTTATAGCTCACTATTGTATATGTTGGCTCTAAGTTAGCTATAGATGACATGACACTTGACTTATAGTCGGCAGCTGGCTATACTATTAAACTTGCTCTTAGAGTAAGAACAATAGTATAGTCGGCAGCCGGCCATAACAATTTTGCCACATCATCTATAGTCAACTTAGAGCTAGCATGTACAATAGTAAGCATGGCTCACCTTTTAGTCTCACATAGTAACTAGGAGCACGTGCTAGAGCTGGCTATTAGATAAGAGCCCACTTCCCTTCTCTCTCCTAATCTCTCTCCTCCAACTAAGCAAACTTATTATATTTTATCTCTTATAGCCAGCTGACTGTATACCTTATTGTACTTGCTCTTAGACTGCTCATAGTGGGAGTAACATAGCTAGTAACATCACACATCTCAAGGCATTTTGGTGACATGGCATGTCAATAAATGAAGAAATAGAGTGAGGTGGTAACTAGCTATGTTACCATAACATCACACACCTCAAGGCAAAATGAGTCTACAACATAATAAATGACACAATGCATGACACCACATATAAGTTACTACCCACTATGAAGGTAGTAATCACTAGTCTAAGTTACTCCCCACTATGACCAGCCTTACAATAAGAAACAGCTAAATTGCACGTGTTTCTAAGATTATATTCCAATGTGGAGTTGTTATGATGAACTAAACCATGTGGCCTAGCTTCCCATTCAGCTTCATCAGAATAATAGTCGGGCATTTGAGCTTGTTCACCGTCCAATGTAGCTGGGCTAGTTTCAGTTTTACAGTAGCCTAGTTTATCGGTAGGACCTCGCATCATGGGATGGCACGGTGGATGCCCTGGTCGTGTTGGTAGTGGTGAACGAACGATCAGTGCCATGGGATGGCATGGCTGATAGGCTCGGGTTTGTTTGCCATTTTTTGTTGAGATTTTGTGAATCTTGATGACCACTACAAATAAAGAGAAGAAACAGAAAAGTAGCAATTGTTGTGTGTGACACACAAAAAAAACACACGTCTTCATCCTCTCTCATGCATACTCTCACTCTCTAAGACTCTCAATCTTTGTCTTGTTTTTGTTGATCATCATCATGCAACAACAAGTGGTATCAAAAAGCCTGCGGTGTTTGATCTGCCTCGCCACTGTTGCGCGTTGTTTGATCGGGGCAGAATGATGACTAGATCTCTGAGGGACGTAGATAAGGAGAAGAAGGACGAGCTGTCTGCGGCCTCAGCAACGAAGTCATTGGCACGACTGTCCCTAGAAGTCGACAAGGAATGACGTGTCGCCAAGCGGGTTATCCAAGGAGGAGGTGGATCGCATCCTCGGATGCTAACCAAGACCAACTACCATGAGTGGTCGCTGGTCATGAAGGTGCAGATGGAGGCGGATGGACATTGGGACGTCATCAACGATCTCAATGGCACCAACCGTGATGATCGACAAGCTTTGGTGTTCATCCTCAAGTGGGTGCCACCAGAACTGACGTACATCCTAGCTGTTGTGGGTACACTTTATGGATGTATCAACAGCGTGGCCTAGATCCGACAAGCCCGGGTGGCCCATAGACGGTGATGGGCCACATGCCACCATCACCGTCTATGGGCCAACCGGGCTTGCCGGATCTAGGCCACGCTGTTGATGCACCCATAAAGTATACCCACAACAGTAGCACCCGAAGTTCTCCGAGATTCATCATTCCTCCGACTTCATTTACCCGGATCCGAAGAGAATCTTGAAGAGCTTCGAAAACTTCCTTGTTTCCGACTTCATTCAACCGGAAATCATTTGTTTTTCTATAACGGTCACTTAGCATATTTTTCGCGCTCCTTCCTCTTTTCCCGCGCTAAATTTTTAGCACTTGCTTCTTCTAGACTTGCTCAGGCGGAAGAGGCCGCGGACGTGGAGGCGGAGCCGGCAGGGGCCAACAGCGCGCTGACGAAGTCAAAGATACTGGGTTCCGCGCTCCCCAAACTTACGAAGAGTACAGGGACATGCCATGCCTGGCCCACATGGATCCGGCTACTGGCAAGTCCTCCCACACTAACCGCAACTGCAAGTGGGTCAATGACCTAAAGGTCGACCCGGAAGCAGGATACCAGCGAGCCTGGAAGCACCGCCCATGCGGCAAAGGAGGCAAAGGCAAGAACAAGGAAAAGGACGAGGATAGTTCCGAGGCAATGGACGAGGACGACGCTTCGCCGGATCCCAAAGAGGCTTCCGCAGCTAACAAATCCAACCCCTTCGGCAAAAAGAGTGCTGGTGCATACCACACCTTCCTCAGAACACCAACAGTCTGAGCCAATAAATTAGCTCTTCGGATCCTGAACACCACAGTTCCGGCTGTGCCGCAGTATGTCGGGTGGTCGGAAACTCCCTGCACGTTTGATAGGGTGGATCACCCCACCATCATTCCGAAGGAGTGCTACACCTTGGTTGTATGTCCCCGCATCGACGGGTATGATTTCTCCAAGTGCCTCGTGGATGGTGGAGCCAGCCTGAACATTATGTACCTAGAGACTCTGGAGAAGATGCAGCTCACCAAGGAACAGCTCAAGCACAGCACCACCGAGTTCCACAGGGTGGTTCCGGGTAAAAAAGCAAACTCTCTGAGAAGCATTAGACTTCCCGTGGCCTTCGGCGATGTTAATAATTTTCGCGAAGAGATGATCACGTTCGAGGTTGTGCCCTTCAAGAGCTCCTACCACGTCATTTTCGGCAGTCCCACCTACCACAAGTTCCATGCAAGGGCATGCTACATCTACAATAAGCTCAAGATTCCGGGTCCTAACGGTATGATCACCGTATCCGAAGATTACAAGAAAGCTCGAGAGTGCGAGATAGGCGAAGTCGCCTTCACAGAATCTATGTTATCCGAAGAGGAGCTGCAAGGCTACAGAGCCGCGGTGGATCCAAAAGAGATGCATACCACCAAGAAGCAGATCTACAAACAGAAAAACTCGTTCAAGGCCGCGATAGACACCAAGAAGGTCGACCTCAAGGTAGGCGACAACTCCAAGCAGGTGTCGGTCGGAGCCAACATGGACCCCAAATAGGAAGACACGCTCGTCGAGTTCCTCCGCTCTAACATGGACATCTTCGTATGGCAACCTTCTGACATGTTCGGAGTACCAAGGAAACTCGCCGAGCACTACCTCAACATAAATCCGGGTGCCAAACCGGTGAAACAAGCTATGCGACACTTTGGAGACAAGAAGCACCGCGACATAGGGATGGAATTAGCAAAGTTACTAGAGGCAGGTTTTGTATTAGAAGTTATCCATACTGATTGGGTCGCAAACCCCGTCCTTGTACCCAAAAATAATTCTGAAATACTAAGAATGTGCATCGATTACTCCGACTTGAATAAGCATTGTCCGAAGGATCCGTTCCCCTTTCCGCGCATTGACCAAGTCATTGATTCGACGGCGGGGGTGGAACTTCTGTGTTTTCTTGACGCATATTCCGGGTATCATCAGATCCGGATGAAGAAGTCCGACCAAAAGGCAACCTCGTTCATCACACCCTTTGGCAATTACTACTACGTCACCATGCCCTTTGGTTTGAAAAATGCAGGTGCCACCTACCAACGTATGATGTAGTGGTGCTTGAAGGACTAGATTGGCCGAAACGTACACACATACGTCGACGACATTGCGGTCATGACCCGGAAAGGATCCGATCTGATCAGCGACCTCATAGAAACCTTCAAAAACCTCCGACGATACAAGATGATGTTAAATCCACTGAAGTTCGTCTTTGGCGTTCCAGCCGGAAAACTCCTTGGCTTCATCGTGTCTCATAGAGGCATCGAAGTAAACCCGGAGAAAATCAAGGCAATCTTGTGCATAAAAAGGCGAACTTGTCTCAAAGATGTGCAACGACTAACTGGTTGCGTTGCTGCAATTAGTAGGTTTGGTAGCCGTCTTGGCGAGAAGGCAGTACCTCTATACAAGCTGTTGAAGATAACAAACAAATTTGTTTGGGACGACGCAACAGATACAACACTTCAGGGGTTGAAGGAAATACTCACCTCCCCACCTATTTTAGCAGCCCCGGAAGAGTCAGAGCCTATGCTCCTCTACCTAGCAGCTTCCAACAAGGTCATTAGTCTCGTTATCGTGGTGGAGCGAAAGGAAGAAGGTCATGAACACGGAGTTCAGAGACCAGTCTATTACATTAGCGAGGTGCTGACGGGATCTAAACAACGATACCCTCACTTTCAGAAGCTAGCTTACGGTGTGTTCCTAGGTAGCCGGAAGCTGAGACACTACTTCCAAGAGCATCCCATGACAGTTGTGAGAAAGGCTCCACTATCAACGATTCTTAACAACGCTGACGCAACAAGACGCATAGAAAAATGAGACATAGAACTATCCACCTTCGACATCAACTACAAAGCCAGAACCTCGATCAAGTCCCAGATTTTGGCGGATTTCATCGCTGATTGGACAGAGGCTCCGGATGGCGAACCTGAACCGGAACCTGAAACTTGGGTCATGCACTTCGATGGATCCAAGCAACATCAAGGCTCGGGGGCTGGAGTTACCCTGAAGTCCCCTACCGGAGAAGAACTGTAGTACGTTCTGCAGATTCACTTCGAAGCTACAAACAACATGGCGGAATACGAGGCTCTACTACACGGTCTGCGCATCGCTAAGGAAATTGGGATCAAACACATCATATGTTGTGGAGATTCCGACTTGGTGGCACAACAAGTAGCCGGAACCTGGAACACCAGAAACTCCATCATGGCGGCTTATAGAGACGAAGTTGATGAGATCGCCAAGTGCTTCCTCGGATATGAAGTCAAGTACGTCAGGAGAGATGATAATACATCGGCAGATATGTTGTTCAAGCTTGGATCCGGCAGGAAACCCATTCCTCCCAGAATTTTCCTTGAGCACCTACGGATACCCTCGGTGAAGGGCACTAACCCGGAAAACCCAGATGTGGCAGTGTCTCCGGCTAAGGAGGTGATGGTAATCACTCCGGCTTGGACCAAACCTTTCCTGGACTACCTTATTGACCGCAATAAGTTGCCAGAGGTTGAAGTCCTCGCACGACAAGTCATCATACGAGCAAGATCCTACACAATAGTTGATGGAAAGCTCTACAAACGAAGTGCAAACGGGATATTTCTGAAATGCGTCTCAAATCAAGATGGCATTGAAATCCCCAGAGAGCTACACGCAGGTGATTGCGGGCTCCACGCCGCTCCCAGGTCCCTCGTTGCAAAAGGTTTTCGGCAAGGATTTTACTGGCTCACAGCTAAAGAAGATGCTGAGAAAATAGTGAAAACCTGCCGAGGTTGCCAGTACTACGCTACTCAACCAAATGCTCCGGCTCAGGAGTTCAAGACCATCCCTATCACTTGGCCGTTCGCGGTCTGGGGGCTAGATATGGTCGGAAAACTGAAAAAATCATCTCCTAGCGGGTTTGAGTACCTCTTGGTAGCTATTGACAAGTTCAGTAAATGGATCGAGGCAAAACCAGTGAGAAAAGCCGATGGTGCTACGGCACTAAAATTCGTCTGCAGCCTCGTAGTGAGATACGACATCCCACACAACATAATCACAGACAATGGCACGAACTTCGGTCAAGGAGAACTTAAGAATTATTGTAATGACGTAGGGATCCGGCTTGACCTGGGATCTGTGGCGCATCCACAGTCCAATGGGTAGGTCGAGCGAGCCAATGGCCTCATACTAGCCGGAGTCAAACCTTGCCTTGAAGAACCGCTGCGCCGCGCAGCCGGAGCTTGGGCTGATGAGTTAGATTCTGTTCTATGGAGTTTACGAACTACCCCTAACAGATCAACAGGGTTTACCCCTTTCTTCCTAGTATACGGATCTGAAGTTGTGCTTCCCTCCGACATCATCCACGACTCCCCACGAGTTTTCGCCTACAATGAAGATACAGCTGACGAGGCGAGACACCTATCAGTGGACCTGATCTAAGAAGCTAGGAATTTATCTGACCAACGCTCCACCATTTACTAGCAGAAACTCCGACGCTATCACAGTCGTCGAGTTCGAAATCGCTCGTTTAAGGAAGGTGACTTGGTCCTCCGCCTTCGATAGGTGAAAGAGCATAAGTGGTAATCTCCATGGGAAGGAGCCTTCATCATCAGCAAAGTGCTACACAATGGATCTTACTACCTCATGGATTTCCGAGAGTTAAAAGATAGACCCGCCAATTGGCACCGGAAACGTAAACGAGAGGATCCGGATGACATATACGATGAGACAGACCGCCCTTGAAATATAGCACAGCTACGTCCTTTCCACACTTAGCAACTTTCGCATTACATACTTTGTAATAGTTATACATGATCAATGAAATAAAGCATATGGTTCACTCTTTGAGTCTTTTACCTCCTTTAGTTGTTCATTTTTGGATCGTGTATGTTTTTCCGGCTAAAACCGCAGAGTTGGATGTTTCCGCCTAGGCGTGTATAAAAGTTGTGATTTCCAAAAATCGTCCTTTAGGACGTAAGGTTAAGTTTTCTGGTGGAAAAGATTTTCGTTGCGAACTTATGGATTCCTGGTAGTGATTGCCGACACCTTGGCTAGGGGCTTGTTTCCGCGGTTATTGACGGATCGCCATTGGGCTTCGTCACCGCAGGCGAGTGATACGCGTACAGCACGCGTCCGTTGGGAACCCCAAGAGGAAGGTGTGATGCGTACAGCGGCAAGTTTTCCCTCAGTAAGAAACCAAGGTTTATCGAACCAGTAGGAGCCAAGAAGCACGTTGAAGGTTGATGGCGGCGAGATGTAGTGCGGCGCAACACCAGGGATTCCGGCGCCAACGTGGAACCTGCACAACACAACCAAAGTACTTTGCCCCAACGAAACAGTGAGGTTGTCAATCTCACCGGCTTGCTGTAACAAAGGATTAGATGTATAGTGTGGATGATGATTGTTTGCAGAGAACAGTAGAACAAGTATTGCAGTAGATTGTATCGATGTAAAAGAATGGACCAGGGTCCACAGTTCACTAGAGGTGTCTCTCCCATAAGATAAATAGCATGTTGGGTGAACAAATTACAGTTGGGCAATTGACAAATAGAGAGGGCATGACAATGCACATACATGATATGATGAGTATTGTGAGATTTAATTGGGCATTACGACAAAGTACATAGACCGCTATCCAGCATGCATCTATGCCTAAAAAGTCCACCTTCAGGTTATCATCCGAACCCCTTCCAGTATTAAGTTGCAAACAACAGACAATTGCATTAAGTATGGTGCGTAATGTAATCAATAACTACATCCTCGGATATAGCATCAATATTTTATCCCTAGTGGCAACAGCACATCCACAACCTTAGAACTTTCTGTCACTGTCCCAGATTTAATGGAGGCATGAACCCACTATCGAGCATAAATACTCCCTCTTGGAGTTAAGAGTAAAAACTTGGCCAGAGCCTCTACTAATAACGGAGAGCATGCAAGATCATAAACAACACATAGGTAATAGATTGATAATCAACATAACATAGTATTCTCTATCCATCGGATCCCAACAAACACAACATATAGCATTACAGATAGATGATCTTGATCATGTTAGGCAGCTCACAAGATCCAACAATGAAGCACAATTAGGAGAAGACGACCATCTAGCTACTGCTATGGACCCATAGTCCAGGGGTGAACTACTCACTCATCACTCCGGAGGCGACCATGGCAGTGAAGAGTCCTCCGGGAGATGATTCCCCTCTCCGGCAGGGTGCCGGAGGCGATCTCCTGAATCCCCCGAGATGGGATTGGCGGCGGCAGCGTCTCTGGAAGGTTTTCCGTATCGTGGCTCTCGGTACTGGGGGTTTCGCGACGAAGACTATATGTAGGCGGAAGGGCAGGTCAGGAGGCGTCACGGGGGCCCCACACGCTAGGGCCGCGCGGCCAAGGGCCAGGCCGCGCCGCCCTAGTGTTTGGCCACCTCGTGGCCCCACTTCGTATCATCTTAGGTCTTCTGGAAGCTTCGTGTGAAAATAGGCCCCTGGGCGTTGATTTCGTCCAATTCTGAGAATATTTCCTTACTAGGATTTCTGAAACCAAAAACAGCGTGAAACAAAGAACTGGCTCTTCGGCATCTCGTTAATAGGTTAGTGCCGGAAAATGCATAAATATGACATAAAGTATGCATAAAATATGTAGATATCATCAATAATGTGGCATGGAACATAAGAAATTATCGATACGTCGGAGACGTATCAGCATCCCCAAGCTTAGTTTCTGCTCGTCCCGAGCAGGTAAACGATAACAAAGATAATTTCTGGAGTGACATGCCATCATAACCTTGATCATACTATTGTAAGCATATGTAATGAATGCAGTGATCAAAACAATGGTAAATGACATGAGTAAACAAATGAATCATATAGCAAAGACTTTTCATGAATAGTACTTCAAGACAAGCATCAATAAGTCTTGCATAAGAGTTAACTCATAAAGCAATAAATCAAAGTAAAGGTGTTGAAGCAACACAAAGGAAGATTAAGTTTCAGCGGTTGCTTTCAACTTGTAACATGTATATCTCATGGATATTGTCAACATAGAGTAATATAATAAGTGCAATATGCAAGTATGTAGGAATCAATGCACAGTTCACACAAGTGTTTGCTTCTTGAGATGGAGAGAAATAGGTGAACTGACTCAACATAGAAGTAAAAGAATGGCCCTTCGCAGAGGGAAGCATTGATTGCTATATTTGTGCTAGAGCTTTGATTTTGAAAACATCAAGAGAGTATAAAAGTAAAGTTTTGAGAGGTGTTTGTTGTTGTCAACGAATGGTAGTGGGCACTCTAACCCCCTTGCCAGACAAACCTTCAAAGAGCGGCTCCCATTTTATTTTATTTTTGTGTGGCACTCCTTCCAACCTTTATTTCACAAACCATGGCTAACCGAATCCTCGGGTGCCTGCCAACAATCTCATACCATGAAGGAGTGCCTTTTTATTTTAGTTTTATTATGATGACACTCCTCCCCACCTTTGCTTTCTCAAGCCATGGCTAACCGAATCCTTCGGGTGCCGTCCAACAATCACATACCATGGAGGAGTGTCTATTTTTGTTAATTAATTTGGGACTGGGAATCCCATTGCCAGCTCTTTTTGCAAAATTATTGGATAAGCGGATGAAGCCACTAGTCCATTGGTGAAAGTTGCCCAACAAGATTGAAAGATAAACACCACATACTTCCTCATGAGCTATAAAACATTGACACAAATCAGAGGTAATAAATTTTGAATTGTTTAAAGGTAGCACTCAAGCAATTTACTTTGGAATGGCGGAGAAATACCATGTAGTAGGTAGGTATGGTGGACACAAATGGCATAGTGGTTGGCTCAAGGATTTTGGATGCATGAGAAGTATTCCCTCTCGATACAAGGCTTAGGCTAGCAAGGTTATTTGAAACAAACACAAGGATGAACCGGTGCAGCAAAACTCACATAAAAGACATATTGTAAACATTATAAGACTCTACACCGTCTTCCTTGTTGTTCAACCCAATACTAGAAATTATCTAGACCTTAGAGAGACCAATTATGCAAACCAAATTTTAGCAAGCTCTATGTATTTCTTCATTAATAGGTGCAAAGTATATGATGCAAGAGCTTAAACATGAGCACCACAATTGCCAAGTATCACATTATCCAAGACATTTTAGCAATTACTACATGTATCATTTTCCGTTTCCAACCATATAACAATTTAATGAAGAAGATTCAACCTTCGCCATGAACATTATGAGTAAAGCCTAAGGACATATTTGTCCATATGCAACAGCGGAGCGTGTCTCTCTCCCACACAATGAATGCTAGGATCCATTTTATTCAAACAAAACAAAAACAAAAACAAACCGACGCTCCAAGCAAATTACATAAGATGTGATGGAATAAAAATGTAGTTTCACTAGAGGAACCTGATAATGTTGTCGATGAAGAAGGGGATGCCTTGGGTATCCCCAAGCTTAGACGCTCGAGTCTTCTTGAAATATGCAGGGGTGAACCACCGGGGCATCCCCAAGCTTAGAGCTTTCACTCTCCTTGATCATGTTGTATCATCTCCCTCTCTTGATCCTAGAAAACTTCCTCCACACCAAACTCAAAACAACTCATTAGAGGGTTAGTGCACAATTAAAATTCACATGTTCAGAGGTGACATAATCATTCTTAACACTTCTGGACATTGCACAAATCTACTGAACATTAATAGAATCGAAAAATCCATCAAGCATAGCAAAACAGGCAATGCGAAATAAAAGGCAGAATCTGTCAAAACAGAACAGTTCGTAAAGACGAATTTCTAAGAGGCACCAGACTTGTTCAAATGAAAATGCTCAAATTGAATGAAAGTTGCGCACATATCTGAGGATCACTCACGTAAATTGGCATAATTTTCTGAGTTACCTACAGAGAATTAGGCCCAGATTCGTGACAGCAAGAAATCTGTTTCTGCGCAGTAATCCAAATCTAGTATGAACCTTACTATCAACGACTTTACTTGGCACAACAATGCACAAAACTAAGATAAGGAGAGGTTGCTACAGTAGTAACAACTTCCAAGACTCAAAAATAAAATAAAGGTACTGTAGTAAAAACATGGGTTGTCTCCCATAAGCGCTTTTCTTTAACGCCTTTCAGCTAGGCGCAGAAAGTGTATATCAAGTATTATCAAAAGATGGTGCATCTACAGCGGGGCGGGGAGTTTTCTCAACCATGCATTGTATTTTGGATACATAAGTTTCAGAGGCTCCCTTTTCATTAGTCTTGGGCTTGCTACTCTCGTCAAACAAATTTTCAGGAACAAGCCAAGCATAATTATCATCTAAAGCTTCATGCATTGCTAGGAGCTTACAAGGTATTGGTGCTTTAATCTCCCCACCATCATTAACATTATTAGTGTACTTAATTCTATCCATATCCATCTTTTCAAGTGTTCTTTTAAAATCGGTGATCATACCAAGCCTATCATGCTTACTAAAAACTTTTCTAGCTTCTTTGGCTATATCCTCAAATTCTCGCACTAGGACTTTTAGAACAAAATCTCTCTTCTCTCCCCTCTCCATATCAGAAAGTGTAAGAAACATGTGTTGTATCATGGGGTTGAGACTAATAAATCTAGCTTCCATCATGCGTACCAAACAAACAGAGGCATCTTCATGAGTAGGGACAGCTTTTGCAAGGGGTATATCTCTTAGATCTTCATGCATACTAACATGGGTGAAAAATTCTTCTATATTATCTCTTCCAATTATAGACCCTTGTCCCACCGGTATATCTTTTACAGTAAAATTAAAAGGAAACATGATGAAATAAGTAAATGCAAGTAACTATTTTTTGTGTGTTTTTGATATGGAGATTGCAAACAAGATAGTAAATAAAGTAAAAGCTAGCAACTAATTTTTTTGTGTTTTGTTTTAATGCAGCAAACAAAGTAGTAAATAAAATAAAGCAAGACAAAAACAAAGTAAAGAGATTGGATGTGGAGACTCCCCTTGCAGCGTGTCTTGATCTCCCCGGCAACGGCGCCAGAAAAAGAGTTTGCTGGCGTGCAGTTGACGTGGGAGTTAGAAATCTCTGTGGTGTAATTTTCCTTCTCGTCCCCGGCAACGACGCCAGAAAAAGAGCTTGATACGCGTACAGGACGCGTCCGTTGGGAACCCCAAGAGGAAGGTGTGATGCATACAGCGGCAAGTTGTCCCTCAGTAAGAAACCAAGGTTTATCGAACCAGTAGGAGCCAAGAAGCACGTTGAAGGTTGATGGCGGCGAGATGTAGTGCGGCGCAACACCAGGGATTCCGGCGCCAACGTGGAACCTGCACAACACAACCCAAAGTACTTTGCCCCAACGAAACAGTGAGGTTGTCAATCTCACCGGCTTGCTATAACAAAGGATTAGATGTATAGTGTGGATGATGATTGTTTGCAGAGAACAGTAGAACAAGTATTGCAGTAGATTGTATCGATGTAAAAGAATGGACCGGGGTCCACAGTTCACTAGAGGTGTCTCTCCCATAAGATAAATAGCATGTTGGGTGAACAAATTACAGTTGGGCAATTGACAAATAGAGAGGGCATGACAATGCACATACATGATATGATGAGTATTGTGAGATTTAATTGGGCATTACGACAAAGTACATAGACAGCTATCCAGCATGCATCTATGCCTAAAAAGTCCACCTTCAGGTTATCATCCGAACCCCTTCCAGTATTAAGTTGCAAACAACAGACAATTGCATTAAGTATGGTGCGTAATATAATCAATAACTACATCCTCGGACATAGCATCAATGTTTTATCCCTAGTGGCAACAGCAGATCCACAACCTTAGAACTATCTGTCACTGTCCCAGATTTAATGGAGGCATGAACCCACTATCGAGCATAAATACTCCCTCTTGGAGTTAAGAGTAAAAACTTGGCCAGAGCCTCTACTAATAATGGAGAGCATGCAAGATCATAAACAACACATAGGTAATAGATTGATAATCAACATAACATAGTATTCTCTATCCATCGGATCCCAACAAACACAACATATAGCATTACAGATAGATGATCTTGATCATGTTAGGCAGCTCACAAGATCCGACAATGAAGCACAATTAGGAGAAGACGACCATCTAGCTACTGCTATGGACCCATAGTCCAGGGGTGAACTACTCACTCATCACTCCGGAGGCGACCATGGCGGTGAAGAGTCCTCCGGGAGATGATTCCCCTCTCCGGCAGGGTGCCGGAGGCGATCTCCTGAATCCCCCGAGATGGGATTAGCGGCGGCGGCGTCTCTGGAAGGTTTTCCATATCGTGGCTCTCGGTACTGGGGGTTTCGCGACGAAGACTATATGTAGGCGGAAGGGCAGGTCAGGAGGCGTCACGGGGGCCCCACACGCTAGGGCCGCGCGGCCAAGGGCCAGGCCGCGCCGCCCTAGTGTTTGGCCACCTCGTGGCCCCACTTCATATCATCTTCGGTCTTCAGGAAGCTTCGTGTGAAAATAGGCCCCTGGGCGTTGATTTCGTCCAATTCCGAGAATATTTCCTTACTAGGATTTCTGAAACCAAAAACAGCAGAAAACAACAACTGGCTCTTCGGCATCTCGTTAATAGGTTAGTGCCGGAAAATGCATAAATATGACATAAAGTATGCATAAAACATGTAGATATCATCAATAATGTGGCATGGAACATAAGAAATTATCGATACGTCGTAGACGTATCAGCGAGCGTTTTCGGCTAAAGGTCTTCCGGCTCGCGGAAGGTCAAATAAGCAAGCCAGAAAACTTAGAAACTAGCACTTGCTTTTCCAACAAACGAAACATGCATATAATGATAAACGGATAGCAGGATAAGTTTTTTTCGCCCATGCATTTGTTTCGTCCTAGCTGCTTAAGAATATTTAAGTTATATTACAAACCCTCGATGGGGCCAAAATGATGCATTGTTTTCTTCCCGCAGGAATGAGTTTCTTACTTCTCCTTGATCGGAGCAGAACAGCCTTCATCGTCAGCTTGCGACTTGGTTTTCCCTTCAACATCAGCTCGTGGCTCGCTTTTTTCTTCGTCCCTAGCCGGAGAAGACACATCATCGTCATCGCCTTCTTTAGTTTCTTCAGCCGGAGAAGTAGCGCTGCCCTTGGACTTGTGTTTCTCGGCCTCCTTGGAGCTAGTCCAGGTAAATTGACTGTCTTCGCCGGATCCAGTTGGTCGCGTCTCCGCTTCACGTTCCTTCTCAAGCTCCGCTTCGAGAGGTTTGTCGGCGGGAAGCACTACCTTGTCATAAAATTCTTCATGACAGATACGCTGTGCGATCCGGGTGTCATAACCACTGACTGCATCCAAGAGTGCGTTCACATCTGAGGACGGAGGAACACCGGAAGTGACTCTGTCAAGGTTGAGCTCCGGGATATGGGCTAGGCACATTGCCAAGGACATTGCAGCAGCACCTCGAGCTCATGAGGCTTGGAGATCAACGACTAGTTCCGGCAGAATGTCCATCCTCTGGATAAGGTCGCGGACATCGCAAGTACGGCTGTCCTTGATCGCCAAGTTGTGGCAGATCTTCTGGCAGGATGAGATCAAGTCCTTGCAGTCGTCTCCGGCGAGCTGGATCAAATCGTCGCGCGGAAACATGTTACGGCGTCCTTCATCATATCCCAATGGTTCTGCACAACAATTTTGATCGGAGTTAAGCATTAAATTAAAGTATCAGAGACTTGGCTGACCTTGGGTTTCCGGATGCTTACCCATGACATGAGCGTTGAGAAGATCCCAACCTTTTTCCGTCGTCGTCATATAGTTCCGAAGCCCCTGGACTTCATTTTGCAGTTTTTTCAGCGTTTCGCCATCAACTTTCCGCTTAGCCACCAAGCCAGCCTTTTCTTTGATAAACTCGGAGTTTTTCTCGGACAATTGCTTCTCAGCAAGTTCTCGCTTTTTCTCCGCCTCTGCTAGACTTGACTCCAGGTCCTTGTTAGCGGAGCGCATGGTTTCGAGCTCTGATGAAGCAGTGGCCAAGGAAGTAGATGCACCTGTTCAAATAACAGAAGTAAGTTTCAAGATCGGAATTTAGGAGACAAAATGCTTTGGCCGAAACCATTCTTTGAGCTTCCGCCAGCTGTTTCTCCAGCTCCGCAATCTTTTCCTTAGCAACGTGGATTTTATCCGCCTGGTTCAGGGTAACACGGCGCTGCAAGGCGATGTTCTTGTGAAGCTCATAGTGCAGCGCTTATTGTTCCTATAACAGAAACAAAGCAGGAATAAGTTTTGCATGCGTTTTAAAAATGTTGACCTTTTCGAAGCATTATTGCCAGAGATATTTCCGCCATAACGCTTGGGGACTACTACGACACATTAAAAATATTTTTCAGTATAGTTTACTCAAAGTATCCAGGTGCTAACTCTTGTTAGTTTCCGCCTAGATACTTGGGGGCTACTGGGAGGTACCTTGCGCTTGACGAGGAGCTGGTCGCGGAACTGTCCGATCTCCTTTTTGAAATTCCGAGTCTCCGAAGATTCAGTGTCAGCTTTGCCCCAGGCGTTGTTGAGCATGGGGTTTGGCAAATCTTGATCTAGCTCCCACTTTTCCGCTTCAGTGAGTTTATTGAAAAACTTGTGAGAATATGCTTTCGGGGTGGAGACAAGGACGGAAGGATCACCAAAGTTCTTCGGAAATCCGATGTCATCACTAGCCGTAGCTTCAACCCGTTCCGAAGAGTTAACCTCCGCCTCCTCTGGACCTTGGACCTGGGCTTCTTCTGGAGCAGGTCGCTTCGCTCCGGAGCTGCTTCTGCCCCTTTCTTGCTACTCACTAGAATAATTTCCACTTGAGCATTCATAGCGGGACTGGGGGAAGGTTGAGCTTTAGGCGGAGATGGTTGTGGAGCAGCGTTCGAGGCGCTTGGAGGAGTTGGAGTGATGGGACCAACAGCCAGAGATGCTTTCATATACTTTGTAATGGGCTTCTGGATGTTGGCCCGAGCAGTGGTGGTTGTTGGGTTCCTATAGCAAGCAAACGAAATATATAAGTAACAAAGTTACAGAGTTAAAGTGAGATATGTCTTGGCATTTTTGGCGGAGGCCTCGCCGCTAACTCCGGCTTCGGAGCCAGAAACCTTGGCGCAGGGACGCTTGGCGGTTCGGGAAGCACCTTTCTTGGGAGCTTGCTCCTCCTCCTCATCGTCGTCCTCCGGATCCTCCTCCGCCCCTTCGGCGCTAGTAGGTACTCGGGTCACATTTCTAAAGTCTTCCTCCGCCAAAGTATTGAGCTGAAGAGGAAAATATGGAAAATTTAGAACACTTCAAGAATGAGAAGTTAAAATGACTGAAGTACGAATACATACCGGAGGACACTTGTTGTTGATGGCGATGTCTTTGCCAATTTCCGGGACCGGTTGAACCCGGGTAATCTTCACAAGTGTTCAGATCCTCTTGCTCAGAGAATCCATCGGCAGATTGTCGCGGGTCACTCGCAATTGGTCTTCGACCCCGGAATATTCGCAGATCAGCCGCTTATTATATTTGAGCGGCTGAATCCAGCGAGTGAACCAGCTGAGGGTTAGGTCTATTCCGGTTAACCCATCGCGGACTAACTAGGAAATCCTTCATGCTGCCCTATCCAATTCCGGGTGTTGGGCGAGGGCAGGAATGAAGCTCCAGCTGGTTAAATCTTCTAGGGCTTGTTGATGAACTTTGGGAGGCCCTCGTGGACGTCCGGAACCTTGATGTTCTTCACATAGAACCATCCGGCGTTCCAGTACCAGACGGACTCGTGCGACGAATGAGGCGGATACATCCTCTGAGGGTGGAGCATGAATGTCATGCTTCCGCAGTTCACCATAATCTTGTGTTTGGTCTCCTTCTTGATGCGAAATAAAAACCGCCAAAGACGAATGTTGGGGCGGATTCCGAGATGCCCTTCGCAGAGCGTCATGAAGTTTGAGAGAAGAAGATAGGAGTTGGGGCATATGTTTTGTGGCTGGAGGCCATATGTGTTGAGGACGGAGAGGAAGAACTCGGAGCAGGGAAGCGATAGGCCGCGCTCCACCCAAGCCTTGGTGAGGACACGTTCGTCGGGATCCAGCTTGGGGGTGATGGAATCTTTCATGAAACTCCAATCCGGAGCAATCCTGCTCTCCTCCTGGAAAGCTCTGAGCTCCGAATCTGTTACCTCACAGGGCCACTACTGACCCTTTTCTCCTTCGTGGTTCCGGGCCTTCGATCCTTTCTTTTGTTCCACTTCTAGAACCTTAGCAGCCATTCACGCTTGTCCTTCTATCTCCTCCCGGATCTCTTCAACTGTGGGGATCCGACCTAAGATGTTGCTGGAAGAGGTGGAGAACGGTTGAGCTAATCTGGTGTCGGAAATGTGGGGTGGAAGGAAAGCTAATGGCTCAGGGCAACTTGGATCCGATGATTTTGGGTCTGGGCTACTCGGAGAACTACCGGTGCACTTATGTGAATTTGTGCACATGTTTCCGGCTGCATGCATATGTGAAATGGTTTGAGTAGCCGGAACTAAACTAGCTAGCTACGTCATCTTCTACGAGTCCGGTGGACTTACCAGCAATGGCGTGGCGGTTCCACGTGGCGCCGGTGAGGTCGAGGTCGTCGAACTTGGTGCGTAGATCTTCGGCTGACCACGAATCGGCGGAGGGCGAAGTTTCCTGATCAACCGTGCGTAGCTCGGGTCGAGAACGGCCTTTGAGAGGCGGCTGATGAAGTTTACCGGGCAGAAGTTCGCCGGAGACGAGATCTGTCGGGCGGCGCTGGCGCGAGGTAGGATATGAAGTGTGAATGCGGTGAAAGAATGAAACTTATCGAACGCGAGGGGTATTTATAGACTCTGCGCGGAGATTCGTGAGCCGGATCCATCGGTGGGAACGGAACGGTCGCGCCGTTGGATGACCGCCACGTGTCTTAGGTCAAAGCAGTGAAATCGATGCAGTGGTGACCTAACTGCACACTACCAAAATTTCCGGCTAAAGATTCGCATCTCCGAAAATTTAACGCGGGAAAAGAGGAAGGAGCGCGGAAAATCTGCTAAGTGACCGTTATAGAAGAACAAATGTTTTCCGGTTGAATGAAGTCGGAAACAAGGAAGTTTTGGAAGCTCTTCAAGATTCTCTTCGGATCCGGGTAAATAAAGTCGGAGGAATGATGAGTCTCAGAGAACTTCGGGGGCTACTGTTGTGGGTATACTTTATGGGTGTATCAACAGCGTGGCCTAGATTCGGCAAGCCCGGGTGGCCCATAGACGGTGATGGTTGCATGTGGCCCATCGGGAGGCCCAATTGCTGTAGATCAAGATGGATGAAGTCCAGCTCAGGTAACAGGAGCCGGATCTTAACCGCCCTATGAAGATAGTCGGATCTATGAAGGCCCATGAAGTATCCAGATCCAATACGGCGCATAAGGAAAGGTGGATCCTTGACGTGCATGGCAATGTAGTATTCCGTAGTTAGGCAACTTGTATTCCGGCTAGGACTCTCCATGTAACCCTAGATCCGGACGTCTTTATAAGCCGGATCCTGGGAGCCCTAGAGGCACAACCACAACTCATTGTAACAAAGCGAAAGCACCCAAATAATTCCAGACAAGCAGCAGTAGGCCCTGTCATCGTGCAGGTGTTTGGAAGCTGGGTAACTCGCGTACCACCATCCCGAGGACACTCCGTGCAATGGCCCCTACTTCTTCTCCCCCTCGTGAGGATCCCTCCTCCGAGGTACCGTCGAATAGGCAACAACACTAGTAGTCAAGGCGCCACCGCCCAGGAGGCGCGGGAGATGATCAAGACCACGCACCTCAGCAACGATCGCGTTTGAGAGGTCAAGGCAGACACTCTTCTCTCCCTGCACTTGAAAACTTCCAACATACAAAACTTTACACAATTCTTTATTAGCACCATTAGTTCAAGTGCAGTTCTAACATATATCAAACATCTATTCAATCAGTAGCTACTGTTGCAACTCTTCAAAAAGCTCTTTGATCAAGAGAACTCAAAAAGAAATAGATTAAGAGGCAAATTCTAATAGTGGCAGAAATCTTTCAAAATAGAACAGTAGGTAAAGATTGATTTTTTTCGAAAATCTTCTATTGCTCATCTCGAAAGGTGGTCAACTAACAAAAGTTAGATAATAAGCTGGGGCATATGCGCAAAAATTGGCAGCTAAAAATTCCGCTCTGGCTATTTATACGTTTTTTATGGTGACAGCACATAATCTGTTTTCAGGCAGCAACTTCCCCAAATCTTATTTTCTTCCTATTAGAGGCTATTCTTGGCACAAAAATAAAATAAAAATGATAAGGAGGGGTTATTACAGAGGCAATAACTTCCAAGACTCAACAAAAAAAATTACAGAAATAAAACATGAGTTATCTCCCAAGAGTGCTTTTCTTTAATGCCTTTCAGCTAGGCGTAGAAAAAGAGCTAGCATCAAGTATTATCAAGTGAACAAGCATCAAGATTAATACAAGAAGTCTTTTCAACAAGGATTTGTATTTTATAAATATAAGTTTTAGAAGACCCTTTTTGAGCACTTTTAGGTTCACTATTTTCATCAAATGGATTTTCAGGAACAATTCAATCAAAATTCTTTTCCCAAGCTTCATGTATCGCTACAAGTTTGAAAGGTATTGGTATCTTAATTTCTTTCCTATTTTTGGTTTCGTCTATTTTTTCAAGTGTACCAATAATATCTACACATGAGCCTATCATCTTAAACCAATCAAAGACTTTTCTAGATTCTATAACAACATCTTTAAATTCTTTAAGTAAAGTTTTTAGGATAAAATCTCTCTTTCCATCATCCTCAACCTCATGAAGTTTAAGAAACATTTGCTGCATTATGGGTTTAAGGATAACAAATCTAGCCTCCAACATTTGAACTAAATAAGCTGCAACATATCCATAATTAGGAGCAAGTTCTACCAGGGATTTATCCTCAATATCTTTATGCTTACTAACATGATTGAACAATTTTTCAATGTTATATTTCCCAATTATAGAACCACTACCTACTGATAGGTCCTTCAGATCATACTTAGGGAACAACATAATGAACTAGAAACAAAATGACAATTATAAAAGAAACTATTTTTTTGTGTTTTTGATATAAAGAAGCAAACATGACAAAATAAAGTAAACTAAGCAAAACTATAACAAAGTAAAGAGATTGGAGATGAGAGACTCCCTTGCAGAAATCCTCTTTGTCCTTGGCAACATTGCCATAAAATCTTGATGGCGTGTGATGGGGCTTGATGGAGTGTATTAATTCGTTCCCCGGCAACGGTGCCAGAAAAAAGTCTTGATGGTGCTTGACGTCACACCGTTGGGGAACCCCAAGAGGAAGGTATGATGAGCACAACAACAAGTTTTACCTCAGTAAGAAACCAAGATTTAATCGACCAGTAGGAGAAAGGCGAGACTTCTGAAGGTGTTGCTAGCTGACTAGTGGCAGGGCTCACTACCAGCATCATTAACAATGTGGAACCTGCACACAACACAACCAAAATACTTTGCCCCAACTTACAGTGAGGTTGTCAATCTCACTGGTTTTGCTGAACACAAAGGATTAAACGTATTGAGTCGAAGGAAATGTTTGCAGTAATTAAAGAGAATAGAGCTTACAGTAAGTTAACAGAATAGGTGAAAGAGCAAAGTCTAAACTCCGGGTTTTGTGTGTTTGATGACAACACTCGAATAATCTCACCGTGTGCTTTGAGTGTCTTTGTTAGATTTGCAAGTGCACGGTGACCTCGCTGGACACGTCAAAATCGGAGGACTGAAGCGTAGCTCATAGCTTTTCTGGTTTTGTGTGTGTATCGCGAGGTGCATGGTTGGAGAGAAAAAGGGGAGAAATACAGTTTTGTCAGGCCGGTACTACCGGTACCAGTAGCGGTAGTACCGCTATCCCTACTGGTACCGCCCACGGTACCGCTCTGTAGCTCTGCGCTGATTTTGACCCACAGTACGAGTTACAGTACCTCTGCGGTACCTGGAGCGGTAGTACCTCCCACGGTACTGCTCAAGTACCGTAACTTGTTACGGCAGTACCGCTTCGGTACTGCTGTGGTACCGCTTTGAGTCATGTAAGGTTTGGACCCCATTGCGGTACCTCGAGCGGTACCGCGAGCGGTAGTACCACTCTGTGCCCACGTGGACAAGATCTGTGGGATTTCAAACTCAGAGAGGTAGTACCGCTTACCCAAAGCGGTAGTACCGCTTAGGAAAAAACTGGACATAACGGTTGGATTGCGGGGGGCCTATTTAAAGGGCCCTTCTTCCCCAACTCGTTTTGAGCTCTTCTCTCTCTCTCCTCCATTGTTGCTGAGCTCAAACTGAGTGGATCTCCCTCCCTACCCAATCAATCTTGCTCATACTTTGAGGAGTGGTGGAGGAGACCCCGATCTATTGTTCTACCGAGAGAAATTTCACCAATTCGTGGTAGTCCTTAGTGGATCTTGGTGGTAGAGTTCCTATTGTGGAATCTTGGAAGAAGTGCACCTATGGAGGCTAGCTTGGTGTTGTACTAGCCCCATAGGTTGTTGGGAGCCTCCTTGTGGTGTGGAGCTCGCCCCAACCTTGTGAAGGAATCACCGCCTCGACCGGTGCCATAGTGGAGAAGGGGGAGAACCTTCGTGGAGCTCTCTCGAGGAAGAAGGTGAGGCCTTCCTTCGTGGTGTGGCCGTCTAGCCTCTTGTGCAAGGCTAGCACCTCCTCAACGCAGACGTACTCCCTTTTGTGGGAGGAACTGTGGGAAACAAACCTCGCCTCGTCTCCGCGCCCTCCGGTTGTCCCGCTCCTTACTCTTACTATCTTGTTTGATTCCTTTGCTTGTTGTACTTGTCTAGTATCATAGTAGGAACACCGCCATTGCTAAAGCTATCACATTTACCTTCCGTTGCACTAAAACTCAAAAAGGCTAAAAATTGACGTAGCGTCCATTCACCCCCCCTCTTGTTCGCTACCATCCATTCAAGTGGTATCAGAGCGAGGTTTTCTTGCTCGGGCTTTACCGCCTAAGAAATGGCCGAACAAGAGACGGTTGTGAATGGGTCACCTTCCCTTGAGCCACCCGCTCCATCATCTCCCATCGATAGCACTACGGCTACGTTGGATGACCTCAAGAAATTGGAGTCATCCATCGTTAACCAAATGAAGGCAATGATGATGGAGTTGGTTGCTCAAAAACCAACCCCTATCGTAGACCCTAAGGCAAGTGCCGAGGATCCCCCACCAAAAGTTAACCAATTTCCTCTTGTTGATTTTGTCGCGCAATCGACAAAACATCCACAAAAGGAAGGGCTTGGGGAGACCGGCACTTCAACAAAGGGGAAGGATGAGACACCGGTTGCGAAATGTCTAGGGAGTAATCATGTGGTGCCACCACCAAGTGATTACACCATAAACGTTCCAATACCTATGCCACATATCTTGTCGCATGGTTCACCACCGTTACTTGAGTCAAATAACTTTGAAAATTGGCAATTCTTAATGCGTTCTCATGTGCGCAGCGCATCTACCGAGCTTTGGCGTATCATCAAGGAGGGCTACTCACCACGAGACCCAAAGAGCTTGACAAGAAGAGAAGTGGTGGATGACCAACTCAATGCCGCCGCCATCAACATGATTCACATGGTCGTCACGCCCAAGGATCGCGCTCATATCCGCTCGCTCAAGACCGCCAAGGAAGCATGGGATAAACTCGACAAGCTCTTCCTCGGTAATGTGAGCATCCAAAGCTCTCATTTTTATGAAGTGAACAACATGGCCGACAACTTTGTCATGAATGAAGGAGAGTCCCCCGAAGAAATGTATCGGCGTCTTATCGCTCTTGCCGTACAAATGCAAGATCTTGGAGCAACGTTTGTGGATGACCATTGGATCAAGCGCAAGTTCTACAACGCTCTCCTCCCTTATGAGGAAGTGAAGTTGACGGCCATCCGCCAAAACGCCTCCTTCCGTGCTATGACATCCGATGAAGTTCTTAGCGAAGTCATTGCTTTGGACATCTCCAAGAAGAATGCGGAGGATCTTGTTGCTCGCGCCCACAACACCTGCAAGCCCAACCTTGCATTGAAGATGAAGGTACATGAGGCTAGTTAAAGCGATGAGGATCCCATTGAGTGGGGACCGGATGATCTCAAGACCAACTATCATGAGCACATGGCTCTCGCCGCCAAGAAATTTTGGGAGGGAAACAAGTACCGAAGCACAAGACCAAGAAGATCACGTGATTCTCCAAGAAGCTTCTCCAAGAGTCCAAGGGAGGGGCAAAGGGGGATAACATGCTACAATTGCGGCGACAAGAATCATTTTGTTGCGGATTGTATGTTTGAGAGAGGATAAGATAATGGTGGAAGGCTGTCCGCAAGGAAAAGTTCAAGTCTCTCTCTAAAGGATTCTCCAAGTTCTCCTCCAAGCCCGATGACGACAAGGTCTCCTTCACCAAGAAGCCTAGAGCCTTCATCATTCGAGAAGAGTACTCCTCCAATGAGGATGAAGAACATGAGGACAAGAGCTCCAACAAAGAAGGAGAGGGAGTGGACGCCATCGCCATTACCACTCCCTCTAGCTCCCTCTTAGACTCTCCTAATGAGAACCTCATCACCCACAACGCTCATTGCCTTATGGAAAAGGTATCCACGGAGGTAGAACCCCCTTCCAAACTCTCATCTTCAACTAATGCCTTATATATTGATGATGCCACTAGTCTCACCGTTAAGCGTGAGATTATGGGTTTGGATTCTTTTCTCACTAACATGCAAGGGGATACCAAGACTCATGTTGGGGCTCTCTTGGGCCAACTTGGTGCGGCACAAGACCTTATAGAGGAGAAGGAGAGGCTTGAAAGGGAGGCGGCAAATGAGATTGCCTCTCTCAATCAAGCGCTTGAAGAAGAACAAAATTTGCGCATGTCTCTTGAAGCTAGTGTCATCATCCTTGAAGACTCCAACAAGGCTATTATCTCCCAACTCACCAAGGACCGAGACCATGCTCTTGGTTTGATGGGTGAGCTCAAAAAGAAGATGATCTCTCTCGAGGAAGCTAACAAAGAGAAAGATGAGGAAGAACCCAACTCTTGCCACGACGAGCTTGTTGATCAAGTTGCTTCCTTGAGGAAGCACAATGCTCTTCTCTTGGAGGTCAATGCTCTTCAAGAATAAGCCTTGGATGAATATTACCGCGTGTGCAAGGAGAAGACCTCATGTTGCAACCATGAAGAAGAAATTGCCACTCTTGAGACCACCAAGGCCAAGCTGTTGAGTTTGAGTAGCATGCAAGAAGAGTATTTGGTGGAATGCCTCCGCATGAGCAAAGAGAAGGCCACTTGTTGTGATCATGAGGAAGAAATATCTGCCTTGAACAGGAGGGAAGCCAAGCTCATGGAGGTCAATTCCATGCAAGAGGAAGCATTGAAGGGGTATTTTCCTTTGAGCAAGGACCGTGCGTGTTGCACTCATGAAAGTGACATTGCCAAGATGGAGAGTGACAAGCGTATACTCATGAAAATGAACGCTCTCCAAGAAGAAGCTTTGATGGAACACTTCCGGGTGAACAAGGCAAAGGAAGTCCAAGTGTTTGATATTTGTCACCCTCACCCGGAGCATGAAGATGAAGTCAATCGTTTGAAGGCCAAAATTGATGGACTCCAAGTTCAAGCCAAGTACTTGGAAGGAGTCATTGGAGCCAAAGAGGGCTCTTGCAATGAAGGAGGAGTGGCTACCAAGCCAAAGAGGAAGAGTAATAGGAGGACCAAGAAGAAGAAGAAGAAGGAGAACATGGAGATCAACCATGAGGAGAGCGATGCTAGCTCAAGAAGGGATGGAGTACCCAACTCCGCCTCGAAGGGTTTCGCCGGCTCTAACAACCCTTCTCATGTTCTTTTTGTTGATTACTATGGACATATTCGTGCTCGCTTTATTGTTCCTCAAGAGGACAATGTTGATTGGACTATTTGGGTTCCCAAACCCCTTGTTACTAACATGATAGGACCCATTGAAAAATGGGTACCTAAATCCAAGACTTGATTCCTTGTAGGACTATGCTTCCAGTTGCGCAAAGTGGGTGGTTTATAGTGGAGCCACAAGTCATATGACCGGAAGCAAGAATATTGTTGTCGACCTCGAGCCTTCTCACTATACCGTATCATATGGCGACAACACGTGCTCTAAGGTATTGGGTCTTGGCAAGGTGGTGGTAACACCCGACATCTCACTTGTGAATGTCCTCCTTGTCGAGACCCTTGGTTACAACTTACTCTCCGTTCATCAAATTGCTCATATGGGTCTATGTACTTTCTTTGATGAACATATGGTGGTCCTCTTGTGGAGCAAGACACTCCGTGTAGCTTTTGTTGAATATGTAGAGAACGGATGGTATGTTGTTGATTTCTCCGGAAAAACAACATCTTCCGCTCTTTGCCTATTCGCCAAAGGTGACAATGGTTGGTTATGGCATCGCCGACTAGCCCATGTAAACATGAGGACTTTGCAAAGTCTCCACAAGGGTGGCCACATTCTCAGACTAAAACAAGATGTCTCCTTTTTGTAAAGATCGTGTTTGTAGGGCTTGCGTACAAGGAAAAATGCATGGAGCTCCTCACAAGGCCAAGACTATCATCTCTACCACAAGATGCTTGGAGCTCCTACATGTTGATCTCTTCGGTCCACCGTCTCATGAAAGTCTTGGAGGAAAGAAGTATTGCCTCATCATTGTTGATGACTATTCACGCTATTGTTGGGTATTCTTCTTCAAGTACAAGAGTGAGACTCAACGGACCATGATGGAGTTTGCCAATCAAGTTCAATGCAAGTACGACAACAAGATCCTCGCAACAAGGAGCGACAACGGAACGGAGTTCAAGAACTACACCTTGGATGACTTCCTCGGCGAAGAAGGAATCCAACATCAATACTCCACGCCATATACTCCCCAACAAAATGGGGTCGCCGAAAGGAAGAATCGAACCTTGATCGAAGCCGCTTGAACCATGATGATGGAATACAAGTATAACTACAATTTTTGGGTGGAAGCTATATCTACCGCATGCCACGCTACTAATCGTCTCTACTTTCACAAAGGTCTTGAGAAGACACCATATGAGATTCTCACCGGCAACAAGCGAAATGTGTCATATTTCAAGGTCTTCGGATGCAAATGCTATGTGCTTGTCAAAGACACACGTCTATCTAAGTTTGATTCAAGAGCTCAAGAAGGAATTTTCGTTGGCTATGCTACGGATTCTCACGCCTATAGAGTCTTCAACAAGTCAAGTGGGCGAGTTGTAGAATCTTGTGATGTCACATTAGATGAAGATGATATATCTTTGGAGGAGCGAAGTTCTTCTTGTGAGAAAGGAGATGTAATTCCCCCGGATGACATAGGAAGGATGGGTGTTGGCATTCGCCGACCTCAAGAGCTACCTTCTATGAGTACCGGGGAAGGACGAAGTTCCACCCAAGTGGAGCCATCTACACCACAAGGCCAAGCTTCTTCCGTTGATCTTACAAGTGCAAGCCAACCTCTACAACAACCTCAAGTTCAACCTCAACAACTACAACAATAATCAAGTACAAGCTCACCTCAACAAGCTCAAGAACAACATCTACCGCAAGCTCAAGAACAACATTTACCACAAGCTCATCTACCACAACAACCAACATCAAGTGACCAAGGCCAAGCTTCAAGTTCTTCTCCGAGTGGTTCGGGGATGATCTTTATGGACAATACCATTCCTAGTACCCCCGAGTCATCCGGCTCTCATGATGATGATGCTCCCTTCAACAACAATGGAGGTCAAGGCGGGGACCTAATCCGTGATGAAGGCCAAGAGGACCCACAAGAATCTACTCATTTAGCCGACACTCGCCGTGAAGATCCTACTACAAGACACTTGCGCCTCAAGTCCCATTCCTTGCGTAATGTCATTGGTGATCTAAAGAGCAAAGTAACCACCCGGAGGCAACTAGCAAACTTTTGTTAGCACCACGCCTTTGTCTCTATGGTGGAACCACTCAAAGTTAATGAGGCTCTTGAAGATCCCGGTTGGTTGATTGCAATCCAAGAGGAACTCAACAACTTCAAGAGGAATGATGTGTGGACTCTCATGAAGCGACCCAATCATTGCCGCAATGTTATCGGCACCAAATGGGTCTTCAAGAACAAGCAAGATGAACATGGCATGGTCATCCGCAACAAAGCAAGATTGGTGGCACAAGGCTATTCTCAAGTCGAAGGCGTGGACTTTGGTGAAACCTTTGCACCCGTTGCAAGGCTTGAGTCCATCCGTATCCTTTTGGCCTTTGCCTCTTATCATGGCTTCAAGTTGCAACAAATGGATGTCAAGAGTGCTTTTATTAATGGTCCTTTACATGAGGAGGTGTATGTGAAGCAACCCCCGGGATTTGAGGACCCCCATTTCCCGGACCATGTCTTCAAGCTCAAAAAGGCCCTATATGGACTCAAACAAGCTCCTAGAGCTTGGTATGAGCATCTAAAGGAGTTGCTTGTAGACCGTGGTTTAGAAGTGGGGAAAATTGATCCCACTCTTTTTACTAAGAAAGTCAATGGGGAGCTTTTCGTATGCCAACTCTATGTAGATGACATCATATTTGGCTCGACTAACACAAAATTCAATGATGAGTTTGCTACGTTGATGAAAAATAGGTTTGAGATGTCAATGATGGGTGAACTCAAGTACTTTCTTGGGTTCGAGATCAAGCAAATGCGACAAGGCACCTTCATCAATCAAGCAAAGTACCTCCAAGACATGCTCAAGCGCTTCGATATGAAGGACGCCAAAGGCATTGGAACTCCGATGCATCTCAAGTGTCAACTCTCCCTTGACGAGACCGGCAAGGCGGTGTGGATCCCAAGCTCTACCGTTCGATGATAGGTTCGCTTCTTTACCTTTGTGCCTCTCGCCCGGATATAATGTTAAGCGTTGGTATGTGTGCACGGTTTCAAGCAAGCCCGAAGGAAAGCCACATTGTGGCGGTCAAAAGGATCTTTCGATATTTAGTTGATACCCCACACTTCGGTCTATGGTACCCAAGGGACACAGACTTTGCTTTGGTTGGGTTCACTAACTCCGATTGGGCGGGCGGCAAGGTTGATAGGAAGTTTACATCCGGAGCTTGTCACTTTCTTGGAAGATCTTTGGTGTGTTGGTCCTCGAAGAAGCAAAATTGTGTCTCCGTCTCCACCGCGGAAGCCGAGTATGTTTCCGCGGCAAGTAGTTGTGATCAAATCTTGTGGATGAGGCAAACCTTGCGGGATTATGGAATCGAGTATAGCAAGGTGCCTCTTTTGTGTGACAATGAGAGCGCAATCAAGATCGCCTACAATACGGTTCTTCATGGCAAGACGAAGCACATTGAGATAAGGAACCACTTCATCCGGGATCACATTGCTCGCGGAGATATTGTACTATCCTTCATTGGTACCAAGGAGCAATTGGCGGACATCTTCACGAAGCCCTTGGATGAGAAGCCTTTCATTGAGTTGAGGCATGAGCTAAATATCATTGATCCATCGAACTACGCACATACCACTCCTAAACTATATATCTAGATGAAAGGCACGCACGAACGTAGGGGGAGTGCGGTTTAAACTTATTGAGCTATCCCTCTCCCCATAATGCATAAAGAAATCCTAAACATATGCTATTTGTCAATTGAGTGACTAATGAGCTTCATGTTGAGTTGTAGTCGTGAGTCCTAGATACATCTACGCGACCTCACACTACTACACTCTTACACGGTGGCTTCGGCCACCAACCTCCTCTTTGAGGAGTTTTTCGGTTCTTAGTGTTTCTTTGTGACTTTCTTTTTGTCCTTCTTCTTTGCTATCGTTTTCTTCATGTTTTTGGAGAACCTCATTCAAGCTTGTTTTCCCTTTTGGTTTTTGCAAGCTTGGTTGCGTGTTCTTTTTCTCCATCCTTATAGTTTCCTTACCCTCCTTTTTGGTGTTCCGATGCCAAAGGGGGAGAAGTTCCTATTCGGATGGGGAACTTCGTTGATTGTAGCCTTTTGGTCCTTGTTGCTTATCTTTTCTTGTGACTACATCAACTCTATGGAGGCTCCTTGATACGCGTACAGCACGCGTCCGTTGGGAACCCCAAGAGGAAGGTGTGATGCGTACAGCGGCAAGTTTTCCCTCAGTAAGAAACCAAGGTTTATCGAACCAGTAGGAGCCAAGAAGCACGTTGAAGGTTGATGGCGGCGAGATGTAGTGCGGCGCAACACTAGGGATTCCGGTGCCAACGTGGAACCTGCACAACACAACCAAGATACTTTGCCCCAACGAAACAGTGAGGTTGTCAATCTCACCGGCTTGCTGTAACAAAGGATTAGATGTATAGTGTGGATGATGATTGTTTGCATAGAACAGTAGAACAATTGCAGTAGATTGTATTTTAGTATAAAGAATTGGACCGGGGTCCACAGTTCACTAGAGGTGTCTCTCCCATAAGATAAATAGCATGTTGGGTGAACAAATTACAGTTGGGCAATTGACAAATAGAGAGGGCATGACCATGCACATACATATTATGATGAGTATAGTGAGATTTAATTGGGCATTACGACAAAGTACATAGACCGCTATCCAGCATGCATCTATGCCTAAAAAGTCCACCTTCAGGTTATCATCCGAACCCCCTCCAGTATTAAGTTGCTAACAACAGACAATTGCATTAAGTATTGCGCGTAATGTAATCAATAACTACATCCTCGGACATAGCATCAATGTTTTATCCCTAGTGGCAACAGCACATCCATAACCTTAGAGCTTTCTGTCACTCCCAGTTCACGGAGACATGAACCCACTATCGAGCATAAATACTCCCTCTTGGAGTTACTAGCAAAAACTTGGCCAGAGCCTCTACTAATAACGGAGAGCATGCAAGATCATAAACAACACATAGATATAAATTGATAATCAACATAACATGGTATTCTCTATTCATCGGATCCCAACAAACACAACATATAGCATTACAGATAGATGATCTTGATCATGTTCGGCAGCTCACAAGATCCGACAATTAAGCACATAAGGAGAAGACAACCATCTAGCTACTGCTATGGACCCATAGTCCAGGGGTAGATGATACGTCTCCGACGTATCGATAATTTCTTGTGTTCCATGCCACATTATTGATGATATCTACATGTTTTATGCACACTTTATGTCATATTCGTGCATTTTCTGGAACTAACCTATTAACAAGATGCCGAAGTGCCGATTGTCAAGTTTTCTGCTGTTTTTGGTTTCAGAAATCCTAGTAACGAAATATTCTCGGAATTGGACGAAATCAACGCCCAGGGTCCTATTTTGCCACGAAGCTTCCAGAAGACCGAAGAGGAGACGAAGTGGGGCCACGAGGTGGCGACACCCTAGGGCGGCGCGGCCTGGCCCTTGGCCGCGCCGACCTATAGTGTGGGGCCCTCGTGTGGCCCCCTGACCTGCCCTTCCGCCTACTTAAAGCCTCCGTCGCGAAACCCCCAGTACCGAGAGCCACGATACGGAAAACCTTCCAGAGACGCCGCCGCCGCCAATCCCATCTCGGGGGATTCAGGAGATCGCCTCCGGCACCCTGCCGGAGAGGGGAATCATCTCCCGGAGGACTCTACGCCGCCATGGTCGCCTCCGGAGTGATGAGTGAGTAGTCTACCCCTGGACTATGGGTCCATAGCAGTAGCTAGATGGTTGTCTTTTCCCCATTGTGCTTAATTGTCGGGTCTTGTGAGCTGCCGAACATGATCAAGATCATCTATCTGTAATTCTATATGTTGCGTTTGTTGGGATCCGATGAATAGAGAATACTTGTTATGTTGATTATCAAAGTTATGTCTATGTGTTGTTTATGATCTTGCATGCTCTCCGTTATTAGTAGATGCTCTGGCCAAGTTGATGCTAGTAACTCCAAGAGGGAGTATTTATGCTCGATAGTGGGTTCATGTCTCCGTGAATCTGGAGGGGTGACAAGAACCTCTAAGATTATGGATGTGCTGTTGCCACTAGGGATAAAACATTGGTGCTATGTTCGAGGATGTAGTCACTGATTACATTACGCGCAATACTTAATGCAATTGTCTGTTGTTAGCAACTTAATACTGGAGGGGGTTCGGATGATAACCTGAAGGTGGACTTTTTAGGCATAGATGCATGCTGGATAGCGGTCTATGTACTTTGTCGTAATGCCCAATTAAATCTCACAGTACTCATCATAATATGTATGTGCATGGTCATGCCTTCTCTATTTGTCAATTGCCCAACTGTAATTTGTTCACCCAACATGCTGTTTATCTTATGGGAGAGACACCTCTAGTGAACTGTGGACCCCGGTCCAATTCTCTATACTGAAATATAATCTACTGCAATATTGTTCTACTGTTTTCTGCAAACAATCATCATCCACACTATACATCTAATCCTTTGTTACAGCAAGCCGGTGAGATTGACAACCTCGCTGTTTCGTTGGGGCAAAGTACTTTGGTTGTGTTGTGCAGGTTCCACGTTGGCGCCGGAATCTCTGGTGTTGTGCCGCACTACATCCCGCCGCCATCAACCTTCAACGTGCTTCTTGACTCCTACTGGTTCGATTAAACCTTGGTTTCTTACTGAGGGAAACTTGCCGCTGTGCGCATCACACCTTCCTCTTGGGGTTCCCAACGGACGTGTCAACTACACGCATCAAGCAAATTTCTGGCGCCGTTGCCGGGGAGATCAAGACACGCTGCAAGGGGAGTCTCCACTTCCCAATCTCTTTACTTTGTTTTTGTCTTGCTTTATTTTATTTACTACTTTGTTTGCTGCATTATATCAAAACACAAAAAAATTAGTTGCTAGCTTTACTTTATTTACTGTCTTGCACTCTATATCAAAAACACAAAAAAAATTAGTTACTTGCATTTACTTTACTTGATTCATCATGTTTCCTTTTAATTTTACCACGAAAGACATACCGGTAGGACGTGGGTCTATAATTGGGAGAAATAATATAGAAGAATTTTTCAATCATGTCAGTACCGTTGAAGATTTTGAAGATAGACACTTGGTAGAACTTGCTCCTACTTATGAAATTGCCGCTGCTGTTTTAGTTCGTATGATGGAAACTAAATTTGTTAATCTCAATCCTATAATCCAACACATGTTTCTTACACTCGGTGATATGGAAGAAGGGGAAAAGAAAGACTTTGTTTTAGAAACCCTTCTTAGAGAATTTGGTGGTATAGCAAGAGAGGCTAGAAAGGTCTTTGCTAAATATAATATGCTTGGTTCTTATACCAATTTTGTTAGTCTCCTTGAAAAGATGGATATGGATAGAATAAAGTACACTAATAATATTAATGATGGTGGGGAGATCAAAGCACCAATACCATGTAAGCTCCTAGCAATGAATGAAGCGTTAGAAAATAGGGATTTCTATTTTCGTGCCCTCGGTTCCTTAGTTGTGCTCAGTTTTCCCCAGCCCCTTAGTTTTTCCTCAGTTTTCCCCAAAACCTTGTCTGAAACCCGCAGAAGGAGGTCGGACGGAAGGAATCCCGTTAGTTGACGTTGGTTGGTGCTGGCAAGTGGGGCCGCTGTTGGTGCCCCGCAGTGGACACGTCTTCACTTATCCAGATCATCGTGGGACCCACAACTTGTCCACGTTAAGTGCGCCGGACCCACAGCTTACCCAGGTGACCGTTGCAAAATGGGAGCCCGAGCCAGCCCCGCGCCCGTGCCCGTGCCATTGCTTCGCCTTTCTTTCTCCGCGCCCCATTGTTCTTCTTCTCCGCCAGCGGCAGCCCTTCTCCGGTAGGCGGGTGATGTCTAGTTTCTCTTCGACCTCCCGTTCTTCATGGCCGCAGTATGGACCCGTGCCTTTGACAAGATGCCCTGACTGCCCACGCCAGGAGCCTCTGAAGCGGTCGATCTGTAAGACGGACGAGAACGGCAACCGTGGACGTGAGTTCGTTGCATGCGAGAGCTTGCCATATAGAGAGGGGGATAAGGTTAGATCTCGCTCCAATTTCTCTGTTTTCTCTCGATTTTCTTGTTATTCCCTCGAATTTGGGATTTAGGGTTCACGTTGTTGTTTTCAGATCTTGAAGAAATGCAGGCATTTCGAGTGGATCGATGTGTACGTTCATAGGCTTAACTTGAAGGAATCAATTGGCGCTATTGGGGCGCAATTTGGGAGGGGACTTGTCAGTAGAGAATGCGGCGGAGAGAGGAGCCGTTCCGATTAGGGACCTTCCGATTATGCCTAATGCTCCCAATGCAGAATCGGTGGAAGTGAAGGAGAACTGAAGAAAATGAACAAGCGAGTTAAGGCAGCTGATCGAGTTGAAGAAGCAAGCTAATCTGATGGCTGGTTGTTTTTTTTGTTGTATAATTACGATCGGATTCTTATCATTGCTCACCAGGCGCTAGAAGTTGTTACAAGGGATACCTTGTTACAAATCCATTATTCAGTTACATGTACTTGTAGTTGTTTTCAAAGTTAGTGTGTGCATTCACCGAAATTACCAACTATATTCCCTAAAAGAAAAGGAAAGCTAAAGATCGTTGATAATTGTTAGAGGGGTGACAAATAATGCAATCACCGAAATCCGCAAATATGTATGCCTCATGTTTATACCAAAATTATACCACTTTTAGGCCTTTCCAAAATACCAATACCATATCCCAAACTATATTCCCTAAAAGAAAAGGACAGCTAAAGATAGTTGATAATTGTTAGAGGGGTGACAAATAATGCAATCGCCGAAATCCGCAAAAATGTATGCCTCATGTTTATAACAAAATTATACCACTTTTAGGCCGTTTCAAAATACCAATACTATAACCCAAACTATATTCCCTAAAAGAAAAGGACAGCTCAAGATAGTTGATAATTGTTAGAGGGGTGACAAATAATGCAATCCCCGAAATCCGCAAATATGTATGCCTCATGTTTATACCAAAATTATACCACTTTTAGGCCTTTCCAAAATACCAATACCATATCCCAAACTATATTCCCTAAAAGAAAAGGACAGCTAAAGATAGTTGATAATTGTTAGAGGGGTGACAAATAATGCAATCGCCGAAATCCGCAAAAATGTATGCCTCATGTTTATAACAAAATTATACCACTTTTAGGCCTTTTCAAAATACCAATACTATATCCCAAACTATATTCCCTAAAAGAAAAGGACAGCTCAAGATAGTTGATAATTGTTAGAGGGCTGACAAATAATGCAATCACCGAAATCCGCAAATATGTATGCCTCATGTTTATACCAATACTATATCCCAAACTATATTAAGTGGCAAACTCGTCATTGCATTCTCCACCGACAGAGAGAGAGAGATGGGTGGCCACGAAGAGAGAGAGAGAGAGAGAGAGGTTGCCACGAAGAGACGGATAGGGGTATACTGCCCGTTAGATCAGTGGATCAACGGTTCGTGGAGTCGATCCGTGTGACAACGGCTCAACCAATCAGGATAAGTTTGGGCTTCTCAGAGCATTTGTGACAAAGTACTTGAGGGCAAAACTGAGTAGTACTAAGAATCCAAGGGCACATAAATAGTAAATAGACTAAGGGATTCAAACAAAAGAATTACAAAATGAAAAATGTGTGTTTTGTACAATATAATTCATATTGGGCTACATCAAATTATTTGCAATTCAAATATACATGAGTGTGACAATTATGGCATCATTTAGACAAACTATGTTTTGGGAAAGATGTTTTGCAAAGGGGTTTGGGTGGAAAACCATGCATCTTCATAGCTACACTAGTGATTCTGAGAAGTGGCAATTTGTGGTAAAACTTGATTTATATATGTTTGTTAAGGTTTTCTAGGTGGCAGGTTGCGTACGAAGACTCCATGAGTAGTTGGCACTATGTTTTTATTTTTGGATTTTTTGCGCATGAAATGACTCAATTAGCTATGTTAATCTCATTTGTTGACTCTCTGTTGACCAGCTACCCGAGGGTAAAACTGAGTATATTGCACTTGCCGGTCTAAGTCCTCGAGGGGAAAACTGAGTACGAGATAAAATTTCTGTATAAGGCACGAGGTTATAACCGAGTACACCAAACGTCCCGGGGTTAGACTCGGGTAGCGGTGCACGCTGCAGCCGTGCATAGCGGACGCGTGTTGCCGTGCATAGCGGACGCGTGTTGCGGTACACGCCACCTTCGTCTTTATAGAGCCCCTCTTTCTCTCCTCGACGCACGTTCTCACCGGCTCACCGCAACCGCCTCTCTGTCCCATCATCTTCTCCACAACCGAAGAAAAAACCCCGAAGAAAACCGCCGGCGATGGAGAAGAATGAGATGCCCATTGTCGGCACATCAGCCGCCGCCCCCGTCCAGGCCCCTGTCGCTGCTTCCATCGTAGCAGCCGGCGCATCGGCCGCCGCCCCCGTCCAGGCCCCCGTCGATTGGGACCCGTACGAACCGGTGCGATGCGACGCGCCGGAGAACCCCTACGACACCACCATCGTCGACAACGAGCCGGAGGTAACCCTTTGTTCCCTTGTTCTTATCTCATTTCAATCATTTTGTGTTAGATCTACCGTTATTACGGTTCGTCTGTTCCTAGTTCAATCCTTTTTGTTAGATCTTGCGTTATTCTTGTTCGTCTGTTCCTAGTTCGATCCTTTTGTGTTAGATCTTGCGTTATTAGTGTTTGTGATTTGCTTTTGTTTAAGATTTGTGCCGATGATGATGAATATTTGGGCATAAATTGATTCAGGGTTTGGTCGGTAAACAATTGGTGTGTACAAATTTGTTGTGCATGATCTTTGGTTTGCTGACTCAAATCCTGGATATAAGTGTGTCCAATGTAACTGAGGCTACCTCTTTTTTCGAGCCCATATTATCATGCATGATTTTTTGTTCACTCTCTGTTCCATCATCGTTGCAATTGACTCCGTTTTTTTGCACGATCTTTGGTGCTACGTGACAGGTGCAGAGCAGCGACGTCGACAAATGACGACGAGTCCTTCCACACCAAGACTCGTCACGTCCTCGGGAGGCTGCAGTCCGGCCATTACGATGGCCCTTTTGCTCGAGGCATTTACAAGTGCCCCTTCGCAACAGAAGCTCCGCGCCACCGACTTCAACTCCCTGGTGAACCATGCTGAATCCATTGGCAGATGTGGCGCTAGAGTTGGAAGGACCGTGAACGTGCATGCGTACATGGCCAAACACAAAGCACTTGGGATTCACCTGCGCAACCTCCAAGCGAGTCACACGCGCTACCTGGAGGCGTTGAACGTGCCTACTGCACTCTCTGTATGTGATCGCTCTATACGTAGAGCAGCTTAATTTCATGTAAAATGTAGCTTATGTTGGATCTATCGGTACTACTTTTGGATCTGTCCTGAATATATCTATGCTATGTTGGTTGCTGTATGCAGCTTATCCTATATTTTTTCTCTGGATTTGTGCCCTAGATTTCCTACCTGATTGGGTAAAAACGAAGGCATAAAGAAATGAATGGCGTTAAAAAACAGAAGGAGAAGCTGCTCTAGATTTGCTACCAATTTGGGCTATCAAATATGAATGAGATCGAGCGATAGAGAGGAAAAAGGTACATTGAAAACTGCTAATCTGGGCGAAAGAGACAGAAACCACTCGTGCCCCCGTCCCGGACCCACACGCTACGGCCCCACACGCTACGGCCACACAAACACGGCCTCGTCCTGTCCCACGCGGTCCCTTCCTACCAGCCCCACACGACGCGGTCCCACACGACGCGACCCCACAAACGACACGACCCCACTCGTCAGCACGGAACGGTCAACTTAACGGATTCCTTCCGTCCGAGCTCCTTCTGCGGTTCAGACAAGGGCTTGGGGAAAACTGAGGAAAAACTAAGGAGCTGGGGAAAACTGAGTACAACTAAGGACCTGAGGGCACGAAAATAGAAATCCCTAGAAAATAACTATGCTTGGCTTGTTCCTGAAAATTTGTTTGATGAGAGTAGCAAGCCCAAGACTAATGAAAAGAGAGCCGCTGAAACTTATGTATCCAATATACTATGCATGGTTGAGAAAACTCCAAATCCCGCTGAAAATTCACCGTCTCTCGATAATACTTGATTCACACTTTCTGCGCCTAGCTGAAAGGCGTTAAAGAAAAGCGCTTATGGGAGACAACCCATGGTTTTTACTACAGTACTTTGTTTTTATTTTGTGTCTTGGAAGTTGTTTACTACTGTAGCAACCTCTCCTTATCTTAGTTTAGTGTTTTGTTGTGCCAAGTAAAGTCGTTGATACTAAAGTTCATACTAGATTTGGATTACTGCGCAGAAACAGATTTCTTTGCTGTCACGAATCTGGGCTGTTTTCTCTGTAGGTAACTCAGAAAATTATGCCAATTTACGTGAGTAATCCTCAGATATGTACGCAACTTTCATTCAATTTGAGCATTTTCATTTGAGCAAGTCTGGTGCCTCGATAAAATTCGTCAATACGAACTGTTCTGTTTTGACAGATTCTGCCTTTTATTTCGCATTGCCAGTTTTGTTATGTTCGATGGATATTTCGATTCCATTGACTTTCAGTAGCTTTGTGCAATGTCCAGAAGTGTTAAGAATGATTATGTCACCTCTGAACATGTATATTTTGATTGTGCACTAACCCTCTAATGAGTTGTTCTAAGTTTGGTGTGGAGAAAGTTTTCAAGGATCAAGAGAGGGAGATGATACAACATGATCAAGGAGAGTGAAAGCTCTAAGCTTGGGGATGCCCCGGTGGTTCACCCCTGCATATTCTAAGAAGACTCAAGCGTCTAAGCTTGGGGATGCCCAAGGCATCCCCTTCTTCATCGACAACATTATCAGGTTCCTCCCCTGAAACTATATTTTTATTCCATCACATCTTATGTGCTTTGCTTGGAGCGTCGGTTTGTTTTTGTTTTTTGTTTTGTTTGAATAAAATGGATCCTAGCATTCATTGTATGGGAGAGAGACACGCTCCGCTGTAGCATATGGACAAGTATGTCCTTAGGCTTTACTCATAGTATTCATGGCGAAGTTTCTTCTTCGTTAAATTGTTATATGGTTGGAATTGGAAAATGATACATGTAGTAATTGCTATAATGTCTTGGATAATGTGATACTTGGCAATTGTTGTGCTCATGTTTAAGCTCTTGCATCATATACTTTGCACCCATTAATGAAGAAATACATAGAGCATGCTAAAATTTGGTTTGCATATTTGGTCTCTCTAAGGTCTAGATAATTTCTAGTATTGAGTTTGAACAATAAGGAAGACGGTGTAGAGTCTTATAATGTTTTCAATATGTGTTTTATGTGAGTTTTGCTGCACCGCTTCATCCTTGTGTTTGTTTCAAATAACCTTGCTAGCCTAAACCTTGTATCGAGAGGGAATACTTCTCATGCATCCAAAATCCTTGAGCCAACCACTATGCCATTTGTGTCCACCATACCTACCTACTACATGGTATTTCTCCGCCATTCCAAAGTAAATTGCTTGAGTGCTACCTTTAAAATTCCATCATTCACCTTTGCAATATATAGCTCATGGGACAAATAGCTTAAAAACTATTGTGGTATTGAATATGTACTTATGCACTTTATCTCTTATTAAGTTGCTTGTTGTGCGATAACCATGTTCACTGGGGACGCCATCAACTATTCTTTGTTGAATATCATGTGAGTTGCTATGCATGTCCGTCTTGTCTGAAGTAAGAGAGATCTACCACCTTATGGTTAGAGCATGCATATTGTTAGAGAAGAACATTGGGCCGCTAACTAAAGCCATGATCCATGGTGGAAGTTTCAGTTTTGGACAATATCCTCAATCTCAAATGAGAAAATTAATTGTTGCTACATGCTTATGCATAAAAGAGGAGTCCATTATCTGTTGTCTATGTTGTCCCGGTATGGATGTCTAAGTTGAGAATAATCAATAGCGAGAAATCCAATGCGAGCTTTCTCCTTAGACCTTTGTACAGGCGGCATAGAGGTACCCCTTTGTGACACTTGGTTAAAACATGTGCATTGCGATGATCCCGGTAGTCCAAGCTAATTAGGACAAGGTGCGGGCACTATTAGTATACTATGCATGAAGCTTGCAACTTGTAAGATATAATTTACATGATACATATGCTTTATTACTACCGTTGACAAAATTGTTTCTTGTTTTCAAAATCAAAGCTCTAGCACAAATATAGCAATCGATGCTTTTCCTCTATGGAGGACCATTCTTTTACTTTCATTGTTGAGTCAGTTCACCTATTTCTCTCTACCTCAAGAAGCAAACACTTGTGTGAACCGTGCATTGATTCCTACATACTTGCATATTGCACTTATTATATTACTCTATGTTGACAATATCCATGAGATATACATGTTACAAGTTGAAAGCAACCGCTGAAACTTAATCTTCCTTTGTGTTGCTTCAATACCTTTACTTTGATTTATTGCTTTATGAGTTAACTCTTATGCAAGACTTATTGATGCTTGTCTTGAAGTACTATTCATGAAAAGTCTTTGCTATATGATTCACTTGTTTACTCATGTCATATACATTGTTTTGATCGCTGCATTCATTACATATGTTTACAAATAGTATGATCAAGGTTATGATGGCATGTCACTCCAGAAATTATCTTTGTTATCGTTTTACCTGCTTCGGAATGAGCGAACTAAGCTTGGGGATGCTGATACGTCTCCGACGTATCGATAATTTCTTGTGTTCCATGCCACATTATTGATGATATCTACATGTTTTATGCACACTTTATGTCATATTCGTGCATTTTCTGGAACTAACCTATTAACAAGATGCCGAAGTGCCGATTCTTTGTTTTTACGCTGTTTTTGGTTTCAGAAATCCTAGTAACGAAATATTCTCGGAATTGGACGAAATCAACGCCCAGGGTCCTATTTTGCCACGAAGCTTCCAGAAGACTGAAGAGGAGACGAAGTGGGGCCACGAGGTGGCGACACCCTAGGGCGGCGCGGCCTGGCCCTTGGCCGCGCCGACCTATAGTGTGGGGCCCTCGTGTGGCCCCCTGACCTGCCCTTCCGCCTACTTAAAGCCTCCGTCGCGAAACCCCCAGTACCGAGAGCCACGATACGGAAAACCTTCCAGAGACGCCGCCGCCGCCAATCCCATCTCGGGGGATTCAGGAGATCGCCTCCGGCACCCTGCCGGAGAGGGGAATCATCTCCCGGAGGACTCTACGCCGCCATGGTCACCTCCGGAGTGATGAGTGAGTAGTCTACCCCTGGACTATGGGTCCATAGCAGTAGCTAGATGGTTGTCTTCTCCCCATTGTGCTTAATTGTCGGGTCTTGTGAGCTGCCGAACATGATCAAGATCATCTATCTGTAATTCTATATGTTGCGTTTGTTGGGATCCGATGAATAGAGAATACTTGTTATGTTGATTATCAAAGTTATGTCTATGTGTTGTTTATGATCTTGCATGCTCTCCGTTATTAGTAGATGCTCTGGCCAAGTTGATGCTAGTAACTCCAAGAGGGAGTATTTATGCTCGATAGTGGGTTCATGTCTCTGTGAATCTGGAGGGGTGACAAGAACCTCTAAGATTATGGATGTGTTGTTGCCACTAGGGATAAAACATTGGTGCTATGTTCGAGGATGTAGTCACTGATTACATTACGCGCAATACTTAATGCAATTGTCTGTTGTTAGCAACTTAATACTGGAGGGGGTTCGGATGATAACCTGAAGGTGGACTTTTTAGGCATAGATGCATGCTGGATAGCGGTCTATGTACTTTGTCGTAATGCCCAATTAAATCTCACAGTACTCATCATAATATGTATGTGCATGGTCATGCCTTCTCTATTTGTCAATTGCCCAACTGTAATTTGTTCACCCAACATGCTGTTTATCTTATGGGAGAGACACCTCTAGTGAACTGTGGACCCCGGTCCAATTCTCTATACTGAAATACAATCTACTGCAATATTGTTCTACTGTTTTCTGCAAACAATCATCATCCACACTATACATCTAATCCTTTGTTACAGCAAGCCGGTGAGATTGACAACCTCGCTGTTTCGTTGGGGCAAAGTACTTTGGTTGTGTTGTGCAGGTTCCACGTTGGCGCCGGAATCTCTGGTGTTGCGCCGCACTACATCCCGCCGCCATCAACCTTCAATGTGCTTCTTGACTCCTACTGGTTCGATTAAACCTTGGTTTCTTACTGAGGGAAACTTGTCGCTGTGCGCATCACACCTTCCTCTTGGGGTTCCCAACGGACGTGTCAACTACACGCATCAGTAGACTACTCACTCATCACTCCGGAGGCGACCATGGCGGCGTAGAGTTCTCCGGGAGATGAATCCCCTCTCCGGCAGGGTGCCGGAGGCGATCTCCTGAATCCCCCGAGATGGGATTGGCGGCGGCGTCGTCTCTGGAAGGTTTTCCGTATCGTGGCTCTCGGTACTGGGGGTTTCGCGACGAAGGCTATTTGTAGGCGGAAGGGCAGGTCAAGGGGCGTCACGAGGGGCCCAGGAGACAGGTCGGCGCGGCCAAGGGCTGGGCCGCGCCACCCTACCCTCTGGCCACCTCGTGGCCCCACTTCGTTGACTCTTCGGTCTTCTGGAAGCTTCGTGTGAAAATAGGCCCCTGGACGTTGATTTCGTCCAATTCCGAGAATATTTCCTTACTAGGATTTCTGAAACCAAAAACAGCAGAAAACAGCAACTGGCTCTTCGGCATCTCGTTAATAGGTTAGTTCCCGAAAATGCATAAATATGACATAAAGTATGCATAAAACATGTAGATATCATCAATAATGTGGCATGGAACATAAGAAATTATCGATACGTCGGAGACGTATCAGCATCCCCAAGCTTAGTTTCTGCTCGTCCCGAGCAGGTAAACGATAAACAAAGATAATTTCTGGAGTGACATGCCATCATAACCTTGATCATACTATTGTAAGCATATGTAATGAATGCAGCGATCAAAACAATGTAAATGACATGAGTAAACAAGTGAATCATATAGCAAAGACTTTTCATGAATAGTACTTCAAGACAAGCATCAATAAGTCTTGCATAAGAGTTAACTCATAAAGCAATAATTCATAGTAGAGGTATTGAAGCAACATAAAGGAAGATTAAGTTTCAGCGGTTGCTTTCAACTTGTAACATGTATATCTCATGGATATTATCAATGCAAAGTAATATAACAAGTGCAATATGCAAGTATGTAGGAATCAATGCACAGTTCACACAAGTGTTTGCTTCTTGAGGTGGAGAGAGATAGGTGAACTGACTCAACAATAAAAGTAAAAGAAAGGTCCTTCAAAGAGGAAAGCATCGATTGCTATATTTGTGCTAGAGCTTTGATTTTTAAAACATATAGAGAGCATAAAAGGAAAATTTTGAGAGGTGTTTGTTGTTGTCAACGAATGGTAGTGGGCACTCTAACCCCCTTGCCAGACAAACCTTCAAAGAGCGGCTCCCATTTTATTTTATTTTTGTGTGGCACTCCTTCCAACATTTCTTTCACAAACCATGGCTAACCGAATCCTTCGGGTACCTGCCAACAATCTCATACCATGAAGGAGTGCCTTTTTATTTTAGCTTTATTATGATGACACTCCTCCCCACCTTTGCTTTCTCAAGCCATGGCTAACCGAATCCTTCGGGTGCCGTCCAACAATCACATACCATGGAGGAGTGTCTATTTTTATTAATTAATTTGGGACTGGGAATCCCATTGCCAGCTCTTTTTGCAAAATTATTGGATAAGCGGATGAAGCCACTAGTCCATTGGTGAAAGTTGCCCAACAAGAATGAAAGATAAACACCACATACTTCCTCATGAGCTATAAAACATTGACACAAATCAGAGGTGATAAATTTTGAATTGTTTAAAGGTAGCACTCAAGCAATTTACTTTGGAATGGCGGAGAAATACCATGTAGTAGGTAGGTATGGTGGACACAAATGGCATAGTGGTTGGCTCAAGTATTTTGGATGCATGAGAAGTATTCCCTCTCGATACAAGGTTTAGGCTAGCAAGGTTTATTTGAAACAAACACAAGGATGAAGCGGTGCAGCAAAACTCACATAAAAGACATATTGTAAACATTATAAGACTCTACACCGTCTTCCTTGTTGTTCAAACTCAATACTAGAAATTATCTAGACCTTAGAGAGACCAATTACGCAAACCAAATTTTAGTATGCTCTATGTATTTCTTCATTAATGGGTGCAAAGTATATGATGCAAGAGCTTAAACATGAGCACAACAATTGCCAAGTATCACATTATCCAAGACATTATAGCAAATTACTACATGTATCATTTTCCAATTCCAACTATATAACAATTTAACGAAGAAGAAACTTTCGCCATGAATACTATGAGTAAAGCCTAAGGACATACTTGTCCATATGCAACAGCGGAGCGTGTCTCTCTCCCACACAATGAATGCTAGGATCCATTTTATTCAAACAAAACAAAAAACAAAAACAAACCGACGCTCCAAGCAAAGCACATAAGATGTGACGGAATAAAAATATAGTTTCAGGGGAGGAACCTGATAATGTTGTCGATGAAGAAGGGGATGCCTTGGGCATCCCCAAGCTTAGACGCTTGAGTCTTCTTGATATGTGCAGTGGTGAACCACCGGGGCATCCCCAAGCTTAGAGCTTTCACTCTCCTTGATCATGTTGTATCATCTCCCTCTCTTGATCCTTGAAAACTTCCTCCACACCAAACTCAAAACAACTCATTAGAGAGTTAGTGCACAATCAAAATATACATGTTCAGAGGTGACATAATCATTCTTAACACTTCTGGACATTGCACAAAGCTACTGAAAGTCAATGGAATCGAAAAATCCATCGAACATATTAAAACAGGCAATGCGAAATAAAAGGCAGAATCTATCAAAACAGAACAGTTCGTAAAGACAAATTTTATTGAGGCACCAGACTTGCTCAAATGAAAATGCTCAAATTTAATGAAAGTTGCGTACATATCTGAGGATCACTCACGTAAATTATCATAATTTTTTGAGTTACCTACAGAGAATTTTGCCCAGATTCGTGACAGCAAAGAAATCTATTTCTGCGCAGTAATCAAAATCTAGTATGAACCTTACTATCAACGACTTTACTTGGCACAAAAATGCACAAAACTAAGATAAGGAGAGGTTGCTACAGTAGTAAACAACTTCCAAGACTCAAAATAAAAAACAAAATTACTGTAGTAAAAACATGGGTTGTCTCCCATAAGCGCTTTTCTTTAACGCCTTTCAGCTAGGCGCAGAAAGTGTGTATCAAGTATTATCGAGAGACGAAGTGTCAACATCATAATTTGTTCTAATAATAGAATCAAAAGGTAACTTCATTCTCTTTTTAGGGAAGTGTTCCATACCTTTCTTGAGAGGAAATTGATATTTAATATTACCTTCCTTCATATCAATGATAGCACCAACAGTTCGAAGAAAAGGTCTTCCCAATATAATGGGACAAGATGCATTGCATTCAATATCCAAGACAACAAAATCAACGGGGACAAGGTTATTGTTAACGGTAATGCGAACATTATCAACTTTCCCCAAAGGTTTCTTCGTAGAATGATCAGCAAGATTAGCATCCAAATAACAATTTTTCAATGGTGGCAAGTCAAGCATATTATAAATTTTCTTAGGCATAACAGAAATACTTGGACCAAGATCACATAAAGCATTACAATCAAAGTCATTGACCTTCATCTTAATGATGGGCTCCCAACCATCCTCTAGCTTCCTAGGAATAGAAGCTTCGCGTTCTAGTTTCTCTTCTCTAGCTTTTATGAGAGCATTTGTAATATGTTTCGTGAAAGCCAAATTTATAGCACTAGCATTAGGACTCTTAGCAAGTTTTTGTAAGAACTTTATAACTTTAGAGATGTGGCAATCATCAAAATTTAAACCATTAGAATCTAAAGCAATGGGATCATCATCCCCAATGTTGGAAAAAATTTCAGCAGTTTTATCACATGCAGTTTCAGCAGTTTTAGCAGTTTCAGGCAGTTTTTCGCGCTTTGCATTAGAAGTGGAAACATTGCTAACACCATTATTTTATTATTAATAGTAGGAGGTGCAGCAACATGTGTAGCATTAGCATTACTAGTGGTGGCAATAACTTTAGCTATATTATCTTCTTTTTCATTTTCTTCTCTTTCCCACCTAGCACGCAATTCGGCCATCAATCTTATATTCTCATTAATTCTAACTTGGATGGCATTTGCTGTAGTAACAATTTTATTATTATGATTCTCATGAGGCATAACTTTCGATTTCAAAAGATCAACATCAGCAGCAAGACTATCGACTTTAGAAGCGAGTATATCAATTTTCCCAAGCTTTTCTTCAACAGATTTGTTAAAAGCAGTTTGTGTACTAATAAATTCTTTAAGCATGGCTTCAAGTCCAGGGGGTGTGTTCCTATTGTTGTTGTAAGAATTCCCATAAGAATTACCATAGCCGTTGCCATTATTATAAGGATATGGCCTATAGTTGTTACTAGAATTGTTCCGGTAAGCATTATTGTTGAAATTATTATTTTTAATGTAGTTTACATCAACATGTTCTTCTTGAGCAACCAATGAAGCTAACGGAACATTATTAGGATCAACATTTGTCCTATCATTCACAAGCATAGACATAATAGCATCAATCTTATCACTCAAGGAAGAGGTTTCTTCGACAGAATTTACCTTCTTACCTTGTGGAGCTCTTTCCGTGTGCCATTCAGAGTAATTAATCATCATATTGTCAAGAAGCTTTGTTGCTTCACCAAGAGTGATGGACATAAAGGTACCTCCAGCAGCTGAATCCAATAGGTTCCGCGAAGAAAAATTCAGTCCTGCATAAAAGGTTTGGATGATCATCCAAGTAGTCAGTCCATGGGTTGGGCAATTTTTAACCAAAGATTTCATTCTTTCCCAAGCTTGTGCAACATTCTCATTATCCAATTGTTTAAAATTCATTATGCTACTCCTCAAAGATATAATTTTAGCAGGGGGATAATATCTACCAATAAAAGCATCCTTGCATTTAGTCCATGAATCAATACTATTCTTAGGCAGAGATAGCAACCAATCTTTAGCTCTTCCTTTTAATGAGAAAGGGAACAATTTTAATTTTATAATGTCACCATCTACATCTTTATACTTTTGCATTTCACACAATTCAACAAAATTATTAAGATGGGCAGCAGCATCATCAGAACTAACACCAGAAAATTGCTCTCGCATAACAAGGTTCAGTAAAGCAGGTTTAATTTCAAAGAATTCTGCTGTAGTAGCAGGTGGAGCAATAGGTGTGCATAAGAAATCATTATTATTTGTGGTTGTGAAGTCACACAACTTAGTATTTTCAGGAGTACCCATTTTAGCAACAGTAAATAAAGCAAACTAGATAAAGTAAATGCGAGTAACTAATTTTTGTGTGTTTTCGATATAGCAAACAAGATAGCAAATAAAGTAAAACTAGCAACTAATTTTTTTGTATTTTGATTTAGTGCAGCAAACAAAGTAGTAAATAAAATAAAGCAAGACAAAAACAAAGTAGAGAGATTGCAATGTGGAAACTCCCCTTGCAGCGTGTCTTGATCTCCCCGGCAACGGCGCCAGAAAAAGAGCTTGATACGCGTACAGCACGCGTCCGTTGGGAACCCCAAGAGGAAGGTGTGATGCGTACAGCGGCAAGTTTTCCCTCAGTAAGAAACCAAGGTTTATCGAACCAATAGGAGCCAAGAAGCACGTTGAAGGTTGATGGCGGTGAGATGTAGTATGGCGCAACACCAGGGATTCCGGTGCCAACGTGGAACCTGCACAACACAACCAAGATACTTTGCCCCAACGAAACAGTGAGGTTGTCAATCTCACCGGCTTGCTATAACAAAGGATTAGATGTATAGTGTGGATGATGATTGTTTGCAGAGAACAGTAGAACAATTGCAGTAGATTGTATTTCAGTATAAAAAATTGGACCGGGGTCCACAGTTCACTAGAGGTGTCTCTCCCATAAGATAAATAGCATGTTGGGTGAACAAATTACAGTTGGGCAATTGACAAATAGAGAGGGCATGACCATGCACATACATATTATGATGAGTATAGTGAGATTTAATTGGGCATTACGACAAAGTACATAGACCGCTATCCAGCATGCATCTATGTCTAAAAAGTCCACCTTCAGGTTATCATCCGAACCCCCTCCAGTATTAAGTAGCTAACAACAGACAATTGCATTAATTATTGCGCGTAATGTAATCAATAACTACATCCTCGGACATAGCACCAATGTTTTATCCCTAGTGGCAACAGCACATCCATAACCTTAGAGGTTTCTGTCACTCCCCCAGATTCACGGAGACATGAACCCACTATCGAGCATAAATACTCCCTCTTGGAGTTACTAGCAAAAACTTGGCCAGAGCCTCTACTAATAACGGAGAACATGCAAGATCATAAACAACACATAGATATAAATTGATAATCAACATAACATGGTATTCTCTATTCATCGGATCCCAACAAACACAACATATAGCATTACAGATAGATGATCTTGATCATGTTCGGCAGCTCACAAGATCCGACAATTAAGCACATAAGGAGAAGACAACCATCTAGCTACTGCTATGGACCCATAGTCCAGGGGTAGACTACTCGCTCATCACTCCGGAGGCGACCATGGCGGCGTAGAGTCCTCCGGGAGATGAATCCCCTCTCCGGCAGGGTGCCGGAGGCGATCTCCTGAATCCCCCGAGATGGGATTGGCGGCGCCGGCGTCTCTGGAAGGTTTTCCGTATCGTGGCTCTCGGTACTGGGGGTTTCGCGATGAAGGCTATTTGTAGGCGGAAGGGCAGGTCAAGGGGCGTCACGAGGGGCCCAGGAGATAGGTCGGTGCGGCCAAGGGCTGGGCCGCGCCGCCCTACCCTCTGGCCACCTCGTGGCCCCACTTCGTTGACTCTTCGGTCTTCTGGAAGCTTCGTGTGAAAATAGGCCCCTGGGCGTTGATTTCGTCCAATTCCGAGAATATTTCCTTACTAGGATTTCTGAAACCAAAAACAGCGAAGAAAACAAAGAACTGGCTCTTCGGCATCTCGTTAATAGGTTAGTTCCAGAAAATGCATAAATATGACATAAAGTATGCATAAAACATGTAGATATCATCAATAATGTGGCATGGAACATAAGAAATTATCGATACGTCGGAGACGTATCACTCCTCCCGTGAGTTTGGGTATCCTCGAGGCTATGGTATGATAACTTCACCCAAATCTCCTTGCGTGATCTTATGTTGCCTCCATATTGTGCATATGCTATTTGAACATGTCAAGTATCCTTGTTGCATATGTGCTTGGTTTGTAAAATCTAGGGGGAGTGATGCCTCTAGGACGTGTGTATTTGTATTCAAATACATATTCATAATATGCACATGTTTAGGGGGAGCTCCGTCGAGCTTTTGCAAATCTAAGTATCTCATCATAAGATCATATGCTATTGCAAAGTCTTGTGTTGTCATCAAACACCAAAAAGGGGGAGATTGAAAGAGCAAAGTCTAAACTCCGGGTTTTGTGTGTTTGATGACAACACTCGAATAATCTCACCGTGTGCTTTGAGTATCTTTGTTAGATATGCAAGTGCACGGTGACCTCGCTGGACACGTCAAAATCGGAGGACTGAAGCGTAGCTCATAGGTTTTCTGGTTTTGTGTGTGTATCGCGAGGTGACATGGTTGGAGAGAAAAAGGGGAGAAATACAGTTTTTGTCAGGCCGCCGGTACCAGTAGCGGTAGAACCGCTATCCCTACTGGTACCGCCCACGGTACCGCTATGTAGCTCTGCGCTGATTTTGACCCACAGTACGAGTTACGGTACCTCTGCGGTACCTGGAGCGGTAGTACCGCCCACGGTACCGCTCAAGTACCGTAACTCGTTACAGCAGTACCGCTTCGGTACCGCTGTGGTACCGCTTTGAGTCCTGTAAGGTTTGGACCCCATTACGGTACCTCGAGCGGTACCGCGAGTGATAGTACCGCTCTGTGTCCACGTGGACAAGATCTGTGAGATTTCGAACTCAGAGCGGTAGTATCGCTTACCCAAAGCGGTAGTACCGCTTAGGCAAAAACTGGACATAACGGTTGGATTTCGGGGGGCCTATTTAAAGGGCCCTTCTTCCCCAACTCGTTTTGAGCTCTTCTCTCTCTCTCCTCCATTGTTGCTGAGCTCAAACTGAGTGGATCTCCCTCCCTACCCAATCAATCTTGCTCATACTTTGAGGAGTGGTGGAGGAGACCCCGATCTATCGTTCTACCGAGAGAAATTTCACCAATTCGTGGTAGTCCTTAGTGGATCTTGGTGGTAGAGTTCCTATTGTGGAATCTTGGAAGAAGTGCACCTATGGAGGCTAGCTTGGTGTTGTACTAGCCCCATAGGTTGTTGGGAGCCTCCTTGTGGTGTGGAGCTCGCCCCAACCTTGTGAAGGAATCACCACCTCGACTGGTGCCATAGTGGAGAAGGGGAGCACCTTCGTGGAGCTCTCTCGAGGAAGAAGGTGAGGCCTTCCTTCGTGGTGTGGTCGTCTAGCCTCTTGTGTGAGGCTAGCACCTCCTCAACGCAGACGTACTCCCTTTTGTGGGAGGAACTGTGGGAAACAAATCTCGCCTCGTCTCCGTGCCCTCCGGTTGTCCCGCTCCTTACTCTTACTATCTTGTTTGATTCCTTTGCTTGTTGTAATTGTCTAGTATCATAGTAGGAACACCGCCATTGCTAAAGCTATCACCTTTACCTTCCGTTGCACTAAAACTCAAAAAAGGATAAAAATTGACGTAGCGTCCATTCACCCCCCCCCCCCTCTTGTTCGCTACGATCCATTCAATAGGATTGCAGTAGAGGAATTTATCAATGTAAAGGAAAGGACCGGGGTCCACAGTTCACTAGTGGTGTCTCTCCATAAAGATAAATAACATGCTGGGTGAACAAATTACAGCTGGACAATTGACATAATACCGACCATATATGACAAGATGATTACTATGAGATTCGTTTGGGCATTACAACATAATACATAGACTGTAATCCAACTACGTCTATGACTAATAATCCACCTTCCGGTTATCGTCCGAACCCCTTCCAGTATTAAGTTGCAAGCAACATATTATCGCATTAAGCAATGTGTGTAAAGTAAACAGTAGAATTGCCCTCGGATAAAACATTATTGTTTTATCCCTAGTAGCAACATCACATCTACAATCTTAGAAGTTATTGTCACTCTTGCAGAAAAACTAGAGGCATGAACCTACTATCGAGCATAAATACCCCCTCTTGGAGTCACAATCATCTACTTGGTCAGAGTATCTACTAGCAACGGAGAGCATGCAAGATCACAAATAACATATGACAAGAATATATAATCGATCTCAACATAGTATTCAATATTCATCGAATCCCAACAAACACAACATGTAGCATTACATAAGGATGATCTTGATCATGTAGGGCAGCTCACAAGATCTAAACACGAGGCATAAATTGGAGAAGACAACCATCTAGCTACTGCTATGGACCCATAGTCCAGGGATGAACTACTCACGCATCACTTCGAAGGCGGGCATGAGGATGTAGATGCCTCCGGCAATGATTCCCCCCTCCGGCAGGGTGCCGGGAAGAGCTTCAGAACCCTCCCGAGCTAGGGTCTGTGATGGCAGCCGCGTCAGAACTTTTTGTGGATGGAGGCTCAGGTGTTCAGGGTTTTCCCGAGATCGTGATTAAATAGGCGGAGGGGCGATATCGGTGGAGGCCAGGGGGCCCACACCACCCCTAGCGCGGGCTAGGGCCAGACCGCGCCTAGGGCTGGTCTGGCCGCCCTGCTGCCTTTCTTCGACTCCCCTCTGTACTTTGTCTTTGTTACGGAAAAGTATTGACTTTGGCTTTTGTTTCGTCCAATTCCGAGAATATTTCATGTACAACTTTTCTGAAATACAAATCAGTAGAAAACAGGGAACTGGCACTGTGGTATCTTGTTAATAGGTTAGTACCGGAAAATGTATAAAAGTGCAACGAAGTATGACCAAAACATATACAAATTGGTGTAAAACAAGCATGGGGCATCAAAAATTATAGATACGTTTGAGATGTATCAAGAGGGCCCAGAGAATATCTTTCCGTTACTTGGATGGACATTAATCCCATCCTTCATAACATACAACCCAACAAGTATCTTATAGAATACATGCGAGGTAGCTTTATGATCACACAGTAACGAAGTGATGTTTGCAACAATTAAGCTATGCATTCTTCCAATACCCAGGAGTTGTATAATCTCATGGTCAAAGGAATAGTATAGATGACAACGGGAAAGCTTTGCAATTAGAACTATGTAATGCGATCAATTGGTACGTTTTGATTAGGTCAAGTCCATCATACTATTCCACTTAATAATATGACCTCTCTAAAAATTAGGATTGAAATAATCTCACTAAAATGGTGAAATCACAGCTTCAAGGAGACAAGGTGGTTTGTCTAGACTTCACAACATAGTGGGGAACACGTGATGCTTGATCTCAAACTATTCAATCTTTTTCCCTCCCTTCCCTCTTGGTTTTGGTTTTTTTCTTTAATGGAGGCTAGATTTTTTTTTCACCTCACCTAGTTGCGAGTTTATTGGGACTTAAGATCCCTCTTCCCTCACACGTAAAGAACAAAATCTCTATGTTTCATACATTCATAACCCTAATGGGTAGTAAACTCTCTTCCACATGTCGTCTAAAAGGATTCAAAAGATCATAATGTCACAACCCCAAAAAAGGAGGCTATGCCAACATGTTCGCATGTGGTCTTAGGGCCGATTTAAGTGTGTCACAAGTATACTCTTTTTTTGCTTGTTCTTGATATTAAGGGCTTGTTTATTTCTAGTGTGTTTGACGGAGTGGGAGAGGATTATGTTGAATCTCGGAGAATCCCATTAGTTTGTTCACTTATCCGGGTTTGGAAGGGATAATCTGGATATATCCGCGTGAATCCTTTATTTTTGGCAAGTGGTCATCATTGGTCGCCTGATCAGGGGCCCAAAAGTGGTCATTTCTTTGCCATCCGATCGGGATTTAATGTCCCTGATAAGTTCAAACATAGTTTTACATTTTCCTCCATTGGTTTTACAGAAACCAACCCGTAGTGTGGGCTATTCCACATAAAAACAAAAATACATATACCTCTAGGCTCTAGCCCTAACTATCTGGACATTTACAACACATATGCCATCGTGGTGATTTACCCCAATAAAAAGAGTACTACAGCAAATGTCCCCACTCCGCATACAAAAAAAATACTATTACAACTAAATATTTGCTACATTTTTAAAAAATAATGTTACAAAAATAAATGGTTAATCAACAGTATAAAATTTGCCACAGATTGATTAGAAACAAAAATCGCCAACAGCTACCACAAAAATCACAAACTATTAACAAAAAAATATGTGTTTGCACCCAATGAAAAAAATGGTTAAGAAAACACTTAATTTTCTACATATTGAATTACAACAAAAATTACCACATATTCCAACAAATTTAAAAATTATTACAACAATGAAAAATTATGTGCTTGCAACATTTTAAAAACTACATAGACATCGCTGTAAAATCTGAGTAAACACATAAGTTGGAGCAAACCTTGCAACATCTGACTTTGCTTTCCCAACCAAATTCATATGAGCTCCTTACATTTTTATATAACTTACACGGCGTATAAAATGTAGACAAAAACAAAATGTTGTCTTAAATGATCGGGTAAACAATACAACATCTCGCATCTTTGATATAAAACTTAAACACATTTGTTACAAAATGAGAACCTACACAACACAGAAAAAAATCACCAAGCAAAACTAGTGTGTATCATCTTCCATGGCGTCCTGACCTCTTAAATTAGGCATTGCCAGCAAGGAAACTAGCTCACCCGTGCCCGTCGTCAGTAGGTCCCGCGACTCTGCATCCATTCCAACCGGTTCCTCTTCTTCCATGGATTGAAACGGTCGGAGATCTCATATTTGTAGCCACCATTGCCATGGCTATGTTGAACTTGAGTTGCAGAGCATCCATGGAGATGAAGTGAGGAATTAGCGGAAGCGGCAAAGCAACAAACAGGAGCATTACGCACATGTACACAGTTGGCAGCGGCAGCTGCAGCATGCCTTTAGAACGATTTGCAACAGGATAAAAGGAATGCCGGGAAAGACGAGATCCGGGAGGAGAAGATGACCATGTGGGCAGGCCCGTCATTCGCGGTGGGTTGCTTGAAGTGAGACGAGAATGACTAATCTTTTCTCTTGATCGGGCGACGGATAGTAAGCGTTTTCCTTTTTTTTTCCTAGATTAAAAACTATCCACCATACTAGAATGCTTTTTGAAAAGATTATTTGAGAAGATTGAATGAACACCAAATGCTCCTCATCTCCAACTCTTTGGAGATGGAAATACGAGAGAAATAAAGAAGGCCTAACTGATCGATTCTCGTTCTTAGTAATAAATTCTTCTTGATTTTTTTTGAGAATATAAATTCTTCTTAATAAGAAGGCATAGCTCGAGAGATAAAACCACTACATCAAATCGTTGTTTCAACAAGTGCAACCTGGGTATCTAAGGCCGGAGAAAAGGCACATTTCTAGCCCATCCGGTCTCCCCGTTCCTCTCCTCCCTTTTTCGACCGTCCCTTCGATCCTCTCCCACGTTCCGAGGCATATCTTCTCGTCTTCCTCCTCTCCTCTACCAAACCAAGATATGATCGATTGGTGCGGAAAGTCTCTTTCTGTATTTTTGGCACAAACGAGGCGCGAGAGGGGCGTCCACCTAATGCTAATGGAGGCAATTAATCAGGGCGTACGACGTCCGGCGCCCAGCAGCAATGCCACCTAGCTATCTACCTAGTGCGCCATGGTGCGCTCCGGTGAGGATGCACAATCCCCGCATCCGTCCATCCACAGGATCGATCTCCTCCCCACAGAAAACACTTCAGTTTACTTTTCGCTGCAGCTTCAGCTCCATCCTTCCAACGCATGCATCCTTGGAAAGTTAACCCGGCTGCATGCATCACCATGGTCGTACCGGGAAACCGCCTCCGGTTTGGGGGTATGGATATAGGAGATATGGGGATCGGTACCTATACCTGGCGAGTGTGGTTTGACACGAAGGTACACGACGACGGCCGAACCGCCGAAGTGGCCTCTCCACTAGCTATACCATGATACCATCTCTCGCGGCTGCGGTTCTTGCTTTCTCTGTGCCATCCCGTTTCATGGCAGGGAGGATAAGCTGGATGGTAGGCATGCATGCACATGTCAAGAAGGACTCGTACACCCATATTATACAATGTGCAGCAGCAGCACTGCACCTTAACCAACAAAAGGGTACCATATCTGGTGTTCGGTGCTGTACACATGAAAGAAAAGTGCCCTTTCTTAGGGTAAAAGTTCATGAAACTGCCGCAATCTGGCTGAGAAATCAGAACGATATTGGCATATAGCATAGTGTGACTCTCTGCCACATCGGATTATGCTATATATCGAAGCTAGATGGTGATATTGTCTCTGGCAGCACCCAGGACCATTTCGCTTTCTATTTCGACCCTGTCGGCGTCGCGTCGCCTGAAAAGGGAAAACAGAGATGGACGTATCTTGGAAGAAGGCAGGCACGGTGGTATACACAGGCAGGTAATCCAGCCATGGTACACCACACATTCCACGCCGCCTGACTGAGTTCCACATCTGATTTTCCCATGCACGCACTCACCGAAGAATGTTTTCTTTCTCAATGGTCAAGTCGTCTAAGAGAAAGGCTATGGAAAACAAAACCCGTAGACCAATTGGCTCAGCGAGTAGTTTAGCCGTTCCAATGGCCAACTCGCCTCCAATCCGCGATGCTCCCTGCTAGAACAACACCACCACTACCGGCCGTCCCACCAAGCAAATTAGTCGTATGCATGCGTAGCTTCTCCTCCTCCTACACACCTACGTACGTACAATACACGGATCAATCGGTCATTGGATGAGCAACAACCGATCGACGACAGCAACAGAGACGTCGATCAGAATGATTAATCCCAGCCGCTTCTGGCTGCAGTTTTGCAGCTTTAGATTAACTAAATGGTAATGCTAACCATGTCATTACAAGATGATGACACATGCGATGGATATCAATCATATAAGATTCAATCTCAAGCAGTGCTCGCATCCAGAGCCAGAGAGCAGCCGCGCGCGACCGATGGACGTCATTTGGAACAATGATTTGAGGCTTTTGATTCCAGATGCATGCGCTGTCAGCCTAAACTACCTGTGGCTGGAGTTCGAGGGCCACCCCGGCCTATCATGCGAGTGCGGATCTCTGGGATATCATCTGCTTTTCTTTTACTTTTGCAGGAAGGAACCATATAATCTTTTGTTGGAATGAAAATGGATCCTATAGTTTTTTGTTCCATCCTATCCGTTGTGGCATACTCACTCCTTATCCATTAGTTCATGCATGACAGGTGCACACAAGTTTGGCATGCATACTTGGCTGAAAATTAATTTCCTATTCTGCTCAAAAGGATGGATGAAGAATTGATCAAAAATGCTAATCAATTGAATCAGTTCAAAAAAAGTATTAATTGCCACGGTCAAAATCCGGGAAAAAGCACATGGCGAAGAAACAAACTTGACAAACTCTGAAAAACCACACGGCAAAGAATACACTAGGAAAGACGTGTCCCCTCAGTTAATGTGGGCTAACTATCAATTACATTTTTTTTTCGATAAAGGATGCTTTATTACTTTAAGAAGCAATTACATCCAGCCTCTGCATAACCAGGATGCACACAGCCGTTTTGTTGTCTCAAGTCTAAAAGGATAAATAGTAAAAACTAGGCGAGATACATATCGGAACGATGAATCATATAACGCCTAAGGTGTAGGTGGGGCATCTATCCGTAGATTATGCTGCCACCCATGTAGGGAAAAAGTATCCCTCGCCGTAGCCTCCAACCGTGTACAGACCTCCGTAAATAGGTCCCGGTTCTCCACTCTCTGAAGAGGTAACCATGAACGGAGAATACCTGTACATCTGTAGATGACCTGCAACAAAGAGCAATTTTTGTCATTAAAGATCTTGTCATTTCTACATAGCCAAAGCGCCCAGATAACTGCTAGCGCCCCCACCCTAAGAAGCATCTTAAGCCTTGAATCTATACCATGAAGCCAATTGCCAAAGACATTGGCGACACTAGTCGGAGGATACAGGGTAGACGCTACTTGGATGACTGACCATATAGATCTCGCGAACCGCTTTGGAAGAATAAGTGTTTGATTGTTTCGTCCTGATGACAAAAAACACACCGTGTACTTCCATGCCAATTCCGCTTAACAAGATTGTCTTTGGTGAGAATAACCCCACGACGAAGATACCATCCAAATATTTTAATTTTTAATGGTATCTTCATCTTCCAAATCTTCTTATTGCTATCAACTGGTAAATCAGAAAGAAGGATCGCATTGTAGAAAGATTTTACGGAAAAAGTACCATCTACATGAAGGTTCCATCTAAATTCGTCTGGTTCAGGCAATAAATGAATATCTCCGAGCCGTTGAATTAGGGTATTCCATGCCACAAGTCTTTGTCCAAGTAAAACCCGTCTAAACGTCACATTCGGAGGTGAGGTAGCCATTACAGTAGCAATGGTATCACCTTGTCGATGAGCAATCCTATACAGAGCAGGATACTGTTCACTTAAGGGTGCATTGTCTAGCCAAGCATCTTCCCAGAACCGTATTTGTGCTTCATTCCTGATTGAGAAAGTACCATGGCGAAAGAATACATTTTTTGTCGCCATAAGACCAGCCCAGAAGTGAGAATCCCCAGGTTTCCAAACCACTTGGGATAGTGTCTTCGAACCGATATACTTTCTCCGAATAATAGTTTGCCAAGTCCCATCCTCAGTAAGTAGCTTAAACAGCCATTTACCCAGTAGAGCTGAATTCTTGACCTCCAGGTCATGAACTCTAAGCCCTCCTTGATCTTTGGGACTACAAACTATACTCCATTTAACCAGCCGATATTTCTTTTTCTCGCTGTCCCCTTGCCAAAAGAATCTGGATCGATAGTAATCGAGTTTATGCAGAATTCCTTTCGGTAGGATGAAGAATGATAACATATACAGTACCATATTAGTGAGTACCGAATTAATGAGTACCAATCTTCCTCCCAGGGACAACAATTTACCTTTCCAACTACTAAGACGTTTTTGTAATCTTTCTTCCACTAATTTCCATTCCGCGATTGTAAGTCTCCGATAATGAATCGGAATACCCAAATAACGAATAGGAAATTGGCCTTGCCCGCACCCAAACAACTCAGTATACAGAGCCGTATCGTTTTGGGCATCACCGAAACAGAACAATTCGCTTTTATGGAAATTGATTTTCAATCCTGACAACTGCTCAAAAGCTGCCAAAATTAATTTCAGATTTTGAGCTTTTTGAAGATCATGATCCATAAACAGAATTGTATCGTCGGCATATTGAAGTATAGATAAACCACCATCAACCAGATGTGGAATCACTCCTTCAATCTGGCCATCAGCCTTGGCCCGCTCTATGAGTATAGCTAGCATATCCGCTACAATGTTAAACAACATCGGTGATAACGGATCCCCTTGGCGTAACCCTTTTCGTGTTTGGAAATAGTGGCCGGTGTCATCATTAACCCGGATTGCGACACTACCTCCATACACAAAATCATTTATTAGAGCGCGCCACTCTGGAGAAAAACCTTTCATCCTGAGTGTCTGCTGTAGGAAAGACCACTTGACTTTATCATACGCCTTTTCAAAATCTAGTTTTAAAATAACCCCATTTAATTTCTTAGAATGCATCTCATGTACCGTCTCATGCAAGACCGCCACTCCATCAAGGATATTCCTTCCTTGCATAAATGCTGTCTGTGATGGCTGGACAACATGATTCGCAACCGTATTAAGTCTAATGGTGGCTACTTTCGTGAAAATCTTGAAACTTACATTTAAGAGGCAAATAGGTCTATATTGTTGAATCCTTTCTGCCTCATTAACTTTCGGTAACAAGATTATTTCACCAAAATTTAGACGAAATAATTCTAGTTGTCCAATGTGTAGGTCACTGAACAAATCTAGAAGGTCCGATTTAATCGTATCCCAAAAAGTTTGATAAAACTCCGCTGGAAAACCATCAGGACCCGGTGCTTTGTTGCATTCCATTTGGAAAATTGCCTTCTGAACCTCTTCCTCAGTATAAGGTGCGGTTAGTAGACCATTTTCTTCCATAGAAACTTGGGGTATATCGTCCGTTAAGTCCTCATTAAGAGAGAAGGTGCTTTCCTCCGGAGGACCAAACAGACCTTTATAATAATTAGTAATGTAAGATTTGAGTTGCTCATGGCCTTCAATCAACCCTTCATCTTGAATAAGAGAGCGAATCAATTAACCCTTCAATCAACCCTTCAATCAACCCTTCAATCAATTACATTTTTTTGCCGGCAGAAGGAAGAAAACACCAGGCAAAGACTTTGTCGAGCTTCGGGGCAAAAACGCGCGGCAAAATCTGATTGCCAAGGGAATTTCTGCCGAGTCATCTTTCCCGAGTGTAAAGACTCAAAAGAGCCTTTGATGTGTTCCGAGGATTCTTTGCCGGGTAATTTGCACACTCGGCAAACTTTTCCAGTAGTGCATGCTTGGCTGAAATTTAATTTCCTATTCTGTTCAAAAGGATAGATGAAGAATTGATAAAAAATGTTGATAAATTGAATTCAGTTCAAAGAATATTTATTACTTCTACTTATGCAGACTTCCTTTTTTTCTTATCACTTTTCATATTAGCTATCATAAGGACAAAATTTTGACCCTTTGTTTCTAATTAGTATGCATATTAGCTTGCATTATGAGAAGCGTTTGAACAATATTACTGTATTACTTACTACGTCAATATTTACATGACACACATGCATTTTGAGATTCAACTTTGATCATATTGTTTTACTAAGAAAACAAATATAGGTTATGTGCCATGAAACTAAAACGTTCAATTTGTATTTAAAAAATGGTATAATTTTATGGTAAATAACATGTAACTTATAATCATAACACACAAACAAGTATTTTGGAATACCAATTTAAAGATGTTAATTTCACATCATATAAAATACAGCATACTGCAATAGAATAATTGCTATTCAAAGCTAACACACAGAGTAATCTGAAATAAATGAATGGGGTACTATCTAAATTTCCTCCATCTACTCCCTCTTGTCCAAAATGTGTGGCCTATAATTATTTGACAAAGCCAAACTTTGTAAAGTTTGAGTGCGTATATAGAAAAATATAAACATCTACAATATCAAATGCATATAATATATTCCATGTTCCAATAATACCGATTTGGTATTGTAGATGTTGATATATTTAATATAGTAGTATACTTGATCAAACTTTACAAAGTTAGACTTGACCGGAAAAATGTAAACATCATATTTTTGGCAGGGCGGAATATGTATAAAGCATTGACTATTTACATTCCTCGATGCACCGGAATTGACTATTGATGTAACATAAGTAAAATTAATTCACTTTTATTTTATCACGGATCATTTTGTTGTTCTTGCGTTTTCCATCTAATGTACTCTCTGCCTAACTTATCTTTCACTGGAAAGTTGTAACTCAACTATTGGCTTTATTTTAGACAAACGTGTTGCTCGGTTCCTCCTAAGCTAATTAGCCAACCAACACAGAGACTGATGCACCTGGCCAAACATTCTTTCTCGGGAGCAATTGTAGCCAAGTAGAATTTTCTCACCTTTTCTGAAAGGAGTCATGGAGCATGTTCCTGCAAATGGAAACTGAACCTGGCATGCAGATGCAGCCGAGCATACCAGAAGAAGTGCGCGCAGCATCTCTCCTGATTCCTATATACAATTGATGCCTAACTCAACTGAATAATGATCACCGCATATATTAGACTTGTCTACCCATAAACGTCATTTTGCACCCTCTTAGTTCTTCTCTGTTCCCTGGACACGGGACTGTGCTATCTGCTTTCCTTGTTCCTACTTCATGTTGTTGTCGTCTCTTCAGGAATCAGGATCAAGCATATGTGCGCGGAAGTCTCATCACTGTGATTAATTCATTAGGTGTATTTTTTCGATAAAGGGAATATATTAATATTAAGAAGATACCAATTACACCCAGCTTCTGCAACAACGCACCACCCTAATGACACTACGGATGCACACAGCCAAAAACAAGAAAAGAAAACTAAGAAACAAAAGTCCCGCTAAAGTATCTCGGGCCTAACAACGGCAATACATCCACCGCCAAGACAACACCTGAACTCTCAAAACAAATGCCTCCACCAAGGACATTGCCAGACACAACCAATTAAGGTCAGACCTTGGGTTTTCACCCTGAAAGGTAGGACTCTGCACTTCACCTGTGTTGTCGCCCCCACTTTCATACCGCTGCTGTGAAGCCCGGAACACCAAGCAAGTCCCACAACATCGCAAAGACTTGAACCTTCCTTAGCTAGTCCTCCCCTCCGGCCTTCATGAAATTCTCTTCTTCCGACTTTCATCATGGATCCATAGTCACTTGATGTCAATCAAAGAAAACGAATGATGAATAGATCCATAGTGTGAGTGTCAGTTTGGCTGCCATACATTGAAAACTCAAGATTTCCCCCCTTTTTCCTCCAAATGAAGACATAGCTCCGGTCTATGCATCGATTGATGCATGCAACCTTTAATAGTTTTATTACCTTATTAAAGTTTGCTCTTACAAGATATTACATCATGGCACACATGGTCATACATGTATCATCAACTATATAAAAACAAAAGAGAATATGACTCTACATAAACATGCTATCCTATGATCAAAACATTGTAATCCCGAATTGTATACGCAAAGAGATGAAAACATGAGGTCAGAGCTCATGTTTGTTGTCCTTCAAAATTGCAAAGGATTCTAGGATTCCTATTCTTTTGTCCTCGACGTACCATATGAATTTTTCTAATATGACATATTCTCAAAATTTACCTTATTTTCTTTTTTCCAAATGGGATATTTACCTTTCCTTTGATAAGTCCAATGCATTTTCCATCTACATCTGTACCCACTCCCTTCAATTCTTTGAAATTCATCTATCTTTTTTCCTATGCACAAGAAGACACCTCTTATTCATCCGAAGTTTCTTGTTTATTAGTAACATGTGCATGTTACTACTCTATGCTACTCTCAACTATAATTAGTGGTTAATAACATCATAGATGGATTCATTATTTAGCTTGTAGACTCATTGTATCTTGGGAAATGTGATGTTACAATAACTAGCTATGTTGCTCTATTCTTCTCTCTCCTCATTAATTCACTGCCACACAAAAAAAATTAATGACTTGGACGCTAAGTTACTCATGAAATTACTTGCACTATGAGTAGTCTTAGAAAGATGACAATATGAGTTACCTTTTATTAGTAGTATCTTTTTTCTTTGAGAAAATTGATTTCCTACAGAAGCATGCATTGGACAGGCAGCCCAACTTCTCAGCCCAACACATCCAAATGGGCCTAGGCCTTCCCTACGAATAAGCCCAGCACGTGGCCCATGCAAACATTCTCGAGATCTGTCAGAACGAGGGCCCACCTAGCACAGCCAGTAGCCACCACGAAACCCGCAAAAATTCATCGCCTCGTCATCCTAGCTCCACTTTCCAGTCTGCACTGACCGCCGCCGCCGCATCCCTCTCTCCCACCCACCCCCAGCGCCACCGCGAATGGCGACGGCGGTCACAGCGTCCGCGACGGCGGCGACCCGCTTCACGCGCCTGGCGGGCGTCGGCCTCCGGCACAGCAGCTGCCGCCTCCGCACCGCCGTCCGCTTCCAGCGCCCGGGCCTCACCACCACCGCGCTCCTCCGGCCCACCGAGCTCAAGCCCAAGGACCTGGGCCAGCCCGAGACGCTCGACTACCGCGTCTTCCTCGTCGACGGCGCCGGCCGCAAGTTCTCCCCCTGGCACGACGTGCCCCTGCGCGCCGGGGACGGGGTCTTCCACTTCATCGTGGAGATCCCCAAGGAGAGCAGCGCCAAGATGGAGGTCGCAACCGACGAGGCCTTCACGCCCATCAAGCAGGACACCAAGAAGGGCAACCTCCGTTACTACCCGTAAGGACTCCCAACCGGAGGAAATTCGTCCCCAAATCATCCTCAAAATATTGTGTTTTTCGTGTTAAAATTGGAAGCATGTATATATTTAAGTTGATGGTGTAATAGTGAACCAATTGACTGTGATTAATTAGTAGTACAGGCCAGGTGGTCGTTCTGAACTCCAATTTCAATTTCATGATGGAATTTAGATGGTTGTTCTGAACTTCAATTTCATGATGAAGTTTAGATGGTTGTTCTGAACTTCCATTTCATCATGATGAAATTGGGGGCCTTGAGGTCCTTTTCAACAACAAAGCATTTTGTCCCAAGCAAGTTGGGATAGACTAGACATGAAACCCAACAGAAACATATGGAAACCAAAAACTGAAAGAGAGAAATATGTACAAGAATTAAGATTCCGGTATAGGGATTGCTCGTTTCCATGCAGTTCTACCAAGAGCCAAATCTTTAGGTACATTCCAATCCCTCCGACTCCCTGTGTACCGCTTAATCGAGAAAAATAGTAGAGGGCTACAGGCTTGTCAGTGAGAAGAGAGTGGCATTAATTTACTCCCTCTGATCCATGATAAGCGTCAGGGGCTAGGGGCTTAAGTTCAAATTTGATCAAATTTGAACTAATGCTCCAACACTTTTTATAGATCAGAGGGAGTGCCACTTTCAAGCTTTTCACTCGCATCTTAAGAACAAAGAAAAAAGTGGATTATATTTTTCAGTAACAATTCTTTCTTCCTGCTGTGCCACCAGATTTTATTTTTTTTGGTTCTAGACCCTTAAGTTAACATAATTACCGAGTGCCTTACACAGAGAGGTCAGATGCCATCCTCATAATTTGCATTTGGTAAATAAAAAATATTGGCACCTTTATGGTTTTTGTAGGAAACTTTAGTTTGTGGTTTTATAAAAAATGTAACTTTGGAAGAAAAACTGGGAGAATGGTAGTTCCTTTAATGCTTTTCCGTTGTGCTATAGTGGGGAAATGATAGGGCACGGTATTCTTACATTAGTCGCATTTGGAGAGCTTTACTTCAATGCAGAAAGGTTGTAGTGGCTGTCATATGCTTTATTTTAGGGATTTCTTCAAGGTTTTATATTCTCCCATGTTTGGCAGTGGGATCACTTTTAAGTCTACTTTGGTTCCCTGTCCTCGTATGGAAATCTCAGAATAGCAGATTTCGTGCGGACATACTTTTTAGGTTTATATGAAATTGAATTAGGCTGCTCTTGAAAAATCTCTTACATTTAGATGGTGTGTTAGCTGCATAGCTATGTTTGTTTTGCCACCAAAACCAACTGACAATAGCTAGGTTGAACTGATTCAAGAGTTAAAGTGTCTTCTTGTTGAATATTTACCACGCTTGATCATTTTTCTTGACAAAGGAGATCTTAAGCTGCTATGTTATGCCTTGTTTGAGTCTTTTTGAAGTGATTTTTGTTCTTATCGATCTTTCAACTTGGATAAGCTTCAAATATGAAACTTGCGTTCTTGGCGAGGCAATTGAGACATTGAGATTATGCTGCTAGTACCCCTATTATAGACTTGTGCATGGAAATTCCTGATATTATCGCTTACATCAGGTACAACATCAACTGGAACTATGGGTTACTTCCCCAAACATGGGAGGACCCAACTGCTGCGAATGCTGATGTTGAAGGAGCACTTGGAGACAATGATCCTGGTAGTTAATTTTTTCTGTTCACCATAATTGATAAGCATGATTTTATGTTAGTTCTAGCCTCTCTAATAAACCTTTCTCTTTACTTTTTTTTTCTCAGTTGATGTTGTTGAGATTGGTGAAAGACGAGCTAACATCGGGGATGTTCTTAGGGTGAAACCATTGGCAGCTTTGGCAATGATTGACGAGGGAGAGCTTGACTGGAAAATTGTGGCCATTTCTTTGGATGATCCCAAAGCAGCTCTTGTGAATGATGTGGATGATGTTGAGCAGCATTTTCCGGTATGACTGATATCCTTGTCCTTGTTATCCTTTGGTATCTGCTGCCTATTTCTCCTTGATGGAAAGTAGGATATCACATGAGCACCGTTTTCTGTTTCTAGTTTTGATCTTGGCTAAGTAGCTTGTAAGCAAATCAAAATTTAGTTTTGCATTCATAGTCTTGAAAAAAAGAACAGAATGGTACTCCTGGTATAATTAATCAACCCTAGTCATCTCCCGCATGTTTTTCTATAGCAATCACTAGTGGAATTCTATGAAGCCTTTTCCTATCTGTGGTTGTTAGGTTTGCAAGTTTAGAGTTGCGACCACTTCCACAGTTAGCATTAAAAACAAATTTCAGTCAGTTTTACAGCCTCACAATACTATTTTACATTTGTTTTGACTTGCACTTTTCTATTCAGGGAACATTGACTGCTATCAGAGACTGGTTCAGAGACTACAAGATACCAGATGGTAAGCCTGCCAACAGATTTGGCCTCGGCAACAAGCCCACAAGCAAGGTAAGTTTGATCTTAGCTTGTTCATTTATATCCTGAAACGCAGCAGATATTTTTGCATTCTGATGGTATCCTTCTTTGCCACGACTAGGCATATGCACTCAAGGTCATTGAAGAAACCAATGAATCATGGGAGAAATTGGTGAAGAGGAAGATTCCTGCTGGAGAGCTCTCACTAGCCTAAGGCCTAGGTCCATGAGCAGCCAACATATCCATTCTTTCAGCATGCTGTTTTATGTGATATATGCATTGCTTCTTTCATCTGGGAAAACTCTTTGCAAACCTGCTGCTTGTAACAGGAATAATCTGATTGAGTGAATAAGGAATTTCCGAGAAGTTTTTCAGAAGGGAACCAAACCGAATGTTCTTTGTCGGGATGAATTCGTTGCCTGGGAAGTTGGAAAATTGGGCTGGCAAAAGTGCAAAACGTAGTTTAGCCTCACTCCTCCTCTTTTTCAGAAGTTTGTGCGTTCCATGCCATGGCCATACCTCTCGGGTCTGGGCACTATTTTTATTGTTTGGAAGCCAAACCTATGTGAATGACTGGGCTGGGCTGAGCCGGGCTTGGGCTGTTTAGGTAGTCAGGGCTGAGGCGTAGTAGGGTAGCATGGCCGGCGGCTGCATGGGCATAGCAGCGTTCGGTAACCGGTACACACGTGTCCTGCTCCGGGCTGTCCACGGCACCGGAATCCTTCACCTATCTCTTTCTCTCCGCCCTTTTGGGATCCTCCGACCGAATCATTGCGCGCATGCACACTGCCTTCGGTTGATAGCTCAGCTCGGCACAAGAGAGTGAAACAATGACACGACACTTCTCGGCGGCGGCGGCGGGGGTGGTGCAGCGGTACTACTGCGGCGGCGCGTGCGACGGCCGGGAGGACGGTGCGGTGCAGGCGATGCTGCAGTGCCAGCGGGTGAGCGACTTCCTCATCGCCGCCGCCTACCTCTCCATCCCGCTCGAGCTCCTCTACTTCGCCTCCTGCGCCGACATCGCCCCGCTCAAGTGGCTCCTGCTGCAGCTCGCCTCCTTCGCCGTGCTCGGCGGCACGACCCACCTGCTCGCCGTCTTCTCCCACACCCACCCGCACTCATCCGGCCTCCTGCTCGCCTCCACCGCCACCAAGCTCCTCGCGGCCCTCGTCTCCTTCGCCACCGCCGTCTCCCTCGTCATCTTCATTCCCCGCCTCATCCGCGCAAAGCTCCGGGAGGCGCTCCTCCGCTCCAAGGCCCGCCAGCTCGACCGCGACCTCGGCATCGTCCGCCGCCGCGTCGAGGCCACCTCCCGCGTCGTCCGCATGCTCACCCACCACATCCGGAGCTCCCCGCCGCTCGACGCGCACACCATCCTCCACACCACCATGCTCCACCTCGCCGACGCCCTCGCGCTCCACAGCTGCGCCGTCTGGATGCCTGGCCACGACGCCGGCGCCGATCTACACCTGGTGCACCAGCTCAGCCTCAGAGATAAGGGCCCCGTCAGCGTCGTGCTGGGCTCGCAGGCCCCAATCTCCACGGATGACACCGACGTGGCTGACGTAATGGCCAGCGAGGCTGCCAAGGTGCTCAGGCCAGGCTCGGCACTCGCCATGGCAAGCAGCGGTGGCCTCCAACCGCGGGGAGCCGTGGCTGCCATACGGATCCCCATGCTCAAGGTCTCCAATTTCGACGGAAGAAAGGCACCAGTGGCGAGCTCATATGCCATCTTGGTGTTGGTTCTTCGCAACAAGCAGGATGGCGACAGCAGTAGCAGAGAATGGGGCAGCCAAGACCTGGAGGTTATGCAGGTGATCGCAGATCAGGTCGCCGTGGCGCTCTCCCACGCGGCCGTCCTGGAGGAGTGGCAGGCCATGCGCGAAAAGCTCGCCGAGCAGCACAGGGCCCTGCTGCACGCCAAGCACGAAGCCATGATGGCGACCAATGGTATCAACAATATCCAGAGCGCCATGTGCCACGGCATGCGAAAGCCGATGTACTCGATCATCGGGCTGCTCTCCATTGTGTCTCAGGTGGAGAACATGCGCCCCGAGCAGAGGCTCGTGGCCGACGCCATTGCCAGGACAAGCACCCTCTCCTTGGCACTGATGAACGATGTCGCCACGGAGACGTTGACGGTGGATCGCAGGCCATTCGGCCTCCACTCCCTGATCAGAGAGACGATGAGCGTAACGGGATGCCTGGCCGGCTGCGAAGGAGTTGGTTTCTCCTACCAGCTGGAGAATTCCTTGCCGGCGTGGGTCGTCGGCGATGAGACACGAGTCTTCCATCTCCTACTGCAAATGGTAGGTGGTCTGCTTAGCCAGCAGCGCAGCGACGCAGGGCGTCTCTTGTTCTCCGTCAGTACCTGCACAGCGGGCCAAGAGGATTGCATCCCGGCGCAGCCAAATCTATCTCCAGGTTGCAGCATATGTGTCAAGTTTCAGGTTGCGATGGAAAGATCAACTGGATGCAGCCAATCTCCTGGTAGACCGGTCGGCTCTCAGACCAGCCTGTGCAAGTTTCAGTCTGTGACTGAAAGATCAGTTGGGTGCAGCCGATCTCCTGGTAAACCAATCAGCTCTGAGATCAGCATGTGCAAAAAGATTGTGCAGGTTGGTAACTTGGTATACCAAAAGAAATTTTTGTAGCTAACCGTTGTTAATTTGCTCAGCTAGCTAACACATGACCTGAATGTTTCATTTCTTCAGATGATGAAAGGTAGCATGCGGTCGGCATTGGATGGAGAAACCATCACGCTCTTCCTGCAGTTCCAGCTGCAACAATCAGGCGTGTGCCGAAGAACCCCATTGTCCGTTCCTCGCTTCGATGGCCTGAGGATCCTGCTCGCTGATGGCGACTGCATGAGCCAGGCGGTGACGCAGAAGCTCCTCGAGAAGCTCGGCTGCCAGGTCACATCAGTGTCGTCAGGACTCCATTGCCTGGCCTTACTGGGGAGCGCCGACTCTTCTTTCCAGCTCCTCTTTCTTGACCTCGACATGGATGCGTTTGAGGTGGCACTCCGGATCAGGGAGCTCAGGAACAGGTGCTGGCTCCTCATAGTCGCAGCTGTCGCCGTGAGCATCGACGACAGCGTCCGTGAGATGTGCCGACGGTCGGGGATAAACGGTCTGATCCAGAAACCTATCACGCTGGCGGCACTAGGAGCTCAGCTCTACAGAGTCGTTCGGAACTGATGATGGAAATCACGTCATTGATCAAATGCATGGTGCCTCTTCTATTTCCATCACAAGACAAGGAGCTGGGAGCTGACCCACAAGCCTCTTAGATAAAGCATGGGATACTTTGGTGAAAACTTAGTAATCCTTTGCACATCTAGTTTCATATTGATCCTGGGAGTCGTTTGCGAGAATGCATTTCGGAGGAAGAAACATGTAATGCGCGAGATAATAAAGGGGCGTGATAAAACAGCAAGTAGAGAAGGGGCAACATACACTCACCAGCCACCAGGAATCCAGGATAGCAGCAAGATCTTACAGAGGAACATGAGAATCTCCAACTGAGAATGTATGTTTTACTGAAGCACGTAATATCCCTTGTTATGCACTGTACTGTTGTATTGCTGCTGCACTGTACTGGTGGGAGCAGAAAGGAGACCAATGATGGAATAATTTCAGGTAGAAATTAACACACGGGGATGCAATATTTCTACAACAAGAGGTTGCAATCTGCACTGTATGTTGTCTGGTTCTTGCTGGTCAGCAACGAAATAAATAGATGAAATTGACGGCACTAGGGGCTCAGCTCTACAGAGTCATTAGGAACTGATGATGGTGTTGATCTCAAGTATGGTGCCTGCTCTGTATCCGCCACAAGACAAGGAGCTGATCTACAAGAATCTTTAAGAGAAACATGAGGAAAGATTGACAAGAAATATTTGTAGTTTCCAATAGTTTGCACATATAGTTCATATTGATTCGGAGTGTAGTTTGCGAGAATGCATTTCGGAGGAAGAAAACATGTATGTGCGAGAAAACAAAGGGGCGTGAACTAAAATCGAAAGTAGAGAAGGGGCAGCATAGACTCACCAGCCACCAGGATAGCAGCAAGATCTTACAGAGTAACATGAGAATCTCCAACTGAGAATATGTATGTTTTACTGAAGCACGTAATGTAATGAGTGGATTTTTGTAGCTCGAGCTACACATAGCTCTTTCTTTTTTTTTTAAAGGCATTTTAAGGTTTCTAAAAAAATCTTGATGTACACAATGTTGTGATCTATGTACGTGCAAAATTTCAATCGAAATACCTAATATTCAGGACTACACAAAATGACAAGATCTGACAGATCTTGATATTTTGAAATCTGGCACTGTTCATTATTATAGATGTCAGATTTTGTCATTTTTGCACAGCCCCGAATATAGGGTATTCCAAGTTGAAATTTTACACGGTGTAGAACACAACATTGTAAGCATCTAGATTTATTTTCAGATTTTTTTGCAACTTTGAACTGCTGATTTTGAAATTTTCAAAAGCCTAGCTCGGTCTACAAATGGGGGTTTCCGGTAATGTCTTGTATTATGCTCTGTACTGTTGTATTGGTGCTGCTTGTACGATCTTATTATCATCAGGCTACTCACTGAAGAAGCTTATAATCTGCACTAGCAACTCACTGCAATCAGTGCCGTCCTTGCACCAGTAGCTCACACAAAACATAGCTTGGAGCAGAGAGAAAAGTAAGGATGGAATAATTTCGGGGTAGAAAATAACAAGACATGGATCCAAAACTACTACAGCACCAAGTTACAATCTGCAATGTATGTTCCCTGGTTCTTTGCTGGTCAGCAACGCATTAAAAAGATGAAGATGCATGAATCAAATCATCTTTACCACACCATCAAGCAAACAATATTAAATCTACTGGATTCTTACAGTTGAAAAATGCAGAGCTAACATCACTGATACAGAAGTTGTCAAACAATTTACAAATCGGTTGAGCATCTGAATCATTTCCATGATCTTCTAAATCTAAAGAAAGAACAAAAGTAGCACCTATGAATCTAAAGTAAGTGATAGAGTCACTAGACGCAACAGACAGTCATGCACATTGTACTCTGCTACAGCATATCGACGCTGATCATTACTTGATAGGGCATTGCCAGTCAGCAACATACAGATCTACTAGATCAGCCGGCAGCGCACCTAGCTGCTTCGGCACACCTCATCAGCTTCTACCTGCAGGAGTGTTGGGACAACATGAGTGGATGCAAACAAGGGAAGAAGATATCTCACAGACTCACACAAAGTTTGCTCAGATTTTTTCTAAGAGTTGTGTGGCAAGCATGGACAACCTAAACCAGCAACCGGAATTGAACTGATGAACTTGACAATACAGTAAGCTCTGATAAGTAGATGTAATATCTTCCGCAATGTCAACGAAAGCTGATGAAATCTTTAGTAAACAAAGAGGGTAACAAAAATTAAGGATCATTGTCTTATGAAAGATGGAAATACAGCTCTAAATGGAGTTGAAGCAAGGACCTACATATCCCAAGTAGATACAAGACGAGAGTTCCACTGCGCTCGGATCACCGACCAAAGACTACGATGAGATGGTAAATTCAGATAATGCAAGAAAGCTTACTATGAAGTTATGAACAACTTCATTATAAACCTGCAGTCGGTCACAATAGAGATGGAAGTCCTATAATTATTGAATCAGCACTGTAGATATTCAGGAGATATTTCAATTGGGGGTTTTAAGATAACTCGGGTGCTCTCAGGAGTATGAAACCAATATTACCAATGTATAGATAGATTATCCTTCTACGATTTTGCATGGACCAAGAGTTCCAGACAGGACCACACAGATTTTAACACATCATTGCGAACATAATGTGTTTCTGCGTTGGTTGTACCTTAATATTAGGTAATGTCAGTATACATAAATAAGCTGGCAGGCTCTTATACCCAAGCAGGACGCATTGTATTTGAATCAGAGATTGAGCTATGGAATGCTCTAGACTTGGGCAAGCAAACAAACCGAAACCTTTTTTTTTAACGTGGCAAAAGGTTTGCCGTTTCATTGATTAAGATAGAAAAAGAAACATAGTTCAGTACAAGGCCGAGGCCAAAAGCTAAAACTCCAACAAACCAAACTATTTTAGCTCCCTCGCAGTATTTTTGAGAAGATGTTACTTTCTTGCATTGAAAGGGAGCATAATGCATAATTTTACAATATATTCACGCGTTGGGAAGGGACAGTTAATGTGCTAATTTTGTGAAAATAAGTTATACCACACACAATAGTGTGTTATCATTTTTGACAAAATATTCCTGTAACCAGCATGAAAACTTAATATCCAATCAAATTTACTGTAATGGACCCTAGCAGACACTAAACAACAGAATGTGCCGCAACTGTAATAAACTAATTAACCAGCAAGAAGTTAAACTAACAAACAGCATAGCTTCCCTGCAGGCTGCAGATCAGATGCAACATGAGTACATGCCGGTTGACAGCCATACCGGAGCTAGGGGCCGAGGCCCTTAATGGCGTCGAGGAGCAAGCCATAGACGTCCTTGGCCAGATCGTGCCGCCTCATCTGCGAGCGCACTTCTGCATCAAGCTGCTGCCTCCACCTGGTTTCGATCGACCTCGCGTCTTCTGTTGCTAGCAGCGACAGCCCCTTCTCCAGGGACACGCCGGACAGCGCCAGACCATTGGTCTTCCAGTACGCGTCGAGCACCTCGGTCGCCACCGGGAGCATGGCTGCCGCGTCCGGGACAGCCCGGCGCTCCCTGTCCCTGGCCTGTTCTTCCTCCGGCGGCGAGTCGTCCTCGTCGGACAGGCCGACGCGGGCGCCCCAGACCTTGCCGCAGAGGTCGCGGACGCGGAGCTCGTGCTTGCCCGCGGCCGCGGACGGCGCCGCGTGCTCGTACTTGCTCTTGAGCCGCTTCAGCTTGTAGTACACCTTGTCCTGGTCGATGTGCGGGGAGAGGGAGCCCCTGAGGTAGCCGAAGAGCGCGGCCATGTCCGGGAGCCGCGGGACGTGCCCGTTGCGCGCGCGGAAGGCGGCGGCGCCGGTCAGGAGCGCCACCTCGTCCGCGTCGCTCCAGAGCCGCTGCACCGCGCCGTAAGATCTGGAGCCCGGGGCCGCGCGGGGCGCGCCCGCGGCCAGCACCGCCAGCGCCGCCGCCTCCTGGAACGCGCGGGGCCTGCGCGCGGCCGCGGCGGAGGGCGACGCCGAGTCCTGGAGCGCGCGCGGCCGGCGCGCGGTCACCGCGGCGGATTCGGGGCCCGCGCGGCGCCTGCGCTTGCGCTCGCTCTTGCGGGGGCTCGGGCTGGGCTCCGGGCGGCGGTCGTCCAGGAGGAACCTGGGACGGGAGGAGCGCATCGTCGAGCCGGGATGGGAGGGGGAGGAGGAGGCGCTCCGGCCGTCGGCTTCCATGGTGCTTGGATGGCAACGGCGCGGGCGTGGCGTGGTTGTGGGCTTCGGCGTGCGCGTCGTGGCCTAGTGGGTTGTCGAGTGCTCGGGTTGGCCAGACCAGAGGCAGACCAGAGCGATTGTACCGTTCGTCTCGGCTTTGTTTTGGAGAGAAAATCTACTCCTTTTTTTTTTCTTGTGAAGGATCTTCTCGTTAGGTTTAGGTGAGATCAAAAGAATCGGGTAAAATTGTGCAACATACTTATGGACTGTATCTACAACTCAAAAAATAGCTCAAAACTCAATCGACATTTAGAGAAATAAAAAAGATAAACTCTAGTGTGAATAGTGTCAGTTTTTGGTGAATATTATTTTACACTATTCATTCCAAATTTATCATTGTTGGCTCTCTAAATGTAGGTAGAATTTTAAGCAGCAGTTTTTTTTGGTGTTGCAAATATAACACAGATGTGTGTTGTAAAAAAGGATTTTTAAACATAATTTTTGTCTTTAAAAAAATCTATCATATCAAAAACAAGATCTACCTAAGTTGTCCACATGTTCATACTCGTCGCCACCATTGTGAAACCATAAACGTGAATTGGTCTGCCACAATTGTCAAAAGGTTTGTAATAGCATTTCTAGCCGGAGTAATGCTACACCTACAGATGGTTTCTTTGAGTATCTTCATTCAGCCTATACGGCGTCTGACAAAAGAGTTTTACCGATCGGATGGAAGGGAAGTCGGTGAGATTTGGGGGAGGTTCCAGCCGTGGCCCCCAAACGGTCTCCCAAAACGCTCATTCGGCCCACATGTTTAAATAAATATGTTCCCCTCATCGATGGATTCACATAAGTAAAATAAAAATCATAGTTTACATAATAAAACAAGCTCATAAATAGCTTACGAAGGTTTAAATCACATAAAACTAGAACCCTCCTCGACATTCAAATGCCCGCTCAACATCCTTCCCGCAAGCCTCCTGGCACTGAGCAAACCAAGCTATTTTTTCCGGAGTAGGGCCTAAGATTGTCTTCATAAATGTTGTCCATCTTGGATAGATCCCATCCGCCAGGTAGTATCCCTTCGTGTACTTGTGGCAATCTTCTCTTTCTTAATAGATGGCCCCATTTTACTGCCCTCACAGAGAGCCACGTCACCGCATAAAAAATGTCACCTACACACGCTCATACTCGGCCCGATGGCGGCAGACGACACGCCCGTCGTCGCCACGACACGCACGCCCGTCGTAGCCAGGCGCAGACGCACACACCCCTTGGCCCCAACGTGTGTGGACGAGATGCCCGTCCTTGCCAGGCGCAGACGCACACGAGCGATGTCCCCAAGCCACGTCCGCCAGATGGGCCGTCGGCCCATCTACCGGCCGATTCTCTTCCTCTTCCTGGCGTGCTCTTCCTCTGTTCCCATCGATCCCTCGCACCCCCGCTCCGCCTCGGCCGCCTCGGTTCGTATTCGTCCCCCACCACTGCTCCCCCTCGCTTTGTCTTCTTCGATTGCCACCGCTCGCAAATCGCAACGGCTCTGCTTTCCTGCCAATCTCCTCGCATTAAACACAATAAATCCATCTTGAAGGTAATAGAAACTGCTCGGAAAAATTCTTCCGCCGCCGCCGTCTTAAAGGCACGCGATGGTGCTGTCCGCCCCCACAACGCACCGGCCAAGCTACGCCGTTGTAGCCAACACGGCTGCTTTGCCTCGCTGAACAGCGAACAATAAGAAATTAATTCATGATGAAAGTAGTTCTCCTCCTCTCCCCTTCCCCACCATGTTCAGCAGTAGCTGGAGTATTATTGCCCGGCATTATCGATTCGCCTCCCCAACCAAGTTCGTATGTTTATATACACCGATGGTGCCAGCAGATTCGTTTTTAGGAAGACAACGCCATATGCTCATCTCCGTGACTCCACCATCCCGCGTCTGGTTTCGTAGGAGTCGTTGCTCTTAGGTCTGGACAGAGGAGGAGGTCAGGATAGGGGAGCTACAATCGAGGACATGAAGGTACAATAACCATGGCGGGTGACGGCGGACTAATGTCTCTTCTCTCTACCTGCCTCATGTCTCCCCTCACACAGGTACTACAGATCTGAATCTTTCTTCTTGCATAATTTTTGCTCATTCAAATGTTCAGCTACCTGTTTAGGTCTCTGGCCATCTAAATACTCCTTGGTTCCTTCTTTTTTGTTGTGAAACTGACAACTGAATTTCGTATGATTTCTGCAGATCATTTGGAGTTAACTTTGTTCATTCTCGTGGTCTGAGTATCTTCTTGAAACGGCTGCTACGTTTTCCTGTTTTTTTCAGAATACCTGTTCTATGGAGTTTCTCTATTGCCATATTAGGATCACCACATGTTCCCAGCTAATGCAGCATCTGCATCTGAGGACACATTTTGTAGTGCTACTTTTTCGATTGCAATATATGTACAGAAGAAGGTGAAGTGTCCAATTCAGATATTGGTATGTATCTTTTCCTATTTCTTTATGATCATATATCATGTGAATTGAATTTATGAAGATCTTTAAGGCATTGGTTCCATTAATTAATCACATATGTCTATTAATCTCCTCGAACAAACTAAACGATTGTGTCTTCTTTTTAGTTTCTATTGTTGATGGCTCAGATTAGCTGAAAGTATCGGTTAACAAGTTTTAGTGAGAAGGGGTATATTTTTACTATTTGATAAGAGATCTTCCTGGTTGAACTATCCAGGAGAGTGTTGGTGATGAAAATCTAAATTGTTGACTTTATCTTGCTTACCATGTTCCCCGGTATATCCATGTTTATCTTTGTTCAGTCCTGAGTCCTGACTCCTTATAAGCACACAGACAATTTAATAAAGAGATGGATATTTGTACAGTATCTCTTTTTGCTGTATACTATCATTCATGCATATATTTTTATAGCTGCTATATTTTTTACACCCAATGTGAGAAGGTTCATTATTTTGTTCTTGCCAGCTTCAACCCAGTATCAATGTTGATGCCTTCGTGGGATTTGATGCACATATAACGGCCAACTCATGCAACTATTTGATAACTCATAGCACTGAAGTGAATATTCTATGATTAATTATGTAACTTAGTGCTTGCTCTTTGTTTTAGAGAACATATAGCAGTTTAGTTATTTTTACTACAGTTTATGATTTAATAAATTTTGGACCATGCTAAGAAGCTTTATTTAGATATTTTGAAAAGCTTTTGTTGCAGCTGTTATTTCACCGTTTAAGCTTCGGTTAGTTCAAGAATATTGTGGGAGTAAAGTCTCCTTCCACCTCATTTGAGCTTACGTACGTACGAATTGTTCCCCTTTTTCTTGATGTCCTTTTACTTCATGCTTTACATTTTACTTGGCTTCAGTTAGCTCAATGGTCAATATGGTCTGTGATCATCTATCATGATATTGAGTTCAAAGATTGATATGGAAATGGACCTTTTATCACAAAGTTTGAGCTTACATACAAATTTTGATTTTTTGGAGCTGCTCTTTTCTGTCAGGTTTGCAGGAGCTACAAGAACAAGATACATGTGATTCTTTCATCTTTGAGCTTTCATACATTAGTATCAAAAAAATCCCTAGCATGGTTTGGGCCGTGTACCTTTTTATATATAATAACTACCTTTGCCAGTTGTCCAATTACTCATTCGTTAGTAGCATCATGTACTGTTAATATGTTTATTTTTTTACATTGTAATTCAATTTGATCAACGAGGGACAAGGAGTAAAAGGTTTTAGGTAATGTTGTTGCTTACAAATTTGCAGGTTTCATGATAGAAAAAAATCTCTATAAGTTCTCGCAGCAACGCGCGGGGTATCATCTAGTTGATCATATAGTTCGCTGGAGGAGAATGGCCTTCATAGTAAAACCACAGAGGATAAAACCAAACAATGATAGTTTTGACCTCTCTAAGAGAGACGAACCAGAAAATCTCTAAAAGCAAAAACACAATATCTTAAGCATGCAAGCTCAGATTAATATGAAACCAATTGTATTGGAGGATAACACCAAGTAGCATCCAAAAAAAATTAAGAACAAATAAGGGAGAAAATAGCAAGTAGGTAGAGGTGTGGGATATCTCTCAACAAAGAACCAGTAAAACCTCCAAAATAAAAACACAACAAATTTTCATTCGAAATCCGTTCTTGATGAACTAGAACGTGTCATGAGAATAACCAAAAGCTATGAAATCTCACATGGATAAGATCCAAATATCAACCAAGAAATATGAAGCAGATGAAGCAAAGGTTTAATCTTTCACCAAAGTATACGATCAAGTTGCTCACTCGAATGATCCTAAAACACTTTCTCCCAACAAACAACAAGATAACGGTAAAATAGAGAACATAAAATTATCAAATCTTTGCCTTCCGCAATCCACTTGAGTTAGATGATCACAATCTTATCGTGGGAAGTCACGGCATGTGCCATCGCGGGATGACTTACGGATGGGAGAGGAAGTCCTCGAGTGCTACCAGGGATGGGGTTATTACATGATGTACCAAGCTTCGGCCCTTCGTTCTGGAGGTAAAGACCTACTGTTGCTTTTGCGATTGTAGATTGTACAGAGATTACAAGGTTACTCGACAACTTAGGCGATTAGATCTCAGCGAGTTGTGCTAGCTTATTCTCGTCTCTCCTCTAGGGATCGTAACGTGCCTCCTTATAAAGGCGAGGGCACGTGGCTTTACATAGCAACCCAAGTCGGTACGGGTTGCGGAGTCTTGATACAACTAAGCATGACGCATCTTATCTTATACGACAAGTATCTTTGGCGTAATTGTTGATGACTCCTTCAAACCGACTTTAGCATAAGCTGGCCTAAGTCTCCTCTTGTGCAAGGGCCCATCTTCGCTTTCGGATACCTGTTTGGTATTCCCACGTGTGATCTTGACCTTCTCAAGTTGTATCACACTTCTGGATTGTGCTTGCTTGGTGAAGTCTTGCAAATTTCTCCATTCATACTCCACTATGGGAAAACATCTCCTTAGGCATATTTTCACGTATGCATGATCGCACAAAAGTCGCTAAGCTTCAAGCATATGACTCTTCTAGATACTCATCTTGAATTTGCGCTTCGATTTGATCAACCTTGACTCATATATTCTTCCTTCATAATGATGATGTCTTGAAGACACGCAAAATTCTCACGCCACCTTTTCCTTCTCAAATACATGCTCGCCATGGGATCAACTCTCTCATGAAAAAAGTTCGGATCAATCCTTCAATAACACCTCGGTCGACACTTGATCTTCTTCACTTTCTTCTTCTTTCAGCCTCGAATCTAACATATGGTTCAAGCATTGCATGTGAACAAATCCTTTAAATAAAACACAATGCAAACATTAGTCGATAGGTATATGATTGTATGCCGCACTAATACGTCTCCAACGTATCTATAATTTCTTATGTTTCATGCTACTTTTATGATGATACACACATGTTTTATACACACTTTATGTCATTATTATGCATTTTCCGGAACTAACCTATTGACAAGATGCCGAAGTGCCAGTACCTTTTTTCTGTTGTTTTTGGTTTCAGAAATCCTAGTAAGGAAATATTCTCGGAATTGGACGAAACCAACGCCCAGTATCTTATTTTTCCACGAAGCTTCCAGAACACCGGAGAGAGACCAGAGGGGAGCCAGGGGGCCCCACACGCCAGGGCGGCGCGGCCAAGGCCCTGGGCGCGCCCCCCTATGGTGTGGCCCCACCAGGGCCCCTCCGAGGCTGCCCTTCCGCCTACTTAAGGACTCCGTCGCGAAAACCCTAAGGGAATAAGCCACGGTACGAGAAACCTTCCAGAGCCGCCGCCATCGCGAAACCAAGATCTGGGGGACAGGAGTCTCTGTTCCGGCACGCTGCCGGGACGGGGAAGTGCCCCCGGAAGGCATCTCCATCGACATCACCGCCATCTTCATCAACACTGCTGTCTCCCATGAGGAGGGAGTAGTTCTCCATCGAGGCTAAGGGCTGTACCGGTAGCTATGTGGTTAATCTCTCTCCCATGTACTTCAATACAATGATCTCATGAGCTGCCTTACATGATTGAGATTCATATGATGAGCTTTGTATCACTATTAATCTATGTGCTACTCTAGTGATGTTATTAAAGTACTCTATTCCTCCCCCATGATGTAATGGTGACAGTGTGTGCATCATGTAGTACTTGGAGTAGTTTATGATTGTGATCTCTTGTAGATTATGAAGTAAACTATTACTATGATAGTATTGATGTGATCTATTCCTCCTTTCATAGTCTATCGGTGACGGTGTGCATGCTATGTTAGTACTTGGTATAATTGCGTTGGTCTATCATGCACTCTAAGGTTATTTAAATATGAACATCGAATGTTGTGGAGCTTGTTAACTCCGGCATTGAGGTGCTCTTGTAGCCCTACACAATTAATGGTGTTCATCATCCAACAAGAGAGTGTAGAGTGGTTTTATTATGTGATCAATGTTGAGAGTGTCCACTAGTGAAAGTATGATCCCTAGGCCTTGTTTCCAAACACTGCAATCATCGCTTATTTACTGTTTTACTGCATCTTTACTTCCTGCAATATTACTACCATCAACTGCACGCCAGCAAGCTATTTTCTAGCGCCGTTACTACTGCTCATATTTCATTCATACAACTTGTGTTTCACTATCTCTTCGCTGAACTAGTGCACCTATACATCTGACAAGTGTATTAGGTGTGTTGGGGACACAAGAGACTTCTTGTATCGTGATTGCAGGGTTGCTTGAGAGGGATATCTTTGACCTCTTCCTCCCTGAGTTCGATAAACCTTGGGTGATTCACTTAAGGAAAACTTGCTGCTGTTCTACAAACTTCTGCTCTTGGAGGCCCAACACTGTCTACAGGAATAGAAGCGTGCGTAGACATCAAGCACTTTTCTGGCGCCGTTGTCGGGGAGGTAAGGTAAAAGGTATTCACATCCTCCGACTACTAAGCTATTTCCTAGCACTGTTGCCGGTGTGTGAGTGCTCGAAGCTATTTCCTTTAGATCCTGCAATTATATCTTTTTGTTTCTTGTTTTTATTTTCACTAGTTAGGCTTAATGGAAAACAACAAAAAAAATTAGAGATCTTTATGAACTTTATATTGAATTAGGATATGATGTGTTTGAAGAGAGAATTAAAAAACCCATGGAACTTTGTTTGCAAAATAGTTGTAGCAATGTTATTAGCATGAACTCTTTGAACAATATTATTGCTAATGCTATGGAAGAATTTAAGCTTGGGGAAGCTGGTTGTGATATTTTTAGTCCCCCAAGTTTTGAGGAGAAAATTTTCTTTGATGATACTTTGCCTCCCATTTATGATGATTATAATGATAGTGGTATTTTGGTGCCACCTACTATGGAGGATAAAGTTTATTATGATTATACCATGCCTGCAATTTATGATGATTACAATGATGGTTGTGATAGTTTTACTCCCACTATTACTAATAAAATTGATTGTGCTTATGTGGAGAGTAATGATACTTTTATGCATGTGAATAAGAATGCTTTATGTGATAGTTATATTGTTGAGTTTGTTCATGATGCTATTGGAAATTATTATGAGAGAGGAAAATATGGTTGTAGAAATTTTCATGGTACTAAAACACCTCTCTACATGCTGAAAATTTTGAAGTTACTCGTGTTTTATCTTCCTATGCTTGTCACTTTGTTCTTCATGAATTTATTTGTGTACAAGATTCCTTTTCATAGGAAGTGGGTTAGACTTAAAAGTGTTTCTTATTTGCTTTTGATGCTCTCTTTTTGCTTCAACTCTTATTTCTTGCGAGAGCATCATTAAAATTACTGAGCCCATCTTAATGGCTATAAAGAAAACACTTCTTGGGAGATAACCCATGTTTTTATTTTGCTACTGTTTTGTTGTGTCTTGGAAGTTGTTACTACTGTAGCAACCTCTTCTTATCTTTATTTTATTGCATTGTTGTGCCAAGTAAAGTCTTTGATAGTAAGGTTGATATTAGATTTGGATTACTGCGCAGAAATAGATTTCTTGGTGTCACGAATTTGAGTAGATCTCTCTGTAGGTAACTCATAAAAATCTGCCAGAAATCATGAATAATCCTCAGATATGTACGCAACTTTCATTCAATTTGAGCATTTTCATCTGAGCAAGTTTAGTGCCCCAGAAAAATTCGTCTTTACAGACTGTTCTGTTTTGACAGATTCTGCCTTTTATTTCGCATTGACTGTTTTGCTATGTTTGATGGATTTTTTTGTTCCATTAACTTTCAGTAGCTTTGTGCAATATCCAGAAGTGTTAAGAATGATTATGTCACCTCTGAACATGTGAATTTTTGATTATGCACTAACCCTCTAATGAGTTTGTTTTGAGTTTGGTGTGAAGGAAGTTTTCAAGGATCAAGAGAGGAGGATGATACAATATGATCAAGGAGAGTGAAAACTATAAGCTTGGGGATGCCCCCGTGGTTCATCCCTGCATATTTCAAGAAGACTCAAGCATCTAAGCTTGGGGATGCCCAAGGCATCCCCTTCTTCAACGACAACATTATCAGGTCACCTCTAGTGAAACTATATTTTTATTCCGTCACATCTTATGTGCTTTAGTTGGAGCGTCTGTATGTTTTTATTTTTGTTTATGTTTGAATAAAATCGGATCCTAGCATTCCTTGTGTGGGATAGAGACACGCTCCGCTGTTTCATATGAACACTGGTGTTCTTAGCTTTACTTTAATGTTCATGGCGAAGGTTGAAAGCCGTTTCGTTTATTGCTATTTGGTTGGAAACAGAAAATGCTTCATGTGGTAATTGGTATATTGTCTTGAATAATTTAATACTTGGCAATTGTTTTGACCTCTCAAATAGATCATGTTTAAGCTCTTGCATCATGTAGTTTGAACCTATTAGTGGAGAACTACCGTAGAGCTTGTTGAAATTTGGTTTGCATGATTGGTCTCTCTAAAGTCTAGATATTTTCTGGTAAAAGTGTTTGAACAACAAGGAAGACAGTGTAGAGTCTAATAATGCTTGCAATATGTTCTTATGTAAGTTTTGCTATACCGGTTCATACTTGTGTTTGCTTCAAACAACCTTGCTAGCCAAATCCTTGTACTGAGAGGGAATGCTTTTCGTGCATCCAAAACCTTGAGCCAAAACTTATGCCATTTGTGTCCACCATAACTACCTACTATGTGGTATTTCTCTGCCATTCCAAAGTAAATTGCTTGCGTGCTACCTTTAAAACTTCATTCCTTGTCTTTGCAATATATAGCTCATGGGAAAATAGCCTTAAAAACTATTGTGGTAAAGAATATCTCGCTTATGTATCTTATTTCTTATAAGTTGCTTGTTGAGCGATAACCATGTTCCTGGGGACGCCATCAACTATTTCACCTTTGTTGAATATCATGTGAGTTGCTATGCATGTTCGTCTTGTCTGAAGTAAGGGTGATTTATCATGATCAAATGGTTTGAGTATGCATATTGTTAGAGAAGAACATTGGGCTGCTAACTAAAGCCATGATCCATGGTGGAAGTTTCAGTTTGGACAACAATCCTCAATCTCATATGAGAATTTTATCTGTTGTTGAATTCTTATTCATTAAAGAGGAGTCCATTATCTGTTGTCTATGTTGTCCCGGTATGGATGTCTAAGTTGAGAATAATCAAAAGCGAGAAATCCAATGCGAACTTTCTCCTTAGACCTTTGTACAGGCGGCATAGAGGTACCCCTTTGTGACACTTGGTTGAAACATATGTTATGCAATGATAATCCATGTAAATCCAAGCTAATTATGACAAGGTGCGGGCACTATTGGTAATCTATGCATGAGGCTTGCAACTTATAGGATATCTTATACATAACACATATGCTTTATTACTACCGTTGACAAAATTGTTTCTATGTTTTCAAAATAAAAGCTCTAGCACAAATATAGCAATCCATGCTTCCCTCTGCGAAGGGACCTTTCTTTTACTTTTATGTTGAGTCAGTTTACCTACTTCTTTCTATCTTAGAAGCAAACACTTGTGTCAACCGTGTGCATTGATTCCTACATACTTGCTTATTTGCATTCATCATATTACTTTATGTTGACAATTATCCATGAGATATGCATGTTGAAAGTTGAAAGCAATTGCTGAAACTTAATCTTCCTTTGTGTTGCTCCAATGCCTTTACTTTGAATTTATTGTTTTATGAGTTAACTCTTATGCAAGACTTATTGATGCTTGTCTTGAAAGTACTATTCATGAAAAGTCTTTGCTATATGGTTCAGTTGTTTACTCATTGTCTTTACCATTGCTTCGAATCGCTGCATTCATCTCATATGCTTACAATAGTATTGATCAAGATTATGATAGCATGTCACTTAAGAAATTATCTTTGTTATCGTTTACCTACTCGAGGGCGAGTAGGAACTAAGCTTGGGGATGCTAATACGTCTCCAACGTATCTATAATTTCTTATGTTCCATGCTACTTTTATGATGATACACACATGTTTTATACACACTTTATGTCATTATTATGCATTTTCCGGAACTAACCTATTGACAAGATGCCGAAGTGCCAGTTCCTGTTTTCTGCTGTTTTTGGTTTCAGAAATCCTAGTAAGGAAATATTCTCGGAATTGGACGAAACCAACGCCCAGTATCTTATTTTTCCACGAAGCTTCCAGAACACCGGAGAGAGACCAGAGGGGAGCCAGGGGGCCCACACGCCAGGGCGGCGCGGCCAAGGCCCTGGGCGCGCCCCCTATGGTGTGGCCCCACCAGGGCCCCTCCGAGGCTGCCCTTCCGCCTACTTAAGGACTCCGTCGCGAAAACCCTATGGGAATAAGCCACGGTACGAGAAACCTTCCAGAGCCGCCGCCATCGCGAAGCCAAGATCTGGGGGACAGGAGTCTCTGTTCCGGCACGCTGCCGGGACGGGGAAGTGCCCCCGGAAAGCATCTCCATCGACATCACCACTATCTTCATCAACGCTGCTGTCTCCCATGAGGAGGGAGTAGTTCTCCATCGAGGCTAAGGGCTGTACCGGTAGCTATGTGGTTAATCTCTCTCCCATGTACTTCAATACAATGATCTCATGAGCTGCCTTACATGATTGAGATTTATATGATGAGCTTTGTATCACTATTAATCTATGTGCTACTCTAGTGATGTTATTAAAGTACTCTATTCCTCCCCCATGATGTAATGGTGACAGTGTGTGCATCATGTAGTACTTGGAGTAGTTTATGATTGTGATCTCTTGTAGATTATGAAGTTAACTATTACTATGATAGTATTGATGTGATCTATTCCTCCTTTCATAGTCTATCGGTGACGGTGTGCATGCTATGTTAGTACTTGGTATAATTGCGTTGGTCTATCATGCACTCTAAGGTTTTTAAATATGAACATCGAATGTTGTGGAGCTTGTTAACTACGGCATTGAGGTGCTCTTGTAGCCCTACACAATTAATGGTGTTCATCATTCAACAAGAGAGTGTAGAGTGGTTTTATTATGTGATCAATGTTGAGAGTGCCCACTAGTGAAAGTATGATCCCTAGGCCTTGTTTCCAAACACTGCAATCATCGCTTATTTACTGTTTTACTGCATCTTTACTTCCTGCAATATTAATACCATCAACTACACGCCAGCAAGCTATTTTTTGGCGTCGTTACTACTGCTCATATTTGATGGGATTCGTAGCATAGAAAACAAAAAATTTCCTACCGCGAGAACGCAATCGAAGCCAAGATGCAATCTAGAAGACAGTAGCAACGAGTGGATGAACGAGACTAACCCATGAAGATTTCCAAAGCCTACAAGAGGAGGCTCTCGTTGCTGCGGTAGACGATCACTTGCCGCTTTCAAAAGCGCGTAGAAGATCTTGATCACGGCGCCACGAACGGGCAGCACCTCCGTACTCGGTCACACGTTCGGTTGTTGATGAAGACGACGTCCACCTCCCCGTTCCAGCGGGCAGCGGAAGTAGTAGCTCCTCTTGAATCCGGCAGCACGACGGCGTGGTGTCGGTGGTGGTGGAGAATCCCGGCGGAGCTTCGCTAAGCGTGCGGGGAAGAAGGAGGAGTGGGGTGGCTAGGGTTTGGGGAGAGGGGGGCGCCGGCCACTATGGGGTGCGGCCACCTTGTGGTGTTTGAGGTGGCCGGCCCCCTCCCCTTGGCCCTCATTATATAGGTCGAACACCCAAGAGTTCGTCTACAAGTCTTCGAATAAGACCCCAAACCAAAACCTTCCATATCACATGAAACCTACCCAAGCTAGGACTCCCACTAGAGGTGGGATTCCCACCTTCCCTTGGGAGGGGGTGGCCGGCCACCATAGGTGGAGTCCACCTGGGACTCCACCCCTTAGGGTTGGCCGGCCATGGTGGTGGAGTCCCTTCGGGACTCCGCCTTCCAAAGTGACTTTCTTCCGGAATATTCTAGAACCTTCTAGCACCTTCCATGAATGCACCGGATCATTTTCAAACTCATAAAATGACTTCCTATATATGAATCTTATTCTCCGGACCATTCCGGAACTCCTCGTGATGTCCGGGATCTCATCAGGGACTTCGAACAAATCTTCGAACTCCATTCCATATTCAAGTTCTACCATTTCAACATCAAACCTTAAGTGTGTCACCCTACGGTTCGTGAACTATGTGGACATGGTTGAGTACTCTCTCTGACCAATAACCAATAGCGGGATCTGGAGATCCATAATGGCTCCCACATATTCAACGATGACTTTAGTGATCGAATGAACCATTCACATACGATACCATTCCCTTTGTCACACGATATTTTACTTGTCCGAGGTTTGATCATCGGTATCACTCTATACCTTGTTCAACCTCGTCTCCTGACAAGTACTCTTTACTCGTACCGTGGTATGTGGTCTCTTATGAACTTATTCATATGCTTGCAAGACATTAGACGACATTCCACTGATACGTCCCCGACGTATCCATAATTTCTGTTGTTCCATGCTTGTTTTATGACAATACTTACATGTTTTGCTTGCACTTTATGATGTTTTCATGCATTTTCCGGAACTAACCTATTAACGAGATGCCACAAGGCCGGTTCTGTTTTTTGCTGTTTTTGGTTCCAGAAAGGCTGTTCGGGCAATATTCTCGGAATTGGACGAAATCAACGCCAAACCTCCTATTTTTCCCGGAAGGCTCCAGAACACCGAAGAAGAGTCGGAGAGGGGCCAGGGGGCCACCACACCACATGGCGGCGCGGGCCAGACCCTGGCCGCGCCGGCCTATGGTGTGGCGCCCCCAGGTGCCCCCCTACGCCGCCTCTTCGCCTATAAAATCCCTTTCGACCTAAAAACGCAGTACCAATTGACGAAACTCCAGAAAAGTTACTGTGGCGCCGCCGCCATCGCGAAACTCCAATTCGGGGGACAGAAGTCTCTGTCCCGGCACCCTACCGGGACGGGGAAGTGCCCCCGGAAGCCATCTCCATCAACGCCACCGCCTCCGCCATGCTCCGTGAGTAGTTCCCCCATGGACTACGGGTTCTAGCAGTAGCTATGTCGGTATTCTCTCCTCCATGTACTGCAATACAATGATCTCATGAGCTGCCTTACATGATTGAGATCCATCTGATGTAATCAGTGTTGTGTTTGTTGGGATCCGATGGATGATACATTATGATTAGTCTATCTATAAAGTTTGTGAAGTTATTGTTGCTGCAATCTTGTTATGCTTAATGCTTGTCACTAGGGCCCGAGTGGCATGATCTTAGATTTGAGCTCTATACTTATTGCTTAGATTGTATCTACAAGTTGTATGCACATGTCACTGTCCGGAACCAATGGCCCCGAAGTGACAGAAATCGGGACAACCGGAGGGGGTGGTAGTGATATGAGGATAACATGTTTTCACGGTGTGTTAATGCTTTGCTCCGGTATTCTATTAAAAGGAGTACCTTAATATCCAGTAGTTTCCCTTGAGGCCCGGCTGCCACCGGCTGGTAGGACAAAAGATGTTGTGCAAGTTTCTCATTGCGAGCACGTACGACTATATACGGAAAACATGCCTACATAATTAATAATCTTGATGTTCTTTCTTAATGCTTTGATTCCTATCAATTGCCCAACTGTAATTTGTTCACCCAACACTTGTCACTTATTGGAGAGTTACCACTGGTGTAGATCGCTGGGAACCCCGGTCCATCTCTCATCATTATATACTTGTTCTACATGTCATTGGAAGTAGTATCAACTATTTTCCGGTGCCATTGCTCTCATATTGCTATGACTGCTGTTGTGTTACTGTTACTATTGCTCTCATATTACTGCTACTTTCACATCACCCCTGTTGCTAGTGCTTTTCCAGGTGCAGCTGAATTGACAACTCAGTTGTTAAGGCTTATAAGTATTCTTTACCTCCCCTTGTGTCGAATCAATAAATTGGGTTATACTACCCTCGAAGACTATCGCGATCCCCTATACTTGTGGGTCATCAAGACTGTTTTCTGGCGCCGTTGCCGGGGAGGCATAGCTCTACTCATAAGTTCACCTGGGGAGTACACTCTACCTATCTCTCTGTTTTTATTTTGTTTTATTTTGTTTTGCTTAGTTTACTTTTATCTAGTTTATTTGTGCCTAGTTTATTTCTGTCTAGTATTATTTTCCTTAGTTTACTTTTGCTTAGTTTATTTTTGTTTTGTTTTATTTTCCTCATATACCCAAAAATCCATAAAAATTTGAAAAACCGAAAAATTAAAAACTGCTATTATGGGAGAACCTACAACCTACTTGGAGCTTATGGAATGTTATAATTGTTATAGAGAATCAAGAACTGGTAAAATAATGAGTGCTATGATAGAGAAATTAAATACAATTGCTAGAATCTTGCTTAGACGCCATGATATAAACTGTTGCTCTCAACAGGATACTAAACATCTTAAATTTCAATGTGGCTTTAGTGAGGAATATTTTATTAAGAGCTATAATCGGAATTGCTATATTCATTATGGGTTCGAAGAGGTAGAACAATTTGTCTTATTTATGGGAGCCTCTGAGATAGAATCCTTCATGGCTGAGAATTATGAAACTTGTGCTATTTGTAAGGACCTTAAAGATTATGTCTCTACTATCCTTAATTCTTGCATAGAATGCTACAGTAGGAATCCTTATATCCTTGATTATAAAGAGAGACACATTAATGCACAAGAATGCACTCACAATTTGCAGGAACCGGTGGAAGAAGAAACTGATGAACCTGAAAGCTCATTGGATGAAAAAGAGGAGGAAATTGATGAACCTGAAAGCTCATTGGATGAAAAAGAAGAGGAGAGTGACGAACAAAAGGAGGAAGAATGGATTAGCTACCCATGCCAACCTTCTAATGAGAGTAACTCTTTATCTCTTACACTATTTGATTGTCCTCCATGCTTACCGAAAGAGGTTGAATGTTATGTTCCTGTGGATTCTCTTGAAATATTACCTATGAGTAAAACTTGTGAGAATAATTATGCTACTGTTATATATGATAATCCATGCTACTTTGATAAATCTTATGAAAATGCTTTGTTTGTGCCTGATGTCGAAATGCATGGTACTAAAGAATTTTGCTTAGCAAATGTTTATGATAAAGCTCTAGATGATGGTCCTATGTTACTTGATACTATTAATTGTACTACTAATGAAAATGGGATTGGAGAGTCCTTGACTTATTCTATGAGTCCCATATCTCTTGAGATTGATCAACTACCTTGTTATATTATTAATAAAAGTAAGTTTGAAAGTTTTTATTCCACTATTCTTGAACTTGATAAAAATTATGTGTTTGGAAATCATGAGAAGCATGCTGCATGTGATAGTTATATTGTTGAGTTTGTTCATGAAGCTACCGAAAATTATTATGAGAGAGGAAAATATGGTAGTAGAAATTTTCATGGTACTAATACACCTCTCTATATGCTGAAGTTGTTGAAGTTACACTTGTTCTATCTTCTTATGCTTGTCACTTTGTTCTTCATGAATTTATTTGTGTACAAGATTCCTTTGCATAGGAAGCATGTTAGACTTAAATGTGTTTTGAATTTGCCTCTTGATGCTCTCTTTTGCTTCAAATACTATTTTTTGCGAGTGCATCATTAAAACTGCTGAGCCCATCTTAATGGCTATAAAGAAAGCAACTTCTTGGGAGATAACCCATGTGTTATTTTGCTACAGTACTTTGTTTTATATTTGTGTCTTGGAAGTTGTTTACTACTGTAGCAACCGCTCCTTATCTTAGTTTTGTGTTTTGTTGTGCCAAGTGAAGCCTCTAATCGAAGGTTGATGCTAGATTTGGATTTCTGCGCAGAAACAGATTTCTATCTGTCACTAATCTGGGTCCAATTCTCTGTAGGAAACTCAGAAAATTATGCCAATTTACGTGTGTGTTCCTCAGATATGTACGCAACTTTCATTAGTTTTGAGTTTTCTGATTTGAGCAACGGAAGTATTTTATTAAAATTCGTCTTTACTGGCTGTTCTGTTTTGGCAGATTCTGTCTCTGTTTTTTGCATTGTCTCTTGTGGACTTTAAGCGAGGTTTTCTAGACGTAGAGGGCTGTAGCTAATGTTTTATTGAGTTCTTGCAATGTGCCACTACAGGACCAAGGTGGATTCAAATTTTTTGAGTACTAACCCCTCTAATGAAGTTTATGAGAAGTTTGTTGTGAAGGAAGTTTTCAAGGGTCAAGAGAGGAGGATGATATATGATCAAGAAGAGTGAAAAGTCTAAGCTTGGGGATGCCCCCGTGGTTCATCCCTGCATATTTCAAGAAGACTCAAGCGTCTAAGCTTGGGGATGCCCAAGGCATCCCCTTCTTCATCAACTTATCAGGTTCCTCCCCTGAAACTATATTTTTATTCGGTCACATCATATGTGCTTTACTTGGAGCGTCTGTGTGTTTATTTTTATTTTTGTTTGAATAAATTCGGATCCTAGCAATCCTTGTTTGGGAGAGAGACACGCTCCGCTTTTTCATATGAACACTTGTTCTTCGTTTTATTTTTAATGTTCAATGATAAAAGTTGGAAGCTACAATACTTATTATTATTTGGTTGGAAAAAGAAAATGCCTCATATGTCTTGGATAATTTGACACTTGGCAATTGTTTTGAGCTCTCAAGAAGATCATAAGTTTTTTGTAACGGCCCCGGGTAGTACCCCTAATAGATCTGCTTGTTCTTTTTCTTTTATGCATCATCATGACATCATGCTTGCATCTCATCCATGTTTTCAATAAAATAAAACTATTTTATAAACCCCCCTTGTCTTCTCCTTTAAATAAAACCTAAGTCTCTCTCTCATAATTATTATTTTATAATTAAGCCTTTCCAACAAATAAATTTTAAATATAAATGTGCTTTGTTTTGGTTACAAATAAATTAAATATTTTAAAAACTAGTTTTTGAAGCTCACTCTCTTTCCTGGTTTAAATTCAAAAAACAGAATTGAATCCAAATTTCAAATAGTTTGTAAAATGAAAATAAAAAGAAAACCCCTTCTCTCTTCCTGGACTGCTCTCCCCCTCTGGCCCATCTCTGCTTCCAATCCGGTGGCCCATCTCGCCTCTCCCTCCCGCAGCCCAATCCAACCGGAGGCCTCTTCCTTTCCCTGGCCCAGCTCTGGCCCAACCCAACTTCTTCCACCGGCTCGTACCTCTTCGCGAGGAGAGGAGCTCCTCGTGTTGTCGTCTTCCCCCGGTGCGGTCACGCACATGGCGTGAGGAGGCAGTGATCCTCCTCGCCAACCACCACCACGCCAGCTCCCATCTTATCCTCCCCAACCACTCTGCTCCTCTCACACGCCTCTCTCTCTCCCTCATTTGTTTTCTTCTTCTGCAAGCCCAAACGAATCTGGGGAGAAACCCCATCGCACCATGGCCGCCGCCCACTGGCTTAGTCCGTGTCGTCGCCTCCTTCCGCCCCGAGCTGCGCCGCCACCACCAATCGACGCCCCTCGACCTCCTCTACCTCCTGGCGAGAGGAATCGTCCGGGACGCCTCACATCGCCGTCGCCGACCTCGTTTCTTCCTCAGCCCCGGCGGACCTTCTGCTCGATTCCGGCCACCGTGGACCTCCTCCGGCCACACCGACCCCTCCTCGAGCTCCCTGGTACTCTGGCGCACCTCCTAGTCCTCATCTACCCTTGTTTTGGTTCCTGGTTGCCGTGTTCACCGTGTGGCCGCACGTTTCCGCCGCAGGCCTCGACGCCGGCGAGCTCTCCGGCGACCTCCAGCCGACGGCGCCGCCTCCATACGGTCTGCGACGACGAGACGAACCTGACGCGCCCACGCGCGCATCCGGGAGCCCTCTGCAACGACGGCGAGCTTCGACACTGACGGTCACCGCCTGCGCCACGCGCGGCAGTCTCTCCATCGAACACCTCTTGCGCGTGCACACTTGGTGCCGCGGCGTGGCCGCCACGTCGACCCATGGGCCCCGCACGTCGCCCAAAGCAGCTAGATCTCCCCTGGGTGAGAAAATATCTCGGATCTGGATCCGATCCTTTTTGCATCTAGCCCCTCCATGTTATGTTTCCTCAACCCGCAGCCCCAGGCCGCTGCTTTTCAGCATAACCCCTGAATCTATGTGAAACCAACCCGGGGTCCTTCCCCCTTTCTGGAAATTATTTCCAGGCCCTTTTCTATTTAAATAAATATGTTTCTATATTTTAAAATGCTGAAAAAAACTATTTCCTTAATAACTTTTAATCTGTAATTCATATGAAAAAGTGTTTTATATGAAAATTGGTCAGAAAAACATGAGGAACATGAATATGCTATTCATATGTTTGTTTGCATCTCGCATCATGTCGCGCGTTGATAGTTATGCATGTTCACCTCACATATATGCGGAGTATTTCGGATATCCGCCTAAGGTTTCCCCGCTCCGTTTAATATTGAAGTAGCTCACTCTTGCCATGCTATGTCATGCTAATCAACACTTAAATTTGCCGGTAGAAAATGCAACTCCAACCTTAATGTGTTTGTCCGGGGTTCCGACTCCGATTAATATGGATAAGTTGCACCGCCGCATCATGTTTGCCATGTCATGCATATCATCATGATCATGCTGGATCTTCTTTATCCGTAGTAGTAAGACTTGCATGCGTTGTGTGTTCCAGCATTTGCTTCTTCTCGGATAGGATCACGAAGTGTTGATGTGAGATACGACGAGTTCTCCGACAAGTTCTTCAACAACTTTTCACAGGCGAGCCCTCTCTCTTCACCTATTATATACTCTCCCTCGCATTGCTATCCTTATGTTGCGCTTCTTTATCGAGTCACGTGTCCTATTCCACTTGTTACCATAATAATCCTATATGTATCATTCCTTACCCATAGCCGTTGCTTGATGTTTGAGCCTTGCGAGTCGTAGGCATGTTTAGGCTCTGTTGTTTATCTCGATCTGTTATCGGGATATGTTGGGTTGTTGGGAGGTTATCACATGCTATATCAGTTATTGGAGATACACATGTTTTACTTAATTGTTAACAACTAAAATTGTAAGCAGAGGCATCTGTGAGCCCCTTTGCGAAAGCATCGGAACTTTGACTTGCTAATGTCCCCTAGGACCCGAGTTCTTGTTATCTGTTCCGAGATTGAGCGCTCTACCCATACGTGGGGGAATGGGTGACAAGGGATTAACTTGTCAATGCCTATGGATTGTAGGCTAGGGTTTAGTTAGAAGTAGAGGGCAAGTAGATCTCGAAGGTTTCAGCCGAAAAGTACTCGACGACTATGAAAACTAGGGTTTGCAGACAATGATTCGATCCTCTCTTTGTCCCTCGACTCCCCCTTATATAGGAGGCGGAGCCGAGGGATCCGTAATACACAAGTTACAGAGTCCGGGAGGGTTTCTAACCCGTCCCGTAAAATTACAAGTCTATATTTCCTAATACAACTCTAGCTTTCCATAGTACTAACTTGGGCTTCCGAATCTCCATATTCATCGAGTCGTGGGCCTTCAGTAAACCCCGGGTACCATCTTCGGCAGGCCCATTGGGGATGCCTATGTCAGTAGCCCCCGAGATTTTGCTTGAATCGAAGAGTCAGGGAAAATCTCCAATTTTACAATCATCCAATAACTTTGTCTATTTCATTGCATATCTTTAGACACGCAATTATATATTGTACAGGGATAATGGTAGTTGGGGCTAGTTCATCTGACGGATCAGGTACTAGTTAACTGCTCTAGTGGCAATCCGCAAAAACCTACTTCAAGATCACGTCCCTGGACATGATCTCGGGATACTGGTGTTAACTTCGACAGGTGCCGCTTAAGGTCTTACCATTCTGTCGAGTCCCAGTCGAATTTATCGGGTACCTAACGCGTCCGTTAGGATTTTTCTTCGTATCTGTTGATACGGATAAAAGTAGCAGAGCGCAGTCTTTGGCGATGCCACGCCCAGCAGAACGGATTCTGGGGTCTTACCTTCGCAAATTTGCGGCATTCAGAAATTGATCGCAACTTCGGCGTTCTGAGAATATATTGTCGAGTGCTTTTCTGGCTGTTGGAATGGCACATTTTATCGAGTCAAATATGACTTATATTGCTCTCCCGATGGGAGTATATGTAGAGTTAATTATAACTCGAAATATACTCTCTTGCTTTTTTATTTTTTCCCTTGGTAATTTCATCGGGTACGCGAACAGCGTTCCCGATGGGAGTAGCCCCCGAGGCTACAACCAAGAGCTTGTGCTTGGTTGTAGGCTCAATATTTTAGTCCACCTTGTCGTTATATTTTCATTACTTCGATATGATCTCTTTTTTTATCTCTCGGGTGCGCGAACAGCGCTCCCGATGGGAGTAGCCCCCGAGGCTACAGCCAAGGACTTGTGCTTGGTTGTAGGCTCCCGCAATTTCTATATTTGTCATACTCGAAAATTTACTTTTTTCTGAAGTAGCCCCCGAGCATTTGGGCAAAAACTTGTATTTGATCAAAGGCTCCCGAAGTATTGAATAATTCTTTCTGTCGCCACTTTTCTTTTATTTTTCTTGTCGACATACTTCCCTTAATCAAATTTACTTCATCCTTCTTGAATAGTCGTGAGTTCTCTGCCCTGTGGGTCCATTGCTTCGACCATGTTGACACGTCGTGCAAGTGGGGGACACACGTCCTCCGCTTTTCCTGGCGCACGTACAGTAACGCCTATCTCAGTAAAAATACTGTTTTGCCCTTGTGTCTAGAAGATCCATTCTCACCACACGATTCCTTCATCCAACGGCACACTGCTTCACCCGATTCTTATATAAACCCTTCTTCAACCTCCGTTCGTCCCCTTGCTTGCGCCGTTTACCTGTTCCTCTTCGCAAAACTTCCCCTGCGCCCAACTCTCTCCAATCTTCCGTACGCACATACATTGCTCTGCTCACTGCCGTTGATGCCACCGCGCACGCGTCTGACTCGCCACAGCACGCCGGAATCCAAGATGGCCGCCGAGGATCTTGAGTGGGAGAGATCCAAAATCTCCAATCAAGACATCAACATGCTGAAGAGGCTCGGCCTCATGACGAAGGAGGACGCCATCCGCTTTCCTAGCGAAGAAAGCTACCCCAAGCCTCCAATGGAGTATCGGGTTAGTTTTGTTGATCACCTGATTCGCGGCCTTTCAACCCCAATCCACGATTTCCTCCGCGGCCTTCTTTTCGTTTATGGGATTCAACTGCACCAGTTGACTCCCAATTCCATCCTTCACATTTCTATTTTTATCACACTCTGCGAATGCTTCCTCGGAATCCCTCCCAATTGGGCTCTGTGGAAGCGCATTTTCTGCCTCCGCCGTAATGGCTCCCACAACGTCACTTATAACATAGGTGGCGTTGTTATCTGTGTTCGGACTGATGTCGATTATTTCGACGTCAAGTTTCCTGATTCTGTCCAAGGATGGCGCAAAAAGTGGCTCTACATCCACGAAGAAAGCGCCAATTCTGTGGAGCACAACATAGTCCCTTTTGACGGAAGTGCCAGGATTCAGCGTCGCCGTTCCTGGGATGTCGAAGCTTCTGAAGAAGAGAAAAAGGCGACAGAGGCGCTCATGGCTCGTATCCGTCATCTTCAAAACACTCGAGGCAAAGAGCTATCTGGTGTTCAAATTACTGCTTACTTCCTTAGGATTAGAGTGCAGCCTCTTCAGGCTCGCAAAAATCCCCTTTGGACGTATTCTGGTGAAAATGACGCCAACAGGATCTCCAGTGATCTTTCTGTAAAGGATTTGGAAAAATTGGTTCGAAGAATTTCTCGATTAGGCAAGAAGGACCCTATTCCTTCCTCCTGTCGAGTGGAACCATACAGTGCTTCCAATCCTCTTCCCAAGGTATTTTCTCTTCTCGAAGTTCTATCTTGTTCCAAACTGTTCTTCGTATCTTATTGCAGTGGTATCTCACTTATTCTCTTTTGTCACTATTTCCTTGTAGAATCATCCTACTATGGCTTCCCTTCCTCCTCTTCCTGAGGATGGAGAGGTCGAAGAAAGAGCCGTTGTCGATGATGTCAACCAGGAGACCCCCTCTTTTGTGAATGAACCCGCAGATTCTCGAAAATCTGCGGGATCTACTGAGAAGGATGCTGCCTCTGAAGATACAACATCAGCGCAATCTCCTCCTCCTGCTGTTTCTCCGAAGAGCAAAAGGAAAAGGAGCAATGCCGAAGATTCCGGGACCTCGAAACCCGAAGAAACTGCTCCTGCACCTCGAAAAGCAGCTTATGATCCATACATCGAGAGTATCATCAGCTCGTAGGTTCCTTGCTCTTTTCCTTTTTGATTTGAAGAATTTTATTTTGCCTTGCTTTTATGCTGCCACTATTTTGTCACAGTGATGATGAAGAAACACCAACTTTAGATGTGGCTGCTCGAACGAGCACGTCACATACTTTAGTTATTTCAGAAAAACCAGTTGAAGGGGAGGAATCGTCGCCTCCTCAACAAAATGTTGGTACATCTACTCCTTCGAGCCCCCGTGCCCCTTCACCAAAAAGGGCACGGGTTGAAAAGATTGTTGTTCCTGCCCCTCAGTTGGGCAGTTCGTCGCCCCCGCTCCTAGATGATGTAAGTTTGTCGACATCTGTATTTTCTTTATTTTGTTTCTTCACATCTCTCTTTTTTTTTATTTATTTTTTTTTTTTTTTTTTTATACCGATGTTTCTCTTACTGTGTTCACGTTGAACAGCCTATGATCAAGGATCTTCTCCGCATCGGCTCCCAATTTATTGGGTATCGTGAATATGCTAGTAGAGCCGGAGGTAACGACTTTCATACTTATCGTTTTTCCTTAATTTGTCACTCCTGTTACTTGCCGCGATTTTTTGATCTTTCTTCTCTCTTTTTTCCATATCTCGACAGAGGAACTTGCAGAGGCTAACGAACGCGCCGACGCACTGGCTCAAAAACTTGAGCAAAGTGAGGCGGCTCTCAAGAAAGCCGAACTCGCTGCTAGCAAAGCCAAGGTCGAAGCTGATGAAGCTAAGGCGAAAGCTGCTGGTGTCGAAGAACTGCAGAAGAAACTTGAGGATGCGACAGCTGCCTTGGATGAGCACAAAGCTGCACAAGCTGCTCGTGACGAAGGAATCCTCAAGCGTTTGAAGTCGCAAAGTCGACGTACTCTGAGTAATATTATCAACCCCTTTTATTTTACTGCACTTCCTGTTTCTTGGTTGTTGACTGATGTCTTGTCTCGTGTGGCAGCCCAAACAAACCAGGATTTTGATCTGGATAATCCTGTCAACGATCCTCTCCTTGACGCACTTTCTCTTCTGGAGTTTCACGGGCGCGAAATTCGTGAAGGCGTGGCAAATGCTAATGCAGGATTGTCAGCGTTGTTCCCTTATTTCTTCCCGAAGAAAGAAGAACCCGCAACTTTCCTTAACCTCGCCAAGATGTTTAATGCTTCGGAAGACCTGGGATTGAAGATGCGTCAGGAGAATATGAAGGTTCTTTGTCGAGAATCTTGTTGCCCTGGTTGTGACAGCCAATGAACGCTTGACTGGATGAAGGTTGGCGACACCAGTCAGATAGAGCAGTCAAGATGGAGGTCGCTTATCAAGGCGGCCAAGCCCAACACAAAGAAGATCTTGGCGTATCTGGGGATCAAGCCAGCTTCAACTCCTAGCTCCTCGAGGCCGGAGGTCTAGTTGCATGCCTCTGTTTTTCTTTCTGTTTCTTTTGCTTCTGTCGCCAAAGTAGTCATTTGGCGACACGTACTTTCTTAACTCCACTGTAATGCCCTTGTAATTATTCCAAGAGATTAATGAAGACTTCTATCTTTGCTTGTTATTTGATGTTGTCTTGTTTATTTTTCAGTTGATATTTGATAACTATACTCCATCTTCTGCTCCTTCCAATGTTTCGCCTTCTTCTTCCCACGCGAGGAGGGCTTTTGTTGATACCGCTCCTGTCGACGATACCTTGTCGCAAGAACTGGATGAACTTCGGCAGCAACTTCAGTATGCGAAGAAACAAACACTTGTGATGATGGAGCAATCTCGTAAGTCATCTGAAGCCGAAAAAATTGCGCTTCAAGAGCTCGCGGCCGTGGCTGCCAAAGAAATTGCTGCTTCTGAAGCTGAAAAGGCGACTACTCGAGAAAATTTCATGCTCGAATTAATGAATGAAGCCAGTGTAGATATGTCGGGTATGCCTGTTTCATCCTCTGATATCTTCCATCTTCATGCTACTGTCTTTTAAGGGTTTCCACTTCTTTGTTTTGATAGGTGCCTTTACTGATGCTGCTGCCGAAGAAGAGAGGGTAAATGCTAGGACAACCCTCCTTGTTAATCTTTCCCTGGACCATGGTTCTTTGTTTTGGGCTACCCCGGAGAGGACTCGCCAAATTGTCAGATTTCAAGATCGCGCCTCTCAAACTCGCGATTTCCTTGACTTCTGTACCAAGTCCTTGTCCATGGTTTACAACTCCATGTTTCCTCGGAACGTCCAACCAAAAACTCTTCCTGAATTGATGGAAAGGTTCAAGGATGCGCGCAGTATCCATGATTTTGTCAAAGCCCAATTGGTAGCTGGCGCCAGATTCGCTCTTATCATGCTCCAGATCTGCCACTCGAAGCTTGACCTTACCCAGGTTGTCGAGAGGGTTCATCAAAAGGTAAAACGTCGGAGAGTTGGTATTGACAGGATTAACACAAAGGTTACGCCTATAGCCGAAGAAATGATTGAGGACCTGCTTCGGATGGATGCCGACTTTTTTGCCGATGGCCATTATGCCGATTTCCTTGGTGCCGCTCCTGAGGAAAACAGAATTACTCTTGATGACATATTGAATCAAGACTAGTTATTTTCTTCTTGTAGATATTTCTTCTTTGTAATCTATGACTATATTGTAAAGCAATCATTGTATTTCTCTGTTTGTTTAGCCCCCGAGTGTTTCGGTGACTCTTTACTATATTTGTATGTTTGCGAGGTTTTGAACCAAGGCATTTATATTTTTAAGGCGAATATGATCCCCCGAGCTTTTTATTGAGTACTATTTTGTATTTTTGTTTACTCACGAGGTATCTGAATACCAAGGCAAGGTTTTTCTTTTGTCGATGAACTATACTGAAATTCGTCGGAGCGAAGACTTTGGTCATGTCGGTAAAGAAGAAAAGTTATATTGTCACTATCTTTATTATATTGCAGCACCGCGAGCCCGCCTCATTAAAAACCTTCTCCGGCCCCACTCGGTGCCCCGAAAAAGGAAAAGAGTGCGTCTGAAAACTCGCGGGCGTTTCAGTACATTGAAGCTTTACAAAGACTATATTTTGACTCTAGGCGTAAAAACGCCTAAGTTGCGCCACGTTCTAGGGGTTTGGCTCCTCCACCCCTGTCTTCTTGTCCTTTATTCTGTATGCTCCTCCTCCGATTACTTCCGTGACGATGTAAGGGCCAAGCCACGGTGACTCGAGTTTTTCATGACTTTTTTGCGTGAGTCGAAGGACTAGGTCTCCCACCTGAAAAGATCTTGGCCGCAATCGTCGGCTGTGGTAATTTTTCAAGTCCTGCTGATATTTAGTTACCCGAGATAATACTTCATCTCGAGCTTCATCAAGTGCATCGACGTCATCTTCTAGCGCTCTTCTCGACGTTTCTTCATCATATTCAGCGACACGTGGAGAGTTGTGCTCTATCTCGATTGGTAGTACTGCCTCTGCTCCATGAACCAGGAAAAACGGAGTTTCCTGCGTTGCTGTGTTTGGTGTTGTTCGGATGCTCCACAACACGCTTGGTAGTTCTTCTGGCCAGGTATGTCGAGCTTTTTCCAGTGGTCCTAACAAGCGCTTCTTGATACCATTGCAGATGATGCCATTGGCTTTCTCGACTTGCCCATTGGTTTGAGGATGTGCGACTGACGCAAAGTTCAGCTTAATACCCACCTCTTCGCAATAATCTTTGAATTCATGGGATGTGAAGTTGCTGCCGTTGTCTGTGACGATGCTGTGGGGCACTCCAAATCTGAAGACGAGGCCTTTTACGAATTTTACTGCGGATGCTCCATCTGGTGAATTTATCGGCTTCGCTTCTATCCACTTTGTAAACTTATCGACAGCTACTAGCATGTACTCCTTTCCTCCTGGCCAGGATTTGTGTAACTTACCCACCATATCAAGTCCCCATTGAGCAAAGGGCCAAGACAATGGTATTGGTGCTAGCTCTGCCTTTGGAGAATGAGGTTTTGCGGCGAACCTTTGACATGCGTCGCAGGTTCTTACTATGTCCTTGGCGTCCTCGATTCTTTGTCAACCAGTAGAATCCTGCCCGAAAAGCCTTGGCTGCGATAGCTCGACTACTTGCGTGGTGGCCACATATTCCTTCGTGTACATCCTTCAGGATTGTTCTTCCTTCTTCGGGTGTAACGCACCTTTGCAAAATGCCTGAAATACTTCGCTTATACAATTCTCCCTTGACCACCGTAAAAGCTTTGGAGCGTCGAATTACTCGCCTTGCTTCAACTGGATCATCGGGTATTTCTTTCCTCATGATGTATGATATGTACGGCTGCATCCACGGTATCTGTATCACCATGACCAAGTCCTGATCCTCTTCTTCGTCCTCTTGCTTTTCCTTGGCAGCCCCCGAGGGTTTCTTCTCCTTCTTTTTTGACTTTGTTGGCTTAGTGGATCTCTCTGTTATCTCTTCCCAGAACACACCTGGCGGACCGGGAAGGCACCGTGACCCGATGTTTGCAAGAACGTCGGCTTCGTCGTTGCTCAACCTGCTAATATGATTTACTTCGCATCCATCGAATAACTTCTCAAGCTCGTTGTACACCTCCTTGTATGCCATCATGCTATCATTGATTGCATCACATTGGTTCATAACTTGCTGAGCCACCAACTGTGAGTCGCCAAAGATTTTTAATCGAGTTGCTCATGCAGGCTTTCGCCATCTTCATCCCGTGTATGAGAGCCTCATATTCTCGCTTCATTGTTAGATGCGTTAAGGAACGTCATCCGGAGGATGTACTTCAATTTGTCGCCTTCGGGTGATATGAGTACTACTCTGCGCCAGCTCCTTCTAGTCTCTTGGACCCATCAAAGTTCATGGTCCAAGTTCTCGATAAATACGGAGGTCCTGTATTTTGCAGCTCCATCCATTCTGCGATGAAGTCCGGTATTTGCGACTTTATTGCTTTTCTTTTTCATACGTGATGTCCCGAGGGGAAAGTTCTATTCCCCAAAGGGAGACACGACCGTAGCTTCTGGTTATTCAAGATATTCGACAAGGGAGCTTCATTGACCACTATGATCGGGTGTGCCGAAAAATAGTGGCGCAATTTTCGTGTGTCGTGAACACTCCATATGCTAGCTTTTGGTACCGAGGGTACCTTTGTTTTGAAGGTGACAAGACTTCGCTCACGAAGTATACTTGTGCTGCACTCCATGAATTTTTCCTTCTTCCTCTCTTTCGACAACTAATCTTTGTGCTAACCACTTGGGGCGTGGCTGCAATATACGACGGAGAGGTTCCTTTTCCTTTGGAGCCACCAGGATTGGTGGTGTCGAGATTTTTCGCTTCAGATCCTCGAAAGCTCTGTCGGCCTCTTCGTTCCACTGGAATTTATCTCCTTGTTTTATCAGCGCATAAAATGGTAACGCTTTTTCTCCTAACCTGGCGACGAACCTGCTCAAAGCTGCGACTCGCCCAGTTAGCTGTTGTATTTCTTTCAACTTTGTTGGCTTTCTCATTGTTACTATGGCTTGTATTTTGTCGGGATTTGCTTCAATCCCTCTTGCCGAAACTAGAAACCCCAGAAGTTCTCCTGTTGGGACGCCAAAAGAACACTTCGTCGGGTTCGGTTTGAGGCAGAATTTGTCGAGGTTGTCAAAAGTTTCTTTGAGATCCTCGATCAACGTTGTCCCCTTTTTTGATGTTATGACGACATCATCGATGTATACTTGCACGTTTTTCCCGATCTGTGTTGCTAAACACTTCGCATCATCCTCTGATATGTTGCTCCCGCATTTTTTAGACCAAAGGGCATTGTCTTGTAGCAAAACACGCCGTAAGGTGTAATAAACGCTGTCTTGGCTTCATCATCTTCTTTTAATCTGATCTGGTTATAACCAGAGTATGCGTCCAAGAAGGAAAGACGTTCGCAACCTGCCGTGGAATCGATAATTTGATCGATCCTTGGGAGGGGAAAGTGATCCTTAGGACAATGTTTATTGAGACACGTAAAGTCGACGCACATGCGAAGGACTGTCGTGTTTTTCTTCGGCACCATCACTGGGTTAGCTACCCATGTGGCTTCAGAGATATTTCTCTGATAAAACCAGCTTCTTCGAGTCGATTTATTTCTCGAAAGCATGGCTTTGCGGTTTGGTTCAAAAACGCCGCAAAGGTTGTCTCGATTGGTTTCATTGTTGGATCCAAATTTAGGTGGTGCTCGGCAAGTTCCCTGGGTACTCCTGGCATGTCAGCTGGACACCATGCAAAGATTTTCCAGTTCTCACGGAGGAACTTGACGAGCGCGCTTTCCTATGCGATATCCATATCGTTTGCGATAGATGTCGTCTTTTTTGGATCTGTCGGGTGAATCTGCACCTCCTTAGAATTTTTCTCTGTGTTGAAAGTTGATTCTTTATTTGGCCTTCCAGCGTCTGGCAGTACGTCGTAATCAGTCATGCTTTTTGACGCCAAGTACTCGGCTTGCATCCCGAAAGTTTCTGCCAACCTGTGAAAATCCTTGTCGCACTTATCGGCTAAGGCAAAGCTTCCCTTGACTGTGATTGGTCCTCTTGGTCCGGGCAACCTCCACAATAGGTATGTATAGTGTGGTACTGCCATAAATCTAGCATATGCTGGTCGTCCCAACAGAGCGTGGTATTGTGATGGAAAATCCACGACTTCAAATTCGAGCTTCTCGATTCTATAATTTTCTCGGGTCCCAAATTGAACATCGAGATTGATTTTTCCCAATGGATAACTTGGTTTCTCTGGTGTGATGCCGTGGAACCTTGTGTCTGTTGGTTTCAAGTTTGCCAAGGATATGTTCATTTTCCTCAATGTATCTGCATACATGAGGTTCAAGCTGCTGCCGCCGTCTATGAACACTCGAGAGACATCAAATCCTGCGATAACTGCTGGCAGAATGAGTGCTGACTGCCCTGGTCGAGGAACTTGCTGCGGATCTGTTTACCTCGATCCATTGTGTTGCTTGCGGTTGACGATGTCGAAGATCTTGAGCGTGCCATCGAGATCAGCTCCTTACGCCTCTAATTCCCACAGACGGCGCCAATTGACAAGGGATTAACTTGTCAATGCCTATGGATTGTAGGCTAGGGTTTAGTTAGAAGTAGAGGGCAAGTAGATCTCGAAGGTTTCAGCCGAAAAGTACTCGACGACTATGAAAACTAGGGTTTGCAGACAATGATTCGATCCTCTCTTTGTCCCTCGACTCCCCCTTATATAGGAGGCGGAGCCGAGGGATCCGTAATACACAAGTTACAGAGTCCGGGAGGGTTTCTAACCCGTCCCGTAAAATTACAAGTCTATATTTCCTAATACAACTCTAGCTTTCCATAGTACTAACTTGGGCTTCCGAATCTCCATATTCATCGAGTCGTGGGCCTTCAGTAAACCCCGGGTACCATCTTCGGCAGGCCCATTGGGGATGCCTATGTCAATGGGACCCCCATCACCCACTACCTTTCCTCGAGTTTGTTTATTGGGAGCCACAACCTTGGTTTTATTTGCTCATATGCACGATGCACGATTTACTTCCTGTTGCCTTCGGGTGTTTATTTCTGTACTGTACTCATATTGCGTGCCGACTTATCCTTGGCCGGTCGCTAGTGCCCGCCTTGGACGCCATCGCAACCTCTGGGTCCGTATCGGAGTACGGCCGAACTTCGTCACGGGTAGCTTAGTTGGGTGGCTCCCATTAAACTTTCTCTTGCATTGGGAACGGTCTTGATGTGAGACTCCACCTGTAGTAAGTGGGTTCGAGCATGCGTATGGTTACATTTGGGCAACCCCTGCAGGGTGTACATCTTATCGATAAGCCGTGTCCGCGGTTATGGACGACTTGGAATTGTATGGCTTGATCATAGAACAACTTACACCTTATACTTGTTGTTAATAATCTGATAATAACTTGCGTAGTAATATAGCATTACTACAACCGATACCTAATAAAACTTGTCCACCGTTGAGTGCCTTTTACATTGCCTCTTCGCTTTGTTGAAGGGGATATGTGTATTTGGCTGGGTTATGTTTGTGTAGTATTTATCTGTTACCTTGTGCGCTCTCTTATCTTCTCTGAGTAGACGGATGTTGTAGCGTGTCTCTATTGGTTATAGTTTTGATGCCGCTAAACCTACCATATAGCCCTAGGCGATATATGTATTCGCCCGGCGAGCATAGCCATTTCTAGTCTCGCTAAGTACGTGCCGAAGTTCGTTCCTTGGTACTTACTCTCGCCTTTCCTCTTTCTCTTTTGCTTCCTCCCTTTTGTCGGCAACCGATGGCCCGACTTTGACAGGTACGAGATGACGACGTTAGCAAGGTTACCCTTCCGGCTTGGCCTGGGCAGGGTTATGGACGCCACTGGTTATCTTCAGGACTCTTAGTCCAATTTGTATCTTGTCCGTACTCGGACGTATCCGATCTTCTGTATGATTTGGATCTTTGTATTGTATATTTGTATCTTGACTCGTTGGAGACGTTGTTATAATATATGTATCTTGTGGGCTCTATTGTAATCCTGTTGTAATGTTACCGCTCGTGTTAATTCCTCTGGCATCACGTGTGTGATTCGTCGCGCACGTCGTGTCGGAGGGCGTCTCTGAATCGATATCATGCGGATTTTGGCGGGTTCGCTGGGATCCTCATGGTACCGGTTCCGGGGCGTCACAAGTTGGTATCAGAGCTCAGGTTGACGGTACCCCACTAGTCCAGCCTGTAGGATAACCTTGCCAACGGACGTTGTGTCTAGTGTTAAAAGTATTTTTTGAAAACTCGTTGGATAGATCTGATTAGCTCTGTTTTTCTCCTTACCTATATTCTTTCTCTTCTTACCTATGCGAGTTTTGAGTCTTCTCTCTTATCTGAGTTTTTCCGAGTCTTAGGTTCCGACGTGGGTTGGACGATCTAAGCCTTTCACCTAATAGGTCTGATCCCTGAAGATTTCCAACAGAAGAACATCCACGGCGGATAACCTTGTTTCTCCGTTGCCATCATCTTCGTTTCTGTTATCTCTCCTCAATTCTCTGTGCTTTGACCAACCTTCGCTGTCAATGATTGACAAGATCACCAATCTGGATTCCAGGAGTTGGTTACGTGATTCTCTTATTCATGTGCAGAGTAATACTTTGAGTGCGGGATGGACTGATCACCATACCGACTACTCTTATTATTCGCTTTTGTTACGTTGAATAGGTGGATCCATGTGACTATTACTCCCTCCTTTGTTTCTCCGGAGTCATCCACGTCGACGTGAGCAACAACCCTTGTTAGTGGTGTCGACCGTTCTACATGGAGCAACAATTCTTGTTAGTGGTGTCGAGGAGATCGACACGTCGCCTGAAGACTCGATAGTTCACCTCTCTCCCCCGTACCATGGCGTGGAACCTCGGGGCGAGGTTCCTTGTTAGTGGTGTCGATTGTAACGGCCCCGGGTAGTACCCCTAATAGATCTGCTTGTTCTTTTTCTTTTATGCATCATCATGACATCATGCTTGCATCTCATCCATGTTTTCAATAAAATAAAACTATTTTATAAACCCCCCTTGTCTTCTCCTTTAAATAAAACCTAAGTCTCTCTCTCATAATTCTTATTTTATAATTAAGCCTTTCCAACAAATAAATTTTAAATATAAATGTGCTTTGTTTTGGTTACAAATAAATTAAATATTTTAAAAACTAGTTTTTGAAGCTCACTCTCTTTCCTGGTTTAAATTCAAAAAACAGAATTGAATCCAAATTTCAAATAGTTTGTAAAATGAAAATAAAAAGAAAACCCCTTCTCTCTTCCTGGACTGCTCTCCCCCTCTGGCCCATCTCTGCTTCCAATCCGGTGGCCCATCTCGCCTCTCCCTCCCGCAGCCCAATCCAACCGGAGGCCTCTTCCTTTCCCTGGCCCAGCTCTGGCCCAACCCAACTTCTTCCACCGGCTCGTACCTCTTCGCGAGGAGAGGAGCTCCTCGTGTTGTCGTCTTCCCCCGGTGCGGTCACGCACATGGCGTGAGGAGGCAGTGATCCTCCTCGCCAACCACCACCACGCCAGCTCCCATCTTATCCTCCCCAACCACTCTGCTCCTCTCACACGCCTCTCTCTCTCCCTCATTTGTTTTCTTCTTCTGCAAGCCCAAACGAATCTGGGGAGAAACCCCATCGCACCATGGCCGCCGCCCACTGGCTTAGTCCGTGTCGTCGCCTCCTTCCGCCCCGAGCTGCGCCGCCACCACCAATCGACGCCCCTCGACCTCCTCTACCTCCTGGCGAGAGGAATCGTCCCGGGACGCCTCACATCGCCGTCGCCGACCTCGTTTCTTCCTCAGCCCCGGCGGACCTTCTGCTCGATTCCGGCCACCGTGGACCTCCTCCGGCCACACCGACCCCTCCTCGAGCTCCCTGGTACTCTGGCGCACCTCCTAGTCCTCATCTACCCTTGTTTTGGTTCCTGGTTGCCGTGTTCACCGTGTGGCCGCACGTTTCCGCCGCAGGCCTCGACGCCGGCGAGCTCTCCCGGCGACCTCCAGCCGACGGCGCCGCCTCCATACGGTCTGCGACGACGAGACGAACCTGACGCGCCCACGCGCGCATCCGGGAGCCCTCTGCAACGACGGCGAGCTTCGACACTGACGGTCACCGCCTGCGCCACGCGCGGCAGTCTCTCCATCGAACACCTCTTGCGCGTGCACGCTTGGTCTGCCAGCGTGGCCGCCACGTCGACCCATGGGCCCCGCCTGTCAGCCAAAGCAGCTAGATCTCCCCTGGGTGAGAAAATATCTCAGATCTGGATCTGATCCTTTTTGCATCTAGCCCCTCCATGTTATGTTTCCTCAACCCGCAGCCCCAGCGCTGCTGCTTTTCAGCATAACCCCCTGAATCTATGTGAAACCAACCCGGGGTCCTTCCCCCTTTCTGGAAATTATTTCCAGGCCCTTTTCTATTTAAATAAATATGTTTCTATATTTTAAAATGCTGAAAAAAACTATTTCCTTAATAACTTTTAATCTGTAATTCATATGAAAAAGTGTTTTATATGAAAATTGGTCAGAAAAACATGAGGAACATGAATATGCTATTCATATGTTTGTTTGCATCTCGCATCATGTCGCGCGTTGATAGTTATGCATGTTCACCTCACATATATGCGGAGTATTTCGGATATCCGCCTAAGGTTTCCCCGCTCCGTTTAATATTGAAGTAGCTCACTCTTGCCATGCTATGTCATGCTAATCAACACTTAAATTTGCCGGTAGAAAATGCAACTCCAACCTTAATGTGTTTGTCCGGGGTTCCGACTCCGATTAATATGGATAAGTTGCACCGCCGCATCATGTTTGCCATGTCATGCATATCATCATGATCATGCTGGATCTTCTTTATCCGTAGTAGTAAGACTTGCATGCGTTGTGTGTTCCAGCATTTGCTTCTTCTCGGATAGGATCACGAAGTGTTGATGTGAGATACGACGAGTTCTCCGACAAGTTCTTCAACAGCTTTTCACAGGCGAGCCCTCTCTCTTCACCTATTATATACTCTCCCTCGCATTGCTACCCTTATGTTGCGCTTCTTTATCGAGTCACGTGTCCTATTCCACTTGTTACCATAATAATCCTATATGTATCATTCCTTACCCATAGCCGTTGCTTGATGTTTGAGCCTTGCGAGTCGTAGGCATGTTTAGGCTCTGTTGTTTATCTCGATCTGTTATCGGGATATGTTGGGTTGTTGGGAGGTTATCACATGCTATATCAGTTGTTGGAGATACACATGTTTTACTTAATTGTTAACAACTAAAATTGTAAGCAGAGGCATCTGTGAGCCCCTTTGCGAAAGCATCGGAACTTTGACTTGCTAATGTCCCCTAGGACCCGAGTTCTTGTTATCTGTTCCGAGATTGAGCGCTCTACCCATACGTGGGGGAATGGGACCCCCATCACCCACTACCTTTCCTCGAGTTTGTTTATTGGGAGCCACAACCTTGGTTTTATTTGCTCATATGCACGATGCACGATTTACTTCCTGTTGCCTTCGGGTGTTTATTTCTGTACTGTACTCATATTGCGTGCCGACTTATCCTTGGCCGGTCGCTAGTGCCCGCCTTGGACGCCATCGCAACCTCTGGGTCCGTATCGGAGTACGGCCGAACTTCGTCACGGGTAGCTTAGTTGGGTGGCTCCCATTAAACTTTCTCTTGCATTGGGAACGGTCTTGATGTGAGACTCCACCTGTAGTAAGTGGGTTCGAGCATGCGTATGGTTACATTTGGGCAACCCCTGCAGGGTGTACATCTTATCGATAAGCCGTGTCCGCGGTTATGGACGACTTGGAATTGTATGGCTTGATCATAGAACAACTTACACCTTATACTTGTTGTTAATAATCTGATAATAACTTGCGTAGTAATATAGCATTACTACAACTGATACCTAATAAAACTTGTCCACCGTTGAGTGCCTTTTACATTGCCTCTTCGCTTTGTTGAAGGGGATATGTGTATTTGGCTGGGTTATGTTTGTGTAGTATTTATCTGTTACCTTGTGCGCTCTCTTATCTTCTCTGAGTAGACGGATGTTGTAGCGTGTTTCTATTGGTTATAGTTTTGATGCCGCTAAACCTACCATATAGCCCCAGGCGATATATGTATTCGCCCGGCGAGCATAGCCATTTCTAGTCTCGCTAAGTATGTGCCGAAGTTCGTTCCTTGGTACTTACTCTCGCCTTTCCTCTTTCTCTTTTGCTTCCTCCCTTTTGTCGGCAACCGATGGCCTGACTTTGACAGGTACGAGATGACGACGTTAGCAAGGTTACCCTTCCGGCTTGGCCTGGGCAGGGTTATGGACGCCACTGGTTATCTTCAGGACTCTTAGTCCAATTTGTATCTTGTCCGTACTCGGACGTATCCGATCTTCTGTATGATTTGGATCTTTGTATTGTATATTTGTATCTTGACTCGTTGGAGACGTTGTTGTAATATATGTATCTTGTGGGCTCTATTGTAATCCTGTTGTAATGTTACCGCTCGTGTTAATTCCTCTGGCATCACGTGTGTGATTCGTCGCGCACGTCGTGTCGGAGGGCGTCTCTGAATCGATATCATGCGGATTTTGGCGGGTTCGCTGGGATCCTCATGGTACCGGTTCCGGGGTGTCACATTTTTGCATGTAGTTTAAACCTATTAGTGGAGAACTACCGTAAAGCTTGTTGAAATTGGTTTGCATAATTGATCTCTCTTAAGGTCTAGATATTTTCTGGTAAAGTGTTTGAGCAACAAGGAAGACAGTGTAGAGTATTATAATGCTTGCGATATGTTCTTATGTAAGTTTTGCTGTACCGGTTCATACTTGTGTTTGCTTCAAACAACCTTGCTAGCCTAAGCCTTGTATCGAGAGGGAATACTTCTCATGCATCCAAAATCCTTGAGCCAACCACTATGCCAATTGTGTCCACCATACCTACCTACTATGTGGTATTTCCTGCCATTCCAAAGTAAATTGCTTGAGTGCTACCTTTAAATAATTCAAAATGCTTCTCAATTTGTGTTAATGTTTTATAGCTCATGAGGAAGTATGTGGTGGTTAGCTTTCAACCTTGTCATTTACTTTTGACGGACTCTCATATGGACTAGTGGCACATCCGCTTATCCAATAATTTTGCAAAAAGAGCTGGCAACGGGATTCCCAGTCCCAAATTAATTAACCTAAATAGACACTCCTCCATGGTTTGTGATTGTTGGACGGCACCCGAAGGATTCGGTTAGCCATGGCTTGTGTAAGCAAAGGTTGGGAGGAGTGTCATCATAATAAAACTAAAATAAAAAGGCACTCCTTCATGGTATGAGATTGTTGGCAGGCACCCGAGGATTCGGTTAGCCATGGTTTGTGAAAGAAAGGTTGGAAGGAGTGCCACCCAAAAATAAAATAAAATGGGAGCCGCTCTTTGAAGGTTTGTCTGGCGAGGGGGTTAGAGTGCCCACTACCATTCGTTGACAACAACATACACCTCTCAAAACTTTACTTTTATGCTCTCTATATGTTTTCAAAACCAAAGCTCTAGCACAAATATAGCAATCAATGCTTCCTCTGCGAAGGGCCATTCTTTTACTTTATGTTGAGTCAGTTTACCTACTTCCTTCCATTTTAGAAGCAAACACTTGTGTTAACTGTGCATTGATTCTTACATACTTGCATATTTGCATTCATCATATTACTTTGTGTTGACAATTATCCATGAGATATGCATGTTGAAAGTTGAAAGCAACCGCTGAAACTTATATCTTCCTTTGTGTTGCTTCGATGCCTTTACTTTGAATCTATTGCTTTATGAGTTAACTCCTGTGCAATCTTTTGATGCTTGTCTTGAAAGTACTCTTTATGAAAAGTTTTGCTATATGTTATCTACTTGTTAGCAACTATAGATCATTGCCTTGAGTCACTTCATTCATTTCATATGCTTTGTAATAGTATGATCAAGGTTATGTAAGTAGCATGTCACTACAGAAATTATTCTTTTTATCGTTTACCTGCTGGGACGGCAGAACTAAGCTTGGGGATGCGATACGTCCCGACGTATCCATAATTTCTGTTGTTCCATGCTTGTTTTATGACAATACTTACATGTTTTGCTTGCACATTATGATGTTTTAATGCATATTCCGGAACTAACCAATAAACGAGATGCCACGGTGCCGGTTCTGTTTTTCTGCTGTTTTTGGTTCCAGAAAGGCTGTTCGGGCAATATTCTCGGAATTGGACGAAATCAACGCCAAACCTCCTATTTTTCCCGGAAGGCTCCAGAACACCGAAGAAGAGTCGGAGAGGGGCCAGGGGGCCACCACACCACATGGCGGCGCAGTACCAATTGACGAAACTCCAGAAAAGTTACTGTGGCGCCGCCGCCATCGCGAAACTCCAATTCGGGGGACAGAAGTCTCTGTCCCGGCACCCTACCGGGACGGGGAAGTGCCCCCGGAAGCCATCTCCATCAACGCCACCGCCTCCGCCATGCTCCGTGAGTAGTTCCCCCATGGACTACGGGTTCTAGCAGTAGCTATGTCGGTATTCTCTCCTCCATGTACTGCAATACAATGATCTCATGAGCTGCCTTACATGATTGAGATCCATCTGATGTAATCGGTGTTGTGTTTGTTGGGATCCGATGGATGATACATTATGATTAGTCTATCTATAAAGTTTGTGAAGTTATTGTTGCTGCAATCTTGTTATGCTTAATGCTTGTCACTAGGGCCCGAGTGGCATGATCTTAGATTTGAGCTCTATACTTATTGCTTAGATTGTATCTACAAGTTGTATGCACATGTCACTGTCCGGAACCAATGGCCCCGAAGTGACAGAAATCGGGACAACCGGAGGGGATGGTAGTGATGTGAGGATAACATGTTTTCACGGTGTGTTAATGCTTTGCTCCGGTATTCTATTAAAAGGAGTACCTTAATATCCAGTAGTTTCCCTTGAGGCCCGGCTGCCACCGGCTGGTAGGACAAAAGATGTTGTGCAAGTTTCTCATTGCGAGCACGTACGACTATATACGGAAAACATGCCTACATAATTAATAATCTTGATGTTCTTTCTTAATGCTTTGATTCCTATCAATTGCCCAACTGTAATTTGTTCACCCAACACTTGTCACTTATTGGAGAGTTACCACTGGTGTAGATCGCTGGGAACCCCGGTCCATCTCTCATCATTATATACTTGTTCTACATGTCATTGGAAGTAGTATCAACTATTTTCCGGTGCCATTGCTCTCATATTGCTATGACTGCTGTTGTGTTACTGTTACTATTGCTCTCATATTACTGCTACTTTCACATCACCCCTGTTGCTAGTGCTTTTCCAGGTGCAGCTGAATTGACAACTCAGTTGTTAAGGCTTATAAGTATTCTTTACCTCCCCTTGTGTCGAATCAATAAATTGGGTTATACTACCCTCGAAGACTATCGCGATCCCCTATACTTGTGGGTCATCATCCACCGAGAGGGCCCAGAGTATATCTATCCGTCATCGGGATGGACAAATCCCACTGTTGATCCATATGCCTCAACTCATACTTTCCGGATACTTAATCCCACCATTATAACCACCCATTTACGCAGTGGCATTTGATGTGATCAAAGTACCTTTCCGGTATAAGTGATTTACATGATCTCATGGTCATAAGGACTAGGTAACTATGTATCGAAAGCTTATAGAAAATAACTTAATGACGTGATCTTATGCTACGCTTAATTGGGTGTCCATTAAATCATTCATATAATGATATAACCTTGTTATTAATAACATCCAATGTTCATGATTATGAAACTAATCATCCATTAATCAACAAGCTAGGTAAGAGGCATACTAGGGACTCTTTGTTGTTTACATATCACACATATATCAATGTTTCGGTTAATACAATTATAGCATGGTATATAAACATTCATCATAAACATAAAGATATATATAATAACCACTTTTATTATTGCCTCTTGGGCATATCTCCAACATAATGATCATCTCATACATATTCATCATCACATCATGGCCATATCACATCACCAAACCCTGCAAAAACAAGTTAGACGTCTCTAATTTGGTTTGCATATTTTACGTGGTTTAGGGTTTTCGAGTAAGATCCAATCTACCTACGAACATCAACCACAACGGTGATACTAGTGTTGTCAATAGAAAGAGTAAATTGAATCTTCACTATGGTGGGAGAAACAGACACCCGCAAAGCCACTTATGCAATACAAGTTGCATGTCGAGCGTGGAGCAAGTCTCATGAACGCGGTCATGTAAAGTTAGCCCGGGCCGCTTCATCCCACCATGCCGCAAGATGCAAAGTACACGAACTAAAGACAACAAAGCATCAACGCCCACAAAACAATTGTGTTCTACTCGTGCAACCAATCTATGCATAGACACGGCTCTGATACCACTGATGGGATTCGTAGCATAGAAAACAAAAAATTTCCTACCGCGAGAACGCAATCCAAGCCAAGATGCAATCTAGAAGACGGTAGCAACGAGTGGATGAACGAGACTAACCCTTGAAGATTTCCAAAGCCTACAAGAGGAGGCTCTCGTTGCTGCGGTAGACGATCACTTGCCGCTTTCAAAAGCGCATAGAAGATCTTGACGGTGCCACAATCGGGCAGCACCTCCGTACTCGGTTAATACAATTATAGCATGGTATGTAAACATTATCATAAACACAAAGATATATAATAATAACCATTTTATTATTGTCTCTTGGGCATATCTCCAACAATATTCATTCATACCACTTGTGTTTCACTATCTCTTCGCCGAAGTAGTGCACATATACATCTGACAAGTGTATTAGGTGTGTTGGGGACAGAAGAGACTTCTTGTATCGTGATTGCAGGATTGCTTGAGAGGGATATCTTTGACCTCTTCCTCCCTGAGTTCGATAAACCTTGGGTGATTCACTTAAGGGAAACTTGCTGCTGTTCTACAAACCTCTGCTCTTGGAGGCCCAACACTGTCTACAGGAATAGAAGCGTGCGTAGACATCACGCACCTAGAGGGGGGGGGGGTGAATAGGTGCTAACCAATTTTTAGTTCTTTTTCAATTTAGGCTTGACAAAAAGGTAAATTCTCTAGATATGCAACTATGTGAATTTCCCTGTATGACAAGATCAACTACTAAGCAATATATAGCTAGACAATATATATGAGAGCTAATAAGGGTAGAGGTAACCGAGAGTGGAGCACGTGGAGACACAAAGATGATTCCCGTAGTTCCTTCCTTTTGAGGGGAAGTACGTCTACGTTTGGAGGAGTGTGGTCGCCATGAAGGCCAGACCAACGCCACAAAGGCTTCAGAAATGTCTCCTGTGAGTAACGCCACAAAGGCCTAGCCCACTTCCACTAAGGGATTTCCTCGAGGCGGAAATCGGGCCTTTACAAGGTTCTTGGGGCACACATCCATAACCGAATTGGAGGTTCCGAAAATCTGTAACAACACAACAACAACAACAACAAATCAACCACAAAACAGGATTTCCAAAAGAGGAACACTGATACGTCTCAAACGTATCTATAATTTCTTATGTTCCATGCTACTTTTATGATGATACTCACATGTTTTATACACATTATATGTCATTATTATGCATTTTCTGGCACTAACCTATTAACGAGATGCCGAAGAGCCGATTCTTTGTTTCTGCTGTTTTTGGTTTCAGAAATCCTAGTAAGGAAATATTCTCGGAATTGGACGAAATCAATGCCCAGGGTCCTATTTTTCCATGAAGCTTCCAGAAGACCGAGGGAGAGACGAAGTGGGGCCACGAGGTGGCCAGACAACAGGGCGGCGCGGCCCAGGAGCTGGCCGCGCGGCCCTGGCGTCTAGGCCCCTCGTGACACCTCCTGACCTACCCTTCCGCCTACTTAAGACTTCGTCGATAATAGCCCCAGTACCGAGAGCCACGATACGGAAAACCTTCCAGAGACGCCGCCGCCGCTAATCCCATCTCGGGGGATTCAGGAGATCGCCTCCGGCACCCTGCCGGAGAGGGGAATCATCTCCCGGAGGACTCTACACCGCCATGGTCGCCTCCGGATTGATGTGTGAGTAGTTCACCCCTGGACTATGGGTCCATAGCAGTAACTAGATGGTCGTCTTCTCCCCATTGTGCTATCATTGTCTGATCTTGTGAGCTGCCTAACATGATCAAGATCATCTATCTGTAATGCTACATGTGCATTTGTTGGGATCCGATGAATAAGGAATATTATGCTATGTTGATTATCAATCTATCTATGTGTTGTTTATGATCTTGCATGCTCTCCGTTGCTAGTAGAGGCTCTGGCCAAGTCATTGCTTGTAACTCCAAGAGGGAGTATTTATGCTCGTTAGTGGGTTCATGCCTCCATTAAATCTGGGGGAGTGACATCAACCTCTAAGGTTGTGGATGTGCTGTTGCCACTAGGGATAAAACATCAATTCTATATCTAAGGATGTATTTGTTGATTACATTACGCACCATACTTAATGCAATTGTCTGTTGTTTGCAACTTAATACTGGAGGGGGTTCGGATGATAACCTGAAGGTGGACTTTTTAGGCATAGATGCATGCTGGATAGCGGTCTATGTACTTTGTCGTAATGCCCAATTAAATCTCACACTACTCATCATAACATGTATATGCATTGTTATGCTCTCTTTATTTGTCAATTGCCCAACTGTAATTTGTTTACCCAATATGCTATTTCTTATGGGAGAGACACCTCTAGTGAACTGTGGACCCCAGTCCATTCTTTTACATCGAATACAATCTGCTGCAATACTCGTTCTAATGTTTTCTGCAAACAATCAACTTCCACACTATACATCTAATCCTTTGTTACAGCAAGCCGGTGAGATTGACAACCTCACTGTCACGTTGGGGCAAAGTAATTTGGTTGTGTTGTGCAGGTTCCACGTTGGCGCCGGAATCCCTGGTGTTGCGCCGCACTACACTCCGCCGCCATCAACCTTCAACGTGCTTCTTGGCTCCTACTGGTTCGATAAACCTTGGTTTCTTACTGAGGGAAACTTACTGCTGTACGCATCACACCTTCCTCTTGGGGTTCCCAACGGTCGCGTGTTGAACGGAAAGACATACGTCATCTACGCGTAGCAAGTGAAATTTCTGGCGCCGTTGCCGGGGAGATGAAGACACGCTGCAAGGGGAGTCTCCACCTCCAATCTCTTTACTTTGTTTTTGTCTTGCTTTACTTTTGTTTACTTCTTTGTTTGCTGCACTAAAACAAAACAAAAAAAAAATAGTTGCTAGTTTTACTTTATTTACTATCTTGTTTGCATTCTCTATCACAAACACACACAAAAATTAGCTACTTGTATTTACTTTATCTAGTTTACTTTATTTCCTATTGTTAAAATGAATACTCCTGAAAATACTAAGTTGCGTGACTTCACAAACACAAATAATAATGATTTCTTATGCACACCTATTGCTCCACCTGCTACTACAGCAGAATTCTTTGAAATTAAGCCTGCTTTACTAAATCTTGTTATGAGAGAGAAATTTTCCGGTGTTAGTTCTGATGCTGCTGCTGCCCATCTTAATAATTTTGTTGAACTATGTGAAATGCAAAAGTATAAGGATGTAGATGGTGACATTATAAAGTTAAAATTGTTTTCTTTCTCATTAAGAGGAAGAGCTAAAGATTGGTTGCTATCTCTGCCTAAGAATAGTATTGATTCATGGACTAAATGTAAGGATGCTTTCATTGGTAGATATTATCCTCCTGCTAAAATTATCTCTTTGAGAAGTAGCATAATGAATTTTAGGCAATTAGATACTGAGCATGTTGCACAAGCATGGGAAAGAATGAAGTCTTTGGTTAAAAATTGCCCAACCCATGGACTGACTACTTGGATGATCATCCAAACCTTTTATGCAGGATTGAATTTTTCTTCATGGAACCTATTGGATTCAGCTGCTGGAGGTACCTTTATGTCCATCACTTTGGGGGCAGCAACAAAGCTTCTTGATGATATGATGATTAATTACTCTGAATGGCACACGGAAAGAGCTCCACAAGGTAAGAAGGTAAATTCTATCGAAGAAACCTCCTCCTTGAGTGATAAGATTGATGCTATTATGTCTATGCTTGTGAGTGGTAGGACTAATGTTGATCCTAATAATGTTCCGTTAGCTTCCTTGGTTGCTCAAGAAGAACATGTTGATGTTAACTTCATTAAAAATAACAATTACAATAACTCTAGGCCATATCCTGCTAATGGTAACTCTTATAGTAGATATGTTTCACCTAATGAGGAAAAGATGTTAGAAATTGAAAGATCTACTAAGAGCTTTATGCAATCCCTATATGAGCAAAATAAATTGTTTACTAAAACTATGAATGAACAGTCTACCTTGTTGAAAAATATAGGAAATCAACTTGAAAATCTGAATATGGAGATCTCTGGGTTGCAAACTAAACTTGCAAATACTGAAAACCGAATCTCATACATATCTGCGTCACAATCTTCCTTAATTAATAAAATGGCTGCTAAACCTGAGGATATTGAAAATAAAATTGTTACTACAGCAAATGCCATCCAAGTTAGAATTAATGAGAATATAAGATTAATGGCTGAATTGCATGCTAGGTGGGAAAGAGAAGAAAATGAAAAACTAGCTAAAGAGAATAATATAGCTAAAGTTTGGACTATTACCACCACTAGTAATGCTAATGCTCCACATGTTGCTGCACCTCCTACTATCAATGGTAAAATAATTGGTGTTAGCAATGTTTCTACTCCTAATGCAAAGCGAGCAAAACTGCCTGAAACTGCTAAAACTGCTGAAACTGCCTGTGATAAAACTGCTGAAATTTTTTCCAACATTGGGGACAATGATCCCATTGCTTTAGATCATAATGGTTTATATTTTGATGATTGCCACATCTCTGAAGTTATAAAGTTCTTACAAAAACTTGCTAAGAGTCCTAATGCTAGTGCTGTAAATTTGGCCTTTACAAAACATATTACAAATGCTCTCATAAAAGCTAGAGAAGAGAAACTAAAACTTGAAACTTCTATTCCTAGGAAGCTAGAAGATGGTTGGGAGCCCATCATTAAGATGAGGGTCAATGATTTTAATTGTAATGCTTTATGTGATCTTGGTGCAAGTATTTCTATTATGCCTAAGAAAATTTATGATATGCTTGACTTTCCACCATTGAAAAATTGTTATTTGGATGTTAATCTTGCTGATAATGCTATAAAGAAACCTTTGGGGAGGATTGATAATGTTCGTATTATGGTTAACAATAACCTTGTCCCCGTTGATTTTATTGTCTTGGATATTGAATGCAATGCATCTTGTCCCATCATATTGGGAAGACCTTTTCTTCGAACTGTTGGTGCTACCATTGATATGAAGGAAGGTAATATTAGATATCAATTTCCTCTCAAGAAAGGTATGGAACACTTCCCTAGAAAGAGAATGAAGTTACCTTTTGATTCTATCATTAGAACGAATTATGATGTTGATGCTTCATCTTTTGATAACACTTGATACACACTTTCTGCGCCTATCTGAAAGGCGTTAAAGAAAAGCGCTTATGGGAGACAACCCATTATTTTACTACAGTACTTTTGTTTTATATTTAAGTCTTGGAAGTTGTTACTACTGTAGAAACCTCTCCTTATCTTAGTTTTATTGCATTGTTGTGCCAAGTAAAATCTTTAATGATAAAGTTGATACTAGATTTGGATTACTGCGCAGAAACAGATTTCTTGCTGTCACGAAGTTGAACAGTAGTCTCTGTAGGTAACTCATAAAATTATGCCAATTTACGTGCGTGATCCTCAGATATGTACGCAACTTTCATTAGTTTTGAGTTTTCTCATTTGAGCAAGTCTGGTGCTCCAGAAAAATACGTCTTTATGGACTGTTCTGTTTTGACAGATTCTGCCTTTTATTTCGCATTGCCTGTTTTGCTATGTTAGATGGATTTCTTTGTTCCATTAACTTTCAGTAGCTTTGTGCAATGTCCAGAAGTGTTAAGAATGATTGTGTCACCTCTGAACATGTGAAATTTTTGGTTATGCACTAACCCTCTAATGAGTTTGTTTCGAGTTTGGTGTGGAGGAAGTTTTCAAGGATCAAGAGAGGAGGATGATACAATATGATCAAGGAGAGTGAAAGCTCTAAGCTTGGGGATGCCCCGGTGGTTCACCCCTGCATATTTCAAGAAGACTCAAGCGTCTAAGCTTGGGGATGCCCAAGGCATCCCCTTCTTCACCGACAACATTATCAGGTTCCTCTAGTGAAACTATATTTTTATTCCATCACATCTTGTGTGCTTTACTTGGAGCGTATTTATGTTTTTATTTTTTGTTTTGTTTGAATAAAGTTGGATCCTAGCATTCATTGTGTGGGAGAGAGACACGCTCCGCTGTTGCATATGGACACATATGTCCTTAGGCTTTACTTATAATATTCATGGCGAAGGTTGAACTGCTTCGTTAAATTGTTATATGGTTGGAAACGGGAAATGCTACATGTGGTAATTGGTATAATATCTTGAATAATGTGATACTTGGCAATTGTTGTGCTCATGTTTAAACTCTTGCATCATATACCTTGCACCTATTAATGAAGAAATACATAGAGCTTGCTAAAATTTGGTTTGCATAATTGGTCTCTCTAAGGTCTAGATATTTTCTAGTAAAGCTCGAACAACAAGGAAGACGGTATAGAGTCTTATAATGCTTACAATATGTCTTTTATGTGAGTTTTGTTGTACCGGTTCATACTTGTGTTTGCTTTAAACAACCTTGCTAGCCTAAACCTTGTATCGAGAGGGAATACTTCTCATGCATCCAAAATCCTTGAGTCAAACACTATGCCACTTGTGTCCACCATACCTACCTACTACATGGTATTTCTCCGCCATTCCAAAGTAAATTGCTTGAGTGCTACCTTTAAAATTTCCATTCTTTATCTTTCCAATATATAGCTCATGGGACAAATAGCTTAAAAACTATTGTGGTATTGAATATGTACTTATGCATCTTATCTCTTATAAGTTGCTTGTTGAGCGATAACCATGTTCCTGGGGACGCCATCAACTATTTCTTTGTTGAATATCATGTGAGTTGCTATGTATGTTCGTCTTGTCTGAAGTAAGGGCGATTTACCATGAGTTGAATGGTTTGAGTATGCATATTGTTAGAGAAGAACATTGGGCCGCTAACTAAAGCCATGATTCATGGTGGAAGTTTCAGTTTTGGACAAACATCCGCAACCTCATATGAGAATTTTATTTGTTGCTAAATGCTTATGCATTAAAGAGGAGTCCATTATCTGTTGTCTATGTTGTCCCGGTATGGACGTCTAAGTTGAGAATAATCAAAAGCGAGAAATCCAATGCGAACTTTCTCCTTAGACCTTTGTACATGCGGCATAGAGGTACCCCATTGTGACACTTGGTTAAAACATATGTATTGCGATGATAATCCAGGTAATCCGAGCTAATTAGGACAAGGTGCGGGCACTATTGGTATACTATGCATGAGGCTTGCAACTTGTAGGATATAATTTACATCATACATATGCTTTATTACTACCGTTGACAAAATTGTTTCTTCTTTTCAAAATAAAAGCTCTAGCACAAATATAGCAATCCATGCTTCCCTCTGCGAAGGGCCTTTCTTCTACTTTTATTGTTGATTCAGTTTACCCATTTCCTTCTATCTTAAAAAAAGCAAACACTTGTGTTAACTGTGCATTGATTCCTACATACTTGCATATTGCACTTATTATATTACTTTATGTTGATAATATCCATGAGATATACATGTTACAAGTTGAAAGCAACCGCTGAAACTTAATCTTCCTTTCTGTTGCTTCAATGTCTTTACTATGAAACTATTGCTTTATGAGTTAACTCTTATGCAAGACTTATTGATGCTTGTCTTGAAAGTACTATTCATGAAAAGTCTTTGCCATATGATTCAGTTGTTTACTCATTACATTAACCATTGCTTCGGATCGCTGCATTCATTACATGTGCTTACAATAGTATTGATCAAGATTATGATAGCATGTCACTTAAGAAATTATCTTTGTTATCGTTTACCTACTCGGGACGAGTAGGAACTAAGCTTGGGGATGCTTGATACGTCTCAAACGTAACTATAATTTCTTATGTTTCATGCTACTTTTATGATGATACTCACATGTTTTATACACATTATATGTCATTATTATGCATTTTCCGGCACTAACCTATTAACGAGATGCCGAAGAGCCGATTCTTTGTTTCTGCATTTTGGTTTCAGAAATCCTAGTAAGGAAATATTCTCGGAATTGGACGAAATCAACGCCCAGGGTCCTATTTTTCCATGAAGCTTCCAGAAGACCGAGGGAGAGACGAAGTGGGGCCACGAGGTGGCCAGACAACAGGGCGGCGCGGCCCAGGAGCTGGCCGCGCGGCCCTGGCGTCTGGGCCCCTCGTGACACCTCCTGACCTACCCTTCCGCCTACTTAAGACTTCGTCGATAATAGCCCCAGTACCGAGAGTCACGATACGGAAAACCTTCCAGAGACGCCGCCGCCGCCAATCCCATCTCGGGGGATTCAGGAGATCGCCTCCGGTACCCTGCCGGAGAGGGGAATCATCTCCCGGAGGACTCTACACCGCCATGGTCGCCTCCGGATTGATGTGTGAGTAGTTCACCCCTGGACTATGGGTCCATAGCAGTAGCCAGATGGTCGTCTTCTCCCCATTGTGCTATCATTGTCTGATCTTGTGAGCTGCCTAACATGATCAAGATCATCTATCTGTAATGCTACATGTGCGTTTGTTGGGATCCGATGAATAAGGAATATTATGCTATGTTGATTATCAATCTATCTATGTGTTGTTTATGATCTTGCATGCTATCCGTTGCTAGTAGAGGCTCTGGCCAAGTCATTGCTTGTAACTCCAAGAGGGAGTATTTATGCTCGATAGTGGGTTCATGCCTCCATTAAATCTGGGGGAGTGACAACAACCTCTAAGGTTGTGGATGTGCTGTTGCCACTAGGGATAAAACACCAATTCTATATCTAAGGATGTATTTGTTGATTACATCACGCACCATATTTAATGCAATTATCTGTTGTTTGCAACTTAATACTGGAGGGGGTTCGGATGATAACCTGAAGGTGGAATTTTTAGGCATAGATGCATGCTGGATAGCGGTCTATGTACTTTGTCGTAATGCCCAATTAAATCTCACACTACTCATCATAACATGTATGTGCATTGTTATGCTCTCTTTATTTGTCAATTGCCCAACTGTAATTTGTTTACCCAATATGCTATTTCTTATGGGAGAGACACCTCTAGTGAACTGTGGACCCCGGTCCATTCTTTTACATCGAATACAATCTACTGCAATACTCGTTCTAATGTTTTCTGCAAACAATCATCTTCCACACTATACATCTAATCCTTTGTTACAGCAAGCCAGTGAGATTGACAACCTCACTGTCACGTTGGGGCAAAGTAATTTGGTTGTGTTGTGTAGGTTCCACGTTGGCGCCGGAATCCCTGGTGTTGCGCCGCACTACACTCCGCCGCCATCAACCTTCAACGTGCTTCTTGGCTCCTACTGGTTCGATAAACCTTGGTTTCTTACTGAGGGAAACTTACTGCTGTACGCATCACACCTTCCTCTTGGGGTTCCCAACGGTCGCGTGTTGAACGGAAAGACATACGTCATCTACGCGTAGCAAACACTAGCAAAGGGGCCCTCAAGCATATGAGGGGGAAAAGAAAATCGCTTCGGTGAAGATGTAGATCGGGGTCTTCTCCTTCGATTATCCAAAGATCAAGAGCTTTGGATGGTTGCAGGAGGAGATCTCGTGATTCTTGTGTTTCTTGAAGTGACTCTAATGGTGGATGAACTCGAGCAAGAATGGGCAGCCTCTTCTAATGGGGAAGAGAGCTATTTATATGAGTAGATGCTCCAGATCTGACTGTAATGCACATTTTCGTGTAACACCAGAAGTTCCGGCTACAGGGGCTGGAAGTTCCGGCTGGATCCCATTTCGTGTGAGAAGATGTTGGAGCAGGCGCTGGCGGAACTTCCGGTGGGCGGAACTTCCGGCCAAGTTCCGGCCTACTTCCGAAAACGCGGAAGAGCCCCCTGGAAACATACTGTAACGAAAAACGTTGTTTTCGGAACAAGGCCGGAAGTAGGGCGGAAGTTTCGCTAGCCGAAACTTCCGGCCTACTTCCGCCAAACTTCTTCTGCGACATTCACAGCTGTGCCCTTGGCAGGAGTATCTGGGTGGAACTTCCGCCTGCTAAGGCCGGAACTTCCGCCAGGAGCAGAAACACAACAGCAGCTCCAGTTTTGAGAGATCTATCCACCAGACTTGTGCGTAGTATAAAATCATGTACCTGTCTACATCAACACACATGAATATATACCTGTGTTGACATCAAACACTCAAAACCCAAAAGGGCAGGAAATATTCTTTCAACTACACATACACGTTGCCGATGCATAGCATAAGTGCGATGGTACATATTTGGTGGCAGACTGAGGTAGCCAAAGCATTGCAAAAATATTTTCCAGGCCACGATTTTTCCTCAGCCGTTAAGCACCCAAAAACTGTTTCAATGATGCTTAGCCATCTAGCTTGGTGGAAATAAGCACATTACATGCTCTATCGTGTTGCGGCATATGTAGCTGAAGCATGACACGGACTCCCACTTTACATCTGGAGTATACACACCTTCGTAGCATACACCTCTTCCACGCCCTCACTCCCCCTCCCCTACTTTACCGCCCGTCTGACGATAAGTACCCCCCTCCCGCAGCCGAAGGCCATCCATCACCCCCTCTTTGTGGTTATGGATTATGTTGTTCTCCACGACTCTCGTCACCCCTCTCCGTCCTTATCATTTTTTCCTTTCTATGGCAAGCACACGAGCAACCGAAGGCCTTCCGTCTCCCCTCTTCATGAATTTAGATCTAATTCTCGGTGACCCTCTTCGCTCCCCCTCCCAGTTCTTATTGATTTTCCTTCCCTTTCTACGATAAGCGCTTCCGCAGACTGCCAATAGTCTCGCCCACATCTATCATGCCTCTTTCCAATTCCTTCTACGATAAGTGTCACCACCGTCAAAGAACACCCATTGCTTAGTCCTTATGGATCTCAATTTTCTTGCCACCCTTTATTCTCCATGGATCTGATTTTTCTTGCCCCCCCTCTGATCACAAGTGAGTTGCGCAACATCAACCGCCCATATCCCACTGACAACACTAGGTCTTGGTAGAAATGCTGATAGGGTTATCACAGGCGACGGTTTGGCATCCCGGGTAGATGAGAGCATGCGAGTTGTGAACTTGCAATTCGTTAACTCCATGTGAGAGCGATGCAAATCACACGCTACCTTCTTCTTACCAACCTCTTCACAACCGCTAATTCCATGCAAGGGCAACGATTTGCGATTGGTTCTGTTTCTAAATTTGTTTGATGGTGAGTTTGTTGAGTTCTTCTTTGCGCTGTTGCATCGTACACCGCGAATTGACCCTATTTTGTTGTTGATGAGGATTGTGAATCGGCACCAGCTGGAAGCTTAGCTGGACCGAACAAGTTTCCAATTTTTGCTCGTTCAGTTTACACCTTTTCCTCGCGTAGCCCGGGGGTCCGGACAGTAAAGTTGGCGTTTTAAACCAAAAAAAGCAGGTAAAACCAGGCGTATCCTACGCGTATCCCTGGCGTATACAAAACCGAACCGCGTGTCCTCACGCGGTGGCCTCCTCCCTCTTCTCCCTCCCTCCCATCGGATCCGAAACACAAGCGAAAAAAACGGGCCGGAGAAAAAAAAAGAACTTTCGAGCACAGGGGCACACAACAGGCGGACTGAACTCCCGGTCGGAACGAAACCCTAACCCTAGCTCCGCCCCGCCCCGCCGCGCCCCTCGCCGGAGGCCCTTCCCCGGCGCGGCCGTATCCTCCGCCCGCGATGCGCCCCTCCCCCGCCGAGCCGTCATGAGCGCGGGGCCCACCATGGCCGGCGCCGAGGCCTCCGGCTCGCCGGAGGCGGCGGCCCTCGGCCTCGGCCTCGGCTTCGACCCGTACGAGCAGGCCCGGAAGGCGCTGTCCCTGCGCACGCCGTTCGAGGAGGAGGCGGCGCCCCGGGTGCCCACGCTGCCCGCGCGGCTCGTCAGCTGGGCGGGGCCCAGCGACCGCCGGAAGAAGCACAAGAAGCTGGAGCCCCCCGACGCGGCCGCCGAGGAGCACCCGCCCAAGCTGCCCGCCGCGCCCTCCGGGAAGAAGGGCGCCTGGGACCACTTCGAGGCCTACTTCCGCCCCGTCACCCTCAACGATGTCCAAATGCTCATGATGCCCGACAGGTTCCCCTTCTGCCGCGGGGAGCTCGACCCGTGCGTCCTCGTGCCGCTGCCCGGCAGCAGAGGCTGCATCAGCAGCAGCGGCGAGGAGGAGGAGGAGCTGGTGGTGGAGGAGACGTACGATGTGGCCGTCGCCGAGACGAGCTCCTACTTGGGCGTGGGCGGCGAGGAGGTCGTCTGCAACAAGGAGCGCAGCGCGCAGAGTGCCGATTTCGTCTGCAACGTCAGCACCGAGCAGGGCATACATGACGTCGTCGTGCAGCAGCTCGATTGCCCCAGGGACCGCAGCGAGCAGAGCATTGAGCAGCGCATGCATGAGGTGGTTGCGCAGCGCGACGACTGGCCACTGGAGGTGGAGCAAGGTAGTAGCAGCGGTGGCACCGTGTCACCAGTATGCGAGGACGGCGACGAGGAGGAGGAGGCAGGGACATCACTGAATTGGCTGCTAGGAGCGAGGCAGCGAGTCGTGCTCACTACCGAGCGCCCAAACAAGAAGAGGAAGCTCCTAGGTGTCGACGCTGGGCTACAGAGGCTTGTGCTGCTTCCTCGCTTGGGAGCTCGGGCTGGGTCGACGTGCGATGTTTGCTGTTTGGGACAGAGTGCCATGGCCTCCAACAGGATGCTTCGCTGTAGCAACTGCAAGGCCTCCGTGCACCAGAAGTGTTATGGTGTGCATGCCGTGCCAAAGGGCAAGTGGCTCTGCGCTTGGTGCAAGTATGTGGAGTCGGCAGGGGTGTCATCCAAGAAAGAGGCAGCCAGCACCCTGTCAATGCCTTGTGTGCTATGCCCAAAGGGGAAAGGGGCTCTAAAACCTGCAAAAACCGACCCTGATCGAACTGCAGATGGAGGCAGCCTGCAATTTGCGCACTTGTTCTGTAGTCTTTGGAGACCAGAGGTTCTTGTGGAGGACATGGACTCAATGGAGCCTGTTACTAATATTGGATCTGTACAAGAAAATCCAATCAAAATGGTCTGCACTATTTGCAAGGTTAAGCGGGGTGCATGCGTCCGATGTAGCCATGGTATATACTTCCACTTCCCGTCTCAATTATCACAATTCTTGAGCTTTGTTTCACTTCATATAATATTTAAGGTTATCAGACCTTAATATTGCAGAAAATATTTCTTGACAACTGCAGCAGTGCAGCCCCATGTTATGTCATTATATTAAGCGTTATATTAACTTCCTGTACATACAATTTATAAATCAAAATAGGTAGTTCTCCCTACCTATTTTTCCTTCTTTTTTTGACCGGGCTTATTTTTCCTTTTTGAACTTACAGTACACCAAAAACCTACCTTTTTTTAACAGACAACACAATCCGCCTCAGTTTTGGTATTGAGCTTTGCCTTTTCTGATACTCAGCATGTACTTTATTCTTTCAACTTCCAAGTGTTACTTCTTTAATGGAAGGTATCCAAGATAATTTATACTCACATTCCAACAAAAAGTCATGCCTGAGTAACCCACAATGGCCGAGTAGATGCAGCCTTTTAGTAAGATTTCCCTTGACATCAGTGGTGCCCTAAGTAACCGATGATGTTTTCTGTGTTGTTTTCTCATGGCCAAACAAAAGGAATCCTGTTTTTATGTTGATTGATTTCCTTGGCTAGGCGATTGGCCATTATTTCCCTGTGATACTTGTTATTGTCTTGTGTTGATTGACTTGCTTGCCTAAGTAACAGACGACGTTTTCTGTGTTATTTTCTTATGGCCAACCAAACTTACCATTCTTTTTGATATCGCAATGCCCTGAACTCTGTTTGATATATTTCGTTTTTCGATATAGCTGCGCAAGATAGATTAAGCATTGAATTGTATATATACTAAAAGTGAAAAGTGTCTCCTAAAAGCTGTTTATATATGATGTATTATATGAAAAGAAACATGTTCAGTTATCTTTGACATTTTTCCTCAACTTTGTGCCAGTTAAAAATAGTACCACCTATGTTATTTATAGCCATGACAAAGAAATATTACCTCTGTTCCAAAATATAAGCTCTTTTAGAAAGCTAACTTAGCTATGTAAGAAGGGTTATATTTAGGAATGGAGGTAGCATTAGTCTTTCGGCTAATATCCATTGTGCAGAGTTTTGCCCACTTCTGTAGCTTGTTAACGCTAAGCTCCATGTGGTTTTCAGGGTCATGCCGGGCTGCCTTCCATCCTATATGTGCACGAGATTCCAAGCACCAAATGGAGATATGGGGAAAATTTGGACATCCTAATGTGAGATCATTATCTTCAAGCAGTTGCCACAGCCTTATCTAAGTTCTTGTTGTTCATTTTTCATGTTCGTTTTTCAGGTTGAGCTGAAAGCGTTTTGCTCAAAGCATTCTTCAGTTGGGTATGTCAACTCTCTAGAGAAAAGCAATAATGCATCTGAGCAGGGTGCTAGAGAAGTGAGGACAAAAGATGCAAATCTCAGCATTGGAAAGATTCCAAAGCTGAGATTCACACGGAAGAACAAGGACAGATCCATGAACTATGAAACCGGTAGCTTTAACCCTGACAGCCTTATCAAAGTGGAGACGATGGAGCATGGTGCTTTGCCCCATACTGTTAGAAGTTCAGATACTCAAGCAACCCGAAATATGGAAATGGATACTGATAATCCCTCAGTTAGTAATCTTATGAGAAACTCTGGTGATATTGCTATGGTTCTCAAAAAGGTAACTGCTGATTCAGAACCAAGTTGTTACTCAGGCATTTACTGCTTAACCTTTGCCAAGAAAAAAATATTTATACCTACTGTATTTGCAGCTAATTGACAGAGGGGATGTTAGTGTGAGTGATATAGCATCTGAAGTGGGTATTTCTTCAGCGTCCTTCGAAGCTGCTCTCGTGGTACTTTGGGCATAGCTTATATCTAGCATTAAAAATTAATTTCCGAGCTAGTTTTGTTAATTCTCTGATTTTCAGGGTGAAACTACAACATTTTCCCATGGTTTGAAGTTGAAAATCATCAAGTGGCTTCAAAAGTCTGCACATATACCAGCTGTTGAAGCAATCCCTCTTAAAGAGAGCTCAGAGGTGGTACAAGAGGACAAACTAGATGGGTCTGAGGGTACAAATAGTGTCAATGTGAATAGTTCATTGGTTCCAGTGGACAAAGAAGCAGAAGTTGAGATGTCGGTTTCTACTGTACCAAAACTCTCACCACCAAGGTCTAATGCCAAAGTTCTGAAAGAAGAGAAGGCAATATGTGCAACTGGAGCTACTTTGGAAAATGGAAAAAAAGATATGGCTAAAGGAAGTGCTGATGATTTTTCAAAAGATTTTATTAGAAATCTGTCCCCAGTTGGAAACAAAGATAATTCAAAGGCAGTGCATGAAAAGTTGGTATGAAAAAACACACTTTTCAATATTTTGTGAAGCTTTACTTGTTTCTTCCCTCTGAACTGGTTTGAAGCATTAAATATCAGTGTGTAGATAGTTTCCTCTGATTTTTTTCCCTGAATAACTGGTGGCTGTCATCATAACTTAGCAAACATCTTCATTGACTATGTTTCTGCACGCATATCTACGTACCTGCTAACTTTAAGTATAGTAAATGGGAATAAGAGAGATTTTATCGGCTATGTTCTTTGAGGGTAGATATATCCTTAGTAACTCTGATGGGATTTGTTTCAAACTCCACAAGGCCAAGTGGCCAAGGCCTAAGGTGATAATATATGTATGCTGTTTGCTGTGACTGATTGTGTAGTGTTGCAGGGACCTACTTCGTGCTAAATGACAAGTATATTATCTGAAATTCAACAGTAAAATGGTAGATGAATTTTCTATTACTGTTCACAAATGGATCAGCCCTTAAATGTACATGTTCTCTACAATTTTGCCACTCACTAGTAAGTGAATGAAATCTTTAGCTTTCCTCTGTCTCTCTCCCTGCTGCATCAGCTTTTAGGTGTCTTCTTATTTTTACTGCAAATAGTTCAACAGAGAGCTAACAGATATCTTGTTCTGTTATCATTGTTTGTGTCTCCCTGTTCTGCTAAGGTTGTGAGCTCCAGGTTACCTTGGTTTAATAGGTGGCTGTACTGTCATTATTTATGGTCTTAAGGAAACGACCTTTAGTTATGGATGCAGTTTTGATTCCCATCCTTTTGACAGATACCAAACAGCATCCCTGGCAATAAAGTATTCGGTGCTTCCATGGAGGTACAAAATCAACTCGAAGGTAAAAATCTTTTGTTGAACCACTTCTCCTGAGTTCTCGCTGCCTTTTCCACGATCTCTATTACTCTAGAGAGCATTTTAATCGTTTGCTGTCTTATCGTTCTGTGATCTTTTGTATTGGCCACCACTGGAAGCTCAGTTTTCTTTTGGTTAATTGTTCATTCACAAAACCAAATGAGACAAATTGCCACACAACATTTCAGCAAAACCTACAGTTAGACATCCTTATTTATAGTGTGACCCAGTCTGATATGCCAGGCTGCCAGCCTGAAAAGAACTTCACAACATTTTCTCTATAGTACTGCACCAGCTCTGAATGATCTGCTCTAGCTTGCCTGCTTGTATTGTAATAAAGTGGCTGCCAACTTTGCGAAAGTTGCAAGCTTGCCTGATGTCCTTATTTTCTGTGCAAATGACGTCTTGGTGGTTGCAAATTTTCAAGTATGCATTTCTCATTCTCTTTGTGTTATAATTTGGATTATATTAGATATTACTAGTTTAACAACTTACAGTGCCTTGCAATGCTGGTCATGACAGCGCCGTTCTACATTTATATATGTGGGCATTTAAGGCTATGTTTGGTTCTTTATTTGTTTTCTATTGGACAAGGCCAGTTCTTCCCTGTTGTTACTTGCCATTCAGGGGCTACAATTTGTTGTAAATTTTATTGGTTCAAGAAAAAATAGCTATACCAACTAAAAGTTGCCATTTCCGCATATGCCATTTTTCCATATCATTATTTATAATAAGAAAGGTGAAATGAGCATACCGCAAAGCCATAGACATTCTCGAATCAACAGAGCTCATCTTGCGCAGAAAGGAATTTTGTATAGAAATTCTTAAATATATTGCTTAGTTTTATGGACCTGGATGGGAGAGTTAACTCTTATTCACACATAACAGATTGTCGTATATACATTACAGTATTTTCTTATAGTAGATATGTTTTAGCTAACAATTATGTTACCGAATTATTCATGTAAATGTTTGGTATTGTTCTAGTTCTGACAGTATATTATGAACAGCTACATCACTTGGAAGGAAAAATAATGACTTAACAGAGCCTGAACTTGGCTCGGAATTGGAGGGTTGCGTATCTTCATTGGATAAAACCTCTTCTTTGGGTGATAATGTTAAACATGGGTCGAATTCAGATGAAAATGGCATATGCAATCATCGTGATTGTAATATGGATCATGTTAATGGACAACCCTTTTTCAGGTAAATAATCCAGCTAATTGTGTATTGTCCTATTGTCCTAGTCTGCTATTCTTTATTTAGTCTCAAACCACATTTTCTTTTTTGCATGAACAAAGGTCCTCCTATTTTGCCAGGTTGTTGTTGACCCCTTTTTTTTGCGTTATGCAGCTTTGATGATTCTCATTCTTACATCCATCCATTTATCAAGGAAAAAATTGCTTATCTTTGGGACCATACTTTTAAGCAGAATAAGCAGGCACAGTATCACTCTGGTAAGTTATTAATACTTTCTCCAAATAATTACCTAGTTTTAAGCTATATTGTTCGCACCTTCAATTTTCTTAATGAAATTTTACTTGTCATGCTTTATCTGAATCTGTTTTCTTGGGTCAAATGTTTCTAGAAGGACAATTATGTTCTTCCAGTGAGAAAAGGCACGTGGATTCGTCAATAGAACTAATGGAAACAACAGAAATTGATGTGGCAGATCAAATTTCTAAGGCAAAATCTTTGGGAATTCTTGATCATTCACCTGATGATGAAGTAGAAGGAGAAATGATGTTCTTACAAGCTAGGCTGCTTGACAATGCTATGGTTCTGAAGCATAGATATGGTAAGTTTTTCCTCGGTTTATGTAGTCTTTGTATCCTTTACTCTTCTGCTGTGGTTTTTAGAATAATTAAACCTTGTCAATTCTTGTGTTGCTCGTTTCACGTCAATGGCCTTCGTGTCAACACTGTCAATGAAACTGTCCCTATATAATGATGTTATTGTGTATTCCTTTTTCTGAATCACTATAAGTTTGACTCTTGCAGAAGATTTAATAGTGAAGGTTGTTCAGAATCTTTCTCGCGAGTTGAATGTTTTCAGTAAAAGAAAATGGGACTTCATCCTTGTCAATCATTTTCTTCGTGATGTTAGAGAAGCTAAGAAACGTGGCAGAAAGGAGAAGAGACATAAAGAAGCTCAGGCGGTACTAGCTGAAGCTGCAGCTGCTGTTGCAGCCTCCTCACGTAACTCCACTGTGAGAAAAGATGCAAATGATGATGTACTGCATGCTATTCACGAAGTTTCTTGTTGTATTTTTATTGGTCAATTAACAAATGATTTCTGTTGCGAGGATATGTATCTTATTTCCTGTTACCCTGTATAGATTTCTCCAAAATTTGGTGCTGGATCTTCAAGAGTTGCCCAGCGGACTCCTTCACTACCACGGTCCAAGGATTCATCAAAGCCATCCAACAGCAAAGTTTCACCAGTTACTAACTTTGGCACTTTCCATATGCCAATTTTATCAAAAGAAAATGCACTCTACTGTGATGTCTGCTTGCGGAGTGAATCTGTGTTGAACAGAATATTTGTCTGCTCCAGATGCAAGGTGCGTTGGATTCTGTTGAGTTTTGAGGTATTATGCTCCATTGTGTTATTAACTTTGACCTGTTGAACAGGCTGCTGTCCACATAGATTGCTATAGAAATCTAGGGATATCTATTGGCCCGTGGAAATGTGAACTCTGCGAAGATATTTCATCAGAAGCTGTTAGCTCTAGTGGTGAAGCTGACTGCAATGACAAATACGTATCCATGGTACGATGTGCTCTGTGCCATGGAACATCTGGTGCTTTTAGAAAGACTATAGATGACCAGTGGATTCATGCCTTCTGTGCTGAGGTACTTCAATCTTTTTCATCTTCTGTTTTCATATGAGTTTCAATTTTAACTTTATTTTCCTAATATTTTGTTAGTGGTTGTTGGAGACCAAGTACATGAGAGGGCAAGATAATCCAGTGAGCGGAATGGTACACTCGTCTCCTTTAAGCATTGCAATTCCTTCCAGTTTTCATTATCAAGAGTAGATCAAATTTCCTCTGTTGTTTTATTGTTCACATAAATATGATGTTCATTTTAAGAAATAAATAGAACTCCTCTTTGATTTTACTGTTTATATTATCAGAATCAGTTGTTATCCATCAGTGTTCTCATTTCACATTATACTGCATCATCTTGATATTTGGCTATTTAATGTATCTATCAGGAAACCCTTCTAAGGGAAAAAGATACTTGTTGTGTCTGCATCAGCAAAGTTGGTGTGTGCCTCAAGGTATCATCTGTGCCTGTTTATGTAAGTTAGAGCATGAAGAGACCACTTAGTTTTGATAAGTTTCTTTTTTCTGCTATGCAGTGCAATAGTGAGGGCTGCCAGACCACTTTTCATCCTTCTTGTGCTAGAGATGCTGGTTTCTACATGAACATTAAAGGATTTGGGACTACGTTGCAGCACAAAGCATACTGTGCGAAACACAGCACAGAGCAGAAAGAGGTAAGTGCAGCATCAAGACTATTTTGGAGCAATCCATTTCTTTCTTTTGTACCTACAACTAGGTTAATTATTAACATTATATCGTGCAAATAAACATGTTACTATATATAAGAAATAGGAAGTGAACTTGGTCCCCTGCAGCACATGTATAGCAAATTATTAGCTTAAACATGGCGTTACGGTTTTACCATAATGAGGTCAAACAATGTGCATGTGCAAGGGTTAGTAGAATTATGTATCCAATTTGCAGGCTTGATTTCTTTTATTTTTTATGCATATTTTCCTGCTAACATTAACCACCAGGGGCATATTTGTTATTTATAGTAATCCTGCGCGTGGTACAGCTATTTTCAGTATCTTATTTTGCTCTTTGAAATCCACGCAGACTGATGCCTGGCAGTATGGACCTGAGGAACTCAATAGCTTGAAAAGGATGAGGGTTAGTTTACCTGATACATATTTACTTATTCTTAACTGCATTTCGGTTAACACTAAAAAACTATCAATTAGGAACCAAGTAAAAACTATTTTGGAAATGATTTGTTGTATCTGCTTGATACATAACATCATATCAGCGTGGCGCTCTATTACTGCAACATATTAATGAGCTGGATACGTAACTAGATTATTATTGTTTAGATCTTCCTTTATTTCTATGTAGTAATGACAGCTAAGCTGAAAAATCAACCCTACTAATTGTGGTTAGTGTCATGTCAAGCACGAAAGCACCCCCACCACCCCTTCTCATTGTTTCTCTCTTATCATGGAGTGCTTTTGAAAGATAACTGAAACATATTAAGTTGTGTCGGTGAGATGCACCTGCTAGTTCAATTTATGGTGCTGCACCATCTGTGTTTTGTGTTCTACATGATTCTTCCAAACTGATGTACTAGCCTTGCTTGTGCAATATTTATGTTATGATAAAAGATGTGTCTAGGGAATGCCATTACTTTTAAGTGAACATTGATTAAATGACAATTGAGCCATTATTATATCATTTGCAGGTTGAGTTGGAAAAGTTACGCCTCTTGTGTGAGAGGGTAATTAAGAGAGAGAAGGTGAAGGTATGTCCGGCCGTCAATTCTACTTCTCGTTTGGTGCCTTGAAAATTGAAATACATCTTGAGGCTAGATCTTTTATTTTTATTATGGATGAGGAATCCTTTCTTTTTTTCTTTACAAGAATAGTTGGAAATAATACCTCAATACGAATTTATGAGACATCATATGCGCCGTCTTAGAATTCGTTTTGTTGTACTTTTATTTGAAAGTTCACAACCTTATCTATCTACTGTATATGCGTTTTGTTAGAATTCGCTTTGTTGTACTTCTATCTAAAAGTTCACAACCTTATCTGTCGTGTTTTCTTTGATGGTGGTGTTGTGTTGGAATTTTCAGAACGATATTGTTATGGGCCATGTTTAGCATGTCTTAATAGGCAGGAATCACATAACCTTAGGATATGGAAATAAGTTCGGAGAGAGTTGTCATAGTAGACAAGATTTGTCAAGTGAGATAGATAGATAGAGTTTGTATCTTGTGCGGAAAGTCGAGCCACCTATATGAAAAGTGATAGTGCAACTCTTTGAATCAAGCAATGAAATAAACAAAAATTATCTAAGTCTCAGGGGTACCTATATGAAGAGCCATGGTGCAACACTTTGAATCAAGGAATGAAATAAACAAAGTTCTAAGTCTCGGAACCCCACATCAGGACCTGTTACCGGATTAAGTCCTTATCGGTGAACAACTCTGTTCTGGAGGACAACCAAAGCACATCCACTTCCACCACCAAATGCGTTCCCACCCCATCCGTTGCCACCCCTGCTACATCCACAGCAACCACCTCCATTCCCCAAGATGCCAGTCTCATGAACGCTTTGATGATCTGCGTAGTGAGAAAATATGTGGTTTATTTCTTCCTCCGATTCCGATTCGCAATTTGTCACTTCGGAGAAGGAGCTAACTGGAAAAAGTAACCAAAGCCTGTATCAGCCAAGAACCTTGTCTCTTTTGTCTCATCCACTCCCAGCACAGCGCCCCTTCTGCCTTCCCATCTGTCCTCTTCTCGTGCTACTTCTCACTCTTCGCCAAATCAGTTAACTCATCTTTTCTCCCTAACCGATTCTTTTTTCATCTATTTTTTAGAAAAATGTTATCATGTACTGTTTCCAATTTATGTCAAACATGTACCCAGCTGCTTGACCCTATGAGGTTTTGGTCGACATGCAGCATCTGTTGTTACCTCCATAAATTTCAGTTCTGCAGTCAAGCATGTGGCTGGGTTGGTGCCCAGAAAAAGGGGGTGGGGTGTTGTGTTTTTTTGTTTGCGTTTTAGATCTGACCTTTAATTGTTAGCAGCAGGATTGGTTGAATTGAATTGATTGTATTTTGGTGGCCGTTTACTCCATTTCAACTGGTTTTAAAATCTTACCTTTAATTGTTAGAAGATTTGTTGATCAGATTCGATTATACTATTTGGCATAGTCAGCCAGCCTTGTAACTGCTAAAAAAATCATAAGTACATTAGGGAAAGGAAAAGTCCAGTCACAATCACCCTTGGTCATGGCTTCATCACCTATTGTCCCTCCAGTTTTATATACAAGCCCACTATCTGAATTTCTAGATACCAAGAAAACAAAGTTTGCATGTAACGTTTCTCTATGGATGCATGTAACATTTACATTAATGAGCATCATTGTACGAGGTAGTAATCTAATCAATTCTTCTCGGGATGAGATAGTGGCCTTGTATCGATTAAAATTGCATTTTTGATAGTGGCCTTGTATTCAAGACTGAAGAGAGTATTAGGTTTTGTGCATGTGAATACCCCTTCCAGTTTTGTTTTTATTCATCACTCTAAAGCTTACTCAAATATTTTATCTTCTGTTGAGAACAGTTTGCCCTGATGATTTTCAATTCATAACATAATCTTATTCACCGTGTTATTATTTTGCCAGAGAGAGACAGTTCTGTGTGACCATGACATACTCGCCAAAACGAAGGATACTGTTGTTTTCTCCTACCTTGCACCTGGAGCTAGTTCGGAATCTGCCACTACTTCAGTTAATAATAAATCATACAGTGGAACCGTGCAAAGATCTGACGATGTCACGGTGGATAGCAGTATTTCTGGGAAGAAAACCGTCAGGTTTTCTCTTAATAACGGAGATGCTGAGAGAAACACAGCTGATAGCTCAAGGACACTGATATCTTTCAAACGGAAGTTGAGTGAAAGGGGACCACTTGCTGGCAAGCAACTTCCACAAAGATCAGTGAGTGCCCTACATAAATTGGAAGATGGAGAACAGAAAATAAAAGATAAGGTTTGTACTGTTCTTGCCAGTTGTCTGATTATTTCTGACACCAAGCTAATGTACAACACATGATTTTGCAGCAGATAGAAACCTTTCAAAAGGAGCTTATTATGACATCTGATCAAGCATCAACGCAGAACCAACGCCTTCCAAAAGGATATGTATATGTTCCCCGTGATTCTCTTTCTAAAGAGAAACCATGGAAACGGAATACACAAACCCATGAACCACATGAGCCTGGTGGATAGGCACATTTGAGATCAAGATGGTTATTTTCTCTGATGGAAACCCGCAAAATGTTTGCATGCTTAGTGTTCTCATCTGGAAAGCACAAGCATCAAGCAGTTCTGTCCTGTGCTTTTCTCTTGAGGATTACCAGCAACAAACGATACCATCGGAACCAAGCTGTAGAATGATGCAAACCGTGCTATTGTGGATTTGTTCGGTGTGGGATCATGACTAGAATGCCTGGTCACTTGGATCAATGCAAACATAGGTGCATTTCACCCCACCAGGGGTTATACAAAGATGCCTCTCACCTGTGTATATAGATTTGTCGTTTAGACTTTAGAGTACAGCTTTTGTAAATTTTCTTTGTACATTCCTACCTTTACAAATGCACAGTGTAGTTATGCAAAAAATAGTGAGAATTACCATTGCTTTTTGGTTGTAGAAGAAAAGAAGGGAACTTGGGATGACTGAAGTGGTGACGTTCCTTCATATGATTGGGAAGAAGCAGTATCTAACAAGGTCTGATTCATGTTATTTGTAGGGATGGAGACAGTGAAAGCAGTTGAATAGACTGGATCAGCTACCACTGTTGAGCAGCCAGGTAGCAGTGAGAGGCACTGATCAAGATTATTCTTTTCTATGTTGGTTGGTACTGGGTGATTAGATGAAACCAGTAGGTTTTTAAACATGTTCCTAGGGTTAACTTGATTTATGCTGTCAAGACAACAGCAAAGGGGAAGTTAACTAGCAAGTCTGGCGTGTTTGTCAGATACTCAGATGTTAACTTGCATGTTGGATCCAGATTTTTTGGTCTGAGACTGGTGTTTTCTGCTTGCCGTCCAGATTTGTAACTGTGCTCAATTGTGGTCGGTGGTGTTCAAAGCCATACTGGCAATGTAGAACAGCTGTTCATTTTGTAATGGTAATTTTTTTCTGCATTGGTTGTGCTTGAACCTTTTTGTTTGCATTGGTTGTGCTTGGACCTTGATGGGACGTGCCTGCTCTGTCCAGGCGGAAGTGGGCTTGGGTGCATCCTGTCATTTTATTCATAGAGTAGACATTGATGTGGCGATTGGTGTGTAATCTCTCTTCCAAAGCATCTTGTGGTAGCTGCATTTTGCGGAAGCTAGGGATGGCAATCTAGCATGGATTCAACTCTTGGGCGACAATCGCGTTCTGTGTTTGTGCTGTTGCATTGGGCTACCGTGCTTGGGTTGAGGTAGACCTGGCATGCTGTTCATAGGGCGTACTTGATATTCCGATGCTTCACCTTCACGTGTACTACTTTTGTTCTAAAGTTAGTGTTGCAATTTTGTTTAGAATTTAGATATGGATGTGTGCATTGTAGTGTACTTTGTCTAGCAACAGTTACACGGATCCAATAGGTGTCTCCTGATTCGACAGGGTCACATGCTCTTTGGGCATATACTCCCTCCGTCTAAAAATTCCATCTAAATGTAAGTGTCTCGAGTTTTTTCTAGATATGGATGGGTCTACAACTAAAATATGTTTATATATATCTGTATCTAGATAAAACTAATACATTTATTTTTGAATAGAGGCAGTATGTGTTTGGAGTATTTTTAAATAACTACAAAAAGTTCTTTTGGATCATGGGCACCAGTGCTACTATTGTATTAAAAAAATTAAAATTATATTTATATATTTCAAAATTTATGTAACAAAATCCTAAATGTAGCTAATGATGTATTCCCCCAACGTGTCGCACGCCCCGCGCCCCCGCAGGAGCATTTTTGGGCCGGGCCGAAAATAGGTAATTCCTTTTTTCGCTTTTTTCTTCTTCTTCTAATGTATTATTTCCTTAGCTTTCCTCTTTTTTCAAAGTTTTGTAAAGTTTGAAAATATTTTAAAAATATGAATCTGAACAAATTTGAAAAATATATATTTTTAAAATTGAACATGTTCATTTTTGAAAATGAACAATTTTCAGAATTGAATAAATCTTAAAATTGGACAATTTTAAATATTTGAACTTGATTTTTTTTTGAGATTGAACACTTTTTCGAAGATTTTTTTTTTTCATAAATTTGAATATTTTTCGAATTTGGACATTTTTGAGATTGAAAATTTTATTTTTTATTTTTTAAATTAAATTTTTAAAAATGCACATTTTTCAGAAAAAACTTAAGAAATAAAAAAACAGGAAAGAAAAAAAAACAGAAAACATAAAATAGAAAAGAATAAAAAAACACGAACTATGGGGCAGGCGGTAAGTAGCTGGTAACGGCCTATCTGGTCGGCATATAGGATTTGCCCAAAACACACGCAGTACCGTCATCCATCTCCCTCCGTACCACGACGACGGGTAGAAGGCAAGCGCAGATCACTCATCATCCCCACTACGGCACTACCTGTCACGTTGTCCGTTATCATGCCATATCGCCGGAGACTTTTCCAGACGCGCCCGAGACTTTCTTTTCCCGGCAGATTTGGCAGGCGATTCGCCGGATCCGTGGCGCCGCCGCCAAAGCCCATGCGAGCCTCTCCTTCGGCTCTGGTTGGCGGCACGTACGTACGTGCGGTCTGGCCGGCCCCAAAACTGCTCTCGCCGTGTTCGTTTGGCATCTCTCTCGTCTTATGGATGTATATGTCTCTGTATCGATCTTCTCCATCGGCATTTCTATCTCCGGGACCGGTGACCAGGGACGGCCACCAATGGTCAGCGCCGCCGAAGCTTTTGGAAGGAATATTTCCCTTCCCAGTGTTGAACGATGCCGATGACGACGATAGGGATGATGATTGTGGTGGCTTTCGACCGATGGGGTCACATCGGTTGGCTGCTTCCCGTGGCTCCGTCGCTCTCAGCGAGCACGCCGGATAGCACCGCCGATTCGATCCCATTGATCATCTATAGTTACACCACCGGCACCAGCATTGCTAGCCGATCATTCGTTTTGCGGCCACGCAACACCTTTCGACGCACTACTAGCACAAGAGCAACGCGCACTGAGTTCTCGTGGCATCTTTTTGAACGCGGTAGTTCTTTCCGAGCTGAGCTTTTCATGTTTCGTGGGTAAATGGCCGAACATGTCGTGCCTACATATGATGCCACCAGACACCAGTCATTCTACCAGTATGAACGTACACGATTCCGAGCGCGTAATGATCAAACCGGTCTGCAATATTCTTGGTTAAGAGATAAACGATGGTGCCACGGAGAGTCCAATCGCTTGTAGGTTCAATACTCGAGATGACCGGATCGACACGGTCCCTTGTTCAATCGGCTAATCGCCGAGACGGGTGGGACGGCAGCCGTACTCCGCCGGGCATGTCTGGCCTCCGTTGGCGCTCCCCACGGCAAATCCGGCGCTAAATAGCGTTGGATTGGACGAAACTTTCAACCGGGGAGCACCAAAGTTTCAGCCATCTCCCGGGTAGATATCCGTTGTTCTGGAAACGTCCAATCAAATATCCAGTATAGTTCGGCGAATTTGACCAGTTTTACCAACATTTGGTTTAGGCTGGTGGTTAGGTTGTGCAAGAGGACCCTCTCTTTCATATGGTGCAGCTTGTTCACACAGAGGAACTAGATACTTTCGTTCATTCTCGATAATCATGTGTCCCTCCCACATCCCACATCTGATCTTCGGATCAAATTAAAGCGGGGAACCGGATTACAACAAATATCTGCTGGAGGACACCAAATACACGCTCAACGTCCTTTCGGCAACCTTCTTGTTCCTTGACAAACTCCACCTCCTTCGGGAGGGCTAGGCTTAAGATAGTCTTCACAAATGTTGCCCACTTTGGATAGATACCCTGCAAGATAGTATCCCTTGTTGTACTGCCAGCCATTGATCACAAAGTTAATCGGGGGAGCATGACCCTCAACAAGCTTGGAGAAGATCGGCGAGCACTGCAAGACGTTGATGTCGTTATTGGATCCCGGCATATCAAAGAAGGAGTGCCAAATCCAGAGATCATGGGTAGCCACTGCCTCAAGTATCACAGTGCAGCTTTTTTGTGTGACCCTTATACATTCCCTGCCAAGCAAATGGACAGTTCTTCCATTTCCAATGCATGCACTCAATGCTTCCAAGCATCTCTGGAAATCCTCGAGCTTCATTGACAACGAGGATCTTAGCAGTGTCTTCGACAGTAGGTGATCTCAAGTAGATATCCCCGAACACTGCTATCACCGCCCTGCAGAACCGGTAGAAACAACCAAGGCGGTGGACTCCGCCATCCAAAGATAGTCATCGACAGAATCACCAGGAGCTCCATATGCCAGCATCCGCATAGCCACCGTGCACTTTTGGAGGCCGGAAAACCCTGCCATGCCGGTGTAATCCAACTTGCATCTGAAATAGGAGTCGTACTCTCAAAGGGCATACACAATTCTCAGGATAGCTTCCGGCTCATCCTGAAACGACGCATAAAAACAGCCTCACCGTGCAATGGATCGTCGGCGAAGTAGTCGGCGTAGAGCATGCAGTAGCCCTCCATTCGCTGCCTCGGCTTGCACTTCCGGCGATCTGGTGCTGACCCACCACGGCGATCAATGGCCAACTCTGCGTACATGCCGAACAAACAAGCTAACATCAGCATGCGCTCCTCGTCTTGGGCAGCGGCTGCCATTTCTTCTTCAAAAAGCTCGGCGAACATCTGCTCCCGCTCCTCGTTGGAGTCCATGTCTGGCCAGGCAATTGGACGAACACCTGCCGGGCGTGTCGACGAGGAGCAATGCGAGGGAGCTGCCCGACGGCGGAATATAGGAAGAGGGCACATCGGACGGCGGAATATAGGCTGCTGGGTGGAGGAACGACGGAGTTCAGGCAACCGGACGGCGGATTGGTGAGGGGTGGTGCCGACGGTGACAAAGCAACGAGAGGGGAGGGGGGATTTGCGTCGACAAAGTGGTGGGGTTCATGTGTTCTCTCGCCGACAGAGCGAGCCCATCCCCGCTTTTCTCTCGTCCGGAGTCCCCGAGCGCACCCGGGGGGGGGGGGGGGGGGTTGAGGATGGCCTGGGCTCTCCAGATGGATTAAAGGCCAAATCCGGGGGAAAAGGAGGAGCCGGGCGTGCGGCTGGACCGAATAACGCCGTCCGAATGTAAAAAAGGGCTGCCGGAGGCCTCGTCGGAGAGACGGCTGGAGATGCTCTGAGGCCACCAGTATAAACGTACACTTGTTCCAGGCGATTCCGAAGTCCGAACTCGTAATGATCAAACCGGTATGCAATATTCTTGGTTAAGAGATAGACGATGGTGACACGGAGAGTCCCATCGCTTGTCGTAGGTTGATCGGATCGACACGGTTTGTTCAGCCAATTGATTAGGACCATTCGGAAGAAATCAGTGATCAGGAAGGATGGGACGATAGCCGTGCTTCGCCGGGCAGTAGGGGCATGTTTGGTAGTCTAGACCCCTTGGCTCGCATCGGGCCAAAAATTTGGTTGTCTGGAAGATCTTTGTGTTGGGCCAACTGGTTCTCGAAGTGCCCCTAGACAGTCCCGGGAGGAACACCAAAATCATGCGTTTCCAGCTGGCCTATCCAATTGTCATCCAATTTTGCACGCAGGCGTGCAACGGTTGTATGCGTGGAGAAACACACCAGCAGGTCACCGAGCCTAGGGTTCTCGCGGGACGTCCAACTAACCTGGGGCACGGTGCCACAGTTCTTCTTCATGCAGCTGGAGAGCCAGGACCTCTGTGCCCTCACCAAAGTACAAGCACAAAAACAATGGGCCGCCGGTGAAGGTGATCTTGTACATGGACGAGCACTGCGAGCACAAGGTGCAACTCAAAGCCGAGTGCGTCTGCTTCATTAAGTCTTGGAGCAAGTTCGCTGGTAAGGCTCAGCTTGATGTCGATGACACGATCGTCTTCACCCCTACCGATAACGACTTCCAGGTCGAGGTGTATAGGAAGGAGACTTCCTATTCGAGCATCTGGAGCTGCAATAATCATCACCACAGCCCTTATGCTAATCCTCTCCATTAAGGTTGTCTGCTTGTTCTATTTCTATGCTTTTGTGAAGCTGTAATTGTTGTGCTGGCCTTAGGAAGCTGTTGAACACTTGCTTTTGTGCATACGTCACTAGTAGGAAACTACCAATAGGTGAGAGGCTATTCTGTGACGCACCTGTTTTGTATGTGCCACCGAAATTATTTCTGTGAGGCACGAGACCAGACGCGCCACTGAAATAGCATGCTTTTGTGGCGCACCACAGTCACACGCGCAACAAAAATAAGGTGGGCCACACCCCTAATAATTGGTTTCACTATTTCTGTGGCGCACAGAACCACGTGCACCATTGAAAGAAGATATTCTGTGGCGCACCTTGCTTGGTGCGCCACAAAAATAGACCCAATTATTGGTCCTCCGACGGCCTGTCCGTATATCTCTCCTCCCACCCGGTTCCCTCCCATGCCCCTCCCTCGCCATATGCCTCCACGTCGCCGCCCTCCCCCTGCCCCCTCCCTCGCCATCTGCCTCCACGCTAGCGTCGGGAACCACGCCGCCGCCCTCGATGCGTTCGACATCATGCCCGGGCGGCACTGCGATGCGGTGCCCAACGCTGCGACGCCCAACGCCGTGGCCTCCCACAGCCTCCCTCGACTAGAACCTCCCCAGCCCTCGCCATCCCTCCCTGCGCGCGATCAGGTCTCCTCGATCCTTCCCTCGTTGTTCCATTGTAGAGAATCATTGATGGAACACCTTTGTAAAGACTTTGGAATGGTGGTGGAGAAAACTTGAAGTAGGTTAATACATATCTGCAATGAAATACAATTTTTGGCTAGTTATATGACATATAGCATCTTATCATCACACGCCGTGATTTCATGAAGAATCATCACTGTAACTGTGGAAAGATGAATTTTATGATAGTATGAAGAATGAAGAGCAGTCAATATAAAATCTATTGGTCCATTGGTTCTGATGAACACATGTGATTCTGCTAAGCAATTGAAACAGGAGATTATTGCAAGCTATATTTTATCCTAACTAATCCATCGCTAGTCCTGATGATGGTATCACAAAGTGTGGTGTAGCAAGACAGATAGCCAGGAAAATGAGTGGTTATTGGGTGTGTGTGTGTTGTAACAAACAATGTCCTAGAATTGACAATCTAGATTTTTTCACTACATTAAGCATGATAGCTGCAGACCTTATTATGTTTTAAGCATGAAGAAATGATAACCAGTGGTTTCTCTTATATGTGTTCCAAGAAAAGAAAGTGTTACATTCTAAATAACGATATTGTTTTATTTTTCCTAGCAAGAGATTCAAATGACATGAATTTCATATGTTTGCCTCATGGTTTATGATGTTTGCCAACAGTGATTTTTCTACTAAATGTTTCATTGAGAGCAGCTATGTTTCTTATTATGCTTGCTAGTTACACGAGGTGGAATGATGGATTCCTTAATTTTTGCACTAAAGGTTTCAGTGATTTTGGTACTAAGGGTATGTTTGGTTTGTGCCCTACTTTGCCCTGCCAAATGTTGGCAAGAATTGGCTTGCCAATTTTTTGGCCAAGAAATTCTCCACCCACACTTGACCAATTATTTGGCAAGATTCTGTGAGACAAATAGTGGGACACTTATTGGCAGCCAAAATTTTGGCAACAAAGCAAACATGGACCAAAATACAATAGGCAACCAATTTTTTGGTAGGGCTAATCTGGGCAATGAACCAAACAGACCCTAAAGTAGCTGTTTTTTTACTATAGTTTTTCAATATTACTTGTAAATCCATTGGTGCCCAACTTAGGAGTTCATAAGGAATTGGGTGCAAGTTCATAAGGATTTGGTCTTTAATTTTATTTGCATCTGCCGATGATTAGAATGTTTGGTCACTACACTCTAGGATGGGGTGAGTGAACCTGGTGTGATGACACAAATATCGATCTCTTGTGCATCCTACTTGGCTTCGCTTACCCTATCCCTGAATGTTAATATTTGTTTCGACCAACAAAGCATGAGGCATGCTATTTAGTTGATACTACTTGGCTCGTATTTGAGTTGGCATTCTTCGTTTACTATGATTTTTCTTTCATTTTAGTGCTGATGATTAAAATGTTTGGTCACTACACTCGGGGGCGGTGCTAGCAAACCTGGTGTGATTGCACAAATATCAGTCTCTTGTGCATCCTACCTGGCCTGACTAACATCGTCTCTGAATGTTAATATTTGTTTCGACCAATAAAGTATGAGGCATGCTATCCAGCTTATACTACTTGGCTCGTATTGGAGTCCATCGATGATTAGAATGTTTGGTCACCCATACACTCTCGGGTGGGGCGAGTGAACCTGGTGTGATGGCACAAATATCAATCTCTTGTGCATCCTACTTGGCTTCACTTACCCCATCCCTGAATGTTAATATTTGTTTCGACCAACAAAGTATGCACTACAAGGAAAAGGCCTACCGCCGGCGAACCTAAAAGGCCCATTGCCGGCGCACCACGAGCCCGCTGGTGCGAACGGGCCGGTGATAACTGGCCACTGCCGGCGCACCAGGCAGTGCGCCGGCGATAGGCCGGATACTGCCGGCGCGCCATCGACGCTTCGCCGGCAAAGGACAAGTTCCACCGGCGCACCATCAGCTGCGCCGGCAGTAGTGCTTCCAGCACTGGCGCATGCCACGTGCGCTGGCAGTAGGTCATTTAGGTGCGCCGGCAATAAATTCGAAAATTCTTTTTTCAGCTTTTTTCCAGCATATTACAATACATATTTGACAACAGTATATATTTACAACGCAGTTCATATTTATACAGCATTACATGCAATATGAGAAGCACATAGAGAGCCAAGTTTCATTTCGGTATCAATACACAAATACGCAAGTCTCGTTTCGGAATGTTGATTCATACAACACATGTGCATATGCAACACCGAACGACGAAGTTTCACAAAGTTAGAAGTCTTGGTACATAGTCGTCACAAGTATCGTCATACACCTCACAATGTAGGTCCTAACCTAAACTACAATCACATAGAACATGACCAACATGGTCATGATGACCATCATCACGAAGGCCATGGTCTTCATCCGGTTCCTCCTCATGTCCCTCATCTCTCCCGCTAGATAACGGGTGTATCTTCCTTCCGCCTCCACCCTAGTGGGGTATCCCTTGTAGCAGTTGCCGCTGAAACGGTGCACCTGTCTCCGACAGTCCTCCCAGTCGTCGTAGACTCCAGGAACCCTCCCCTTGTACACGACATATGTCGTCGGCATCTCCATTCACAAGACAAGTAAAACGTTAGTACCAATGCAATGAACAAGTGCCAACTCAAATAAGAGACAAGTAGTATGAACTAAATAGCACGTGCCTCATACTTTGTTGGTCGAAATAAATAATAACATACAGGGATGGGGTCAGTGAGGCTAGGTAGGATGCACAATAGATTGATATTTGTGGCCATCACACCAAGCCTCACTAGCCCCACCCCGGAGTGTACAAGTGACCGAACATTTTAATCATCGGCCAATGCAATTAAGAAGTGCGAACTCAAATAGAAGACAAGTAGTACGAATTAAATAGCGTGCCTCATACTTTGTCGATCGAAACAAATATTAACATCCAGGGATGGAGTCAGTGAGGCTAGGTAGGATGCACAATAGATTGATACTTGTGGCCGTCGCACCAAGGCTCACTGGCTCCACCCCCGAGTGTACGAGTGACCGAACATTCTAATCATCGGCGAACTCCAAATACGAGGCAAGTAGTGGTCGAGTAAATGCAAATAATTATTAAGCTATGTACGCCATAATCTTGAAATATATAGCAAAGTAAATGAAACTATAGACACATGTTCACATGCACATTCATACAACTAAATAAAAGCAACTAGTCGATTCTATGGAAATATATAACAATTATTACAATACGGAAATTGAAGGACATATCGTTCAAGCTTTAGCAAGTGTTCCCGTCGTAGGATCAGGTTGTACGCCTAGGGGGGAATGGACGGCAGCCCTCAAGCGAGTTGAACGGCCTCTCATCACGCGACATCTCCAAGCGGAGTTCTATCTCGTCATTAGGTGGTAGACCGTAGCCGTAGAAGAACTCGCCAGACCTATTGGTGACATCCTGCAGGATTATCGTGCAAATGAACTGCTGGATGCGACCCCAGTTCTTTCTAATCTCTCTATCAGGGACATCCGCCATGTTTGCAAACCTGTTTCTGAGATTCTCTGGCAGCAACATGTCATCTGCGTACTTTATGTACTCCTGCATCTGAAGGATGGCGTACCACGCGTCCATTCCATTGTCGTGCGTCGACTGCCTGAGGCAGGGGAAGTTGGTTGTGTGGGTTAAAACCAAGCCTCCTCGGGATTTCCTCTCTACTTTGAGGGGGCCTGCCTTGTTGGCGAAGCCGATGAGAGCATCATTGAGAAGGGCCTTGATGTGGGTGTAGTCTTTCTTGTGGTCCCTACCCGAGTCGAGATAGACTGCATGCGAGTGTTGCGGGTGCACGACGATGAGGGTGTAGAACTTGTCTCTGCGGAAAACACACAGATTAACCTTTGGAAATGAAAATGGAGATATAGGATAGAATGGTAATGGGGGACTAGCGAGTGATTACTTACTCGGGGAAGTAAGGGATGAGAATGGCGCCCTTTTTAATGTTCGCCAGCATGAAATCCTCGACCTGCTGGGTGGCAATCGCCCGATCCCCAGCGTTGCAGATGATGCTCTCCCGCATATAGAAGGGGTCCATTATCGCGATGGTCGGCGTCTCCTCCTTAACAATCTGGGCAGACAAGCTAAGAGCAACTAGGCGAACCACACTAAAGTGGAGCGCTTGCATGCGATAGATGCTGAAGATGTCGTTGAACCGGATGAAGCACAAGTCCGCAGGGTACTTCTCGACGAATTTCATGCCAGTTGGCACCTTTGCCATGAAGAGAGGGTAACCAGGATCTTTTGATTTGAGAAGAAGGTTCTCCACATGCCTGACAGTCTCATGCAAGCTCCTCGTATCCGGGGTGAGTTTCTTCAGGACATGCTCCGGCAGCATCGGTTCACCCAAGTGATGCAGAGGTCGCCAATTGTTTGGCAACTTGTCAAGGAGTGGGACCTTGTCCTTGGATTTGGCCGCCGCCGCCTTGTCTTGGGCGTCCTTCTTATTTTGCCTCTTCCTCTTCTTGGGTTGTACTGATGGACCCTCCATCGCCGTAGTGGCCGTAGCACGGAGTGTGTTTGGGCTCAACATATTTTTGACGGCGGCGGTGGCGACCTCCTCAGGATTTTCCTCCTCAGCCATTTCTTGAGAATCGAACAGCTTCTTGGAGCACACATATTTCAAGGCCGGCGCATCCTCATGGACAACTTGTGAAGACGTAGGAATATCCCATTGGAAGTTGTCACGTTCGTATTCCTCGGCCTCTGGCGCAGCTGGCTGTTGTGGTGGGGCGCTGACCTCTGGCGCAGCTGGCCGTTCTGGTGGGGCGATGACCACCGGCGCCGCTGGCTGTCGTGGAGGGACGCTGACATGTGGCGCCGCAAGGTGCTTGTCTTTGCTTGCCGTCGACCCCGAGTAGGTGTTGATCCGAATTAGGGTCTTCGGCCATAGCAGTACCCAACCCTTCAGTGAGGCCAGATTCAACGGGCTATCGTCATCGGCACCATGCGGTTGATTAGGAGGAAACAAATCCTCATAGCCCGGTAACGCCCGATCCACTTCAACCCGGTAAACGTCATCCGCCATATCTCGTGTGTGCCACTTCTTATCCAGGGGCCGAAGGATGGACCCCCTCGCGATGTCTTTGAGTTCGTCGTTTACTCTCATCAGGAAGGTGCATGGCGTTGAGAGCGCCTGCGAGAACATGTGTATGGCGTTAGAGAGAGGGCAAGGATGACGAAACTAATATATTAACTTGATGTACACATTAGTTAATTACCGTGAGGACGTTGAGCTCGGCTAATGTCGACGGGCCAGCACATGCGGCGGCGGGCGTGCAAGTGACGGAGGGGCTGCTACCTGGCATGGACGGTGAATCCCTAGCACCAGCGACATTGCCGGCGGCCGGAGGAGTCTCCATTATAACATTGTCATTGCCGGCGGACGGCGGCACCATCGAGTTGCTGCCGTCGAAGCTAACCACTTGCATTTTCGGGGGGTCACGCGTGTAGAGCGTTGAAATCTGCTTGGACTGAAGCGGCGACTTCAGCTTTGACTTCAGGTACGAGTGTAGCTTTGAGTTGCGGTACCAGTTGCGGTACCAAACCAGCTTGGACTTGGGCTAGGATTGACTCCCTCATTTCCTCCGCCTCCCGCTGCTTCCTCTCATTGCGCGCATTTTTATCGGCCGCAGACGACAAGCCGTAGTGATCATGCTTGTGGCCTGTACCGGCGCCAGCCACACGGCCTCTATGCGGCCTTCTCGTAGGTGAATGCTCATTGACGATGTTTAGCGCCCGTACGAGAGGCTTGTCCCATGCTACCCTGCCCGTCGACGCCTGGGACGAGGAGCCTTCGTCACCTTGAGAAAGTCTTTGTCTTTCTTCTTCCTGCGGAAGAAACGTGAACCATTTAGAAATGTTGCTACTATTATATGAACGATACTTGATCTAATAAAACCGGTAAATTGCTTACCAGTTTTTTCTCCAACGACAGGACCTTCTGGTCGTTCGTGAACCAAATTATGTCGGTTACGACCTTGGGGTCCGTGACAAGTTCCCCGGTTAGTTTCTTCTTATGGTACCACGACCTGATGAATCTTCTTTCAAGCGGGTCCTTGTACTTGAGCCAGGGGTTCTCAATGCCGGCATTTACATACGCCTCGTCCTCCTTCGCCCAATAGGGCTCCTTTCCCTCGTACCCACGGCTCCCAAGGTTGTGGTTGCCGATGTTAAGCTCCCGCATTTCCTTCCCCCACAACTTGCGATTCTTCGTCGCTTGTAGCTCTTCATTGGCCACAAAAGCATCAAAGTCCGCCTGGGAGACATGCGGAAAGGCAGAGTGGACCTCTTCGAAACCTTTGCCGTCAGCAATCATCTTCCGCACCATGTACTTATAGCTGCTGAGGTGTTTGGTGAACTTCAAGAGGGCTTGTGAGTTCACAATGTTCTTGGATTCATCAGTGGAGGCGTAGTCGCCTAGGAACTTGTATCGTGAGTGCAACCTCGCAATGAGCTGGGCTCGCAAATGCGCTTTGCTCTCAGCTCGGAGATCCGTCTCGTTGAGATTGATGACCTCTCGGAGGATACATGCCAGTTGGTTGCCGTACCCCTTGGCAACATCCTTAGGCTCCACCGGCAAACCACTGGCGGGGCCCACCTCTTTGACTGTGTCTCTGCCGGTGCCGACCGTGTTTTGGCGCCTTGCCTTCCGCGGCCTCTTGGCTCCACTTGTCCCGGTGGCAGTACTCCCGGCGGCGCCGCTAGGATCGTCGCCGCTTGTCTCGCAGCCACCCCCGGCGGCGCCGGTTGCCTCATCGCCGCTAGGCTCGTAGGTACTACCCCCGGCGGTGCCGCTTGCCTCGTTGCCGCTTGGCTCGTCGGCACTACCCCCAGCGGCATCCTCCATCTCATGGTCCTCGTCACCGCCAACACCAGCGGCCTCGGCATCCTCCTCCGTCCTAAAGAAGTGCCTATTGTAGTGCTCCTCTAACTCTTCTTGAGACGACATGGTGGCTTGCACTAATAGAAGATGAAAAAGAGTTAGAATTCACGGAAAAATTCGGCATGACCTTTGCTAAAAATTGGTCATGCCGAGTGCTAGAATTGCCGGAACGGAAATGAATCGACATTCCGGCACTCAATAGCAACTCAATCCCTACAAACATATATATACAATTCAACCATATATAGCATTTCCAACATCACATCATCCACTTGTCCTGATGCTTACACCATAACCATCAAGATCTCAGCCATCACCATATATATAACAACTTCATTTCACCGGTATCATTTTACAAATATAACCAGAGAACTCCACCTAATGAACTAAATACCAGCAGTAGCATTTTACAAATATAACCAGAGATAAGAACTTTTCATTTTCATTTGCAACAACTTAGCATTAAAACAGCACAAAAATGACATGATCTAAACCAACAGTAGTACCAACAGTAGCAGCAACTATATATGAACCAAGCTACTGCATTTTGCATTTTCAACTTGATTGCAGTAGCATAAGCATGAGCATTTTATATATATGGTAGTAGCATACCACCATATCTCAAATTCTCAAACAAGGATTTCATTTTCTTTTTTCACCATGTATTCTAGTCTGTACAAAAATGAGCATGCAAAAATGAACCAGTGCATGCAAAATCTCAACTTGAGATACCAAGCATTTTGATTAACCAACTAAATCAACCAGTAGGAGTAGCATGACCATTTTTTCATCATTTTTTTTAAATGAACCAAAGAATGAAACCAGAGAATGAACTTTGTTTAATGTACTGATATATTTGATGGATTGTGAATGTATGGTGAATCCTCCTTTGCTCATGTCAATCTTACTATTTTATAGTGTGTTGGTTGAATGAGCTGTTACATCTTCCTTTCTTATGACACAAGTCAGTACTAGGTTGAGTGTTACATGATCCTTCTGTGTGAAGTTACATAGCATAAACCAGTAGCATTTTTAAAATAAGTAAACCTACTGCTAGTGAACATCAAGTTTTTTTATTGAAGGAATGCATAGCATAAACCAGTAGCATTTTTAAATTAAGTAAACCTACTGCTAGTGAACATCAAGTTTTATGAACTAAACCTACTGCTAGCATTACTGCTAGCATTATATACCAAATGGAGCTAAACCAAATTACAACAGCACTTAGTATATAAAACATTTTATTAAATCATTTTATTTTCATTTCCATCTCAACCAGAAGCAAACCAGAAGCATAATGCAGCAGCAAACACTAAAATAAAAATCAACTAAATGAAACTAGCTACTGCAAGTTTATATAGCAAAACCAGTTTAGCTACTGCAACTAAATCAATTTTCATTTTAGCTACTGCAACTAAACCATTTTAGCTACTGCAACAAAACTAATTTAGCTAAATGAACCAGAGAATTGCTAACATAATTTCATCATTTCATTTAAACTTGCTACTGCATTTTCATTTTCATTACAGTAGCAGCTTCGTTTTATCATTTTATTTAACCTCTACTGCATTCAATTTGACATTGGGCGCAATGCAGGGTACAGGAGGGGATCGAGCATCAATTTGAACCAATTTCATAGCAATTGGAAGCAATTTGAACCAATTTCAGGGAAGGGGGAGGGGAGAGGGAAGGGGAGAGGGAAGCTCACGGTGGCGGCAGCGTGGTCCTCCTCCAACGGCGGCGACAGAGTGTTCCTCCTCCAACGGCAGCGGCAGCGTGGTCCTCCTCCGATGGCGGCGGCAGCGTGGTCCTCCTCCGACGTCCCCTACTCCAACGGTGGCGGCGGCGTGTATGGGGCAGGTGGTGGGGGCTGGTGGAGGGGGATGGTGGCGAACGGCCGAGGATGGCGTGGCGGGGCAGTGAAGCTCACGGCGGCGCTCACGGTGGCGGTTAGGGTTTGTCGTCGATGAATTGGGAATGGGGAGGGAGAAAGCTAGTCTCGCGTGCGGTTAAGTCCCAAGTATACACGGGGTACACTTATTGCCGGCGCACCAGGGCTTTGGTGCGCCGGGGACAGTGGACCCCGGCGCACCAAAGCCCTGGTGCGCCGGCAATAAGTGTACCCCGTGTATACCTGGGACTTGGCCCAGATCACATGCAATGACCTCCCCAACTCATATTTTCTTTTGTTTTTCTTTATTTCTTTTCTGGACTTTTCTATTATATTTATGTTCTTATCTTTTCAAGATAATAGCCAAGAAATATGCATGAGTTATATATGCAAAAACAATTTCAAAATCTTAATTAGGCATTACAAAAAAATGAGTTATATATACATACACAAAATATTGACCAACACAATATTAATTAGTCATACATAAAATATTGGCCATGACCATATGAGTAGTTATGAATTACACAAAATATGAGTTATAGATTGCAAATAAAGTTTTACATCATCGATTGAGAAGAGTGTTTCGCTTTCTTCTTGCTTTTCTTGCTCGTCGTTGAATAACTTAGCCCCGTGTCGTGACTTCTTCTTTTGAAGGGTCGACCTGACCTCGGTAGCGTGGTCCTGCTTCTTCTTGTGGTGTATGTTCTGTCTTCGTCCTCGGATTCTTCCATCATTGGGTCTCCGACTTGTCCTTCGAAGTCTTCCTCGTTGGCGACTCCATCCATTCCGATGATGGTCCTCTTGCCTCTCCTCACGATAACACGGCTAGGCCTGGATGGGTCGGTTATGAAGAAGCATTGGTGCACGTGTTCTGCCAGTACCCATGGCTCATTCTGCGCGGTGGCGTTCGTGGACTTTGATTTGTTGGCTTCGGGTAGAAACATGGTGGTGAAATACCGGTCTTCTTTTGTGACGCTCTTAGCCCATCTGATACGGAACATCGGCACTTTCTCCCCAGCGTAGCTAAGCTCCCAGATTTCCTCGATTCTTCCGTAGTATCTAGTCTTTACGTCACCGGTCTAGGAATCCATCGTTACCCCTGAGTTCTGGTAAACACTGTTCTTGTCTTTTTCTTCCGTGTAGAATGTGTACCCGTTGATATCGTACGCTTGATAAGTCATGATGTTGGGCGCGGGGCCATGTGACAAGGCCAATACTAGTTTATCCTTGTCAGAATCCATTGGTGGGGGATTAGCATCAATGTGGTCTTTAAACCAGCGCACGAAAGAGGAGTTGTGCTCTCTGTATATTTCTGCTTCCGTCATCATCGGCTTGCCACTGTTCTCTATCATGGTTTTGTGCTCTTTCAACCAAGGATCGATAAAGTCAATGTGTTGTAGCGCTACTAAGTTGGCCCTGTCAAAGTCAGAAGTCCGACCAGACATGTGCACGTGCAGTTCCTTCCTTCCATTTTTGTGGCCTACTCCCTCGAACCTGCGGAGGTGCTTGTTTTGAGGCAAACCAACAGGGTCCTCGATGTCTAGATAATTCGTGTAGAAAGAGATGCACTCTTCGGTGAGCCAGCCCTGGATGATGCTTCCATCCGGATGTGACCTGTTACGAACGTATCCTTTAATGACCCCATTCATTCTTTCAAACGGCATCATGTTGTGTAAGAATGCCGGCCCTAGACTGACGATATCATCCATGATATGGATCAACAGATGGACCATCACGTCAAAGAATGCAAAGTGGAAGTACATCTCCATCTCACATAGGATCACCACGATCTCTTCCTGGAGCCTTGCGAGTTTCTTCACGCTTATCAACTTCCGAGTTATGACGTCGAAGAAGTTACAGAGCCCAGTCAGCGTTGCACGGACATGGTCATCCATTATACCTCGGATTGCAACCGGAAGAATCTGCGTCATCATCACGTGACAGTCATGAGACTTCATGCCGCTGAAGTTTTGTTTCTTGGGGTCCATGTATCTGCTTATTAGCCCGGAGTAACCGAAGGGCACTCTGACTCCTAGAAAGCAATTGCAAAATTGATCGACCTCGGCCGGACTAAAAGTGAAGCAGGAGGGGGGACAGTAATAGTCTGGCTGCTTAATCCTTTTGCGCTTCTGACCGCCGTCCGCCTCCTCCTCCGATTGTCCCTCTTGGGCCGGCGGGATCTGAAGCTCTTCCCTGATGCCCAAAACTTTTAGGTCGTGTCTTGCTTTCGGCCCATCTTTGGTCCGGTCCGGCATGTTGAGAAGAGTGCCAAGCAAGCTCTCGCACACGTTCTTTGTAATATGCATGACATCAAGGCAGTGAGGTGTATCGAGAATTTTCCAGTACGGCAAGTCCCAATACACGGACCTCCTTTTCCATACACCAATGAGCGGCGTCGTTTCCTTTTTCTTCTTCTTCTCTCCAGGCTTTTGACGAATCTTTCCCGGCGCAGGGCACTCCTTCCAACCTTTCAGTAATGTATCGATCTCTTCGCCGCTCTTCTTACGTGGAGGTCCTCGGGGTTCATTTGTACCATCGAACAGATCTCCACTCTTTCTCCACGGGTCAGTCTTCTGTAGCCACCTTCGATGCCCCATGTAAACTGTTTTCGAAGAGCCGGGATCCTTACCAAGCTGCAAAAACATCGTCTCTTCCATGCACCTGACACATGCCTTGTGTCCATGGCACACCTGGCACGAAATGTAACCGTATCCGAGGTAGTCCTGCACCGTCGTGATCAACGCGGCTCTCAAAGGGAAATATTCTTCCGCGACGGCGTCCCATGTATCTACCCCTTCCTCTGCCCACAACGTTTCAAGCTCCTCCTTTAATAGTTCGAGATACATGTTGATATCGTTTCCTGGCTGTGTCGGCCCTTGAATTAGCATACTCATCTGTATGTACTTCCTCTTCATGCACAACCAGGGCGGGAGGTTGTAGATCCATACAAACACGGGCCATGTGCTATGTGTGCTGCTCTGGTTTCCGAACGGATTGAATCCGTCCGTGCTCGCACCCAACCTGATGTTTCTGGGATCTGCCCCAAAACTTCCGAATTCATTGTCTAATGCTTTCCAACGGCTTGCATCCGAAGGGTGCGTCGCACCTTTGGGTGCTCAATCCGCTCTTCATCATTCAACACTGCCTCCTTTCTTTCTGCGTGCCAGCGCATGAGCTTTGCTTCCTTGCGGTCCGCGTAGAACCGTTGAAGCCGGGGGGCGAGCGGGAAGTACCACACAACTTTCCGAGGAGCTTTCTTCTTCCCTTTCTTGTACCTTTCAGCTTCACACACAGGATATTTGGTCTTGTCCATGTGCTCCTTGCGATACATGATACAGTCGTTGATGCAGGCGTGATACTTTTCGTGGGGTAAGTCGAGAGGGCACGTGATTCTCTTGGCCTCAGCTAGACTACCAGGACACGTGTTCCCGGCAGGAAGGAGATCTTTCATGTATTCCAGGATGTCGTCGACGCTTGTGTCCGTCCATCCGTGTTTCGCCTTCATCTGCAGCACATCGAGAGCTACTCTCAAGCGAGACTCCCCCAACCCGCGACCTGAATCGTACAACGGAGTATTCGAGTCTATCTCGAGTTGCTCAAGCTTTGATTTCCGCTTGGCGCCTTTCGTCTTTTCGAGAAGCAGATCTTGAAGATGAGGTTCCCGCACGACTGAAGCTAGCGGCACCTCTTCGTCGTCGTCAAGGTTATTGTCGTCGTCAAGGTTATTGTCGTGTGCGACAAGCTCTTCATCGTCATCAATATCATGATGCCCTCCTTCTTGCCGGCCATTATTACCACCTGCTGCCGTCGCCCGATTGACCTCCGCGCCATCATCACTCATCCATTGAGTGTGTCCATGCATGAAACCATTAGTGAGCAGGTGCCCCTGCAATTTGCCTGAATACGGGTCAAACCATTTCCCTCGCTTGCATCTCCGGCACGGACACAATACCTCCGTGCGGTTATTTTCATACATGTCGATGATCGCGTGTTTCAGATATCTCATCACGATGCTTTCACTCATCTCGATAACCATTATCGCCTGCATGGTAAGATTACATAATTGATTAGAACCATGCATCCGTCGGTAGTTTTCACGGAAAATTTTGGCATGATCTTCCTACACGGTAGGACATAGGAGCGCCAGAAATGTGCCGAAACGAAAACTTAAAGAATCAACATTTCGGCGCAACGTTGGCAACTCATTTTCAACGCCAACACACACAAGCACAAGCACAAACACAACATATATATATGCCACACACGAGCTTTGCTTCAAATGTCCAATATACGTTGATTTCATTCCTCAATTTGTTCATTAATCACCTATTTGTTTGATATACTCGTCAACGAGATCGAGACGTGGCGCCGCTACCACGGCGTATGGAAGCCGACTTTCTAGATCTAGATCTAGATTGAGCGGTCAATGCGGGATAGTAGATCTAGATCTACATAGGGGGATGTGGGAGATGCATGTAGGAAGGGAAGATTTGCTCAAAAAATATGATTTTGTTTGGTCAAATTGGTGAAATTGGGGATATAAATGGGCAAAAATGAGCCGGGTTGGGAGAAGGCTCGGGTTTGTGTGGAGGAGTGGAGTGGTAGTAGTGGGGGGAGTGGTTGTTGAGCAGAAATAACTACCCAGGTTACTGCCGGCGCACCAGGGCATGGGTCCGCCGGCAGCATATATCCCTTTCGGCTATATCACCCCGGGCCAGGCCCAAGAATCATTGCCGGCGCACCGGCCCAGGGCTGCGCCTGGGCCGGTGCGCCGGCAATGATTCTTGGGCCTGGCCCGAATCGGCCGAGGCCATGCCAGGAAATAGCGCCGGTGAGCCTACAACACTGGTGCGCCGGCAGAAGGCCTTCATCGCCGGCGCGGCGACAATGAGGTGCGCCGGCAACAATGACCACCGGCGCACGTCCTTGGTGGTGCGCCGGCACCTATTGCCTCCAACTATAGGCTTTTTCCTAGTAGTGATGAGGTATGCTATTTAGTTGATACTACTTTGCTCGCATTTGAGTTGGTATTCTTCGTTTACTTTGGTCTTTCTTCCATATTAGTGCCGATGATTAAATTTTTGGTCACTACACCCGATTGCGGTGCCAATGAGCCTGGTGTGATGGCACACATATCGATCTCTTGTGCATCCTACCTGGCCTCACTGACATTGTCCTTGAATGTTAATATTTGTTTCGACCAACAAAGTATGAGGCATGCTATCTAGTTGATACTACTTGGCTCGTATTTGATCGAGTTCGGATTCTTTGCTTACTTTGGTCTTTGTTCCATTTTAGTCACTACACTCGGGGGCGGTTGAAAGTATAGAGATGGTAAACCTAGAGGGGGGGGGGGGTGAATAGGTTTCTACAGATTTTAATTCTTTCTTTGCAATATTAGGCTTTGCGGAATATAAAGGTGAGCCTAATGCAAACTGGGTGAAGCAACCTATATGAGGATACAACTAACTCGATCACGAAGGCTCTCTCAGGCAGTTAAATCACAAGTAAGGAGTTCGGTTAGAGATAACCGATAGCACGCGGAGACGAGGATGTATTCCCGTGTTCCCTTCCTTTGCAAGAAGGTACGCCACGTTTGGAGGGGTGGAGGTCCCACGAAGGATTCCCCACGCCACGAAGGCTCACCCTATTCTCCAGAGCCTATCCCACGAAGGAATAGCTCACTCACTTGTGGTAGACTTTGAGGTAGCCTCCAAACCTTCACAATCTTGCCCGGAGCAAATCCACAGCCCGGATGCTTCCGGACTCCTCTTGCCCACCTAGGGTTTCCAAGGAACCCTAGGAAGCAAGCTTCTCGATGAATACAAGGGGGAATGAGATTTGGCTTGGTAGAACAGTAGATCAGGTCCTCCTCTAGTGATTCCCCGGAGGGATTTGAGTTTGGGTGGAGGAGGAGGGAGATCGGAGGCTTTTGGTGTTTCTAGTAATGGTGTAAGAGAGAGAGAGCTCAAGAACAGTTTGTAATGTAGTGCCTAAGTGTTCTGAGGTAGGAGAAGGCCTATTTATAGTGTACTTCGAAATATGGCCGTTGGTCACTTGCCACCTCAGCTTTCTTCTCGTCAAACCCGGTCAACCGGGCCAGTGACCGGACTGTCCGGTCTGTAATCCGGTCCGACCGGACCAGTGACCAGACCAACCGGTTGTGACCGGATGCTGGGCCGGATCCTCTTTTTCTTCGTCCAGGGGCTCTTTCGGTTGGCGCCCGGTTGGCGCCCGGTCGACCGGACCGTGCGCCGGACTGGCGGGTCTGAGGCCCGGCTGACCGGGCGGCAAACCGGATTCTTCTGGCGTTGGTTTGCAGCCCGGTTGGCGCCCGGTCGACCGGACCGTGCGCCGGACCGGCCGGTCTGTGGCCCGGTCCAACCGGGTGACAGACCGGATTTCTTCTGTAGACCCCTTTTCGATTGTTGTTGAAGTGGGGGGTCTCCTTTAGCCTTCTTGTTCCTTTGGTACACCATTTATGCCTCTTTGCCTAATACCTGAGATAATCCTTATAAACGTATTAGGTCAAATACTCTAGCACAGTGTCATTGTTACCAAAATAATGGATAAGGGTAAAATACCCTTACAATCTCCCCCTTTTTGGTATACGATGACAAACCGAGCTAGAGTCACATATAGATATTATGATAAGCTCTAAACCTTGATTCCATATAAGATATTACGACAGCTCCCCCATAATGTGTGCACTTGGAGAGTTTGCGTTTGAATGCAAAGTGCACCATATGTGTAACATGAGAAGCTCCCCCAATATCTTTAGGAAACAAGCATGGTATGGACAAGTATATCAAGATATATAAGCATAAAACATGATTATCCTAATAGAGTGAATATGCACACACATAGTCGTCCATACACGTCCATTGTCGTGGTATGGTCACGGCATATGCCATAGGGTGGCTAATCGAAGTGGTTCCTGAGGGATCTCACGGCGGTATCCGGATGCGGGTATGGGCACGAGCGACACGGCGACGTACCCAGGTTCGAGGCCCTCCGATGGAGGTAAAACCTCTACTCCTGCTATGAGTGTATATGATGATCACACAATACAATGGTGCTCCTAGAGCTGTGTCCGGCTGCTCCTGGGAGGCTAAGGGAGACGATGGTCTCTCTCTCAGGGCAGCTCTATGGGTGGAGTGAAGTAAGAATGATCGATCCCCTGCACGAGAGGGGGTAGTGCGGCTTATATAGGCGCCGGCACTTTACATATAAGACCCTATAGTTTACTGGCCGGCTTGGCCGGCTTCGGCTTCCGCTCCTTCCCGAGGCGGTGACGTCAGGAACTGTTGAGGCATCGTGGCCTGTCCCATCCGGCTGCCACGGTCAGCGGTATGGAGAGGAGGTGTCCCTGTCGCCGTCGACCAACGCTGTGGCGGTACGGATCGTCGTAAGCCCTGACGGCCTGTCCGGCGCGCGGCACTATTGCTCCACAGTGCCCCGTGCTTTACGAAAGATGGAGTCAGCGTGGACTTTAGGAACCCGGATCACCAACCCGGTTCCTTCCAGTGCAAGACTCGCCAGCCTCGAGTCGGTCTGAGGTACAAACCCCAGTCGGATATGGCTTGTAGAAGCCGGCCCAGCTACAGCATTGGTGGCCGTAGCCAGGCCGACTAGGACCTAGAGCCAGCCGGCTTCCAGACCAGCCGGCCACGGCGCCAGCCGGCTGCTCCTCAGCCGGCCTTTGCCGCGAGCCGGCCAGTGGCCAGCCGGCTGCTCCGCGTCCATTGCCCTATCCGGGGTCTTCCCCCCGACATTAGCCCCCGAAGCTGGCAAGGTCCTGCGTCTAGAAGGACCTAGGCAGGTTTTCCTGGCTTCTCGAATATACTTGACGGCACTTGGAGGGGCCGACTGAGAATTTCCATTCAGCCGGCTGCGCCCTCATCCGGCTCATTCCTGCCGGCTGCTTCTAGCCGGCCGCTTTTTACACTTATACGGCTTTCGCTTTCTCGCAAGTTTTGGCGGAGTCTCCGCCTTGTTGACGACTTTTAGTCCGGGTTGAACTTATTGTCCGGCTCCGGCTTGCGGCGCGCCGGAGCCTCCGCCGCCTCGGGTCCCGCGCCCGACTTGACCGGTCTGACGCTGGCGCCTGCGGTCGGTTCGTCTGGTCACATCAATGTTCCTCCGGATCCGGTGCGGTAGTGGGCGACGTGGTGTGGCCGTTTCGGTAACCGTCGTGGTCGTGGGAGGAGTTACGGCGCGATAAATCCCGATCGTGGCCCACGATCGCCACGTGGCCGCGCAATCGGCGCGCCGGCGGCTATAAATGCCCCGGTAGCGGTACCGAGGCGCCCTTCTTCTTCCTCGCATTCTTCGCTCAAACTTCTTCTTTTCTTCGCTCGAGCGCTCCGTCGCACGCCAACACTCCTGGCGAACTCCGGCGAGCAGCTGCCCCGACGTTCTCCCGCCGGGCCGCCGCCGCCACTCCACCAAACCGGCGCTACGGGGCCGCGCGTTTCCACGGAGCGTCCTCAGCCGCCGTCGTCGCCGCCGCCGTCGCAAGGCTCTTCGTCGCCGTTCCGCCTCTCGTGGACTTCTTCCTCTTCGTCGACAATGGCCTCCCCCAGCGGATCGTGGAGGGGCTCATACATGCGGGAGGATGACATCGAGCGGCTGGTGCGCCTCCGCCGGATCTCGTCGGCGGTGGTCTGGCGGGCGCCCGGCGAGGAGATGGAGCCCGAGCCGCGGCCCGGCGAGCGCGTCGTCTTCGGCGCGCATCTGGATCGCGGGCTAGGCCTGCCGGCCTCAACCTTCTTCCGGCAGTTCCTGGACAACTTCGGCCTGCAGCCGCACCACCTGCCGGCCAACGCGTGCGTCCTCCTCAGCTGCTTCATGGTGTTCATGGAGGCCTACGCCGGCTTGTGGCCAGACATCGACTTCTGGAGCCGGCTGTTCTACTTGAAGGCGCAAACCACCGAGGGCCGCCTGCGGGCCTGCGGCGCCGCCCCGATCTACACTCGGCCTGGTACGCCCTTCCCCAAGATCCCCACCGTTGACTCGGTGAAGAACTGGCAGATGTCGTTCTTCTATGTGCGCAACGAGGGGCAGCTCGTCGACCGGATCAATCTGCCGGAGTACAATCCGGCCCCTCCAGTCGGCCGGATCAACTGGAGCTACAACGCCCGCACGTCGGATCCGGACGCCGAGGTGAACCAGCTCTGGGACTTCTTGGGGGCAGCCGTCGAGAACGGGCTGACTGCGGAGGATCTCCTCTGCACCATCGCTGAGCGCCGGGTGCTGCCGCTCCAGAGGCGCACCCACAAAATCGGGCACATGTCCGGCCGGTTCGACCCGAACCGGACGTCCAGGGCGGTGCTCACCAAGGCCCAGGTGGCCAGCCGGGTGAACAACATCACCAAGGCGAACGTGGCGGACGACTGGAGCTACGGGCTGGCGCCCCACGACAGGGACCACCTACCCGAGCAGGAAAGCTTGTGTTTTTCGCCGGATTCCGGCTTGCGGCTGCGAGGCCGACTTCCTTTTGCTTCCGCCAATTTTTGGCTTGTTGTTTGCTCATGCTCTTTCTGTCTTTCTAGCTCTTTGAGCGCCAGAACACCGAGGACGGCGACCTGGCGACGAGGAGGTGGACGCCGGATCACGTCGATCCGGCTGACCAAGCCGGCGACCAGGCCGGCGACGACGACCTGCTGCAGGCGCCTGATCTAGGCGGCCAGGGGGAGCACAATCCGCCCCCCTCACCAGAGCAGCAGGAGGACGAGGAGCCGGCGACATCCGGCACGGGGCCGATCCCGGCCGTGCCTCTGCGCGCGAGGCCGCCAAGCACCACGGCGACTTCGGCGCGCCAGGGGAAGAAGCGGGCCAGCGAGCCTCGCTCCACTGCCGCCTTGGAGGCGAAGGCGAAGAAGCTCCGGCGCGGCAGCCGAAGAAGGTTCCGGAGCAGGCCGGGTGAGTTTTCTTTCTCTTTCTTGTTTGATTCCTTTTCTTTCCTTACTTTTTATGCTTATCTTCTCTTTGTTTGTCCGGCTAGGGCTCCCATCAAGTTTGCCCAGGGCGGCGGCTCCCGGCAAGCTCCGCGCGTTGCGTCGCCGCCGCTGCGCCAAAGGAGGGAGCCGACGCCACAGCCTTCATCGCGCGCTCCTACGCCACCGCCGCCTGCGGGTACTGCGCCTTCCGCAGGGGCACCTTCCTTCGCCGTGCCGCTGGCCTCAGCGCCTGATCGCAGCACGCGGGTCGAGCCGACTCGGCGGCCGACGCTGGACGACATGTTCCCGCGCCGGACTCGCCTTCGGACCCCGCTGCTGGGGCCGGGCGGGGCATGCCGCCTTCAACCGGAGCCGGAGCTGGCAGGGCTGTTCCTGGAACCGGAGCTGGCAGGGCTGCGCCGCCTGCGGCCGGAACCGGCACCAGGCCCAACGTGGTGGAGCTGGATGAGAGCCCGGAGGGGGCACCTCAGGCGCCGGAGACAGCTGCGCCGGCTGGGCCATCTGCTGCGCCCGGAGCGTCGCCGCCGCTGGAGCCGACGAGGGATGAGCCAGCCGGGCGGGAGCCGGCAAGGGATGAGCCGGCGCGCACGGAGGGCGCCGACTCGCGCGCACTGGTGAGGACGGAGACCCCATCGGCGTCGCAGCAGGGCCTGCATGTGGCCAAGGGCGCACTTCTTCTTCAGGTGCCGTCCGCCTCCGACTCCAGCCTCGGCTCGGCTGCCACCATGGAGCAGGCGTGGCTCCGCGCCGACTCCTACGAGGTGACCAGCCGGGAGGGGAACCCTGGCCAAGCATCGGTGGAGATGTTCTTCTCCAGCCTGCAGGCCCACCTCAAGGCCAGGGCTGCCGAGACCGCGGCCAGCGTTGCCAAGGTGGAGGAAGCCGGCAAGGTAAGCTTTATCTGTTTTTTGATTTGGTTATCATCCTGGTAGCCCTCCGAGGCATGGGCCGGCTGCCTGGAGCCGGCCCGGGTTTCGCCTGTTCGACTGACTTTCTCTTTTCCTTAGGCTGTGATGGATCGGCGCACCACTCTGTATAATCGCGCCGTCACTCATTACCACAAGGCCAAGCTGGACCGGGCCGACTTGGCCCGCGAGCTGGAAATCGCCAAGGGTAAGCTCTTGCTTCTTTCGACTCGATGTCTTATTTTCTTTTGAATCTTCGCTGGCTGACGTTTCTTTTCGGCTGCCTCGCAGTTGAAGCAGCCAAGGTCCCGCGGCTGGAGTCGGATCTCCGGGCTGCTCGCGCCCAGTGCGCCGAGAGCGAGGAGGCGGGCCGTTCTTCAGCCGCCAAGCTCAAGCTAGCTGAGCAGGAGCTGGCACGGCTGCGCCTGCTGGAGCAGAACCACCTCTCTGAGCTCAACTCCCTTAGGACGGCGGAGAAGGAGAAGGTGGACAATCTGAGCCGGCGGCTAACGGAGGTGGAGAAGCAGCGGCTTGTGCTGCAAGAGGAGGTCACCGCCAAGTCCACGGAGCTGACGGCTACCGCCAAGCGCTGGACGGATGAGATTGGCGCACTTGATCGCGGCTTGGCGGGTGAGTGCACCTTAATGTTCCTTTCCCTTTGCCGGCTTTCGGCTGTCGGCTGCCGGCTTTCGTTGGCAGCCGGCAGCAGAAACTTCTGATGTCTTTGCTATCTCCATCTTCGGGCTGGTGGCAGTCGGTTCTTGCCGGCTGCCGCCAGGCTTTTCCTTTTGGCTTAGGACTTCGAAAATTTGCATTTTTCAGCTTATTTCGGCTTCGATGATTTCTGACTTGCTTCTTCTTGCAGCGGCCTTCCCGGAGACGCAGGACGCGGCTTTGGCAGCCGTTGGCGTTGCGCGCGAGTCCAGGAGGCAGGAAACCGGCGAGGGCAGCTCGGAGTATTTCTCCATGGAGGATCACATGGCGTCCATGGCTGCCCGCGTCGAGCCCATCACCAAGCTCGGCTGGGAGCTCCGGAAGGCGGTTGAAGAGCTGGCGCCGATGCTGTGGCCTGAGGAGGCGGTGCCGCAAGATATCTCCAGCCTCACCTCCCTGATGGAGCGGGCGCCGGATCGCTTCCTCGACTGGAAGGAGTCGGCCACGCGCGCTGGCGCCGACATGGCGCTGTCCTTCGTCCTCTCTTGGTATAACGAGGTGGACCTGGGGCAGCTTGAATTCCGGCGAGCCGGCGTGGAGGACAAGCTCCCAGCCGAATACAAGGCCGCCCGTCTTGCTCGAGCCAGCACCATCGCCGACTTCGTCGACAAGGCCCTCTTCGTCGCGGACCCGAACCCTCCTCCATCCGATGAGGACTACATGGAAGATGAGGAGGCGGAAGACGCGCTCGAGGACGACCCGGCAGCCGGCTCCGCTGATGCCCCTCCGGCTTAGTTTACCTGCTTTTCAATTGTTCTTTTGCCAAGACAATTTGTTAAATCCCCGGGATGCCGGGTGCGCATGTATGAATATCATCGTCCTTTAATTATGTCACACTTTAATGTGTTTGTTAATCATTTGTGTGCCGAGTTGCTTTCTTTCGACTCGTTCGCTTTTTCCCATCCGCCCCACTCTTTGGCTGTGCTCTTGCCGGTCGTACGTCCGACTTGCGATCCGTCGCCGGATCAAGAGCGGGCCGGGTGAGGCCGACAAGATTTCAGTCGAACGAGCTGAATTCGGCAATCCGGCACTTATATGAAAAGTTGCAAGTCAACTCGCTTTTACTCTTTCCCTTAGTCGTTTTTCGCGTGCCGGCTCCCTAGGCCTTACTCCCGCCAGCCGGACAGCCGGGTTGCGGTCTGTAGCTGGATCGGAAGCCGGCTGTCGGAAACCGGATCACGTTACTGAGCCGACTGCGTGAGAGGGTTCAAGCCAATTGGCGAAACAGAGGTAAAGTACGCGAAAAACTTGTTGGAAACGGCGCTCTTGGCGCGTGCTTTTTCATAGCTTACAAAAGGGATACAAGGGATACATACATTCCTGCTCTCATGTGTAAAATGGGCGGAGTAAGTTGACATTCCAGGGACGTTTAGTCTCCTCGTCAGCCTTGTCCGGCTTGTTTTTCTTAGCCTCTTGGGCATCTATGAGATAGTAGGAATCATTGCCTACTGCCTTGCTCACGATGAAGGGACCCTCCCATGGGGATGACAGTTTATGCTGTCCGGCTGTCCGCTGGATCAGCCGGAGCACTAGGTCTCCTTCTCGGAATGCTAAGGGCTGGACCTTCCGGCTGTGATAGCGTCGGAGGCTTTGCTGGTAGATAGTAGATCTAGACGCAGCCAGCAGCCGGGCCTCTTCGACCAGGTCAACTCCATCTTCACGAGCCTCTTTGGCCTCGGCTTCAGTGTAGAGCTTGATCCTTGGCGCGTCGTGCTCGATATCAGTCGGCAGGACGGCTTCGGCCCCGTATACGAGGAAAAATGGTGTGAAGCCGACTGAGTGGTTTGTCGTTGTGCGCAGGCTCCACAGCACATTGGGCAGTTCCTCAATCCAGCAGCCGGCCGCTCGCTCGAGCGGCTCTACCAGCCGGGGCCGGATGCCGGCTAGGACTAATCCGTTAGCCTTTTCCACCTGTCCGTTGGACTCTGGGTGTGCCACAGAAGATAGGGCCATCCGGATCCCCATTTCCCCGCAATAGCGAGAGAAGATGCCTTGGGAGAAGTTGCTGCCGTTGTCAGTGATGATGCTGTGGGGGTAGCCGAATCTCACAATGATTTCCTTGAGGAATGTGACGGCTGTGGACCCGTCCAGTTTCTTGATTGGCTTGGCTTCAATCCACTTGGTGCATTTGTCAATCATCACCAAGAGATGTGTCATGCCGCCTCGCGCCGTTCTGAATGGGCCTACCATATCCAAGCCCCATACGGCAAATGGCCATGTGATGGGGATGGTTTTTAAGGCGGAAGCCGGCTGGTGTCTCTTCTTTGCGAAGCGCTGACAGCCGTTGCACTTCTTCACCAACTCTTCTGCGTCTTTGAGCGCAGTCGGCCAGTAAAAACCGTGCCAGAAGGCTTTGGCCACTATGGCTCTGGATGAGGCGTGATGTCCGCACTCTCCTTGATGGATTTCCCGTAGGAGTTCAATCCCTTCAGCTGGCTCGACGCACCGCTGGAACACCCCACTTACGCTGCGTTTGTACAGCTGGTGGTTGATGATGGTATAGGCCTTGGCCCTTCTCTCAATCTGCCTGGCCTGGACTCTATCCTCAGGCAGCACACCGTCGGTGAGGTAGGAGAGGAATTCTTGTGCCCATGAAGGTACGCATCTTATCTCGAATACGCTAACCAACAGGGCCTCCTGCGTGGGAGCTTCCGGATCCGACTGCATGGTCGCCGGGTTCGGCTTGCTAGCCGGCGGGTTTGGCTTGCTAGCCCCCGAGTTTGGCGATGAAGCCCCCGGGTTGGACTGAGAAGTCCCCGGGTTCGGCATGGTAGCCGGCGGGTTCGGCTTGTTAGCCCCCGACTTGGGCGATGAAGCCCCCGGGTTTGGCTGAGAAGCCCCCGGGTCAGCCGGTACGAATATTGAATCCGAGTCCGGTGACGGTATGATGGACGGTTTCTTGAGAACCGCCAAGGCGATGCCCGGCGGAATGGCTTGCCGGGTTGAGCCAATCTTGGACAAGGCGTCAGCCGCCTCGTTGTTTGCCCGTGGCACATGGTGGAATTCACAGCCGTCGAAGAAGCCGGATAGCTGCTGGACACGGAAGCGGTATGAGGCCATGTTGGCGTCCTTCGCGTCCCAGTCGCCAGATGCTTGCTGTATAACCAAGTCGGAGTCGCCGAAGCAAAGTATGCGACGCACGCCAATCTCCTTGGCCAGCTTCAGCCCATGAATGAGCGCTTCATATTCCGCCACATTGTTGGATGCGGCGAAGTGGATCTGCAGGACGTAGTCCAGCCGATCTCCCTTGGGAGAGGTGATGACGATGCCGGCTCCCAAGCCGTTGCGCATCTTCGAACCGTCAAAGTGCATCTTCCAGTGTGTGGAATCCGGCACAGGCGGCAGGTACTGCATCTCAGCCCAGTCGACGAAGAAGTCCGCGAGGATCTGCGACTTGATGGCTGTGCGTGGCTCGTAGAGGATGGTGTGGGCGGCTAGCTCCAGGGCCCACTTGGCAACCCGGCCGTTGGCATCCTTGCTGCCTATGATTTCCGCCAAGGGTGCTGTGGCAACCACTTTGATGGGGTGCTCTTGGAAGTAATGCTTGAGCTTCTTGGCCGCCATGTAGACGCCGTAGGTGACCTTCTGGTAGTGGGGGTAGTTTTGCTTCGACTGGGAGAGCACTTCGCTAAGGTAGTAGACTGGGCGCTGAACCAGCTGTTCTCTGTCGGCTTCTTTGCGCTCCACCACCAGGACAACGCTAACCACTCGGTTGGTGGCTGCGATGTACAACAGCATCGGCTCCATTGAAGCCGGCGTTGCAAGGATTGGCGCGGTTGAGAGCACGCGCTTCAAGTCACGGAAAGCTTCCTCTGCCTGCGGTGACCAGACGAACTTGTCCGCCTTCTTCATCAATTGATACAGGGGCAGTGCCTTCTCCCCCAGCCGGCTGACGAAGCGGCTCAAGGAAGCCAGGCAGCCAGCAAACTTCTGGACGTCCTTGAGGCACTGCGGCAGTTCCATCTTCTCCAGGGCACTGATCTTGTCCGGGTTGGCTTCGATCCCTCGCTGAGAGATGAGGTAGCCAAGGAGCTGGCCAGACGGCACGCCGAATGTGCACTTGGCCGGGTTGAGCTTCATCCGAAATCTTCTCAGATTGGTGAAGGTTTCTCTCAGGTCATCAAGGAGGGTAGTCGTCTCCTTGGTCTTTACAACGACATCATCCACATATGCGTGAACATTTCTGCCGATTTGATCCTGCAAGCATTTTTGCATGCACCTTTGGTAGGTGGCGCCTGCATTTTTCAAGCCGAACGGCATAGTCGTGTAGCAATAAGCCCCGTACGGGGTAATGAACGAAGTCTTTATTTGATCAGCCGGATTCAAAGGAATCTGGTGGTAGCCTGAATAGGCGTCTAGGAAAGACAACAGTTCACAGCCGGCAGTCGAGTCTATGACTTGATCTATGCGCGGCAGGGGGAAGGGATCCTTCGGGCACGCCTTGTTCAGGCTGGTGTAGTCGATACACATGCGCCAGGAGCCGTTCTTCTTCAAAACCAGGACCGGGTTCGCCAACCAGTCCGGGTGCAGGACTTCCATGATGAAGCCGGCAGCTAGGAGCTGGGCGATTTCTTCACCGATGGCCTTCCTTCGCTCTTCGGCGAAGCGCCTGAGAGGCTGCTTCACCGGCTTGGCTTCAGGCCGGACGTGGAGGTGGTGCTCAGCCAACTCCCTCGGCACACCCGGCATGTCTCTTGGAGTCCATGCGAAGATGTCCCGATTCTCACGGAGGAAGCTGGTGAGCTCGCTTTCCTATTTCTTGCTCAAGCCGGCACCGATGGTGACGTACTTGTCCGGCTGCGCCGGGTCCAGCAGGATCTTCTTGGTGTTGTCGGCCGGCTGGAAGTGAGTCGTCCCAGCCGGGTTGCCTGCAGCCGGCATGTCTGTCTGCGCGGCTTTGGCGAGGGCGACGGCGTCATGGATGAGCTGCTTCTCGGTGGCGATGACCAGCGTCTGGGCCATCTTGGAGCTCTGCGTGGCGCAGTCCATGGAGCGGCGATAGTCGCCGGCTACGGTGATGACCCCCCTGGGGCCAGGCAGCTTCATCTTCAGGTACCCATAATGGGGCACCGCCATGAACTTGGTCAGGGCTGGCCTGCCCAGGAGCGCGTGGTAGGGACTCACGAGGTCCACCACCTCGAACTCGATTCTCTCGGTGCGGAAGTGATCCAGCTTCCCGAACATCACCTCCAGCGTGATCCGGCCGATCGGCTGGCAGCAGTGGCCTGGCACGATGCCGTGGAAGACGGTGGGGGTGGGGCGCAACTCGGCCTCCTGGATGCCCAGCTTGCGGGCGGTGTCGCGGTAGAGGATGTTGATGCTGCTGCCGCCGTCGATGAGGACGCGCGAAAAACGCACGCTGCGCCGGGTTGTGCCGATGGTGGGGTCGAGGACCATGGCGTAGCTGCCCGGCTTCGGCAGGACAGCCGGTGTATCGCGGCGATCAAAAGTGATGGCCTGCTCTGACCAGTTTAGGTACTGGGGGACCGGCGGTATGACCGCATTGACCTCGAGGGAACGGCTCTGCTGGCTCGTCTTGTCCTCGGGCTCGGAGGTGAAGATGATGTAGGTAGCATCTTCGGCCAGATATCGGCCGCCATGGTGCACTTGGTTAGCCTCGTGGTGCTCGAGGTTGGCGTTCTCTGCGCCGGCTTGGCCACCCGGCCCGCCGGCTGGTGGAGGCGGGGGGGGAGGCGGGAGGGGTTCACCGCTTGTCAGCCGCTTCATGAAGTGGCAATCGCGGGTGGTGTGGTTGGAGGGGTTCTTGCCGCTGTGGTACTTGCACGGCGAGTCGAGCATCTGCTCGAAGGTGTACTTCGGCTTCCATTGCCGGTCTTGCTTCTGGCGGCGGCTGCCGCCTGCCGCGTTGTCTGCCACGGCGGCTACGTGGGCGGAGCCGTACCGGCGGTCCGGCTGGTCGCTGTGACGCTTGCCGCGGTAGTTGTCCCGCCGGCTGCCATGCGAGGCGCCCTCGGCCGGCTTGTTGTTGTCTCTTCTGGCGGGGGCCGGAGAAATTTCAGCCGGCGCCTTGCCGGCTTCCTCAGCCAGCGCGTACTTGTCGGCGATGGCCATCAAGGCGGCCATCGACTTGGGGTCGCTGCGGCGCAGCTTGTGCCACAACATGGTGTTGGGCCGACAGCCTCCCATGAAGAAGCTGATGGCCTGGATCTCGTGCACGCCCTCGCAGGAGTTGCGCATCTCGCACCAGCGCGTTAGGTACGCGCGATCCGTCTCGTCGGGGCCCTGCTTGCACATCTCAAGCTGCTGGGGGCGACCCGGCCGGCGGTAGGTGCCGGTGAAGTTGCTGATGAAGGCCGCTTCGAAGTCCAGCCAGCCGTTTATGCTGCCGGCTGGCAGGTTGTTGAGCCATGTGCGGGCGGAACCGACCAGCATCAGGGGGGAGTAGCGCACAACCCAGCGCTTGTTGCCTTTGGCGATGCCGACTGCGGTGGAGTAGTCCTGCAGCCAGTCCTCCGGCTTGGCGGTGCCATCGTACTTGGGGGTGTCGCGGGGGAGCGTGAAGCCCTCAAGCGTGGGCTCGTTGGCGATGCGGGGCCCGAAGCACTTTGGGCCGGCTGGAGCTTCTTCTTCCGCAATGCGGGATTCGACCAGCCGGTCGAGGCGATCTCGGGCGTCGGCGGGCTCGATGCGCGGGCCCAGCCGGGAATGTGCCGGCTGGCGTGTGCCGGCTGCTTCTGGAGCCGGCCGGTGCTGACGGCGGGGCTCGGAGTCTTGCTCCTGGTTCCGGCTTGGAGGAGGCCGGCTGCGGCTGCTGCCGCTCGGCTGGTGGCTTGGCCGGCCCGAGCTTGCGTGCGTGGCCCGGGAGTCACGGTGCCGGCTTGGTGCCGGGGAGGCGGACTCGGCCGTGTCCCTGGCGCCTTCCCTGTCGTTGCCTGCAGCGCCACGAGCGTGAGAAGCTCTGGGGGCATTGACGTACCTGGGGTCGGCCGCCTGCTTGTTGGCTGCGTTGAGCAGCTCAGTCACCCGCATGGTTTGGCGGCGTAACTCTTCGCCCTCAAGGCGGTTCAGCTCTTCTGCGGCGGCTTGTGCCGCGCGCATGTTCTTGTCGGGGGTGTTGTAGACGGGTAGCTCCGCGGACAAAGTCGGCGAAGGAGCACCGTCGCGGGCGATCTCAGCGCCAAGGTCGCGGCCCCTGCGGCGGATCTGACCGGCTCGGCTGGGACCGTCGCCGCCTGGAGTGAGGCCGTGGGCGCGGTTGTACTCGCGCTGGGTGATCTCCATCTGGCGCTTAGCAGCAGCCAGTTCTTCGGTTTGCTTGAGGAGGAGCTGGCGGTGCGCCTCCAGATCCGCCTCGATGGTGGTGGGGTCGCCGCCAGGCGTGAGCGGGGTGCTCAACTTCGCCCGGACTTCGTCCAGCCGGGACGGTGGCGGTGGCGCCTTTGGGCCCGAGCCGGAGGCGTTGGGGTCGACGTTGCGCTCCAGGTTGGGGCCACGGGTGCGCGGGTTCTTGGTGGGGAGCTCCTCGCCAGCCATCATGACTTGCACGACGACGGGGCTGGCGGGAGCGCCGCTGCCGGCTCGCGGAGGAGGGCTTGCGCAGCGCAGCACCCGCCGCGGGTAGCGCGGCGGTGCGACGGTAGCGACGTAGACGTCGTGGCCGCCGAAGGAGATGACGGTGCCGCCGGCTGGGAAGGGCCGGTCAGCGAAGCAGCCAGCGTTGTCGCTGACGCAGTCGAGGGAGCCGAATCTCCAGATCAAGCCTGAAGCGACTCGCTCGCCGGTGGTGATGGTGAGGCCCGTCCGGATGAAAACACCGGCCGAGGACGCTGAAGGCCCCACGGTGGGCGCCAAATGTCGTGGTATGGTCACGGCATATGCCATAGGGTGGCTAATCGAAGTGGTTCCTGAGGGATCTCACGGCGGTATCCGGATGCGGGTATGGGCACGAGCGACACGGCGACGTACCCAGGTTCGAGGCCCTCCGATGGAGGTAAAACCTCTACTCCTGCTATGAGTGTATATGATGATCACACAATACAATGGTGCTCCTAGAGCTGTGTCCGGCTGCTCCTGGGAGGCTAAGGGAGACGATGGTCTCTCTCTCAGGGCAGCTCTATGGGTGGAGTGAAGTAAGAATGATCGATCCCCTGCACGAGAGGGGGTAGTGCGGCTTATATAGGCGCCGGCACTTTACATATAAGACCCTATAGTTTACTGGCCGGCTTGGCCGGCTTCGGCTTCCGCTCCTTCCCGAGGCAGTGACGTCAGGAACTGTTGAGGCATCGTGGCCTGTCCCATCCGGCTGCCACGGTCAGCGGTATGGAGAGGAGGTGTCCCTGTCACCGTCAGCCACTGTAGCCGGTACGGATCGTCGTAAGCCCTGACGGCCTGTCCGGCGCGCGGCACTATTGCTCCACCGTGCCCCGCGCTTTACGGAAGATGGAGTCAGCGTGGACTTTAGGAACCCGGATCACCAACCCGGTTCCTTCCAGTGCAAGACTCGCCAGCCTCGAGTCGGTCTGAGGTACAAACCCCAGTCGGATATGGCTTGTAGAAGCCGGCCCAGCTACAGCATTGGTGGCCGTAGCCAGGCCGACTAGGACCTAGAGCCAGCCGGCTTCCAGACCAGCCGGCCATGGCGCCAGCCGGCTGCTCCTCAGCCGGCCTTTGCCGCGAGCCGGCCAGTGGCCAGCCGGCTGCTCCGCGTCCATTGCCCTATCCGGGGTCTTCCCCCCGACATCCATACACAAATTATTCAAAGTAGCAAATGATTCTCGAGAAATCGAAACAAATAAGCACAAGCCATATAAGATCCAAATAAAGCAACTCCCATGGCTTGTGAGAATCAAGGAACCCCGTAGTCCTAGACTCTACTCTCTTCTCCCCCTTTGGCATCGGGACACCAAAAAGGCAAAGAAAAGAGGAGAGAAGCTACCGCACCCATCAATAGAACTGATGCCCGACGGAGTAGGAGCTCTCGTCATCATCGCGCGCAGCCGCACCACGGTCATCCTCATCATCATCATCAACAGGAGGGGAGGGAGCACGAGCAGTCCGAGGAGGAGGGCCACCATGAGCATACATGGAGAAGTCAAAGTTCTGGAGCATCTCATCGGTAATGGGAGGCATCTCCCAAGCTGGTGCAACCACAGGCTCCATCTCAGGGCCAGAAGGAGGAACATGAGCATTCCGTGCAGCCATGAACTCACTCTGTCTCCTCCGTGTCTCCTGGTTAATGGCAAGACTCTGATGTGCAACATCATTGGTGTTCTTGCACATCTGCCACATGCTGCTGAAGAAGCGAGCGGCACCACGCTGAGGGCGCCGAGTGTAACTGGGGCCTGCTGCAGGATCATGCTGTTCCTTGGAACGACGCTCAGTGTTGGGCATCATGGAAGGGACTTCTTGGCGACCATCCTGAGTAGGGAATCTGAATGGTTCCATGATGATCTTTTCACCAAAAACGTTGAGAGGAGCTGGAACAATGGTGTTGATGAGCCGCTGAATATACTGAGCATAGTTTGGAGTCATGCGGTCCATCACTGCACGCTTGATTTCACAGTAAATAAGATCACACCCATCGATCTTCCTTATCTTGGCAGGGTTGCAATAGTACATCAGGTTCAGGTGATAGTTCCTGACTTCACTAGTATCTCCAGACTTGCTGATGAGGTTCTCACGGAATAGCTTGGCAAGGACAAGGTATGAATAGTACATCTCGGAGATGGTGGGAGGCCCAGCTGTTGGGTTAGTGGGGTAGCAAAAAGAGATGTCACCCCTAGTCATCTTGGACCGAGAGTGGATCTTGTACCCTGGAGAACGGTCACCACCACAACCCAAGGCCGCACAGAACTGTGTGTAGGTGCAAGAGTACTTCTCCTTGCCAGTCATCCAAGTCATGGTGTGGTCTTCATCTTCATGAAAGTAGACAGTGCAATGGAACTGATGGACTAGCAGAGGACAGTAGGTGGGATCTTCTTGTGTATCATCAGGCTTGAGGATCACAAGGTCATATAGGCCCAGACCCCTCAAGGTGTCAACCACAAAGCGGTACATTGTGGCTGCATGCAAGGCAAGCTCCTGAGGATTGATGGCCTTGGGCATCACCACAGTCCCATTCTTCATACTGTCGTGATCATCATAGAAACCATGCCATAGGGTTGCTTGTGTCTTGGTCCAAAAGAACTTGTCCCCACCCATGTAAGTCCGGCGCTCATGGCGATGGATTCACCAACCTCACTTCCCGCCACTCACCGCGGTGTGCATCCGCAAGATTGAAAGTTGGCACTTCTTCATCATCTTCTTGGGCGGCATGCTTATCCTTCTTCTTACCACCCACTGACTTGGTTCTTCTCCTCTCTGAGCTGCCAGTGTCAGTAGCCTGATGAGCTGCAGGAGGTACGCGACCACTAGACCGGCGAGGTGGATTCTCAGCAGTCCGACCTCTCTTGGCAACAGTGCCCCGTGGTTCAGGTTCACCACTCCAACTTCATGTGAATGAGAGAATAGAGCAAGGATAGCAGTGGGGTAAGTGTACATGTCATCAATAAGAGGGGAACCAAAAAGCATAGCATATATTCAAGTGTATTGATGAGATTGTGCGAAAAACTGGGCGATCCGGCGCACAGGCCGGTCCAACCGGGCGGCAGACCGGACGAGCCGGTTGCCAATCCGATCAGACCGGACGGCACGCCGGGCCGACCGGTTGAGGGGGCGGTTGACCGGGCGACAGACCGGATCTGTCGAGTTGTAATGATTTGCCCAGATTTTCTACCACAAATTCATGCAAAAGCTCAAAAACTTGAACATAGACTATAGCAATAGAGTGGAGTATGTGCTGTGTGTTGTGAGATACTCTAAAGGCATGAGGACTTGCAAACCCCAACCCTAACCCTAAGATCTCCTCAAAACTTGTCAAGAACTAGCAATGTGTGAAGAGGACTAGAAATTAGGGAGGAAGGAAGAGTACATTACCCGAAGACATTGTTCTCCTTGATCAAGAGAACAAGAAGAACACAAGGTAAGGCTTGAAGACCAAGAACACCAAAAATTCCCAAACTAGCTTGAGAGGGCTCAAATCCTTCGGTGGAGATGTCCCAAGGAGCCCGATCTATGGTTGGGTGGAGTTTGGGGGGGTTCTTGTGGTGGGAAAGGCCTAGATCTTGGTGGAGGTGAGCAGGGCGCCGGCCATGGAGGTGTGGAGGTTGGGGAATAATGGGGAAGATGACCCCAAGGGGTATCCCTTCCCCAATTTATATCAGGCCGCGCGGCCGGTCGGGCGCCCGGTCGACCGGACGTGACGCCGGCTGATCCGGCATAGAGCCCGGTTGGCGCCCGGTCAACCGGACCATCCGGTCAGGAACCCGGTCCAACCGGGCCAGGGACCGTCCACCCCAGATATGTCTAGTTTTGCCTCGTTTTGCCCCTATGCTTTGTGTAAATGTGTGTGAGTGCTCAGATGATGACATGTACATATAGATAGATAGATGATGATGAGATGAGCATAGACATGGGGTTGGAAACACAAAGTTCTCTAGGCATACCCATTGGAGAGAAGATCCAAACAAGATGTGAATAGCAACAATGGGCATGATTCGAAGTATATATCAAGAATCATAAGTCATTTGGAAATGATGTTTGCAATAAGATCATTTGGCCTTATATACTCAAATCAAGTTGTAATGAAGGCTCAATGAGGGGCGGGGAATTACTCCCCCTATGTGAAAGCGCAAATGTCATGAGACCTCGAAGAGACATGCTTGGGTCCATATAATGACATTGGGTCTATTTATGTTGCACACATAGGTATGCATCGTACCAAGACATGGTAGGATGACTATCCCCATATGTGCTATGCCTCTAAGCTAGATAGCAAGATAAATGCAAGCATATAGTGCAAGAAGTTAATCAATCCAAGTTTTTAGGATCAAGAATACCAAGTTCTCCTCTCAAGTTAACAAAGCGGGCTTCATCCAAAGGCTTAGTGAAAATATCCGCCAATTGGTAGGTTGTTCCCACATGAGTGAGATCAATATCCTTATTGGCAACATGATCACGTAGGAAGTGATGGCGAATGTCAATATGTTTGGTGCGACAATGTTGAACCGGGTTGTTGGCGATCTTTATTGCACTTTCATTGTCACAAAGAAGAGGCACCGTACCAAGAGACACACCATAGTCTTTCAAGGTTTGCTTCATCCATAACAATTGAGTGCAACAAGATGCCGCGGATATGTATTCGGCTTCGGCGGTGGATAGGGCGGTGGAGTTTTGTTTCTTGGATGACCAACTCACCAATGACCGGCCAATAAATTGGCAAGCCCCGGAGGTAGACTTCCGGTCAACCTTATCACCGGCCCAATTGGAATCCGAATAGCCAATGAGTTCAAAGGTTGACCCCTTTGGATACCATAGCCCGAGAGTAGGAGTGAGAACAAGGTATCTTAGAATCCGTTTGACCGCCATTAAATGGCTCTCCTTGGGAGCGGATTGAAAACGAGCACACATCCCTACACTTAGCATGATATCCGGCCTAGAGGCACAAAGGTAGAGCAAGGATCCTATCATGGAGCGGTATACCTTTATGTCCACATCCTTCTCACCGTCACATGAGCCAAGTTGCCCCTTTACGGGCATGGTTGTCTTCATTGGACTCGCATTGGTCATGTTGAATTTCTTGAGCATGTCCCTCACATACTTTTCTTGAGAGATGAAGGTGCCTTTTGCAAGTTGCCTCACTTGGAAGCCTAGGAAGAACTTCAACTCTCCCATCATGGACATCTCAAATTTCCTAGTCATCAATAGCTCAAAAGCTTTGTTATGATTGGGGTTAGTTCCACCAAAGATAATATCATCAACATATATTTGACATATAAAGAGGCCACCCCCTTTAACCCGCTTGGTGAAAAGGGTGGAATCGACCGTACCCATGCAAAACCCATCATGTAGTAAGAAATCCCTAAGGAACTCATACCAAGCACGTGGAGCTTGCTTGAGACCGTAGAGTGCCTTATGGAGTAAATACACGTGGTTGGGTCGGCATGGGTCTTCGAAACCCGGGGGTTGAGCCACATATGCTGTTTCTTTTAGGGGACCATTCAAAAATGCACTTTTCACATCCATTTGATATAATTTGAAATTGTGGAAAGATGCAAATGCAAGCAAAAGACGAATAGCTTCAAGACGGGCTACCGGCGCAAAGGTATCCTCAAAATCCATACCTTCTATTTGGGCAAACCCTTGCGCCACTAACCTTGCTTTGTTTCGTATGACAATGCCATTCTCATCTTGCTTGTTCTTGAATACCCATTTGGTCCCAATGACATTGATGCGATGATCCTTGGGTCTCTCAACTAGAGACCACACTTCATTACGAGTGAAACACTCCAATTCTTCTTGCATGGCAATTACCCAATCCGGATCGACCAAGGCTTCATGTACCTTAAGTGGTTCAAAACTAGACACAAAAGCATGATGTTGACAATAAGTGATAAGTAATGCATGGTGTCTACGAGTTACCACTCCTCTTGAGATGCTACCAAGGACTTGATCCACTTTCATGTCACTTGCCCTTGTAGCGGCCTTGATCTTCCGAACGGTTCCTTCATGATCAATAAATTCATCTCTTGCTAGTGCTTGATCATGAGGGATCACTTGAGCTTGATCATGAGTTGAGGATGTTTCTTGATCATCATCATGGTCTTGCTCCGTGGAATGAGGATCTTCTTCTTGTTCTTCGGAACGTGACTCATCTTGAGTAGAGGATGGTTCTTGAGTTGCACTTGATGGTTCGGCTTGAGTTGAGCTAGGCTCCACTTGAGCCGTGCTTGATACATCTACTCCATCATCTTTATCATCATTATGAACTTCCATGGGCCTGATGTGTCCAATGCCCATATGCTTGATGGCACTGGATGGATCATCATCATTACCTGCAACACATGGAACAACTTGCTCCACTTGGGAGCCATTATCCTCCAAGAACACCACGTCACAAGATACTTCAATAGTCCCGGTGGACCGGTTGTAGTATCTATAGGCGTGAGAGTTCTCCGCATATCCAACAAATATACCCTCTATGGTTCTAGTTTCAAATTTACCGAGCTTTCCTTTGTTGTTCTTAACAAGACATTTGCATCCAAAAACACGAATGTACATGACATTAGGCTTGTTACCGGTAAGGAGCTCGTATGGAGTTTTGTTGTGGAGGGGACGGAGGAAGAGCCGGTTGGAGTAGTGGACGGCCGTAGAGATGGCTTCTCCCCAAAAGTTGTGGGGTGAGTTGAATTCACTCAACATGGTTCTTGCCATCTCAATGATAGTCCGGTTCTTCCTTTCAACAACACCATTTTGTTGAGGGGTGTATGGAGCTGAAAACTCATGCTTGATGCCCTGATCATCAACAAACTCTTGCATAGTGTAGTTCTTGAACTCGGTGCCATTGTCGGTCCTAATTGCCTTGATCTCGAATTCATACATACGTTGAGCTTTCTTGGCGAAGATGATGAACTATCTATGGGTCTCGTCCTTAGACTTAAGGAGAAAGACCCAAGAGTATCTTGAGTAATCATCAACAATGACAAGTCCATACTTGCTCCCACCAAGAGTATCATAATGTGATGGCCCAAAGAGATCCAAATGAAGGAGCTCCAAAGGCCTAGATGTGGTAACAATACTCTTGATAGGATGCTTCTTCTTGAGTTGCTTTCCGGCTACACATGCACTACAAACACGATCTTTCTCAAAAGAAATGCCGGTTAGTCCCACAATGTGCTCACCCTTTAGGAGTTGTTTAAGATTTCTCATGTTAACATGACCAAGGCGGCGATGCCACAACCAACCTTCGTCATGCTTGGCCGCCATTAGACATGTGGAGAAAGAGGGGCTCTCTTTCGAGAGGTCAACCACGTAAAGGTTGTTCTCCACATATCCAACAAGGACCAATTTGAGATTGTCACTCCTAAAGACTTGCACATAATATTTAGTGAAATATGAATTGTAACCGGCATCGGCAAGATGATATATAGAAAGTAAGTTATAGCCAAGGGATTCAACAAGCATAACCGTCTCAAGGCACAAGTCCTTAGAGATTGCTACCTTGCCATACCCAAGTACCTTTCTCTTTGAGTTGTCACCAAAGGTGATGCTTGACTTCTTGTTGATATCTTCAATGAATTGATCAAGCACACCTCTTCCTCCGGTCATATGATTGGTGCATCCACTATCAAACACCCATTTTGGACCACCGGAGGAATATCCCTACAAAATCAAGTAGAGGATTTAGGAACCCATCGATTAATGGGTTCCTTTGCAATGGCAACAATATCTTTTGGTACCCAAATTGAGTACTCTCTGTAAGCATAGCCATTAGGAGGGCCAACATAGTTAGCATAGACATCACCATAATAATCAACAAATAATGCATAGTGATCGTTTGGCCCCGTGCGGTCACCACTAGTGGCTTTGCCCTTTGAGGCTTTGCCATTATTAGTGACCTTCTTGTTCTTATCTTGAGCGGGTTTCTCCTTCTTGTAGTTGTTCTTCTTGTGGGACTTGGGAACATATCCAAGTCCATACTTTTGATTGTTTGACCTTTGCTTACTCAAGAGGTCATCCAATCCCATCTTGTTCTTGGCGGTGGTGAACTTTGCAAGTTCCTTTGTTAACCTAACATTTTCCTCAAGAATAGATGCTTGCTCACAAGAAGATTCATTAGGATGATAGTCAAGACCATATTTGGTCACCAAGGATTCAAGATATGCATTGGTCTCAACATGCAAAGAAAGTTCCTCTTGTAAACGAACATGTTCCTCAACAAGTTTAGCATGCTCACTAGTAAAGGAAGTGGAGGGACAAGCAAGCTTTTCAACATCAATGTGATCCTTCATTGATCCAAGAGCCTTTTTGTAGGATTCTTGGAGTAGATCATGGTTCTCTCCAAGTTTCTTGAGCTCATCCTTGACAAGCTTGTTAGCCTTTTCAAGGTGGTCAAGATCCCTAGTGAGAGAAGCATGAGCAACTTCAAGCTCCTCCTTTGAGGCATTGAGCTCTTGGGTCAATAATTGAGCCCTATCAATAGTTTCTAGGTCCTTAACTTCATCAAGTTCATAAGTTTCAATTTGTTGCTTAAGGCCTTGAGATATGCACCTTTCGGTTTTTAGCTCTTGTCTTAGGAGATTGAATCTCCGTTCTTTCTCATTCAAATGATATTCTAATTCCTCAATGGACTCATCCTTTTCTTTGAGTGAGTCCATCAAGAAATCAAACTTGACAAGAGCTTCACCACGAAGGGTGCATCTAACATCATAGAGTTCCTTAAGCACAATTAATTCATCTTGATTCTCGTTTTCATCATCAAGAACACTAGATAGGGAAGGTGGAGGTTCCATTACCTTGGTTTCCCTTGCCATAAGACAAGAGCCAACGATTGTAGATGAGGTAGAGTCATCGGAGTCATCATCTTGAGTTATCCTCGCCATGAAGGAGGATCCAACATCATTCTCCGTGGAGTAGTCCTTGGAGTAGTCATATGTGAAGAGTGACCCGGGCTTAGAGAAAGCCAAACCGGCCACCCCGGCCTCCTTCTCCTCATCTTCCTCTTCATCATCGGACAAGTACTCGGCCCCAACAAAGGCTCTTCCCTTGTTCTTCTTGTATCGATCATTGATTGGGTTTGGCTTCAATCTTGGCTTGACCCCTTTGATGAATCTTGGCTTGTCCACCCTTTTCTCATAAGGGCACTCATTTGCAAAGTGGCTATCTTCATCACAATTGTAGCAAGTTCTCTTCTTCTTCTTGTCATTGAGGAGCATAGGGAACTTTGCCTTGTACTTCTTGGCAAAGAAAGCAAAGTCGGTAGCCATGTCACTAGTTGAAGTCATCTCTTCATCTTCTTCAATTTCATAGTCTTCTTTGCTTCCATGATCGGCCCTAGCTTTGAGAGCAAGGTTGTGTGGCGCTTCATGGTTGTGTGAGGCTTCATCAACACGGTTCATTGCCATGAGCCTCTTTCCCGCTTTGGCCATGTTTTCATTGGCGGCCACATAGGAGACTAGATCATCGGAGTTGAGGTCGGCACTCTTGGTCATGATTTGCAAGTTGAGTGCGAGATTGGTGTCTTCTTGTTTGACGGCAATCATAGCAATGACCTTGGACTTTATGAATGCTTCATTCATCTCGAAGCCGTCATTGTACTTCTCAACACCAAGTCCCTTGACCCTTACTCTAAGAGCACCAAGTCTTGCATAAGCATCGGCCACGGACTCTCCTTCTCGAATCATGAATTGATGGGCCTCTTGCTTTGCGGTCTCATAAAGAGCGGATTGGATCAAATCGGTTCCCTCTTGGAGTACTATGATTCGATCCCACAACTCTTTAGCGGAGTCTATGTCATTGACTTGATCAAGGAGCTTGCAGTTGATGCCACTCCTAATCTTGTCACGTGCGGAGGCGTTGAGTTGACGGTTGTAGAATTCGGTGGAGGTCAACCGAATGGGATCTTGTGGCTCCCGGTATCCATGAACAATGATCTCCCACAACTCCACGCTGCAGCTGCGAATATGAGATTCCATAGAAGATTTCCAAAAAGGAAAGTGAGTTCCATCAAAATGGGGAACATTCCCACTATGTTTTATATGAGGCATGGGTGAAGTGTTGTAACATCCCAAAAATTTCAAAACAAACAAAATGAATTTCCTAGTTCCAAATTTGGAACCAACAAAAACTTTTATTAAATTAAGTTTGATACATAGTGATCTTGCTTAATTCTTGTGCTATTGCCATGCTTGCTTGTTTAACTAGTATTTGAAATACTCTTAAACCCTAAACCTCAAATTCCTTTTTACCATCCAAGTTAAAATAAAATAAAAAGAATTTAAATAAGAAAAAGGCATATGTGCCTATGGCTATTTTTATAAAACTTTACCTTAGGCTTTTCCACTTTATATAGAGGATTGAAAAACCTTCATAAACCTTATCTAGTACTTCTCAAACCCAATCCAAGTTGAAACAAAATAAAATAAAAGAAAACTAAAAATGCCATAGAGGCATATGAGAGTAAAATGCAAATTTGTGAATTTGAGAATCTTGACCCTAGGACTTGATGTGAAAGGTTGGATCACTTCTCTATACCATTTCAACACTCAACAACATCAAATGGGCCAAGAACAATCAAATTAAAAATCAAATGCAACATATGCATAGAGGCATATGTGACACATGGCCATAATACCCAATTCTTGACCTATGCACTTCTACCTTGACTAAATGGTGTGAAACCATATCTAAACCTAATCTAACACTAAATTGAACCTCAACCTTGCCCAAGTAAAGCAAGGGGAGCAAATTACAAGAATAAGAAAATATGACATGTCACCTCTTATGTGTTATGACCAATTTTGTAAATCTTTAACCTAGACCCTTTTGGCTTGCCCCATTGGTTTGAAATGGTTAATAAACACTTATTAACACATTTGGAACCAAAGAAACTCAACTCAAATCAAATATGAAATCAAAATGAGCTTACATACACTAATGGTCAAAATTGACAATTTTAATATCATACCCACTTTGAGCCTTTTTATTAGGAGATTCTCAAACCAAACCCTCTCAACTTTTTGCACCTCATCCAAGACCTCATCAAGATGAACACTTTTGATGTTGACCACTTTGACCAGATCTTTGACCATTGCTCACAATAGTCAAACCAAAATGCCACTTTGAAACGAATTCTAGATTCCCTCAAAATTTAGGATTTTCACAAATCCATTCCAAATCTCAAACCAATGTCATACATGGCTGCCCAACATCATTTAGAACCCATCCATCACAAAAATTGGTCAAAAGTCATCACACATGAGACCATAGCAAAGAATCAATTCAATGCCATAGAGTACAAACACTATTCAACCACTATTTCAACCACCCACCATCACCTCACTTCTCTCTCCCTTGTGCTCATCTACAAGACATGGTACCCTAAACCAGCTAACATGGCCTCACCTAGTGTGCATGGTCACATCACCACCATGCCCAAAATCTTGTCATATGTCACATACACTTTGCCAATTATTATATGTGCACCCTCTACCCCTCTCCAACTATGCTAATCATGTCAAACCCTCTTGCCTCACCTCACACCAGCATGCCCTGCCCTCAGAAACCCAGAGAGATGCACCAAAGCATCCAATGCCATGCCATGCCACTCCAAATGACATCACCATGCCAACCCTTGTCTTTCTCCCTCTCTGGTCACCCTCACCTTGTCAAATTAACTCACCTCACTCCTCTGAACACCACCATACCAGATTTGACCCAAGCAAACACTTGCACACCTCAAGGTCACACCATGCCACTCTCCTAGTCACCACCATGCACCCACATGCCCTGGCCCTTTTCCCTCCCTCTCACCATGTCACCTACAGTCCCCTTGACCCTAGACACCTGCTAGACATGACCCTATGTCAAGGAGAGCAAGTGGATGACCACAATGATCATGCCATTGCTCATGATCATCAACCCGTGGCCACCCATGTCCCTCTGCGTGCACACTGCATCCCATCGCGTCCCACTGCGCCACTAGCTTCCTCTCACTCCCATTCAACTACTAGACATGACCATTGACCTTCCCACGCACCAGGACGACGCCATGACACAAGGACGCCCACGTCGGCCTCGTCCTCGCGCGCCCTGTACACAACGCCAGCGACTCCACCACTGTGCACGCGTCCTCCTCTACCCCCTACCTCCCTGCTGACGCCATGGAACGGACCCGAGAGCCCTGCACCTGATGCGCCCGGCGACATGGCCACCATGCCGGCCATGCCCCGCCCCTCTCCCCTGGACACTATATAAACCCCGCCCCTCGCCCTGGATAGCACCACACCATCTCACAGCCTCCCTCTCTTCTCCCCAGCGCCTCCCTATTGCCCTCCTCGCAGCTCACCGGCGGCATCCCTCAAAACCACCCAGAATTTCATCACCATAGCCCCCGATACCTACAGCAAAGTTGTAGCCCTTGGAAATAGCTTTCCAACGCACCTAACCACGCCTCAATCCGAGCTCCGAGGTGAGAGAAATCGCCCCCGCAAGCTAGCTGCGTCGGGAGGAAGACGACGGCCCAGCGCCGTCGGATCCCGATCCGACGCGCCGCGCGGTCCGCCTGCACCCGACGTGCATGCGCCATGCATGCGTGGCCCAGGCCGCAGCTGGGCCGGCCCACTTCGTTTCCCGCCACCGTTTGCTTTCAAATTTCGTTTATTTCTTTTTAGTTAAATTGCAAACTGATGATGTGTTCAAAATTGAATAACTCCAACTCTACTTGGCTAAATTTTACAAATTTTATATATTTGGAAACTTAGAGTTTTATCTACACAATGCCACTGGATTCAAGCCCATATCTGTTGTATAATTAAAATAGCAAAATAAACAAGACATGGACTTTTCTGCCTTAGAATAATTATTAAAAATCAACCACAAATGATTTTAAGTTAATTCTAACTCCTATAAATCACATTACACTTGTACTAATTGTTTATGCAAAAATATTCCATGCTTACTTTGAATGATCATGGCCTAGATTAATTAAAGGACTATATGGCTATTTCTAGTCAAAGATATTGTCCAAAACTATTAATAAATCATAGGGGAGTTTTTCTCTCACTTAAGTCTTGTCATGAACAATTCAAAATGAGGTAGAGACTCTGGTCATGTAGGTCTCATATGAATTGTTGATGATATTAAATCACCTCAATAGTAGTTTTTAACTTAGTTACAACTATGTGTTCAATCATATGAGAGGTATCCCTCTCATTTAAATCTTGTTCTCAAGTAATTCAACATGAGGTAGTGACCATGGTCTATATAATCTCATAGTGAGTTATTTGGTGACATTAAATCACTACCATGTTAGTATTAAATTGCATGAGGTATGGAACCTCATTTAAATCATTTTCTCAAATGATAAGTATGAAGAGGTTGACTTTGGTCAACCTAGGTTATATATTATTCATAAGAGAAATTAAATCTTAATAAGATAATGAGAGGAAAATATTTCTCTAAATAATTAAAAGTAACACCTAAGTTAGTATGAGAGGAAATTATTTTTCTTAAATAATAAGAAAAACACATCCACCAACTTAATAGTAATGTGTGATGCTAGTTTAAGTTGTGTAAATCTTGTGTGTGCTTAGTTTAGTATGTAAGTTTGGTATGATGATTGTATACCCCGTTTTCGTATTTTAGACGCTAGTACCAAGGAGTATCCAGAGGAGGAGGAGGTCTACTGCCAAGGAGAAGAAGACCACTTTGACCATTTCCTCAACCAAGGCAAGATAATACTCTTGCAAAGTGCAAAGCTCACCATGAGCAAGGCATTACCCCATTTACTTTATGCTTATGATCCTATTTCCCAGTTTTACTTTACAAGCTTTATTTACTTTTGTTTTATCAAAGTACTTTTTGATTCATGATTCACTTGGTTAGTATTGGATTAGTACAAGAGTATCAAAGTTAGCCTAGAAGCAAAGCAAATTACTTAGCACCCCTCATACTTAGATGCTAATGCTAAATTAAAAAGGACTACTTTAGTTGGGAACTTGTGAAATGAAATGACTTTGAAAACCTTGGAATGATGAGTCATTCTATTGAAGGATTTTGAAGGTGAATATGACTGGTGAATGACTTGGTGAATTTTACCAAAACTGATGGTTGGGTTCGGATGCGATACCTTTCCAATTTTACAAGTACCCCCACAATACCTGAATTTGGGTAAGGCTTAGCTGGAAACTTATGTATTTTAGTATGGGTTCCCTCTGAACAAGCGTCATCGGGGTTATGCCGGAGGCTGTCTCTACCACAAAAGGAATGATGTGAAATGACGTGAAATGAGGTGAATGTCCTACCCAAGCCCTGTGCAGTTCCCGGGTTGACGGTTTGTTTTCACCGGGAGGCCAAGCTCATAGGGAGAGGTGCCTATACTAGAGTATGTAAATGAAAGGTTAGGATTGGTAGTTCGCGTACTGCGTACGATAAATCAGGGCCAGTTACCCCTGACGAACTATTGCAATTGTTGTGGCACAAGTGTACAACCTCTACAGAGTTAAACCTATTCGAATAGCCGCGTCCGCGGTCATGGACAGTTGGGAAGGCCATACTGTTCCGTCATCAGAACTTTTCTAAAAATATGAATGGTGACTTGTGAATTTGAATTTGAAAGGTGACTTTGACTTTGAATCACAACAGAGTTGTGGGAATGACACTAATGTTCCCACTTGAGTTAGTTAGCACTTGAATAAGTCTTTTCTCAAATACTTGTGAACTAAAATTGGCTTTATGCAAAATAAACTAGAGCTTAGCACCACCTTACTAGAATTGTTAGCACTTACATTAGTATTAGTTTGCGAGTACTTTAAAGTACTCACGGCTTTGTCCCTGGCTATTCAAATGGCCAGACTATGACGCTGAGCAGCAGTATGAAGAGGACGACCAGCAAGACGCCTACGACAACTAGGGAATCTTCTGACGTCAGACGTTGGCCTGTGGACTAGAGAGTCCCTTCTATTTACGCTTCCGCTATGAAACTATGAACTTTGTGTCCGTTGATCAATAGATCAACTATTTGTGTAATATTGGATCATGTGATCTCGATTTGTAAGACGACTATGGTATGTAATGAATGATGACTTATGATATTCAACTGTTATGTCTCGCAACAACAATATTCCTGGGATTGCGATGTATGGCATAACAGGCATCTGGACTTAAAAATCCGAGTGTTGACAAGTGTTTTTGGGATATTCATGGTTGACTTCGCGATAGGGCCCTAGGGAGGCCGAAGCCGTACTAGGAGACCCATTAGTCAAGTTCTTAAGCATGATAGACATCTCTGCCATTTGGCTTTGTAGCTCATCCTCCTTTTTCTTCTTCTCGGCATCATATGCCAAGAATCTAGATTTCATCTCTTTAACCGAAAGGTTAGAGTCTTCATCTAGACCCTCGAATAGTTTATCCATCTCACTCTTAAGGCGGTGAAGCCCTTAATAAGAGTCCAGGCTCTGATACCAATTGAAAGTATAGAGATGGTAAACCTAGAGGGGGGGGGGGTGAATAGGTTTCTACAGATTTTAATTCTTTCTTTGCAATATTAGGCTTTGCGGAATATAAAGGTGAGCCTAATGCAAACTAGGTGAAGCAACGTATATGAGGATACAACTAACTCGAGCACGAAGGCTCTCTCAGGCAGTTAAATCACAAGTAAGGAGTTCGGTTAGAGATAACCGATAGCACGCGAAGACGAGGATGTATTCCCGTGTTCCCTTCCTTTGCAAGAAGGTACGTCACGTTTGGAGGGGTGGAGGTCCCACGAAGGATTCCCCACGCCACGAAGGCTCACCCTATTCTCCGGAGCCTATCCCACGAAGGAATAGCTCACTCACTTGTGGTAGACTTTGAGGTAGCCTCCAAACCTTCACAATCTTGCCCGGAGAAAATCCACAACCCCGGATGCTTCCGGACTCCTCTTGCCCACCTAGGGTTTCCAAGGAACCCTAGGAAGCAAGCTTCTCGATGAATACAAGGGGGAATGAGATTTGGCTTGGTAGAACAGTAGATCGGGTCCTCCTCTAGTGATTCCCCAGAGGGATTTGAGTTTGGGTGGAGGAGGAGGGAGATCGGAGGCTTTTGGTGTTTCTAGTAATGGTGTAAGAGAGAGAGAGCTCAAGAACAGTTTGTAATGTAGTGCCTAAGTGTTCTGAGGTAGGAGAAGGCCTATTTATAGTGTACTTCGAAATATGACCGTTGGTCACTTGCCACCTCAGCTTTCTTCTCGTCAAACCCGGTCAACCGGGCCAGTGACCGGACTGTCCGGTCTGTAATCCGGTCCGACCGGACCAGTGACCGGACCAGCAGGTTGTGACCGGATGCTGGGCCGGATCCTCTTTTTCTTCGTCCAGGGGCTCTTTCGGTTGGCGCCCGATTGGCGCCCGTTCGACCGGACCGTGCACCGGACTGGCCGGTCTGAGGCCCGGCTGACCGGGCGGCAAACCGGATTCTTCTGGCGTTGGTTTGCAGCCCGGTTGGCGCCCGATCGACCGGACCGTGCGCCGGACCGGCCGGTCTGTGGCCCGGTCCAACCGGGTGACAGACCGGATTTCTTCTGTAGACCCCTTTTCGATTGTTGTTGAAGTGGGGGGTCTCCTTTAGCCTTCTTGTTCCTTTGGTACACCATTTATGCCTCTTTGCCTAATACCTGAGATAATCCTTATAAACATATTAGGTCAAATACTCTAGCACGGTGTCATTGTTACCAAAATAATGGATAAGGGTAAAATACCCTTACAGTGGTGCAAGCGAGCCTGGCGGGAGAGAGGAGGGAGCGGAGGAGGAACCAGATGAAGACCACTTTCGTCGCGATGATGCTCGTAGTGACTCTCGTCTATTTGTAACTAGGGATGATGAACTTTGTATCAAGTAAAACTTGTGTAAAAATTTGACACTTGGCACTATATGTATCTCGGGCTGTAAGTAATGTGATGATATAGTAATGTGTATGTATAATTGCTGTTTATATTATACCTGTATAATTCCTATTTGTATTATACCTGTATAATTGCTGTATAAAATCTGTATTTGTATAGCGGGTAGTAAAAAAATCGTATATACATGTAACAAATTGTGTGGTGCAACTACAAGACATTTTTTGCGCACCTATTTTTGTGGCGCATGCGCCACTAAATATGGTTTCTATGGCGCATGGGCTGGTGCGCCACAAAATTAACATTTTAGTGGCGTGAATTCTGTGGTGCACTGCCCATGCGCTACATCATACATGTTTGGTGGGCTACTGAAGAGCCTTTCCCTACTTGTGCGTGCCTGTAATGTTGGCCTCTACAGGCTGCTGAATATTGCTTTTGGACCTAGCTAGTCTGCCTCCAGGTTTAAGTAGGCGTCTTACCACTCTAACGTTAGGATTAAATATTAAGTACTATGTTCCATGTGTATATATCTGTGTAGTGTGCTTATGATCGTTTTTGTGCTGTTGTGTGCCATTGTGTGATGTTACGGCTACCATATTTGAATGTGGAGAGAAGAAGCGAAAGTTGTATGTCTAAAATAGCAACCAAACGCATGTGCTTTGGCTGATTACAGATGTCACACTTTTTCCAAGCATCCAAATAAACTAGCACTTGGTTACTGAGTGATGCAACCGAAGCCACCAAACGATTGGCCGTTCTAGGCCGGTGGAGCGGCGAGAGCAGGGTGGCTTGGCAGAGATGTTTCCATCATGCTTCATCCTCGCTGCCAACTCAGGCGGGGGCCATCTAATAAATCCTCTTTGTCTACATCGCCAGGTGCTACATCAAGACGCCCGTGACGCGTGTTGCTATTTTTCCACCGGGGCCATCGATCTACATTGCCGCTGGTGCGCTTGCCCGGTGAACCTTTTTCTAGCCCCAGATTTGCTCCGACATCTACCATATGGAGGCTCTCTAGAAGGTAAATCCTCTTCCAGATAGCCTTCAGATGGTAGATTTTGTAGTGCATGTAGTACGTTTTTACCCATGGTATGTAGTTAGTAGCCCAGTCAGATGCGAAGGCTTTGCATGATAGTGTTCATTTTGTATGCCTATGTACTTGTTCTCAAGCCAGAACAGGTTATTTGGAAGGTACATCCCATGATCTGATTGTTTTGTAGTGGATGTAGTGGATTTTCTATAAAATGTAGCTAGGCAGCCTAGATAGGTGTGAAGGTGGGGGTGGGGGATGTGCCTCTGCGCTTGTTCCAGAGCCAGATCTGCTTTGTCTGCAGGTTATGTGGAAGGTACATCCCATGTCATGGTTGTTTGTGCAATGGATATAGTGGATTTTCCATAAAATGTAGCCAGGTAGCCCAGATAGGTGTGAAGGAGTGTTCAATGTATGTGGGATGTAGCACATTTTTTACCCACAACATTTTTCTCGGATGTGTGAACCACACAGGGTGGGATGGATGTAGCAAGTGTAGTTTTGAGTAGCCAAAATGATGACATACCACTAGTCAAAAAGACCACATGACTCTATCCAATGTCATGCATCTACCACATTGTTGGCACATTTGTAGTTCTGTTTTTTTGGATGATGTCATAGTTTTGGGAGTCCTGGCAGTTACATATAAGGTAGAAGGTTTTGTGAATATGCCAACAATGAGGACAACCTAGGTCTGGTTAGTTGCAAGAAGTTCTGCATGGTAATGTCCAAAGTTATGTTTTATGAAATGTAGTGATTTTTTCCTTTGTGTTTGTGGATAGTGCATCTGTTGAGAGCATTTGTTTTTTCTGTCAAATGTAGCCCAACTTTGCACATGTAGTGAATTCAGAAGGTTTTCCTCCTTTTTTTTTGTCTCGTTGAGAGCATTTGTTTATCATGTGACAATAGTGATAATTTGTTTGTTCAAGGTAGTATATTTGATATTCAAACATCATGTTAAAGTATTTAATGATATGCTATGTTAATTTTTAATAGAAGATTGATTGACGTTTTTCCTTTCTTGTGGAGTATAAGAGAGATGTGTTGCATCATCTTTATGTTAGGACATGATGCCCATATAAATGTTTATCAAACACACATTGAAGTTTCACCTATATTATCTCATTGATGAATTGTTAGATTTCACTACAACTTAAAAAGAGAGTAGACAAGTGAACCCATGAACCCGACCCAATTTCAATCATAAGAAACACCTTTCCATTACATTGATCATAATTTCTACTTGCAACACTATTTTAATCCAAAAATACAAAAATAATTTCTTTACTTAAACACGCACAGAACCCAAAAACAACTATCTCTTTACCGCTTTTATCTAGTTTACATAGTTTATTTACTTTACTTTATTTTTATTACTTCCTTTCATCTATAATCACGAATACAAAACCTTGTATGCTTGATAACCACACAGTGGAGTTGGGGATACAAGGATTTTTTTTTTGCTTTGCATGTTGCTAGAAGAAGAGGAAAATGAGATACCTCTAAGCCAATTCCCCGAGAGTTTGATATAAACCCTCGAGTCATCCTTGTGGGAAAAAACTTCTCTAACTACGATACCATGCTCTTGGAGTCCTAAGGTGGTGACATCTGCGAGCGTCGTCATCAGCAACTTCGAGCATGCCATCCAAATCTCGCGCGAGCGGACGGACACGGAGGAGACATGTCGCCTCCTCATGGCGGCCGAGCTACAAAGGCTGCTTGAGCTCAACACTCAGCTCCAGGCCGAAGCGGCCGCCCGCGAGCAAGCATGGCTCGCCCAGAATGAGGGATCCCGCCTGGGGTGGGCGCGCAACGTCGCTGAGAAACTCCGGTGATGCATGCAGCGATGCTGCACCACCATATGCACGAAGCAAGGGCGGAGATGCGAGCGCGGGAGGTGGCGGTGAAGTGGAAGAACGGTGACGAAGCAGACCTATTGCGCGCCCCAACCGACAACCAATAGACTAGGGTTTATGTGATTTAGGTTAGATTTCATTAAACTTTTATAAATAAACCTAACTTTGAAGGAAATTTTGAAGTTCATTTACTTTCATTTGTTAATTTTTTTTGGGATTCTTGTCATGGCCATTGGTGTATGCACCCTCTCTCCAAATTGGGGAGCAGGTGTCTGCACCCAAATAAGGCACCGCATTTCAGACACGGCTTGTGTCTGTTTGAATCGGACCGTGCACATAAAATTAGCCCCTTTTTCAACTTGTTTGTATGCATCCCCCCGCCCTAGCGGCAGTGCTCTTTTTTGCCCGCAAACATTTGAGCCGTATGGACCATGTATTAATTTAGAGAGGAGGTAGGAGTAGAATCATTTTATGTGAGCAGCACATGGGACATACATTAATTTAAATTTATGGAGGAGAGAGAGGTCAAGCAGGCCACAAGAACCGACAATGTCCGTATAAACGCAAAAAAAGAACGTACCGAGTGCTCAAAGCTCCCACAAATTGTGGGGTTTGAGGAAGAGTATTTCTAAGCAGTAATTTCTTTGACGGAAAGCTCACCTAAATTTGATCAAGAAATGCGTTCGTGTGGAACAGACCAGCCACTGTGCATCCGGTCGATGGGTTGAGGACATACCTTTTTTCCACGCAGACCAAAATAAATATAAAATGTTCGTTTACGTTGTGCTGGTGGAGATGTTCTTACTTCTTAGGAGTGACGAAGAGGGGTCAGACCAATGCTGCCTGTCTCCCTCTTGCTCTATCCCTCTCCCCGACCTGGTGCTGATTGCTGAACCCAGAACGAAGGACACGACATGAATCGACCAGCAGAAAGAAACGCGGCATCGGAAATTCCCCAAGGACCCCATCCTCCATGATTAACTGGAGCATAATATGATGCTGTCCTGCTGCAACTCGATGGACATGAGGTAGCGAAGGGGGAAATTAATCTGTATAATAGCTCTGTACGTAGCGTCAGCCTATATCTAACTTGACGCCTGCCTGCCGAGCCTGATCTCGTTTCATGGCCTGTTTGACAGTCATTCCGAGCTCGACCTTGTTTTGTTTGGTCTTGAACTTTGCAAAAGAGAGGGGAATTAAGCAATTCAAATCTGCCTGTCGTTAAGCCTGGCTATGACGACTGTGAATCCAAGTGTTTATATATACATCGGTATGTCTGTCAATCAATCAGTATACATGTATGTGCAAAAATCGGAAGGAAAAGAAGGCCAAAACCATCGTCCCAGACTAATCGCGTACCCTCTCTCTCTCCATGGTACACGCATGTATCCGACTATCCGTATCGGCAGATGAGCGTAGTCCAGCGCACGCCCTCCGGTGCTCATCGTCGTCGTGCTCACAGCCGATCATCGATCACGACGTGACCTTAGCGCGGGTGCACGGGGCCAAGTGCACGCGGTGCGACGACGAGGACGAGTGCGTGTCCCGCTCGACGAGCGCGCGCAGGCGGAGGAACTCGTCGACGGAGCAAGGGAGGCGCAGGGGACCGGACGAGTGGTAGCCGTAGGTGTCCCGTGCCGCCTCCAGCAGCCGGCGGAAGAGCGGGTGGTAGAGGTAGGCGATGGGGATGACGAACCGCCGCTGGTCCTCGTCGACCATCACCGCCAGCCACCCCTTCTTCACCTTCCCCTTCTTCTCCTCGCCCTGCATCGCCGGCGGTCCAGCTGCAGCCGAGCTCTCGCCGTGCTTGCTGCTTGATGCTGCTCTCGCCCCGGTGCCGCAGAGTTGGGCTAGCTAGAGCCAAGAGAGGGGTGTGTGGTGCGATATGTTTCGTGGCAGCTGCGGTGGTTCTTATAGGACTTGTGTCTCGGCGTGCGTGCGTGAGAGCCTGAGAAGTTTGGAGCCGCCAGTGCGCCGCGCACTCGTGTGCAAACGTACGTCCTATGGTACGGAACCCGGCATCGCCCTGTCCTTCAATTCGGCCTTCCCTGTTGGGTTGGGTTGAGACTTGTGTGGGGCAGATGATGGAAGATTTGTGCGTCGCTGACACGTCGGTCAGCCGGAATAAACATGCTAAGAGCTTCTTAATTTGATTTGTCTAGCGGGCGGCCGCGTGCTCGTTTGCAGTGTTTAACATACTCTCTATTCCAACACTTTTTTGGACCAATTTATCCTCCCACCAAATCCTAAATTACAAAACATGCCACCCTTTTTCTTTTCGTGTCATCCTCGGTTGATTTATTCCTACGGTGGAGTTTCTAATCCGTACGCTGGAGAGTTCATGCACGTTGAAAAGTAGAAGTAGATCGGAACTCGGTCAAAGAAAATAGACTACTGATTTATCTGGTTTAGACTTTCCTACAACGTCTATCCTCGCTCTCGACCCCGGTTTCCTATATATACAGGTGAGATCGGAGGAGGCAAGATCAAAAAATATTGGCGACCTAAGAATCTGAGATCGAGCCGACGAGATCAAAAATACAGTATCAGTGACACCCGCACGATTATTCCAGCGACCGCCTATTGTCGTCTGATCGCACTTCTCCGTGCATATCATGTGGTTGACGCCGACGCAAGCTTGACATCACTCCGTTCTTTTCCGCGCCGCCAAAGCTAGCGTTAGCTGGCAGCTGTGATGACTATATGGCTGCGGCCGACGACGACCCGACGCAGCAGGTAAGAGGGACCACATGAGGTGTTCGTGCTGGGGTCGCTGGTGATGTCCTGAACTCCTAATTTGTTATCAACCCAGAAGGGCTGATGGTGCTCTTCAACGGCAGCGTGGAAATTCCCTTACCCAGCAGCAGCTTGTGCAGATGATGGCGCCCAGGCTCGCCACTCTCGGTCATGGCGCGCGTTCATGCTACTCCTACTCAGCTCTGCTGGTGCCGGCGTGATAGTAGACAAGGTCGTGCGACGGGCGGCAAGAGGATCCCATTGCTTGGCATGAGATAAGATCCCAGCGCCATCTCCCTTCGGCCACGGCCGAAACAACATCGGCCATGTCTCTCGGCTAGAGCCACGCTAGCTGCATCTTGAGTCTAGACAACCGCACCATCTTCGTCTCTGTTGGGAGTAGCCCCGGCTAGATACGGTCGCTCCTACCGCCATAAAACATAAGAAGAGTGGCATGAGCGAGTAAACATGCCTTAGTGAATGGCACCTGCCGTTCAGTGGCCACGCGCACTACTACGACGACAGGCGACCTCGGTGGTGGGTCAGTACCCACGTGGTCCACGGCGAGGAGAGCTACCACAACCACGAGCACCTTTTCTTATGCGACGTCCCGGAGGCCCAAAGCGGCGCCACGCCGGAGCCAGCGTCGAAGGTGGCCAAGAGAGGCCGACGCTCCTAGAGCCCTCTGGCTAAAGCCCATGTATGGTCACACGCTTCTCTGCACGAGCGTCGGTGGCGTGTTCTTGTGCCTGGTCGAGCGCCCTCTGCGTTTTATGTGGTTTACTGAATTAGGTCGTGCGAAGTCCCACGGCTGCAGTCTTGTGTTAAACCATCGTAAACATACAACCCGACGAAACCAAACCTTCTAAACCGCTGATTTTAAGACTGGTTTTGAGAACCTCTTCAAACCCGGCTAAACCGGCGATGCCCACTCTTTATTTACAATCATGAATGGTTTTTTCAGCAAATATCTTCTGCTGAAGCTGGTTGTTAGCTAGCTCGTGTATTACTCAGGTTTCTGCCGCGTTTTCTCTTTCTTTGGCTACTATGTTTTCACCTATGCACTATTTGACTATGAAGTGATTCAAGAACTATCAAAGCAACTTTTGGCGAATGTTGTATTTCTAAAGTATTGCCATGGTTTTCTATATATATGCCAACAAATATTGGAAATAATTGATTGTGTATGGCACTAGGGAAATTGGTAGTAAAACAATATTTTGCATCGTAGTGGTCTCTTTACATGAAACTGATAGCGTCTTATATTATTCTTGCTAAATGATTCTATGAATTTATAGATTCCTACTTAGGTGGAAGATATAATTTGTTTATCCACAAGTAATAGAGCTCATGATTATATTGTTTTGATGGTAAAACATTCCTTTCAGTTCAATTTACTTTGTGCTTCTCCGCGATTACAGCTCGTGATTAATTAGATTTATTTTTTTCCGTTGCAACGCACGGGCATTTTTACTAGTATTAAGAAAATTTTACTGGTTGGCATGCGCTGGCACGCTTTTTCTTTCCTAAACGTACATGCAATGAGTAGGCCAGCTAGATATTGTAGATCTATTTCAAAAAACTATAACTTTTAAACCGTGTATCGGAACGATGATTCGTTTTCACATTTAGAATCGTCGTGACAAGATCTTTAAAACTAGATCTCGTTTGCATATATTTTGACAAAAAAATAAAATAAGAAGCAACTTTGGTGCCCTACAAAGCAACCAAGGTGAGCAACTAAGCAATTTTGGTACGCGGCGAAAAAAATTATGTCGGGCATTGTCAACACTAGAGTTACACACGAAGGTACTAAAGTTATTATGTCGGACACCAAGAATGTACCGCAAGCACCGAAGTTGCTCTGTCCGGCAGCAAAGTTGATCCGCCGGGTTCCGAAGTTGCTCTGATGGGCAGCAAAGTTGCTCCGTCGGGTTTCAAAGTTGCTTCGTGTGGTTCCGGTGGCTTCATAATAGTGGTACCGGCGGCTGCTCCCCCTCCTTGGCTGCTTCGGCACAGGCGGCTGCTCCCCGAAATCATGAGCACCAAATTTGTTCTAACATACACCATAATTGCATCGGTAGGCATCAAAGTTGCGCTATTAGGCACCGAAGTTGCTCTTTTAGACACCAGAATTGTGCCGGCAAGCAACAAAGTTGTTCTGACACCCAGCGTTGCTCTTTAGGGCACCATCAGTTGCGCTGTAAGGCAACAAAATTGTCCCTTCATGCACGAAAGTTGCTATGTCGGAAAACAGAATGGCGTCATCATGCACCAAAGAACAAAAGTTGCTCGGTCGCGCATGATAGTTCCTGTGTTGGCACCAAATTTGCTCTGTCGCATTAAAGTTGTGCCGCCAGGCACCAAAGTTGCTTCGTCGCAACGATGGACACCAAAATTGTTGTCGGGCACCAAAGTTGTGCTTTCGTGTACCAAAAAGTGTACATGTTCGTTGCACACAAAAGTTGCTTTGCAGCACACCAAAGTTGTTTTGCCACAAAACAAAGTTGCTCTGTCGCGCATCAAAGTTGCTCGTTAAAAAAATTTGTCAGAACATATGAAAATGTGGTCTAGTTTCAAAGCTCTCGTCGTGAGGATTCTAGAAGTGAAAACGAATTGTAATTTCGCTGCACGATTTAAAAGTACAGCTTTTTGAAAAAAAAACACGTGATATCAGCTAGACTACAGCTGAACGCATGGAATTGTTCCTGTAGTGCGCCCGCCCAAAACTTTGGTTTGGCACGCGTCCGCTCGGAAGAATTCAGGTCTTTTATAGGTTGTTTGATTTACAGAAACATGTCCTATAGAAAGTAATTCTATAGGAATCTTATAGTGCAAAATCTATAGAAAAAATATCAGGTCAGACCTCGTGAAAAATTCTATGCTACAATTAAACATACTTCATGTTCATATATGATTCAAATATGTATGACATTCCAATTCTATGCATTTTTCTATTCTTATACCTTTTCTATTTTATGAATCAAAGGAGCCCTAAGGTGCCAGCATCGTGGCCATAGTACCTAAAAAATAACCGTTTAGCTAAACTATTTCAAAATATAAACCTTCAGCAATATTATTTCAAAAAGTAACCCTTTCTTCGGGTAGCACTTGCGTATGAGCATGGTAGCACCTAGTTGCAGATTTCTGTGGTGCAACATGTCCAAACAATATGTAAGCGCCGTTGCTCGGGGTGTTATATTGGAATTTAAATTAATATAAAGAAAGACTTACTTCTAATGAGAGGCCTTACTCATAGGCTTTGCCCCCTCTAAAATAGGGTTTCCTTGTTTATATAGACTTTAGTAACACATCTTGTCTGTGAGATCAAAAAAATTTGATCCAAGGGCTCCGGGGACCACGAAAGGGTGTTTGCTTGTGGCAACCTGTGGTTGGATGGTTAGGAGGGTAGTGGCACCTCCAGCCCACCAGAGTTTAAATTCCAGATTTGACACTTTGGTGTCTCATAAAGGCGGAATATTTTTCAGTGGGAGGCGACATTTTCGTCGACAGCGAGGCGCCTGTGGTGACTTCGTCAATCTTAAGACCCGTCGGATCAGTTCTTCGATGCAATAACTTGAAGGTGTTCATAGGGTAGGGTGTGCGTGTGTTCATAGGGGTGAGTGTGTGTATGTATGAGCAACTTTGATTATACTGTGTTTCTTAAAAAAGAAATCTACAAGATCCACGAAAGGAAAAGAGAGTCGCACTATCAGGAATCGCAATCTTCTACTATATCATGGAGTAGAAAAATCATGGTTTCTTGCGCCCGTATTTCTGACTGAATGCACCGAGGCAGACGTTCGTTCGATCCTCTAGCCAGCCACGTACATAGCCCAGCCCAGAAAAGAAACTAAGAAAGAAGCGAGCGCACCAGCTGAAGAAGCTTCCATTACAGATCGGCGAGGCCGGCGACCGTGCAAGCAAAGCGTGCCCGGCTCGACCGAAAGCTACTGCTGCAGCACAGCACAAGAGTCCATCCATCCATCCATGTCTTCCGTACCACGACAACGGGGAAAAGGCACGCGCGCGTCCGGCTTTCCTTTTCCGAGGGATTCGGGAGGCGATTCGCTGATCTCGGGCACCGCCGCCCAGCCCAGTGGAGCACCTTGTGCTTTGTTTGGCGGCCCCAACTTGCACTGTGTTTGGCATATCATCTATTCATCTCGGCCACGGGTCGCGTCCACCGGCGGCCAACCGGCCGGCGAGCATGCCGAGTCCTGTCCATATCTGTATTGATCTTCTTTAGCTCGATGGGCATCTCATCCTGCCTCGTCTCATAGCAGGCTAGGACCAGTGAACAGCGACGGCCACCAACGGCGAGCCGATCGCCCAAGCTTTTGGAAGGAATATTATTTGCCGCTCATGTATGGTTATCATGGTGATACGGACAATGGTGGCTTGTTCTCGAACAGTATCGATTGTGGGTTCGTTGCGTGCTTCCCCGTGGCTCCGATCTATTCAGCTATCATCACGGACAATCATCATTCTCGGCCACGCAGCGTCTTTCTCCCAGAGAAACCACTAATAAGTCGTGGGTTCCTTCGGAACACGATAATTCGATGCAGGAATTCAATCTACACTATATAAGGCCACGAGTCGTCTACGTCTAGCACGGTGACCGAGACATGTCGTCGCCTGCCGCATGCAGGTTCAGACATTCAGTGCATGGCCCCGGATCCACACCTCATTTGACGGAGAAGGATGGGACGGTAGCCGTGCTCCGCCGGGCAGCAGATTCTGTGGTGGAATGCTGAATGCATTCTTTCGCTTGCAAGCTTGTGGCAGCACCTAGCACGTACTCGCTATGACGCGACCGACGCCGGCCCAACGCGCTCGCTTGCTCTAGATTTCGCTGACGCCCTGAATTTGACTACCGCTTGTGTTCCTACTGGCCTTGAAGATTGCACGGGACTTGTATCTTATCTAGTTGCCGCTCACTTGATTTGCTGCTCACTTGAAGTTGAGTCGATCGTGGCGTTTCTTGCATGACGGTATTTGGACAGTTGGTCTTGGAAAGAGAAGTCACTAGATCTTTGTTGACAAAGGGGGTAAATTATTATCGTAGAATAGCAATTACACTTAGCCTTTTCACAAATCAAATGTCCAAAAGACGGATGCACATCTTTACTATTAAATGGGAGTTGGTCGTTTGACACTCAACGCATTTGATGGTCGTCATTAAAACAATCCGGACCCTCTAATCTATTCTCCTTATCTCAGCTTCGTCCGATCAAGTCGCACCCAAAATATCTCCACGCACAAATTAATTATGGTATAAAAATCAGTCACGATATCTCAGACTTCTACATCCAATCAAGTCAGACGGTCAACGCTGAATAATTATGGTAACATCAATTACTCTCTATGGCATGAGAAGATATTTTCTATTTAAGACTTGGTTCTCCTCAATCACGTACAAAATAACTAGGCAAGTCGCGAATTGCAAGATGTGCTCCAGGAAGACACTTTCCTATTGCAAGGTACCTTCCTTCATTTCCTTCCAATGATCTTCTCCTAATTATGTTTCCCTGCCACCGATAGGTGAAATTTAGCGATTGAGATTATAATACCCACCGAGAAGAAAAGGACAAGCCATCGTGACTTTCTCGGTTCCTCCCATGGATCCCTAGATCAGGTCTGGTCACCGCCACACCTTTCATCTCGCCCCCAGCGCATGGAATCCGAGCTAGAGCCCCACAACGACCGCCATCGGGAATCCACCGCGCTCAATCGGGGAAGTTCATCATGCTCCTGCTGCTCGCCATCCCAGACCTACCCGAGTGCGCTGCCCATCCTCTGGATCGTCGCGCTGGTCCGGCGGCACTACGCCTCTCTGGGCGCTGGTTTGCTGCGATGGTAGCGGCGCCACCAACGACGAGCACCTTGACCAGCTGCTCATCACGGGGATAAATTCGTTGAACCGCCTCCTAGAGAAGCCGCTGGCCCGGCGGCGGCGGGGTGCCGAGGTCTACCCACTCCTCTACCTTCGACTGGTGCGGCAGCTCGAGCACCTTGCCGATCGCTCATCGATCTCACTTTTACGTCGCAGGTAATTCTTGTCAACGGTTGGATCCTCTTTTACGTCCAATTTACGAGCGCTCATCGATCTCACTTTTATCTCCTCTCTCGTCGTCATGTGCAGCTCCATACCAGCCATCTCCAGATCTCCTCCACCACTTGTGATGAGGTAAGCTTGATTTATGTTTGCTTCTGTTCAAGATTTTCCTGAATAATCATGATTTTGACTGCTTACAAGACTGCGTAGGCCCTGCTAAATATTGAAGAGGTGTATGTCCCAGCCATCGACAATCCCTCTGCGTACAAGGTATTTGAAAAAATGCCTATGCCAAGTTGATCATGCTAAAACGCTCCGCCATTATGGCAGAAATTCATTATGCAATCATTTATATTATAGTGCAGTCTTTGTATTCATATGTACTTTTTGTGAGTTATCCCCTTTCCATTACGGTTCCCAAATTTGTTTATATTCGACTGAATTCTTCTATTGGCAGTCGAACAGTTGCATTTGCATATCATGGAGACAACAATACACTCAGAGTCATGTGGGATGTGGGTGGCGGCGTGAGTGTGCAGCGGTGCCATAAGCATATATTCGCGACATCATTTGAAATATAGTCTCCAAATGCAGATCAATCCCATGGCACTGTCTCCTTCTCATGCATGCTTCTAGAGGCTAGCAATTGTGCGCCGATTCCCCCTCTCCTTAGAATGGCGCTTCAATGAGAAATACGATAGCGGCCGCAGCGGCGACGCCATCATTGATGAATGAACTTCTCTTTTAATTGGCGATGCAACACACAAGGATCCTCCCTCTGACCATTATACAAATGATGATCAATGTCTTTACCAACATGAGTATGGGCAAGGTAGCCGTCTCCTTCAAAAGCACACCATCGAGAACACATGCACCATCAATGGCTTGTTCCTGCACATCCTGAATTCCTGACTAAGCAAATGTGTATATAATACTAACTTTAAGTAGCTGAATTAGGTTGACATGAAGGGACTGATAATGGATCAGCAAGAAGTGGTCGGGCAAGATGTCTTGATATCTGGTGAGGTAAAATTGTGTACTTGTACTACTTTTGATATGTCTGCCGATGAACTTATCTCATCAGCATTTACTTCATAATCATGCTCATTTTTTTTTCACCTAGATGAGCTCAGCTTGCACAGTCCTCGCCTATATCCCAATTCAGAGCCAGGACATAAAGAAACTTCTGATCCTCTTGCTTGTAGTTGATTTCAGCCTTTTTAAGTTGTCCAGATAAATGGAATAAACAGTTGAATATTTTGTTCTGAATTGTTCTGCTATTGTAGACTTCTTCCTTCTAGAATTAGATTCTCTCGCTGAAAGGTACTTAGTTGAATTGGTGAATACATAACAACTGATTGCATCTGGTTGTACATATAAGCTCATTTTCTATAAATATTATTTGCAAAATTATATTGGAAATTACTACAGAGGGCTTAGATAATGATATCGGGAATATTATTTGACTGCTAGGATTCCGTAAGTGATATCATTTAGACAGAAAGACAGACATGCAGTTTCATAATGATGCCATGTAGTGAATTTGTCCTCTTTACTGATTGGCTCCATCTTACAGGCTGCACGCAAATGCTATAATTTCATATTTTTAAGGGACTACTTCCATTTGCGAAATTTAGCATGGTTGATATTACTGATCTCTGCAGAAATTTGTTTGAATTTATGATCACTATTCCCACCGTTAATTTGGTCTCATAGTATACATGTGCGATTGGTTAGGAATGGCAGTACTTTAATAATTGTGATTGCTCATATGGTTTGCTGCTAGCTAGCTACCTATTCCAAAGAGAGATAAATCTATGCAATGTAATTAAATTTTCTATAAATTTTCGGGGAATTATGTGGCAACGACTGCATCTCGGGACAATTTAATATCCGTAGGAGTTGGAGGGAGGACAGAGCATGCAATTCTTCAGGGAGCACAACAGTATTTTCAGTCCTGAAGCAGCAACTCTTGCAATGACGGGAGACTAACACAACTTGTTGCGCGGACAATCAAGTTTTTTTTGTTCAGGATAAAATATATGAAGTGCTAATTATCATCACTCCGTGCATTACTGCAATTTTAGCACATGATTATTACAACCTGAAAATATGTGTTGCACTTCCAAAACGCATGACATGCCTGCAGCAGGCAATTCACTAAATTGAAAGAGTTAACAAAGTGTATGGTTTTGGCTGAACTTCAATTACTGGTTGGCTTTCAATTCTGAATTTCCGTTCTGTTCAGATATAGTTTGATGATATTTTGGCAATTTCATCACGGAAATGGGCATCATTGAGGAAAATGAACTTCGAATGGAGGCAAGATTCTGTCGACCGGGAGGCCATGCTGTCCAAATTCAGTAAACGGCAAATGAAAAGAAGGAATTGTATTGATCAAAGTTCTTTACTTTTTTAGATTTAGCTGGGACAAACTGGTAGAACCTAATACCTATTTTTCTGCTCTAAAGTCTATTATAATTTATCTAATCCTCTCTAAATTAATTTTTTTATTTGCTCTATGTTTGACAGTCATTTGAGTAACTGAGCATCTGGAATAACCGAATAGCAAAAACAGATCCAACATCCTTTCAATATGAGAACAGAGGTGAATAACAAAATCTTTGGCTGTGGTTTTATTTTTTAGTCCGCAAGTTGGTAGTATAGTAGATTCAGTACTGGTATACTATTATTGATATATTGGATGATGCATGAATCGTTTTATAATAGAAAAGAAGACGTGATAGAGAACACCAGTTTTTCGAACAATACAAGAAATGCTTATTTCAGGATGAGAAAATTAATTCTTTTATTTCTCGCATGGATTGATGAATTGCGCTTCCATGTAGTGAATGATGAAATCTTCCCTGGATGGCGTGGATTGATGAATTGATTTATGTATGTGTCAACACATGTTTCATAATAAGCTTTCTGCGTGTGGTGATGGATGTGATACCCTTGTGCAACCCATTTGCACCGATTATTTGCTCGCATTTCCATGTTTTTGTTATGTATTTCACACACTAATCTACTAATGGTCCCGTCGCTTTTATTTTTCGACATATTTGATTCATGGAACAAGGATTTTATTGTGTCTTGCATTTTTTTTACCCAACCAATTATCCTTACAAGGATATGTGAATCTGTATGAGAAGAGAACATCATATATATATTCACAAGCACGACCCAAATTTGACTATGTAGTAAAATAAAAGGAATAGACATTGAGGTCGTAATTGGCAAAACCTACGCAAGCAACTGTATCCATCTTTTTATGTGCATTATTTTAAATGTGCGGGAGAGAAGAAATTTGAAAAGGGTGAGATGATAGTCATCCAGACGTAGGGCGATAATGGTCGCAACAGAGCCATAATGCAAGTACTCACTGTGTCCCAAAATATAAGGCATGTTTTTTCTGCACGCAGGACTACGAACGCAAATATGTACCAAAATATATGTTAGAATGTTTAAGTTGAATTTGTGGATTCGTCTTGCAAAACTCTTTCATTTCATATATATATTTGTATAAATTTTGTGGACATTATAAGCACAAATTATAGTAAAATTAGCAAATGGTTGACCGGTTGACCAGTGAATTTTAAGAGCGAACCTTATGTTGAGATGGAGTATTATGCTTCCCCGTCCCAAAAAAGCTTCCTCCGTCCCAAAAATGACTTAGATTTGTCTAAACTTGCACAAATCCAAATCAGTTATTCTTGGATGGAGGAATTAATTAAAAATATTTTGACCAATGTATCATGTCTAAATCTATCATACCGTAGCAACGCACGGGCATTCAACTAGTAGAAAATAAAAAGCGAGAAGAACAAAAAAAATCTCACCGTTAAAATATAGCATAGCTCTTTTCAACAGTTTGGATTTTGGAAAGTTTGGCTAATGCATCAAACTAATATGGTATCAAAGCCACGACGCCGAACCCAGAGCATATCGCCGTCGCTTCATCTCCGCTGCGTTTTCATGGCGACTCCTCGCCACAATCCATCGAGTCGACCGGCTCCAAGTCAAGCTCCTCGAGGATCTCCAATTCATCTCTGAATTTTGGCGGCGCGAGCTCCTCTTCGTCGTCATCCTCCAGGCCGTTCAACTTTGCCCCGCTGATCACCGTCCGCCTTACGCCCGACAACTACCTCTTTTGGAAAGCACAGGTCATCCCTGTCCTTTGAAGCCACCTCTTGACGGGGTTCATCGATGGGACGCTCCCTTGTCCGTCTGATACTATGACGAATCCTGTTATTGGCCCCTCCAAGGATTTACAATCCCGACACTACGGGAGAATTGCTGTACGCCGACGGCCAGGCGATGTGCCGACGGCCAAATGTCGGGGCCGTCGGCACAGTAGCCTCCGGAGCGCGGCGACGAGGATGACCGTCGGCGTTAAATTGGCCGTCGGTACAGGCTGGATGTGCCGACGGTCACCGTCGGCACAGTTCTGGCCGTCGACACAATATTTTTTTTCCTTTTTTTTCCACTACAGACCTGTGCCGACGGTTTAACCGTCGGCATAGCTTTTTCCTATTTCTCCATGACAGTCTTCAAAAAAGCATAACTAAATCATTCTAACTGAGAAAAATAAGTATAATACTAGTAAAAGTGCCCGTGCGTTGCAACGGGAGTAAAACAATCTGCATTCACGATGGCTAGAAAATAAGTTCTTTTTTGTAGGTCGCAATGTTTCGCAGAAACCAGCAAGTTTCGGTTCGAGAGAAGCTATCATGATCTCATAATTGCCATTTTATTCATCTCAAGAGGGTTTAGATTGAGCCGACCTCAACAACTTGTGTTTTGCTTAACTATAAGAAAGAATGTTTCAGTCCTATTGGTAACATAGTAGTTTTTATACAGTTAAGTATTTTTAAAATTTAAAACCATATCTTAAGTCACATATTTTAATATTTTAATTATAAACATAATAGTTTCACACAGAGAAATGCACTATTACTAACCAAAGAGATGAAAATGAGACTAAATCAAATGTCATGTCACGTTAACTGAAAGGACCGCAATGCATATATATTATCCAACTTCTTTTTATTAAGTCTCGTCTTCATCTTATTGCAAACTAAATGTATGCAACAAATCTAGCTTTACAACATTGTGAACCTACCAGCGCCGCTTTTACCAGTGTATTAGAAAAGTAAAAATAATTTGGATCGTGAAATTCAAGGACAATGCTATACTTTGCCTGATGAGTGCAACGCATGAGTGACCTGCAACAAAGTCAAACCATATATGCGGCCGGCAGGTGAACGCCTGCTATGCAATATACCGCCACCATTATTTGGATTTTGGATTGCCAGCCTCGATCTGTTTCAAACAATAATGTGCCTACACTTCCATTGCATGAACCATCATGGTGTAAAATCATCTGCTGGAATAAGAAGAGATGCTCGACTGTTTCCTGATAACTTAGAAAGAATTCAAAGTAAGCCTGCGATATGTTCTATGAAAATAGCTAGAGGTGCAGGTTTGGATCACGTACGTACCAGATTTTTTTTAGGTCAAATTCACAGCGGAACATATGTCGATAATATCATTAAGAAAAGTCACGTTCCGAGAAGACCAACATGATGAACGGGCACCTATGATTTCTAGCAGTAATCCTGTACTACGGAAACTGTCGCTGCTTCTGGCAGCCCCATAACTATGTGCGTGTTTTCACACGTCCAAAACTGTCATCTGTAGGACTGTAGATCGCTGCCAACAATCGGAGGATTCAGGATGCCATGAAGTACACCGATGGATATTATGTCGCTCTCAGCGACCTGCGAAAGCTTTCCGCATGTAAGTCGACGGTATGATATGCAATCGTGCTGATGCCCGATCGACCCAGCAGCCGCGTCGCCAGACTCCTGCCGGTACCGGGACGCTAGATTCGGCGATAGCCGGACAACACAATGACGTACCTAGGGCGACTCGAGGTGCCAGAAACGGACGATGATTCTGTTCGTGTGCAAACTCCTGATCCACATATGTCACATTGATTGGCTGGGTTGGGCAAAGGTTACGAAGAAAAATAATAGAGGGGGCTACAAAGAAAATCTCACGAATCTTTCCGTTCCGTTCGGGACGGAGCTAGGCCACGAGCCCATCGTATAGGAAGACTCCGATCCGCTTCCTATAGGTATGCAGCTGTTTCTTCTTTTCATATCTGGACGGACTTGACGGATCTCGATCAAATTTCGTTTACGCGTGCCAAACGAAAAGTATCTTAACTGGGGTATGACTCACCGGTGGCATAGTGGGTAATATTGTGTCAACTTCAAGGGTAGTTCTCATGACATACCAAACCAAACCGAACGACGGAAACACTTTTGCTTTTATTATTAGGTATAGATATCAAATTTTGCAGAAAAACAAGATCTATCATAGAAAAATATCAAAAATGGAATATTTCGAATACCAAAATAAATTTTCTTAGAAATGAGCTATAATGTTCGAGGTTTCATGGCTTTCAAACACGCCAAAAATGAAAAATGGTCGCTCGTGGGTCGGATTAGAAATCCACGTCGTATTGCTTACCATCCTAGGGCCCACACACGTGCCAAATATGACCTCGTTTCGAAAAATTATGCCATGCCGAGGCCGTTTCCCACCTCATTTCCCCTGAAATCCATAGAACCCCGGACGTGATAGCTCTTTTCGTGAAGGTTTTCCAAAATAATTGCCACATCCCAGTTTTGACAAACGGAATAGTTACTATGACATATAAAATGACACCACGCGGCTCAGTGGGATTTTTTTGACTTCGTTCAAATTGCCATCTGGCCAAAACAGCCCCCCCCCCCCAGGACATGCGGTATCGCCGTACCGGGCGTGCGGGTGCACCCATTCGCGAAAAAACTAAACGGACAAAAATTAGCACATATAATGATGCGTCGTAGAGCTAAAAACATTTTTCCCGGAATTTCTGGAGCGACAGATAGTTGAGCCCTAGTTTAAATCCGGTCAGTTTCCAGCGGATTCGGCGGGACACCGCCGGAAGCCGCATGGGTTCTCAAATAGCTAACGCGTGTACATGTCATGTGATAGGTGGTGCATAGGTGGTCTACTATCATCACACGGAGGTTTCACGTCATACAAAAATGCGTCCCATGTAGCTGCTTCACAAATAAAAACCGTTTTGGCACGTTAAAAATGAAACGATGGTCGTCCGTGGATCGGATTAGAAATCCGCACCCGGGGTCTTGCTTCCCATCCTAGGGCCCACACACATGCCAAATATGACCTCGTTTCGGGAAACTATGCCATGCTGAGGCCGTTTCCCACCTCATTTCCCCTAAAATCCATAGAACTCCGGACGTGATAGTCCTTTTCGTGAAGGGTTTTCCAAAATAATTGTCGTATCCCAGTTTTGACAAACGGAATAGTTACTATGACATATAAAATGACGCCATGCGGCTCCGTGGGATTTTTTTGACTTCGTTCAAATTGCCATCTGGCCAAAACAGGGCCACCGGGACATGCGGTATCGCCGTACTGGGCGTGCGGGTGCACCCATTCGCGAACAAACTAAACGGACAAAAATTAGCACATATAATGATGTGTCGAAGAAGTAAAAACACTTTTTCCGGAATTTCTAGAGTGACGGATAGTTGAGCCCTAGTTCAAATCCGGTCAGTTTCCAGCGGATTCGGCGGGACACCGCCGGAAGCCGCATGGGTTCTCAAATAGCTAACGCATGTACATGCCATGTGATAGGTGGTGCCTAGGTGGTCTACTATCATCGCACGGAGGTTTCACGTCATACTAAAATGCGCCACATGTAGCTGCTTCACAAATAAAAACCGTTTTGGCACGCTAAAAATGAAACGAAGGTCGCCCGTGGGTCGGATTAGAAATCCGCACCCGGGGTCTTGCTTCCCATCCTAGGGCCCACACACGTGCCAAATATGACCTCGTTTCGGGAAACTATGCCATGCTGAGGCCGTTTCCCACCTCATTTCCCCTGAAATCCATAGAACTCCGGACGTGATAGCCCTTTTCGTGAAGGTTTTTTCAAGATAATTGTCGTATCTCAGTTTTGACAAACGGAATAGTTACCATGACATATAAAATGATGCCACGCGGCTCCGTGGGATTTTTTGACTTCGTTCAAATTGCCATCTGGCCAAAACAGGGCCACCGGGACATGCGGTATCGCCGTACCGGGCGTGCGGGTGCACCCATTCGCGAACAAACTAAACGGACAAAAATTAGCACATATAATGATGCGTCGTAGAACTAAAAACACTTTTTTCCGGAATTTCTGGAGTGACGGATAGTTGAGGCCCAGTTCAAATCCGGTCAGTTTCCAGCGGATTCGGCGGGACACCGCCGGAAGCCGCATGGGTTCTCAAATAGCTAACACGTGTACATGCCATGTGATAGGTGGTGCGTAGGTGGTCTACTATCATCGCACGGAGGTTTCACGTCATACTAAAATGCGCCCCATGTAGCTGCTTCACAAATACAAACCGTTTGGGCACGCTAAAAATGAAAAGATGGTTTTCCGTTGGCCAGATTAGAAATCCGCGTCCGAGGTCTTGCTTCCCATCCTAGGGCCAACACATGTGCCAAATATGACCTCATTTCGGCAAAATATGTCATGCCGAGGCCGTTTCCCACCTCATTTCCCATAAAGTCAACCAGATTTAAACTAGAGGTACTTGATCTATTGCTCATGATTTTTGGGTAAATTAAATTGTAGGTTCAAAATATGATATGGATGTCATATTTGTATTCCTCTCATTTTTCTGATCAATTTAGACATATTATTTGCCAAATTCGTATTTACTGATATTAATTATTCCATATTAAATAAAAAGACAAAAATGAAATCATTTAATTGTTTTTCAAATTCTATATTATTATTATTTATATATATTCATTGTTGTTTACTTAAGTAATTGTTTAGAATTCAAAAATATAGAGATGTGGCAGCACGGTCAAAGGGTTAATATGATTGATATGCAAGTATTAACAACAAGGGCGTCATTTCTTTCATGGAAGCTCATCTGAAGAGAACCAAGAAGTTAAGCGTGCTGGGGTGGGAGTAGTGTGAGGATGGGTGACCAACTGGGAAGTTTGCAATTTGACCTAATATTAGGTGTACTAAGTGTAAGTGTGATTGTGAAAGATTAACAAGTAAAAAAGAATAAGAAGAAAATTGGAAAAAAAATATATTTTTTAAAAAAACATAATTTGAATTTTTTTTCAATTTTTTTTTGAAAATTTTGAAATACTATGCCGACGGTATAACCGTCGGCACAATAATATGTGCCGACGGCCAGTCTGTACCGACGGTGATCGGGCAGTCCCCGACCAGAACTATGCCGACGACGCTACGCCGACGGTCACCGTCGGCACAGCCTATGCCGACGGCCTTCTTTGCTGTGCCGACGACTGGCAGCCGTCGGCAGACTGGAGCTCTCCCGTAGTGCGAGTACACGTCATGGCACCAACAAGACGCTGCAATTCTCTCTGCAATCATATCCACTTCCACCGAGTCTATCCAGGGCATCATCCTGTTCGCCACTACTGCCTACGACGCTTGGTCTACTCTTGAGGGGAGTTTTGCGTCACAATCAACTGCGCGTCTGTCCAGGGCATCATCCTGTTCGCCACTACTGCCTACGAGGTTGAACTAGGCCTGGAGATACCGATGATCGATCCTCGAATAAGTAAAGTATCGCGCGACAAAGGGAATCGGTATCGTATGTTAATGATTCTTCAGGTCCCGCTATTGGTTATTGATCAGAGAGGTGTCTCGATCATGTCTGCATAGTTCGCTAACCGTAGGGTGACACACTTAAGGTTCGATGTTGTTTAAGTAGATATGGAATATGAGATGGAGACCAAATATTGTTCGGAGTCTCGGATGGGATCCAGGACATCATGAGGAGGTTCGGAATGGTCCGGAGAATAACATTCACATAAGGAAAGTTATTTTCCGGGGTTCGGAACAGTTCGGGAATTTTTCGGTGGAATACCGGAGGGTTTCTAGAAGGTTCCGGAGGTCCCACCACGACCCCGGGAGGGGCCACCTAAGCCGAGGTGGTGCAGCCCAGCCCTAATGGGCCAGGCACACCAAGCCTCAAAAGCCCAGGCTGGCAAAACCCCTAGGGTTTAGGGGAAACCCTAAAGGGGGGAGACTTGGGAGGCAAGTTCCCCCTCTCCCTTGTGCGCCAGCCCTTGGGCTTGGAGGGGCCAAGGTTGCCCTGGCCGACCCTCCCCTATATAAAGAGGGGAGGGGCAGGGGCGCAGCCCACCCTTTCTCTCCAACCCTAGCCGCCACCTCTCCTCCTCTTCATACTTCCTGCGCCGGCTTGGTGAAGCCCACCACCACCATGTCGTCGTGTTGTTGTGATTCCGAAGGGATCTACTACCTCCGCTGCCCGCTGGAACAGGGAGAGAAAGGTCTTCATCGACTCCGTACGTGTGGCCGAGTACGGAAGTGCTGCCGGATCGCAACACCGGAAGGATCGTCTTCATCAATCACGAGATCGGATCTCGTAAAGTCTTTGGATCTTCGAGTGTTAGTTCTCATCTATCTCTTTGCACATATCTCATAGATTAGATCTTGACTTTTCCATAGATTGTATCTTGTTTTTTTTTGTCTTTGCGGTAGAATTTTTTGTCTTCTATGCTACGAACCCAACAGTCTTGCCTTCATACGCATCAACAAAATGGTACTGCTGAACGAAAACATCGCCACATAGTTGAGACGGGTTTAACTCTTCTCGCCCAAGCTTCGGCCCCTACCGTTTTTGGAGTGACGCATTCTCGACTGCATGTTTCCTCATCAATAAACTCCCAAGTCGAGTTATCTCTCCATACAAACTCCACTAGAACGCCTCCTTGATGAGGTTCCCGACTATACCTTCTTCAAAGTGTTTGGTTGTGATTGTTGGCTGCACGTTCGCCCATACAATAAACGTAAACTTGAGTTTCGATCCAAAAAGTGTGTCTTACTCGGTTATAGCTGTTTACACAAAGGTTACAAGTGTCTCCGTATTCCAACCAATAAAGTCTATATTTCTCGAGATGTCGTGTTTGATGAGGATGTGTTTCCTTTTTCACAACTACCATCAAATTCTCCTCCATCTACATCTTCTACACTTCTTCACGTCGACCAATTTGATGATGTTGCAAATACACCTTTGCTCTTAGTTAACCAACCATGGTGTAGGAAAAGGAAGAGTTGCAAGGCTAGAACTACTTGATGATCAGGCAGAGGTGGTTGATCACGTCAATCAGCCTCCGAACAGCGATCACAACGATCGTGAGCATGTACAGCTACAGTGCCATGCAGAAGAGGCCGTGGATGGCTTTATCACGCCTATACACCAGTAGAAATCAAGGCTTTCGTCCAGGCCTTTTGTCCTAGCCCAGTCTGGAGCCGAGACAAATGGCCTGGCCACGTCGTCCCGAAACCAGCTGGAAGGTACAGGGCCTTTTGTCCCGGTCCGTGAGGATTATTTTGTCGCGGTTTGTGCCATGGGCCGGGACAAAAGGGCTTGAGGCTTTCTGCGGCCTGCTGGCACCCCTTTTGTCCCGGTTTGAGCCACAAACCGGGACAGAAGGTCCAGGCCTATATATACACAGCCAGCCGCCACCTCCCTATTTTTCCTTGGTGGTGAAAGGTGGAGGTTTATGCTAGCTCTTTTTTTCTTCATATGCACAAGAGGTGTTTGATGAAATGTTTGTGAGGATGCCACTTGATTTTATTTGATAATATTTCTCCTCTTTTGATCCCAATTAAAGGTTAGCAACTATTTTCTCGTATACTTCTGCACAATAATTATTTTAACATGGTGATTGCATTTGATACATAATTGTACTTATGGTGCAGATGAGTCATCCATGGATGTAGGGTAACTGATGCAATCCTGCTTTCAGAGAGGGCGTGAAATCTTTCCTGCTTGTGGCCGAGGTCAACAAGTCGAAGCAAGGTTTTATTTGTTGTCCATGTCTGAAATGTAAGAATGAGAAAGATTACTCTTGCTCAAGAGACATTCATAGCCACTTGCTTCGGCACAGATTCATGTCCTACTATAATGTTTGGACCAAGCACGGAGAAGAAGGGGTTATGATGGAAGACGGCGACGAAGAAGAAGATATCGATGACACATACCGATCTATGTTCCCTGAATACGATGATACCAAAATGGAAGACAATGAAGAAGAAGGAGGTGAAGAACGGGCACCAGATGAGCCTGGTGATGATGATCTTCGTCGGGCCATTTTTGATGCACGGAGAGACTGTGGCACAGATAAGGAGAGGTTGCAGTTCGACAAGATGTTAGAGGACCACCAAAAATTGTTGTACCCAGGTTATGAAGATGGGCAGAGAAAGCTGGGTAGCATATTGGAATTGCTGAAATGGAACGCAGAGGCCGGTGTGGCTGACTCGGGATTTGAAAAATTGCTGATAATATTAAAGAAGTTGCTTCCAAGAAAGAGCGAATTGCCCACCAGTACGTATGAAGCAAAGAAGTTTGTCTGCTCTCTAGGATTAGATATGCAGAAGATACATGCATGCATTAATGACTGTATCCTCTATCGCGGTGAGAAGTACGAGAATTTAAATAAATGACCGATATGCGGTGCATTTCGGTATAAGATCAGAATATAAAGGGAATAGTAAATATGAAGGAGAAAAAAATTCCAGAACCTAAAGTCTCATGACTGCCATGTGCTTATGACACAATTGCTTCCAGTTGCATTGAGGGGACTTCTACCAGAAAATGTTCAACTAACCATTGTGAAGATATGTGCATTTCTCAACGCAATTTCTAAAAAGGTAATGGATCCAGAAACTTTGTCAGAGTTACAGGTTGATGTGGTCGAATGTCTTGTCAGCTTCGAGTTGTTGTTCCCAGCATCCTTCTTCAATATTATGACGCACCTCCTCGTTCACCTAGTTGAAGAGATTAGAATTCTCGGTCCTGTATTTCTACACAATATGTTCCCCTGTCGAACCTGCGCTGTGCCCTGAGGTCAGCGAAGAACCGTCGGTGTTGTCGACGTCGCTGGGGAAATGCGCCCTCCACTGGCGCATCAACTCCTCGTCGTGCTCGGCGATGGCGGTCCGGCGCTGCACCTGGCGGTGGCGGTGACGGTCCTCGTCGTTGACGAGGCACGGCTCTGGCGCGAGGAACTCATGTCGCGATTTGATGTCCAGGAAGTTCATGTCGCGCCGTGGCCGCCGAAATCGCCACACGACCGCATCGTAGGCATGCGCCGCCAGCTCCGGCGTGTTGTACGTGCCGAGGGTGAGGCGGAAGCCACCGGCGCGCATCTCGGCGTAGAACCTACCGTTCGGACGCGCTCGGACTCCACAAAAACCGGATGACCTGCGGCGGCGCGGCGGCATCCGGAGGCGAATGAGCGGTGGTGGCGGCGAAGCGTGGCGCGGGGAAGCGGCAGGTGAAGTTTCCGTGGCGGTTGGTTGCGCGCGCACGTGGCGATTTATAGCGCGCGCGAAGCAACGCGGTAAGTTTGACGACACGTGGCACGGGGAAGCGGCAGTGCATGACACGTGGAAGCGGCGGCTACACGTGGCATTGGGAAGCGACACGTGGCACGACGACGACAGCGGGCCAGTAGAAAAGAAACAGAAAAGGGAGTTGATCCATGGCCTTTTCATCCAACGGCTCCAGACCGTTGGATGAAAATGGCCGGATCCGCTGGATGGAAAGTCAACGGATCAGCCTCACCCCCCTTTTTTCGCGGGTGGTGGCACGACCCGTGACAAGAGGCCCCCCTCCTTTTGGCGCGGGTGGTGGCACGACCCGCGACAAAAGGGGTCTTCTTATAAAAGCCTCCGCGCATCGCGGGGCGAGGCATGACCCGCGACCTGGAGATCCGCCGCCGCCCTCTGCCGCCAGGCTGCCGAAATCCGTCGCCGCTGCCCTCTGCCGCCGCCACCCTCTGCCGCCGCCGCCACCCTCTGCAGCGCCGCCACCTCGGGCCGCCCTCTGCCGCCACCTCGGGCTGCTGTGTCTGCCGCCGCCTCGGGCCGCCGTCTTCCTCCGCCGCCCCACGCCACGCTCTCTTCCGCGCCCTCTGCCGCGCCGCCGCCTCGGGCCGCCGTGTCTGCCGCCGCCTCGGGCCAGCGTCTGCCTCCGTCGCCCCACGCCTCGGGCCACTATCTGCCTCTGCAGGTAGTACCGCCGCCGGCCGCCGACGCCCCCCGCCCCTTAGTTTTTTGGGATTTCTATTTGCGTGCCCCTGGTTCGTTAGTTGTACTCAGTTTTCCCCAGTCCCTTAGTTTTTCCCCAGTTTTCCCCTCCTCTAGTTTGAAACACCCACAAGTGCTGGAACGGCCGGTAGCCGTCAGGTCAGAGGCCTTGACCATTAGTCTGACCGGGTGGGGCCGCACAGGGGCAGCTCCTCCCTGACCGTCTCGTGCTGACGGGTAGGGTCAGGAGACACGTCGGAGCAGCCATCCATCTAGCGCTGACGTGTGGGCCGTTTTATGTCATGATTTTATACGCGTTGCTGCCAATGACAAATGGGGCCGCTCTATAGGGCTGCCGCAGTCAATGACCAGTGGGGTCGTATATTTTTCAGGAAAAGACATATATTGCCGCTCTGTGGGGCTGCTGCAGCCAATGACCAGTGGGGTCGTCTATTTATTTAGAGAAAATCATATATTGCCGCTCTGTGGAGCCTCCGCAGCCAATGACCAGTGGGGTCGTATATTTTTCAGGAAAAGACATATATTGCCGCTCTGTGGGGCTGCCGCAGCCAATGACCAGTTGACATAGGCATCCCCAATGGGCCTGCCAAAGATAGTACCCTGGGTTTACTGAAGGCCCACGACCCGAAGAATATGAAGATTCGGAAGCCCAAGTTTATATTAAGGAAAGTTAGAATTGTAATAGAGGTGGTGTTTGTAATCTTGCGGGATGAGTTGTAAACCTTCCTGGACTCTGTAACTTGTACAACACGAATCCCTCGGCTCCACCTCCTATATAAGGGGGAGTCGAGGGACAAAGAAAGTATCGAATCATTGTCTCCAAAACCCTAGTTTTCATAATCGTCGAGTACTTTTCGGCCGAAACCTTCGAGATCTACTTACCTTCTACTTTCAACTAAACCCTAGTCTACAACCCGTGGGCATTGACAAGTTAATCCCTTGTCAACTGGCGCCGTCTGTGGGGACTAGAGGCGTAAGGATCTGATCTCGATGGCACGTTCAAGATCGTCGACTTCATCAACTGCAAGCAATGCAATGGATCGAGGTAAACAGATCGCAACTGGTCTTGTCGATTTTGTGCCTCACCCACCCTCCCGTTTGGATGCATATGCGTATCTGGCGGAGCCTATGGAGATGACGTTCGGAAGATTCCACTTTCGAGTCGAGAAAGAGGGAACGTATCGTCTCGAAGTTCCGATCTCATCGGGATTTTCGGCGGTCGATTCCGATTTTTCAAGCTCAACATCATCCATCGAGTCAGGTGAAGAGGAGACTTCATCGCCACGCTTCATCAGCACCAGGGCAAGCGAAAAGCTCGCCAAAATCTTCAGCGACATTTCCTTCGAGTCATCTGCGGACTCCTATATAAGCGATGGCTCGAGCAGTGTCGACAGCTTCAACTTCATCGACAAATCCACTACAGTGGGCAAGTTCTTCACCAATATTCATGATGGTGTCACCAAACCCAGCATAGATCTGAATGCAAAATATCATCAGATTTATGTCATCGGAGAGCCAAGCCATGATCAGGAGGAAACATCGGAGGCTTTCGACGATTTGGGAAATCCATACGTTGATCCCTCTGATTTGCGACGTGGCCTAGGCAACAAATATATCGGGTCACAGCCACGAGATAGAGTTCAACTTCCACAAGCAGCATGGGATAGAGCCGCAAGAGCTATGGATGGCTCAGAACCAATGGCTACCACAGCCACGCCAGAAGAGTTACAAGCATATCAATATAGGCTTGCACGAGCTGCAAGGGAATTGGAAAAATAGACAGCTGCTTTAAACAGAAGAAGGGAGACAGCCTCTGCATCAAGTAGGCGAAGGGCAGAGCTGAGTCGACAATCTAGAACTTCGGGTGATAGCCACAGGGAAGCTCGGAACAGAGCAAGATCAAGGTTACAAAACGTACCTGAAGGAGAAAGAGAGCACTTGGTTCAAAACCTCGACATGTCTTTTATGTCGATAGACACGAGAGGGAACATCATCCCTAAGACACCAGAAGCTGGGTATATAGCGACACAAGCTTTCATCCTCGCATCTAGGCCACCCCCAGGAGACCCAAGGGAGGCATTGTATAACATGGCAATGGCAGGAGTTGGAGCCATGGGAACGGCGTTTGCATCAACACCTCCCGAAGGAGCAGCAAGGGAAAATAGTCCACGACCTGCGACGGCAACAACAGCAGCTCCCGAAGAACCAAGTGGAGCAAGGGACACGGCAGCACAAGCAAGGGTTGACAGAGCGCGACAAAGTAGAAGGGAACATCGGCACTCCCCAGAGCTAAACGACGAGGATATGTGCGGTTTGCCATGCTTCACGAGAAGAGTCCGAAAAACTCGAGTCCCTTCGGGATTCAAGTTGCCTGATAACTTCAAGAAATTCGATGGCCGTCAAGATCCAGATGATTGGCTAGTTGATTATCTCGAGACAGGGAAGCTCATAGGAGGAACCGGAGCAACAGCTATGCAAAGCATCCAGGTGCAAAAGGGCTTGAGGCTTTCTGCGGCCTGCTGGCACCCCTTTTGTCCCGGTTTGAGCCACAAACCGGGACAGAAGGTCCAGGCCTATATATACACAGCCAGCCGCCACCTCCCTATTTTTCCTTGGTGGTGAAAGGTGGAGGTTTATGCTAGCTCTTTTTTTCTTCATATGCACAAGAGGTGTTTGATGAAATGTTTGTGAGGATGCCACTTGATTTTATTTGATAATATTTCTCCTCTTTTGATCCCAATTAAAGGTTAGCAACTATTTTCTCGTATACTTCTGCACAATAATTATTTTAACATGGTGATTGCATTTGATACATAATTGTACTTATGGTGCAGATGAGTCATCCATGGATGTAGGGTAACTGATGCAATCCTGCTTTCAGAGAGGGCGTGAAATCTTTCCTGCTTGTGGCCGAGGTCAACAAGTCGAAGCAAGGTTTTATTTGTTGTCCATGTCTGAAATGTAAGAATGAGAAAGATTACTCTTGCTCAAGAGACATTCATAGCCACTTGCTTCGGCACAGATTCATGTCCTACTATAATGTTTGGACCAAGCACGGAGAAGAAGGGGTTATGATGGAAGACGGCGACGAAGAAGAAGATATCGATGACACATACCGATCTATGTTCCCTGAATACGATGATACCAAAATGGAAGACAATGAAGAAGAAGGAGGTGAAGAACGGGCACCAGATGAGCCTGGTGATGATGATCTTCGTCGGGCCATTTTTGATGCACGGAGAGACTGTGGCACAGATAAGGAGAGGTTGCAGTTCGACAAGATGTTAGAGGACCACCAAAAATTGTTGTACCCAGGTTATGAAGATGGGCAGAGAAAGCTGGGTAGCATATTGGAATTGCTGAAATGGAACGCAGAGGCCGGTGTGGCTGACTCGGGATTTGAAAAATTGCTGATAATATTAAAGAAGTTGCTTCCAAGAAAGAGCGAATTGCCCACCAGTACGTATGAAGCAAAGAAGTTTGTCTGCTCTCTAGGATTAGATATGCAGAAGATACATGCATGCATTAATGACTGTATCCTCTATCGCGGTGAGAAGTACGAGAATTTAAATAAATGACCGATATGCGGTGCATTTCGGTATAAGATCAGAATATAAAGGGAATAGTAAATATGAAGGAGAAAAAAATTCCAGAACCTAAAGTCTCATGACTGCCATGTGCTTATGACACAATTGCTTCCAGTTGCATTGAGGGGACTTCTACCAGAAAATGTTCAACTAACCATTGTGAAGATATGTGCATTTCTCAACGCAATTTCTAAAAAGGTAATGGATCCAGAAACTTTGTCAGAGTTACAGGTTGATGTGGTCGAATGTCTTGTCAGCTTCGAGTTGTTGTTCCCAGCATCCTTCTTCAATATTATGACGCACCTCCTCGTTCACCTAGTTGAAGAGATTAGAATTCTCGGTCCTGTATTTCTACACAATATGTTCCCCTGTCGAACCTGCGCTGTGCCCTGAGGTCAGCGAAGAACCGTCGGTGTTGTCGACGTCGCTGGGGAAATGCGCCCTCCACTGGCGCATCAACTCCTCGTCGTGCTCGGCGATGGCGGTCCGGCGCTGCACCTGGCGGTGGCGGTGACGGTCCTCGTCGTTGACGAGGCACGGCTCTGGCGCGAGGAACTCATGTCGCGATTTGATGTCCAGGAAGTTCATGTCGCGCCGTGGCCGCCGAAATCGCCACACGACCGCATCGTAGGCATGCGCCGCCAGCTCCGGCGTGTTGTACGTGCCGAGGGTGAGGCGGAAGCCACCGGCGCGCATCTCGGCGTAGAACCTACCGTTCGGACGCGCTCGGACTCCACAAAAACCGGATGACCTGCGGCGGCGCGGCGGCATCCGGAGGCGAATGAGCGGTGGTGGCGGCGGCGTGGCGCGGGGAAGCGGCGGTGAAGTTTCCGTGGCGGTTGGTTGCGCGCGCACGTGGCGATTTATAGCGCGCGCGAGCAACGCGGTAAGTTTGACGACACGTGGCACGGGGAAGCGGCAGTGCATGACACGTGGAAGCGGCGGCTACACGTGGCATTGGGAAGCGACACGTGGCACGACGACGACAGCGGGCCAGTAGAAAAGAAACAGAAAAGGGAGTTGATCCATGGCCTTTTCATCCAACGGCTCCAGACCGTTGGATGAAAATGGCCGGATCCGCTGGATGGAAAGTCAACGGATCAGCCTCACCCCCCTTTTTTCGCGGGTGGTGGCACGACCCGTGACAAGAGGCCCCCCTCCTTTTGGCGCGGGTGGTGGCACGACCCGCGACAAAAGGGGTCTGCTTATAAAAGCCTCCGCGCATCGCGGGGCGAGGCATGACCCGCGACACGGAGATCCGCCGCCGCCCTCTCGCCGCTGGGCTGCCGAAATCCATCGCCGCTGCCCTCTGCCGCCGCCACCCTCTGCCGCCGCCGCCACCCTCTGCAGCGCCGCCACCACGGGCCGCACTCTGCCGCCACCTCGGGCTGCTGTGTCTGCCGCCGCCTCGGGCCCCCGTCTTCCTCCGCCGCCCCACGCCACGATCTCTTCCGCGCCCTCTGCCGCGCCGCCGCCTCGGGCCGCCGTGTCTGCCGCCGCCTCGGGCCAGCGTACGCCTCCGTCGCCCCACGCCTCGGGCCACTATCTCGCCTCTGCAGGTAGTACCGCCGCCGGCCGCCGACGCCCCGCCCTTAGTTTTTTGGGATTTCTATTTGCGTGCCCCTGGTTCGTTAGTTGTACTCAGTTTTCCCAGTCCCTTAGTTTTTCCCCGCTTTTCCCCTCCTCTAGTTTGAAACACCCACAAGTGCTGGAACGGCCGGTAGCCGTCAGGTCAGAGGCCTTGACCATTAGTCTGACCGGGTGGGGCCGCACAGGGGCAGCTCCTCCCTGACCGTCTCGTGCTGACGGGTAGGGTCAGGAGACACGTCGGAGCAGCCATCCATCTAGCGCTGACGTGTGGGCCGTTTTATGTCATGATTTTATACGCGTTGCTGCCAATGACAAATGGGGCCGCTCTATAGGGCTGCCGCAGTCAATGACCAGTGGGGTCGTATATTTTTCAGGAAAAGACATATATTGCCGCTCTGTGGGGCTGCTGCAGCCAATGACCAGTGGGGTCGTCTATTTATTTAGAGAAAATCATATATTGCCGCTCTGTGGAGCCTCCGCAGCCAATGACCAGTGGGGTCGTATATTTTTCAGGAAAAGACATATATTGCCGCTCTGTGGGGCTGCCGCAGCCAATGACCAGTTGACATAGGCATCCCCAATGGGCCTGCCAAAGATAGTACCCTGGGTTTACTGAAGGCCCACGACCCGAAGAATATGAAGATTCGGAAGCCCAAGTTTATATTAAGGAAAGTTAGAATTGTAATAGAGGTGGTGTTTGTAATCTTGCGGGATGAGTTGTAAACCTTCCTGGACTCTGTAACTTGTACAACACGAATCCCTCGGCTCCACCTCCTATATAAGGGGGAGTCGAGGGACAAAGAAAGTATCGAATCATTGTCTCCAAAACCCTAGTTTTCATAATCGTCGAGTACTTTTCGGCCGAAACCTTCGAGATCTACTTACCTTCTACTTTCAACTAAACCCTAGTCTACAACCCGTGGGCATTGACAAGTTAATCCCTTGTCAACTGGCGCCGTCTGTGGGGACTAGAGGCGTAAGGATCTGATCTCGATGGCACGTTCAAGATCGTCGACTTCATCAACTGCAAGCAATGCAATGGATAGAGGTAAACAGATCGCAACTGGTCTTGTCGATTTTGTGCCTCACCCACCCTCCCGTTTGGATGCATATGCGTATCTGGTGGAGCCTATGGAGATGACGTTCGGAAGATTCCACTTTCGAGTCGAGAAAGAGGGAACGTATCGTCTCGAAGTTCCGATCTCGTCGGGATTTTCGGCGGTCGATTCCGATTTTTCAAGCTCAACATCATCCATCGAGTCAGGTGAAGAGGAGACTTCATCGCCACGCTTCATCAGCACCAGGGCAAGCGAAAAGCTCGCCAAAATCTTCAGCGACATTTCCTTCGAGTCATCTGCGGACTCCTATATAAGCGATGGCTCGGCGGTGTCGACGACTTCAACTTCATCGACAAATCCACTACAGTGGGCAAGTTCTTCACCAATATTCATGATGGTGTCACCAAACCCAGCATAGATCTGAATGCAAAATATCATCAGATTTATGTCATCGGAGAGCCAAGCCATGATCAGGAGGAAACATCGGAGGCTTTCGACGATTTGGGAAATCCATACGTTGATCCCTCTGATTTGCGACGTGGCCTAGGCAACAAATATATCGGGTCACAGCCACGAGATAGAGTTCAACTTCCACAAGCAGCATGGGATAGAGCCGCAAGAGCTATGGATGGCTCAGAACCAATGGCTACCACAGCCACGCCAGAAGAGTTACAAGCATATCAATATAGGCTTGCACGAGCTGCAAGGGAATTGGAAAAATAGACAGCTGCTTTAAACAGAAGAAGGGAGACAGCCTCTGCATCAAGTAGGCGAAGGGCAGAGCTGAGTCGACAATCTAGAACTTCGGGTGATAGCCACAGGGAAGCTCGGAACAGAGCAAGATCAAGGTTACAAAACGTACCTGAAGGAGAAAGAGAGCACTTGGTTCAAAACCTCGACATGTCTTTTATGTCGATAGACACGAGAGGGAACATCATCCCTAAGACACCAGAAGCTGGGTATATAGCGACACAAGCTTTCATCCTCGCATCTAGGCCACCCCCAGGAGACCCAAGGGAGGCATTGTATAACATGGCAATGGCAGGAGTTGGAGCCATGGGAACGGCGTTTGCATCAACACCTCCCGAAGGAGCAGCAAGGGAAAATAGTCCACGACCTGCGACGGCAACAACAGCAGCTCCCGAAGAACCAAGTGGAGCAAGGGACACGGCAGCACAAGCAAGGGTTGACAGAGCGCGACAAAGTAGAAGGGAACATCGGCACTCCCCAGAGCTAAACGACGAGGATATGTGCGGTTTGCCATGCTTCACGAGAAGAGTCCGAAAAACTCGAGTCCCTTCGGGATTCAAGTTGCCTGATAACTTCAAGAAATTCGATGGCCGTCAAGATCCAGATGATTGGCTAGTTGATTATCTCGAGACAGGGAAGCTCATAGGAGGAACCAGAGCAACAGCTATGCAAAGCATCCAGGTGCATTTGAGTGGAGCCACGCGATCGTGGATAAAGAAACTTCCTCCAGGATCTATCGACAGCTGGGATAGTTTCGAGGACGTGTTCGTCAAGAACTTCCGGTCCACATGCAAAAAACCTGCGTCATTAGAGGAACTGAGGGCGTGCCGACAAAATCCAGACGAGCCAATGAGAAAGTATATCCAAAGGTGGAATATCATCAAAAATTCGGCAGAAAACATATCTGACGAGAGAGCAATAGATGCGTTCGTCACAGGAATCAGGCATGGAGATTTTGTCGAGGACTTGGGGAGGACCAATCCAAAGATAGTATCCGTACTAATGGAAATAGCAAACAGATGGGCAGATGGAGAAGATGCTGTTCACAACAAACGGCATCGGTCGCCAGAGGAAGACCGCGGTCGAAATTATCAACCAAGGCGACGATTTTCTCGACAGTACTCGAGCTATGATGCTCCAGGACAAATCTCGGCTGGCTTCCGAGCAAGCGCCGGAGGAAACAACAAAGAAGATTACCAGAGAAGCAATGAGCAACGAGGTGACAATAGAGACGACTCTCGAAATAATAGGAAAAATAGCGGGCCAAGGTTCCAGAGGCCTTTCGTGTCTCCCGAAGAGATGATGAACGGGCCGTGTCAGATGCATTTTTTCCTCGATAGCAATGGAAAAAGACAGTCAGGACACCTCACTACAAGAAAAGTTCTGATAGGCAACGTCCCAAAATCGTCCGCTAAGGGGTGTTTTTCGTCGCCTATGGGCCTAACCCGACGATATGGGTTCTGTTGTCGAAACTGCGTCAGGCAAAGTCCTACCACGTTTTTTTCGGTCCGTCGCGCTTGGGCGCCCTTCCGCCACGGAAAATCGGACCGTTGCCCAAGTGTTTCCGGGAGCCCGTTGACTGCTGACGTCATGCAAACTGACACGTGGCAGACGCCGTTAACTGGCAATTAACGGCGTTAACCGCTGAAACCCCGTGGTAGATGGTAGGCCCACACGAGGCCTGCCAACCGTCTTAAGCGGGCTGGCCCATTAAGTTTGCGGGCCGGGCCAGCTGACTTAGTTTGACCAGTCAACTATATAGCTGGGCTGGTCCATTAGTTACGTGGGCCGGGCCTAACCTCTAAGGTTGACTGGTCAAAAGATTAATGGGCCGGCCCAGTAAGCATGTGGGCCGGGCCGAATGCACTCGTTTGACCGGTCAACAGGCAAAAGGGCCGGCCCACAAAACATGTGGGACCCACTTTCATGTTATCGGGCCGGCCCATTTACCAAGTGGGGTCCACCTTAAAGCAAGTGGGCCGGCCCAAGAAGTTATTGGGCCGGCCCAATTAGCATGTGGGTCCCACTTTCCTGCTATCGGGCCGGCCCATTTAGTACGTGGGGTCCACATAAGATCAAATGGGCCGGCCCACCAAGCCAGCGGGCCGGGCCAAAAGCACAGGTGGGTCCCACTTCCCTGTTAATGGGCCAGCCCATTTAGTATGTGGGGTCCACCATATAGCAAGTGGGCCGGCCCAACAAGATAGTGGGCCGGGCCAAAAACACAGATGGGTCCCACTTTCCAGTTAAAGGGCCGACCCATTTAGTATGTGGGGTCCACCATATAGCAAGTGGGCCGGCCCAACACGCTAGTGGGCCGGGCCAAAAACACAGGTGGGTCCCTCTTTCCTCTTAAAGGGCCGGCCCATTTAGTATGTGGGGTCCACCATGCAGCAAGTGGGCCGGCCCAACAAGATAGTGGGCCGGGCCAAAAACGCAGGTGGGTCCCACTTTCCTCTTAAAGGGCCGGCCCATTTAGTATGTGGGGTCCACCATGCAGCAAGTGGGCCGGCCCAACAAGATAGTGGGCCGGGCCAAAAGCACAGGTGGGTCCCACTTTCCTGTTAAAGGGCCGGCCCATTTAGTACGTAGGGTCCACCACAAAAGCAATTGGCTGGCCCAACTAGTTAGTGGGCCAGCCCAGTAGTGGGTGGGGTCCACCTTAAAGCAAGTGGGCTGGCCCAATTATAGTGTGGGGTCCACCGTAAATCAAGTGGGCTGGCCCAACAAGTAAGTGGGCCAGCCCGTTTAGTTGTTGTTTATATGCCGGCATAATAGGCGCTTTAGGATTTTGCGGGCCGGCACATATGTGATTTCGGTTAATTGGGCCGTTTAAGGGATGGGAATTCGTGTTTTAGATACTGAGAATATTTACGCAGCAATGATTTCTGTCGGATAGCCTCACTTACCACAAGCAACAAAGAAAAAATGCGCAAAAGAACTATAAAAACTAACTAAATATTACATCAGCTGCACGGCTTTGAAAAAATATTACAGAACCCAGAGAAATTGAATGGTAATTAAACCTAGCAATTCAATGAAGCGATCCGGCAATCTTTTAAGTTGTCCATGCAGCACCTATATCTGAAACAAAGACATTACAAGTTAAGACAGCAACAATGGAAAGGCAAAGACACTACAATATTGTTTGCCAAAGAATTTGGAACTCATCATTTCGTCGTTATAACAAGATCATTGTAATGCGCACAATAAGCAAACAAAGAGTGCATGCCGCATACCAACAGCCAATATAACAGAGCATGTTAGAATGAAACAATGAGACTTACTAATGTCGAGTCCCATGCAAACCAACATGTTCAGGGAGTACAAAATTGGCATGAACAACATAGTAGCAGGCTATAAATTTTGTAACAACGACTGAGCAAGATGAAGTTATGATGGCTACATCTACAGAGCAGGGAATGTAAACCAAAAATAGAAGTTACGATGGCAAAAGCTAAAGAGGAGGGAATGTGAACCAACATGTGCCAAGTGCAATTACATCATTTTGGCCGTGAACTAAATAATACTCCTGAACTTATAGTGAAGGGGATGCAAATCAAGATGTTTCGGGATATAAACTTGTAATGAGTAACACATAGAGGATAGTTAATGCTGGAGCTTAGGATGGACCAGATACAGAATATAGTGGGATCACCTGTGAACTTGTATAAGAGGGAATGCAAACCAATATGTTCAGCATTCCATATGTGAGCGTCATGCCAAGTCAGAGAAACAAGTCAATAATGCAGCTTTTGAAGAACAAGATGGCACGCAAAATTATTATCTAGTAGTATGACAAGTTTATTTGTACTACAGGCTAGATAGCAGAGTGATAGCATGCCAAACTAAGTCCTTACTTTGTTAGCTTACAATAAACTAGATACAAAACAATGGCATCACCTGTAGTACAGGGAATGCAAGCCAACATGTGGAGTAAAAAATTGGCGCAAACAACATAGTAGCAGGCCATAAGTTTTGTAACAATGACTGAGCAAGATAAAGTTATGATGGCTAGATCTACAGAGCAGGGAATGTAAACCAAATATAGAAGTTACGATGCCAAAAGCTATAGAGCAGGGAATGTGAACCAACACGTGCAATTACTTAAAATTGGACATGAACTAAATAATAGCAGGATGTTACTATAATACCTATAATTTTTGTAACAACGACTGAGCAAGATAGAAGTTATGATGGCTACATCTACAGAGCAGGGAATTTTTTTAGATTCTCAGGGAGACATTCTCCCCGGTTCCATTTCATGCCGAAAAGAAACCAGTGTCTACAGAGCAGGGAATGCAAACCAAAATGTTCAATCGCTTAAAGTTAGCAATGAACTAGAAAATAGCAAGGTGTTACGGTCATAGCTAGGAATGAACTAAAAGAGCTTCAGACAAACAAGCATCTGAACCCAGAACATGGCGCTAAAACAAGGGACTTACATTAGGAGAAGCACTCTGTGGGAGTCACAACAGATCTTCCTGGGGTTGATAGATCCGGTGATGAAGTACGCTACATGCGCTACTTGGGGTTGGAGAGACGGCTATTACACTTCATGGTTACTCATCTCATCTGCAAAAACGTAACGGCGCGTCGTTAGCACAAACAGGTTCCGCAAGATTAAACAAGAACTTGCAGGCAAGCAATAGAAAAGCGACAGTAGAAGAGTTTAGATCATGCACGGCGCCGGTGAAGCAGATCCGGTTCATGCACAGCGGTGTCGGTGAGCAAGATCCGATGCGGTGCACGACGGATCCGGCGAAGCGGCTCCGGTGGGGTGGACGATACCGCAGCTGAAGCGACTGCGGTAGTGATGTCTATAGGAGCTTCTATTCTTGTAGAAAGTGTTGGGCCTCCAAGAGCAGAGGTTTGTAGAACAGCAGCAAGTTTCCCTTAAGTGGATCACCCAAGGTTTATCGATCTCAGGGAGGAAGAGGTCAAAGATATCCCTCTCAAGCAACCCTGCAACCACAAAGCAAGAAGTCTCTTGTGTCCCCAACACACCTAATAGTTGCACTAGTTTGGCGAAGAGATAGTGAAATACAAGTGGTATGAATATATATGAGCAGTAGCAACGGTGCCAGAAAAGTGCTTGCTGGCGTGTAGTTGATGGTGGTAATATTGCAGCGAGAAACGCAAAGAAACGGTAAACAAGCAGCGATAGCAGTATTTAGGAACAAGGCCTAGGGATCATACTTTCACTAGTGGACACTCTCAACTTTGATCACATAACAGAATAGATAAATGCATACTCTACACTCTCTTGTTGGATGATGAACACCATTGCGTAGGATTACACGAACCCTCAATGCCGGAGTTAACAAGCTCCACAATTCAATGTTCATATTTAAATAACCTTAGAGTGTAAGATAGATCAACACAATCACACCGAGAACTAACATAGCATGCACACTGTCACCATCACACTATGAAGGAGGCATAGATCATATCAATACTAACATAGCAATAGTTAACTTCATAATCTACAAGAGATCACAATCATAATCCACTCCAAGTACTACGCGACGCACACACTGTCACCATTACACCGCGGAGGAGGAATAGAATACTTTAATAACATCACTAGAGTAGCACATAGATAATATTCAACTTGATCACAAAGAGAGAGAGATGAACCACATAGCTACAGCGGAGCCCTCAGCCCCGGGGGTGAATTACTCCCTCCTCATCATGGAGGCAGCGATGGCGGTGAAGATGGCGGTGGAGACGGTGGTGGAGATGGCTCCGGGGGCAATTCCCCGTCCCGGCAGGGTGCCGGAACAGAGACTTCTGTCCCCCGAATTGGACTTTCACGATGGCGGCGGCTCTGGATGGTTTTCTCTGTTTTCGTCGAACTCGTCGGAGGGGCCACAGGGTGCCCAGATGATAGGGGGCACGCCCCCCCTTGGGCCGCGCCGCCCTGTGGGGTGGGGCCCCCCTGGCACCCCTCTGACTTTTCTCCGGTGCTCTGGAAGCTTCCTGGAATTATAAGATCTCTGGAGTTGATTTCGTCCGATTCCGAAAATATTTCCTTACTAGGATTTCTGAAACCAAAAACAGCAGAAAACAGCAACTGGCCTTTCGGCATCTCGTCAATAGGTTAGTTCCGGAAAACGCATAATAATGACATAAAGTGTGAACAAAACATGTCGGTATTGTCATAAAACAAGCATGGAACATCAGAAATTATAGATACGTTGGAGACGTATCAGCATCCCCAAGCTTAGTTTCTGCTCGTCCCGAGCAGGTAAACGATAAAAGATAATTTCTGAGGTGACATGCTACCAACATAATCTTAATCATACTATTGTAAAGCATATGAGATGAATGCAGCGATTCGAAACAATGTAAATGCAATGAGTAAACAATTGAATCATATAGCAAAGACTTTTCATGAATAGTACTTAAAGACAAGCATCAATAAGTCTTGCATAAGAGTTAACTCATAAAGCAATAATTCAAAGTAAAGGCATTGAAGCAACACAAAGGAAGATGAAGTTTCAGCGGTTGCTTTCAACTTGTAACATGCATATCTCATGGATATTGTCAATGCAAAGTAATATAACAAGTGCAATATGCAAATATGTAGGAATCAATGCACAGTTCACACAAGTGTTTGCTTCTCGACTCAACAATAAAAGTAAAAGAATGGTCCTTCAAAGAGGAAAGCATCGATTGCTATATTTGTGCTAGAGCTTTGATTTTGAAAACAAGAAACAATTTTGTCAACGGTAGTAATAAAGCATATGTATCATGTAAATTATATCTTACAAGTTGCAAGCATCATGCATAGTATACTAATAGTGCCCGCACCTTGTCCTAATTAGCTTGGATTACCGGGATTATCATTGCAACGCACATGTTTTAACCAAGTGTCACAAAGGGGTACCTCTATGCCGCCTGTACAAAGGTCTAAGGAGAAAGCTCGCATCGGATTTCTCGCTATTGATTATTCTCAACTTAGACATCCATACCGGGACAACATAGACAACAGATAATGGACTCCTCTTTTATGCATAAGCATGTAGCAACAATTAATTTTCTCATATGAGATTGAGGATATTTGTCCAAAACTGAAACTTCCACCATGGATCATGGCTTTAGTTAGCGGCCCAATGTTCTTCTCTAACATTATGCAATGCTCTAACCATTTTAGTGGTAAATCTCCCTTACTTCAGACAAGACGAACATGCATAGCAACTCACATGATATTCAACAAAGAATAGTTGATGGCGTCCCCAGGAACATGGTTATCGAACAACAAGCAACTTAATAAGAGATAAAGTGCATAAGTACATATTCAATACCACAATAGTTTTTAGGCTATTTGTCCCATGAGCTATATATTGCAAAGATGAAGAATGGAAATTTTAAAGGTAGCACTCAAGCAATTTACTTTGGAATGGCGGAGAAATACCATGTAGTAGGTAGGTATGGTGGACACAAATGGCATAGTGGTTGGCTCAAGGATTTGGATGCATGAGAAGTATTCCCTCTCGATACAAGGCTTAGGCTAGCAAGGTTTATTTGAAACAAACACAAGGATGAACCGGTGCAGCAAAACTCACATAAAAGACATATTATAAACATTATAAGACTCTACACCGTCTTCCCTGTTGTTCAAACTCTTTACTAGAAATTATCTAGACCTTAGAGGGACCAATTATGCAAACCAAATTTTAGCAAGCTCTATGTATTTCTTCATTAATGGGTGCAAAGTATATGATGCAAGACCTTAAACATGAGCACAACAATTGCCAAGTATCACATTATCCAAGACATTTTAGCAATTACTACATGTATCATTTTCCGTTTCCAACCATATAACAATTAACGAAGCAGTTTCAACCCCATGAAAATTAAAAGCTAAGAACACATGTGTTCATATGAACCAGCGGAGCGTGTCTCTCTCCCACACAAGCATTTATTCAAACAAAAACAAAAACAAAAGCACACAGACGCTCCAAGCAAAGTACATAAGATGTGGCCGAATAAAAATATAGTTTCAAGAGAAGGAACCTGATAATTTGTCGATGAAGAAGGGGATGCCTTGGGCATCCCCAGGCTTAGATGCTTGAGTCTTCTTGAAATATGCAGGGATGAACCACCGGGGCATCCCCAAGCTTAGAGCTTTCACTCTCCTTGATCACCTTGTATCATCCTCCTCTCTTGACCCTTGAAAACTTCCTCCACACCAAACTCGAAACAACTCATTAGAGGGTTAGTGCATAATCAAAAACTCACATGTTCAGAGGTGACACAATCATTCTTAACACTTCTGGACATTGCTCAAAGCTACTAGAAGTTAATGGAACAAAGAAATCCACCCCACATAGCAAAAGAGGCAATGCGAAATAAAAGGCAGAATCTGTCAAAACAGAACAGTCCGTAAATATGAATTTTATTGAGGCACCAGACTTGCTCAAATGAAAATGCTCAAATTGAATGAAAGTTTCGTACATATCTGAGGATCACTCACGTAAATTGGCATAATTTTCTGAGTTACTTACAGAAAATTTTGCCCAGATTCGTGACAGCAAAGAAATCTGTTTCTACGCAGTAATCCAAATCTAGTATGAACCTTACTATCAACGACTTTACTTGGCACAACAATGCAATAAAATAAGATAAGGAGAGGTTGCTACAGTAGTAACAACTTCCAAGACAAAAATACAAAATAAAAGTACTGTAGCAAAATAAACACATGGGTTATCTCCCAAGAAGTTCTTTCTTTATAGCCATTAAGATGGGCTCAGCAGTTTTAATGATGCACTCGCAAGAAATAGTAGTTGAAGCAAAATAGAGCATCAAGAAGCAAATTCAAAACAAATTTAAGCCTAATATGCTTCCTATGAAAAGGAATCTTGTAAATAAACAAGTTCATGAAGAGCAAAGTGACAAGCATAGGAAGATAAAACAAGTGTAGCTTCAAAAATTTCAGCACATAGAGAGGTGTTTTAGTAACATGAAAATTTCTACAACCATATTTTCCTCTCTCATAATAACTTTCAGTAGCAACATGAGCAAAATCAACAATATAACTATCACATAAAGCATTCTTATCATGAGTCTCATGAATAAAATTATTACTCTCCACATAAGCATAATCAATTTTATTAGCAATAGTGGGAGCGAATTCAACCAAGTAGCTATCATCAAATATAGGAGGCATATTGTAATCATAATCAAATTTATCCTCCATAACAGGCGGTACTAAAAGACTACTATCATTATAATCATCATAAATAGGAGGCAAAGTATCATCAAAGTAGATTTTCTCCTCAATGCTTGGGGGACTAAAAAGATCATGCTCATCAAAACCAGCTTCCCCAAGCTTAGAATTTTCCATATCATTAGCAACAATGGTGTTCAAAGTGTTCATACTAATATGTTCCATGGGTTTTTTAATTTTTGGATCAAACCATCCATGTCTTAAATCAGGAAATAGAATAAGAAGCTCATTGTTGTCCATTATGCCTTACTAGTGTAAACAAGAAACAAAAAGATGCAATTGCAGGATCTAAAGGAAATAGCTTCGAGCACAAACACAATGGCGCCAGAAAAGTACTGTTACCTGGAACCGGAGTATGAGTGCCTTTTACCTTTCCTCCCCGGCAACGGCGCCAGAAAAGTGCTTGATGTCTACGGGAGCTTCAATTCTTGTAGACAGTGTTGGGCCTCCAAGAGCAGAGGTTTGTAGAACAGCAGCAAGTTTCCCTTAAGTGGATCACCCAAGGTTTATCGATCTCAGGGAGGAAGAGGTCAAAGATATCCCTCTCAAGCAACCCTGCAACCACAAAGCAAGAAGTCTCTTGTGTCCCCAACACACCTAATAGGTGCACTAGTTCGGCGAAGAGATAGTGAAATACAAGTGGTATGAATATATATGAGCAGTAGCAACGGTGCCAGAAAAGTGCTTGCTGGCGTGTAGTTGATGGTGGTAATATTGCAGGCAGTAGAAACGCAGTAAAACAGTAAACAAGCAGCGATAGCAGTATTTAGGAACAAGGCCTAGGGATCATACTTTCACTAGTGGACACTCTCAACTTTGATCACATAACAGAATAGATAAATGCATACTCTACACTCTCTTGTTGGATGATGAACACCATTGCGTAGGATTACACGAACCCTCAATGCCGGAGTTAACAAGCTCCACAATTCAATGTTCATATTTAAATAACCTTAGAGTGTAAGATAGATCAACACAATCACACCGAGAACTAACATAGCATGCACACTGTCACCATCACACTATGAAGGAGGCATAGATCATATCAATACTAACATAGCAATAGTTAACTTCATAATCTACAAGAGATCACAATCATAATCCACTCCAAGTACTACGCGACGCACACACTGTCACCATTACACCGCGGAGGAGGAATAGAATACTTTAATAACATCACTAGAGTAGCACATAGATAATATTCAACTTGATCACAAAGAGAGAGAGATAAACCACATAGCTACAGCGGAGCCCTCAGCCCCGGGGGTGAATTACTCCCTCCTCATCATGGAGGCAGCGATGGCGGTGAAGATGGCGGTGGAGACGGCGGTGGAGATGGCTCCGGGGGCAATTCCCCGTCCCGGCAGGGTGCCGGAACAGAGACTTCTGTCCCCCGAATTGGACTTTCACGATGGCGGCGGCTCTGGATGGTTTTCTCTGTTTTCGTTGAACTCGTTGATGTTTTTAGGTCAGGGATGATTATATAGGCGGAGAGTCGGAGTCGGAGGGGCCACAGGGTGCCCAGATGATAGGGGGGCGCGCCCCCCCTTGGGCCGCGCCGCCCTGTGGGGTGGGGCCCCCCTGGCACCCCTCTGACTTTTCTCCGGTGCTCTGGAAGCTTCCTGGAATTATAAGATCTCTGGAGTTGATTTCGTCCGATTCCGAAAATATTTCCTTACTAGGATTTCTGAAACCAAAAACAGCAGAAAACAGCAACTGGCCTTTCGGCATCTCGTCAATAGGTTAGTTCCGGAAAACGCATAATAATGACATAAAGTGTGAACAAAACATGTCGGTATTGTCATAAAACAAGCATGGAACATCAGAAATTATAGATACGTTGGAGACGTATCAGGTAGACTGCTGGATGAGCATATGGTTTCGAGGTTCGGCGGGGATGATCCGGTCCGGTTGATGACGGCGTCGATGAAGCGGCTCCGTGATACGTCCAATTTGCATCACTATTTTATATCATAATTTGCTGTTATTCATTGATATATTTCATATTGGGACACAATACTTATGTTATTTCATCTATTTTGCATGTTTCATCATTATTGGAGGATCAAGCACCGGAGCCAGGATTCTGCTGGAAAAAGCACCGTCAGAACGCAATATTTCGGAAGATCAACTGTGGAAGGAAATTATACCAAAAATCCTATTTTTCAAGATGACGAAGGAGGCCAGAAGGAGGAGCCAGCTGGACCCAGGGTGGGCCCACACCATAGGGCGGCGCGGCCCATGGCCTGGCCGCGCCACCATGTGGTGTGGGGGCCCCACAGCCCCTTTCGCCTCCTTTTCTTCGCGAAATCCTTCGTCCCGAAAACCTAAGCCACAGAGGGTACCTCGCGAAGAGTTACAGCCGCCTCTGCGGGGCGGAGAACACCAGAGAGAAAAGAGCTCTCCGGCGGGCAGGAATCCGCCGGGGAAATTCCCTCCGGGAGGGGGAAATCGACGCCATCGTCACCGTCATCAAGCTGGAAATTGATGGCGTGTAACTCACACGTTCGTTGGGAACCCCAAGAGGAAGGTATGATGCGCACAGCAGCAAGTTTTCCCTCAGAAAGAAACCAAGGTTTATCGAACCAGGAGGAGCCAAGAAGCACGTTGAAGGTTGATGGCGGCGGGATGTAGTGCGGCGCAACACCAGGGATTCCGGTGCCAACGTGGAACCTGCACAACACAACCAAAGTACTTTGCCCCAACGAAACAGTGAGGTTGTCAATCTCACCGGCTTGCTGTAACAAAGGATTAACCGTATTGTGTGGAAGATGATTGTTTGCAGAAAACAGTAGAACAAGTATTGCAGTAGATTGTATTTCAGTAAAGAGAATTGGACCGGGGTCCGCAGTTCACTAGAGGTGTCTCTCCCATAAGACAAGCAGCATGTTGGGTGAACAAATTACAGTTGGGCAATTGACAAATAAAGAGGGCATGACCATGCACATACATATCATGATGAGTATAGTGAGATTTAATTGGGCATTACGACAAAGTACATAGACCGCCATCCAACTGCATCTATGCCTAAAAAGTCCACCTTCAGGTTATCATCCGAACCCCCTCCAGTATTAAGTTGCAAAGCAACAGACAATTGCATTAAGTATGGTGCGTAATGTAATCAACAACTACATCCTTAGACATCGCATCAATGTTTTATCCCTAGTGGCAACAGCACAACACAACCTTAGAACTTTCATCCTTTGTCCCGGTGTCAATGCAGGCATGAACCCACTATCGAGCATAAGTACTCCCTCTTGGAGTTACAAGCATCTACTTGGCCAGAGCATCTACTAGTAACGGAAAGCATGCAAGATCATAAATAACACGTAGATATAACTTTGATAATCAACATAACAAGTATTCTCTATTCATCGGATCCCAACAAACGCAACATATAGAATTACAGATAGATGATCTTGATCATGTTAGGCAGCTCACAAGATCCGACAATGATAGCACAATGGGGAGAAGACAACCATCTAGCTACTGCTATGGACCCATAGTCCAGGGGTAGACTACTCACACATCACACCGGAAGCGACCATGGCGGCGTAGAGTCCTCCGGGAGATGATTCCCCTCTCCGGCAGGGTGCCGGAGGCGATCTCCTGGATCCCCCGAGATGGGATCGGCGTTGGCGGCGTCTCTGGAAGGTTTTCCATATCGTGGCTCTCGGTACTGGGGGTTTCGTCATGGAGGCTATTTGTAGGCGGAAGGGCAGGTCAAGAGGCAGCACGGGGGCCCCACACCATAGGGCCGCGCGGCCAAGGGGGGGGGGCCACGCCGCCCTAGGGTTTGGTCCCCTCGTGGCCCCTCTTCGTCTCTCCTTCGGACTTCTGGAAGCTTCGTGGAAAAATAGGCCCCTGGGCTTTGATTTTGTCCAATTCCGAGAATATTTCCTTACTAGGATTTCTGAAACCAAAAACAGCAGAAAACAAAGAATCGGCACTTCGGCATCTTGTTAATAGGTTAGTTCCAGAAAATGCACGAATATGACATAAAGTGTGCATAAAACATGTAGATAACATCAATAATGTGGCATGGAACATAAGAAATTATCGATACGTCGGAGACGTATCAGCATCCCCAAGCTTAGTTCTGCTCGTCGAGCGAGGTAAAACGATAACACAGATAATTTCTGGAGTGACATGCCATCATAATCTTGATCATACTATTTGTAAAGCATATGTAGTGAATGCAGCGATCAAAACAATATATATGACATGAGTAAACAAGTGAATCATAAAGCAAAGACTTTTCATGAATAGCACTTCAAGACAAGCATCAATAAGTCTTGCATAAGAGTTAACTCATAAAGCAATAATTCATAGTAAAAGGATTGAAGCAACACAAAAGAAGATTAAGTTTCAGCGGTTGCTTTCAACTTGTAACATGTATATCTCATGGATATTGTCAACATAGAGTAATATAATAAGTGCAATAAGCAAGTATGTAGGAATCAATGCATAGTTCACACAAGTGTTTGCTTCTTGAGGTGGAGAGAAATAGGTGAACTGACTCAACATTGAAAGTAAAAGAATGGTCCTCCATAGAGGAAAAGCATCGATTGCTATATTTGTGCTAGAGCTTTAATTTTGAAAACATGAAACAATTTTGTCAACGGTAGTAATAAAGCATATGCATCATGTAAATTATATCTTATAAGTTGCAAGCCTCATGCATAGTGTACTAATAGTGCCCGCACCTTGTCCTAATTAGCTTGGACTACCGGATCATCACAATGCATTGTTTTTACCAAGTGTCACAAAGGGGTACCTCTATGCCGCCTGTACAAAGGTCTAAGGAGAAAGCTCGCATCGGATTTCTCGCTATTGATTATTCTTCAACTTAGACATCCATACCGGGACAACATAGACAACAGATAATGGACTCCTCTTTTATGCATAAGCATGTAACAACAATTAATAATTTTCTCATTTGAGATTGAGGATATGTGTCCAAAACTGAAACTTCCACCATGGATCATGGCTTTAGTTAGCGGCCCAATGTTCTTCTCTAACATATGCATGCTTAACCATAAGGTGGTAGATCTCTCTTACTTCAGACAAGACGGACATGCATAGCAACTCACATGAAATTCAACAATGAATAGTTGATGGCGTCCCCAGTGAACATGGTTATCGCACAACAAGCAACTTAATAAGAGATAAAGTGCATAATTACATATTCAACACCACAATAGTTTTTAAGCTATTTGTCCCATGAGCTATATATTGCAAAGGTGAATGATGGAATTTTAAAGGTAGCACTCAAGCAATTTACTTTGGAATGGCGGAAAATACCATGTAGTAGGTAGGTATGGTGGACACAAATGGCATAGTGGTTGGCTCAAGTATTTTGGATGCATGAGAAGTATTCCCTCTCGATACAAGGTTTAGGCTAGCAAGGCTTATTTGAAACAAACACAAGGATGAACCGGTGCAGCAAAACTCACATAAAAGACATATTGAAAACATTATAAGACTCTACACCGTCTTCCTTGTTGTTCAAACTCAATACTAGAAATTATCTAGACCTTAGAGAAACCAAATATGCAAACCAAATTTTAGCATGCTCTATGTATTTCTTCATTAATGGGTGCAAAGCATATGATGCAAGAGCTTAATCATGAGCACAACAATTGCCAAGTATCACATTACCCAAGACATTAATAGCAATTACTACATGTATCATTTTCCAATTCCAACCATATAACAATTTAACGAAGGAGAAACTTCGCCATGAATACTATGAGTAGAAACCAAGGACATACTTGTCCATATGCTACAGCGGAGCGTGTCTCTCTCCCATAAAGTGAATGCTAGGATCCATTTTATTCAAACAAAACAAAAAACAAAAACAAACCGACGCTCCAAGAAAAAGCACATAAGATGTGATGGAATAAAAATATAGTTTCAGGGGAGGAACCTGATAATGTTGTCGATGAAGAAGGGGATGCCTTTGGGCATCCCCAAGCTTAGACGCTTGAGTCTTCTTGATATATGCAGGGGTGAACCACCGGGGCATCCCCAAGCTTAGAGCTTTCACTCTCCTTGATCATGTTGCATCATACTCCTCTCTTGATCCTTGAAAACTTCCTCCACACCAAACTCGAAACAACTCATTAGAGGGTTAGTGCACAATATAAATTGACATATTCAGAGGTGACACAATCATTCTTAACACTTCTGGACATTGCATAATGCTACTGGACATTAGTGGATCAAAGAAATTCATCCAACATAGCAAAAGAGGCAATGCGAAATAAAAGACAGAATCTGTCAAAACAGAACAGTTCGTATTGACGAATTTTAAAATGGCACCAGACTTGCTCAGATGAAAATGCTCAAATTGAATGAAAGTTGCGTACATATCTGAGGATCATGCACGTAAATTGGCTTAATTTTCTGAGCTACCTACAGGGAGGTAGACCCAGATTCGTGACAGCAAAGAAATCTGGAACTGTGCAGTAATCCAAATCTAGTACTTACTTTTCTATCAACGGCTTAACTTGGCACAACAAAACACAAAACTAAGATAAGGAGAGGTTGCTACAGTAGTAAACAACTTCCAAGACACAAATATAAAACAAAGTACTGTAGGTAAAAACATGGGTTATCTCCCAAGAAGTTCTTTCTTTATAGCCATTAAGATGGGCTCAGCAGTATCATCAGAACTAACACCAGAAAATTGCTCTCGCATAATAAGATTCAGTAAAGCAGGTTTAATTTCAAAGAATTCTGCTGTAGTAGCAGGTGGAGCAATAGGTGTGCATAAGAAATCATTATTATTTGTGGTTGTGAAGTCACACAACTTAGTATTTTCAGGGTTGGCCATTTTAGCAACAGTGAATAAAGCAAACTAGATAAAGTAAATGCAAGTAAACTAATTTTTTTGTGTTTTTGATATAGCAAACAAGATAGCAAATAAAGTAAAACTAGCAACTAATTTTTTTGTATTTTGATTTAGTGCAGCAAACAAAGTAGTAAATAAAACTAAGCAAGACAAAAACAAAGTAAAGAGATTGAGAAGTGGAGACTCCCCTTGCAGCGTGTCTTGATCTCCCCGGCAACGGCGCCAGAAAATATGCTTGATGGCGTGTAACTCACACGTTCGTTGGGAACCCCAAGAGGAAGGTATGATGCGCACAGCAGCAAGTTTTCCCTCAGAAAGAAACCAAGGTTTATCGAACCAGGAGGAGCCAAGAAGCACGTTGAAGGTTGATGGCGGCGGGATGTAGTGCGGCGCAACACCAGGGATTCCGGCGCCAACGTGGAACCTGCACAACACAACCAAAGTACTTTGCCCCAATGAAATAGTGAGGTTGTCAATCTCACCGGCTTGCTGTAACAAAGGATTAACCGTATTGTGTGGAAGATGATTGTTTGCAGAAAACAGTAGAACAAGTATTGCAGTAGATTGTATTTCAGTAAAGAGAATTGGACCGGGGTCCGCAGTTCACTAGAGGTGTCTCTCCCATAAGACAAGCAGCATGTTGGGTGAACAAATTACAGTTGGGCAATTGACAAATAAAGAGGGCATGACCATGCACATACATATCATGATGAGTATAGTGAGATTTAATTGGGCATTACGACAAAGTACATAGACCGCCATCCAACTGCATCTATGCCTAAAAAGTCCACCTTCAGGTTATCATCCGAACCCCCTCTAGTATTAAGTTGCAAAGCAACAGACAATTGCATTAAGTATGGTGCGTAATGTAATCAACAACTACATCCTTAGACATAGCATCAATGTTTTATCCCTAGTGGCAACAGCACAACACAACCTTAGAACTTTTACATCACATCCCGGTGTCAATGCAGGCATGAACCCACTATCGAGCATAAGTACTCCCTCTTGGAGTTACAAGCATCTACTTGGCCAGAGCATCTACTAGTAACGGAAAGCATGCAAGATCATAAATAACACGTAGATATAACTTTGATAATCAACATAACAAGTATTCTCTATTCATCGGATCCCAACAAACGCAACATATAGAATTACAGATAGATGATCTTGATCATGTTAGGCAGCTCACAAGATCCGACAATGATAGCACAATGGGGAGAAGACAACCATCTAGCTACTGCTATGGACCCATAGTCCAGGGGTAGACTACTCACACATCACACCGGAAGCGACCATGGCGGCGTAGAGTCCTCCGGGAGATGATTCCCCTCTCCGGCAGGGGTGCGGAGGCGATCTCTGGATCCCCGAGATGGGATCGGCGTTGGCGGCGTCTCTGGAAGGTTTTCCGTATCGTGGCTCTCGGTACTGGGGGTTTCGTCACGGAGGCTATTTGTAGGCGGAAGGGCAGGTCAAGAGGCGGCACGGGGGCCCCACACCATAGGGGGGGGGCCGCGCCGCCCTAGGGTTTGGTCCCCTCGTGGCCCCTCTTCGTCTCTCCTTCGGACTTCTGGAAGCTTCGTGGAAAAATAGGCCCCTGGGCTTTGATTTCGTCCAATTCCGAGAATATTTCCTTACTAGGATTTCTGAAACCAAAAACAGCAGAAAACATCAACTGGCACTTCGGCATCTTGTTAATAGGTTAGTTCCAGAAAATGCACGAATATGACATAAAGTGTGCATAAAACATGTAGATAACATCAATAATGTGGCATGGAACATAAGAAATTATCGATACGTCGGAGACGTATCAGACATCATCTCCATCACCATCATCATCATCATCTCCACCATCATCACCGCCGTCTCCACCGCTGGACACCATCACCGCCGTAGCAATTTGGGTTTGATCTTGATTGTTTGATAGGTGAAACTCTCCCGGCATCGATCTCTACTTGTTGTTGATGCTATTGAGTGAAACCATTGAACCAAGTTTATGTTCAGATTGTTATTCATCATCATATCACCTCTGATCATGTTCCATATGATGTCTCGTGAGTAGTTCATTTAGTTCTTGAGGACATGGGTGAAGTCTAAATGTTAGTAGTGAACTATGGTTGAGTAATATTCAATGGTATGATATTTAAGTTGTGGTGTTATTCTTCTAGTGGTGTCATGTAAACGTCGACTACATGACACTTCACCATTTATGGGCCTAGGGGAATGCATCTTGTATTCGTTTGCCAATTGCGAGGTTGCCGGAGTGACAGAAACCTAAACCCCCGTTGGTATATCGATGCAGGAGGGATCGCAGGATCTCAGAGTTTAAGGCTGTGGTTAGATTTATCTTAATTACTTTCTTGTAGTTGCGGATGCTTGCAAGGGGTATAATCACAAGTATGTATTAGTCCTAGGAAGGGCGGTACATTAGCATAGGTTTACCCACACAACACTTATCATAACAATGAAGATTATTTAGCCGTATGTAGCGAAAGCACTAGACTGAAATCCCGTGTGTCCTCGAGAACGTTTGGTCATTATAAGTAAACAAACCGGCTTGTCCTTTGTGCTAAAAAGGATTGGGCCACTCGCTGCAATTGTTACTCTCGCACTTTACTTACTCGTACTTTATTCAACTGTTACATCAAAACCCCCTGAATACTTGTCTGTGAGCATTTACAGTGAATCCTTCATCGAAACTTCTTGTCAACACCTTCTGCTCCTCGTTGGGATCGACATTCTTACTTATCGAAAATACTACGATACACCCCCTATACTTGTGGGTCATCAAGACTATTTTCTGGCACCGTTGCCGGGGAGTGAAGCGCTATTGGTAAGTGGAATTGGTAAGGAAAACCTTTACTGTTTGTGCTGATTTTATTTACACTTTCTGCTGCTATAAGTCATTATGGAGAGATCTTCTCTTCAATTTTTATTTGGGAAATCTACTACTACTGCAACGGTAGTGGATGAGGCGCCAGGTGAGGAAGTGATACCATATAAAATACCTATGAAAATTATTGAACGCGTTATGGATAACCGCTACGAAGGGGATGGAACTGTCCACCCTGGAGATCATTTATTGTTCTTACATGAATTATGCGGTTTATTCAAGTGTGCAGGTATTGCTATGGATGAAGTGAGGAAGAAACTATTCTCTTTATCGATGTCTGGTAAAGCGGCGCATTGGTATAAATTACTGGATAATGGGGATTCTCTTGAATGGAACGATATTGTGCCCCGGTTTTATTCTAAGTTCTATCCTCCAAGTGAAATTCACAAGGATCGGAATCGCATATATAATTTTTGGCCTCATGATGGAGAGAGTATTGCCCAAGCTTGGGGGAGATTGAAGTCTTTAATGCTCAAATGCCCCATTCATGAGCTTCCTGGTAATGTTATTATTGATAATTTCTATGCAAGACTTTATTTTCAAGACAAGACCTTGCTGGATACTTCTTGTTCTGGATCATTTACACGCAACAAAGAAGAGTTTAAAAGGGACCTTCTTGATCGGATCCAAGAAAATGCGAAGGTTGGGAGAACGACAAGGATAGAGAATCAGGTATAATTTATGATTATAAATGCATTGAAGCTTTTATGGATACTGATAAATTTCGTAATATGAGTGCTACATATGGTCTTGATTCTCAAGTTGCTGCAAATCTTTTTAAAGCTTTTGCCTCTCATTATGAATTGCCAAAGAAGAATTTTGATAAGTATCATGAACCGTATAAAGATAAAATTGATTCATCTATTAATAAATGCGTTGTAGTTGAAACTGCTGATCATGTTATTCCTGAAGCTTATATTGAAAAAAACTCCTTTCCCTGCTAAAATGAAGGAGTACTCTGTTATAAATAGTGCGGTTCATAAAAGTGAAAAGAAACCTGTAGAACCTGAAGAACAAATAAAAGTTGAACCTGCTGTTGCAATAGTTAAAGATCTTGTGACTGAAAATGTGGAGGATGGTCATATTATTTTCTGTGAAGATGCTTCTAATATTGTTTCACATCCTAATAAACCCAAACAATCTAGTGTTCCTATGCTATCTGTTAGAATTGGTGATCATTGCTATTATGGATTATGTGATATTGGTGCAAGTGTTAGTGCTATTCCTTATGAGCTTTACACGGAGATTATGCACGAAATTGATTCTTGTGAACTTGAAGATATTGATGTGGTTATTCAGCTGGCTAATAGAGAAACTATTTCTCCAATTGGTATTGTTCGAGATGTGGAAGTTTTATGCGGTAAGATTAAATATCCTGCTGACTTTTTGGTACTTGGTTCTGCTGCTAGTGATTATTGTCCTATTATTTTTGGTAGACCTTTTCTAAATACTTGTGGAGCTATTATAGATTGCAAGAAAGAGAAAATTTTGACTAAATTTGCTGGTGAATCTTATGAGTTTAACTTCTCTAAATTTACCAAAACTCCTTATAAAGCTGATTTGCCTAGTGATGATTTTAAAATGGAGCAGTGTGCATCTATTGTTCTTGTTCCTAACAATCCTTTGCAGCAACATTTGGAGGATAGCGAGAGTGAAGTTTTTAGGAAAGAAAGAGATGAGCTTGAGGAAATTTTTCTTCGCCAACCTATTCTTAAGCATGATTTACCGGTGGAAGATTTGGGTACAACACCGCCACCAAAGGAAGATCCTATTTTTGAATTAAAGCCATTGCCTGATAATCTTAAATATGCTCATATTGATGATAAGAAAATATATCCTGTTATTATTAGTTCTAAGCTTTCAGAGATTGAGGAAGAAAGGTTATTGGAAATATTGAAGAAGCACCGAGGCGCTATTGGCTACACTCTTGATGATTTGAAAGGGATTTCTCCTTCTATTTGCCAACATGCTATTAATATGGAAGATGATGCAAAGCCTGTTGTTGAACATCAGCGTCATCTAATTCCGAAGATGAAGGAAGTGGTAAGGAATGAGGTATTAAGACTTCTTGAAGCTGGTATTATATATCCTATTGCTGATAGTAGATGGGTTAGTCCTGTGCATTGCGTTCCCAAGAAAGGAGGAATGACTGTTGTGCCTAACGATAATGATGAGCTCATCCCTCAAAGAGTAGTTGTAGGGTATAGAATGTGCATTGATTTTCGAAAAGTTAATAAAGTTACTAAGAAAGATCATTACCCTTTACCATTTATTGATCAAATGCTAGAAAGATTGTCTAAAAATACTCATTTTTGTTTTCTTGATGGTTATTAAGGTTTTCACAAATTGCTGTTAAAGCTAAAGATCAAGAGAAAACCACTTTCACTTGTCCCTATGGAACTTATGCTTATAGACGTATGCCTTTTGGTTTATGTAATGCTCCTGCTACTTTTCAAAGATGCATGTCTGCTATTTTTCATGGTTTTTGTGAGAGTATTGTAGAGGTATTCATGGATGATTTTTTCGTCTATGGGAATTCTTTTGATAGTTGCTTGCGAAACCTTGATAAAGTTTTGCAGAGATGTGAAGAAACTAACCTTGTTCTTAATTGGGAGAAATGCCACTTTATGGTTAATGAAGGAATTGTATTGGGACATAAAATTTCTGAGAGAGGCATTGAAGTTGATAGAGCTAAAGTTGAAGCAATTGAGAAGATGCCCTATCCTAGGGATGTTAAAGGTATTCGTAGTGTTCTTGGTCATGCTGGGTTTTATAGGAGATTTATTGAAGATTTCTCCAAGATTTCAAAACCTCTTACCAATCTTCTTCAAAAAGATGTACCATTTGTTTTTGATGATGATTGTAAGGAAGCTTTTGAAACTCTAAAGAAAGCCTTAACAACTACTCCTATAGTTGAACCTCCTGATTGGAATTTACCATTTGAAATTATGTGTGATGCTAGTGATTTTGCTGTAGGCGCTGTTCTTGGACAGCGAGTAGATAAAAAACTGAATGTTATTCATTATGCTAGTAAAACTCTTGATGCTGCTCAAAGGAATTATGCTACAACTGAAAAAGAATTATTAGCTGTAGTCTTTGCTTGCGATAAATTTAGATCTTATATTGTTGATTCAAAAGTTACTATTCATACTGATCATGCTGCAATTAGATACCTTATGACAAAGAAAGATGCTAAGCCGAGGCTTATTAGATGGGTACTTCTTTTGCAAGAATTTGATTTACATATTGTAGATAGGAAAGGTGCTGATAATCCTGTTGCTGATAATTTGTCTAGATTGGAAAATATTGCTTATGATCCTGTTCCTGTTAATGATAGTTTTCCAAATGAACAATTGGCTGTAATAAAGGTGAGCTCGCGAGACAGTCCTTGGTATGCTGATTATGCTAACTTTATTGTTTCCAAGTATTTGCCTCCAACCTTTTCAGCTCAGCAAAGGAGGAAATTCTTTTATGACTTGAGGCATTATTTCTGGGATGACCCACACTTATACAAAGAAGGAGTGAATGGTATTATGCGAAGATGTGTTCCCGAATATGAACAACAAGAGATATTGAGTAAATGTCATGGTAGTGCTTATGGAGGACATCACGCCGGAGAAAGAACCGCGCAAAAGGTTCTACAATCAGGTTTTTATTGGCCAACTCTCTTCAAGGATGCGAGAAAGTTTATTTTATCTTGTGATGAATGCCAAAGGGTTGGTAATATCTCCAGACGTAATGAAATGCCTATGAATTATACTCTTGATATTGAACCATTTGATTGTTGGGGATTTGACTTCATGGGACCTTTTCCGTCTTCAGAAGGTAACACTCACATACTTGTTGCTGTTGATTATGTTACTAAATGGGTGGAAGCCATACCTACAAAAAGTGCTGATGGTGAGACCTCTTTAAGAATGCTTTTAGACATTATTTTTCCTAGATTTGGAGTGCCTAGATATATTATGACTGATGGAGGTTCTCATTTTATTCATGGAGGTTTTAGAAAAACTCTTGCTAAGTATGGTATTAATCATAGAATTGCTTCCGCTTATCATCCTCAAACTAGTGGTCAAGTGGAATTATCAAATAGAGAGATTAAATCTATTTTGGGAAAGACCGTTAATAAAACTAGAAAGAATTGGGCTAGTAAATTGAAGGATGCACTATGGGCTTATAGAACTGCTTATAAAAATCCCATGGGAATGTCACCTTATAAAATGGTTTATGGGAAAGCTTGTCATTTACCTTTAGAACTAGAGCACAAAGCTTATTGGGCTGTTAGAGAATTAAATAAAGATCCTAAACTTGCCGGTGATAAGAGGTTGTTGCAATTAAGTTCTCTAGATGAATGGAGAAGTGAAGCTTATGAAAATGCTAAACTCTTTAAAGCTAAAGTTAAAAAATGGCATGATAGAAGGATTATCAAAAGAGAATTTAATATTGGGGATAAAGTCCTATTGTATCGGTCTCGTCTCAGATTCTTTGCAGGGAAATTACTCTCGAAATGGGAAGGACCATATGTTGTCGAGGAGGTGTATCGTTCAGGAGCAATCAAAATTAGCTCTCTCCAAGGCAATGCTACGCAAGTGGTGAATGGACAAAGACTCAAGCATTATATCTCAGGTGATTCTTATAATGTTGATGTTGATATTATTCAAGTGGAAACACCGGAGGCTTTCATCAAAGGGCAAATTGACAGTCCGCCAGAACTCGACTTTGAATAGGTAACTTGATCTTGGTAATGAAAAGTACGCAATTTACTTTCCGAACAATATTTTTGCTGTTTTTGGAAAATATGAAAAATTACGAGTTCGAAACGGAGTGGAAAGGACGCACGAGGGGGTGCCACCATAGGGCGGCGCGGCCTGACCTGGGCCCGCGCCGACCTATGGTCTGGCCGCCCCGTCGCCCCTTTCCGACTCTGGTTTGATCTGGTACTTTCCGTTTGTCGTGAAATTTTTTGCTATATAATCCCCTGGACCCCTGGAGGTCCGTATATCATTTTCTCGACGTGTTTTGTTTTGAGCTGTTTCTGCCAGGATCTATTTTCAGTTTAGAAGCACCATGGTCTCCAAGAACAAGGGCAAGGAGTTTCCGGATGAAGATGATCGAGATCTTGGGTGGAAAGAGGAAGACAAGGACGTCAAGGAAGAGGATGAAGAAGAGGTGGAGGAAGATTCGCGCGCACACCCGCGTGCTACCATCGCAAGCATCAAGGTGGTGGACAACCCTTTTAGTGCAAACAAGAGCGCAAGAATTCGCACTGGAGGAGCGGTTCCACGTCATTACCTAGCTCCGAAAACATCTCTATCAGGCATTCACCATCCCTTCCACAATCTAATTTTCAATAATCAAATTGAAGGGACTCCAAAGGCAGCATTGCCTAGCCAGTGGGATATAGATCGTTCTAACACTGCAGGAGGGAAGGAGCCTGAGGCTGAAGAGTGGGGAAATAACTCCAAGAGCTGGGACTCGCCGTCGGACAGACTCCTTAACCGCGTCGAGCACAATTTAGAGATGATTCGCAATCTCACATACAGGATTGATGAGCTTCAGGAGCTTATTGAGAAGCTTGTCAGGAATTCATCACCACCATCGCCGAAGGAGTAATTCATCATCGGTATTGGCATCCCCTTGGTTTGTTCCAAGCTTGGGGGAGTGCCGCGGTATCACATTATCACTACCTTTTACTTTTATTGTCAAGTAGTGTCATATCATGAGTAGGGAAGTTATCATATAAGATGGGTTGCAGTTTGGAAGTATCTCTCCTTTAGTTGGTTATCTATGTATCCCTTGGTGTGAGTTATCGTTATGGAATATTAATGAGAAGTCTTATCATTTACATATTGCACATCTTATTTTAGTTTGCAATCTCTATCATATGATTTACCTTGTCATTAGTATTGGTATCACTTTGGGAGCATTGAATAAATCTATTTGGTTTTGGCAAACTTAGCATTGGTCAATAGCAACAACACTTTGAGGTTTAAGTAGAAAAGAGAAATACATGTAGATGTTTCATTGTCTTTCTTTCTTGTTAGCTCATAGCTTTTTATTCTGAAGTTAAAACTGTTTGTGCTTACAAGGAAGATGCATGATTGTTTCTATCACATGTATATTTGTTTGTTTCCTTCGACTCTTATGCTTGCTAATTAACCTTGCTAGCCAAAGACCTGTACTGAGAGGGAATACTTCTCGTGCATCCAAACCTTAGCCCAAACCTATGCCATTTGTGTCCACCATACCTACCTACTACATGGTATTTTCTGCCATTCCAAGTAAATATTTATGTGCTACCTTTAAACAATTCAAAACTTAGTATCTCTTATTTGTGTCAATGTTTCATAGCTCATGAGGAAGTATGTGGTGTTTTATCTTTCAATCTTGTTGGGCAACTTTCACCAATGGACTAGTGGCTTCATCCGCTTATCCAATAATTTTGCAAAAAGAGCTGGCAATGGGATTCCCAGTCCCAAATTAATTAAACTAAAAAGGCACTCCTCCATGGTATGTGATTGATGGACGGCACCCGAAGGATTCGGTTAGCCATGGCTTGTGTAAGCAAAGGTTGGGGGGAGTGTCATCATCATAATAAAACTAAAATAAAAAGGCACTCCTTCATGGTATGAGATTGTTGGCAGGCACCCGAGGATTCGGTTAGCCATGGTTTGTGAAAGAAAGGTTGGAAGGAGTGCCACACAAAATAAAAATAAAATGGGAGCCGCTCTTTGAAGGTTGTCTGGCAAGGGGGTTAGAGTACCCGCTACCAGTCGTTGACAACAACAAACACCTCTCAAAATGTTACTTTTATTCTCTTTATATGATTTCAAAACTGAAAAAAGCTCTAGCACATGATTTAATCCCTGCTTCCCTCTGCGAAGGGCCTGTCTTTTACTTTATGCTGAGTCAGTAAACCTATTTCCCTCCATCTCAAGCAAGCATTTGAGTAGTTGTGATCAAACCATTATATTGTGATTTGCTTCATCATGTCTTTTATTCTTCCTAGTTTAGTACAAGTTTTATCTGAATGAATATAGCTTTGCAAGTTATCAATGATCATGAAGGGACCTTTATGATTGAGTATGCAAGTTGTGCCTTATAAACTTTAACATGAGAGCGCTGCTCAATGAGATAAGTATAATCTGTTAATTGTTCTCTGACCAAGAACGAAGTTTGCCATCACCAATTATGATTTCTTATGCACCTTTGTTTGTGATTACCTTATACTTGTTTCAAGTTGAGTTGTAAGAGGAAGTTGTCCACTATAATGTCTTGTGCGAATGAATATGATGCTTCTTGTCCGTATTTTATATATCGACTCTTCACTCCATAAACATGTGGTCCTGTTTATCGAGCTCAGTTTCGCTTGGGGACAAGCGAAGTCTAAGCTTGGGGGGAGTTGATACGTCCAATTTGCATCACTATTTTATATCATAATTTGCTGTTATTCATTGATATATTTCATATTGGGACACAATACTTATGTTATTTCATCTATTTTGCATGTTTCATCATTATTGGAGGATCAAGCACCGGAGCCAGGATTCTGCTGGAAAAAGCACCGTCAGAACGCAATATTTCGGAAGATCAACTGTGGAAGGAAATTATACCAAAAATCCTATTTTTCAAGATGACGAAGGAAGCCAGAAGGAGGAGCCAGCTGGACCCAGGGTGGGCCCACACCATAGGGCGGCGCGGCCCATGGCCTGGCCGCGCCACCATGTGGTGTGGGGGCCCCACAGCCCCTTTCGCCTCCTTTTCTTCGCGAAATCCTTCGTCCGAAAACCTAAGCCACAGAGGGTACCTCGCGAAGAGTTACAGCCGCCTCTGCGGGGCGGAGAACACCAGAGAGAAAGAGCTCTCCGGCGGGCAGGAATCCGCCGGGAAATTCCCTCCGGGAGGGGAAATCGACGCCATCGTCACCGTCATCAAGCTGGACATCATCTCCATCACCATCATCATCATCTCCACCATCATCACCGCCGTCTCCACCGCTGGACACCGTCACCGCCGTAGCAATTTGGGTTTGATCTTGATTGTTTGATAGGGAAACTCTCCGTATCGATCTCTACTTGTTGTTGATGCTATTGAGTGAAACCATTGAACCAAGTTTATGTTCAGATTGTTATTCATCATCATATCACCTCTGATCATGTTCCATATGATGTCTCGTGAGTAGTTCGTTTAGTTCTTGAGGACATGGGTGAAGTCTAAATGTTAGTAGTGAACTATGGTTGAGTAATATTCAATGGTATGATATTTAAGTTGTGGTGTTATTCTTCTAGTGGTGTCATGTGAACGTCGACTACATGACACTTCACCATTTATGGGCCTAGGGGAATGCATCTTGTATTCGTTTGCCAATTGCGGGGTTGCCGGAGTGACAGAAACCTAAACCCCGTTGGTATATCGATGCGGGGAGGGATCGCAGGATCTCAGAGTTTAAGGCTGTGGTTAGATTTATCTTAATTACTTTCTTGTAGTTGCGGATGCTTGCAAGGGGTATAATCACAAGTATGTATTAGTCCTAGGAAGGGCGGTACATTAGCATAGGTTCACCCACACAACACTTATCATAACAATGAAGATTATTTAGCCGTATGTAGCGAAAGCACTAGACTGAAATCCCGTGTGTCCTCGAGAACGTTTGGTCATTATAAGTAAACAAACCGGCTTGTCCTTTGTGCTAAAAAGGATTGGGCCACTCGCTGCAATTGTTACTCTCGCACTTTACTTACTCGTACTTTATTCAACTGTTACATCAAAACCCCCTGAATACTTGTCTGTGAGCATTTACAGTGAATCCTTCATCGAAACTGCTTGTCAACACCTTCTGCTCCTCGTTGGGATCGACATTCTTACTTATCGAAAATACTACGATACACCCCCTATACTTGTGGGTCATCACTCCGGCAGGCAGCCGGATGACGAGGATCGCGAGGGCTCGGGTAGGCCAGGGAAGTCCGGTGGGGATGTTCCGGTGCGGTGGTCGTGGAGGTGGGAGAGAGGGACTTGGGAAGTTCCGGTGGGTGGTCTGAGGGAAATGAATTTTTTTGGGGAGGGTTTTCGGGGTAGGGAGGTGGTGATCCAAAAAATGACAGTCATACCCCCCCCACCAACCGACTTTGCTGTCATCTCCGCAGGGGTAGAATGAGAATTTGGAAGCGTGTGAAATTTTTGTATTTTGTGGGCGGGAAGTTTTGCCGCTATGAGATTTTGAATTTGGCTAAGGTCCAACTATAATGATAAAAAATTGTGAGACCGTACTAGTACCTCTGTTCAAGGCCGAGTGCAAAATCAAATCATCGTCACCTTGAATACCGGTTACTATCATCGTGATCTATCTTCTTATCCCATTCAAAAACCCATCTGAAATATTTCAGGATTGGCGGGAGATTTTGCCGCCCGACTGAGATTTGATTTTGAATATGGCTATGGTCAAGTAATATAATATAATACTAATATAAAGACGGTACACCTGGTTAAGTACAGTACTAATTGCTCTGCTCCGGCAGTCAAGGCCAACAGCCACATCAAGCCATCATCATTACAAACAAAATCAGTCGAATCTAGAAGCTAGTATAGGAAAAATTCACAGCAGCATAATAAATCCAGAAAACTAAGTACGGAGTATAATACATAAACTGCATACAATAGCCAAAAGCAGCCAATAACAATGTTAATGTTCACGACAAACTAATCTGAAAATAATACAAGACGCAATGTATGGCCAACATGAAGATTAGGATACCCCAGGATGAATGAATCTGATCTTCATTCAGCATATATTTCTTCGTCACTCCATTCTCTGATCTGAAGGAAATATTCATTGAACTCCTTCCGTCTGCAATGTGCAGCCAATACATCCTCCAAACGGTATGGCCTTTGTTCATTTCTCATACCGTAGTTTCCTAATCTATCCACACGTATTGGCCACTCATCCCAGGCCTTTATATCATCAAAGTACTCTCTGATATAACCCAAATCTGCGTAGTAGATGCAGCCAGGTCGAAATGTCGGGTGCACTCTGGTGTCGACGGAGATACACCGGATATAATGGACGAAGAAGGCACGACTGCCAATGTTATTGACAGCATGGAGAGAGCGGCTCTCAGTGTCCACACGGTAGACCAATGATTGACCTTCCTCCAAATGCTTGTTGTCCAACAACACAAGCAGCAGAGCACCATCCGACTTCACAAGGTAGAACTTGTTATTTCCAAGTTCTGGAAATGAAAATAGTGTATCCATGTTGACTGTGCTCGCGCGCTGCTCCAACTGGACATTGTTGGTGCACACTAATTTTCCGAACTCAAAATTGTTCACAGCTATTGCATACAATTCACCATTGAACGGGGTAATGCAACGCAGAGAATGGTGCTCGGTCGAAAATCTTCCTTCTCCCCAATCTTCATCTATACCCTTAGTTGGAGTGTGATGACCCACAAGTATAGGGGATCGCAGCAGTCTTCGCGGGTAGTATAACCCAATTTATTGATTCGACACAAGGGGAGACAAAGAATACTTGGAGGCCTTAACAGCGGAGTTGTCAATTCAGCTGCACCTGGAAATAGACTTGCTCGCAAGAGTTTATCAGTAGTAACAGTTTTATAGCAGTAGCAGTAGTGAAATAACAGCAGCAGAGTAACAAAGATAGCAGTAGTGATTATAGTAAACAACATGATTAAAATACTGTAGGCACGGGGACGGATGACGGGTGTTGCATGGATGAGAGAAACTCATGTAACAATCAAAGCAGGGCATTTGCAGATAATAATAAAACGGTGTCCAAGTACAAAGCAATCAATAGGCATGTGTTCCAATTATAGTCGTACGTGCTCACAATGAGAAACTTGCACAACATCTTTTGTCCTACCAGCCGGTGGCAGCCGGGACTCAAGGGAATCTACTGGATATTAAGGTGCTCCTTTTAATAGAGTACCGGAGCAAAGCATTAACACTCCGTGAACACATGTGATCCTCACATCACTACCATCCCCTCCGGTTGTCCCGATTTCTGTCACTTCGGGGCCATCGGTTCCGGACAGCGACATGTGTATACAACTTGCAGGTAAGACCATAAACAATGAATATCATGATGAAACAATAACATGTTCAGATCTGAGATCATGGCACTCGGGCCCTAGTGACAAGCATTAAGCATAACAAGTTGCAACAATATCATCAAAGTACCAATTACGGACACTAGGCACTATGCCCTAACAATCTTATGCTATTACATGACCAATCTCATCCAATCCCTACCATCCCCTTCGGCCTACAGAGAGGGAATTACTCACTCATGGATGGGGGAAACATGGCTGGTTGATGGAGAGGTGTCGGTGATGATGATGGCGATGATCTCCTCCAATTCCCCGTCCCGGCGGAGTGCCAGAACGGAGACTTCTGGCTCCCGAGACGGAGTTTCGCGATGTGGCGGCGTTCTGGAGGCTTTCTGGTGACTTCCGCTTCTCCCCGTGCGTTTTTAGGTCGAAGGCAATAAGTAGTCCGAAGGAGGGCGTCGGAGGCCAACCGAGGCCGCCACACCATAGGGCCGCGCGGGCCCCTCCTGGGCCGCGCCAGCCTATGGTGTGGGGCCCTCGGGCCTCCACCTGGCTTGTCCTTCTGGCTCCGCCAATATTCTGTGAAAATAGGGCCTTCTGCATAAATTCCGAGGATTTTCCTGAAAGTTGGATTTCTGCACAAAAATGAGACACCAGAGCAGTTCTGCTGAAAACAGCGTTAGTCCGTGTTAGTTGCATCCAAAATACACAAATTAGAGGCAAAACAATAGCAAAAGTGTTCGGGAAAGTAGATACGTTTTGGACGTATCAACTCCCCCCAAGCTTAGCTTATTGCTTGTCCTCAAGCAATTTAGTTAACAACTGAGCGATAAAAGAACTTTCACGAACACATTTGCTCATATGATGTAAATATTCTCATGCTATGGCTAACACTTAGGCAGTTCATAATGAGATGCATGCAAATAAGATCATCTAATAGCTATGTCAATCATGGAGAGGTACCAACAATTAATAATAAGCATCATGAATCATGTATATAAGCAGGATTGCAATGTTCATAAGAGAGTATGATAAAGTGGTATCTCGCTTGCCCGTATTTGATCGGCAAAACATAAATGCCCAGGCACCTCTGAAGTTCATAGAAAGACTAGAAGTAGTGATTGTCAAAGATAAAAGCATCAAAGTTATACCACAATCAATCATATTTTGAGACAAGCATATTATACTAAGAATGACAGTTGTGCTCTCAAGATAGTGCTCAAAGAAAGAATGGAGACACAACATAAAAAGTAAAAGATTGACCCTTCGCAGAGGGAAACAGGGATTAACATGCGCTAGAGCTTTTCATTTCTAAAACAGGAGTAAAATTATATTGAGAGGTGTTTGTTGTTGTCAACGAATGGTAATGGGTACACCAACTACCTCGCCAACCGGACTTCCAAGAGCGGCTCCCATGAATTATTTTTATGTTTATGTGGCACTCCTTCCAACCTTTCTTTCACAAACCATGGCTAACCGAATCCTCGGGTGCCTGCCAACAATCTCATACCATGAAGGAGTGCCGTTTTATTTTAGTTTTATTATGATGACACTCCCCCCAACCTTTGCTTACACAAGCCATGACTAACCGAATCCTTCGGGTGCCGTCCAACAGTCACATACCATGGAGGAGTGTCTATTTAAGTTAATTAATTTGGGACTAGGAATCCCATTGCCAGCTCTTTTTGCAAAATTATTGGATAAGCGGATGTGCCACTAGTCCATATGAAAGTCCGTCAAGATTAAATGACAAGGTTGAAAGTTAAACACCACATACTTCCTCATGAGCTATGAAACATTAACACAAATTTAGAAGCATTTTGAAGGTTTTAAAGGTAGCGCATGAGAATTTACTTGGAATTGTTTGAAATGCCATGCATAGGTATTTATGGTGGACACTTTGGAACAACTTGGTTTTCAGGGGTTTGGAAGCACGAGCAGCGTTCCCGCTCAGTACAAGTGAAGGCTAGCAAAAGACTAGGGAGCGACAAATCAAGAGAGCAGTAACTGTCATAATCATGCTTGCGGCAAAATAAATTAACAGAGGCATAAAAGTGATACAAGAACTCTGAAGCAATATAAATCATCGAGGCTTAATTAACTTTTGTTCAGTCATATGCATGCGTGAGCATGTGCCAAGTCGATATAAATGAATCATTCAGAGGAGGATACCACAATGCCATACCAACTTATGAATAAAACAATGCAAGCAAACATCCATGACATGCTACTCATATTAATAAATTGGAGCTAAACATAAGAGATCATGAACTACTAGACTTTCTCAAATGACATATACCTCACATGAACCAACTAAGCATGCTCACATGGATGAGTATATGTACAAAAATGAAAACAAATAGAGTTCATACCAGCCTCTCACCACAATCCAATTGTCGTAGATCGTCATTATTGCCTTTCACTTGTGTAGCTTGGATAATATGAAATGAAAACCATGCTCCAGCCACCGAAGACCATTGAACTCATGATGAACTTTACAAACCAAAGAAGAACAGCAAATATTTTTGGTGTTTTCGAATTGGAAACAAGAACAAAAGGAAACAAACAAACAAAGCAAAATCTTTTTGGGTTTTCTTATAGCAAACTAGCAATAGCAAATAAAGCGAAACAAATGCAAGAAACCAAAACAAAAAAATGATGAATAGAAACAACAGAAATATTTTTGGTCTTTTTGTGTTTTGGGAAAGAAACAAAGCAAAAACAAGAAATAGCAAACTAGAAGACTCACATAAACACAAAGCAGCAGAAATTCGTCAAACTTGACAGCAGTACAGTACTCGATTTTTAAGAAATTCTTCCACTGCTCAAATCGAAAAGTGTTCAACTAATGAAAGTTAGATAACAACCTGGGGAACATGCACAAAAATTGGCTTTGCGAAATATCATTCTGGCTATTTTTGAGAATTTTTTCGGTAACAGTCCAGAATCTGTTTTCAGGCAGCACTTCCCCAAATACCATCTCCCTCTCATTAGAAAACCACTCAAACAAACTAAACAAGTATGTACAAGTATCCAGCAACCATAATATGCAAAGAATGAGTGATGCAGGTATACCTCCCCCCAAGCTTAGGCTTTTGGCCTAAGTGGAGTTCAATCCCATCGAGGCCATGAGGTAGCATCTCCGTAGTACGACGAAGATGGATCATATTCCGGGTATGTGCTAGAGGAAGCACCTGGATACGTGACGGTGTAGTTGTAGGAGGGCTCGGCGTTCTCGGAGTCATGCTGCTGGTGGAAGTCTTGTGTCTTCATCTTTTCCTCCACCTCCTCCTTAGTGCGCGACCATGGTTGCCTGTCAATACTGAACAAACCTGGCTGGGGAAGAAGAATTTCCTTCTCATTCCCGTCAGCAAACAACATTCTATAGACCATATTATCTAAAGTGGAATCAGCAGTAACAAAATGATGGCTTTTCATAGCAGCAATATCATGTCTCCTAGGGGTTAATGGCACATCATTAGAATCAAGAGGAAGTCTTAAATGTGTTAAAATGCGCAATGCAATAGTTCCTCCAAAAATAGGCCCCCTGTTAGACAGGCGGCGAGCAATAAGAGAACCAAGATGATATGATGTCTGTCCAGTAAGTGCAGCGTTCAAGAAAGCAAGATGGTAGCTAGAAATATTGCTAGTATTCTCCCTACCAAGAATGCTAGTAGCAATGTAATAGGCAAAATACTTAATGGCGGGGAGTTGGATGTTTCTTATCTTGCCACGATGAATGGTGCGACAATCATCATCGGTGATCCCTCGATAGAGCTCCAACAGATCCCGGGGGTTGTCATCAATCCTCCTTGCTGTACCTACAGGGGCAATATCCAATGCACGACAAAATTCTTCTAATTCCATAGTAATAGGATTACCATAGATCTTGAATGCAACCGTCGGCCCATATTGCTTGTTGTGGAACTTGAAGCTCTCGACGAAGATTTTGGTGAGCATGTAGTATTGCTCCCTTTCATCTCCCACGTAGGCGGCTAAGCCCACCCTGTTGACGAGGGTGAAGAAATCATCCAATATCCCTGCATTTCTCAGAAAATCATAGCATGGAAAAGACGAAGCATTAGGAGCCCCATTGTCCTCTTCGGGCGCAAAGCTAGGCGCGATGATATCCTCATTGTACGATCGCCTAAGTCGGGTGGCGGTCCTAGAAGGCCTCCCGGTGCTGGTTGTTCCCCTCTTGAACAATTCTCCAAAGTTGAACTTCTTCATCTTCCTTTTCTGAAATTTTTCAACAAGTGATATAAAACTTGATTTGGTGACATATAATCAAGGGGAACTACTATAGGAACTTGCTAGAGTACTAATCATGCATCAAAACTAGTTTATACAACTTAGAACAAGCATGCAAGCTCACTAAACATGTTACCTACTGCAGCAAAATATTCAAGATATACTCAACCAAACAAAATTCTACTTGGATAGGCGGAGGAGTCACATACCGGAGAGCAAATGTGCCAAATTTCAGACAGAAATCTGGGCTGAGCAAAGAGATCGAAAAATCCTGAGCTCTTGAGCAAAAACGCGAGTGAGAGGAAGCTGGTGTCGATTTTTTCGGGAGAGAGAAGAGTCTGGGAGGAAAAGATGCTGAAGTGGGGCAAAAGGGGGGCCCACACGCCAGGGTGGCGCGCCCCCCTTCCAGGCCGCGCCGGCCTGTGGGGTGCCACCCTGGGGTGCCCCACAGGTCATCTCCAGGTGCTCCCAGGTGCATTTTCGAAAAATAGGACCAACGGTATAATTTTTGTGAATTTTTGAAAACTTTGAAAAATGCACATTTCTGGGTATTAAGTTTATTATTACTGGCCAGGAAATTTTTTGAAATCTCTAATTAACTAAGGAACTTTGCAAATCAAAAGTGCTACAGCAAGTAAGACAAGTGGAAGAAGAAAGAGATGTTGTTTACCGCCTCTATGCATATAAAAAGTATTCGTTAACAAGGTTGATCAAGTCTTGCCACCGAATAATTTTTACATAGCATATGAAGAAATAAACCTCAAATCAATCATGTTACCTTGAATTGTATTGATATGGATCCAATCATAAGATTTTGATAACCTTCTTTAGGCTCATATATAGGACAATCAATAGTTCCAATTTTGATAGTTCTCACATTAGAAATAGTATTGACTCCACATACTTTATCAATCCTCTTGGGGAAATAGACGGTATGCTCCTTATCATCAACATTGAAAGTAACATTTCCTTTATTGCAATCAATAACAGCCCCTGCGGTGTTAAGAAAAGGTCTCCCAAGAATAATAGACATATTATCTTCTTCAGGCATTTCCAACACAACAAAATCAGTTAATATCAAGCAGTTATTAGTAACTTGAACAGGAACATCCTCACATATACCAACATGAATAGCAGTAGATTTATCAGCCATTTGCAAAGATATATCAGTAGGTATCAACTTATCTAAATAAAGTCTCTTGTAAAGAGAAAAAGGCATAACACTAACACCGGCTCCCAAGTCACATAGAGCAGTTTTAACATAATTATTCTTAATAGAACAAGGAATAGTAGGTATACCTGGGTCACCCAACTTCTTTGGAACTTTGCCATTAAAAGAGTAATTAGCAAGCATAGTGGAAATTTCCTCATTGGGGATTTTCCTTTTGTTAGTAACAATATCTTTCATATACTTTGAATAAGGAGGCAATTTAATAGCATCAGTCAAAGGGATTTGCAAGAATAAAGGTTTCATCCAATCACAAAATTTATTATAATGTTCTTCTTCCTTTGATTTTAGTTTCTTAGCAGGAAAAGGCATTTGCTTTTGCACCCAAGGTTCTCTTTCATTACCATGTTTCTTAGCAATAAAATCTTCTTTAGTATACTTTTTATTTTTATCATGCTTGTCAGGTTCATCTTCAACTTCTTCTTTATCAGAAGCATCATTCTTATCATTATCATTATCATTATCATGTTCATTACCACTTTCAGTTTTAGCATCGGAAATAGAAATACTATTAGGATCATTAGCAGGTTCAGAGGATTCTACAACATTTTTATGTTTCTTCTTCTTTTTCTTCTTAGAAGGAGCACTAGGTTCAATGCGTTGAGAATCTTGTTCAATTCTTTTGGGATGCCCTTCAGGATATAGAGGATCCTGGGTAGAGACACCACCTCTAGTTGTTACTTCATAAGCATGCTTCTCTTTAGAATTATTATTTAGCAAATCATTTTGCACTTTAGTGAGTTGATCAATTTGAGTTTGAATCATTTGAAAATGTTTAACAAGCATCTTAACATCATTGGAGGTTCTCTCCACAATATCATGCAAATTGCTAATAGCTTGAGAATTTTCCATTAGATGATTCTCTACTCTCATATTAAAATTTTCTTGCTTAACAATATAATTAGCAAACTCATCTAAACATTGAGCAGGAGGTTTTGAATACGGAATATCTTCCCTAGTAAAGCGTTGAAGGGAGTTTACCTCAATCATGGGTGAAGGGGGAATTATCTCACATATATCCTCTATGGGAGGTAGATTCTTCACATCTTCGGATTTAATACCTTTCTCCTTGAGAGACTTCTTAGCTTCCCTCATATCTTCATCATTCAATTCAATTAAACCCCTCTTCTTCAATATTGGCGTTGGAGTTGGTTCAGGTGTATTCCAATCATCATGATTCCGGCTTATTTTAGCCAATAATTCTTCAGCTTCGTCTGGAGTTCTTTTCCTGAAAACACAACCAGCACAACTATCCAAATATGCTCTAGATTCAATGGTTAGTCCACTATAAAATATATCAAGTAGATCATTCTTTTCTAAATCATGTCCAGGTCGAGCTCTGATAAGAGAACAAAATCTTGCCCATGCCGCATGCAATTTCTCTTCATCTCCCTGGTCAAACCTATAAATTCTCTGCAAAGCAATATGTTGAGCACTAGCAGGAAAATATTTTCGAAAGAAAACATCACGCAAATCAGTTGGACTTTTAATAGAACCAGGAGGCAAATTATTATACCAAGTTTTAGCATCATCCTTTAATGAGAAAGGAAAAAATTTAATGACAAAGTAAGTACGCATCTTGTCATCATCAGAAAACAAGCTACTCATAGAAGAAAGTTCATTCATATGTTCTACAGCACTTTCTTTTTCAGTACCACAAAAGGGTGCTTTCTCTACAATAGCTATATGAGATAGATCAAGAGAAAAATCATAATCTTTATCCTTAATGCATATAGGAGATGTGGCAAATTCAGGATCAGGAGATAGCTTATGTCTAACAGTATATTGTGTAAGAAACTTTTTAATGTTTCTTGCATCAGCAGTAGCATTGCATCTATTAATTAAATCATCATTAAGCTCCACATAATCTTCATCAGGATCATCACTAGAATAATCAAGTTCAGGTGAACTAACAGGTGTAGTGGCATTTTCATTAGGAGTTTCAGCATTTTCAATTTGTCTAGACCTAGCAATTGTAGCATCTAGAAAGGATCCCAACGAACCACTATCATCAAGCACAACAGAAACATTATCAATATTATGAGAGTTTTCAGATTCAGCAGAAGTACCACCAAGCGAAGCTTGTGGCGGTGAAACAAGTTGACTTATCACAGATGGTGAATCAAGTGTAGCAGAGGTACTCAGAGTTGTACCTTTTCTTGTAGTGGATGGTAATATGGCGACTTTAGAATCGCGAGGTTTACCCATGATGGAGAATTTGCAGCGAACAATATCAATCCAAGTGAACTTCCAAATAAAGCTATGCTCCCCGGCAACGGCGCCAGAAAACAGTCTTGATGACCCACAAGTATAGGGGATCACAGCAGTCTTCGCGGGTAGTATAACCCAATTTATTGATTCGACACAAGGGGAGACAAAGAATACTTGGAGGCCTTAATAGCGGAGTTGTCAATTCAGTTGCACCTGGAAATAGACTTGCTCGTAAGAGTTTATCAGTAGTAACAGTTTTATAGCAGTAGCAGTAGTGAAATAACAGCAGCAGAGTAACAAAGATAGCAGTAGTGATTATAGTAAACAGCAGGATTAAAATACTGTAGGCACGGGGACGGATGACGGGCGTTGCATGGATGAGAGAAACTCATGTAACAATCTAAGCAGGGCATTTGCAGATAATAATAAAACGGTGTCCAAGTACAAAGCAATCAATAGGCATGTGTTCCAATTATAGTCGTACGTGCTCGCAATGAGAAACTTGCACAACATCTTTTGTCCTACCAGCCGGTGGCAGCCGAGCCTCAAGGGAATCTACTGGATATTAAGGTGCTCCTTTTAATAGAGTACCGGAGCAAAGCATTAACACTCCGTGAACACATGTGATCCTCACATCACTACCATCCCCTCCGGTTGTCCTGATTTCTGTCACTTCGGGGCCATCGGTTCCGGACAGCGACATGTGTATACAACTTGCAGGTAAGACCATAAACAATGAATATCATGATGAAACAATAACATGTTCAGATCTGAGATCATGGCACTCGGGCCCTAGTGACAAGCATTAAGCATAACAAGTTGCAACAATATCATCAAAGTACCAATTACGGACACTAGGCACTATGCCCTAACAATCTTATGCTATTACATGACCAATCTCATCCAATCCCTACCATCCCCTTCGGCCTACAGCGAGGGAATTACTCACTCATGGATGGGGGAAACATGGCTGGTTGATGGAGAGGCGTCGGTGATGATGATGGCGATGATCTCCTCCAATTCCCCGTCCCGGCGGAGTGCCAGAACGGAGACTTCTGGCTCCCGAGACGGAGTTTCGTGATGTGGCGGCGTTCTGGAGGCTTTCTGGTGACTTCCTCTTCTCCCCGTGCGTTTTTAGGTCAAAGGCAATAAGTAGTCCGAAGGAGGGCGTCGGAGGCCAACCGAGGCCGCCACACCATAGGGCTGCGCGGGCCCCTCCTGGGCCGCGCCGGCCTATGGTGTGGGGCCCTCGGGCCTCCACCTGGCTTGTCCTTCTGGCTCCGCCAATATTCTGTGAAAATAGGGCCTTCTGCATAAATTCCGAGGATTTTCCTGAAAGTTGGATTTCTGCACAAAAACGAGACACCAGAGCAGTTCTGCTGAAAACAGCGTTAGTCCGTGTTAGTTGCATCCAAAATACACAAATTAGAGGCAAAACAATAGCAAAAGTGTTCGGGAAAGTAGATACGTTTTGGACGTATCAGAGTGCTCTCATCGACCCAAGCAATTTCCGCCGGGTAATCTTTGGAAACGAAGACCATAGTCGGGGACTTCATTACAGCGACTGACTTCAGAATAACATATGGCATATGCGCCTCAAACCTAGTATTCAATGTCTTTGTGAGTGGGTTCAGAAGCCGTATCTTGTGTGGCTGGTTCTTCTGGGCAAGCACGATGATGCCACGGCAAAAGCCGACGAAGTAGTATCTAAAATATATTGATGAAGATAACATTCAGCACTAAGATGTTTACGATTGAAAATAAAAATAGATTAACTCTATAGATATGGAGGAATTTGAACCTTGCATGAACTTCCGTTAGATCGATGGTGACGTAGCGGGATGTGCGGAGGTGGAGGAAGGTGAAATCAGCAGCGCATGGAAGGGCGTGTTCTACCATGATCCATTCGTGCAGGTGCACGTCGGGCTCAGGTAAACCTGAGCGCCAATTTCTACAAACTTGCCTCAAAGCAGAGTAGGTGTCCATGTACTCCTCGTTCGCCAGTAAGCAGTCCCCGATCTTGTGAAGTGGTCCGTCAGCCCTGAGAGAGGCCCAGTCCACGGAGGCGCGGCGCTTGGATGCGCCGCCCTCGGAGGCGACGGTCTCGGGGGCGACGGCCGCCGGCGCATTCTTCATGTCCATCGCCGGCAGGGAACGCGCGTAGGGCGGTTGGTGTTTTTTCATTCGATTTGGAGAAGTTGATGGGACGTGAGAGGCGTGGTTGCGTGCGTGAGTGAGAATGAGACTGTGTGCAGAGGGAGGGACAGAGGGGCTCTGTACAGGCAACATGACGGTTGGTCTCGGCAGTTTCTCAAAAATGCTAGACGTTTGGTCTCAACAAGCGCACCGCCTAACCATTGCGCACCACGTTCTACCGTCGAGCCTTACACTGGAAAAATATATGTACTCAGTTTTCCCCTCGAGTAGTAATACTGGCTAGTGCAATATACTCAGTTTTACCCTCAAGTGGCTGGTCAACAGAGTTTTCCCCTCGAGTACTAATACTAGCTAGTGCAATATACTCAGTTTTACCCTCAAGTGGTTGGTCAACAGAGAATCAACAAATGGGATTAAGCTAGTATCTAATTGAGTAATTTCATGCGCAAAAAAATAAAATCATAGTGCCTCCTACTCATGGAGTCTTGTTAAGAAGAGGAGGTCTAACACGTGGAAAACAGAGTAGCACACCACAGGCCCGAAATGATGGAAAGGGCTAGGCAATCCACTTATAGATCTCAACAAAAACCACATGGAACTATATTAAACTTATGCAGTAGCCAACGCAACCAAAATTCAGAAGTGCAGGCTGAGTCCCAACACATTTGCTTCGGTGTCCCCCCTTTCGTTCAAACTGTAGTGAACTAAAACATATGAATGGCAAAGATCTCTTTTTAACTCTTTGTAACCAAGGGCATAATGATTAAAAGTGAATAAAAAGACATAAGTGTAAGCTCTCAAGTAGCCAGTACGGTCCATTTGAGTCTATATTCTTCAGTAGTCAGACACGCAGACAACGTTGTACATTAAAAACCAAAACGTTCGTGGGTAAAATATTTCGCCAGCCACATTGGCTGTTAGGAACATTAAGTACACCTAGTATATCTATACGATGGTATATAGGGCTTGATATGGGTTTTTACGGGCTAAAAAATGAAGGCACATGGCAAAAATTACCCCTTCAAGTTTTGGTGAGGGGGGGACACCGAAGCAAGCCTCGAGTCCCAAAGGCACAACACAATACGGAAACTTGCAAACTTACATAAAAGGGGCTATGCAACCCACTTATACACACATTAACAGCCATCCTCGTGTGTGACAAGAGAAATTCAACACTGGATTCGGAGGTAGGCACATGAAGCTTTACAAGGGCCAATGGGGCACCAACAAATTATGGATGAATTGAACCACACCGTCAACAATTCAAACTCGAGACCTTGGCTCTAATACCATTTAAGTTCAAACTGATTGAAAAGGCTAGGCAACCAATTTATAAAACATCCACAGGAACAACTACCAAGTTGATCCCAGCCACAGATAAAATGCATCCACCAACAAAATAGGAACATTGCCTCAGTCTCAGGAAAAATTTCACAATACCAAGGTACTCACATGTCAATGTCAGTGTTCATCTCCAATCATCTATGTCATTTTATTAGTCTTTGAGAGATTATAACGAACTTGATTGGCCTCCTGCAGTAGGGCATCACATGCTTCTGATCTCGATCTCAACATGTCAACTTGGTTTCTTAACACATCTGCTGCAGCTCATTCTATTTGGAGTTGTTCCTCCAGAACTTGTGCAGAGAAAGACTTGGACTTGGACTTGGATTGCAAAAACCCAGCATTTCGCAGGAAAGTGTTTTTGGTGATATCTTTATTTTTAAGTACCATGGTAAATGTCTCCATACATTCTTCTAGAGTTTTTTCCATACCGTCTTTCCCGGGTTTTGCCATCTCCAATTTCATATTTGCCTGAAAAGTTTTCAGTCGTGTAAAAATTAAAGTTATTACAGAGAAACATGCAAACGGTAGATTTAATGTGTATGAACTACTTTTAATCCTACAAGTTGGTATGCCTGATTACACATCAAATGCATTTTCACAAAAACGTCTACAAGATCATATTGACATGCCCATTATTGCTCCTACAAATTAGCAAGTGTGTCGTTAAAAAATTTAAATCATAAAGAAGACTTACAATAACACTTTCTGCGAGTTCTCCTATCACATTATGTTTGTTCTTCTGGCATGCCTCGAACTGCTCTGCCAGAGTCATCTCTTTGTCTGGTTGCATGTTGTTTGCATGATCTACTTTCTGCATTTTTGTACAATCATATAGAAATCAAATAACGTGGTTAAAATGGAGGATGCAAATATAACATGCACATGGAGTTCTACACAATTTACGAGTAACATATGTAGCAGTACAGACCAGCGGGGCATTACTTTTTGCCAGAGATGCCCAACCAAGTGACGAGATCCTGTACGGCTTGGTAAACGTTGTTTCAAGCGGTTAGCCTGGTTCCTTTTAGACAACGTCTGCAAAAGGAGACTAGTGAGACACTGGCGCAAAATAAGTATTCGGAATTTAATCTGGTTTCACGGTCCTCATAAGCCATACCACATTCTTTGGATCAGACCAGTGCTTGACAAGATCTCCCCACTGCTCGTCAGTCATACAGGGTGCAGGAGACTTTGTTCGAACATTGGCAGTAATCGGCCAAGAAGTATGTCGCCTTAAGCTTATAAGCGGTCTTTGGCGCAACAATTCTTTGAATATGGAAGCGATGACAAACTTTACATCCTCATTATCCTCATCGAATTCAAACCTTAACTGCTCACAACGGTTGAATGATTGGTGAGTTATATAGCATAGAAACAACAGTAAGCTACAAGAAATGGGACAGATCAATGTGGAATAATTTATCATTACCAGGAGAAGCATGACTTACATGTAAATTATGCACTAAACTCTCGAACTGTGAAGGGGTGTCAACATGCTGCTTCCACAATGGGAAGGTAGGAAGTTCATTCCTGATAAAATAGCCAATATGTGATACAAGATATGAAGATTCATGCGGATGAAGTGGCCTTCTGCCACCTACAATAGATGTGATGCGAAATCTTGAACCCATTCCGGAAATCTTAGCTGCAAGTTTTCTTCCTACCGTTGGCCCCCTCGTTTTTATTGATCGTGGCGAACCTACCAAGTTAAGCATTACATCAAGCTATCATGGTATATAGATACATAAGGGAGCATTAAACTACAAGTCTTGAAAAGAGTATTACCTTTTTTGGCGTGGGTCTCATCATCGGGAGAAGAGTTGTCTTTCGCAGGACTAAGGGTCGGAGGGAGATCATCACCGGTTCTTTGGTGTTGTGGCAGCACTGCTTGTTTGGACATTTGAGGCTGTATCATCTGGGACTAGCATCATGTGTCCTTGGCCATTATTACCTACCACCACTCCCGATGGTGCCAATTGTTGGCTCGAATTTGCTTGGAAACTGGTTCTGTTAGCAATTGTTCTTTGAGAAACGATTGGCAACCGGTGGTTGTGGAATGTGTGGGCTGGTACATCTTTGGGGCTACTTCTGTCTGATTCGATGGTTTGTGGTTTTTACGAGACCTTTTACTGTTATCATTCTCGGCCTGTTTGCCACCTCGTGTCAGTCTTTTGTTAGACCTTGTAATAGGAGGAGCAGCACGAGCATCAGGCTTAACCCTTTTTTTATTACGCACTGTCACCCATCCTCTGGTATCAGCCTGAGGTTCCTGTTGAGTGTTCTTCCTCCTGTTCGTTCTTGAAAAGTTCTTGCCCGAATCTGCAGATGCCTGTCACACATAAATGATATTTCAATGTACAATATTATATGATGATGATATGCGGATGGAATGGAAAAACAGTAAGGCAACATATGCCAAAACATATATGATGCGTTAACTAAGCAGGAAAAATTGTAGTAATGAGATTGAACATGGCATGGGTAACATATTTGGTAGGACTGGGATACAACAAATGGAAGTTGGGACAAATAATTCGATGACAGGACAGAGAAAACTCACCTTGTTGTGTTGCAGAGGATAGTCGACCAGGGCATCTTCCTGAGTCAGCTCGCCATCACAATCAGCAGGATCAAATTCTGAATCAGAGGAATGTTCCGTCTCCTTTGTGATGGAGGTGGGTGGCGTTTTTGCACTAGACCTTGTAGAAGGATGTAGTGTTAGGCCCAACGAGGCTGCAACTCGGCTATTATGCAGGATAGTTTGCCTCCGTTGCTCTTCGTACTCATTCTCGAGTGGAAGACCTAACATGCATTGGCGAGAAATGCAGATGAGATTTATCATGGAATTGTGCATATAAGAACAAATTAATAGTAGCAGTGAGACTGCTCAAAAGGTGTAATGACAAACAAACTATGGCTCAAAAATAATTGATGTTCATATTGTCAAGCTTCATGCACTAGCCAACGCAACCGGAAGTCCGGACTGATGGAAAGGGCAAACAAATTATGGCTCAAAAATAATTTATGTTGGGCAACAGAGGGCAGCAGCAACAATTTTTAGGATAAGTATGAATGTCAAGCTTCATGCAGTAGCCAACGCAACCAAAAGTCCGAACTGATGGAAAGGGCTAAGCAATCCACATATAGACTCAAACACATAAGTGTCATTTCATGCCCATGGTTAACCATATGGAATGGCGTGTGCTTAATATAATTGCCTAGGGTCTTCCAAGTTCCAACAGATCGGTCTATTGGATGAACTTGCTAGAGCATGCAATTCGAAATGGTATCAGACCTACAAGGTCCTGAGTTCAAATCCTAGCAAGTAGCAACGCAGTATTCAAAATAAATACTTGCAGCCTTCCTAAAAAAATATCTAATGATACATGCCTAAGGCTCGGTCTATTGAATGAGCGGTTTTATCACTTAGCACCACAAGTTGGGAATCTTTATCACAAAACACCAACATTTGGGGAAATTATTTCACATAACACATTATTTGTCATTAGTTGGCTTGACAAGAGCATCACCCTACAGCGTGACACCAATTTACAGTACGTGAGCATGTTTGCTACAAACAAATGAATTTTGGTGTGAAATTTTGTAGACACTCTGTGGAAATGAGAATATGAGTCACACTTGTTACATATGCTACACACAAAATGAATTACCATATGACAAATATCCATTGAAATTATAACCACACAAGAACATGAGATTTGGGTAATATATTCTGTACCAGCATAAGGTTTTGATAATGTGTACCAATACAACTACCCTGGACATAAGATTTTTTTGAACTATATGGACATAAGATTTAACAACTAGTGTTGACAAACAGCTTTGTATTTAGCGTTTAACAGCAAATACCACAAAATAAAGTCTAATTGTCTTTCACCTGCTGTCACTCTTAAACTGACGGTGGCCTGAAGTCACTAATGGGCTATCAAACAGAGATCATGTATTCTGCGAAACAATTACCCCAAATGTTGGTGTTTTGTGATACAAATTTCTAGGGTTGTGGTTCTGTGATAAAATAAAATCCCGAACTTCTGGTGTTAAGTGATATAAAACCTCATTGGATGAACTGGCTAGAGCATGCAATTCCACATGGCGCACACAGAGTTGCAAATAGAAAAAAATACAGGCAGTTTAATACTATCAATAAATTGCTCTGCTAGCTTGACTGCTATCATAACCTTTGTAAAACGTACTACCACCATCCCGAAGTTTTTACCAAAAATCATTATTAACATGCAAAATACAAATTTAACATCATTAAATAGATAACGAATATATTTTCGTACGGTATCTACGAAATATTATATTTCTTGATAGATTGTTCTGAAAGTTTGGTCAAACTTTACTTGGTTTGACTTTTATAAATAAGCCTTCAGGTCTGGGTGTGTCTATGTCTCAGTCAACTGAGAAATTCTTAAGTCTCAGTCACTTCAGAAAAGTGCAACTGCAGTTCAAAAAAATGTGCAACTCGGATCAGTTGCACTTTTCTAGTAGAAAAGTGCAATTGCACTTTTTGACAGAAAAGTGCAGCTCAAGTGCATTTTTGTGAGTGACTGAGACTTTAGAAATTCTCAGTTGACTGAGACAAGTATTCAAACCCCAAAAAAGTACCGCACAAAAGTGATATTTGGAAAAGAAAAGCGTAACGAAAGCGGGCATAAGCTCTGCCTCTCCATCAGCAGATGTAAGGTTACGATCAGCAGAGTTCCGAGATAAAAAAATACAGGCAGTTTAATACGATCAAGAAATTGCTCTGCTAGCTTGACTGCTATCATAACCTTTGTAAAATGCATACTTCAAACCCCCAAAACATATCACACAGAAGTGATTCTCGGTAAAGAAATGCATAGCGAAAGCGGACATAACCTCGATCTTCCTCTCGATCAGCAGATGTAAGGTTGAGATCTCATATAGCTACACGGCAAACAACTATCTACACTGATCTAATATCAGCAAGAATGCATTGCAAGAAGGCAACGAAAACTAGTGTCAAAAATCAAATGCATATAACAAAAGCAGACATGTAAAGTATTCATCAACCTTCGTCTAAGGCCAGGGCGGATTTACTCTTTGGTTGGGGGTGGTCGACTTTGGGGCCGCGTTTTTTGCCCATCTCGATCTCCGGTGAGGTGGACTACAGAGTCGGGGAAGCAGATCCGGAGCAGATATGGCGCGGTCAACGTCGGCGTCGAGGAAGCTAATCCGGCTTGCTAGACAGCAAGGGAGGTCCGTCGGTAAAACGTGGTCGGTCACTACAGTGGCCGGTGAGGAGGCAGTGATGGTGAGGAGGGGCGGTGAGGCACGGCCGTCGTCGTGGGAGTGTGCCTGGGAGAAGCATGAGAAAGCTGTGGTGTTAATATTGTGCTCTACAGGGAAATATCCTCTGTTGACCGATGTTTTATAGGCCGACGGGCAAACCGCAGGTTTTGGGGTAGCTTGAAAATGGGACGCGCCAACAATTTTGGCGCGTGTTTTGCGGCAGAGATGAAAGTCACCCATAAGAAACTTTCCTCATGGAATACCTTTTGCTTGTTGGTTGGTCGTGTGGACAACATATATATGGGAGATGCCCATAGCTAGCTAGGCCATTCATATCAAACTCGAGTGATTATCACTAAGTTTACAATGAATATATTTCATGACACTTGCTATTGGCCGGATAGTAGAAAATATATTTCATGACTTCCCATATTAGTTAATTTATATTATTTCAATTGCTAAAATATTTGCATATTCTTTTAGAGTTCTAAAAAACACACTACACAATGACAATGGATATTACCACTACCTTCTAGGTCCCGGCCATCAGATTTAGGGCTCCTTTGATTCATAGGATTTGCATAGGAATTGTGTAGGATTTGGTTCCTATGGAAAAATTTCCTATACATGTTGTTTGATTCATAGGAATATATCCTATAGGAAAAATACCTATGGAAATCTTGTAGTGTAATTCCTATAGGAAAAAAACATTAGCTCATACCTCATGAAAAATTCCTTTTCTTCAATCAAACACACTTCACCTTTCTATGGGATTCAAATAGACATGCCATTCTAATCCTATGACTTTCCTATTCCTATGCTTTTTCTATCCTTTGAATCAAAGGAGCCCTTAGAGAAAAGTAGCTTAGCCAGAGATTTAGACCTTTGTGCAACAAATACATGAGTTGGTGATATGTGCAAAAAAACAGGTTAAGTGAGTGTTCTGTGCAACAATGACAACAATAAGTGGAGTTTCGTGCAAAGGATAAAAGGTGCAAAAGGGATCACTGATACGTCTCCGACGTATCGATAATTTCTTATGTTCCATGCCACATTATTGATGTTATCTACATGTTTTATGCACACTTTATGTCATATTCGTGCATTTTCTGGAACTAACCTATTAACAAGATGCCGAAGTGCCAGTTGCTGTTTTCTGCTATTTTTGGTTTCAGAAATCCTAGTAAGGAAATATTCTCGGAATTGGACGAAATCAAAGCCCAGGGGCCTATTTTTCCACGAAGCTTCCAGAAGTCCGAAGACGAAACGAAGAGGGGCCACGAGGCAGCCAGAGCATAGGGCGGCGCGGCCCCTGCCCTGGCCGCGCGGCCCTATGGTCTGGGCACCTCGCGCCGCCTCTTGACCTACCCTTCCGCCTACTTAAAGCCTCCGTTACGAAACCCCCAGTACCGAGAGCCACGATACGGAAAACCTTCCAGAGACGCCGCCAACGCCGATCCCATCTCGGGGGATCCAGGAGATCGCCTCCGGCACCCTGCCGGAGAGGGGAATCATCTCCCGGAGGACTCTACGCCGCCATGGTCGCCTCCGGTGTGATGTGTGAGTAGTCTACCCCTGGACTATGGGTCCATAGCAGTAGCTAGATGGTTGTCTTCTCCCCATTGTGCTATCATTGTCGGATCTTGTGAGCTGCCTAACATGATCAAGATCATCTATCTGTAATTCTATATGTTGCGTTTGTTGGGATCCGATGAATAGAGAATACTTGTTATGTTGATTATCAAAGTTATATCTACGTGTTGTTTATGATCTTGCATGCTTTCCGTTACTAGTAGATGCTCTGGCCAAGTAGATGCTTGTAACTCCAAGAGGGAGTACTTATGCTCGATAGTGGGTTCATGCCTGCATTGACACAGGGACAGATGAGAAAGTTCTAAGGTTGTGTTGTGCTGTTGCCACTAGGGATAAAACATTGATGCTATGTCTAAGGATGTAGTTGTTGATTACATTACGCACCATACTTAATGCAATTGTCTGTTGCTTTGCAACTTAATACTGGAGGGGGTTCGGATGATAACCTGAAGGTGGACTTTTTAGGCATAGATGCAGTTGGATGGCGGTCTATGTACTTTGTCGTAATGCCCAATTAAATCTCACTATACTCATCATGATATGTATGTGCATGGTCATGCCCTCTTTATTTGTCAATTGCCCAACTATAATTTGTTCACCCAACATGCTGTTTGTCTTATGGGAGAGACACCTCTAGTGAACTGTGGACCCCGGTCCAATTCTCTTTACTGAAATACAATCTACTGCAATACTGTTCTACTGTTTTCTGCAAACAATCATCTTCCACACAATACGGTTAATCCTTTGTTACAGCAAGCCGGTGAGATTGACAACCTCACTGTTTCGTTGGGGCAAAGTACTTTGGTTGTGTTGTGCAGGTTCCACGTTGGCGCCGGAATCCCTGGTGTTGCGCCGCACTACATCCCGCCGCCGTCAACCTTCAACGTGCTTCTTGGCTCCTCCTGGTTCGATAAACCTTGGTTTCTTTCTGAGGGAAAACTTGCTGCTGTGCGCATCATACCTTCCTCTTGGGGTTCCCAACAAACGTGTGAGTTACACGCCATCAAGCATATTTTCTGGCGCCGTTGCCGGGGAGATCAAGACACGCTGCAAGGGGAGTCTCCACTTCTCAATCTCTTTACTTTGTTTTTGTCTTGCTTAGTTTTATTTACTACTTTGTTTGCTGCACTAAATCAAAATACAAAAAAATTAGTTGCTAGTTTTACTTTACTTGCTATCTTGTTTGCTATATCGAAAACACAAAAAAATTAGTTTACTTGCATTTACTTTATCTAGTTTGCTTTATTTACTGTTGCTAAAATGGCCAACGCTGAAAATACTAAGTTGTGTGACTTCACAACCACAAATAATAATGATTTCTTATGCACACCTATTGCTCCACCTGCTACTACAGCAGAATTCTTTGAAATTAAACCTGCTTTACTGAATCTTGTTATGCGAGAGCAATTTTCTGGTGTTAGTTCTGATGATGCTGCTGCCCATCTTAATAATTTTGTTGAACTATGTGAAATGCAAAAATATAAAGATGTAGATGGTGACATTATAAAATTAAAATTGTTCCCTTTCTCATTAAGAGGAAGAGCTAAAGATTGGTTGCTATCTCTGCCTAAGAATAGTATTGATTCATGGACTAAATGCAAGGATGCTTTTATTGGTAGATATTATCCCCCTGCTAAAATTATATCTTTGAGGAGTAGCATAATGAATTTTAAACAATTAGATACTGAACATGTTGCTCAAGCTTGGGAAAGAATGAAATCTCTGGTTAAAAATTGCCCAACCCATGGACTGACTACTTGGACGATCATCCAAACCTTCTATGCAGGACTAAATTTTTCTTCACGGAATTTATTGGATTCAGCTGCTGGAGGTACCTTTATGTCCATCACTCTTGGTGAAGCAACAAAGCTTCTTGATAATATGATGATCAACTACTCTGAATGGCACACGGAAAGAGCTCCACAAGGTAAGAAGGTAAATTCTGTCGAAGAAACCTCTTCCTTGAGTGATAAGATTGATGCTATTATGTCTATGCTTGTGAATGATAGGACTAATATTGATCCTAATAATGTTCCATTAGCTTCATTGGTTGCACAAGAAGAACATGTTGATGTGAACTTCATTAAAAATAATAATTTCAACAACAATGTTTACCGGAACAATTCTAGTAACAACTATAGGCCATATCCTTATAATAATGGCAACGGCTATGGTAATTCTTATGGAAATTCCTACAATAATAATAGGAGTTCACCCCCTGGACTTGAAGCCATGCTTAAAGAATTTATTAGTACACAAACTGCTTTTAACAAATCTGTTGAAGAAAAGCTTGGGAAAATTGATATACTTGCTTCTAAAGTCGATAGTCTTGTCATTGATGTTGATCTTTTGAAATCAAAAGTTTTGCCTAATGAGAATCATCATAATAAAATTGTTACTACAGCAAATGACATCCAAGTTAGAATTAATGAGAATATAAGATTAATGGCTGAACTGCGTGCTAGGTGGGATAGAGAAGAAAATGAAAAACTAGCTAAAGAGAAGAATGTAGCTAAAGTTTGGACTATTCCCACCACTAGTAATGCTAATGCTACACATGTTGCTGCACCTCCTACTAATACTAATAAAAGAATTGGTGTTAGCAATGTTTCCACTTCTAATACAAAGCGCGAACAACTGCTGAAATCGCTAAAAGCTATTGAAACTGCTGTGATAAAGCTGCTGAAATTTTTTCCAACATTGGGGATGATGATCCCATTGCTTTAGATTATAATGGTTTGAATTTTGATGATTGCCACATCTCTGAAGTTATAAAGTTCTTGCAAAAACTTGCTAAAAGTCCTAATGCTAGTGCTATAAATTTGGCTTTCACGCAAGATATTACAAATGCTCTCATAAAAGCGAGAGAAGAGAAACTAGAGCGTGAAGCCTCTATTCCTAAAAAGCTAGAGGATGGTTGGGAGCCCATCATTAAGATGAAGGTTAAAGATTTTGATTGTAATGCTTTATGTGATCTTGGTGCAAGTATTTCTGTTATGCCTAAGAAAATTTATAATATGCTTGACTTGCCACCGCTGAAAAATTGTTATTTGGATGTTAATCTTGCTGATCATTCTACAAAGAAACCTTTGGGTAAAGTTGATAATGTTCGTATTACCGTTAACAATAACCTTGTCCCCGTTGATTTTGTTGTCTTGGATATTGAATGCAATGCATCTTGTCCCATTATATTGGGAAGACCTTTTCTTCGAACTGTTGGTGCTATCATTGATATGAAGGAAGGTAATATAAAATATCAATTTCCTCTCAAGAAAGGTATGGAACACTTCCCTAGAAAGAGAATGAAGGTACCTTTTGATTCTATTATGAGAACAAATTATGATGTTGACACTTCGTCTCTTGATAAGACTTGATACACACTTTCTGCGCCTAGCTGAAAGGCGTTAAAGAAAAGCGCTTATGGGAGACAACCCATGTTTTTACCTACAGTACTTTGTTTTTATTTTGTGTCTTGGAAGTTGTTTACTACTGTAGCAACCTCTCCTTATCTTAGTTTAGTGTTTTGTTGTGCCAAGTTAAGCCATTGATAGAAAAGTAAGTACTAGATTTGGATTACTGCGCAGTTCCAGATTTCTTTGCTGTCACGAATCTGGGTCTACCTCCCTGTAGGTAGCTCAGAAAATTAAGCCAATTTACGTGCATGATCCTCAGATATGTACGCAACTTTCATTAAATTTGAGCATTTTCATTTGAGCAAGTCTGGTGCCATTTTAAAATTCGTCAATACGAACTGTTCTGTTTTGACAGATTCTGCCTTTTATTTCGCATTGCCTCTTTTGCTATGATGGATGAATTTCTTTGATCCACTAATGTCCAGTAGCATTATGCAATGTCCAGAAGTGTTAAGAATGATTGTGTCACCTCTGAATATGTTAATTTTTATTGTGCACTAACCCTCTAATGAGTTGTTTCGAGTTTGGTGTGGAGGAAGTTTTCAAGGATCAAGAGAGGAGTATGATGCAACATGATCAAGGAGAGTGAAAGCTCTAAGCTTGGGGATGCCCCGGTGGTTCACCCCTGCATATATCAAGAAGACTCAAGCGTCTAAGCTTGGGGATGCGCAAGGCATCCCCTTCTTCATCGACAACATTATCAGGTTCCTCCCCTGAAACTATATTTTTATTCCATCACATCTTATGTGCTTTGCTTGGAGCGTCGGTTTGTTTTTGTTTTTTGTTTTGTTTGAATAAAATGGATCCTAACATTCACTTTATGGGAGAGAGACACGCTCCGCTGTAGCATATGGACAAGTATGTCCTTGGTTTCTACTCATAGTATTCATGGCGAAGTTTCTTCTTCGTTAAATTGTTATATGGTTGGAATTGGAAAATGATACATGTAGTAATTGCTATAAATGTCTTGGGTAATGTGATACTTGGCAATTGTTGTGCTCATGATTAAGCTCTTGCATCATATGCTTTGCACCCATTAATGAAGAAATACATAGAGCATGCTAAAATTTGGTTTGCATATTTGGTTTCTCTAAGGTCTAGATAATTTCTAGTATTGAGTTTGAACAACAAGGAAGACGGTGTAGAGTCTTATAATGTTTTCAATATGTCTTTTATGTGAGTTTTGCTGCACCGGTTCATCCTTGTGTTTGTTTCAAATAAACCTTGCTAGCCTAAACCTTGTATCGAGAGGGAATACTTCTCATGCATCCAAAATACTTGAGCCAACCACTATGCCATTTGTGTCCACCATACCTACCTACTACATGGTATTTTCCGCCATTCCAAAGTAAATTGCTTGAGTGCTACCTTTAAAAATTCCATCATTCACCTTTGCAATATATAGCTCATGGGACAAATAGCTTAAAAACTATTGTGGTATTGAATATGTAATTATGCACTTTATCTCTTATTAAGTTGCTTGTTGTGCAATAACCATGTTCACTGGGGACGCCATCAACTATTCATTGTTGAATTTCATATGAGTTGCTATGCATGTCCGTCTTGTCTGAAGTAAGAGAGATCTACCACCTTATGGTTAAGCATGCATATTATTAGAGAAGAACATTGGACCGCTAACTAAAGCCATGATCCATGGTGGAAGTTTCAGTTTTGGACATATATCCTCAAATCTCAAATGAGAAAATTATTAATTGTTGTTACATGCTTATGCATAAAAGAGGAGTCCATTATCTGTTGTCTATGTTGTCCCGGTATGGATGTCTAAGTTGAAGAATAATCAATAGCGAGAAATCCAATGCGAGCTTTCTCCTTAGACCTTTGTACAGGCGGCATAGAGGTACCCCTTTGTGACACTTGGTTAAAACAGTGCATTGTGATGATCCGGTAGTCCAAGCTAATTAGGACAAGGTGCGGGCACTATTAGTACACTATGCATGAGGCTTGCAACTTATAAGATATAATTTACATGATGCATATGCTTTATTACTACCGTTGACAAAATTGGTTCATGTTTTCAAAATCAAAGCTCTAGCACAAATATAGCAATCGATGCTTTTCCTCTATGGAGGACCATTCTTTTACTTTCAATGTTGAGTCAGTTCACCTATTTCTCTCCATCTCAAGAAGCAAACACTTGTGTGAACTATGCATTGATTCCTACATACTTGCTTATTGCACTTATTATATTACTCTATGTTGACAATATCCATGAGATATATATGTTACAAGTTGAAAGCAACCGCTGAAACTTAATCTTCTTTTGTGTTGCTTCAATGCCTTTACTTTGAATTATTGCTTTATGAGTTAACTCTTATGCAAGACTTATTGATGCTTGTTGATACGTCTCCAACGTATCTATAATTTCCGATGTTCCATGCTTGTTTTATGACAATACCAACATGTTTTGTTCACACTTTATATCATTTTTACGCGTTTTCCGGAACTAACCTATTGACGAGATGCCGAGAGGCCAGTTGCTGTTTTCTGCTGTTTTTGGTTCCAGAAAGGCTGTTCGGGCAATATTCTCGGAATTGGACGAAATCAACGCCAAACCTCCTATTTTTCCCGGAAGGCTCCAGAACACCGAAGGAGAGTCGGAGGAGTGCCAGGGGGGCCCCACACCCTAGGGTGGCGCGGCCCAAGGGGGGGGGCGCGCCCCCCTATGGTGTGGCCAGCCCAGGCCCCCTCCGACTCCGATTCTTCGCCTATTTAAGCCGTCGTGACCTAAAACCTCGACACCAATTGACGAAACTCCAGAAAGACTCCAGGGGCGCCGCCGCCATCGCGAAACTCCAATTCGGGGGACAGAACTCTCTGTTCGGCACCACCGGACGGGGAATTGCCCCCGGAGCCATCTCCACCGCCGTCTTCACCGCCATCTTCACCGCCATCGCTGCCCCCATGATGAGGAGGGAGTAATTCACCCCTGAGGCTGAGGGCTTCGCTGTAGCTATGTGGTTCATCTCTCTCCCATGTACCTCAATACAATAATCTCATGAGCTGCTTTACATGATTGAGATTCATATGAGTTTTGTATCACAATTTATCTATGTGCTACTCTAGTGATGTTATTAAAGTAGTTCTATTCCTCCTGCACGTGTGTAAAGGTGACTAGTGTGTGCACCGTGTGGTTCTTGTCGTAGGCTATGATCATGATCTCTTGTAGATTGTGGAGTTAATTATTACTATGATGGTATTGATGTGATCTATTCCTCCTACATATGCATGAAGGCGATAGTGTGCATGCTATGTTAGTACTTGGTTTAGTCTGTTGATCTATCTTACACTATAAGGTTACTTAAATATGAGCATTATTGTGGAGCTTGTTAACTCCGGCATTGAGGGTTCGTGTAATCCTACGCAATGTGTTCATCATCCAACAAAAGTGTAGAGTATGCATTTATCTATTCTGTTATGTGATCAATGTTGAGAGTGTCCACTAGTGAAAGTGTAATCCCTAGGCCTTGTTCCTAAATAATGCTGCAATACTACCACCATCAACTACACGCCAGCAAGCTATTTTCTGGCACCGTTGCTACTGCTCACATATATTCATACCACCTGTATTTCACTATCTCTTCGCCGAACTAGTGCACCTATTTGGTGTGTTGGGGACACAAGAGACTTCTTGCTTTGTGGTTGCAGGGTTGCATGAGAGGGATATCTTTGACCTCTTCCTCCCTGAGTTCGATAAACCTTGGGTATCCACTTAAGGGAAAACTTGCTGCTGTTCTACAAACCTCTGTTCTTGGAGGCCCAACACTGTCTACAGGAAAGGAGGGGGAACGTAGACATCAAGCACTTTTCTGGCGCCGTTGCCGGGGAGGAAAGGTAAAAGGCACTCATACTCCGGTTCCAGGTAAAGTACTTTTCTGGCGCCATTGTGTTTGTGCTCGAAGCTATTTCCTTTAGATCCTGCAATTGCAACTTTTTGTTTCTTGTTTACACTAGTTAGGCATAATGGAAAACAACAAAAAAATTGGTGAGCTTTTTAATCTTTTTCCTGATTTAGAATTGTTTGATGCGAAAATTAAAAAACCTATGGAACCTTATTTGCATGCTAGTAGCGATGTTATTAGTATGAATGCAATTACTGCTAATGCTATGAAGAAGTCTAAGCTTGGGGAAGCTAGTTTTTGTGGTCTTTTTAGCTTCCCATCTTTAGGGGAGAAAATTTGTTCTGATAATGCTTTATCTCCCATATGCGATAACTCTAATAATGCTTCTGATATTTTAAATCCACCTGCTGAAAGTATTCCGTATAAAATACCCATGAAAATTATTGAACGTGTTATGGACAACCACTATAAAGGGGATGGAACTGTCCATCCTAGAGATCATTTACTGTTTTTGCACGAATTATGTGGGTTATTCAAGTGTGCAGGTATCTCTATGGATGAAGTGAGGAAGAAGCTATTCTCTATTTCATTGTCACGGTAAAGCAGCGCATTGGTATAAATTGTTGGAGAATAGGCATTCTCTTGGTTGGGAGGAAATTGCATCTCTCTTTTATTCTAAATTTTATCCTCCGCATGAAGTGCATATTGATAGGAATTATATTTATAACTTTTATCCTCGTGATGGAGAGAGTATTTCTCAAGCGTGGGGGAGATTGAAATCTCTAATGCTCAAATGTCCCATTCATGAGCTCCCCCGTAATGTTATTGTTAACAATTTTTATGCGAGACTTTCAGGACAACACAAGGACTATCTGGATGCCTGTTCGGAGGGATCTTTCACAAGCAAGGAGATTGAAGCTAGGTGGGATCTTCTTGATCGGATTGAGGACAACGCTGAAGGATGGGAGAACGACAAAGGTAAAGAGTCAGGTATAAATTATGATTATGAATGCATTGAAGCTTTTATGGATACCGATAAATTTCGAAATATGAGTGCTACTTATGGTCTTGACTCTCAAGTTGCTGCAAATCTTTATAAAGCCTTTGCTTCTCATTTTGAATTACCTAAAAATAATTTTGATAAGTATCATGAACCTTTTAAAGAGGCTTGCATGAAGAATGAAATTGTTGTTAATTATTGCAATAAGCATGCTCAAACTCCTAAGAATGCTATTTCCTATAAGCATGTTAATTTTTGTGGAATACATAGACCTTGTGGAATTAATCAAATCAAAGATGAATATTGTATCCATCATGCTAATGAAAAAACTAGAAAGTGGTTTAAGGCTCTAGATGATCTTGGTAAAAAAGTTTGTGCCCTCTATCCTTTTATTTGTGAAGTTTGCCATGAAGTGGGTCATTTTAATTTTCAATGCTCCTCCAGTGATATATTGAACCCAATGAGTGCTGCAAATTTGTATTGTGATGATGAAATTACTCCTAATCAGCATGATGAACTTACTTTATTTTTGGGGTGTGAAGAATTGTCGAGAAAAATCTCTTTGTTACATATGAGTGATCTTGATATTGATGATGTCCTGCATGGGTGTTTTTCTTATTGCAATGATAATAGCCATACAAATACTTACATACAAAATATTTTAGAAGATGACACGTTGCCAAAATATGATAGGACCGCTGTGTGTTTTCAACTAATTAACGAAAAGGAGGGATCCTCCCAAGTTTCTTCTATTGTTTCTGAAAGTAAATCAGGATATGCGGACAAGCCACCCTTCAAGCCTCTTCCACCTAAAGAAGGGAACGAGGAGAAGGAAGAGAAGAAGAAGAAGGGAACGAAGAAGAAGAAGAAGAAGAAGAAGGGGAATAAAAAGAAAGAGGTAACATCATATCCCCGCGTATATGAGATAACAATAGGTAACCGTAAGTACGTTGCTCCTAATGATTATTGTGATAATGAATCTGAATATGATGATCTTCCTATGCCCTTTACATACATTAGCAATCATGATTTGAATGAGCACACCACTTTTGATATTGCAAATCTCTGGGAAATTGATTCTGAAAATGATGATGATAATAATTGCCATAGTGTCAGTGCTATCCATGCTTCCTCCCATAATGATATAGAAAGCTCTAAGCTTGGGGAAGAGGTGTTTGCAAATCCTTTAGCTACTGGTCATTATGTTCTTGATACATCTCCTTCTAATAACAATAATGGTGTGGACACAGATAAGCCGATTGTGAAGGATAACTATTCTATTTCTTATGATGACACTATGCCTCCGATCTCTAATGATTATTATAAAGAATGCTATGATATAGGTTCTAACTATCCTTATGAAACTTGTCATAGTCATGATTGGATTACCAAAAACAATTCCCTTAATAGGCAACTTGTTTACCATGTTCAAATTCTTGATAATAATCTTGCTCCAATTACTATTAATGAGAATAACTCTTCTTATGCCAAATTTAATGATACTTCTATGCATATGAACCATGATAAGAATGTTTTAAGTGATGGGTATATTGTGGATTTCATCAATGATGCTACTGAAAGTTATTATGAGAGAGGGAAATATGGTTATATGCATCTTAATAATATTAAGTTTCCCCTCTTTATGTTGAGAATCTTGAAGTTACTCGTGTTTTATCCTCTTATGCTTGTCACTTTGTTCTTCATGAATTCATTTGTGTACAAGATTCCTCTTCATAGGAAGCATGTTAGACTTAAATTTGTTTTGAATTTGCCTCTTGAAGCTCTCTTTTGCTTCAAATACTATTTCCCGCGAATGGATTATTAAAACTGCTGAGCCCATCTTAATGGCTATAAAGAAAGAACTTCTTGGGAGATAACCCATGTGTTATTTTGCTACAGTACTTTGTTTTATATTTGTGTCTTGGAAGTTGTTTACTACTGTAGCAACCTCTCCTTATCTTAGTTTTGTGTTTTGTTGTGCCAAGTGAAGCCTCTAATCGAAGGTTGATACTAGATTTGGATTTCTGCACAGAAACAGATTTGTATCTGTCACGAATCTGGGATTTTCTCTCTGTAGAAAAATCAGAAAAATATGCCAATTTACGTGCGTGTTCCTCAGATATGTATGCAACTTTCATTAGTTTTGAGTTTTCTGATCTGAGCAACGGAAGTATTTATTAGAAATTCGTCTTTACGGACTGTTCTGTTTTGACAGATTCTGCCTTTTATTTCGCATTGCCTCTTTTGCTATGTGGGATGGATTTCTTTGTTCCATTAAACTCCAGTAGCTTTGGGCAATGTCCAGAAGTGTTAAGAATGATTGTGTCACCTCTGAACATGTGAGTTTTTGATTATGTACTAACCCCTCTAATGAAGTTTATGAGAAGTTTGGTGTGAAGGAAGTTTTCAAGGGTCAAGAGAGGAGGATGATATACTACGATCAAGAAGAGTGAAAAGTCTAAGCTTGGGGATGCCCCGGTGGTTCACCCCTGCATATATCAAGAAGACTCAAGCGTCTAAGCTTGGGGATGCCCAAGGCATCCCCTTCTTCATCGACAAATTATCAGGTTCCTTCTCTTGAAACTATATTTTTATTCGGTCACATCTTATGTGCTTTACTTGGAGCGTCTGTATGTTTCTTGTTTTTGTTTTTGTTTGAATAAATGCTTGTGTGGGAGAGAGACACGCTCCGCTGGTTCGTATGAACACATGTGTTCTTAGCTCATAATATTCATTACGAAGGTTGAAACTGCTTCGTTAATTGTTATATAGTTGGAATTGGAAAATGCTACATGTAGTAATTGCTATAATGTCTTGGGTAATGTGATACTTGGCAATTGTTGTGCTCTTGTTTAAGCTCTTGCATCATATACTTTGCACCTATTAGTGAAGAAATACATAGAGCTTGTTAAAATTTGGTTTGCATGAGTGGTTTCTCTAGAGTCTAGATATTTTCTAGTGAGGTGTTTGAACAACAAGGAAGACGATGTATAGTCTTATAATGCTTGTAATATGTCTTTTATGTGAGTTTTGCTGTACCGGTTTATACTTGTGTTTGCTTCAAACAACCTTGCTAGCCTAAGCCTTGTATCGAGAGGGAATACTTCTCATGCATCCAAAATCCTTGAGCCAACCACTATGCCATTTGTGTCCACCATACCTACCTACTATGTGGTATTTCCTGCCATTCCAAAGTAAATTGCTTGAGTGCTACCTTTAAATAATTCAAAATTTATCACCTCTGATTTGTGTCAATGTTTTATAGCTCATGAGGAAGTATGTGGTGTTTAGCTTTCAACCTTGTCGTTTACTTTTGACGGACTCTCGTATGGACTAGTGGCACATCCGCTTATCCAATAATTTTGCAAAAAGAGCTGGCAATGGGATTCCCAGTCCCAAATTAATTAACAAAAATAGACACTCCTCCATGGTATGTGATTGTTGGACGGCACCCGAAGGATTCGGTTAGCCATGGCTTGTGTAAGCAAAGGTTGGGAGGAGTGTCATCATAATAAAACTAAAATAAAAAGGCACTCCTTCATGGTATGAGATTGTTGGCAGGCACCCGAGGATTCGGTTAGCCATGGTTTGTGAAAGAAAGGTTGGAAGGAGTGCCATCCAAAAATAAAATAATTCATGGGAGCCGCTCTTGGAAGTCCGGTTGGCGAGGTAGTTAGTGTACCCATTACCATTCGTTGACAACAACAAACACCTCTCAAAACTTTACTTTTTATGCTCTTTATATGTTTTCAAAACCAAAGCTCTAGCACAAATATAGCAATCGATGCTTTCCTCTTTGAAGGACCATTCTTTTACTTTTATTGTTGAGTCAGTTCACCTATTTCTCTCCACCTCAAGAAGCAAACATTTGTGTTAACTGTGCATTGATTCTTATATACCTGCTTATTGCATTTGTTATATTGCTTTGCATTGACAACTATCCATGAGATATACATGTTACAAGTTGAAAGCAACCGCTGAAACTTAATCTTCCATAATGTTGCTTCAATGTCTCTACTATGAATTTATTGCTTTATGAGTAACTCTTATGCAAGACTTATTGATGATTGTCTCGAAAGTACTATTCATGAAAAGTCTTTGCTATATGATTCAATTGTTTACTCATTGCATTTACATTGTTTTGAATCGCTGCATTCATCTCATATGCTTTACAATGGTATGATTAAGATTATGTTGGTAGCATGTCACCTCAGAAATTATCTTTTATCGTTTACCTACTCGAGGACGAGTAGGAACTAAGCTTGGGGATGCTGATACGTCTCCAACGTATCTATAATTTCCGATGTTCCATGCTTGTTTTATGACAATACCAACATGTTTTGTTCACACTTTATATCATTTTTACGCGTTTTCCGGAACTAACCTATTGACGAGATGCCGAGAGGCCAGTTGCTGTTTTCTGCTGTTTTTGGTTCCAGAAAGGCTGTTCGGGCAATATTCTCGGAATTGGACGAAATCAACGCCAAACCTCCTATTTTTCCCGGAAGGCTCCAGAACACCGAAGGAGAGTCGGAGGAGTGCCGGGGGCCCCACACCCTAGGGTGGCGCGGCCCAAGGGGGGCGCGCCCCTATGGTGTGGCCAGCGGGGGCCCCCTCCGACTCCGATTCTTCGCCTATTTAAGCCGTCGTGACCTAAAACCTCGACACCAATTGACGAAACTCCAGAAAGACTCCAGGGGCGCCGCCGCCATCGCGAAACTCCAATTCGGGGGACAGAACTCTCTGTTCCGGCACCCTGCCGGACGGGGAATTGCCCCCGGAGCCATCTCCACCGCCGTCTTCACCGCCATCTTCACCGCCATCGCTGCCCCCATGATGAGGAGGGAGTAATTCACCCCTGAGGCTGAGGGCTTCGCTGTAGCTATGTGGTTCATCTCTCTCCCATGTACCTCAATACAATAATCTCATGAGCTGCTTTACATGATTGAGATTCATATGAGTTTTGTATCACAATTTATCTATGTGCTACTCTAGTGATGTTATTAAAGTAGTTCTATTCCTCCTGCACGTGTGTAAAGGTGACTAGTGTGTGCACCGTGTGGTTCTTGTCGTAGGCTATGATCATGATCTCTTGTAGATTGTGGAGTTAATTATTACTATGATGGTATTGATGTGATCTATTCCTCCTACATATGCATGAAGGCGATAGTGTGCATGCTATGTTAGTACTTGGTTTAGTCTGTTGATCTATCTTACACTATAAGGTTACTTAAATATGAGCATTATTGTGGAGCTTGTTAACTCCGGCATTGAGGGTTCGTGTAATCCTACGCAATGTGTTCATCATCCAACAAAAGTGTAGAGTATGCATTTATCTATTCTGTTATGTGATCAATGTTGAGAGTGTCCACTAGTGAAAGTGTAATCCCTAGGCCTTGTTCCTAAATACTGCTGCAATACTACCACCATCAACTACACGCCAGCAAGCTATTTTCTGGCACCGTTGCTACTGCTCACATATATTCATACCACCTGTATTTCACTATCTCTTCGCCGAACTAGTGCACCTATTTGGTGTGTTGGGGACACAAGAGACTTCTTGCTTTGTGGTTGCAGGGTTGCATGAGAGGGATATCTTTGACCTCTTCCTCCCTGAGTTCGATAAACCTTGGGTATCCACTTAAGGGAAAACTTGCTGCTGTTCTACAAACCTCTGCTCTTGGAGGCCCAACACTGTCTACAGGAAAGGAGGGGGAACGTAGACATCACTTGTCTTGAAGTGCTATTCATGAAAAGTCTTTGCTTTATGATTCACTTGTTTACTCATGTCATATACATTGTTTTGATCGCTGCATTCACTACATATGCTTTACAAATAGTATGATCAAGATTATGATGGCATGTCACTCCAGAAATTATCTGTGTTATCGTTTTACCTGCTCGGGACGAGCAGAACTAAGCTTGGGGATGCTGATACGTCTCCGACGTATCGATAATTTCTTATGTTCCATGCCACATTATTGATGTTATCTACATGTTTTATGCACACTTTATGTCATATTCGTGCATTTTCTGGAACTAACCTATTAACAAGATGCCGAAGTGCCGATTCTTTGTTTTCTGCTGTTTTTGGTTTCAGAAATCCTAGTAAGGAAATATTCTCGGAATTGGACGAAATCAAAGCCCAGGGGCCTATTTTTCCACGAAGCTTCCAGAAGTCCGAAGACGAAACGAAGAGGGGCCACGAGGCAGCCAGAGCATAGGGCGGCGCGGCCCCTGCCCTGGCCGCGCGGCCCTATGGTCTGGGCACCTCGCGCCGCCTCTTGACCTACCCTTCCGCCTACTTAAAGCCTCCGTTACGAAACCCCCAGTACCGAGAGCCACGATACGGAAAACCTTCCAGAGACGCCGCCAACGCCGATCCCATCTCGGGGGATCCAGGAGATCGCCTCCGGCACCTGCCGGAGAGGGGAATCATCTCCCGGAGGACTCTACGCCGCCATGGTCGCCTCCGGTGTGATGTGTGAGTAGTCTACCCCTGGACTATGGGTCCATAGCAGTAGCTAGATGGTTGTCTTCTCCCCATTGTGCTATCATTGTCGGATCTTGTGAGCTGCCTAACATGATCAAGATCATCTATCTGTAATTCTATATGTTGCATTTGTTGGGATCCGATGAATAGAGAATACTTGTTATGTTGATTATCAAAGTTATATCTACGTGTTGTTTATGATCTTGCATGCTTTCCGTTACTAGTAGATGCTCTGGCCAAGTAGATGCTTGTAACTCCAAGAGGGAGTACTTATGCTCGATAGTGGGTTCATGCCTGCATTGACACCTGGGATAGTGACAGAAAGTTCTAAGGTTGTGTTGTGCTGTTGCCACTAGGGATAAAACATTGATGCTATGTCTAAGGATGTAGTTGTTGATTACATTACACACCATACTTAATGCAATTGTCTGTTGCTTTGCAACTTAATACTGGAGGGGGTTCGGATGATAACCTGAAGGTGGACTTTTTAGGCATAGATGCAGTTGGATGGCGGTCTATGTACTTTGTCGTAATGCCCAATTAAATCTCACTATACTCATCATGATATGTATGTGCATGGTCATGCCCTCTTTATTTGTCAATTGCCCAACTGTAATTTGTTCACCCAACATGCTGTTTGTCTTATGGGAGAGACACCTCTAGTGAACTGTGGACCTCGGTCCAATTCTCTTTACTGAAATACAATCTACTGCAATCTTTGTTCTCTTGTTTTCTGCAAACAATCATCTTCCACACAATACGGTTAATCCTTTGTTACAGCAAGCCGGTGAGATTGACAACCTCACTGTTTCGTTGGGGCAAAGTACTTTGGTTGTGTTGTGCAGGTTCCACGTTGGCGCCGGAATCCCTGGTGTTGCGCCGCACTACATCCCGCCGCCATCAACCTTCAACGTGCTTCTTGGCTCCTCCTGGTTCGATAAACCTTGGTTTCTTTCTGAGGGAAAACTTGCTGCTGTGCGCATCATACCTTCCTCTTGGGGTTCCCAACGAACGTGTGAGTTACACGCCATCAATCACACGGAAGGAGAAAGAGAAAGGGAGAGCAGTGCCTCACGGGGCCGCTGTTATTTATGGTGAAAAGAAATGCTTCACTTTTTTCGGTGAGTGATGTTGACTGGCACACAGGGTTTCAGTTCCGTAGACCTGCAGTGCAGGCTACGCGCCCGTCTAATATTCTTTTTTTTTCAGCGACAAATGGGGGAGAAAGAGAGAGAGAGAGAGTCTTGACGATGCGTCTTTACTTGACAAAGAAGATTGCTGGGAGTTTGCCTACCTACCGCACGTGACTTGTGCTCACTGATGTGTGGGACCTACACGCATCGGAACCACACGTAAGTGACCGACCTACTTTATTCTAGGGTGCCCGTCAAGCTAATACATAGTCTGCAACATGAAACTCTATTCGCTTATAAAATCTAAGCTTTGAAATCCAATTTAATTTAAGTCTATTATTGGTCATATCAAGTATAAAATTACATTCTGAAACTTGTTCAACGCTTTCTCATAAATTATTATGGTAGTTTCTGAAAATCAAATGCTAATTGATTTGAGAAAAAACATATATTATTGCACAACAATGGGATATTAAAATATCTATTTGTAAATAAAAATAAGAAGTCAATGTTGTGGTAAGTTAGGAGGTTCAAAGGGTAAACCAAATATAACGTTTTGTTCAATCTCATAGTTAATATTACCAAGTTTGATTCTCCCTGGACATCATTGTTTGTTATAGTGTTCCCTAATTGGGCATGGTGGTGCATCTTGCCATTTCTAACACTGTTGATGACTAGACTTTTCAAGTTTTCGGTATAAAAAATTGTTTTTCATTTTCTAGATGATAAAAAATTGTTTATTTTGTGCATGGGGTAGATAAGATATGGGTCAAAATGGCGCATCTACATTTTTAAAATAAATTAGGCCATATTTTAATGCCAATTCCCAAATTTACGGTTTTTAGTGCTTTCTAGCTAGTCTCGCACATTTAAATGACTTTATGCTGATTTATTGAAAGTAATTCAAATTTGAATTGTAGGTGTGTTATAACTTGGTCCTACAAGTCCCCACAAATCATATTTAGATACATATTACTTACTATATATAGAAACCAGTGATAGTACTAAAATATTCAACCCCTTTGCAAAGATAATCATGTCGACCATTTTGACCTGGTTTTGAAATAAATAAATGAAAATGAAAAAAACCTCAAAAATGAAACCCTTCTACATGGAGTGTGCTTGTATGTGTTAGTTGACAGGGAAAATAATAAACATGTGATAGGGTAGTAAAAAACAAAATGTCTTCACAAAGAGGACTATCGTGTATGAAGATTCCTAGTTTGCAAGCCAAATGATATAGTTATGGCCATATTTGTTGCATAGTTTGTTACAATGTGCCCAAATTGGGAATGGTGGTGCATTTTGCCATTCCCAACAATGTTGCTGACTAGACTTTTCAACTTTTCGGTATATAAAACTCATTTTTCAATTTCTAGATGACAAAATAGGTTTATTTTGTGAATGGGGTACATAAGATACGGCTCAGAATGGCACCTCTATATTTTTAATATAAATAAGGCCACATATTTGTTTAAATTCCCAACTCTTTTCGTTTTTAGTGCTTTCTAGCTAGTTTCACACATTTAAATGACTTTATGCTGATTTATTGAAAGTAATTCCAATTTGAAATGTAGGTGTGTTATAACTTCGTCCTATAAATCCCCAAAAATCATTTTTGGATACATATTACTTACTATATACAGAAACATGTGATAGGGTAGTAAAAACAAAATGTCTTCACAAGACGGACTATCGTGTGTATGAAGATTCATGTGCTTTGGTTTTCATTTTTTGATTTTTTCTGAATGTTTATGCCCATTTGAATCTTGGTCAAATCATAGGTTTGACCAAGATTTAGGCAAGTTTAAAACACATGAAAATGAAAAGGTAAGCTTGGATCCTTATTAGTCATTCTAGAATGAAGCTTTTGGGGGGTTCTTGAAATCTCAATGTTTGAAACCCAAAACCGCTTCTCTTCATGGTTGACTTCATAAGACAGAGTTTAGGGTTAGGGGTAGATACATGATTTGTCGGGTTTGAATATGTCTAGACCTTGTTTATCAACTTGAATGCTTACTATATATATGACGTAAGAATACTATGTGCTTTGGTTTTTCTTTTCTTTTTTTTGATTTTTTCTAAAAATTTTATGCTCATTTGAATCTTGTTGTTGGTCAAATCCTAGGTTTGACCATGATTTAAACAAACTTAAAACATGAAAATGAAAAGGTAAGCCTGGATCCTTCCTAGTCACTCTAAAATTAAGCTTTTGGGAAGTTTTTGAAATTTCCATGTTTGAAACCCAAAACCACTTTCTCTTCATGCTTGACTTCATACGACAGAGTTAAGGGTTAGGGGTAGATACATGCATTTTTCTATTTTGAATATGTCTAGACCTTGTTTATCAACTTGAAGGCTTACTATATATGACATAAGAAGGCTATGTGCTTTGGTTTTTCATTTTTCTGGTTTTTTTTTGAATTTTATGCCCATTTGAATCTTGGTAAAATACTAGCTAGCTAGGTTTGACCAAAATTTAAACAATTTTAAAACATGAAAATGAAAAGGCAAGCCTGGATCTTTTTGTAGTCACTCTAAAATGAAGCTTTTGGGAGGTTCTTGAAATTTCAATGTTTGAAACCAATACGACTTCTCTTCATGCTAGACTTCATAAGATCGACCGAGTTTATGGTTAGGGGGTAGATACATGATTTGTCTGGTTTGAACACATGTCTAAACCTTGTTTACCAACTTGAATGCTTACTATATGACATAAGAAGACTATGTGCTTTTGTTTTTCATTCTTCTATTTTTTTGAATTTTATTCCCATTTGAATCTTGGTCAAATCCTAGGTTTGACCAGGATTTAAAGAAGTATAAAATATGAAAACGAAAAGGTAAGCCTGGATCCTTCTTAGTCACCCTAATATGTACCATCTTTTGGGAAGTTTTTGAAATTTTCATGTTTGAAACCCAAAACCACTTCTCTTCATGATTGACTTCATAATTAAGACAGAGTTTAAGGTTAGGGGCAGATATATACATGATTATCTGGTTTGAATATGTCTAGACCTTGTTTATCAACTTTAATGCTTACTATATATATGACATAAGAATGCTATGTGCTTTGGTTTATCATTCTTTTGGTTTTTTCCTGAATTTTTATGCCCATTTGAATCTTGGTTAAATCCTAGGTTTGACAAAGATTTAAACAAGTTTAAAATATGAAAATGAAAAGGTAACCATGAATTCTTCCTAGTCACTCTAAAATGAATCTTTTGGGGGGTTCTTGAAATCTCAATGTTTGAAACCCAAAACCACTTCTCTTCATGGTTGACTTCATAAGACAGAGTTTAGGGTTAGGGGTTAGATACATGATTTGTCGGGTTTGGATAAGTCTAGACCTTGTTTATCAACTTGAATTCTTGCTTTATGACATAAGAAGGCTATGTGCTTTGGTTTTTCATTTTCTGATTTTTTTGAATTTTATGCCCATTTGAATCTTGGTCAAATACTAGCTAGGTTTGACCAAGATCTAAAAATGAAGCTTTTGGGAGGTTTTTGAAGTTTCCATGTTTGAAACCCAAAACCACTTCTCTTCATGCCTTACTTCATAATTAAGACAAAGTTTAGGGTTAGGGAGTAGATACATGATTTGCCTGGTTTGAATATGTCTAGACCTTTTTTATCATCTTGAATGCTTACTATATGACATAAGAAGACTATGTGCATTGGTATTTCATTTTTTTCATTTTCATGCCCATTTGAATCTTGGTGAAATCCTAGGTTTGAGCAAGATTTAAACAAGTTTAACACGTGAAAACGAATAAGTAAGCATGGATCCTTCTTAGTCACTCCAAAATGTACCAATTGATAGATGTGTTAACTTTGCTTCATGGAATGTAAATGAGTTAACTTGGATTTCCTACCCTTGAATCCATAGGAAACTTTGTTCTAATGCACTATAATAATCAACCGAGTTTTTACACCAACAGGTCTGTCACTTACGTGTGGTGCCCATGCGTGAGGTCCCACACTTCAGTGAGCACAAGTCACGTGCAGTAGGTACGCAAACTCCCAGCCATTTTCTTTGTCAAGAGAAGACGCATCAGGATTCAGGATGCGTATTGGGAGTCTGTGGGTCCTTCTGGATCCTTCGGTTGTCCCTCTCACAAAAAAAGACAAATCTCTCTCATTCTCGGCCTCGCTCGACTCGCTCGCTCGCTCGCTCGCACCTCCCTGCTCACTGACAAACCCTGCACAATAGTCAACATCATCACCCGAAAAAGGGGAGACACCATAATGCTCTCCCTTCTTCTGTCCTTCTGAGTGATCCCTCTTCCTCCGAGTTTCACTAGCTAGACGGGCAAACACACATGTGCTGCATACTAATAATAAAAAGGTGAGTAGAAAAATCGACCTACGAATCTATAATTAAATAGGTTAAACTAGGGTTTTGCCCAGTACTACAGATCAAGGTTCAAAAAAATCCAACTACGGGGTTCGAACAACCCCATTTCTAATCCAAGAATTTTTTTGACCTCATCCAATGGCCTCAAACTATAGGGTTAGCATCTAGTGCAGTATGTGTGAACATGTATGCACTATGTGCACTATAACTTGTATGTCTTTCAAATTTGAACCAAATTTGAATAAGTTTGAAATATTTGAAATGGGGCTTTTGCTTTAAATGTTTGAAACCCAAAACGACTTCTCTTCATGCTAGACTTCATAAGACCGAGTTTAGGGTTAGGGGGTAGTTACATGATTTGTCTGGTTAGAATATGTCTAAACCTTGTTTATCAACTTGAATGCTTACTATATGACATAAGAAGACTATGTGCGCTTTGGGTTTTCATTTTTCTATTTTTTTATTTTATGCAGATTTGAATCTTGGTCAAGTCCTAGATTCGACCAAGATTTAAACAAGTTTAAAACATGACAATGAAAAGGTAATTAATCCTGGATCCTTCTTAATTAACCAGTCAGTCTAATTAAAATGAAGCTTTTGGGAGGTTTTTGAAATTTCCATGTTTGAAACCCAAAACCACACTTCTCTGCTTCAATTCATGCTTGACTTCATATATAATTAAGATAGAGTTTAGGGTTGGGGGGTACATGATTTGCCAGGTTTGAATATGTCTAGACCTTGTTTATGAATTTGAATGCTTACTATATATATGACATGAGAAGACTATGTGCTTTGTTTTAATTTTTTTTATGCCCATTTGAATATTGGTCAAATCCTAGGTTTGAGCAAGATTTAAACAAGTTTAAAACATGAAAATGAAAAGGTAAGCATGGATCCTTCTTAGTCACTCTAAAATGAAGCTTTTGGGAGGTTTTTGAAATTTCCATGTTTGAAACCAAAAACCACTTCTCTTCATGCTTGACTTCATAAGACGAAGTTTAGGGTCGATAGGGGGTAGATACATGATTTGTCTGGTTTGAATATGTCTAGACCTTGTTTATCAACTTGAATGCTTACTATATGACATAAGAAAACTATGTGCTTTGGTTTTTCATTTTTCTGATTTTTTTGGAATTTTGATGCACATTTGAATCTTGGTCAAATCCTAGGTTTGACCAAGATTTAAACAAGTATAGAACATGAAAATGAAAAGGGAAGCATGCATCCTTCTTAGTCACCCTAAATGAAGTTTTTGGAAGGGTTTTTGAAATTTCCATGTTTGAAACCCAAAACCACTTATCTTCATGCTTGACTTCATAAGACATAGTTTAGGGTCGATAGGGGGGTAGATACATGATTTGTCAGGTTTGAATATGTCTAGACCTTGTTTATCAACTTGAATGCTTACTATATGACATAACAAAACTATGTGCTTTGGTTTTTCATTTTTCTGATTTTTTTTGGAATTTTGATGCACATTTGAATCTTGGTCAAATCCTAGGTTTGACCAAGATTTAAACAAGTATAGAACATGAAAATGAAAAGGGAAGCCTGTATCCTTCTTAGTCACCCTAAATGAAGTTTTTGGAAGGTTTTTGAAATTTCCATGTTTGAAACCCAAAACCACTTATCTTCATGCTTGACTTCATAAGACAGAGTTTAGGGTCGATAGGGGGTAGATACATGATTTGTCTGGTTTGAATATGTCTAGACCTTGTTTATCAACTTGAATGCTTACTATATGACATAAGAGGACTATGTGCATTGGTATTTCATTTTTTGATTTCTATGCCCATTTGAATCTTGGTAAATCCTAGGTTTGAGCAAGATTTAAACAAGTTTAACATGTGAAAATGAAAAGGTAAGTCTGGATCCTTCTCTTAGAAACTCTAAAATGAAGCTTTTGGGAGGTTCTTGAAATTACCATGTTTGAAACCCAAAACCACTTATGTTCATGCTTGACTTCATAAGACAGCGTTTAGGGTTAGGGGTAGATACATGATTTTTCTGGTTTGAATATGTCTAGACCATGTTTATCAATTTGAATAATTACTATATGACATGAGAAGGCTATGTGCTTTGGTTTTTCATTCTTTCGATTTTTTCTAAATTTTTATGCCCATTTGAATCTTGGTCAAATCCTAGGTTTGACCAAGATTTCAATAAGTTTAAACATGACAATGAAAAGGTAATTAATCATGGATCCTTCTTAATTAACCAGTCAGTCTAATTAAAATGAAGCTTTTGGGAGGTTTTTGAAATTTCCATGTTTGAAACCCAAAACCACACTTCTCTGCTTCATGCTTGACTTCATATACAATTAAGACAGAGTTTAGGGTTAGGGGATACATGATTTGTCTGGTTTGAATATGTCTAGATCTTGTTTATGAACTTGAATGTTTACTATATGACCTAAGAAGACTATGTGCTTTGGTTTTTAATTTTTTTTTTTTTGAATTTTGATGCACATTTGAATCTTGGTCAAATCCTAGGTTTGACCAAGATTTAAACAAGTTTAAAACATGAAAATGAAAAGGTAAGGCTGGATCCTTCTTAGTCACTCTAAAATGAAGCTTTTGGGAGGTTTTTGAAATTTCCATGTTTGAAACCAAAAACCACTTCTCTTCATGGTTGACTTCATAAGACGAAGTTTAGGGTCGATAGGGGGTAGATACATGATTTGTCTGGTTTGAATATGTCTAGACCTTGTTTATCAACTTGAATGCTTACTATATGACATAAGAAAACTATGTGCTTTGGTTTTTCATTTTTCTGATTTTCTTTGGAATTTTGATGCACATTTGAATCTTGGTCAAATCCTAGGTTTGACCAAGATTTAAACAAGTATAGAACATGAAAATGAAAAGGGAAGCCTGTATCCTTCTTAGTCACCCTAAATGAAGTTTTTGGAAGGTTTTTGAAATTTCCATGTTTGAAACCCAAAACCACTTATCTTCATGCTTGACTTCATAAGACATAGTTTAGGGTCGATAGGGGGTAGATACATGATTTGTCTGGTTTGAATATGTCTTGACCTTGTTTATCAACTTGAATGCTTACTATATGACATAAGAGGACTATGTGCATTGGTATTTCATTTTTTGATTTCTATGCCCATTTGAATCTTGGTAAATCCTAGGTTTGAGCAAGATTTAAACAAGTTTAACATGTGAAAATGAAAAGGTAAGTCTGGATCCTTCTCTTAGAAACTCTAAAATGAAGCTTTTGGGAGGTTCTTGAAATTACCATGTTTGAAACCCAAAACCACTTATGTTCATGCTTGACTTCATAAGACAGAGTTTAGGGTTAGGGGTAGATACATGATTTTTCTGGTTTGAATATGTCTAGACCATGTTTATCAATTTGAATAATTACTATATGACATGAGAAGGCTATGTGCTTTGGTTTTTCATTCTTTCAATTTTTTCTAAATTTTTATGCCCATTTGATTCTTGGTCAAATCCTAGGTTTGACCAAGATTTCAATAAGTTTAAACATGACAATGAATAGGTAATTAATCATGGATCCTTCTTAATTAACCAGTCAGTCTAATTAAAATGAAGCTTTTGGGAGGTTTTTGAAATTTCCATGTTTGAAACCCAAAACCACACTTCTCTGCTTCATGCTTGACTTCATATACAATTAAGACAGAGTTTAGGGTTAGGGGGTACATGATTTGTCTGGTTTGAATATGTCTAGATCTTGTTTATGAACTTGAATGTTTACTATATGACATAAGAAGACTATGTGCTTTGGTTTTTAAATTTTTTTTTTGAATTTTGATGCACATTTGAATCTTGGTCAAATCCTAGGTTTGACCAAGATTTAAACAAGTTTAAAACATGAAAATGAAAAGGTAAGGCTGGATCCTTCTTAGTCACTCTAAAATGAAGCTTTTGGGAGGTTTCTGAAATTTCAATGTTTGAAACCAATACGACTTCTCTTCATGCTAGACTTCATAAGATCGACCGAGTTTATGGTTAGGGGGTAGATACATGATTTGTCTGGTTTGAACACATGTCTAAACCTTGTTTACCAACTTGAATGCTTACTATATGACATAAGAAGACTATGTGCTTTTGTTTTTCATTCTTCTATTTTTTTGAATTTTATGCCCATTTGAATCTTGGTCAAATCCTAGGTTTGACCAGGATTTAAACAAGTATAAAATATGAAAACGAAAAGGTAAGCCTGGATCCTTCTTAGTCACCCTAATATGTACCATCTTTTGGGAAGTTTTTGAAATTTTCATGTTTGAAAAGGTAACCATGAATTCTTCCTAGTCACTCTAAAATGAATCTTTTGGGGGGTTCTTGAAATCTCAATGTTTGAAACCCAAAACCACTTCTCTTCATGGTTGACTTCATAAGACAGAGTTTAGGGTTAGGGGTTAGATACATGATTTGTCGGGTTTGGATATTTCTAGACCTTGGTTATCAACTTGAATTCTTCCTTTATGACATAAGAAGGCTATGTGCTTTGGTTTTTCATTTTCTGATTTTTTTGAATTTTATGCCCATTTGAATCTTGGTCAAATACTAGCTAGGTTTGACCAAGATCTAAAAATGAAGCTTTTGGGAGGTTTTTGAAATTTCCATGTTTGAAACCCAAAACCACTTCTCTTCATGCCTTACTTCATAATTAAGACAAAGTTTAGGGTTAGGGAGTAGATACATGATTTGCCTGGTTTGAATATGTCTAGACCTTTTTTATCATCTTGAATGCTTACTATATGACATAAGAAGACTATGTGCATTGGTATTTCATTTTTTTCATTTCCATGCCCATTTGAATCTTGGTGAAATCCTAGGTTTGAGCAAGATTTAAACAAGTTTAACACGTGAAAACAAATAAGTAAGCATGGATCCTTCTTAGTCACTCCAAAATGTACCAATTGATAGATGTGTTAACTTTGCTTCATGGAAAAATTAATGTCATGTAAATGAGTTAACTTGGATTTCCTACCCTTGAATCCATAGGAAACTTTGTTCTAATGCACTATAATAATCAACCGAGTTTTTACACCAACAGGTCTGTCACTTACGTGTGGTGCCCATGCGTGAGGTCCCACACTTCAGTGAGCACAAGTCACGTGCAGTAGGTACGCAAACTCCCAGCCATTTTCTTTGTCAAGAGAAGACGCATCAGGATTCAGGATGCGTATTGGGAGTCTGTGGGTCCTTCTGGATCCTTCGGTTGTCCCTCTCACAAAAAAGACAAATCTCTCTCATTCTCGGCCTCGCTCGACTCGCTCGCTCGCTCGCACCTCCCTGCTCACTGACAAACCCTGCACAATAGTCAACATCGTCACCCGAAAAAGGGGAGACACCATAATGCTCTCCCTTCTTCTATCCTTCCGAGTGATCCCTCTTCCTCCGAGTTTCACTAGCTAGACGGGCAAACACACATGTGCTGCATAGTAATAATAAAAAGGTGAGTAGAAAAATCGACCTACGAATCTATAATTAAATAGGTTAAACTAGGGTTTTGCCTAGTACTACAGATCAAGGTTCAAAAAAATCCAACTACGGGGTTCGAACAACCCCATTTCTAATCCAAGAATTTTTTCGACATCATCCAATGGCCTCAAACTATAGGGTTAGTATCTAGTGCAGTATGTGTGAACATGTATGCACTATGTGTGCTATAACTTGTATGTCTTTCAAATTTGAACCAAATTTGAATAAGTTTGAAATATTTGAAATGGGGCTTTTGCTTTAAACGTTTGAAACCCAAAACGACTTCTCTTCATGCTAGACTTCATAAGACCGAGTTTAGGGTTAGGGAGTAGATACATGATTTGCCTTGTTTGAATATGTCTAGACCTTCTTTATCATCTTGAATGCTTACTATATAACATAAGAAGACTATGTGTATTGGTATTTCATTTTTTCATTTTCATGCCCATTTGAATCTTGGTGAAATCCTAGGTTTGAGCAAGATTTAAACAAGTTTAACACGTGAAAACGAATAATTAAGCATGGATCCTTCTTAGTCACTCCAAAATGTACCAATTGATAGATGTGTTAACTTTGCTTCATGGAAAAATTAATGTCATGTAAATGAGTTTTAACTTGGATTTCCTACCCTTGAATCCATAGGAAACTTTGTTCTAATGCACTATAATAATCAACTGAGTTTTTACACCAACAGGTCTGTCACTTACGTGTGGTGCCCATGCGTGAGGTCCCACACTTCAGTGAGCACAAGTCACGTGCAGTAGGTACGCAAACTCCCAGCCATCTTTGTCAAGAGAAGATGCATCAGGATGCGTATTGGAAGTCTGTGGGTCCTTCAGGATCCTTCGGTTGTCCCTCTCAAAAAAAAATCTCTCTCATTCTCGGCCTCGCTTCGACTCGCTCGCTCGCACCTCCTGCTCACTGACAAAACCTGCACAACAGTCAACATCATCACCCGAAAAAGGGGAGACACCATAATGCACTCCCTTCTTCTCTCCTTCCGAGTGATCCCTCTTCCTCCGAGTTTCACGCGACGGGCAAACACACATGTGCTGCATAGTAATAATAAAAAAGTAGAAAAATCGACCTACGAATCTATGATTAAATATAGGTTAATCTAGGGTTTTGCCCACTACTACAGATCAAGTTCAAAAATATCCACTTGAATGGTTCGATTTTGGGCTACTAATGTGCGTTGGTTTTTTAATTTTTTCTGAATGTTTATGCCCATTTGAATCATGGTCAAATCCTATGTTTGACCAAGATTTAGACAAGCATAAACATGAAAATGAAAAGGTAAGCTTGGATCCTTTTTAGTCACTCTAAGATGACCAATCTAGTTTAGGGTTAGGGGGTAGATACATGATTTGTCGGGTTTGAATATGTCTAGACATGCTTGTTTATCAACTTGAATGCTTACTATATGACATAAGAAGACTATATGTGCGTTGGTTTCTTATTTTTAATTTTTTTCTGAATATTTATGCCCATTTGAATCTTGGTCAAATCCTATGTTTGACCAAGATTTAAACAAGTTAATTTAAAACATGAAAATGAAAAGGTAAGCATGGAACCTTCTTAGTCACTCTAAGATGAAGTTTTTGGGAGGTTTTTGAAATTTCAATGTTTGAAACCCAAAACCACTTCTCTTCATGTTTGACTTCATAAGACAGATCGAGTTTAGGGTTAGGGCCAGGGTAGATACGTGATTTTTCTTGTTTTAATATGTCTAGACCATGTTTATCAACTTGAATGCTCATTATATGACATAAAAAGGCTATGTGCTTTGTTTTTTTTTATGCCCATTTGAATCTTGGTCAAATCCTAGGTTTGACCAAGATTTAAACAAGTTTAAAACATGAAAATGAAAAGGTAAGCATGGATCCTTCTTAGTCATTCAAAAATGAAGCTTTTGGGGGGTTCTTGAAATCTCAATGTTTGAAACCCAAAACCACTTCTCTTCATATGGTTGACTTCATAAGACAGAGTTTAGGGTTAGGGGGTAGATCGATACATGATTTGTCAGGTTTGAGTATGTCTAGACATGCTTGTTTATCAACTTGAATGCTTACTATATGACATAAGAAGAATATATGTGCGTTGGTTTCTTATTTTTAATTTTTTTCTGAATGTTTATGCCCATTTGAATCTTATTGGTCAAATCCTATGTTTGACCAAGATTTAAACAAGTTAATTTAAAACATGAAAATGAAAAGGTAAGCATGGAACCTTCTTAGTCACTCTAAGATGAAGTTTTTGGGAGGTTTTTGAAATTTCAATGTTTGAAACCCAAAACAACTTCTCTTCATGTTTGACTTCATAAGACAGATCGAGTTTAGGGTTAGGGCGAGGGTAGATACATGATTTTTCTTGTTTTAATATGTGTAGGCCATGTTTATCAACTTGAATGCTCATTATATGACATAAAAAGGCTATGTGCTTTGGTTTTTTTTATTTTTTTGAATTTTTATGCCCATTTGAATCTTGGTCAAATCCTAGGTTTGACCAAGATTTAAACAAGTTTAAAGGTAAGCATGGATCCTTCTTAGTCATTCAAAAATGAAGCTTTTGGCGGGTTCTTGAAATCTCAATGTTTGAAATCCAAAACCACTTCTCTTCATATGGTTGACTTCATAAGACAGATTTTAGGGTTAGGGGGTATATATAGTAGATCGATACATGATTTGTCGGGTTTGAATATGTCTAGACATACTTGTTTATCAACTTGAATGCTTACTATATGACATAAGAAGACTATATGTGCGTTGATTTTTCATTTTTTTTTGTTTTTTCTGAATTAATGTTTATGCCCATTTGAATCTTGGTCAAATCCTAGGTTTGACCAAGATTTAAACAAGTTTAAAACATAAAATGAAAAGGTAAGCCTGGATCCTTCTTAGTCATTCTAAAATGAAGCTTTTGGGGGTTCTTAGAAATCTCAATGTTTGAAACCCAAAACCACTTCTCTTCATGGTTAACTTCATAATACAGAGTTAAGGGTTAGGGGTAGATACATGTTTTTTCTATTTTGAATATGTCTAGACCTTTTTTATCAACTTGTTGAATTAATGCTTATTTTATATGACATAAGAAGGCTATATATGTGCTTTGGTTTTTCATTTTTATGTTTTTTTAATTTTATGCCCATTTGAATATTGGTCAAATACTAGCTAGGTTTGACCAAGATTTAAACAATTTAAAAACATGAAAATGAAAAGGCAAGCCTGGATCTTTTTTAGTCACTCTAAAATGAAGCTTTTGGGAGGTTCTTGAAATTTCAATGTTTGAAACCAATACGACTTCTCTTCATGCTATGCGCGCATGGCATACCTTGCATATCATTCGTGCATATATTTCAATATATATTTGAACATATTCTTGGGGATATATATATATATATATTTCAATCTCTCTCTCTCGATCTATATATCGTTGGTGCCCAAGAAACACACTTATATATATACGCATGCACTTTATGCGCAAAGGCGCGGGTGCCTCCAATAATGTGTGTGTGCACTCGATCGATGATCCCTAAACCTTAAACCCTAAAACCCTAATCCCGAATCCCTAATTATACCCTAAACGTACACCCTAAACACCCTAAACACTAAAACCTAAACCCTAGACCCTAAACCCTAAACACTACACCCTAAGCCCTAAACCCTAAACACTAAACCCTAAACCCTAACCCTAGACCCTAAACCCTAAACCCTAAATATATTTCAATCTCTCTCTCTAGATCTATATATCATTGGTGGCCAAGAAACACACTTATATATATACGCATGCACTTTATGCGCAAAGGCGCAGGTGCCTCTAATAATGTGTGTGTGCACTCGATCGATGATCCCCAAACCTTAAACCCTATGTTTGACCAAGATTTAAAAAAGTTAATTTAAAACATGAAAATGAAAAGGTAAGCATGGAACCTTCTAAGTCACTTTAAGATGAAGTTTTTGGCAGGTTTTTGAAATTTCCATGTTTGAAACCCAAAACCACTTCTCTTCATGTTTGACTTCATAAGACAGATCGAGTTTAGGGTTAGGGCCAGGGTAGATACATGATTTTTCTTGTTTTAATATGTCTAGACCATGTTTACCAACTTGAATGCTCATTATATGACATAAAAAGGCTATGTGCATTGTTTTTTTTTATGCCCATTTGAATCTTGGTCAAATCCTAGGTTTGACCAAGATTTAAACAAGTTTAAAGGTAAGCATGGATCCTTCTTAGTCATTCAAAAATGAAGCTTTGGGGGGGGGGGGGTTCTTGAAATCTCAATGTTTGAAACCAAAAACCACTTCTCTTCATATGGTTGACTTCATAAGATAGAGTTTATGGTTAGGGGGTATAGTAGATCGATACATGGTTTGTCGGGTTTGAATATGTCTAGACATGCTTGTTTATCAACTTGAATGCTTACTATATGACATAAGAAGAATATATGCGCGTTGGTTTTTAATTTTTTGTTTTTTCAGAATTAATGTTTATGCCCATTTGAATCTTGGTCAAATCCTAGGTTTGACCAAGATTTAAACAAGTTTAAAACATAAAATGAAAAGGCAAGCCTGGATCCTTCTTAGTCATTCTAAAATGAAGCTTTTGGGGGGTTCTTGAATCTCAATATAATGTTTGAAACCCAAAACCACTTCTCTTCATATGGTTGACTTCATAAGACAGAGTTTAGGGTTAGGGGGTATATATAGTAGATCGATACATGATTTGTCGGGTTTGAATATGTCTAGACATACTTGTTTATCAACTTGAATGCTTACTATATGACATAAGAAGACTATATGTGCGTTGATTTTTCATTTTTTTTTTGTTTTTTCTGAATTAATGTTTATGCCCATTTGAATCTTGGTCAAATCCTAGGTTTGACCAAGATTTAAAGAAGTTTAAAACATAAAATGAAAAGGTAAGCCTGGATCCTTCTTAGTCATTCTAAAATGAAGCTTTTGGGGGGTTCTTAGAAATCTCAATGTTTGAAACCCAAAACCACTTCTCTTCATGGTTAACTTCATAAGACAGAGTTAAGGGTTAGGGGTAGATACATGCTTTTTCTATTTTGAATATATCTAGACCTTGTTTATCAACTTGTTGAATTAATGCTTATTTTATATGACATAAGAAGGCTATATATGTGCTTTGGTTTTTCATTTTTATGTTTTTTTAATTTTATGCCCATTTGAATCTTGGTCAAATACTAGCTAGGTTTGACCAAGATTTAAACAATTTAAAAACATGAAAATGAAAAGGCAAGCCTGGATCTTTTTTAGTCACTCTAAAATGAAGCTTTTGGGAGGTTCTTGAAATTTCAATGTTTGAAACCAATACGACTTCTCTTCATGCTATGCGCGCATGGCATACCTTGCATATCATTCGTGCATATATTTCAATATATATTTGACCATATTCTTGGGGATATATATATATATTTCAATCTCTCTCTCTCGATCTATATATCGTTGGTGGCCAAGAAACACACTTATATATATACGCATGCACTTTATGCGCAAAGGCGCGGGTGCCTCCAATAATGTGTGTGTGCACTCGATCGATGATCCCTAAACCTTAAACCCTAAAACCCTAATCCCTAATCCCTAATTATACCCTAAACATACACCCTAAACACCCTAAACACTAAAACCTAAACCCTAGACCCTGAACCCTAAACACTACACCCTAAGCCCTAAACCCTAAACACTAAACCCTAAACCCTAACCCTAGACCCTAAACCCTAAACCCTAAATATATTTCAATCTCTCTCTCTAGATCTATATATCGTTGGTGGCCAAGAAACACACTTATATATATACGCATGCACTTTATGCGCAAAGGCGCAGGTGCCTCTAATAATGTGTGTGTGCACTCGATCGATGATCCCTAAACCTTAAACCCTATGATTGACCAAGATTTAAAAAAGTTAATTTAAAACATGAAAATGAAAAGGTAAGCATGGAACCTTCTAAGTCACTTTAAGATGAAGTTTTTGGCAGGTTTTTGAAATTTCCATGTTTGAAACCCAAAACCACTTCTCTTCATGTTTGACTTCATAAGACAGATCGAGTTTAAGGTTAGGGCCAGGGTAGATACATGATTTTTCTTGTTTTAATATGTCTAGACCATGTTTACCAACTTGAATGCTCATTATATGACATAAAAAGGCTATGTGCATTGTTTTTTTTTGATTTTTTATGCCCATTTGAATCTTGGTCAAATCCTAGGTTTGACCAAGATTTAAACAAGTTTAAAGGTAAGCATGGATCCTTCTTAGTCATTCAAAAATGAAGCTTTGGGGGGGTTCTTGAAATCTCAATGTTTGAAACCAAAAACCACTTCTCTTCATATGGTTGACTTCATAAGATAGAGTTTATGGTTAGGGGGTATAGTAGATCGATACATGATTTGTCGGGTTTGAATATGTCTAGACATGCTTGTTTATCAACTTGAATGCTTACTATATGACATAAGAAGAATATATGCGCGTTGGTTTTTAATTTTTTGTTTTTTCAGAATTAATGTTTATGCCCATTTGAATCTTGGTCAAATCCTAGGTTTGACCAAGATTTAAACAAGTTTAAAACATAAAATGAAAAGGCAAGCCTGGATCCTTCTTAGTCATTCTAAAATGAAGCTTTTGGGGGGTTCTTGAATCTCAATATAATGTTTGAAACCCAAAACCACTTCTCTTCATGGTTGACTTCATAAGAAATAGTTTAGGGTTAGGGGGTATATACATGATTTGTCAGGTTTGAATTTGTCTATACATGCTTATTTATCAACTTGAATGCTTACTAGCTATATGACATAAGAAGACTATATGTGCATTGGTTTTTCATTTTTTGTTTTTCTGAATGTTTATGCCCATTTGAATCTTGGTCAAATCCTAGGTTTGGCCTAGATTTAAACAAGTTTAAAACATGAAAATGAAAAGGTAAGCGTGTATCCTTATTAGTCACTCTAAAATGAAGCTTTTGTTGGGATGTTTTTGAAATTTCCATGTTTGAAACCCAAAACCATTTCTCTCCATGCTTGACTTCATAAGACAAAGTTTAGGGTTAGGTGTAGATACATGATTTGTTTGGTTTGAATATGTCTAGACCTTGTTTATTAACTTCAATTCCTACTATATGACATAAGAAGACTATGTGCGCTTTTGGTTTTTCATTGTTTTTTGATTTTTTCTGAATGTTTATGCCCATTTGAATCTAAAGGTGAGAGAACACGTTAATGGTTATTCTAAAAAAGGTCATGCTTGGTATCTTACCTATGTATTATGGTACATCACAAATGTAAAATGAAAGTATGTACATCTCTATAAACCCTAAACCCTAACCCTAACTATATAGAAAAAGATGAACAATCCATGCTTTTCGATTGCCTTTTTTGTTTGGCTTCAATTTCAAATTTAGTGGGGAGGGGAGGTAGGGGACGAGTGTGTTTCTTTCGATGCCTCTCTCGTATTTGCTAGTTTTTGGGGGTCACACAAATTCAGGGTAGCATACTGCCCACCCCCTCCCTTCACGCGCGGAAAAAGTGTTAGGCGAGTAGTAAAATGGCATGACCAACAAGTTTCAAGTAAAATTTCGAATATAACCAGAATGTACCAATTGATAGATGAGTTAACTTGGCTTCATGGAAAAAATAATGTCATGTAAATGAGTTAACTTGGCTTTCCTACCCTTGAATCCATAGGAAACTTTGTACTAATACGATTATAATGATCACACGAGTTATTACACCAATGTCTGTCACTTACGTGTGGTTCCCATGCGTGAGGTCCCACACTTCAGTGAGCACAAGTCATGTGCGGTAGGTAGGCAAACTCCCATCTTCTTTGTCAAGAGAAGACGCATCAAGACTCTCTCTCTCTCTCTCTCCAGTTATCCACCTCTAAAATCGATGCATATGTAGTGGCTACATATATATTCTTGGTCATAATCCCCTTATCTAAAGATGATGGATGCATGGCTTCACGTCGTCGTCGCTTTCATCGTCATTATCTTCGTCGTCCGAGTAGTAGTACTTCTTGCACATTGTTCCGTCGAACACCTTCACTGTGAGCACATCATCGCCTTCATATTTGAAGTGTACGAAGCAGCCGAAATCCACACCGTGCGCGATGGCGAAATTCTCCCAGCCCTTGTCGAGGTACATCCGGCCTTGTCCGTCAAATAGGACCTCCACGGTCCTGAGATGAGGACCGCGATCAATTTTGCTCATGAGATACACCTTAGCTGGCTCCTGGCCGTCAAGATAGTCCGCAAACTTTTTTGGGAGAGCCTGCAAAGAGATCGAGCGCCGATCATTTAAAATTAAAGGTTTTTTAGAACATGCCCATAATCAATCACATGCATCATATATGTGGGAACGCGTACGTACCTTCTTGACCAAAGGTTCTTCATAGACGACGATGAAGAACTCCTCTATGATCAAAGGCAGTGTTGACGGTGGTGGTGGCAATGATGATGATCCATCACCCCGGCCGCCCCTTCCCCTTCCCCTTCTGGTCAGCGTCCGAGACGTGGAAGCCATGGCAATGGGATCAAGTGTATGTGAACGAAGAAGAGAGAGGCAGAACCTATTGACATAAGGGATGGCCGTTGTGGTTGTTTATAAGGAAGAGATGACCGCTGTAGGGGTTAACACAATAAATTAAGGAGGAGGTGACCGTTGTGGGGGTTTTACACAATAAATTAAGGAGGAGATGGCCATTGTGGGGGTTTATATCTCAACAAAAAAGTAACGCGGACTATTTTGACGGAAATGGAACTTCGTGATATAGTTTATCATTTTACCGTGAAAAGTAATGCCTAAAATAAAAGGTAATTCGTGATAGTTTATCATTTAACGAATGGGGTACATAAGATACGGGTCAAAATGGCGCCTCTACATTTTTAAGATAAACTATGACATATTTTAGTGCCAATTCCCAACTCTTTACGATTTTTAGTGTTTTTAGCCAGTTTCACACATTTAAATGACTATATGCTGATTTATTGGAAGTAATTCAAATTTGAAATGTTGGTGTGTTATAACTTGGTCATAGAAATCCCCCAAAATCATTTTTAGATTCATATTACTTACTATATAAGAAGGCTATGTGCTTTGGTTTTTCATTTTTTTCTGGTTTTTTTTTTAATTTTATGCCCATTTGAATCTTGGTCAAATACTAGCTAGCTAGGTTTGACCAAGATTTAAACAATTTTAAAACATGAAAAGGAAAAGGCAAGCCTGGATCTTTTTTAGTCATTCTAAAATGAAGCTTTTGGGAGGTTCTTGAAATTTCAATGTTTGAAACCAATACATGATTTGCCTGGTTTGAATATGTCTAGACCTTTTTTATCATCTTGAATGCTTACTGTATGACATAAGAAGACTATGTGCATTGGTATTTCATTTTTTCATTTTCATGCCCATTTGAATCTTGGTGAAATCCTAGGTTTGAGCAAGATTTAAACAAGTTTAACACGTGAAAACGAATAATTAAGTATGGATCCTTCTTAGTCACTCCAAAATGTACCAATTGATAGATGTGTTAACTTTGCTTCATGGAAAAATTAATGTCATGTAAATGAGTTTTAACTTGGATTTCCTACCCTTGAATCCATAGGAAACTTTGTTCTAATGCACTATAATAATCAACTGGGTTTTTACACCAACAGGTCTGTCACTTACGTGTGGTGCCCATGCGTGAGGTCCCACACTTCAGTGAGCACAAGTCACGTGCAGTAGGTACGCAAACTCCCAGCCATCTTTGTCAAGAGAAGACGCATCAGGAAGCGTATTGGAAGTCTGTGGGTCCTTCAGGATCCTTCGGTTGTCCCTCTCACAAAAAAAAATCTCTCTCATTCTCGGCCTCGCTTCGACTCGCTCGCTCGCACCTCCTGCTCACTGACAAAACCTGCACAACAGTCAACATCATCACCCGAAAAAGGGGAGACACTATAATGCACTCCCTTCTTCTCTCCTTCCGAGTGATCCCTCTTCCTCCGAGTTTCACGCGACGGGCAAACACACATGTGCTGCATAGTAATAATAAAAAAGTAGAAAAATCGACCTACGAATCCACTTGAATGGTTCGATTTTGGGCTACTAATGTGCATTGGTTTTTTAATTTTTTCTGAATGTTTATGCCCATTTGAATCTTGGTCAAATCCAATGTTTGACCAAGATTTAAACAAGCATAAACATGAAAATGAAAAGGTAAGCTTGGATCCTTTTTAGTCACTCTAAGATGACCAATCTAGTTTAGGGTTAGGGGGTAGATACATGATTTGTCGGGTTTGAATATGTCTAGACATGCTTGTTTATCAACTTGAATGCTTACTATATGACATAAGAAGACTATATGTGCGTTGGTTTCTTATTTTTAATTTTTTTTCTGAATGTTTATGCCCATTTGAATCTTGGTCAAATCCTATGTTTGACCAAGATTTAAACAAGTTAATTTAAAACATGAAAATGAAAAGGTAAGCATGGAACCTTCTTAGTCACTCTAAGATGAAGTTTTTGGGAGGTTTTTGAAATTTCCATGTTTGAAACCCAAAACCACTTCTCTTCATGTTTGACTTCATAAGACAGATCGAGTTTAGGGTTACGGCCAGGGTAGATACATGATTTTTCTTGTTTTAATATGTCTAGACCATGTTTATCCACTTGAATGCTCATTATATGACATAAAAAGGCTATGTGCTTTTTTTTTTGATTTTTTATGCCCATTTGAATCTTGGTCAAATCCTAGGTTTGACCAAGATTTAAACAAGTTTAAAACATGAAAATGAAAAGGTAGGCATGGATCCTTCTTAGTCATTCAAAAATGAAGCTTTTGGGGGTTCTTGAAATCTCAATGTTTGAAACCCAAAACCACTTCTCTTCATATGGTTGACTTCATAAGACAGAGTTTAGGGTTAGGGGGTAGATCGATACATGATTTGTCAGGTTTGAGTATGTCTAGACATGCTTGTTTATCAACTTGAATGCTTACTATATGACATAAGAAGAATATATGTGCGTTGGTTTCTTATTTTTAATTTTTTTCTGAATGTTTATGCCCATTTGAATCTTATTGGTCAAATCCTATGTTTGACCAAGATTTAAACAAGTTAATTTAAAACATGAAAATGAAAAGGTAAGCATGGAACCTTCTTAGTCACTCTAAGATGAAGTTTTTGGGAGGTTTTTGAAATTTCCATGTTTGAAACCCAAAACCACTTCTCTTCATGTTTGACTTCATAAGACAGATCGAGTTTAGGGTTAGGGCCAGGGTAGATACATGATTTTTCTTGTTTTAATATGTCTAGACCATGTTTATCAACTTGAATGCTCATTATATAACATAAAAAGGCTATGTGCTTTGTTTTTTTTTTGATTTTTTATGCCCATTTGAATCTTGGTCAAATCCTAGGTTTGACAGTGATTTAAACAAGTTTAAAACATAAAATGAAAAGGTAAGCCTGGATCCTTATTAGTCATTCTAAAATGAAGCTTTTGGGGGGTTCTAGAAATCTCAATGTTTGAAACCCAAACCACTTCTCTTCATGGTTATGTAGCACCCTACCTTTTAAATAAAGGCAAGATACCTGTGTATAGTGCTATTCCCGGGATCACTGATAGCACACACATTTCAAATGTAGTAATCATAGCAATAGTATAAAATTTATTACAACGCAGATCCTCAGGAGATAAAAATAAAGTCTTACAAATTGCATAGCCAAAATAGACTAGCTCAAATATAAAAGTTCAAAGCAAACACAACGGAAAATAACTGCAGTGAGCCTCCATTGTCTTCATGCGCCATAGGCAGACATGTTGGAATGTAGACTCGAGATCCTACCTAGTACTCCTCCTCAGACGAACCTGCACGTTTGAATATGCAGCCCCACGAATGGAGGTTAGTACAATGATGTACTGGCAAATGACACTTATATGGTGGATGTTTTGGGCATAGCTATCTACATGATATTTGGCAAGTGGAGTTTAGGCAAATTTGCACAAAGCCAATTTTGTCCTACATTTTATTTCAAATCAAAACATTTTGCAAAACTCATAATGATGTCATAAATAGTATCATGGTTACATCTCCCATGTACTATCCGACAGTTGCTACTCAAATTTTAACTCATTTCAGAAAAGGTGATGAGATTCTTCCGTACATTCCCTGCCAAGAAAGCTCAAATTGTCCATAACCGGGGACACGGCTAAGATCTTAGGTTTAACTCTCGAGAGGTTGTGCACTTTCACCTTACGACCCACCCTTCCCAAGAGAAGAAATGAGACAAGATCTTTCAGAGGGAGGCTTCAACCATAACCAGCTAGACCCGTTCCCGTTTGGTAGCTAGCCACATCATCATGTCAAGCAACAAGTTTGGCCTCACAACTTACTTAATCCCGGCAGAGCCCATAATACCATAAGGCTGCACTGGAAGCTAACTAAGACATGGATGACATCTTAATCTCTTTAACCCTGAGTGGCCATCCACAAGTGTACCCTCAGGCGATGACAACCACAATGTGGCCCTGAGTAGCCACTTTACAATTGCGCACTCTCAGGAATTCATCACTTTAGTCCCTAGGGCGCGTGAGGAGTCACTTTAGTCCCTAGGGCGCGTGAGCCTGAGCAGCCGCCCACCGATCAACCAATCCACCCAGGTGTTTCATTAAGGTTGTTAATTTTCATTCCCAACACTCACAATCCAGGATATTCAAAACAGCAGTAGCATTTTGTTATTGCTAGGCATACTAAAATTACTAGCAATGGTTCAAGGATGGCTACACACTACTAGGATCTAAGCATAGCATAACTTTCGAAAACAAAATCCCTACCATGCACTACTAATTTATAAAACACTAATGCTTAACAAAAATAAGTAGGTAATTGAGTGTCACTTGCCTTGATCAAAGCAACCCGCACAATCACAGCAATCACAAGCACCACCTTGATCTCCTCCACAATCTATTCAAACAATTCACAACAAATAAACACACATTCGATATGAACAATCATAGACATGTATGCATGCATGCTATGCAACCATTTAATTTCACACAAGAGGTGGTGTGTAAGTGTTGCATTAGGTGCTCTCTGATATGTGTCATGTTAATAAAATATTCTGGACACATAATTTGATTTAGAAAAATCATTAACCGAGTATCTATTTAACATATAAAATCTTAATAATTAGCTACTGCAAGCGTTATGTGTTGTAAAAATATGAGTTTGACCTCCCTGGATAGGTTACAGTAATACAAAAGTAGTGCAATTGGAATTATTCGAAAACGATTTATAGAATTTGAATTATCTTCGAATTACTGATTCGGATAGATTTTACTAAAGCAAGTTTGTGCACGTATCAAAGTTGTACAAATCCTATACCAAGTTAAAGCACATCTTCTGAGGATTCCAGAAAGTACAAAATCATCAAATTTGGACCAGTAGATTATTTTATACAATTTTTATAGTGTAACCTGGTCTATTTCTCTAATTGAAAATTGATGCGAAATCTAACACAGTACATATACCATATCATTGCATAAACGGATACTACATACTGTAAGCTTTCCGAAACTATAAAATTTGCAAAATTTGAACCTACGGTTGATTTTATACGGATTTTACAAGTTATGCAACCAATCTGAGATTTAAAATTCGAATTTAAAACAGTTTGACTAAACTGACCGGCGCGCTGACTGGGACGCTGACCAGGACGCCACGCGGCGCTACGCTATTCGTCGGTACCGATTCGGTACCGCCTTCTATCCTGCGCCGCGAGATCTGGATCGGACGGCAGAGAGAAAAAGAGAAAAATAAAAAGAAAAGAGAGGGGCGGGCTCACCTGGCCGTCGTCGTCGTGGGCGGCGCGGCAGCTCGGTAGGTGGCGGGGGTGGTGGTTACGGCGGGGTCTGGCGGCGGCGAAGGCGTGTACGGGGTGCGGCGGCGCGCGGCGGGGTGATTGGTGGCGGCGGCACGGGCAATGGCGGGCTAGGGTGGCCGGGAGCGACGGCTGGAGGCGGCGCGTGCGCGGCAACCTCGGCGAGAGATTGGCGGCGGTTGGCGGCGCGGCTGCGGGGCTGCGTGGGGGAAAAAAGGACGCGGGGCCTGGGTATTTATAGGCGGCCGGGCACGGACGTCGAGGAGCCCTCGGACGGCGAAGATTCGTCCCTCCCCATCTAGGGTTCGGGCGACGGTGGCGGCAGTGTCCCGCTCGGACACGAGGTAGGAGACGACGGGCGCGGGCCGGTTAGCAGGCCAAAACGGGCCGGTGCGGTTCGGCGGCACAGCGGGCCGCTTCTCCCGCCGTAGTGGGCCGGTGCGGTCGGGCTGGCCCATTTGGCCAGTCCGAGCCGTTTTTTTTTTGTTCTTTTCGTTTTTCTTTTTTTCTTTTTACTGTTTTCACCATAACTTTTAATTTTGGAATCCAAATTGACCCAAACCAATTTCTAAAATTTTGTAAAATTCAAGGCTTTGTTTTAAACAAAAGTGAACAAAGTTTTGAGCCAAAATAGCATGGTACATGATTAAGACCTTTGCAAATAGGGTATGTAGCTGTGGTTGTGTCATATTTGTGCTTAAAATTTCATGTGAACAAACAAATGCAAAAATGACATGAATGCATGCAAGTTTTTGATTTTTGAAAAACCTGGGATGTTACAGACTAACCCCCTTAAGATGAAGCACGTCCTCGTGCTTCGCAAAGGCTAGCAAATAGGTGTGGGTAATATCCTCGAAGATTTTCTTCATCTTCCCAAGTTGCCTCTTCCTCACTATGGTGACTCCACTGAACAGAACTATATAGTATTGGCGCGAGTATTCCTTTACCATGGGTATCTGACCTAGGCTAACCCCCTTAAGATGTTTAGCCTGATATCACCAATATGCAATTGGGATGTAACTCGAACTATTGATATGAATGAATGTGATGCGCCACTATCAAATAAAACTAATGCTGTAACGAGTTGAGTGAAGACATACCCATCACAGTGTTGGGTTCATTCACCACTTCCTCCACATACAGGTGGTTCGCCTGTCCCTTCTGGACTGGATTTGATTTGGTAGCTTCAGTGGACTTATTTTCCGGGCATTCAGTGGCAAAGTGTCCAGTCTTCTTACACTTGAAGCAGGTAATATGGGACAAGTCTCTTGAATTGTGGCGGTGCTGGCCATTATTTCCATTGTGGTGTCCGTTACCTCCATTGTGACGGCCATTGTTTCCATTTTGATTTCCATTGGAATGGTCTCCCTTGAATCCTTCATTGTGCCCATGACCATTGTAGTTGTTGCCGTTCCCTTTACCGAAATGACCATTATGCTTGTGTGAGTTGTGACTTCCATTCCCATCAGAAGAATGGTGCTTCTTGTGGAATGGCTCATTGTGACTCTTATTGCTAAACTTCCTCTTGCGGTTCTCCTCCTTCTTGATATTGTTGTCCAAGGTGATGGCTTGATCAAGTAGGGACTGGTAACTGGGTGCGTAAGCTACCGACAATGGAATCTTCAATTCACCCTTAAGTCCATTGAGGAACTTCTCCTTCCTCTTAGCATCTGTGTCAATGTCCTCAGGGGCATACCTCGCCAAGGTACAGAAGTCATCCATGTAGTCCTTCAGGGTTCTCCCTCCCTGTCTCAGACTGCGGAATTCATCTCTCTTGAGATTCATAATGCCCGAGGAGATGTGGGCAGTACGAAATCCCTCCTTGAATGTTTCCCAGTCTAAGTCATCTATTGGATGGGTGAGTTGATAAGTCTCCCACCACATCGCAGCAGGTCCTTCCAGCAGGTGAGCGGTGAACCTAATCTTCTCAGCCTCCGTGCACTCGCAGGTGACTAAGTCCTTGTTGACAGAGCGCAGCCAGTCATCAGCTACTATTGGTTCAGTGGCACTGGAGAACTTAGCTGGTCGGAGTCTCAGAAATCTGGCGAGTCTATCCACTGGGGGTGGGGGTGGTGGTGGAGGTGGCGGTGGTGGTGGAGGTGGTGGTGGTGGCGGATTGTTGTTGTTGTTCTGGGCGGTTTGGATGAACTGGGTCATCATCTGCATGAGCTGTGCCTGGGCTGTCATCATCTGATTCAGTGCATCCTGAGTTGGGTCACGTCTTGGCGGCATCTGGTATAGTTTTAGCACAGATAAGAATAAGATAGACAGATCTAGGAAGTAAAGTTTCCTACCCATGCACAAACAAGGCACACAACCAAACAAAAACACTGAAAAAAAAATAGAAATTTAAACTTTTCCTCAACTTATCGAGTTTCGAAAATACGACTAAGATATACGGTACTGCCTTACATCAAGTAGTAGGACAATACAAAGAGCGTAAAGAGAATTCTAAAATCTAAAGGGGTCTTCTAATGCCTCTTGACTGCTCCATAGCATGATAGTGGGCTTCCTTCCTCGCTTGCTTTCCTCTTCAAGTCGTTCCCCTCAACAGTCGGCGCCTCCTGAGTAGCTGGATGAGGTGGCGATGGTGGTATCTGTTTGACCAGATGCGCGCACTGCGCCTGTAGTGCCAAGATTATCGCCTGCTGTTTGAAGGTCTCATCCTGTAGCTTTTCATTGTCCGCCTTGAGTTGAACAACCTCAGCATCTAGTTCATCCCTCTGTTCCTTCAGCTCATAATACTTCAGATTGTTCTCCTGGAGGATTTGCTTGGTCAGGTCACAGTTGTTCATCTCCATAAGCAGGTGATGCTCCATCTTCCGGGCGTACCTCTCCATGTCCTCGAACTGGATTGCCATCCATGTCATGCCTTCACGATTTCCCTTAGTCCTGAAGCAAATTCCCGCGGAGTTGCGACGTCTGAAGTACTGGATGTCCGAATCCTCATCGATGTCGTTCTCGTACCTGTAGATGATGCGCGCTAGTGCCTCCTGCATTGCCATCACTACTCCATCTTCCCAGTCTGGATACGTCTTCAGGTAGACCACGGTATCGGTAACTGGCTGAACAAGACGTCCCTCAATGGTGGTCTCGATCTCCCAGCGTTCAACGACGTGTACATCAGATATCACGGCTCTCCCGCGGAACATGGGTGCGCGTATACTCAGAGACCTGCACACCCGGGACAGCGTGTCACTGAAAGGGGTGTCGTCCTCGGGGTAAGGGACCCAGAGCTTGGTGAAGGTGCCCATCTATATTTCGAAAAGTGAGGCAAGGTTAGAATAGAATCAAATGAATAGATAAGTGTAGAATTAAGGTTTTCATAATTATAACTCAAATAAATTTTATCCTATGGTTTTCCAAATCCTAGGGTCTCGATCCTACAGGCAACACTATGCTCTGATACCATTTTGTAACACCCTACCTTTTAAATAAAGGCAAGATACCTGTGTATAGTGCTATTCCCGGGATCACTGATAGCACACACATTTCAAATGTAGTAATCATAGCAATAGTATAAAATTTATTACAACGCAGATCCTCAGGAGATAAAAATAAAGTCTTACAAATTGCATAGCCAAAATAGACTAGCTCAAATATAAAAGTTCAAAGCAAACACAACGGAAAATAACTGCAGTGAGCCTCCATTGTCTTCATGCACCACAGGCAGACATGTTGGAATGTAGACTCGAGATCCTACCTAGTACTCCTCCTCAGACGAACCTGCACGTTTGAATATGCAGCCCCACGAATGGAGGTTAGTACAATGATGTACTGGCAAATGACACTTATATGGTGGATGTTTTGGGCATAGCTATCTACATGATATTTGGCAAGTGGAGTTTAGGCAAATTTGCACAAAGCCAATTTTGTCCTACATTTTATTTCAAATCAAAACATTTTCCAAAACTCATAATGATGTCATAAATAGTATCATGGTTACATCTCCCATGTACTATCCGACAGTTGCTACTCAAATTTTAACTCATTTCAGAAAAGGTTATGAGATTCTTCCGTACATTCCCTGCCAAGAAAGCTCAAATTGTCCATAACCGGGGACACGGCTAAGATCTTAGGTTTAACTCTCGAGAGGTTGTGCACTTTCACCTTACGACCCACCCTTCCCAAGAGAAGAAATGAGACAAGATCTTTCAGAGGGAGGCTTCAACCATAACCAGCTAGACCCGTTCCCGTTTGGTAGCTAGCCACATCATCATGTCAAGCAACAAGTTTGGCCTCAGAACTTACTTAATCCCGGCAGAGCCCATAATACCATAAGGCTGCACTGGAAGCTAACTAAGACATGGACGACATCTTAATCTCTTTAACCCTGAGTGGCCATCCACAAGTGTACCCTCAGGCGATGACAACCACAATGTGGCCCTGAGTAGCCACTTTACAATTGCGCACTCTCAGGAATTCATCACTTTAGTCCCTAGGGCGCGTGAGGAGTCACTTTAGTCCCTAGGGCGCGTGAGCCTGAGCAGCCGCCCACCGATCAACCAATCCACCCAGGTGTTTCATTAAGGTTGTTAATTTTCATTCCCAACACTCACAATCCAGGATATTCAAAACAGCAGTAGCATTTTGTTATTGCTAGGCATACTAAAATTACTAGCAATGGTTCAAGGATGGCTACACACTACTAGGATCTAAGCATAGCATAACTTTCGAAAACAAAATCCCTACCATGCACTACTAATTTATAAAACACTAATGCTTAACAAAAATAAGTAGGTAATTTAGTGTCACTTGCCTTGATCAAAGCAACCCGCACAATCACAGCAATCACAAGCACCACCTTGATCTCCTCCACAATCAATTCAAACAATTCACAACAAATAAACACACATTCGATACGAACAATCATAGACATGTATGCATGCATGCTATGCAACCATTTAATTTCACACAAGAGGTGGTGTGTAAGTGTTGCATTAGGTGCTCTCTGATATGTGTCATGTTAATAAAATATTCTGGACACATAATTTGATTTAGAAAAATCATTAACCGAGTATCTATTTAACATATAAAATCTTAATAATTAGCTACTGCAAGCGGTGTTGTAAAAATATGAGTTTGACCTCCCTGGATAGGTTACAGTAATACAAAAGTAGTGCAATTGGAATTATTCGAAAACGATTTATAGAATTTGAATTATCTTCGAATTACTGATTCGGATAGATTTTACTAAAGCAAGTTTGTGCACGTATCAAAGTTGTACAAATCCTATACCAAGTTAAAGCACATCTTCTGAGGATTCCAGAAAGTACAAAATCATCAAATTTGGACCAGTAGATTATTTTATACAATTTTTATAGTGTAACCTGGTCTATTTCTCTAATTGAAAATTGATGCGAAATCTAACACAGTACATATACCATATCATTGCATAAACGGATACTACATACTGTAAGCTTTTCGAAACTATAAAATTTGCAAAATTTGAACCTACGGTTGATTTTATACGGATTTTACAAGTTATGCAACCAATCTGAGATTTAAAATTCGAATTTAAATCAGTTTGACTAAACTGACCGGCGCGCTGACTGGGACGCTGACCAGGACGCCACGCGGCGCTACGCTATTCGTCGGTACCGATTCGGTACCGCCTTCTATCCTGCGCCGCGAGATCTGGATCGGACGACAGAGAGAAAAAGAGAAAAATAAAAAGAAAAGAGAGGGGCGGGCTCACCTGGCCGTCGTCGTCGTGGACGGCGCGGCAGCTCGGTAGGTGGCGGGGGCGGTGGTTACGGCGGGGTCTGGCGGCGGCGAAGGCGTGTACGGGGTGCGGCGGCGCGCGGCGGGGTGATTGGTGGCGGCGGCACGGGCAATGGCGGGCTAGGGTGGCCGGGAGCGACGGCTGGAGGCGGCGCGTGCGCGGCAACCTCGGCGAGAGATTGGCGGCGGTTGGCGGTGCGGCTGCGGGGCTGCGTGGGGGAAAAAAGGACGAGGGGCCTGGGTATTTATAGGCGGCCGGGCACGGACGTCGAGGAGCCCTCGGACGGCGAAGATTCGTCCGTCCCCATCTAGGGTTCGGGCGACGGTGGCGGCAGTGTCCCGCTCGAACACGAGGTAGGAGACGACGGGCGCGGGCCGGTTAGCAGGCCGAAACGGGCCGGTGCGGTTCGGCGGCACAGCGGGCCGCTTCTCCCGCCGTAGTGGGCCGGTGCGGTCGGGCTGGCCCATTTGGCCAGTCCGAGCCGTTTTTTTTTTTGTTCTTTTCGTTTTTCTTTTTTTCTTTTTACTGTTTTCACCATAACTTTTAATTTTGGAATCCAAATTGACCCAAACCAATTTCTAAAATTTTGTAAAATTCAAGGCTTTGTTTTAAACAAAAGTGAACAAAGTTTTGAGCCAAAATAGCATGGTACATGATTAAGACCTTTGCAAATAGGGTATGTAGCTGTGGTTGTGTCATATTTGTGCTTAAAATTTCATGTGAACAAACAAATGCAAAAATGACATGAATGCATGCAAGTTTTTGATTTTTGAAAAACCTGGGATGTTACAGGTTAACTTTATAAGACAGGGTTTAGGGTTAGGGGTACATACATGATTTGTCGGGTTAATTTGAATATGTCTAGACATGCATATGCTTGTTTATCAACTTGAATGCTTACTATATGACATAATAAGACTATATGTGTGTTGGTCAAATCCTATGTTTGACCAAGATTTAAACAAGCATAAATCCTGAAAATGAAAAGGTAAGCTTGGATCCTTCTTATTCACTCTAAAATTAAGCTTTTGGGAAGTTTTTGAAATTTCCATGTTTGAAACCCAAAACCACTTCTCTTCATGCTTGACTTCATAAGACATAGTTAAGGGCTAGGGGGTAGATACATGCTTTTACTGTTTTGAATATGTCTAGACCTTGTTCATATCGATCAACTTGAATGCTTAATATATATATATATATATATATATATATATATATATATATATCGACGCGGATTTGCTACCATGGGTGCTAGCTACGCACCCATAGCCAGCCGTTGGATCCGCCCCTGTATGCCACTTTGAACCACATCTAGATTTAACGGGAGTAACGGGCGTTGGTTTGGAATCTTTCCTGCCACCTGACGCATTTCTTTACACATGTATTTCGGTTGGTAGAACTGTTGGTTTGGCATTCAAAATGCAAACCATCCACCACACCATTTTACAGTCGTATTTCGGTTGGTCAAACTATTGGCTCAGCATTCGAATATGCAAACCGTCCAGCACACCATTTGGCATCTAGATCGAGCACACCATTTGAAAACTGAATCGAGCACCCAATTCAACCACTGAATCGAGCACCTAGATATGACATCCAGAAAAAAATACAGTTTTGATGGTCAAGGCACATGCTGTTTTGCTTGTCTAGTGGAGCAGAGAACTCGTCGTCCCCTCTATGTCTAAGCGACGTTGCCACTGCCTATGGTACTGCTGCACACACGTAGTAATTTACTTGTAAAAGAGAGGATCACGAGCAACATATTCAGATAGAAATAATCATGTAGAGCAATAATACGGATTCCACAGGTTTATATTTTTTGGACAAAGAACCATAGGAGAATATGGAAGCCGCATAAACTGAAAGAGAAACACAAAGGGCATTGAAATTCAAGAAGGGGGTTACAGAGGTTTCCATTATCGTTGAAATAGAAACGCTTAGCCCTTGCGGAGTTGCGGCAAGCGATTGGTCTTCAGAAAAAAGCTATGGAAAACGGCATCCGTGCCCAGCTGGTCTTCTTCCCCGACTCCTGCACGCCGTCAGCGCTCCAGGATACCGCCGCGCAGCACCTGAGTGTACAAGAGTTTTCTCTACCATTTATTAGTACAGCTAGCAAAATATTTACCTCCAAATGAGGATAACTAACTTCAGTGAGAGAGACTAGCAGATTAGGATCCAAAATTACCGGAATCAGCCAATTGTATTACACTATAGCTTCCAAAGGAAATTCCAGATCGAGCATCCAGATATGCAAATCCTTCTTCTGGACTTCGATCTGACATCCACTCAAAAATACATATTAATGAACAAATCTCAAATTGCAATTTGATATGACATTCACCAAAAGTACATGTTCAAACAGAAAGTCTGGGAACACATTTCGAATTTACAATCAAATTACTCCGATTAATGTGTTTGGATGGCACATTGTAAATGGGAATCTTCAATTAAATGAGTTCAGCGGACAGAAGTAACAAGAAAAACCAACCTCATATCCACGTGCCCAATTACAGATATTGAATCTTGCAACCAGGCCTCCCTCGCCCCGTGAGAAAGAAAAGAATATTGTTCTGACAAATAAAATGGATCCTGTGCAGATTCCACGGAGATGAAAATCAAATCGTTGACTCGTGAAAAACACAAATTGATGGCTCCCCACCTCTGTGCATCCAAGAAAATTCGTGCAGAAGCAGATCGAAAAAGAAAAGGAAGATCACGAAGTGAAAAAAAATCTTGAAAAAAGGGTGGACGGACTGGGTAAGAAGCTCCGCTCGTGCCTTCCTTCCGAGCTGCAGGATGGATCACTGGTGGCCATGGCGCGAGCTGCAGCGCCAGCGACCTTGGCGCGAGCTACAGCGCCGGATCTCGCGCGGTGCACCAGTCTGGGACTTATCTTGGGAACGACGACAGGTTGGGATGCGGCGCGGTAGGGAGCGGCCGGCTCCGCTCGCTGCAGTGTACGGAGGCCGGCCGCCGGACCCGAGGATGCAGTGGTGGGCCGCGGTGGATCAAAACGCATATATTCAGGAAGGAACAAATCACAAATCATAGGTTTTGAGGGCTGAGCCGTGTATCCCAGGAGGAGATGCACGGGTCCAACGCGCGGGGATCCAGACAAAAAAAACAGGCGGCGAGCTCCCTGGCTCTCGTTTCTCTGGAGAGATCTCAGCTAGCCGGCCGTGGTAACAAAAGTGGAGAGGAGGCTCTGGAAAAAAGGATACAAATCCAAATCGGAAAAAAATGCAGATCCAGATCGAGAAAAAAGAGAACGAAATCGTTGGGTCGGGCTGAAGTTTACGGGAACACGGGGATGAATCGGAGGCCACGCCGTGGACGGATGCAGGGAAGAAGCGGCGGACGAGCTAGTGCCGGTGGGAAGCATGGTGGAAGTGCGGCCGGGAGAGTTGACGGAGCTGCGTATATGGTGGGGGTCGGGTGAGGTGAGAGAGAGGGGGCATCTGCGTGCGTGGTGGGGGTGCCCTGGTGGTGTTTGTGGTGGGGGTCGGGTGAGATGAGAACGAGAGAGCGGCGTACGCGCGGTGGGCCCGGCGGGTGGTGGGTTTGGGTCGGATGGAAAGAGAGAAAAAGAAGCTAACGGACGTTAAGTGGATGTGCGGTGGAAAATGCTCCATAGGGTGATTCAATGGCTAGATGTGGGTGCGTAGCTAGCACCCATGGTAGCTCACTATTTTGGATATATATATATATATATATATATATATATATATATATATATATATATATATATATATATATATATATATATATATATATATATATATATATATATATATATATATGACATAAGAAGGCTATGTACTTTGGTTTTCATTTTTTGATTTTTTTGAATGTTTAATGCCATTTGAATCTTGGTCAAGTCCTAGGTTTGACCAAGATTTTAGCAAGTTTAAAACACATGAAAATGAAAAGGCAAGCCTGGATCCTTCTTAGTCATTCTAAAATGAAGCTTTTGGGGGTTCTTGAAATCTCAATATAATGCTTGAAACCCAAAACCACTTCTCTTCATGCTTGACTTCATAAGACAGAGTTAAGTGTTAGGGGTGGTAGATACATGCTTTTTCTATTTTAAATATGTCTAGACCTTGTTTATCAACTTGTTGAATGCTTATTTTATATGACATAAGAAGGCTATATATGTGCTTTGGTTTTTCATTTTTATGTTTTTTTAATTTTATGCCCATTTGAATCCTGGTCAAATACTAGCTAGGTTTGACCAAGATTTAAGCAATTTAAAAACATGAAAATGAAAAGGCAAGCCTGGATCTTTTTTAGTCACTCTAAAATGAAGCTTTTGGGAGGTTCTTGAAATTTCAATGTTTGAAACCAATACGACTTCTCTTCATGCTATGCGCGCATGGCATACCTTGCATATCATTCGTGCATATATTTCAATATATATTTGAACATATTCTTGGGGATATATATATATATATTTCAATCTCTCTCTCTCGATCTATATATCGTTGGTGCCCAAGAAACACACTTATATATATACGCATGCACTTTATGCGCAAAGGCGCGGGTGCCTCCAATAATGTGTGTGTGCACTCGATCGATGATCCCTAAACCTTAAACCCTAAAACCCTAATCCCTAATCCCTAATTATACCCTAAACGTACACCCTAAACACCCTAAACACTAAAACCTAAACCCTAGACCCTAAACCCTAAACACTACACCCTAAGCCCTAAACCCTAAACACTAAACCCTAAACCCTAACCCTAGACCCTAAACCCTAAACCCTAAACCCTAAATATATTTCAATCTCTCTCTCTAGATCTATATATCGTTGGTGGCCAAGAAACACACTTATATATATATGCATGCACTTTATGCGCAAAGGCGCATGTGCCTCTAATAATGTGTGTGTGCACTCGATCGATGATCCCTAAACCTTAAACCCTATGTTTGACCAAGGTTTAAACAAGTTAATTTAAAACATGAAAATGAAAAGGTAAGCAGGGAACCTTCTTAGTCACTCTAAGATGAAGTTTTTGGGAGGTTTTTGAAATTTTCATGTTTGAAACCCAAAACCACTTCTCTTCATGTTTGACTTCATAAGATAGATCGAGTTTAGGGTTAGGGCCAGGGTAGATACATGATTTTTCTTGTTTTAATATGTCTAGACCATGTTTATCAACTTGAATGCTCATTATATGACATAAAAGGCTATGTGCTTTGATTTTTTTTATGCCCATTTGAATCTTGGTCAAATCCTAGGATTGACCTAGATTTAAACAAGTTTAAAACATGAAAATGAAAAGGTAATCATGGATCCTTCTTAGTCATTCAAAAATGCAGCTTTTGGGGGGTGCTTGAAATCTCAATGTTTGAAACCCAAAACCACTTCTCTTCATATGGTTGACTTCATAAGACAGAGTTTAGGGTTAGGGGGTAGATCGATACATGATTTGTCGGGTTTGAATATGTCTAGACATGCTTGTTTATCAACTTGAATGCTTACTATATGACATAATAAGAATATATGTGCGTTGGTTTTTCATTGTTTTTTTGTTTTTTCTGAATTAATGTTTATGCCCATTTGAATCTTGGTCAAATCCTAGGTTTGACCAAGATTTAAACAAGTTTAAAACATATAATGAAAAGGTGAGCCTGCATCCTTCTTAGTCATTCTAAAATGAAGCTTTTGGGGGGTTCTTGAATCTCAATATAATGTTTGAAACCCAAAACCACTTCTCTTCATGGTTGACTTCATAAGAAATAGTTTAGGGTTAGGGGGTATATACATGATTTGTCGGGTTTGAATTTGTCTAGACACGCTTGTTTATCAACTTGAATGCTTACTAGCTATATGACATAGGAAGACTATATGTGCATTGGTTTTTCATTTTTTGTTTTTCTGAATGTTTATGCCCATTTGAATCTTGGTCAAATCCTAGGTTTGACCTAGATTTAAACAAGTTTAAAACATGAAAATGAAAAGGTAAGCGTGTATCCTTCTTAGTCACTCTAAAATGAAGCTTTTGTTGGGAGGTTTTTGAAATTTCCATGTTTGAAACCCAAAACCATTTCTCTTCATGCTTGACTTCATAAGACAAAGTTTAGGGTTAGGTGTAGATACATGATTTGTCTGGTTTGAATATGTCTAGACCTTGTTTATTTACTTCAATTCCTACTATATGACATAAGAAGACTATGTGTGCTTTTGGTTTTTCATTGTTTTTTGATTTTTTCTGAATGTTTATGCCCATTTGAATCTAAAGGTGAGAGAACACGTTAATGGTTATTCTAACAAAGGTCATGCTTGGTATCTTACCTATGTATTATGCTACATCACAAATGTAAAATGAAAATATGTGCATCTCTATAGACCCTAAACCCTAACCCTAACTATATAGAAAAAGATGAACAATCCATGCTTTTCGATTGCCTTTTTTGTTTGGCTTGATTTCAAATTTAGTGGGGAGGGGGGGTAGGGGACGAGTGTGTTTCTTTCGATGCCTCTCTCGTATTTGCTAGTTTTTGGGGGTCACACAAATTCAGGGTAGCATACTGCCCACCCCCTCCCTTCACGCGCGGAAAAAGTGAGTTACTAACTTGGCTTTCCTACCCTTGAATCCATACGAAACTTTGTACGGAGTTCTAATACAGTATAATGATCACCCAAATTATTACACCAACAGGTCTGTCACTTACGTGTGGTTCCCATGCGTGAGGTCCCACACTTCAGTGAGCACAAGTCACGGACAATTTTTTGCATATGTTGCAAAGGATAAAAGGTGGAAGAGGGATCACACGGAAGGAGAAGAGGAAGGGAGAGCAGTCACGGCATCAAAATGCTTCAACCTTTCCGGGAAGTGATGTTGACTGGCACGCAAGGTTTTTCAGTGCTGCAAACCTGCAATGCGGCGATTTTGACAGAAATAACCCTTTTGGCAAAGAAAAGCACGAACTGACCCTCTGAGCAATCTATTTCACTGGACTAACCTTTTTGTGTGGCTCATTCTGTGTTTTTCTTCGCCAAAAGGGTTACTTTGTCAAAATCGCCCCCCTGTAGTGCAGGCTAGGCCCCCGTCTAATATTCTTTTTTTTTCAATGACAAAAGGGGGGAGATAGAGAGAGAGAGAGTCTTGACGATGTGTCTTCACTTGACAAAGAAGATTGTTGGAAGTTTGCCTACCTACCGCACATGACTTATGCTCACTAAAGTGTGGGACCTGCATGCATGTGACCCTGCAGCCCTCTTAGGGCAGACGTGTGAGACGCAAAATATGGTTTTTAGTTTAGTAAGGCAAAAAAAAATAAGCCTTGGAGGGCCGAGGCGGGGCGGCCGTCCGCCATTTTATACCTTTACGCTCCCCACACCTCGTTTCATTTGTCATGTCTACCAAGGAAGAGCTCGGAGGAGAAGATGCAGTCCTAGCTTCTCGACCCACAGCGCCCACGCATAAATACTACTACCGAGAAGTACCTTTGTCTCTAACAATCCTGCTGCGAAGGGAGATCTCGGAGGAGACGATGCGGGCTCAGCGTCCCCGCCGTTGATGAGGCAGGACACCAGGGTTACTCAGCCTCTTTTAATTACCTTCGTTTCTTGGTAATACTCGGACTTATATCTGTTATCTTCCGCAGGAGAGGGTCGATATCGCCGGAGAAGATGATGTGAGGCAGATGATCAAGCTCGCAGGAGAAGATGATGTAAAGGAGATGGTCAAGCTCGGAGCAGAAGATGATGTAAAGGAGATGGTCAAGCTCGGAGAAGATGATGTAAAGGAGTTAGTCAATCTCGGAGAAGATGTGGTGGCATTGGACCAACCGCGGTCGTTGGGCGAGATCCCGGAGATTCACTTACCTCGTTTGCACTGGTAATGATATGCCTGATCTATAACATTTTGAACACTTTTCGTCGGCTTACACATGAGCTATCTCGGCTTAGGGTCAACAAGGCCCCGGGAGCGGAACTTCCGCATCTCGGCGCCGAGAACTCCGAGTTACGCCAGAAGCACCCTGGGGAATCGCACGCACAGGCGCAGCACATCCGTTTGCAGGATCTCTCATCCTTCGACGTCAGGTTCCAGCGAGAGGTCGTAGAAGAAGATAAGTTGCCAGCTTCCCCGCCGTTCAAGAGGATGAAGGAGCTGAAGACGGAGGTTAATATTAGCTGACTTTGGGTTCTTTGGTTTGGTACTTCGAGTCACTGACATGTAGACACCACTTAAGTCTGTCCTATATGTTAGTGACCACATTCGTTAATCAGCTAATTTGTGCATTTTGTTTGCCGGTAACGCTCGATATGTTTGTTGTTACCTTTGGCAGGATCACTCCCCTTGCTTATCCTGTCGGAGGATGAAGTTGGATCTTGCCAGCATGCGGGAGGAGAACAGAGAGTTAGGGATCAAGATATTTCGGTACATGCAGGCGGTGTCTTTCCTAGAAGTGGATGAGATCACGGCCTGCGCTCGTAGGAGTTGTGACGAGGCCATTCATCTGGGAAAACGGATAAAAGCTCAGCTTGTCTCTTTGATGGAAGTCGCAGAACGCGTGATTTTCAATGCTAGAGAGGCGCAGGAACGACTTCTAGTGGCTGAAGATCTCGCATAGCAGTTTAATCATGTGCGCTTATTAGTTGCCTACTACTTTTGTAATTATTCACAATTAAGTATGAATCAATGGCTTGCCTTTTGTGTGACGGAGGAAATTGCACATACCACCACTTGTTGGTGCAGTTTTTGCACATAACACAATTTGAGATTCTTTTTACACAAATAACCAGATTTTGACGTAAACTTTTGCACAAAAAACAACCTTACTCCATGTTTTCTTTTGTCTTCTAAAGACATGTAGGTGCTTCGAAAAATACCTCCGTTCCAATGCTTAAAGCTTAGTATATTTTTCTTGAAAAGTCAAACCAAGTAAAGTTCGACCAAACCTATCAGCACATATAATATTTTGTAGACACCATATGAAAATATAATTTATTTTCTATCTAATAATATTGATTTTGTATCTTGCATATTAATGCATTTGGTAAAAACTTAGTCAAACTTTCTATCTAATAATATTTTCGACTTTGTATTATTTTTATTCATTTTCCCCCTAGTTGTCATGTTTTCTGTCCGGCTTCCCCAGCCCATCCATCCGTAACCCACATGCGCGCGTGACACGAGTAGTGGGAGACATGGTGCCCAAAGGGATAGCTTTTATTAATGGTGGCGACGGTTCCCTAGGCCAATGCTGGCGATACGTCTCATCGTCGCTAGATGTGCCTTCCCCATGCGGCCATATTAATGCACACCACTGCTCCTTTGCGCCTCCGCGGCTTATCAAGTAAGTTTGATCATAAAAGATGATCACATAAGCTCGATGATTACCTATAACCTAAAAATTATCTTAATTTGTAAACGAAGACATAAAATAACTAGTTGTTTGATTAGGAAAGACAAAGGAAATTTCTATTGAGATTGAGTTCATTTCATAGTTGTTATAGACAAATAGCAATATTACCAAGAGATAGGATTGTAGAGAAAGCAATCCATAGGTATTTTGGAGGGTTCTCAATCCTTTGAATCAAGCAAGCCCTATAGGAAAAATCTCTATGTGTAAAAATCCTACTCCGTACAAGATACCTTTAGAAATCCTTTGAACCAAACAAACTCCGATTCATATTAGTTGACTATAATATGGATATATCTGAGAAAATTGCACAAACCAGCAACTTTTGGGGCAAAGGTTGCACAAACCAGTCACTCAAATTTAGAGTTGTACAAACCAGTGACTCTTGGAGTAATTGTTTGCACAAAGCTGTAATGACTTGATTCCTATGTTTAAGGGCATCTCCAACGGGGTGACGCAAATAGACGATGTGCGACCGTTCCGCGCGGATCTGTGCCATGAAGATGGACCCGCGGTTGGTAGTAACGACTTAGAGTGTGCATGAGGTGCTCGCTAAAGAGTCTACTAGACTGGATGAACAGACCCGTATGCATCTGTTCAATGCAGAGACTAGGTGTACTCCCTCGATTTTGGAAAAAAAAAGTGGACAACAGAGATTCTATAATGCTCCAATCTTGCTGTTATTTGATGTATAATGGTCCAATCTTGCTGCCAATTTTTTTTTATGTAAGTGCTCATATTATTCAGTACTCATGTATGATGTTGTAATGCTCTAATTTTGTTTACAGTGAAGCCATATTATTAGAATTATGCACTTTGTATTTCCTTTTTCTAGATATGGCAATTCTGCAGGCAAAGCCTGAAGCATTTGCACGTGCCTGCTGACCTGCATGCGATGTAGTGGAGATATAGGCTATTAAGCACCGGAATCAAGTCATTATAGCTTTGTACAAACAATTACCCCAAGACTCACTGGTTTGTGCAAAACGAAATTTGAGTCACTGGTTTGTGCAATCTTTATCCCAAGAGTTGCTTGTTTGTGCAATTTTCTCGATATATCTAGACACATTTTAGTTCAAGATTCATCCATATCATTTGACAAGTAATATGAATCGGAGTGAGTATATTAAATGGAGTAGTATATATTGTTCGAAAAAATTAAGTTATACTGTACTAATAAAGAAACCATTTCTGTGGTCAAACTGATTTGACGGGACAGTAACTGCACCAGGACGTAGTGGCGTGCTATCCTAGCCGAAGTTTTACTCGGCGCCTCGATGCAGCTGCTGAAGAATAAAAAAAGTCATATCCACTCCTACTCTTCACCTCCATCGTTTCCATCCTTGGCTCTCCACTTCCATCATCGTTCTCCACTCGCCAAGCGCTGCTAGCAAATTTTTTCATCCTCTAGATCTCCCATTTGCATAGCTTTCTCTCCTCACCCCTCCGCAGAACCGCAGCACTCCTCCTTCCCGCTCGACTCTCCTACAAAACTCCAATCACACATACTTGCTTCCGCCCTCTTAAATCCTTCTCGTCTCCATGGCGGCATCGAACGACGACCAGCTGTATGGCGACTGGGGGAAGCTCCCCGCCGAGCTGTTCAATCTCATTGCCCAGAGTCTGGACGTTACAGTCGACGTCCGGCTGGCCGCATGCTCCAAAACGCTGTGCCGCCATGTCGCCGACAACATGAATCTACACCATTGGGATGGACCCTGCTTGCTGATGCCCGATTCTGCCCATTGGCACTATGATGATAGTAGTGCGCACCACACGGTGTACCACGTTGTGCCCCTCGACCATCCTCGGCGCACAGCCATCCTGCCGTTCATGGACAATAGATTCTGGGTTGGCATGAACGGCGACTGGATCGCCGGCGTGGACAGTGGTGGGAACTGGTTCCTCGCGAACATCTACACGCACCAAGAAATCTCCCTACCATCGTCGGAAACTTGCAAATTTTTCGGGGGGAATGGATTGGCTTCCCCGACTTGCCTCCTGAAAGGTACATGACGTATGGGCGTGCCATGTTTTTGTTGAAGATTGTAATTTGCGAAGTGCCCACAAAATCTGGACATTACTCAGATTACAAGCTCATCGCTCTATTCAATTCTGGACTCGCTTACCTGGCTAATGATAGCCAGGAGTGGAGGTTATTCTCTCTTGCTAGTTGGGGTGTAGATTACAGTGACGCCATCGAGCACAACGGCTTCATTGTTACGGCGGATGGGTGGACCGGCACCACATATTGCTGGGATCAATCACAGGCCGGTAATTCTTCAATCCATATGATATACTTCGCAATAAATTTTAATATCAAGCCCATTCATGATATATTGTAACTGAATTAACTAATTGGTCAATAAGATTTTTTTCACCTTTCAAATGACTGTGCACCATTTAATTATCCTAACTTTGGTGAAACATTGCTACAAACGAATTACAGTAGTATATGCAGTGCACTAATCTGTCAACCCAAACCAGATTATTGCAGTATATGAATGCATTCCTGAATTAGTTACTGCATGCTCTTATCAGAATATGAATAAGGAGCTTAGCCCTGGCCTCTTCATCAATTGATGCATGCAAACTTTCAATTTATTTGAATATTCGATGTACTCAAAGCATTACAATCATGGATCAGATAAGGTTGAGACATGTATCTACCATCAATGAATATGAGTGTAATTAACATACATCTCAAATGGGAACAATTTTATTTCTTCGAGTTTTTATACAAGTATAATGACTGCATCCTCCATTTGATCCTACAAATGTGAAGTTGCAGCTACTGGTATTTTTGTCTTCCTGAGCCATTCAAACACTATTTTTTTGTCTCCGTTTACAATGCAGATGCCCACCTTTCCCTGCCATTCGTGATCCCATCACCGATGAAGGAACCGTCTGGCAGATGGTTTTTAGCTCAATCAGCCGATGGCAAGCGCTTGATGATCATCCATGATGATCGGTATATACGTAGCAATGATCACCTTGAGCCTGCAGAAGTTCTGCATCATGGTAATGGCCTTATCCTGCGAGAGTATCCTGCCCCTGCCATACATATTTTTGAGAAAGATCTATCCCTGATTGGACCCAATTGGAATCGAGTTGACAGCCTTGGCACACACTCTCTGTTCACTGGATTGAATTATCCAATGAACCTGAAGATAAATGATGGCAATGCTCCTGATGGAACATTGACTCCGTTCATGAGGTCAAATTGTGTGTACATCGCGTACTATGCATTTCAGGAACCAGCATTTAGTTGTATTCGTCGTTGTTACCTGCAGCAAGGGGAAAATGAGCTCATGGGAGTTATCACCCTTCCAGAAGATGGTTGGGGATTTCCCCGACAGGCGACAATGTGGTTTAAGCCTAGTCTGAATAATATCCGCATGTTGATGCAACCCTAAACTGAGCCATGAATCTTTCTGGAGAAAATAATCTTTTTTGTACGATATGTTTGAACAATTCAGTAATCTGTTCCGTATCTTAAGATGCTCTTCCTTTTTTCTGAATCTTATATACCTGGACCCATTTCAGTGTGTCTGTTTACTCATTTTAGTGTGTATGTAGCCCACATTGAAGTAATCTAATCTTATAATTTAAAACGGATGGTGATGAACTCTGTATTTCCATCCTTCGTAAATTGTGCATGTCTATTTATTTTTAGTTTCATTTCAGCAACTGTTATTAGTATATGCACACCTTTTTTTTAATGTTGAGAGGAGTATAAGGGCATTACAATGCTATATACTATATGGCGCTAATAGAGAATAAATGAATGTCAAAAGATTGTAAAATCCTCCAGGTACTCTCCTTGCAGCGCTAATTGCTGATGGCAGACTGACTTCATGTTGGTTCCGGTGCTTTAGCTAGGACAAGTGAAAAGAGTTTCACGCCCTGCTTTCTTTTGCGTCGACAGTAGGCCTACCGCAGGAATTCACCTCTCCAACCGCCAAATGACGAGGAAATAATTCCTAGCGCCCTTGCAGTAGCGCCTGTGTTGGACGTGCCCTAATGTTTTCCTGCTAAAAGGTGCAATCTTTTAAGCACTTGGGTACGGTATTTCCCCACCAGCCTGGATGCAGGCCACCAAACGCGTCTTAAGTTTTAAAATAGCGTGCTAAATGAATTAGCGGCAGCCTCCTTCAAACGATATGAACGCTATATCGTGGTAATAGTGTGGTATATTTTAAATAGCATTTTCAAAATAATACTAAATATAGCCTAAAAATAAATAATTTTACTAGAGCGAATAGATATATATATAGTCCAAAAGTGACTGAATCATACATACATAACCACATATAGAAATAGATCTCAAGTATTTTAGAAGGCTAACATCAACATTTCACAAGGCAAAAACATAGTATAAATTATTTATTAAAACATATTAGCATTAGCGATATTATCTTCTGACTTAGAAGTGGAACCAACAGATTGTAGTTCATCACCACGAAAAAGTGAAAGCAACTTGCCTAAAAAAAATAGCGCGCTAACACTATGAAGTTTTAGGGCGATATGGCATGCTGTTTCGCAAATAGCGCCTCAGCGAGCAAAATTACTAAGCGTGGACCCTCTAGATATGCTATAGCGCGCTTTTAGCGGAGAAATAGTTAATTGGGCTTCATTGAGGCCCTGGTTTGACAAAGCAGTCTGAGTACGCATCTAAAAAAATCTGCCTGAGGACGCACGCTTGTAAAAAAGAGAGAGCAGACTACAATTACTTCAGTCCCGAACCCTCTATCTCTCCCACCTACTTCACCTCTTTTACACTAATGACTTCCATGAACGGCTCGCCTCCTCCCTCCACAGGCAGCTGCCTGACGGTAACGGCCGCCGACACAGATGAACATCGCCGATATTTCCTGAACTCAGCCGATTTGATCCACCGCATCCTCCAGCAGCTTGATGGACGTCTAGTCTCTTCTATCCAGATCGTGACTAGAGAAGGATCTACGGGTACATCCGTTTCTTACCCTTTGGCAGCGTCGGTTCCATCTCTTGCGGTACTTTCTTCTCCGCTGGAAGCACCATCTAGCTAAAGCCTTTGATTTCCCTGGCGGCGGCACCAGCTTCTCCGGTTGCGCCGACCCCAACCCCCGCGGCACGGTCTTCTCCGGTGGCGGCACCACCAAAAGTGGCTATAAGTTGTCCTGAACTCACTAGGATGCAGGTGTAAGTAGTCAATGATAGTTGGGGTTTTAACAAGTTCTTTTTTCTTTAATGATGGGAAACTGTAGTAGTATTCTTCTGCAAATGTTTTTTTAATGACGGAAGCTTGATAGATGTTAAGTACTAGTTCTGGCAAAAAAAGATGTTAAGTAATAGTATCCATCACGGAGCAGGGTTTCGTGATCTGAACATACAAATATATGCTCCATGTTACCTGTTTCAGAAAGTCTGAAAGCTTGCTCAGTACATGTAAAATCAAATTGTCTTGCTGCTGCTAGATTTTGTGCAAACTAATTAAAGAGATAGCTAGATGCATTTTCTCCATGTATGTTACGTTCTGATTTATATGCTGTTGATTGATATATACCGTGCTTAACTAGATGCAGAAGCAAACTCGCTCCAACGTCAATGAGCAACTATGTCTTAGGACTGTCGATTGTACATGTCCTCTGCACCCCCCCCGAGTTCAGAATTCAAAGAAATTCACTAGCCCAAAAGCCAAAGGTGACGGGCAGGCGTGATGCAACAATTCAACGTTGTATATTAAAAGGGCGAGGGAAAGGCCGCCCTAAACGGGTTGGTCACTCGGCGGACCCTCCTCAGCCCTCGCGCTTCTATGTGCAACTGGACGGCAACGATGACATGTATATGTTGGTCATCCCCAGAGAATTCAAGCAATGTCTGAAAGGGATTCTTCCCAGGCCTATCAAGCTCAAGACCAGCGTAGGATGCGCCTGGTATGTGCACATCGATGAGTACCAGGGTGAACTGGTCTTGAAGGATGGTTGGTTCGGGTTTGCAGAGGCGCATGAACTGCAGCTCGATGACATTCTCGTCTTCGAGGTGAAAGACACTTCCTTGATGAATGTGTTGATCTACGACTGTAACACCTCCACCCAGAGGGTAATATTTTGTGCTGATCACCCTTAGTTGCATGCATGATCTGCAGTGCTTTTAGGAAGAGGGGATCAGAAACACCTCAATATTTTATTGAATTAACTAGATGCTGCTTTTGGACCTGGGGTAGTGCCCTGCTGATGTTCATGCTGAACTTGGTTTTTGTATTAAGCTGAACTGGGGATCAGATACAATGTGATGAGACTTTGTTAATTAGCTAATATAGTATATGTTAGACATGTTTTATTTTACTTTAATTTACTGTGATATGCTGCGGTAGTTTCAATGTGCGGTCTGATGATTTGTATTATACCTAGCTACATGGAGCTCAACATTTTATTTTAGAAAGTGTAAAAGTGACCAATTTTTTTGATCTGATTGTAGCGAACGATTGTAGCGAACACAAGTGCAGATGGTCAAACCCCCAAAACTTCTCATATTCATTGTTACATGGTCGAGATATAAAGGTATTTTACGCACTGGTTTAATACTCAACTGCTTACATCCATGTTTGTTTGCAGTTTTTTTTGACACCTCTTAATGCTCCCTCCGATCCATTTTTTTTGAGATACTGTTAGTTGTAGAGATATCCATTTTATCATCAAGTAATGAGGATCAGATGGAGTATCGTTTTCATTTTACCAAAATAAATGGATATACTGTATAGTACAACGTAGCCTGAGGCCCTTAGCTCTGAATGCAATTTCTGTGTGCACACTGATCGGATCATAACCTACACGACCTGTCTCACTGGTATGTAGGTCCGGGCCCCACCAGATACTGATAAAGCCCAGTGACCCGCCGGGTGAAGTTTTCTGTGTGGATTCCTGCGTACCTGGCTTCGTTCCTCCAAGAAACGCGCATTTTTTTTGACCGGGGGGACACGCGCATTTATTCCCTTGCTGATGTATCATTCTCAGTTTCTCACAGCCCCCTCATGTTCAGATCTCCCCAGATCCCTCGCCGTCCATCTCCCCTGAGTCCTCTCCCTACACCACCGGCGTCCACCACCGCTCGGACTACGCGGCTTGGACTCCGTCCTCTACGGATGCGGCGACGTCGCACCTAAAAACTCCACTAAGGCGGCGCGGCATCCCCGATTCTCTCGGTCCATGGCTGCAATGGCGGTATGTTTCCCCCGAATCACTAGCGTTGCCGGTCACATCTTTATTATATCTAAGCTGTATTGCCGGTTGCTTAGCATTGTTTGATATAGACTATTTCTCTCATCCAGTGTATATATTAATCCTCTGGTAAAGACTCGGGCTACACATGCACGCATGCTAGCTAGGTTGGGACTGGATCTAATGTGTGCAATAATAATCGTTCAAATATGATATTGGTCAATCCACGGCCGATAATCACATATGAGGACACCGAGCATGCATGTCTGGCTTATGGACTCTTTAGGCCGACGCTGATTTTTTTTTGTTTGCTTGGTCGATCTGTACTGGCGGATGATGAACTGCAGATGCATTACTCTGATGCTAGACCTAGCCAGCAAGCATGCATGGCTCATGCTAGCTTGATTTCTATTCTCATAGCTACTATTTATATCGATTTGGCTTCTGCGATACAATGATACACTATGCTGAATAATTTGATGATACAAGGTTGTACATATCATCCTAGCTAGATTCAGAAGCTTATTGTTCAGACTGTGTGTTCGATAAGAACAATGATCCACTGACTTTGCTAGGTGCCTTTGATTATGCATTTGCTTGGAATTACGAACAGAAGCTAGAAGCATTATCTAATTGAGGCCTCTTTTTTGCAGTGTTCAAACAAGAAGCTCAAGCTTGGAGAGAGCTTATCATGGAAGGAGACATCTGTAGAGCCAGCCCCAGTGTGCAAGGTGTTTAGGCGCATCGATGAGGAGAATACCGTGGACGGCTGCAAGGTACTATGTACATCGGAGTTAGAGGTGATTACCATCCCCGGTCGTGTTCTACCCTGGTTTTACGGTGGGTGTCCGAGTCCATCAACCTGAAGATGTCCACCGCATGCACCTGGATTGTGGACCTGAAGCAACAAGATGGCAATGTTTTAATGGACGCAGGATGGCCAGAGTTTGTCAAAGCACATGACTTGAAGGTAGGATACCTCCTGACCTTCAAGAAGATTGACACCAAATCATTGCAGGTGCTCATATTTGGTTACAATTGCTGTGAGAAGGTTATATGGTGTTCAGGTTATCACCCATCGCTGGGGCAACAAAATGAATCACAGCTGTATTAAGTTGTCTTACAAATGTTACGTAGAGAGCTGGTCTATAATAGTATAATGATGCATTGTGGTGAACATGATGGTACCATTACTGGATTAGTGGATTGCCTAGCCCTTTCCATTAGTTCGGACTTTTGGTTGTGTTGGCTTGTGTATGAAGCTTGGCATGGTATCAGAGCCCAGGGTCTCGAGTTCGAGACCTGGCTTTCGTAATTTATCCTAAAAATTGGTGCTGCCCTCCGTTGCCCTCCTCGGAGTCCACGTATATGCCTCTTGAGAGTCTCCTTGTGTTGACCTCTTCCCTTCTTCCGGTCACACGTGAGGAGGGGTGTTGAGATGTATAAGTGGATTTCCTAGCCCTTTCCATCAGTTCTGACTTTTGGTTGCGTTGGCTAGTGCATGAAGCTTGACAAACCTTATTTATATGTACAGCTCTCTAGTTGCACTATTAATTATTATGTGCTTATCTTGGCTGGATTGTGATGAACATGAGATGTTCTGTTGTTTCCGTAAAGAAAAAAACGTGATGTTTTTTCGAATCCTGCGCTGGATATGTTTTGCACAAACTAGTGAAGTGCCCGCTAACAAAACATATTATGTGCAAATAGGCAACCCTCAGTAACGATCATGGGTTCAAGCGTCCAGGATCCAGTGCCTTGACATCAGCAAGCACAGATGAACAGTTGGTTGACTTGTAGATTTGGACGTTGGATCGAAAATAGATAGCTAAGAACTAAGTATTGTAGCATGTAGCATATGTACTGTTCATGGTCTCATTCCGGGTTCAAGTGCTACCCCATGTAGCACCACTTTTTTTTGGGGTTAGCCCAGACAACCTTCCCAATAAAAAAAAGTACTACCTTCCCTGCATGGGCCAATTGTTTGTACTTTTGGGCTGCCGCCGGTCATGTACATGGTAATTGCTGTCAGCCTGCTTACTTCGCTGATAACAATCCAAAAACATTTAATGGGCCTCCGACTCATGCCATTGGGGCCCTTCCTAATTTAAACACGGAGATCCTATGATTGGCCCTCAAGAAACCGAGATTCTACATATAAAGTTATTTTTATTTCGTATCAATTATGATTATGCTTCTTTTTAAATGCGCATAGCCAGTATGCGCATCTACATGGGATCTATATTTTGATATATTCATATAGTTGATTTCAAAATTTTCATAAATTATTTAAAGTTCCAAGATTTATTCTATCAGTTTGCAAGATCTTTGAGTGTATTTGTAGTTTAAAAAAATGACAAACCTCTTCATCAGATTGTTGTTAACAAGTGTAGTGTTGTGAACCCAAAATATATTACATACTTCCTCGTAGATCAAATTTGAACTAATTAAGTTGAATTAAAACCTGGATCAATAGTTAGTATGGATTAGGTGCATGGAGTACGAAAAACAAATGAATAGGCAATATTTCAGTTTTTCCTTCAGTTGAGAATGCTAGAGCAGGACCCATTTGCCAGTAGCGTCCCTCAACATTTGAAGGTAAAGACAAACAGAAGGGATCGAAAAAAAGCAAGTATCCTACATATCTCGGATTAAAACATATTGAGAAATCACATATTTCTTGTACATAGAGGCTGACATCGTGGACCCATCGACCAGCCGTGGAAAAAAAAATCCAAGAAAGGAAGCAATTATCGTACAGAGAAGCTGACATGTGGGACGCATTTTGCAGCAGCGTCCTCAACTTTAACAAAGGCGGCAGGGGATCGAAAGAAAAAGCAAAGTTGCCAGAAATCAGCGGTCAAAAATAAATCCAAGAAATGAAATGTTTATTGTTCATAGAGGCTGACATGTGGGACCCACGAGCCAGCAGCGTCCTCAACGTTTCAAAGGCGGCAGGGGATCGGAAAAAAAGGCAAGTGACCATATATCAGGTGCCAAAAATAATCCAAGGAAAGAAACTTTTATTGTACATAGAGGATGACATATGGGTCCCGTTTTGCAGGAGCGGTCTCACCGTTTCCAAGGCGGCACTGGATCGAAAAAAAAGAAAGGAAAGGTTTATCGTTCAGAGAGGCTGAGATGTGGGACCCATGGGCCAGCAGCGTCCTCTTAGTTTCAAAGACGGCAGGGGATAAAAAAAGGCAAATAGCCAGTAATTAGGGTCAAAAATAAATCAAACAAAGGAAACTTTTACTGTTCATAGAGGCTGACAGGGACCCAAGAGCCAGCAGCGTCTCAACGTTTCAGAGGCGGCATGAGATCGAAAGAAAAAGGCAAATACGGGACATGTGGGACCCCTGAGTCGGCAGCGTCCCCAACGTGTTAAAGGCGGCAGGAGATCGAAAGACAAAGGCCAAAAATCAGTTGGTAAAAAAATCCAAGAAAAGAAACATTTACCGTTCTGAGAGGCTGACATGCGGGACCCATGAGGCAGCAGCATCCTCAACGATTCCAAGGCGGCAGGGGATCAAAAGGGGTCAAAAATAAATCCATCATAGGAAACTTTTATTGTTCATAGAGGATGTGGGACCGACACGCCGATAGCGTCCTCATCGTTTCAAAGGGGGCAGGGGATCAAAAGAAAACGGCAAATAGCCAGAAATTAGGGGTAAAAAATAAATCCAATTTAGGACACTTTTATTGTTCATAGAGTATGACATGCGGGACCCATGAGCCAGCAGCTTCCTCAACGTTTCTAAGGCGGCATGAGATCGAAATGAAAAGGAAAGTGACCAAATATCTGGAGCCAAAAATAATCTAAGGAAAGAAACTTTATTGTGCATAGAGAATGACATGCGGGTCCCATTTTGCAGCACCGGTCTGAAGGTTTCAAAGTCGGCATTAGATCGAAAGAAAAAGACAAGTGCCAAATATCAGGAGCCAAAAATAATCCAAGAAAAGAAACTTCTATTGTACATAGAGGATGACATGCGGGTCCCATTTTGCAGCCGCGGTCTCAATGTTTCCAAGGCGGCACATGACCAAAAGAAAAAGAAGTAGCCAGAAATAAGTGTGTCAAAAAATCCAAGAAAAGGAATATTTCAATTGGGCTGTTTCGGCCATCTGGGCCTTCAAACTATCCCATTGGACGCCTTTTGATTCGTACAATTTCATCCCATTCCAAAACAGGAAAGTCCTATGCCTCGCAAAAACAAAAAAAAACAAGGAGATTCAACATATAAGTTTGTTTATGTAAAAATAAAGATTTAATTTATCCCTTTGCAATAGCTCAGAGCAAAATACACTGTTTATTGTCTGCAAAATAATCAAGATATCACATGTTTCTTAATACGGGGAGGCTAACATCGGGGACCCATGCGCCAGCAGCGTCGTCAACGTTTTAAAGGCGGCAGGGATGGAAAGGAAAAATAAACCAAAAATCTATTGGTACAAAATCCAAGAAAAGAAACATTTTCGTTCTGAGAGGATAACATGCGGGACCCATGAGGCAGCGACATCCTCGGCGTTTAATGTTAGAGGCTGACATGTCGGACACAGCAGAGCCGATGGCGTCCTCAACGTTTTAAAGGCGGCGGGAGATCGAAAGAAAAAATAAGCCAAAAATCATTTGCTATTCAAAATCCAAGAAAATAAACATTTACCGTTCTGAGAGGATGACATGCGGGACCCATGAGGCAGCAGCATCCTCAACGATTCCAAGGCTGCAGGGGATCAAAAGAAAAAAAAAGAAAAAATCCAGAAATTAATTAGGGGTTCAAAATAAATCCATCAAAGGAAAGTTTTATTGTTCATAGAGGATGACATGTGGGACCGACCTGCCAACAGCGTTCTCATCGTTTCAAAGGGGGCATGAGATCAAAAGAAAAAGGCAAGTAGCCAGAAATTAGGGGTAAAAAATAACTCCAAGAAAGGAAACTTTTATTGTTCGTAGAGGATGACATGCGGGACCCATGAGCCAGCAGCTTACTTAAAGTTTCAAAGGCGGCATGAGATCGAAAGAAAAAGGCAAGTGACAAAATATCAGGAGCCAAAGATAATCCAAGAAAAGAAACTTTATTTACATAGAGGATGACATGCGGGTCCCATTTTGCAGCAGCGGTTCCAACGTTTCAAATGCGGCTTGAGATCAAAAGAAAAAGAAAGTAGCCAGAAATTAGGGGGTCAAAAAAAATCCAAGAAAATAAAGTTGATGGACATAGAGGATGACATGCGGGTCCCATGAGCTAGCAGCTTACTCAACATTTCCAAGGCGGCAGGGGATCAAAAGAAAAAGGAAATAGCCAAAAATCAGAGGGTGAAAAAAAACAAAGAAAATGAACTTTTATAGTACATAGAGGATGACATGCGGGTCCCATGAGCCAGCAGGTTCCTCAACGTTTCAAACGTGGCATGAGATCGAAAGAAAAAGGCAAGTGACCAAATATGAGGAGCCAAAAATAATTCAAGAAAAGAAAGTTTTATAGTACATAGAGGATGACATGCGGGTCCCATGATCCTGCAGGTTCCTCAACGTTTCAAACATGGCATGAGATCGAAAGAAAAAGGAAAGTGACCAAATATCAGGAGCCAAAAATAATTCAAGAAAAGAAACTTGATTGTACATAGAGGATGACATGCGGGTCCCATTTAGCAGCAGCGGTATCACCGTTTGAGAGGCTGCACGGGATCGAAAGAAAAAGGCAAGTGACCAAATATCAGGAGCCAAAAAAATCCAAGAAAAGAAATTTTATTGTACGTAGAGGATGACATGCGGGTCCCATTTTGCAGCGACGGTCTCAACGTTTCCAAGGCGACCTGAGAACCAAAAGAAAAATGAAGTAGCCAGAAATCAGGGGGTGAAAAAATCCAAGAAGAAAGATTTCAATTGGGCTGCATCTGGACATCTGGGCCTTGAACTATCACCTTGGCCTTTTGACTCGTACAATTTCAGCCCACTCCAAAACAGGAAAGTTCCGAATTTTCTAAAAAACAGAAAGTCCTATGCTTCGCAAAGACAAAAAAACAAGGAGATTCAACATATAAGTTTGTTTATGTAAAAATAAAGATTTAATTTTCCATTTGAAATAGCTCGAGCGCAATACAACATTTATTATTGTCTGCAAAATAATCAAGATATCATATGTTTCTTGTACGGGGAGGCTGACATCGGGGACCCATGAGCCAGCAGCGTCGTCAACGTTTTAAAGGCGGCGGGGGATGGAAAGAAAAAATAAACCAAAAATATGTTGGTACAAAATCCAAGAAAAGAAACATTTTCGTTCTAAGAGGATGACATGCGGGACCCATGAGGCAGCAGCATCCTCAGCGTTTATTGTTCATAGAGGCTGACATGTGGGTCCCGTGAGCCAGCAGCGTCCTCAACGTTTTAAAGGCGGCAGGAGATCGAAAGAAAAATTAGCCAAAAATCATTTGGTAAACAAAATCCAAGAAAAAAACATTTACCGTTCTGAGAGGATGACATGGGGGACCCATGAGGCAGCAGCATCCTCAACGATTCCAAGGCGGCGAGGATCAAAGGAAAAAAAAAGGAAATATCCCAAAATTAATTAGGGGTTCAAAATAAATCCATCAAAGGAAACTTTTATTGTTCACAGAGGATGACATGTGGGACCGACCTGCCAACAGCGTCCTCATCGTTTCAAAGGGGGCAGGAGATCAAAAGAAAAAGGCAAATAGCCAGAAATTAGGGGTCAAAAATAACTCCAAGAAAGGAAACTTTTATTATTCGTAGAGGATGACATGCGGGACCCATTAGCCAGCAGCTTACTCAACATTTCAAAGGCGGCATGAGATCGAAAGAAAAAGGCAAGTGACAAAATATCAGGAGCCAAAGATAATCCAAGAAAAAAAACTTTATTGTACATAGAGGATGACATGCGGGTCCCATTTAGCAGCAGCGGTCTCAACGTTTCAAATTGGGCTTGAGATCAAAAGAAAAAGAAAGTTGATTGTACATAGAGGATGACATGCGGGTCCCATGAGTCAGCAGCTTACTCAACGTTTCCAAGGAGGCAGGGGATCAAAAGGAAAAGGAAATAGCCAAAAATCAGAGGGTGAAAAAAAACCCAAGAAAATAAACTTTTATAGCACATAGAGGATGACATGCGGGTCCCATGAGCCAGCAGGTTCCTCAATGTTTCAAACGTGGCATGAGATCGAAAGAAAAATGCAAGTGACCAAATATCAGGAGCCAAAAATAATTCAAGAAAAGAAACTTGAGTGTACATAGAGGATGACATGCTTATCCCATTTAGCAGCAGCGGTATCACCGTATGAGAAGCGGCAGGGGATCGAAAGAAAAAGGCAAGTGACCAAATATGAGGTGCCAAAAAAATCCAAGAAAAGAAAGGTTTATAGTACATAGAGGATGACATGCGGGTCCCATGAGCCTGCAGGGTCCTCAACGTGGCATGAGATCGAAAGAAAAAGGCAAGTGACCAAATATGAGGTTCCAAAAAAATCCTAGAAAAGAAAGTTTTATAGTACATAGAGGATGACATGCGGGTCCCATTTAGCAGCAGCGGTCTCACCGTTTGAGAGGCGGCAGGGGATCGAAAGAAAAAGGTAAGTGACCAAATATGAGGTGCCAAAAAAAATCCAAGAAAAGAAAGTTTTATAGTACATAGAGGATGACATGCGGGTCCCATTTAGCAGCAGCGGTATCACCGTTTGAGAGGCGGCCGGGGATCGAAAGAAAAAGGCAAGTGACCAAATTTGAGGTGCCAAAAAAATCCAAGAAAAGAAAGTTTTATAGTACATAGAGGATGACATGCGGGTCCCATTTAGCAGCAGCGGTATCACCGTTTGAGAGGCGGCAGGGGATCGAAAGAAAAAGGCAAGTGACCAAATTTGAGGTGCCAAAAAAAATCCAAGAAAAGAAAGTTGATTGCTCATAGAGGATGACATGCGGGTCCCAATTAGCAGCAGCGGTGTCAACGTTTCCAAGGCGGCAAGGGATCAAAAGAAAAAGGAAGTAGCCAGAAATCAGGGTGTCAAAAAAAATCCAAGAATAGAAAGAATTTTGGTTCATAGAGGATGACATGCGGGACCCATGATCCTGCATCGTAAACGGCTCGATCGAGAAAAAAAACAATGCCAGAGAGGCTGCCATCTGGGCCCTACATCCCTCGGCGGTGCGGATTTGCGTTGACTCGGCCGGCGAACCCGAGAATTCGAGATGCACCACGTCCCGGGCCACCATACGCAACGTTTTGGCCGGTTTCGTCGGGCTAGGTGGCCTCAAAAACGAGAAAAAAACGTTTTGACATGCACAACGGGCAGACCCAAAATCGTCGGCCATGGTACACCAGCAACCACGGCGCGACTTCAACTTCGTCGGCCATGGCAACTTTTCTTGTAGTGCCTGCAGAAGGATTGTCGAAATTTCCAGGCAATGCTAAGGTGGGCAGGGCATGCCAATGCTCAAGCAGCACATAGAAATCCTCGAGAACCCAGGAGTGAGATTCACCTACCACCCCCTCCCGCAATTACGGATGATAATCGACACCAGCTCAGAATTGCGGCAGCACCTGCACCACCGCCTTATGTAGATCCAAATTCCAATGGAGCGGTCTCGATGATTCAGAAAGGCAGGCCATCCAATAGAGCTCAAAAAGTAATCTCGCGACAGGTGTTCATGGCAGAGAAAATGCCTCCACCAACAGTCGAGTATCTTAATTGGTCAGGACAAGATATTGGCTTCACAATCGCGGATCATCCACAACAAGTTCCTCGACCAGGGCAATCAGCACTCATCTTACCGGCAGTAATTGCAGGATTTGACGTATCTCGAGTGTTCATAGACGGCGGAAGTAGTTTAAACCTTATGTATGCAGATACATTAAGGAAGATGAACATATCCTTAGCAAACCTGAAACCAACAGACACGAGGTTCCACGGTATCACACCAGAGAAGCCAAGTTACCCGTTGGGGAAGATTAATCTCGATGTTCAGTTTGGGACCCGAGAAAACTACAGAATCCAGAGGCTGGAGTTTGAAGTCGTAGATTTCCCATCACAGTATCACGCTTTGTTGGGACGACTAGCATACGCTAGGTTTATGGCGGTACCACATTACACGTACCTGTTGTGGAGAATGCCTGGACCTAAGGGACCAATCACAGTCAAAGGAAGCCGATAAGTGTGATAAGGATTTTCATCGACTGTCAGAAACTTTCGGGATGCAAGCAGAGTATATGGCGTCAAGACTCACGACTGACTACGACGTGCTACCAGATGTTGGAAGGCCAAATAAAGAATCGACTTTTAACACTGAGAAAAATTCTAAGGAGGTGCAAATTCACCCGACAGACCCGAAAAAGACGACATCCATCGCAAACGACATGGACCTCGCATAGGAAAGCGCGCTCGTCGAGTTCCTCCGTGAGAACTGGAAAATCTTCGCATGGTGTCCAGCTGACATGCCAGGAGTACCCAGGGAACTTGCCGAGCACCACCTAAATTTGGATCCACTAGCGAGACCAATCAAACAACCTTTGCGGCGTTTATCGGAGCCAAACCGCAAAGATATGCTTTCAGAAATAGATCGACTACGAGAAGCTGGTTTTATAAAAGAGCTGCATACAGAGGCCACATGGGTAGAAAACCCAGGGTTGGTGCCAAAGAAAAACACCAAAGTCTTTCGCATGTGTGTCGACTTTACGTGTCTCAACAAACATTGTCCAAAGGATCACTTTCCCCTCCCGAGGATCGACCAAATTATCGACTCCACGGCAGGATGGGAACGTCTTTCCTTCTTGGACGCATATTCTGGTTATAACCAGATCAGATTAAAAGAGGAAGATGAAGTCAAAACAGCGTTCATCACACCTTACGACGTGTTTTGCTATAGAACAATGCCCTTTGGTCTGAAAAATGCGGGAGCAACTTACCAGAGGATGATGCAGAAGTGCTTGGCGACACAGATTGGGAAAAACGTACAAGTGTACATCGATGATGTCGTCATAACATCAAAGAAGGGGACAACGCTAATCGAGGATTTGAAGGAAACTTTCGACAACCTCGATAAATTCTGCCTCAAATTGAACCCGACGAAGTGTTCCTTCGGCGTCCCAGCAGGAGAACTTCTTGGATTTCTAGTTTCAGCAAGAGGGATTGAAGCAAATCCCGATAAAATACAAGCTATCGTAACGATGAGGAAGCCGACAAAGTTGAAAGAAATACAGCAGCTAACAGGGCGAGTCGCAGCTTTAAGCAGATTTGTCGCCAGGCTGGGAGAAAAAGCATTACCGTTCTATGCTCTAATCAAGCAGGGGGAGAAATTCCAGTGGAACGAAGAGGCTGATAGAGCCTTCGAGGATTTGAAGCGTACAATTTCGACACCACCCATCCTGGTGGCGCCGAAAGAGAAGGAACCTCTCCTGCTATACATCGCAGCCACACCCCAGGTGGTTAGCACGGTGCTAGTCGTTGAAAGAGAGGAAGAAGGAAAACTCCATGGAGTGCAAAGGCCGGTATATTTTATTAGTGAAGTCTTATCTCCTTCAAAACAGCGGTACCCGCAGTACCAGAAATTAGCATATGGAGTATTCACGACATCAAGAAAATTGCGCCACTATTTTTCGGCACACCCAATCATAGTGGTCAATGAAGCACCTCTATCGCATATACTGAACAATCCAGAAGCCACAGGACGTGTCTCCCTTTGGGGAATAGAACTTTCCCCTCAGGACATCACGTATGAAAAAAGAAAAGCAATCAAGTCGCAAATTCTGCCAGATTTCATTGCGGAGTGGATGGATCTACAAAATACAGGACCCCCAGATTTATCGAGAACCTGGACCATGAACTTCGATGGATCCAAGAGAGTAGAAGGAGCTGGCGCAGGGGTAATACTCATATCACCCGAAGGTGAAAAATTAAAGTATGTCCTACGGATGACGTTCCCAAACGCATCTAACAATGAAGCAGAATATGAAGCCCTTATACACGGGATGAAGATGGCGAAAGCTTGCGGCGCAACTCGACTAAAAATCTTTGGCGACTCACAATTGGTAGCTCAGCAAGTTATGAACCAATGTGATGCAGTCAATGATAGCATGATAGCATACAAGGAGGTGTACAATGAGCTTGAAAAGCTGTTTGATGGATGTGAAGTAAATCACATCAGTAGGCTGAGCAATGATGAAACCGACGTTCTCGCAAACATCGGGTCGCAGTGCCTTGCAATACCGCCAGGAGTGTTTTGGGAAGAAATAGCTGAGAGATCCACAAAGCCAAAGAAGGCGCAGAAGAAAACAAAGCAAGAGAAAACTTCGACGCCTCTCAAAGAAGCTCTAGACGAAGAAGAGGACAATGAGCTAGTGATGATGGTAGAAGTTCCATGGATGCAAGCGTACATATCGTATATCCTAAGGAAAGAAATACCCGAGGATCCAGTTGAAGCAAGGCGAATTATTCGACGATCCAAAGCTTTCACAGTGGTCAAAGGGGAGCTATACAAACGAAGCATTTTGGGCGTGCTGCAGAGGTGCGTCACACCCGAAGAAGGAAGAATCATTCTAAAGGACGTACACGAAGGAATATGTGGTCACCATGCAAGCAGTCGAGCTATTGCAGCCAAGGTCTTTCGGGCTGGATTTTATTGGTTGTCAACAATTGAGGACGCAAAAGAGATAGTACGAACCTGCGATGCGTGCCAAAGATTTGCCGCAAAACCCCACTCTCCGGCGGCAGAGCTGATGCCAATACCATTGTCTTGGCCGTTTGCCCAATGGGGACTCGATATGGTGGGAAAATTGCATAAGGCTTCGCCAGGAGGATACGAGTACATGTTGGTCGCTGTCGATAAGTTCACCAACTGGATAGAAGCAAAGCCGATAAATTCACCAGATGGAGAATCAGCAGTCAAATTCGTGAAGGGTATCGTCTTTCGATTTGGAGTACCTAACAGCATCGTCACAGACAATGGCAGTAACTTTACGTCCAAGAAATTCAAGGAGTACTGCGCAGAAGTAGGCATTAAATTGCACTTTGCGTCAGTTGGGCACCCGCAAACCAATGGCCAAGTCGAGAAAGCCAATGGTATCATCTGCAACGGTATCAAAAAGCGCTTGCTAGGACCGCTTGAAAAGGCTCGACATACCTGGCCAGAAGAATTGCCAAGTGTTTTATGGAGCATCCGAACAACACCAAATACGGCGACACAAGAAACTTCGTTCTTCCTCGTCCACGGAGCTGAGGCAGTACTGCCAATTGAGATAGAGCATGATTCTCCAAGAGTGACAGAGTATGATGAGGAAACTTCAAGAAAGGCTTTGGAGGATGACGTAGACGCACTCGACGAAGCTCGAGATGAAGTACTTTCACGAGTCACCAAGTACCAGCAGGACCTCAAAAACTACCACAGTCGACGGTTAAGGCCAAGATCTTTCCAGGTCGGAGATTTGGTCTTACGATTGAATCAAAAAAGTACTGAAAAGCTCGAGTCACCATGGCTAGGCCCATACATCGTCACAGAAGTAATCGAAGGAGGCGCATAAAGGATCAAGGACAAGAAGACAGGGGTTCCCGAGAAAAACCCCTGGAACGTGGCGCAGCTCAGGCGGTTCTACGCCTAGAGTCAAAATATAGTCCTACTCTGTAAAAATACAACGTACTGAAATGCCCGCGAGTTTTCAGACGCACTCTTTTCCTTTTCAGGGCACCGAGTGGGGCTGGAAAGGTTTTTAATGAGGCGGGCTCGCGGTGCTGCAATATAGTAAAGATAGTGGAGATATACTTCTTGTTTTTCGACATACTCGGGGGCTAAGTGCCTTCAAGGTTACAAGATATACACAATATAGATGAACTAGACTTACAAAAATATTTCGCCTTGGTACAGAATACCTCGCCAAATAGACAATCAGGGGCTAACACCCATAAAAATAGTATGCTCATCAAAATTCTATTGCCTTGGCCTGAAAACCTCGCAACAAAAATATAGAACGTCGCCACCAAGATACTCGGGGGCTTGACGATCAAAACCAGACAAAATATAAATATATATAGTTGGCAGCTTTACAATATTGATTATGTTTACAAATACACAAAGACGCATCAATGGAGAAAATACAGCAAGAAAAAGGAAAAAAACCCTCAGCGGATACCTAGCACATGGTCTATGGTTATTCGCTCATTGGAAGGACGAGTACTATGCTCGGCATAGCTACCCTTCACAAAGAACTCAGCATCCATCCGAAGAAGTTCATCCATCATATCTTCGGCTACAGGAGTCACAAGATCATCAAGCTTGCCCATGTTTCTCTTCTTTTTTGACATCTTAGCCAGGCACTTGGAAACAATTTGATTCATGGGCAATTTTGGATAGCAAATCTTTATCATCATCATAGCAAATCTTGCGCCAGCAGAGAGTTGAGCTCGCACGAAGCCATGGATTCGAGGAGCATCTCGAAATTTTTCCATCAAAGCAGGAAGAGTTTCTGGCATCTTGTTGCGCGGGAACATGGTTCCATACACTAAAAACAAGGTCTTTGTACAGAAGTCGAGGAAATCACGGACCTGAGCCGCGCGATCTTGGAACCTGACAATTTGGCGGGTACGCTCAGGGGTAACCCAAAAGTTAGAACCATGTTGTGCAGCAAGTCTGAGTAGAACACTGGCTCGAGCTTCAACACGTTGATCTTCGGCAGCAGTATCCAAAAAAGAACCTGGTTCAGCAGAGGAAATATTAAGGGAAAATAGCAGGAATTACATCAAGTATGGTTATGCATAGGAAGCATACCTGTCATGTCCAGACTGGCGTCACTCATTAGTTGAAGCATATAATTTTCTCGAGAAGAAGCTTCGGTAGCCTCAGCAGCCGCGGCATCCTTTGCAGCAATGGCATCTTGAGCCTGTTGAAGAGCAATTTTTTCCCTCTCCGAAGATTTTCGAGATTGTTCCATTAGCACAAGCATTTGTTTTTTCATGGATTGAAGTTGTTGTCGAAGTTCTTGCAAATCTTGCGACAAGTGTTTACTTGAAGAACCTTCGATAAGGCTATTATCGACAAGGATTTTCTTCGAGAAGGAAGAAGCAGGCGAAGTATCGGCAGAACAAGGACTGGTGGAGTAGTTGTCAAATATCAACTGGAAAAGAAAGTCTCGGTATCAATGTGTTATCACCAGAATTTGACCGGATCAGAGGTGGGCCGTAATTAAGATGGGCTTGAAGAATATACACGGAAGATATACATGAAGCGGCCTTGTACACGAAGTTTGGGCTAGTTTGCCCTTGTATCTGTAAATATAGTAGGATACGTGTCGGTTAGGTAGAATTTGGCTCGTGCACGGTTGGGATTATTCCCACGTTAGAAAGTCTACGGACTATAAATATGTATCTAGGGTTATTGAGAAAAACAACAATCACGTTCATCACAAACCAATCTAGGCGCATCGCCAACCCCTTTGTTTCGAGGGTTTCTTCCGGGTAAGCATCATGCTGCCTAGATCGCATCTTGCGATCTAGGCAGTATACGTTTATTCGTTGTTCATGCGTTGCTCGTGCTGAAGCCTTGTTGATGGCGAGCAACGTAGTTATCATAGATGTGTTAGGGTTAGCATTGTTTCATCGTGTCACATGCTTTCGTCCATGCAACCCTTAGACATCTAGCCGCCCTTACACCTATCTTAGGTGTAAGGGCGGCACCTTGCTTGATCATTATTTAGTAGATCCGATCCGTTATGATTGCTCCTTGTTCTTCAAGGATTAGTTTAATATCTGCATAGTTAGGCCTTGCAAACGGGTTGAAGGATCCAGTAGCACGTAGGGTGTAGTTTGCTAGCCCTAGATAAGATGTTCCGGGGATCAACTTCATGTTGGTTTTTAGGCCTTGTCTAGGGTTGGTTTATTATCACCGTGCGTGGCTGCCAGGCTCAATCACGCGTAGGATGTTCCGATTATGCGGTGAAAACCCTAAATCGTCGTAGGTCGTTTTAGCTATATATCGATCAAGCAGGACCACCATGTGATCGTAGACCTCATACGAACCATGGGTGGATCGGCTCCTTGAGCCGATTCACATGACAACCTGAGAGCCGATCGAGGCTCGTATTTAATGTTTACGTGTATGCCATGCAGGAAACTAAGCGAAGCAAATCCATCACCTTCCTGATCAGGTATAGATCAGGTGGCACGCCCTTGCACCAGCATCAGGACGTGCGTACCAGGAGCTTTGCGGGCCGTCGCTCGGAGGGACCAGGGCCAGCCGCAGCCCTAGGTTGTTCCCGGCTCTTCGTGTTGCCAGCCGTTGCTCGCCGGTGGGTTTTGGACGCCAACACATTCTGGCACGCCCGGTGGGACAGTCTTCGACATCAACTGCATCGCCATCTACATCTGAGATGGCGGAAGGTACTCCAGTCACGTACGAGGATCTGACTGAGGAGCTCAAGAAGAAGTATGACGAGATCAAAGCTATCCTCGAAGCCGACCTCATCGGCTATTTCCAGAGGACCCGCTCACACGGCATCAGGTGGAAAGGGTTCTCGCCTGAAGGCGCGCTCGATGGAGTAGACTTGTCTACCCCTTCAGAAGAACGCACCAGGTCTCTGCGTCAGGAGATTAATTTCATGGTAGCGCATTCGCTACACCGCCATTCTGAGAGCCTGGTGAACACTTTGGAGTGTGTCGCCCTTCGGGTGATCCAGGAAATCATGAGGCATCAGTACTCTCCGTCAGGACCTGCTCTAGGGACGCACCAAGGAGAGATACCACTCCAGTCCCGACCACCGCTGCCGTTCGCGTTGGTAGCACCGGAAGTGCCGAGCTCACCGGCATTCGTCGTCCACAAGATCGGTGGTGACCCTAGTGATTACCAGTTCTTGTATGAGGCGCCCAAGGAGATCCCTCACGGATACACGTGCCCATACGTGCCAGACTGCAGTAACTGGGCACTCACGAACCAGACTACAACAGCAGGGACTTCTGGGACCGCAGGAGGAGCTTCTGGATCAGATCTTGAGAAGCAGACATGGCTAGCTAAGTACGCCACTCCGACGAACCTCCAGAACTCAACTCCTGCAGTTGGCTCAGATCGTGAGAAGCAGACGTGGCTAGCCAAGTATGCCACGCCAACAAACCTCCAAAGCTCAACTCCTGCAACTAGCTCAGAGCTTGAGAAGCAAGCGTGGCTGGCTAAGTACGCCACTCCAGCGAATCTTCAGAGCTCGACTCCTGCAGCCAGCACCGCGGATCAGATCAGTACAATCTTGAGAGACCAGTTCGGCATGGTGCCGAAAAGGAGGGCAATCGGCTATTCCAAGCCGTACCCCAACGAGTACGATTTGATCCCACTACCACCCAAATATCGGCTCCCTGAATTCTCCAAGTTTAGTGGGTCAGATGGCTCCAGTTCAATCGAGCATGTGAGCCGATATTTGGCGCAGCTGGGCACGATCTCAGCATCAGATGAACTACGTGTGAGGTTCTTCGCACAGTCCCTCACAGGATCGGCTTTCGGGTGGTACACGTCGCTGCCACCAGACTCAATCCGGACTTGGAAGCAGTTGGAAGAACAGTTCCACATGCAGTATCATTCAGAGGCTTCCGAGGCTGGAATTGCCGATCTAGCACAAGTACGTCAGAAGCGCGGAGAAACAGTGTCAGAGTACATCCAGCGCTTCAGGACCGTTAGGAACCGATGCTATTCGGCTCGTTTGACTGAAAAGAAGTAGTCGAGTTGGCGGTAGTGGGTCTCGCATCGCCGATCAAGGATATGGCTTCCCAAGCAGACTACCCTTCGCTGGCGCATATGGTTCAGAAACTGTCATTATATGAACAGCGCCACCCAGACTTGTACCAGGACAAATTCAAGTGTGCGGTAGTCCTGGTTGAGGCAGATGAAGATGAAGGCTCTGCGGGAGATCAAGAGGTAGCAGTGGCTGAATGGACTCGGGGGGCAAGCCCCGTGTCCTGCAAGTGGGTTAAGCCACAAGGACCTCCAAGAGGGTTTGACTTCGATGTGACCAAAGCTGAGCAAATTTTTGACCTCTTACTCAAGGAGAAGCAGCTAAAGTTACCCGAAGGCCTCAAAACCCCCACGGCACAGGAGTTGAACGGAAAGCCATACTGCAAATGGCATAACACGTTCACCCATACCACCAACGACTGCAGGGTGTGGCGTCAGCAGATCCAAATGGCGATAGAGCAAGGGCGTCTAATCTTTAACCAGTACGCCATGAAAGTCGACACACACCCCTTCCCCGCCGTTAACATGGTGGAGTGCACTTACCCTGGGAGGTGCCAGCCAGGTTTCGCGTTCAGCATTAACATGGTAGGGCCTGGGCACCACTCTGGTAAGGACAGAGATGAGGGCAGCCGCTCTCGTAGCAAGGACAAGGAAGAAGCCGTTCCGCGGGATCGGCTCCGACACGATGGCAAGCGCTACATCACAGAGGGAGAAGTGAAGAATGTGCGATATCAACGACCTCTCTCTGATCATCTCCTCAATAAATATGTGAGTCAGTACGACCAACGCCGACGACACGACGACAGTGACGAAAGAGATCGTCTGGCTAGCAGGGACGCCAGGAGACATCGTCGGCATGATCGAGACGAGGAGAGATATGAGCGCCATGCCAAGAACAAGTCAAGAGAGCAAGACGACGTGGACAAGCATTGGGACTGTCCCTTCTTCAAACACTGCTGGGATTCAGGAATGAGCCGATTGCCTACAATCGGCAACTGCCCAGAATGTAGACAGAAAAAGAAGAGCACAGGAGACGTCTCAGTGTTCAAGCGTCTAGGACCTCTCCCATCTCGGAACAAGCAAGCTGAGTCCTCTCGGGTGGAAGATCTCGAGGAGTTAGAAGACGACGATGAAGAAGAAGAAGATAAGTACCACCGGCCAAGGTGGTGCCCTGATGGACTCAGCCGTTCCCAAAAGCGTAGGGTTCAGCGACTACGTGGCTTGGAGGAAGCCGAAAGGTTATACCTGCACACGTTGAGGAAGGCGCGGCCCGATCTGGCCGCGAAAATTCAACGAACCCTGGACGAAGAGGGTCGACCACAAAAGATGGAGTGGCGCCCCAAGCAAAGGAAAGCCGATGATGACACATCGGCTGGTACAAACATGGTGTTCATCCTTCCAGCGGAGTTTTGTGCTCCAGGATTAGACGAAGCACCTGTGGCACAACTTGACTGCGGCCCACGGCTAGTTATCTTCGAGAAGCCACGAGAAAGAAGCTACAGGCACCTGAAGGCCCTGTACTTACGAGGTTACATCAATGGGCAGCCTGTCAACAAGATGCTGGTGGACACCGGAGCGGCAGTCAACATTATGCCATACTCCATGCTACGTCGGTTGGGACGCTCTAGCTCGGATCTGATCAAGACCAACGTTACACTGAGCGATTTCAACGACCAAGCATCTGAAGCACAAGGTGTTCTGAACGTGGATCTGACCGTACGGAGGAAAACCATCCCTACAACATTCTTCATTGTCGATAGCAAGAGCACTTATGCTGTCCTGCTAGGGAGAGATTGGATCCACGCCAACTGTTGCATTCCATCCATGATGCACCAATGTCTAATTCAGTGGGATGGAGATGAAGTAGAGGTCGTCCACGCAGATGACTCAGCCGAGATTTCAACGGCTGGCATGAACGTTTGGGAGACGGCAGGCCAAGAGCCACTCTCAGGCATCACTTTGGACGACTGCGAGCGCATCGACGTGACAAAAAACGGGGTGAGGCTGGTCTTATCCACCGGCCTGACCGTGTAACAAGAGCAAAAGCTATGGACGTACGTGACAAGGCCGATCCTTGTGATCGGCCCCAAAAAATAAAAAGTGATAATCTTGTATCAAGCATGTCACGTAGTCATAGTAAGGCACGAACACGATGTAAACCTTCATTGAGCAGTGCAATCAAAATGGGGGCCGATTCCAGCAATCGGCCCATATTATCCTTACCACACGTTTTCCCTGTGTTCAGTGTCGATCTAACAGGTGACGGGAAGCTAGGGTATGGGTTTACATCGGCTGATGAGCTAGAAGAAGTCGACATTGGTCCTGGGGATAAGCCACGACCAACTTTCATCAGCAAAAAGTTAGATCCACATCTCAGGAGCCAGATGATAGCTCTGTTAAAAGAGTACCCAGATTGCTTTGCATGGGATTACACGGAGATGCCTGGGTTAGACAGGAGCATCATTGAGCATCGGCTCCCTCTCAAGAAAGGATTTCGGCCATTCCAACAACGAGCACGTCAGATGAAGGCCAAAATTCTCGAAGAAGTCAAGAAGGAGATCGAGAAAATGTTAGCCGCCGGGTTCATCAGGCCATGCAGGTACGCTGAATGGATCTCCAGTATCGTACCTGTAGAGAAAAAGGATGGCCGATGGCGCGTGGCCATAGATTTCCGAGATCTCAACAGAGCCACTCCTAAGGATGAATATCCAATGCCTGTGGCAGAAACATTGATCAATGCAGCTGCTGGCCACAAGGTATTAAGCTTCATGGATGGCAATGCCGGCTACAACCAAATCTTCATGGCTCCAGAAGACATATACAAGACTGCATTCAGAGTTCCAGGATCAGTAGGCTAGTTTGAATATGTGGTCATGACTTTTGGGCTGAAGAATGCCGGTGCAACATACCAACGAGCCATGAATTACATTTTTCATGATCTGATCGGCAAGTTGGTGGAAATCTACATCGATGACGTGGTGGTCAAGTCTGTCTCCATGGAGGGACACTTGGATGATCTGCGACGCATCCTAGACCGAACTCAGAAGTTCGGACTGAGAATGAATCCAAAGAAGTGTGCCTTTGGTGTGACGGCCGGTCAGTTCCTAGGGTTTCTGGTCCATGAACGAGGAATTGAGATTGGCCTGAAAAGTTAAGAGGCAGTACGCACCATGCAGCCGCCTACCACGAAGAAAGAGCTCCAACGTCTTATCGGCAAGATCAACTTCGTCCGACGATTCATCTCTAACCTGTCAGGACGAATTGAGCCGTTCATGGCGTTGGTGAAGATTAAATCTGATGACGAGTTTCACTGGGGGGCAGAACAGCAGCAGGCGTTTGACGAGATTAAGCGGTATCTGACAACGCCGCCTGTGCTAGTTCCACCTCAGCAAGACAGGCCGTTCTATATCTACTTATCAGTAGCTGACACGTCCATTGCTTCAGTGGTGGTGCAACTCTGCGAGGGTGTTGAAAAGGTCGTATTCTACCTCAGCCGGAGGATGTTGGATGCAGAGACAAGGTATCCTGAGGTCGAGAAGTTATGCCTCTGCCTGTTCTTTACATGCACCAAGCTTCATCACATCCTTTTGACGGCAGAAATCATCGTCATATGCAAGTCAGACGTTGTCAAGCACATGCTATCGGCTCCTGTTTTGAAAGGCCGACTTGGTAAGTGGATGTTTGCGTTATCGGAATTTGATCTCCGGTATCAGCCTGCGAAAGCAGTCAAGGGACAAGCGTTGGCCGATCTCATAGCTGAGCGGATTAATACTAATATAGCAGCACTATCTGTACGTGCATGGGCTATGTTCTTCGATGGATCAGCTTGTGACGACGGTTGTGGCATCGGCATTTTGCTCGTGTCGCCTAGGGGGGCAAATTATTCCTTCTCCATCAGGCTATCCACCCCTTGCACTAACAATGTCGCTGAGTATGAGGCAGTACGCAGGGGAATGGAGTTGCTTTTGGAAGCCGGGGCAGAGGCGGTGGAACTTTTTGGAGACTCTAAGTTGGTGATCTCCCAGCTCACGGATGAGTACAAGTGCGAGAGTGAGTCACTCTTCCCATATTGGATGGAATGCCGCGAGCTGATGATGAAATTTCGGTACATCAACTTCAATTGGGTCCCAAGATCTCAAAATACCGAGGCCAACGATCTCGCACAGATGGCGTCAGGCTATAAGGACATACCAGATGGGTCAGAAGTTCAGGTGCAGTTCCTAGAACAGGATGATTGGAGAGCCGATATCTTCAATTACTTGAAGGATTCGGCTCGGGGGGCACCTAAACGGATAAGATACAAGGCCATGAAATATGTCCTTATAGGAGATGACATGTTCTACAGGACGTTGGAAGGGTTACTGCTCAAGTGCCTGGGACCAATTGAGTCTAATCGGCTCCTACATGAGGTGCATGAAGGCGCCTGTGGAACTCACCAATCGGCTCATAAGATGAAGTGGCTGATTAGGCGATCAGGGTTTTATTGGCCCACCATGCTTGAGGATTGCTTCAAGTACTACAAGGGATGCCAAGCGTGTCAGATGTTCGGGAAAATTCAGATGGTACCCGCATCAGCAATGAATCCCATCATCAAGCCTTGGCCATTCCGAGGTTGGGGCATGGATATGATCGGCAAAATCCATCCTGCGTCAAGCAAAGGCCACGAGTGGATCCTGGCCATTACAGATTACTTCACCAAATGGGTGGAGGCCGTCCCTATGAAGAAGGTAAAATCAGAAGATGTTATCAAATTTGTGAAAGAGCACGTCATTCATAGGTTCGGGATTCCTCAAACCATCACGACCGATGGAGGTTCGGTCTTCATCTCTAAAGAATTCAGAAAATTCTGTGATGAGATGGGAATTAAGCTGATCCGATCATCTCCATACTATGCTCAAGCCAACGGGCAAGCTGAAGCGTCCAATCAGAGCCTGATCAAGCTGATTAAGAGGAAAATCGACGAGAACCCTAGGGTTTGGCATGAAACATTGTCAGAAGCTTTGTGGGCCTATCGCATGTCATGCCATGGAGCTATAAAAACTTCGCCATACCAGCTCGTCTATGGGCAGGAAGCCGTATTGCCTTGGGAAATTACGGCTGGATCAAGACGTGTCACGTTTCAGAATGACCTGACAGCTGAAGAATATGCAGCTCTGATGAGTGATACTATTGAGGATGCAACGGAACTTAGACTTTGGTCGTTGGAGAAGATTAAAGAGAACAAAGCCAGGGTAGCTCGTGCATACAATAAGAAGGTGAGACCAAAGGAGTTCCAAGTTGGTGATCTAGTATGGGAAGCAGTGTTGCCATTAGGAACCAAGGATAAAGTGTATGGCAAATGGTCTCCTAATTGGCACGGTCCATACAAAGTCGTCCAGGTTTTGAAGGGTAATGCATACATGCTGGAGCAGCTGGATGGCGCTAAGTTCCCAGCAGCTGTCAATAGTCAGCACCTCAAGAAATATTTCCCAACCATGTGGGACGATGGGCAGTGAAACATGGGGGCCGATTCATAAAATCGGCCAGTAAAAAAAAATTATATACAAATCACAGCCGATGCGCAGACATCGACTTGAGAAATATGGATACCAGTACAGCCGATGCACGGACATCGACTTTAGAACAATAAAAGGCCACAGAACAAGCTCAATTGAGCAGGTTAACAGATCGGTTTCAAGCCAGAGTTCATGGCATTTGAGATGATTCTCTCGTTGGATTTGCTGAATCTGTGCGTTTGAAATTTGAGGATGGCGTGGACACGGATGAGATCTGTTTGACTGCATGAATAGGCAACCGGTTGGGCCTTAAATCGTGTTTATGATGCAAGTCGATGCCCTACCATCGGCTCTTTGTGCAGCGACTTCGTTTGACAATCGGCAAAATTGGCAAGAGAGCAAAAATTAATAGGGGAATATTTTCTTCATTAATAAGAGGATTTCTTACAAAGAGAGAGCCGATTGCTCAAGGGAGGAAGGACAAAAGAAAGGCCTATTGGCCAATCTGCTACTACTACTAGACCTATACTAGTAGACCCTACTCTACGGGCCGTCGCTGCCCTCGTCGTCGTCGGAGCTCTCGTCGGCGCTGCTGCCGGCGGGCTCCTCGTCACTGCTCCAGCGGCCCCCAGTGGGGGCCTCATCATCTTCATCGTCGATGACGTCGTCGTCGTCGTCGTCTGACCCGGCGCGGAAACGCTTCGCCGGCGGGTAATCCTCGAGGGAGTCGTCGTCGTCGTCTTCCTCCTCCTTTTCCTCGGAGGAGGTGTAATCGTCCCAGGAGAACGAGTCGTCCTCGCTCTCCGATTCCAGTTCCCCATCGGCGAGGAACTGGAGCTCTTCCTCTCCGCTGGTCAAGGACTTGTCATCCTCGGACCAGACGGAGGAGGCGTGGTCCTCCTGGTCCCACTCTTCTGGGGCGCGCTCATCGTGCGCCGCCATCTGAGCCGCCATCGGATCCCACTCTGGCGTGGGTTCGCGGGAGGAGGAGGAGGAGGAGAAGGACTGGGAGGAGAGGTCCGACGAGGCGGAGGAGGAAGAGGAGGAAGACATTGCTCTGAAATTGGGGTTTCTTGGTGCCGATGGCCAGAACAGAGCAAGGGGATGAAGTGGCGAAATTGTTTGGAGCGGTTAAATAAAAGGGGATATAGTGGAGATTCAATGCCACATCAGTTTCCGAGGAAGTGGTGCCCAAAGAAAAAACAACGGTCAAATCACGCGGAGAAGTTGAGAAGGCGAGGCATCATGATGAAGGATACTGCGACGATTTTGCCCTGCCACGACATGACCCGACGAAGAAAAGGCAGAGTGATTTTGGATTATCAATTCCAAAACCAGGGGGGCATGTGTTATCACCAGAATTTGACCGGATCAGAGGTGGGCCGTAATTAAGATGGGCTTGAAGAATATACACGGAAGATATACATGAAGCGGCCTTGTACACGAAGTTTGGGCTAGTTTGCCCTTGTATCTGTAAATATAGTAGGATACGTGTCGGTTAGGTAGAATTTGGCTCGTGCACGGTTGGGATTATTCCCACGTTAGAAAGTCTACGGACTATAAATATGTATCTAGGGTTATTGAGAAAAACAACAATCACGTTCATCACAAACCAATCTAGGCGCATCGCCAACCCCTTTGTTTCGAGGGTTTCTTCCGGGTAAGCATCATGCTGCCTAGATCGCATCTTGCGATCTAGGCAGTATACGTTTATTCGTTGTTCATGCGTTGCTCGTGCTGAAGCCTTGTTGATGGCGAGCAACGTAGTTATCATAGATGTGTTAGGGTTAGCATTGTTTCATCGTGTCACATGCTTTCGTCCATGCAACCCTTAGACATCTAGCCGCCCTTACACCTATCTTAGGTGTAAGGGCGGCACCTTGCTTGATCATTATTTAGTAGATCCGATCCATTATGATTGCTCCTTGTTCTTCAAGGATTAGTTTAATATCTGCATAGTTAGGCCTTGCAAACGGGTTGAAGGATCCAGTAGCACGTAGGGTGTAGTTTGCTAGCCCTAGATAAGATGTTCCGGGGATCAACTTCATGTTGGTTTTTAGGCCTTGTCTAGGGTTGGTTTATTATCACCGTGCGTGGCTGCCAGGCTCAATCACGCGTAGGATGTTCCGATTATGCGGTGAAAACCCTAAATCATCGTAGGTCGTTTTAGCTATATATCGATCAAGCAGGACCACCATGTGATCGTAGACCTCATACGAACCATGGGTGGATCGGCTCCTTGAGCCGATTCACAGGACAACCTGAGAGCCGATCGAGGCTCGTATTGAATGTTTACGTGTATGCCATGCAGGAAACTAAGCGAAGCAAATCCATCACCTTCCTGATCAGGTATAGATCAGGTGGCACGCCCTTGCACCAGCATCGGGACGTGCGTACCAGGAGCTTTGCGGGCCGTCGCTCGGAGGGACCAGGGCCAGCCACAGCCCTAGGTTGTTCCCGGCTCTTCGTGTTGCCAGCCGTTGCTCGCCGGTGGGTTTCGGACGCCAACACAATGATAAGGCAAAATAGAATTTCATTGAGCTTCAGGAAATTTACAAGGATATTACAGGAGGAGTTCTTCAAAAGGATTATTACGACTATTGTCGCCAAAACTGCTGTGGCGACAAGATCTCAAGAAACAGAAAATAAAAAAAAGAAGGGGCATTCAACTAGACCTCCGGCTTCGAGGAGCTAGGAGTCGAAGTTGGCTTGATCCCGAGATAGGCCAAGATCTTCTTCGTGTTGGGCTTTGCCGCCCTGATCAGCGATCGCCATTTTGTGGTCTCCATCTGTTCTGTGTCACCTACTTTCATCCAGTCGATAGTTTGTTGGCTGTCAGCGACCAAGGCGATAGTGCTTTCGACAACAATCTTCATGTTTTCTTGGCGCATCTTCAGTCCAAGATCTTCTGGTGGATTGAAGTCCTTGGCAAGAGCAAGAAAAGTCTTGGGTTCCGTTTTCTTCGGGAAGAAGTAGGGGAACAGCCGTGACAATCCTGCGTTAGCCTGTTCAATGCCTTCACGAGTTTCTGTTCCATGAAACTCAAGGACAGAGAGTGCGTCGAGAAGAGGATCGTTGTCGGGATCTTCAAGCTCAAATTCTTGGTTTGTTTTACCTGTCGAAGAAAATATATGTTGGTCGACAAGCAAGTAAAGAAAAGTAAGTCTAAAGAGCACAGAGTAGATCGACAAACTTACCGACAAAGCGCCGATTCTGCGAGTTCAAGCGCTTGATGATCGATTTTTCACGAGCAGCATGTGCGGCCTTATGCTCGTTCAAAGAAGTCTCGGCATCATGAAGCCTTTTCTGCAGATCTCCGACACCAGCAGCTTCTGCCTTGGCCTTCTCAGCCTCTGCTTTAGCTTTGTCAGCATCAAGTTCGGCCTTCTTGCGAGCCGCCTCACTTTGCTCTAATTTCTGAGCAAGCGTTTCGGCAAGTTTGTTGGCCTCTGCAAGTTTTTCTGCCAAAATAGTCAAAAAAATAGTCAATATATCGATAACAAAGGAGCAAGAAGCCATGAACAAAAGCAAGCAGGGAGTCATTACCTTCGGTCTTGCTGGCGTACTCGGGATACCCAATGAATTGGGCACCGATACGAATAAGTTCTTTGATCATGGGCTATCAAAGAAGAAAAAAAAAGCATAGGTATGAGAAAAAATACGACGGCACAAAGGAGCAAATAAAGAAAATATAGATAATGACAAGAAAGAAATTACGGACTTACATCGTCCAAAAGAGGACTCGAGGAGTTACCCAATTGCAGGGTAGGCTCCGTGATTGTTTCAACCCTTGTCCTTTTTGGTGAAGGGACAAGGGGGCTTGAAGGAGGAGTAGGAGCGCCGAGGTTTTGTTGAGGAGGCGAAGATTCTTCTCCTTCAATGTGCACCTCGGAAACAACCAGAGTGTGCGACGTACTCGTTCGAGCAGTCGCATCAAAAGCTGGTACTTCTTCCTCGTCATCACTACGATTAAGTGGCGGCAGCGTAAAAAGCAAGATAGACAAAAATCTTCGAGTACAAAAATAAAGGGAAATAAAAGATGACTTACGAGCTGATGAGGGCCTCAAGGTATGGATCATAAGCTGCTTTCTGACGGGAAGGAGCAGCTTCTTCGGCTTTGGAGGTGCCGGAATCTTCGACATCAGCCATTTTCCTTTTGTTCCTTGGAGATACAGCAGGAGGAGGAGACTGTGCCGATGTGGTACCCTCCGAGTCAGCTTCTTTTTCAGAAGAACCCGCAGATTTCTGAGAACCTGCGGGTTCACTAGCAGGGACAGGGGCATCTTGGTTGTCTTCGTTGACAACAGCACGTTCTTCGACTTCCCCACCTTCAGGAAGGAGAGGAAGCGAGACAAGATCTGGATGGTTCTATATGAAAACAAGGCGAGATGTCAACAAAAGAGATATGCAAAGGATGGCAAATCAAAATGAGTAAAGTCGACAAAAGGTTACCTCGGGGAGCGCATTGGTGGCGCTGAATGGTTTTACGCGACAAGAAGAAGGGACGGGATCTTTTTTGCTGAGGGAGGAGATTTTGCGGACAAGCTTTTCTAAGTCCTTGACCTCTAAATCCGCCGACAACCGATCCGCATCCTTGTCGCCAGCATACTTCCAGAGAGGGTATTTCCGAGCCTGAAGGGGCTGCACTCTGATTCTAAGGAAATACGCCGTGATTTGGATACCTGACAGCTCTTTGCCGCGAGTGTTTTGTAACTCGTGGATGCAAGTCATCAGTGCTTCTGTCGATATTTTTTCTTCCTCGGTAGCCTCTGCATCCCAGGAGCGGTGGCGAAAGATTTTTTCGGCACCATCAAAGGGAGGAATGTTGTCTTCAGCGCATCCATGGTTTTCCTCTTGAATGTATAGCCACTTCTTGCGCCACCCTTGAACTGAGTCAGGGAGTTTGACGTCGAAGTAATCGACTGCGGGGCGAACGGAGATAACAACGCCGCCTATATTATAGGCGATGTTGGGAGAGCCATTGCGGCGACAAAAGAAAATGCGCTTCCATAGCGCCCAGTTAGGCTGGACGCCAAGGAAGGCCTCGCAGAGGGTGATGAAAATGGAAATGTGGAGGATAGAATTGGGCGTAAGGTGGTGAAGTTGCAGACCGTAAACGAAAAGCAATCCTCGAAGGAAAGGATGAATGGGGGCGGAAAGGCCGCGGATGAGATGGTCGATGAAACTTACCCGATACCCCATTGGAGGGGTAGGGTAGCTTTCTTCACTGGGGAAGCATAGCGCTTTGGGCTTCTTGCTGATCCCCAGTTTCTTCAAGAGGTTGATGTCCTGGGTGGAAATCTTGGACCTTTCCCACTCTGCGCTTCCCAGATCTACGGCAGCCATCGACGATTCCGGCGTGCTGTGTCTGGTCAACCTACGCGGTGGCATTAACACTGGCGCAGGAATGCAGCTTGGAGAAGATGAGCTCAGGGAGTTGTGGGGCGCAGGAGGAACTTTTGCAGAGGCGAGCAGGAGAACGGCGCGAGCGGAAGTGCTCGAGGAAGAAGAAGGGGATCTTATATAGAGGTGCGGCGAAGCGGCGGACCGTTGGATGGAAAAATTGTGCAGCAGATGATAACCACGTGGAATAGGGGTAAAAAAAAGTATTTTAACCCTGGAGAAGTTACAATACGTGCGCCAGGAAAAGCGGAGGACGTGTGTCCCCCACTTGCACGACGTGTCAAGAAAATGGGTAATTTGGGCCCGCAAGGCAGCGGGAGAAGTCTTCTCGCGATTTTCGGACTTGCAATCGTGGTTATCGTCAGCAGTAACGTCACTTTAGCAGGAGAAAAATTCGACTTAACAGCTTCATAAAAAGGCGACATGGAAAAATATTGTAGAGCCTTTGATCAAATACAAGTTTTTGATCAAATGCTCGGGGGCTACTTTGAAAAAAATGAAAAGATCAAGAAAGACAAAATAGAAATGGCGTGAGCCTATGATCAAATACAAATATTTGTTCATAGCCTCGGGGGCTACTCCCATCGGGAGCGCTGTTCGCGCACCCGAGAAATTTGAAAACTTCGGGAGAGAAAGAAAATATAGCAGCATAAGGCGTGGAGCCTACACCCAAGCACAAGTCCTTGGCTGTAGCCTTGGGGGCTACTCCCATCGGGAACGTTGTCCGCGTGCCTGATGAAATTATAAAAAAAAAGAAAGAAAGAAAGAAAGAGAAGAAGAAAGATAGAAGAGCAAAAGAGTATATTTCGAGTTATAACTAACTCTACATATACTCCCATCGGGAGAGCAATATAAAGTCATCCGTTGACTCAATAAAATGTGCCATTCCAACAGCCGAATAAGCACTCGACAATATATTCTCAGAACGCCAAAGTTGCGAACAATTTCTGAATGCCGCAAAACTTTGCGAAGGTAAGACCCCAGATCCATTCTGTGTGGCGTGGCGCCGTCTCTGACGTCGGTTTGCTACTTTTATCCGTATCAATAGATACGAAGAAAAATCCTAACGGACGCGTTAGGTACCCGAAAAATATGACTGGGACTCGACAGAATGGTAAGACCTTAAGCGGCACCTGTCGAAGTTTACACCAGTATCCCGAGATCATGTCCAGGGACGTGATCTTGAAGTAGGTTTTTGCGGATTGCCACTAGAGCAGTTAACTAGTACCTGATCCGTCAGATGAACTAGCCCCAACTACCATTATCCCTGTACAATATAGAAATTCATATAAAGAAATATAGAGAAGTTTTAAGTTGTCGAGTAAAAATAAACAGTGGAGATTTTCCCTGACTCTGCGATTCAAGCAAAATCTCGGGGGCTACTGACATAGGCATCCCCAATGGGCCTGCCAAAGATAGTACCCTGGGTTTACTGAAGGCCCACGACCTGAAGAATATGAAGATTCGGAAGCCCAAGTTTCTATTAAGGAAAGTTAGAATTGTAATAGAGGTGGTGTTTGTAATCTTGCGGGATGAGTTGTAAACCTTCCCGGACTCTGTAACTTGTACAACACGAATCCCTCGGCTCCACCTCCTATATAAGGGGGAGTCGAGGGACAAAAAAGTATCGAATCATTGTCTCCAAAACCCTAGTTTTCATAATCGTCGAGTACTTTTCGGCTGAAACCTTCGAGATCTACTTACCTTCTACTTCCAACTAAACCCTAGTCTACAACCCGTAGGCATTGACAAGTTAATCCCTTGTCACCAGTGGGGTCGTCTATTTATTTAGAGAAAATCATATATTGCCGCTCTGTGGGGCCGCCGCAGCCAATGACCAGTGGGGTCGTATATTTTTCAAGAAAAGACATATTGCCGCTCTGTGGGGCTGCCGCAGCCAATGACCAGTGGGGTCGTCTATTTATTTAGAGAAAATCATATATTGCCGCTCTGTGGGGCCTCCGCAGCCAATGACAAGTGGGGTCGTCTATTTTTCAGGAAAAGACACATATTGCCACTCTGATATATTTCTTTAGAGAATATCATAGAGAGAAGCAACAAGTTCGCTAATTAATTATTCTTAAGCTAGACCGGAGAACCGCTGGCAGCTCGTTCCCCACCGTCGGACGGAGCAGCCATCGCCGGCACCTCGTCGCGCCGCCAGCTCTGTCCCCCGGCGGCGTCAGACGGACTGCGGCGCTGCACATCAACCACGGCTCCAGCACTTGTTTCGTCCGCACACATTGTACCCACCGCAGGAAAGTCCGCCGCAAGCAGATCCACCGCCCACGACGACCGGGATTTGTTCCGCGCACAAATTGGTAGTATAGCTTGGTAAGACCTCTGCTTCTGCCTCCCCCGCCCCCTAATCGATTCGGTTCCCGTAATTTATTGGAGTTTGCAGGTACGAAATAGTCCTCAATGTCTGGTCGTAGCGGGTACACCGGCGAGGGTGGGGATTCGATCATGTCGTGGCCACGTTCTACTTGTCCTACCTCGTCGGAAGTGCAGGTATCTAGCTTCAGCTCTCTGTACTACCGTTGAAAGTTCTGCCATGGCCTATTGGAGTGATTTGAGTTGTTATTTTTTCCATTATTGTTACAGTTAGCCAGGCAAGCCGATGATCCATGGTACATTGCATACCAAGATGAATCAACCCAGTGGTGTAGCCAGAGGATGGATTTGGAGGAGAAGGTGGCCAATTAAGGTGATGAATTGGCCCGTAAAAACCTGATGATATTCGAGCTGAAGCGTATTGTGGAGGAAGAAAAGAAGAATTCAGAGCTTATTCGCAAGGAGAAGTTGAGAGTTGAGACAGATCTTGCCGTATTTGATCAAGTGGTAGAAAATCTAGAACATGAACTTAAAGTGATGGGAGAGGAGAAAAGTAGATTCATCTGGGCAGTTTTATTAGGTGTCATCCCTGTCCTGGCAGTTATGTGGTTCTGGTAGACGATTTTGTATAGAATTGTTATTCAGTAGATGGCTCTAACCACTGTATTTTGTTGTGGCTCTAAGCACTGTATTTTGGCGTACAATTTCCTAGTTGTGCTATGTAATGCGCGCCATAATTTTAGCATGCATGAACATTTTATAAAAGTGAAAGGATCCCAAAAGTGAAAGCATGTACCAGCCTCCGGATCAAATACATATCAATATGGGACAATATCTTCCCAATCAAGTTGGGATAGAATTCAACTCATACATACGGATGTAGATGGACACATCAAGAACGTGGAGAAGCTTTTTTTGAGACGGTGGTAGTAGTTCGAACAATTTTATCCCAATTGGAAATTGAAAAATACAAATTTATCATAATTTATCTCAATTTGCGGCGTCGAACACGGCCGCGCAGTGATGGGCAAGAAAGGCCGGGTCGACGGGCGGCTGAGGGTGGTCATCTGCGCCATCCGCCGTTGAAGCGATGTTATCGGCGATGGCTTCAATGTTCGTGGCATCGATGACCACTGTCGGAACCGCCACTATCTTGGTGTACTTCATCAGCGACGGATCTGCGGAGGGCTGGATCGGCGGCTTTGCAGCGCGGTTGCAGGTGATGGCTTCAATGTTCGTGGCATCGATGACCACTGTCGGAACCGCCGCTGTCTTGGTGTACTTCATCAGCGACGGATCTGTGGAGGGCTGTATCGGCGGCTTTGCAGCGCGGTTGCAGGCGATGGCTTCAATGTTCGTGGCATCGATGACCACTGTCGGCACGGCCGCCTTCTTGTTGTCCTTCATCAGCAACGGATCTGAGGAGGGCAACGGAAGTGAGACATCAACAGCCTCCGACATTGAATGCTGGATCTGCGCCGTCGAAGCGATGTTGTAGGCGATGGCTTCAATGTTCGTGGTATCGATGACCACTGTCGGCACGGCCGCCGTCTTGGGGTTCTTCATCATTCAACAGATCTGAGAAGAGAAATGAAAGTGAGACAGAGAGAGACATTTCAACTATTTCTGACGGTCCCTCACCGGCACTCTTAGATCCGCGCCGCCGCACGCCACCGCACGCACGGTTAGATCCGCGCCGCTGCACGCACGGTTAGATCCGCGCCGCCGTGACCGCCGGAGTAAGAGAGGAAAGAGGAGAGAGGAAGATGCGACTGGAATATGCGACTGCCAGGGTTGGTAGGTATGTGCTCTGCTCTTGTCTCCGTATGCGTCCATCGTGGTAGAGAGAGATATACAGGCCGTCCGATCATAAATGATCGTACGGTGCAAGCGTTCGTTGAGCTTTCAACCAACCAAGATCCGTGTGACATACATCTCGACCAATCAGAGATCAGCCAGTGAGTACAAGTTAGGAAAACTGAGTAGAACTAAGAGGGGGAAATGTGAGGAAATGTTTATCGGAAGGGCAAAACTGAGTAGGACTGAGTACAACAAGTGGGCCCGGAGGGGGAAAACTGAGTAACACTAAGTAAAACAGGGGCACCCAAATAATAAAGGGACTAAGGGAAATTGAAGCTTTTGGCATAAAAATTGTAAAATTGTGTTATTTGAACAATATATTACATTTTGGCCGACTAGATATTGTTTGCAATTCAAAGATACACAAGTGTGACGAATTTGGACTCATTTGGACAAAGTTTGTAAGCATTGTGGGTATTTGGGAGGTGTATTGAGCAGAAAGCCCTGCATCTTCATATCTAGTAGCTCATGGACTAGGAAGTGGTTTTGAAGCTTTTGGCATAAAAACTTCATATCTCTATATTTCCTTTTCCATTATTATTTCTCTAGGTTGTAGGTAACATAACAAGGCTCCATGGGAAGGTTCCACCATGTTTTGAATTATTTTGAATTGAACCCTAAAACCCTAAACCCTAGAGAAAATGATAAATGTGGCTTAAATGTGGCATACAAATTGTTCATACAAATTCAAATTGTTGAACACAAAGGCATCCCCAATACAAATTGTTCATACAAATTCAAATTGTTCGACACAAAGGCATCCCCAATACAAAGGGAACCACAATACAAATTGTTCAACACAAAGGGATCCCCAATACAAAGGGAACCCCAATACAAATTGTTCATACAAATTCAAATTAGTTGTTCAGAATAAAATCTTTCTCTTGCTCCTGGTGTGACTCGCTGGGGCCACCACCTTACTCCGGGTAACCCTACCAGGGATATTACCGGTGTCTACCTTCCTTTTGCCCTCTTTCTTGTTCTTCTTCTTCTGCGAAGCTTGTGCTTCTTCTTCTGCGAAGTTAGCTTCTACCATGGCCTTAGTACTTTCGAGGCACTCTCGATTATACTGTTCCCTCTCCTCTAGACTCATCGGTTGAAGCCATTCTACATCCATCTGTTCCCTCTTCTCTTGATCCATCGGTTCAATCTCCTCATGTTCAATTGCTGCTTCAATCTCCTCTGCATTTGCTGCTTCAATCTCCTCTGCATTTGCTGCTTCAATCTCCTCATGTTGAACTGCTGCTTCAATCTCAAGTTGAATTGTTGCTTGATGGCGTGTAACTCACACGTTCGTTGGGAACCCCAAGAGGAAGGTATGATGCGCACAGCAGCAAGTTTTCCCTCAGAAAGAAACCAAGGTTTATCGAACCAGGAGGAGCCAAGAAGCACGTTGAAGGTTGATGGCGGCGGGATGTAGTGCGGCGCAACACCAGGGATTCCGGCGCCAACGTGGAACCTGCACAACACAACCAAAGTACTTTGCCCCAACGAAACAGTGAGGTTGTCAATCTCACCGGCTTGCTGTAACAAAGGATTAACCGTATTGTGTGGAAGATGATTGTTTGCAGAAAACAGTAGAACAAGTATTGCAGTAGATTGTATTTCAGTAAAGAGAATTGGACCGGGGTCCACAGTTCACTAGAGGTGTCTCTCCCATAAGACAAACAGCATGTTGGGTGAACAAATTACCGTTGGGCAATTGACAAATAAAGAGGGCATGACCATGCACATACATATCATGATGAGTATAGTGAGATTTAATTGGGCATTACGACAAAGTACATAGACCGCCATCCAACTGCATCTATGCCTAAAAAGTCCACCTTCAGGTTATCATCCGAACCCCCTCCAGTATTAAGTTGCAAAGCAACAGACAATTGCATTAAGTATGGTGCGTAATGTAATCAACAACTACATCCTTAGACATAGCATCAATGTTTTATCCCTAGTGGCAACAGCACAACACAACCTTAGAACTTTCATCACATCGTCCGGTGTCAATGCAGGCATGAACCCACTATCGAGCATAAGTACTCCCTCTTGGAGTTACAAGCATCTACTTGGCCAGAGCATCTACTAGTAACGGAAAGCATGCAAGATCATAAATAACACGTAGATATAACTTTGATAATCAACATAACAAGTATTCTCTATTCATCGGATCCCAACAAACGCAACATATAGAATTACAGATAGATGATCTTGATCATGTTAGGCAGCTCACAAGATCCGACAATAATAGCACAATGGGGAGAAGACAACCATCTAGCTACTGCTATGGACCCATAGTCCAGGGGTAGACTACTCACACATCACACCGGAGGCGACCATGGCGGCGTAGAGTCCTCCGGGAGATGATTCCCCTCTCCGGCAGGGTGCCGGAGGCGATCTCCTGGATCCCCCGAGATGGGATCGGCGTTGGCGGCGTCTCTGGAAGGTTTTCCGTATCGTGGCTCTCGGTACTGGGGGTTTCGTCACGGAGGCTATTTGTAGGCGGAAGGGCAGGTCAAGAGGCGGCACGGGGGCCCCACACCATAGGGCCGCGCGGCCAAGGGGGGGCCGCGCCGCCCTAGGGTTTGGTCCCCTCGTGGCCCCTCTTCGTCTCTCCTTCGGACTTCTGGAAGCTTCGTGGAAAAATAGGCCCCTGGGCTTTGATTTCGTCCAATTCCGAGAATATTTCCTTACTAGGATTTCTGAAACCAAAAACAGCAGAACAAAGAATCGGCACTTCGGCATCTTGTTAATAGGTTAGTTCCAGAAAATGCACGAATATGACATAAAATGTGCATAAAACATGTAGATAACATCAATAATGTGGCATGGAACATAAGAAATTATCGATACGTCGGAGACGTATCAGCATCCCCAAGCTTAGTTCTGCTCGTCCCGAGCAGGTAAAACGATAACACAGATAATTTCTGGAGTGACATGCCATCATAATCTTGATCATACTATTTGTAAAGCATATGTAGTGAATGCAGCGATCAAAACAATATATATGACATGAGTAAACAAGTGAATCATAAAGCAAAGACTTTTCATGAATAGCACTTCAAGACAAGCATCAATAAAGTCTTGCATAAGAGTTAACTCATAAAGCAATAATTCAAAGTAAAGGCATTGAAGCAACACAAAAGAAGATTAAGTTTCAGCGGTTGCTTTCAACTTGTAACATGTATATCTCATGGATATTGTCAAAATAGAGTAATATAATAAGTGCAATAAGCAAGTATGTAGGAATCAATGCACAGTTCACACAAGTGTTTGCTTCTTGAGGTGGAGAGAAATAGGTAAACTGACACAACATTGAAAGTAAAAGAATGGTCCTCCATAGAGGAAAAGCATCGATTGCTATATTTGTGCTAGAGCTTTGATTTTGAAAACATGAAACAATTTTGTCAATGGTAGTAATAAAGCATATGCATCATGTAAATTATATCTTATAAGTTGCAAGCCTCATGCATAGTGTACTAATAGTGCCCGCACCTTGTCCTAATTAGCTTGGACTACCGGATCATCACAATGCACTGTTTTTACCAAGTGTCACAAAGGGGTACCTCTATGCCGCCTGTACAAAGGTCTAAGGAGAAAGCTCGCATTGGATTTCTCGCTATTGATTATTCTTCAACTTAGACATCCATACCGGGACAACATAGACAACAGATAATGGACTCCTCTTTTATGCATAAGCATGTAACAACAATTAATAATTTTCTCATTTGAGATTGAGGATATATGTCCAAAACTGAAACTTCCACCATGGATCATGGCTTTAGTTAGCGGCCCAATGTTCTTCTCTAACATATGCATGCTTAACCATAAGGTGGTAGATCTCTCTTACTTCAGACAAGACGGACATGCATAGCAACTCACATGAAATTCAACAATGAATAGTTGATGGCGTCCCCAGTGAACATGGTTATCGCACAACAAGCAACTTAATAAGAGATAAAGTGCATAATTACATATTCAACACCACAATAGTTTTTAAGCTATTTGTCCCATGAGCTATATATTGCAAAGGTGAATGATGGAATTTTAAAGGTAGCACTCAAGCAATTTACTTTGGAATGGCGGAAAATACCATGTAGTAGGTAGGTATGGTGGACACAAATGGCATAGTGGTTGGCTCAAGTATTTTGGATGCATGAGAAGTATTCCCTCTCGATACAAGGTTTAGGCTAGCAAGGTTTATTTGAAACAAACACAAGGATGAACCGGTGCAGCAAAACTCACATAAAAGACATATTGAAAACATTATAAGACTCTACACCGTCTTCCTTGTTGTTCAAACTCAATACTAGAAATTATCTAGACCTTAGAGAAACCAAATATGCAAACCAAATTTTAGCATGCTCTATGTATTTCTTCATTAATGGGTACAAAGCATATGATGCAAGAGCTTAATCATGAGCACAACAATTGCCAAGTATCACATTACCCAAGACATTTATAGCAATTACTACATGTATCATTTTCCAATTCCAACCATATAACAATTTAACGAAGAAGAAACTTCGCCATGAATACTATGAGTAGAAACCAAGGACATACTTGTCCATATGCTACAGCGGAGCGTGTCTCTCTCCCATAAAGTGAATGCTAGGATCCATTTTATTCAAACAAAACAAAAAACAAAAACAAACCGATGCTCCAAGAAAAAGCACATAAGATGTGATGGAATAAAAATATAGTTTCAGGGGAGGAACCTGATAATGTTGTCGATGAAGAAGGGGATGCCTTGGGCATCCCCAAGCTTAGACGCTTGAGTCTTCTTAATATATGCAGGGGTGAACCACCGGGGCATCCCCAAGCTTAGAGCTTTCACTCTCCTTGATCATGTTGCATCATACTCCTCTCTTGATCCTTGAAAACTTCCTCCACACCAAACTCGAAACAACTCATTAGAGGGTTAGTGCACAATATAAATTAACATATTCAGAGGTGACACAATCATTCTTAACACTTCTGGACATTGCATAATGCTACTGGACATTAGTGGATCAAAGAAATTCATCCAACATAGCAAAAGAGGCAATGCGAAATAAAAGGCAGAATCTGTCAAAACAGAACAGTTCATATTGACGAATTTTAAAATGGCACCAGACTTGCTCAGATGAAAATGCTCAAATTGAAGGAAAGTTGCGTACATATCTGAGGATCATGCACGTAAATTGGCTTAATTTTCTGAGCTACCTACAGGGAGGTAGACCCAGATTCGTGACAGCAAAGAAATCTGGAACTGTGCAGTAATCCAAATCTAGTACTTACTTTTCTATCAACGGCTTAACTTGGCACAACAAAACACAAAACTAAGATAAGGAGAGGTTGCTACAGTAGTAAACAACTTCCAAGACACAAATATAAAACAAAGTACTGTAGGTAAAAACATGGGTTGTCTCCCATAAGCGCTTTTCTTTAACGCCTTTCAGCTAGGCGCAGAAAGTGTGCATCAAGTATTATCAAGAGACGAAGTGTCAACATCATAATTTGTTCTCATAATAGAATCAAAAGGTACCTTCATTCTATTTCTAGGGAAGTGTTCCATACCTTTCTTGAGTGGAAATCGATATTTTATATTACCTTCCCTCATATCAATAATAGCACCCACAGTTCGAAGAAAAGGTCTTCCCAATATAATGGGACAAGATGCATTGCATTCAATATCCAAGACAACAAAATCAACGGGAACAAGGTTGTTGTTAACGGTAATGCGAACATTATCAACTTTACCCAAAGGTTTCTTTGTAGAATGATCAGCAAGATTAACATCCAAATAACAATTTTTCAGCGGTGGCAAGTCAAGCATATCATAAATTTTCTTAGGCATAACAGAAATACTTGCACCAAGATCACATAAAGCATTACAATCAAAATATTTAACCTTCATCTTAATGATGGGCTCCCAACCATCCTCTAGCTTTTTAGGAATAGAGGCTTCGCGCTCTAGTTTCTCTTCTCTAGCTTTTATGAGAGCATTCGTAATATGATGTGTAAAAGCCAAATTTATAGCACTAGCATTAGGACTTTTAGCAAGTTTTTGCAAGAACTTTATAACTTCAGAGATGTGGCAATCATCAAAATTCAAACCATTATAATCTAAAGCAATGGGATCATCATCCCCAATGTTGGAAAAAATTTCAGCAGCTTTATCACAGGCAGTTTCAGCAGTTTTAGCAGTTTCAGGCAGTTTCTCGCGCTTTGCATTAGAAGTGGAAACATTGCTAACACCAATTCTTTTATTAGTATTAGTAGGAGGTGCAGCAACATGTGTAGCATTAGCATTACTAGTGGTGGTAATAGTCCAAACTTTAGCTACATTCTTCTCTTTAGCTAGTTTTTCATTTTCTTCTCTATCCCACCTAGCACGCAGTTCAGCCATTAATCTTATATTCTCATTAATTCTAACTTGGATGGCATTTGCTGTAGTAACAATTTTATTATGATGATTCTCATTAGGCATAACTTTAAATTTCAAAAGATCAACATCAGCAGCAAGACTATCGACTTTAGAAGCATGTATATCAATTTTCCCAAGCTTTTCTTCAACAGATTTGTTAAAAGCAGTTTGTGTACTAATAAATTCTTTAAGCATGGCTTCAAGTCCAGGGGGTGAACTCCTATTATTGTTGTAAGAATTCCCATAAGAATTACCATAGCCGTTGCCATTATTATAAGGATATGGCCTATAGTTGTTACTAGAATTGTTCCGGTAAGCATTGTTGTTGAAATTATTATTTTTAATGAAGTTTACATCAACATGTTCTTCTTGTGCAACCAATGAAGCTAATGGAACATTATTAGGATCAATATTAGTCCTATCATTCACAAGCATAGACATAATAGCATCAATCTTATCACTCAAGGAAGAGGTTTCTTCGACAGAATTTACCTTCTTACCTTGTGGAGCTCTTTCCGTGTGCCATTCAGAGTAGTTGATCATCATATTATCAAGAAGCTTTGTTGCTTCACCAAGAGTGATGGACATAAAGGTACCTCCAGCAGCTGAATCCAATAAATTCCGTGAAGAAAAATTTAGTCCTGCATAGAAGGTTTGGATGATCATCCAAGTAGTCAGTCCATGGGTTGGGCAATTTTTAACCAGAGATTTCATTCTTTCCCAAGCTTGAGCAACATGTTCAGTATCTAATTGTTTAAAATTCATTATGCTACTCCTCAAAGATATAATTTTAGCAGGGGGATAATATCTACCAATAAAAGCATCCTTGCATTTAGTCCATGAATCAATACTATTCTTAGGCAGAGATAGCAACCAATCTTTAGCTCTTCCTCTTAATGAGAAAGGGAACAATTTTAGTTTAATAATATCACCATCTACATCTTTATATTTTTGCATTTCACATAGTTCAACAAAATTATTAAGATGGGCAGCAGCATCATCAGAACTAACACTGTAAAATTGCTCTCGCATAACAAGATTCAAGAAAGCAGTTTAATTTCAAAGAATTCTGCTGTAGTAGCAGGTGGAGCAATAGGTGTGCATAAGAAATCATTATTATTTGTGGTTGTGAAGTCACACAACTTAGTATTTTCAGGGTTGGCCATTTTAGCAACAGTAAATAAAGCAAACTAGATAAAGTAAATGCAAGTAAACTAATTTTTTTGTGTTTTTGATATAGCAAACAAGATAGCAAATAAAGTAAAACTAGCAACTAATTTTTTTGTATTTTGATTTAGTGCAGCAAACAAAATAGTAAATAAAACTAAGCAAGACAAAAACAAAGTAAAGAGATTGAGAAGTGGAGACTCCCCTTGCAGCGTGTCTTGATCTCCCCGGCAACGGCGCCAGAAAATATGCTTGATGGCGTGTAACTCACACGTTCGTTGGGAACCCCAAGAGGAAGGTATGATGCGCACAGCAGCAAGTTTTCCCTCAGAAAGAAACCAAGGTTTATCGAACCAGGAGGAGCCAAGAAGCATGTTGAAGGTTGATGGCGGCGGGATGTAGTGCGGCACAACACCAGGGATTCCGGCGCCAACGTGGAACCTGCACAACACAACCAAAGTACTTTGCCCCAACGAAACAGTGAGGTTGTCAATCTCACCGGCTTGCTGTAACAAAGGATTAACCGTATTGTGTGGAAGATGATTGTTTGCAGAAAACAGTAGAACAAGTATTGCGATGGGATTGTATTTCAGGAAAGAGAATTGGACCGGGGTCCACAGTTCACTAGAGGTGTCTCTCCCATAAGACAAACAGCATGTTGGGTGAACAAATTACAGTTGGGCAATTGACAAATAAAGAGGGCATGACCATGCACATACATATCATGATGAGTATAGTGAGATTTAATTGGGCATTACGACAAAGTACATAGACCGCCATCCAACTGCATCTATGCCTAAAAAGTCCACCTTCAGGTTATCATCCGAACCCCCTCCAGTATTAAGTTGCAAAGCAACAGACAATTGCATTAAGTATGGTGCGTAATGTAATCAACAACTACATCCTTAGACATAGCATCAATGTTTTATCCCTAGTGGCAACAGCACAACACAACCTTAGAACTTTCTGTCACTGTCCCAGGTGTCAATGCAGGCATGAACCCACTATCGAGCATAAGTACTCCCTCTTGGAGTTACAAGCATCTACTTGGCCAGAGCATCTACTAGTAACGGAAAGCATGCAAGATCATAAATAACTGGTAGATATAACTTTGATAATCAACATAACAAGTATTCTCTATTCATCGGATCCCAACAAACGCAACATATAGAATTACAGATAGATGATCTTGATCATGTTAGGCAGCTCACAAGATCCGATAATGATAGCACAATGGGGAGAAGACAACCATATAGCTACTGCTATGGACCCATAGTCCAGGGGTAGACTACTCACACATCACACCGGAGGCGACCATGGCGGCGTAGAGTCCTCCGGGAGATGATTCCCCTCTCCGGCAGGGTGCCGGAGGCGATCTCCTGGATCCCCCGAGATGGGATCGGCGTTGGCGGCGTCTCTGGAAGGTTTTCCGTATCGTGGCTCTCGGTACTGGGGGTTTCGTCACGGAGGCTATTTGTAGGCGGAAGGGCAGGTCAAGAGGCGGCACGGGGGCCCCACACCATAGGGCCGCGCGGCCAAGGGGGGGCCGCGCCGCCCTAGGGTTTGGTCCCCTCGTGGCCCCTCTTCGTCTCTCCTTCGGACTTCTGGAAGCTTCGTGGAAAAATAGGCCCCTGGGATTTGATTTCGTCCAATTCCGAGAATATTTCCTTACTAAGATTTCTGAAACAAAAAACAGCAGAAAACAGCAACTGGCACTTCGGCATCTTGTTAATAGGTTAGTTCCAGAAAATGCACGAATATGACATAAAGTGTGCATAAAACATGTAGATAACATCAATAATGTGGCATGGAACATAAGAAATTATCGATACGTCGGAGACGTATCACTGCTTCATTCTCCTCTGCATTTGCTGCTCCCGCCTGATCTTCCATTCCAAAAGCTGGGTCAACTGCATTTTTACAAAGCCTAGCAATGTGTCCAGGGATTCCACAACGTTTGCACTTACGTTTTCGAATCGGTGCACCACCCTCTGCACTAGCTCTGATCCTATTCTTCCTCGGCCTACCTGTCGGTCTAGTCAATACTGGAGAGTACAGTTTGAAGCCTGGATCGACTTTCATCCATTGGTCTTTTCCCAACAAGGTAGGAGCATTCATAGCATATGCAGCCCTAAATTTGGCAACAGATAAATACTCTGACACATACTGATCAACTTCACCTTCTTCACCCCCTATAACACTCATGAAAAACAATGTGTGTATGCAGGGTATCCCACGGATCTTCCATCCCCTACAATGGCATGTCCTATCAACCAAACTCACTGGATACCTCCACTGCCTGTTTTCTTTGTCAGTGTAGGTTACCTCAGCCTCCATTCCTTTTCTGACGCATTGCATCCTCAATTGTTTTGCCCTGGCATGCAAAGACTTAATCAAAGATGGGAGCATGAGATGGCCAACATAATTTGTGGATGCAATTCTTTGACGCAGATCGATCTTTATCATGATCATCTGCCTAATCTTATCAAATATTTGCCACAGCATAAGCCCTTTCAATGACTTGACCTTTGAATTGAAACTCTCCGCAAGGTTACTTGTTACATAGTCTACCTTGCAAATTTCATTGAATTGGCTTCTTGACCACACCCTACCATGATGTTCATCCAAGTACTCCTTCACCCCAGGTTTTTGTTTATACAACACATCCAAATGAAACAGATGCTTCCTAGAGCTGCATGTGTATGAAGCTGGCCATAGGTTGTCAGTAAAAACTTTACCCTTGAATTTCTTTGTAAAATTCTGTACCAAGTGTCGCATACATTCCCTATGCTCCACTCCAGGGAATACTGCTTCTACCGCAGTCTCCAAACCTTTGCAAGCGTCTGTGTGGATAACAAGTCCTGGTGGATGACTGATAACCCACAAGTATAGGGGATCGCAACAGTCTTCGAGGGAAGTAAAACCCAATTTATTGATTCGACACAAGGGGAGACAAAGAACACTTGGAAGCCTTAACAGCGGAGTTGTCAATTCAGCTGCACCTGGAAACAGACTTGCTCGCAAGAGTTTATCAGTAGTAACAGTTTTATAGCAGTAGCAGTAGAGAAATAACAGCAGCAGAGTAACAGAGACAGCAGTAGTGATTTTAGTAAACAGCAGGATTAAAATACTGTAGGCACGGGGACGGATGACGGGCGTTGCATGGATGAGAGAAACTCATGTAACAATCATAGCAGGGCATTTGCAGATAATAATAAAACGGTGTCCAAGTACAAAGCAATCAATAGGCATGTGTTCCATATATAGTCGTGCGTGCTCGCAATGAGAAACTTGCACAACATCTTTTGTCCTACCAGCCGGTGGCAGCCGGGCCTCAAGGGAAACTACTGGATATTAAGGTACTCCTTTTAATAGAGTACCGGAGCAAAGCATTAACACTCCGTGAACACATATGATCCTCACATCGCTACCATTCCCTCCGGTTGTCCCGATTTCTGTCACTTCGGGGCCATCGGTTCCGGACAGCGACATGTGTATACAACTTATAGGTAAGACCATAAACAATGAATATCATGATGAAACAATAACATGTTCAGATCTGAGATCATGGCACTCGGGCCCTAGTGACAAGCATTAAGCATAACAAGTTGCAACAATATCATCAAAGTACCAATTACGGACACTAGGCACTATGCCCTAACAATCTTATGCTATTACATGACTAATCTCATCCAATCCCTACCATCCCCTCGGCCTACAGCGGGGGAATTACTCACACATGGATGGGGGAAACATGGCTGGTTGATGTAGAGGCGTTGGTGGTGATGGCGGCGATGATCTCCTCCAATTCCCCGTCCCGGCGGAGTGCCAGAACGGAGACTTCTGGCTCCCGCGACGGAGTTTCGCGATGTGGCGGCGTTCTGGAGGGTTTCTGGCGACTTCGACTTCTCTCCGTGCGTTTTTAGGTCGAGGCCGATAAATAGTCCGAAGGAGGGCGTCGGAGGCCGGTCGAGGGGGCCACACCACAGGGCCGCGCGGGGCCCCCCTGGGCCGCGCCGCCCTATGGTGTGGGGCCCTCGGGCCTCCACCTTAATTGTCCTTCTGGCTCCGTCATTATTCTGGGAAAATAGGGCCTTCTGCATAAATTCCGAGGATTTTCCCGAAAGTTGGATTTCTGCACAAAAAGAGACACCAGAGCAGTTCTGCTGAAAACAGCGTTAGTCCGTGTTAGTTGCATCCAAAGTGCACAAATTAGAGGCAAAACAATAGCAAAAGTGTTCAGGAAAGTAGATACGTTTTGGACGTATCAACTCCCCCCAAGCTTAGCTTATTGCTTGTCCTCAAGCAATTCAGTTAACAACTGAGCGATAAAAGAACTTTCACGAACACATTTGCTCATATGATGTATATATTCTCATGCTATGGCTAATACTTAAGCAGTTCATAATGAGATACATGCAAATAAGATCATCTAATAGCTATGTCAATCATGGAAAGGTACCAACAATTAATAATAAGCATCATGAATCATGTATATAAGCAGGATTGCAATGTTCATAAGAGAGTATGATAAAGTGGTATCTCGCTTGCCTGTATTTGATTGGCAAAACATAAATGCCCGGGCACCTCTGGAGTTCATAGAAAGACTAGAAGTAGTGATTGTCAAAAGATAAATGCATCAAAGTTATACCACAATCAATCATATTTTGAGACAAGCATATTATACTAAGAATGACAGTTGTGCTCTCAAGATAGTGCTCAAAGAAATAATGGAGACACAACATAAAAGTAAAAGATTGACCCTTCACAGAGGGAAGCAGGGATTAACATGCGCTAGAGCTTTTCATTTTTATAAAGACAGGAGTAAAATTATTTTGAGAGGTGTTTGTTGTTGTCAACGAATGGTAATGGGTACACCAACTACCTCGCCAACCGGACTTTCAAGAGCGGCTCCCATGAATTATTGCATATTTATTTGGCACTCCTTCCCACCTTTCTTTCACAAACCATGGCTAACCGAATCCTCGGGTGCCTGCCAACAATCTCATACCATGAAGGAGTGCCTTTTTATTTTAGTTTTATTATGATGATGACACTCCTCCCAACCTTTGCTTACACAAGCCATGGCTAACCGAATCCTTCGGGTGCCGTCCAACAATCACAAACCATGGAGGAGTGTCTATTTAAGTTAATTAATTCGGGACTGGGAATCCCATTGCCAGCTCTTTTTGCAAAATTATTGGATAAGTGGATGTGCCACTAGTCCATATGAGAGTCCGTCAAAAGTAAATGACAAGGTTGAAAGCTAAACACCACATACTTCCTCATGAGCTATGAAACATAAACACAAATTGAGAAGCATTTTGAAGGTTTTAAAGGTAGCGCACGAGAATTTACTTGGAATGGTTTGAAATGCCATGCATAGGTATTTATGGTGGACACTTTTGGAACAACTTGGTTTTAAGGTGTTTGGAAGCACGAGCAGCGTTCCCGCTCAGTACAAGTGAAGGCTAGCAATAGACTAGGGAGCGACAAATCAAGAGAGCAGTAACTGTCATAATCATGCTTGCGGCAAAATAAATTAATCGGAGGCATAAAAGTGATACAAGAACTCTGAAGCAATATAGATCATCGAGGCTTAATTGACTTTTTGTTCAGCCATATGCATGCGTGAGCATGTGCCAAGTCGATATAAATGAATTATTCAGAGGAGGATACCACAATGCCATACTTACTTATGAATAAAACAATGCAAGCAAACATCCATGACATGCTACTCATATTAATAGATTGGAGCTAAACATGAGAGATCATAAACTACTAGACTTTCTCAAATAACATTTACCTCACATGAACCAACTAAGCATGCTCACATGGATGAGTATATGTACAAAAATGAAAACAAATAGAGTTCATACCAGCCTCTCACCACAATCAGATTGTCGTAGATCATCATTATTGCCTTTTCACTTGTGTAGCTTGGATAATATGAAATGAAAACCACGCTCCAGCCACCGAAGACCATTGAACTCATAATGAACTTTACAAACCAAAGAAGAACAGCAAATATTTTTGGTGTTTTCGAATTTGAAACAAGAACAAAAGGAAACAAACAAACAAAGCAAAATCTTTTTGGGTTTTCTTATAGCAAACTAGCAATAGCAAATATAGTGAAACAAATGCAAGAAACCAAAGCAAACAAATGGTGAAGAGAAACAACAGAAATATTTTTGGTCTTTTTGTGTTTTGGGAAAGAAACAAAGCGAAAACAATAAATAGCAAACTAAAAGAAACACATAACAGCAGGATGGCAGAAATCTGCCAAAACCTGACAGCAGTACAGAAATCGATTTTTACAAAAATCTTACGTTGCTCAGATCGAAAAGTGTTCAACTAATGAAAGTTAGATAACAACCTGGGGAACCGGCACAAAAATTGGCAGCTCAAAATGACGCTCTGGCTATTTTTGAGAATTTTTACGGTAACGTTCCAGAATCTGTTTTCAGGCAGCACTTCCCCAAATATCATCTTCCTCTCATTAGAAAACCACTCAAACGAACAAAGCAAGTATGTACAAGTATCCAGCAACCATAATATGCAAAGAATGAGTGATGCCGGTATACCTCCCCCCAAGCTTAGGCTTTTGGCCTAAGTGGAGTTCAATCCCATCGATCCCATGAGGTAATATCTCCGTAGTATGACGAAGATGGATCGTATTCCGGGTATGTGCTAGAAGAAGCACCCGGATACGTGACGGTGTAGTCGTGGGAGGCCTCGGCGTCCTCGGAGTCATGCTGCTGGTGGAAGTCTTGTATCTTCATATGTTCATCCACCTCCTCCTTAGTGCACGACCATGATTGCCTGTCAATACTGAACAAACCTGGTTGGGGAAGAGGAATTTCCTTCTCATCCCCGTCAGAAAACAACATTCTATAGACCATATTATCCAAAGTAGAATCAGCGGTAACAAAATGGTGACTCTTCATAGCAGCAATATCAAGTTTCCTAGGGGCCAATGGTATAATTTTTGTGAATTTTTGAACTTTGAAAAATGCACATTTCTGGGTATTAAGTTTATTATTACTGGCCAGGAAAATTTTTGACATCTCCAATTAACTAAGGAACTTTGCAAATTAAAAATGCTACAGCAACTAGAGCAAGTGGAGGAAGAAAGAAATGTTGTTTACCTCCTCTATGCATATAAAAAGTATTCGTTAACAAGGTTGATCAAGTCTTGTCACCGAATAGTTTTTACATAGCATAAGAAGAAATAAACCTCAAATCAATCATGTTACCTTGAATTGTATTGATATGGATCCAATCACGAGAGTTTGATATTCTTCTTTAGGCTCATATATAGGACAATCAATAGTTCCCACTTTGATAGTTCTCACATTAGAAATAGTATTAACTCCACACGCTTTCTCAATCCTCTTGGGAAAATAAACGGTATGCTCCCTATCATCAACATTGAAAGTAACCTTTCCTTTATTGCAATCAATAACAGCCCCTGCGGTGTTAAGAAAAGGTCTCCCAAGAATAATAGACATATTATCATCTTCAGGCATTTCCAACACAACAAAATCAGTTAATATCAAGCAGTTAGTAGTAACTTGAACAGGAACATTCTCACATATACCAACAGGAATAGCAGTAGATTTATCAGCCATTTGCAAAGATATATCAGTAGGTATCAATTTATCTAAGTAAAGTCTCTTATAAAGAGAAAAAGGCATAACACTAACACCAGCTCCCAAGTCACATAGAGCAGTCTTAACATAATTATTCTTGATAGAACAAGGAATAGTAGGTATACCTGGGTCGCCCAACTTCTTTGGCACTTTGCCATTGAAAGAGTAATTAGCAAGCATAGTGGAAATTTCCTCATTGGGGATTTTCCTTTTGTTAGTAACAATATCTTTCATATACTTTGAATAAGGAGGCAATTTAATAGCATCAGTCAAAGGGATTTGCAAGAATAAAGGTTTCATCCAATCGCAAAATTTATTATAGTGTTCTTCTTCCTTTGATTTTAGTTTCTTAGCAGGAAAAGGCATTTGCTTTTGCACCCAAGGTTCTCTTTCATTACCATGTTTCTCAGCAATAAAGTCTTCTTTAGTATACTTTTTATTTTTAGCATGCTTTTCAGGTTCTTCTTCAATCTCTTCTTTATCAGGAGTATCATCCTTATCATTATCATGTTCATTACCACTTTCAGTTTCAGCATCAGAAATAGAAATACTATTAGGATCATTAACAGGTTCAGAGGATTCTACAACATTTTTATGTTTCTTCTTCTTTTTCTTCCTAGAATGAGCACTAGGTTCAATGTGTTGAGAATCTTGTTCAATTCTTTTGGGATGCCCTTCAGGATATAGAGGATCCTGGGTAGAGACACCACCTCTAGTTGTTACTTCATAAGCATGTTTTTCTTTAGAATTATTCCCTAACAAGTCATTTTGCACTTTAGTGAGTTGATCAATTTGAGTTTGAATCATATGAAAATGTTTAACAAGCATCTTAACATCATTGGAGGTTCTCTCCACAATATCATGCAATTCACTAATAGCTCGAGAATTTTCCATTAAATGATTCTCTACTCTCATATTAAAATTTTCTTGCTTAACAATATAATTATCAAACTCATCTAAGCATTGTGCAGGAGGTTTCGAATACGGAATATCTTCCCTAGTAAAGCGTTGAAGGGAGTTTACCTCAATCATGGATGAAGGGGGAATTATCTCACATATATCTTCTATAGGAGGTAGATTCTTCACATCTTCAGATTTAATACCTTTCTCCTTGAGAGACTTCTTGGCTTCCCTCATATCTTCATCATTCAATTCAATTAAACCCCTCTTCTTCAATATTGGAGTTGGAGTTGGTTCAGGCGTAGTCCAATCATCATGATTCCGGCTTATTTTAGCCAATAATTCTTCAGCGTCGTCTGGAGTTCTTTTCCTGAAAACACAACCAGCACAACTATCCAGGTATGCCCTAGACTCAATGGTTAGTCCACTATAAAATATATCAAGTAAATCATGCTTTTCCAGATCATGCTCAGGCCGAGCTCTAATAAGAGAGCAAAATCTCGCCCAAGCCTCAGGCAATTTCTCTTCATCTCCCTGGTCAAAATTATAAATTCTCTGCAAAGCAATATGTTGAGCACTAGCAGGAAAGTATTTGCGGAAGAAAACATCAAGCAATTCTTTTGGACTTTTAATAGAATTAGGTGGCAAATTATTATACCAAGTTTTAGCGTCATCCTTTAATGAGAATGGAAATATTTTAGCAACAAAGTAAGTACGCATCTTGACATCATCAGAAAATAAGCTACTCAAAGTAGATAACTCAGTCATGTGTTCAACAGCACTTTCTTTTTCAGTACCACAAAAGGGTGTTTTCTCAACAATAGCTATATGAGATAGATCAAGAGAAAAATCATAATCTTTATCCCTAATGTTTATAGGAGATGTGGCAAACTTAGGATCAGGAGACAGTTTATATCTAACAGCATGTTCTGCAAGCAACTTTTTAATTTTTCTTGCATCAGTAGTAGCATTGCATTTTTCAATAAAATCATCATTAAGCTCCACATAATCTTCATCAGGATCATCACTAAAATAATCAAGTTCAGGTGAACTAACAGGTGTAGTAGCATTAGGAGTTTCAGTATTTTCAATTTGTCTAGACCTAGCAATTGTAGCATCTAGAAAAGATCCCAATGATCCACTATCATCAAGCACAGCAGAAATATTATCAATATTATGAGAGTTTTCAGATTCAGCAGAAGTACCCGCATGCGAAGCATGTGGCGGTGAAACAAGTTTATCAATCACAGATGGTGAATCAAGAGCAGCAGAGGTATTCAGAATTGTACCTTTTCTTGTAGTGGATGGTAATATGGCGATCTTAGTATCGCGAGGTTTACCCATGATGGAGAATTTGCAGCGAACAATATTAATCCAAGTGAACTTCCAAATAAAGCTATGCTCCCCGGCAACGGCGCCAGAAAATAGTCTTGATAACCCACAAGTATAGGGGATCGCAACAGTCTTCGAGGGAAGTAAAACCCAATTTATTGATTCGACACAAGGGGAGACAAAGAACACTTGGAAGCCTTAACAGCGGAGTTGTCAATTCAGCTGCACCTGGAAACAGACTTGCTCGCAAGGGTTTATCAGTAGTAACAGTTTTATAGCAGTAGCAGTAGAGAAATAACAGCAGCAGAGTAACAGAGACAGCAGTAGTGATTTTAGTAAACAGCAGGATTAAAATACTGTAGGCACGGGGACGGATGACGGGCGTTGCATGGATGAGAGAAACTCATGTAACAATCATAGCAGGGCATTTGCGGATAATAATAAAACGGTGTCCAAGTACAAAGCAATCAATAGGCATGTGTTCCATATATAGTCGTGCGTGCTCGCAATGAGAAACTTGCACAACATCTTTTGTCCTACCAGCCGGTGGCAGCCGGGCCTCAAGGGAAACTACTGGATATTAAGGTACTCCTTTTAATAGAGTACCGGAGCAAAGCATTAACACTCCGTGAACACATGTGATCCTCACATCGCTACCATTCCCTCCGGTTGTCCCGATTTCTGTCACTTCGGGGCCATCGGTTCCGGACAGCGACATGTGTATACAACTTATAGGTAAGACCATAAACAATGAATATCATGATGAAACAATAACATGTTCAGATCTGAGATCATGGCACTCGGGCCCTAGTGACAAGCATTAAGCATAACAAGTTGCAACAATATCATCAAAGTACCAATTACGGACACTAGGCACTATGCCCTAACAATCTTATGCTATTACATGACCAATCTCATCCAATCCCTACCATCCCCTCGGCCTACAGCGGGGGAATTACTCACACATGGATGGGGGAAACATGGCTGGTTGATGTAGAGGCGTTGGTGGTGATGGCGGTGATGATCTCCTCCAATTCCCCGTCCCGGCGGAGTGCCAGAACGGAGACTTCTGGCTCCCGCGACGGAGTTTCGCGATGTGGCAGCGTTCTGGAGGGTTTCTGGCGACTTCGACTTCTCTCCGTGCGTTTTTAGGTCGAGGCCGATAAATAGTCCGAAGGAGGGCGTCGGAGGCCGGCCGAGGGGGCCACACCACAGGGCCGCGCGGGCCCCCCCTGGGCCGCGCCGCCCTATGGTGTGGGGCCCTCGGGCCTCCACCTTAATTGTCCTTCTGGCTCCGTCATTATTCTGGGAAAATAGGGCCTTCTGCATAAATTCCGAGGATTTTCCCGAAAGTTGGATTTCTGCACAAAAACGAGACACCAGAGCAGTTCTGCTGAAAACAGCGTTAGTCCGTGTTAGTTGCATCCAAAGTGCACAAATTAGAGGCAAAACAACAGCAAAAGTGTTCGGGAAAGTAGATACGTTTTGGACGTATCAATGACCTATAAGGTCGCGCAAATTCTGCAGAAACCAAGACCAACTTTCGTGTGACTCAACCTCCAAAACCCCATAAGCAACAGGGAACATCCAATTATGTCCATCAACTGCAGTAGCAGCAACTAGCTGTCCTTTAAACCTGCCATGAAGAGCTGATGCATCCACGGCCAAATAAGGCATGCAACCGTCCAAAAAGCCTTTCCAGCAAGCTTTGAAACAAACAAAAGCCCTTTTAAAACATTCCTTGTGCATTACCTTCCCGCTTTTCAATTTGTAGGGAACTGTATGCTTGTCTATCGCTACAACACTGCCTGGACTAGCCATCTCCACTTCAGCTTTGAAAGTGTAAAGCAACTGAAAGCTTTCATTCCATGGACCATTGATCTTGTCAAGAGCCATTTCCTTTGCATAGAACATCCTCATGTAAGGTACTTCCATTTTATACTTCTCAACCACCTTTTTTACGAGTGCTGTTGGACCAAGTGAAGGATTTTCTCTCAGCCAATCTAGGATTATATCTACCAACCACCTAGTCTTCGCTAGCTTTGTTTTCAGCTCTGGCTCTCCCCCTAGAGGTGGACACCTGTGGATCTCCTTATTCTTCTTTATCTGAAACATAATGATAAGGGATGTCAGTAATAGATAACAAATTTTACACCGTGATCTAAATACACAACTGGTTGGCGTAGTACCTGAACCAAGCTGCTTCTGCGCATTGTGGATGCATGCAGCCTAAACCTACACCTTGGGTATGGGCATTTAATTGTGAACCTACCTGGCTCACTTTTAATAACCTCATAATTATTCTTAGTGAGAATGTGATATGTAGTAATTGCATTACGGCAGTCCATCATCGTTTGAAACACGGTGCCTTCTGCAAGCTTGGGATTCTCCCTGTTCCACTCAATTGTTGGCAAGTCTTCACCTTCGTAATCGGCTAAAACGAGGCTGTCATCATTCTCATTCTTCTCTTCATCATCAGTGTCATCAAATCTGGCACCAAAAGCAATATCTTCCATGTATTGATCCTCCATTGCCTGCTTACTGCATCGATCTACCAATTCAGGAAACATCAACTCATCCTCATCATCTTGAGGACACTGATCCTCAATGTCTGCATCATCCTCCACATCGACCGTACGAACGATCTGGCTACCACTAGCATTGGGGACAGATGGTGCTGCTGTGGACCTACAAGGAGCGCGCGCCACGGCGCACACTATTAGTAGAGGCAGCAGTAGAGAGACATGATGCCCGACCACCTGATGATGCCCCAGCACCAGATGATGCCTGGCCCCTGTCCACATGGATACGAATTTTACCGAACCGGCAAGAAGCATTCAAAGCAAAAAGAATTCCCAGATCGTCTTCGGAAATTAGTGGAACAAATCTTCCCTCCGGGCTGTTGAAATATTCGAAATGAACTGCATCGAAAGAGCTCCAGGTGTATTTATCGTAGATGTTAGCTTTGAAATCCCTTAATGAGATGGTGGTTGCAACCACCGCAGGGAAGTAAAACCCAGTCTTACAGCGTTCAGAATCACGCGTAAAGCTAGAATCCAGCCTAACCACCAGCCGAAAAGCCAGCGCTGGATCCATCCTATTCGAAAAGCAACGCAATTAGTTGAGCAACAACGATTGGCGCTCAAAAACTGCCTATTGTTAATTCACATAGGCAGATGATGCTTACCCAGATGGAATCCATGCGTTAGATCCCTTCGATTCCCAATCTTCTCCACGGCTGGCAGCAATAGTCGGCACACCAGACGGAATTACAAAGAGGACAGGGGTAGATCCAGATCTGGTGGAGGCGGAGCCCGGGGGTGGTGGTGGGGGCAGGGCCGGCTCGGCGGCGGACGACGCCATAAGGTAGGTGGGCAGGATGGCGTGGCGGCGGAGGGGCGGTGTGTGAGCTCCTCCAGTCTCGGGCGGAGGGGAAAGCTTTGGGTCAGCTCTTCCAGTCAATAGTCAACACATTTCGAAAGCAACGGTCAAGTCAAAACCACCGCGGCTCCCTAGCCGTCACGGGGAACGGAAGGCCTCTGAACAGACGGCAACCCTCCCGTCCGAGCCTCTCCGAGGGGTTTCAAACTAGAGGGAGGGGAAAACTGAGGAAAAGTTAAGAGGCTGGGGAAAACTGAGTACAACTAACGAACCAGGGGCACGAAAATAGAAATCCCTAGTTTTTTAGTTAGGTTTTATTTTTCATTTTTAGTTAGTTTTTTAGTTTAATTAATTTTTAGTTTTAGTTAGTTTAGTTTAATCTTAGTTAGTTTAGTTTAATTAGTATTTAGTTTTAGTTTTAGTTAGTTAATTAGTATTTAGTATTTAGTTTTATTTAGTTAATTAGTTTTAATTAGTTATTTAGGCCATTGAATATGTATTTATTCCTTCGTCGGCTTTCCGACGACCATATTGTCCCACCACGTAGAAATGGAGAAGTTGAGGTGATTGTCCGAGCATCGTCCCAAGATTTCTCCATGTTCCAGAATAAAAGAGTAGTCTTTGCAAAGATACTCAACCGTCTCAGGCGCACGAAGGCACAGAGGGCACGCATGGTCGTGGGGCCATCCCTTGGTCGCGAGCATGTCCGCGGTCAGAAGCTTCCCGTGGAGAGCAAGCTAGCTGAACAACTTGCACTTCAACTCCGCATGGACTGACCATGTCTTGTTGACGTCGAACCTTGGCATGGCTTCCGAACAACTGGGCTTTGTAAGCAGAACTAGCGCTGTAAGTCCTGTCCATGGTCAAACGCCAGGAGATAGAATCCAGACGCGTTGGATCAATGGCAGTCACCTGTAAGACTGCTCATAGTGGGAGTAACATAAGTAGTAACATCACACAACCCAAAGCATTTTGGTGACATGGCATGACAATGAATGAAGAAAGAGAGTGAGGTGGTAACTAGCTATGTTACCATAACATCACACACCCCAAGACATGATGAGTCTACAACATAATAAATGACATAATGCATGACACCACATATAAGTTTCTACCCACTATGAAGGTAGTAACTTAGACTAGTAACATATGTCATGTTACTAGTCTTAGTTACTTCCCACTATGACTAGCCTAAGATATTCCAAACTTCTAAGTATTACGCCAACTGGATAAGAGAGCTAATCCTAGCGACAGAGTGGATTTGCCGTCTCTGTGCTTTTTTCCCAAACAAAAACAGAACTAGTCTTCGTTGTCAGGGACGGAGCTGCTTCATTGATATCTCTCACTAAATCTGCACTAAGCACTCATTATTTGTCCAGATGACACCAGTGAACATAGAACTGACATCATCGAATCAAATTTCTAGCTCCGCCCCTGTTTGATGTGTTTTTTCCCCAAACCACACGGCAAAAGTGTCTTTGCCATGGGTAACTCATAATATACACGGCAAAGGTGCATTTACCGTCTATTTTTTCCCGTCCGTGGTCAAACGCCAGGAGAAGACGAATACATGGAAAATATTCGGGGTTTTCACCCAATTCAGCCAAGTCTTCGCACAGCTTACATGCGTGAAAGAGGAACCCATATCAGGCGCAAACGCTGGGGAGGGTTGACCTAGACGAAGCATCATCAATCGGTATTCATATCGGGCGAGTTGAGTAATCAGCTGTAACGTTGTCTTTCTAATCTCTGTATTCGTCTTCTATTCAATTTTCTTCACGCACGTCTCCCGGTATCTACGTGATTCGGACGTGCTTATTTCCCGAAGGGCCGTGCTGAGCGTCCCCCGGGGATCAAACACCCAATCCCCGGGTCACGCCACACAATGAGGTTGATCAGTAATGTTCAGCTTCCGGTCAACGCTCATTAAAAAACCCAACGGATGGCTGACAGGATCCAGTGTCTTGACATAAGCAAGGCATAGATAAACAGTACGGTGACTTGTAGATTTAGCTGTTGGATTAAAAATAGACAGCTAAGATCTAAGCGTTGTAGCATATGTACTGTTCATGGTTCTATAGCACATGCACTGTGTACGACGTACTGTAGCGCATGCCATGTACACTGGTCGCCCTGGTCCTGTAGCAGCTACCTGTTTATAGTCATCTGTTCAATTATTTTTGATCCAACGACTGGAAGGGAGGAACGAGGCATGGTACTGTTAATGTGTGTCTCGCCTTCATCAAGTCACTCGATCTCATTCCGGCTGACAGCCTCGTTTTGCGGAGACAGACTCCCGTAGCCCACACATGCAGCACTTTGCTAGAACTGCCGCTGATGGGCATCGCCGGAGAACCACATCCTGCCATCGCCGGAAAACTTGCCGTGGTGCCGCCGGAGAACCATGCCGTTGTTTCGTCGGAGAAAGCCAGCCGTGGTGTCGCTGAAGAACTCGCCGTGGCGCCGCTGATGCAGCAGCCACATCCCAGGTCACCACTCCACCTCTCTCGCATCCGTGCATGCCGGCGTCACGCCTCCATCGGCCACGGCCATCGCCGGAGAGCCGCGTCACCCATGTAGCAGCTATATGGTGCGGCTTGCAGCAAAGAAGAAGGTACAAGGTAGCAACCCCCGCGGCCGCTGGCAGAAACGCCGCAGCGCCATGGTAGTAACTCCGGTGCAACTTGGTAGCAGCCTCGACATGGACTAGGACTAGTAGCAACGCCGGAGGCTGCTGGCAGCAACGCCGCCGCGCCTTGGTAGCAGCCTCGGCATGGGTTAGTAGCAACGCCGGAGGCTGCTGGCAGCAACCCCGCCTCACCATTGTAGCAAGTCCGGCCGCTCCCTCGTAGCAAAGCTGACCAATCCTTGTAGCAACGACGTCCGTCCCTTGCCTTGTAGCAATCACGTCCGTCGTTGGGAGCAAACACGTACACCGCTGGTAGCATGCCCGCCCCTGCAGCCCACCGCTGACCTCGGCAGCAGATTCATGGCGGCGACGACCTCCGCGAGTTGTACGCGGGAGCTGGTGATCCCGGGGATGGAGCACGCGGCCGCGAAGGAGGAGAGGCAGCAGCGACTGGTCCCCGTCATCGGCCTCGCGAGAGATCTGTGTGGTGAGGTGGGCGAGCTCTAGATGGAGAACTGCGGCGAGGCGGGCGAGCTCTGGACGGGGAACTGCGTCGCGGCCGGCGAGCTTCGTGAGAAGGAAGTGCACAGAGGTGGCGGCGCGGGGCGGAGGTGGGCGGTCGCGCGGGCCCCGCGTGGACACGCGTCCAACGCTGTAGGCGGAGGAAGAAAACGTGTAATCAATCTATCTCCTTCTCGCGCGCCGCAGAGCAGCAGTCCGGTTCCGGCAACGATACAGAATCCGTCTCCTTCTCGTCCCAGATCAGCAGTCCGGTTCCGGCACGACCTGAAGCCTACATAAGGTGGGCTCAGCACCGTAGTGCAAGCACAAACAATCTCCACAAACAACCGCGCGCGCGCTGCTGCCTGATCGATCGTCAATAATAGGATTGAGAATATCTCTTGCTGTCGACGATAGAGATGCAGTCTGTGCAGGAACCAGGCGTCTCGCCGTCGCCGCTACTTGTTGGAACCCGTACCGATTCGCAGCCGCTCTACAGCATCGCCAGCCAAGCCCTGAGCACGCTCGCCATCGACGAGATGCAACACTACCCCTGCTTAGAGACCTCACGGGGCTGGGTGCTCGTTGTCGACCCTGCCTCCTTGCAGACGTTCCTATGGCGGCCTCAGGATGGCCAGAGGATCCAGCTGCCACCCAAAGAGCAGGGATTCCCAGAACACTGCAAGTGCTTGCTCTCGAACATGCCAGGTGCGGTTTCAGGCTGCTCTGTCGTGGTCTGTGATCTCGATGAAAGTGAGATCTGGGTGTGCAAGATCGGGGCGTCCAAGTGGGACAGACACCGCTACAAACTCACCACGCGCCGAAATGGCGGTATTCGCCGAATGGTGAACATTGGCAGGTGTCAAGGCTTTGCAGCTGTCTGTGGTAAGATTTATTTTGAGATATCATCTACACTACTTAAAAAGGAGGAATATGTTCCTTATTCTGCCCACCTTTCAGTACTGCGACTAAATTTTCGTCGTCAACCAATACGTCGTCTGTTTCGGCCACCCCTTCGTCGGTCTCTTCCTCCGCGTCTCGAAATAAGGGCTCCGAAAATTCTGCCACCAAATCCTCCATTGATCGATCTTTCGCTCCATGTCAACCATCGAAGCTCCACACCCACCCCATCTCATTCGCTTTCTGTTTCCATATCTCCCCGCCGCGGCGCCGCCATACATCCATGCCTCAGCCCTTCGCGCGGCTCCACAGTCCACACCCACCCCATAGTCGCACCAGCCTCAGGCCTCCGGCTCCACGACCCGCTTGCAGGAGCAGCAGCGTCCCTAGGCCAGCGAGCGAGCGACATCGATGGCCACCGTGGGCACGCGCGCATCGGACGGCCTGGCAGCCATAGAGTGCCGTCGTCGGATCTCCTGCCTCTCTGGCGATGGAAAGGATCCAGGCCAACACTTCTGAATCCTGCTGACGCGAACGCGTGGGAAGGAGCTGCGCAAATCCTCCGGCGACGATACCAAGTTCATGCGAATCCAAGCTCGCTCCCAACAGCAAGGTGTGAGGCCATCTCATCCCCTTCGGTTCCTTTTTTTTAATCGATTCCTCTAACCTAATTGATCTTAGGCTCAATCTTTAGTTGTCTTTTCCCCTTCAAACGATCTTTGATGTCGTCTGATTTTTTTTTGGATGGATTTACCAAACTGGTTTGAGAAACGGAATGGTCGCTTGCTTTTCGTTTTTCTGTGGCTGGAAAGTTTCGGTTGATGAATGGGTCAGTACTAATAATGTGGCCTCTATAGGCAAAGGGGATGAATATAGTACAGATTTATGCTATCAATTTTCTGATGTATGAGTTTGTTTACAACTAGCGACTTAACCTTTATCTCAATATGTTCAGGCTGCGCTTAGTATTGGATTCACAGGACCTACAAAATCTGAATACTACCCTATTTTGTTTATTGGGGTTACACAACTTCCAACTCCTTGTGTATTTGTGCGATATTCCAATATGATGGTGATATGTGTACATTACTGAAGCTGCAAAGGTATGGTGCAATTCAGCTTGGGATTTTATTACAATAAAAAAATGCTATTGTATTCAGCTTGGGACTTTGCAGTCTACCTGTGAATCTTTGTGGGAACATGAGTATTTAAATATCGTGTTTGCAGGTAATGTTTTACCGGTGAATGAAAATGTTGTGCCGACAATAAAACAAACCTTCATATTGAGAATGAAAGGGTACTTTCTTTCTCTTAACTATTTCAATATTCTTTGAGAAACATCCTGAAAGAATAGCATATGTATTTACTTTTGAGTTCTTGATTCAAAATATCAAATCTATATTTCCACTTTTTCGTTGTCACTACTACTTTTACTAAACCTGCCACTGTTGACAATAGGTAGGTAGGGATGTGAATAATGTTTTACAATTACAACAGTTGATGCTACTAATTGGATCTATCTCTTACACTTACGTTGCTATTACATCTGTTCCAAAATGTAATTAGCATTCTAAAATGACATACATTTTGTAACGAGTGTAGTACTTGTTACTGTTGTGCTACATCTCAAGAGCCAGTTATGATGTCGATCCCGCCATTTCCAGACAGTGGGTTTTAACATGGGATCGACTGATTGAATTTAGTCATCATATTGAAAGCACCTTTATCCAAGACAATGGAGGATGAAAACAGTCTCTTCAGATTATTATCTCTACTACTTAAAAAGACTAAACATGTTCTCTATTCTCCCACTACGTCAAGCCCTTTCGTCGTCGCTCCCACCGTGTTTCGCCCGCGGACGCGCCCTTTGCTCTAGCCCCTACTCCCCCCCCCCCCCCCGCACCTCACCACCGCATCTGACGCCCCTCCGACCTCCTCCAACGCCTCCTCACACCGGCCGCCGGATCCTGTTGTCACCGCCTCCATTACATTGATCATATCCTCCACCGCTCGTCTCGGGGGCATGGAGGCTAGGCGTACTACCCAGACCATGAACAAGAACAAACGCACGGAGACGCGGAACGAGGCATAGGTCCCCGAGATCATGGATGGAAGCCCAGATCCGAATTTCCCTCTTGATATCATGGGGTAATATTCTGGAATAAGATTCGTGGTGCTTAAATAGGAGACTCCACTGAAAGTTAGACTTAACTTTATCTACTCTGGGATGGGTTATGGTTTAGTAGAGGGGATTGTTCAATTTTTGTGCGAGAAGCATCAAAATCATGGTATGGCCAAGCTCATCGACTCTGTCCTCGACATGGTCTGCAAGCGCAAGGAGACCAAGAACTTCGACTGCCTCCAATGTATTAAACATGGTACCATGTTTATTTGTACTCTGAATAGTAATGCACTAGAACTACAAGAGGTGAAATCAATGGATTTTAGTACAAGGATAGGAGCATATTATAGAAAATACTAATTTTTAGTAATAAGTTACAGCTAGGTATTGACACATTAAGTAGGACCTACTTTGATTGCACACTACCTTGACCATTCCAGTGCCATTGTAGCTTTATCTGATGGCTTACTTTGATTGCACACTAACTGATGACCTTTTCTTTACTATTGAGCGTGAACAGGGAGGGGCCATCGTCAGTGCTGGCCATGCGGCGGCAGCAAGTACAAGGCAAGGTCGCTTGAAGAGAGTGGAGGAAGAGGACAAGGATTCAGACTAATGCGTAAGTCCATTACCTTTGGCAAACTTCTTACTTAAGAAGATGAACGAACTATGCACTGTATTACCTTTCGCAGACTTCTCAGTTCTCAGTTAACAAGAAAATGGCTGACACTGACAGCGAGGACATACAGCTGCTTGTATGTGATAGTGGCACTGGAAGGTCAAGGTTAAAAATCTTTCTCGCAGTGTTTCATAATCGTTTACTGCATTTGTTAACATATTATGTATTCTGGTTTCACTGCTTGCCAAAACCTCACGCAAAGTATGCTGGTTCACTATGGTCATTATATTTAGACATTTGTATGCATTATATAGAAAGCATCAGCCAAACGTTAGATACTTGGCATGAAAACTAGCATTAGTTCTCTATTCATTCAAGTTGGAAACAATTGTGTTGTGGAATCATTGACCTTTATTGCATCTTAATGAAAAAGTATGAGCATCTAATTTATGAGCCCCCTTACCTAAAAATATATGAGGCATCTATATGTAAAGGTGCAAGTAATTTACTCGGAGATGTCATAATAATCTATATGAAGTACTTTATACACTTATCGTTTACAAGAGGAAAACATGTTGAGAAATCTCATTATTCCTCAAGTTTGACAATAGTAACTTAGTAAATTGGAAGAGCTTTGTGCCTACAGGGTATTCTGAATTCATTATTGAATGAAGATTTAATTGGAAGAAAGCGGACATGAAGAAAGGAATTATTGGGATTCATTTTTCGTATATGTAAGTATAGTGGTATGGAGTGCCATTTTATATTGAGTCTATATATCTCGAGGAAATATGCTTGTTCAGACTTACATTAAAAGTCATATAGTTATGGATTCGATGTCACTTATTTTTTGCTAGCCAATATAATAAGCTTGTACAGACATTACTGGATGTGTATTGAAGTTCTGTTCCTTTTAATTCAGTTATTGAACACATCAACTCTGTTGCTGCTAGGCCTTGGTATTTTAGGTTCCCTCCAATTAGCCTGAATATTTTCGAGGATAAGCACTTTTGAGGAATTGTGAAGTACTTCGGTATAGTTGTGAATTAAGATTTTATAGATCTTGAGTTTAATTAGTATCCATGAGCAGTTATAGGACCAACATAGATGCAGATTTTCAATTATTCGGCCACGTTAACATGTTAGATTTCTGACATATAAGTATCTTCTTTTGGTTCATCGACATGCGCATTTATGCTTTACTCTCCATTGGCGTAGATTAATCAAGAATGGGAACACAACCTTAGCCTTTGCCATGCAAATCCTGGTAAGAACATTCTGCAGGAGCAGAGTTGAAAGAATGTGCTATTGGCAAAATTACAGTACAGTATCTTGTAGGTTATTTTAGCATGAGTTCTAAACTTTTGATTTGCAGTATAGCCGTTGTTCCATCTGTTTCTTTTAACATTGATAAATAGCAATTGTCTTACTCATGCTGCGGCAATTTTTTTGCCCCAGGTTGTTGATCATATAGCATGCACTCAGTCCCACATTATATACTGTGCCTTCTTTGTCATTAGCAAAGTTTTCTCCCTCCACGATCATCCAATATATCTCATGTGCTGCCTTGCTTGCTCCTCAGTCCCTCTTTGGCATTAGCAAAGTTTTGTTCTCTCTTGTAGCTGCTCAATCTTTTAGAAATAAAAATATTCAATGGTGCTGAAGAGAATATGAGGTGAAGGAAAATGTGGTGTGCTAATTATTCTGACCATTCAGAGATAATTGCCTTGCTAAGATCTCTCTCTCTCTCTCTCTCCTATGAAAAATATACAACTACATTTTGTTTTGTTTTGAGTGGTTGCTAATTCTTGTGCTAGATTGGCCGCTGCTTCCTCACCACGCACGAAGCCAGTGCAGACCCGCCCGCTCCTCAAACCAATCTTGCAAACTTTTGTTCACATCTTAGATTGCTTTTCATGTTTTAATGGTTGGAAGTCAGTACTACTAATATGAACCTTGCAGGCAAACGAGATGAATTTGTCTAATTGACCTTTCATCAGTTTGTTCGTCAATACTCATCTCTTAGCTGAAGTCAATACTCCCATATACAATCTGTTATTCTGGATGCTGCTGATGATGAAGAAGAAGACCTTTGTTCTCCACCTTCAGATGAAAGAGCATTCTTTGTACCAGAGACTATTGTCGTTCAACTCTCTGAGGTACTAATATATTCATTTGAATTAGTGTTGTGTCTAATTAGCTTCCGTTATTATTAGCAGCCTGAAGTGCTAATAAGTGAGTCAGTGAGTATGGAAGTTCTCATTGAAGTTCTTTGCACCTCTAATTAGCAGCCTGAAGTTCTTTGACGAAATGGGTGAAGACGGAAGTGAGTACAACTACTTAGATTGCTCAGTTTTCCCTTTCTTATTGCATTCCGTAAATTATATGATAATTAACATTATATTTTGATAAAATTGAGAAATAAAAATGATGCATGCGTTCGAAACAAGAGGTAAAATAATAGCAGAACACTAAACAATTAAAATTTTGCAAAACCAGAACTTACTCACCATGTTGAAAGAGATCCGATCGGGATGCTAGAATTTGAACCTGGCAAGAGCCATCGATGAGGAAAACAAACCAACAAAAACCAAATTCAAATTTGGAAGCCAAGCCCCTTGGTACGATCAGCAAGCAATCCAGACCCTCGAGTTCTAATTTTTGATTTTTGAGACGAACCAAAGCAGCTCCTCAGCAGAAAGCAAGGCTCCATCCATGCACATCCTTCATATGTTTGTATAGTAGTCTTATTGGTCTATAGTTTTCTGAAATTTATTTATGTTAGTGCCTCCTATATGTTTGAAAACAGTCATTACTTCTATATGTCATTGGCATGCCTTATGTTCACTCAAAATTCCATCAAAGAAACTTCTCTGCATGAAGTTTTATCTTGTTTAAACATAGCATCGACTCCTCTATTCAGAACAATAAGAGAAGTGAATAACACAATAACTATATAGAAGGAAAGAGGAGGGAGTTAGACTCACCATGTGTTCAGTTCTATTATAGTTTTTATTCAAAAACTTTTGTTGCATTGTCTCCTATACATTTGGAAAATAACTTTTTATATTACTTATTAATAGGGCTTTCATTCAATTAAAAATTTAAAATCCAAACAAAGAAAACTTTCCTGCATAACCTCTTACCCTATTTAAACATGGCATAGACTCATTCAGTCTTATAAACAGTTTTCGAGTGAACAATATAAGTTAACAATATAAGAGAAGTGATTGATAACTTGCTAAAAGGAATGATATGTGAAAGATGCCAATATGATACCTGTGTGTAGCTGAGGAAATGGTTGTACGACTCCAAAATGATAATTACACAATATTAGTATTATATTCCCTTATTTGTGATAACTCAGTAAGTGGTCACGAGTATGCACCTATAACTGTATGAGTAGCCACACAAAGAACTTGGTTTTGGACAGTGAACATTTCCAAGACAACATCAACATGAAATGATCTGAGCTTAAGAGCCAAGACAACATCAACATGAAATGATCTGAGCTTAAGAGATCAGGGAAACCCAGAGGCTGATCTGCAGGGTTGCTAGCTCGCCTTGCTGGTGGCGGCTCTCCTACGATAGCTTGGATATCTTCACATAAATTACTTTTATATATTGTGGAAACCAAAGATACTTTAAGCCCCGTGGCAACGCACGGGCATTTGTACTAGTCTTATAACAAAGGCGTCATTGAGTTTAATGAAAAGGAGGGAATGAAACTTGGCATTATATGGGTTGACATACTATGTCGACCCCTCCTATAGTCCCAGAGTAGTGAGTTTGACATACTCCACGCGGCAACTTTATATATTTTCTGAATCAACATGCTCTTCGCCGACAACTTTTCTACGTGTCATCCATCTGAAGAAAAGGACTAAACATGCTATCTTTTCCAAACTATGTACTCGTCCTCTACCTAAGGTCACATTCGTGGGCTATGTATGTGCTGTCCTTTAGTTTTTTTTTTCCTCCTTTTTAGAGGCGATGTGATGTCCTTGTGGTTGAACTTTGATTTCAGCATATATAATTTATAAAGCGAAAAAGGCTTGTCTCTGTGTATTCTTTCTTGGGTCCATCTAACTCTCAGTAGAATTAAGCTAACTCTCAGCAACTGACGTCACGCACGCGCGTGCGTGTGTAGGATTTGGTTCGCGCCATCGAACCCACCGAGCGTCTGTTAATTTGTCTCAGCTCGCGTTCGGACAGATTTTTGTACGCATGACCGTACACAGGCACCATGCCACGCCGACCTCTACGCAAGCAAAGCATGGGCAGAGATAGTTTAATTCCTTGGTTCGGTACATTACGCCACTACACTAGCAAGCGCAAGCAAGTATATGAGTCAATGGAGTGGTTGTCACTTGTCAGATCACTTGCAGCTCAAACAACAAGATACCGCATGCATGTACGAGTGAAACAAAAAAAAAAGTAAAAGAGTGCTTAAAATAACTTTTAAAAGAGTGCGGCTACACATCTGCTTGCAACTCGAAAAATCATGATTGGAATCTCACTTGTAACTAGAAAAAATAATACTTGTAACTGGAGAAATTTGCAGTTGCAACCAAACTTGCAACTGGAGAAAGTCTCAGTTGCAACGACATTTACAACTGGAGAAAGTCTCGGTTGCAACTACACTTGCAACTAAAGAAAAATTCAAGTTGCAACCGCACTTGCAACTGAAAAAAATGTCAGTTGCAACCACACTTGCAACTGAGAAAACAGTTGCAACCGCACTTGCAAGTGAAGAAAACCTCGGTTGAAACGAGAAAATTCTCAGTTGCAACTTCACTTGCAACTGAAAAAAAATTCTCAGTTGCAACTCCACTTGCAACTACAAAAAATAATCTTAGCTGCAACTTTACATGCAACTGCAAAAAAATATAAGTTGCAACTCCACTTATAACTGCAAAAACAATTTGCTCCGTAGCAACAACTTCACATATTATGCACAAAATGAAAAATAAAAAAGAAGAAGCAAAAACCAAAGAAAAAAATAAAAAATAAAACACAAAACAGCATATATCATGAGGAATGTTCATCAATTTACTACCATGTAATGTATTCCGGTCTAGTGGCTTCAGTGGTCCGTATGCTTGCCGTAGGTCTTAGGATCGAAACTTTTCTACCGCAGTTTCTTTTGCACGCGCGCGAGTGATTTTACTGGGCTGGCCTATGCGAAACAACGCAGACGGGAAACTCACAAAGTTCGCACCAATGTCCGCATATAATCCAACGGTTAGAAAATCTACTGAGCTTTAGCAAATCCGTTCTTTATTTTTTTTGAAAGCTATACAGTGAGTTTCCTCACTGCGTATATTTTTATTGATTGTTGGTATAAGTCTCAAAACTAAAAGTACATTGTGCTGGAGGAGAGCACTAAAAGAAAGCAAAAACTAAGCTAAGTTAAGCTACACTATGTTACTAGGGATTTGTTACCCAGGCCTTAAGGCCAACATAAGATTTCCTCTTGGCTTTATGGACCAGAAGTGCCATCTCCTCCTTGAACTTATATTTGCAGCGATAGAGACTTGGAGTGATTCCTTTGAATATAAAGTCATTTCTAATCGTCCAAAGTGACCAAGAAATTAACATGATAATCTCCATGAAGAACGGCTGCTGGATCTTGACTTTTAAGCTCTAAACCATATCTTGGAGCACTGGATATCCATTGAAAAGTGTTGGTGCCATCCAGGGCATAAGTATTGCCAACAATTAACTGCAAAAGGACATGTGAAGAACAAGTGGTCTCTTGTTTCTAAAGCAGTGCCATTACACATAACACAAGTGTAGTCTGGCAGGAAGAACCTCTTTCTTTGTAACATGGCCCTGGTATTCAGTCTATTATGAAAGAGCAGCCAAAAAAATACTTTATGCTTCTCCTGGCAGCAATGTTATCACCAGAATTTGACCGAGTCAGAGGTGGGCCGCGATCAAGATGGGCTTGAAGAATATACATGGAAGAATATACGTGAATCGGCCTTATATGCAAAGTTTGGGCTTGTTTGCCCGTGTATCTGTAATATAGTAGATTACGTGTCGGTTAGTTAGAGTTTGGCTCGTGCACGGTTGGGATTATTCCCACGTTAGAAAGTCTACGGACTATAAATATGTATCTAGGGTTTATGAAATAAACAACAATCACGTTCACCACAAACCAATCTAGGTGTATCGCCAACTCCCTTGTCTCGAGGGTTTCTTCCGGGTAAGCATCATGCTGCCTAGATCGCATCTTGCGATCTAGGCAGTACAAGTTTATTCGTCGTTCATGCGTTGCTTGTACTGAAGCCTTTTTGATGGCGAGCAACGTAGTTATCTTAGATGTGTTAGGGTTAGCATTGTTCTTCGTATCATATGCTATCGTCGTGCAACCCTTAGACATCTAGCCGCCCTTACGCCTATCTTAGGCGTAGGGGCGGCACCCCGCTTGATCATTATTTAGTAGATCCGATCCGTTATGGTTGCTCCTTGTTCTTCAAGGATTAGTTTAATATCTGCATAGTTAGGCCTTACAAAGGGTTGAAGGATCCAGCGGCGCGTAGGGTGTAGTTTGCTAGCCCTAGACATGATGTTCCGGGGATTGATGACCCACAAGTATAGGGGGTGTATCGTAGTATTTTCGATAAGTAAGAATGTCGATCCCAACGAGGAGCAGAAGGTGTTGACAAGCAGTTTCGATGAAGAATTCCCTGTAAATGCTCACAGACAAGTATTCGGGGGGTTTTGATGTAACAGTTGAATAAAGTACGAGTAAGTAAAGTGCGAGAGTAACAATTGCAGCGAGTGGCCCAATCCTTTTTAGCACAAAGGACAAGCCGGTTTGTTTACTTATAATGACCAAGCGTTCTCGAGGACACACGGGATTTTAGTCTAGTGCTTTCGCTACATACGGCTAAATAATCTTCATTGTTATGATAAGTGTTGTGTGGGTGAACCTATGCTAATGTACCGCCCTTCCTAGGACTAATACATACTTGTGATTATACCCCTTGCAAGCATCCGCAACTACAAGAAAGTAATTAAGAATAAATCTAACCACAGCCTTAAACTCTGAGATCCTGCTATCCCTCCTGCATCGATATACCAACGGGGGTTTAGGTTTCTGTCACTCCGGCAACCCCGCAATTGGCAAACGAGTACAAGATGCATTCCCCTAGGCCCATAAATGGTGAAGTGTCATGTAGTCGACGTTCATATGACACCACTAGAAGAATAACACCACAACTTAAATATCATACCATTGAATATTACTCAACCATAATTCACTACTAACATTTAGACTTCACCCATGTCCTCAAGAACTAAACGAACTACTCACGAGACATCATATTGAACATGATCAGAGGTGATATGATGATGAATAACAATCTGAACATAAACTTGGTTCAATGGTTTCACTCAATAGCATCAACAACAAGTAGAGATCGATACTGGGAGAGTTTCCCCTATCAAACAATCAAGATCAAACCCAAATTGCTACGGCGGTGACGGTGTCCAGCGGTGGAGACGGCGGTGATGATGGTGGAGATGATGATGATGGTGATGGAGATGATGTCCAGCTCGATGACGGTGACGATGGCGTCGATTTCCCCCTCCGGGAGGGAATTTCCCCGGTGGATTCCTGCCCGCCGGAGAGCTCTTTTCTCTCTGGTGTTCTCCGCCCCGCAGAGGCGGCTGTAACTCTTCGCGAGGTACCCTCTGTGGCTTAGGTTTTCGGGACGAAGGGTTTCGCGAAGAAAAGGAGGCGAAAGGGGCTGTGGGCCCCCCACACCACATGGTGGCGCGGCCAGGCCATGGGCCGCGCCACCCTATGGTGTGGGCCCACCCTGGGTCCAGCTGGCTCCTCCTTCTGGCTTCCTTCGTCATCTTGAAAAATAGGATTTTTGGTATAATTTCCTTCCACAGTTGATCTTCCGAAATATTGCGTTCTGACGGTGCTTTTTCCAGCAGAATCCTGGCTCCGGTGCTTGATCCTCCAATAATGATGAAACATGCAAAATAGATGAAATAACATAAGTATTGTGTCCCAATATGAAATATATCAATGAATAACAGCAAATTATGATATAAAATAGTGATGCAAATTGGACGTATCAACTCCCCCCAAGCTTAGACTTCGCTTGTCCCCAAGCGAAACTGAACTTAGTAAACAGGACCACATGTTTATAGAGTGAAGAGTCGATAAATAAAATACGGACAAAAAGCATCATATTCATTCACACAAGACATTATAGTAAACAACTTCCTCATATAACTTAACTTGAAACAAGTATAAGGTAATCACAAATAAAGGTGCATAAGAAATCATAATTGGTGATGGCAAACTTTGTTCTTGGTGAGAGAACAATTAACAGATTATACTTATCTCATTGAGCAGCGCTCTCATGTTAAAGTTTATAAGGCACAACTTGCATACTCAATCATAATGGTCTCCTCATGATCATTGATAACTTGCAAAGCTATATTCATTCAGATAAAACTTGTACTAAACAAGGAAGAATAAAAGACATGATGAAGCAAATCACAATATAATGGTTTGATCACAACTACTCAAATGCTTGCTTGAGATGGAGGGAAATAGGTTTACTGATTCAACATAAAGTAAAAGACAGGCCCTTCGCAGAGGGAAGCAGGGATTAAATCATGTGCTAGAGCTTTTTCAGTTTTGAAATCATATAAAGAGAATAAAAGTAACATTTTGAGAGGTGTTTGTTGTTGTCAACGACTGATAGCGGGTACTCTAACCCCCTTGCCAGACAACCTTTAAAGAGCGGCTCCCATATTATTTTCATTTTATGTGGTACTCCTTCCAACCTTTCTTTCACAAACCATGGCTAACCGAATCCTCGGGTGCCGTCCAAAAATCTCATACCATGAAGGAGTGCCTTTTTATTTTAGTTTTATTATGATGATGACACTCCCCCCAACCTTTGCTTACACAAGCCATGGCTAACCGAATCCTTCGGGTGCCGTCCATCAATCACATACCATGGAGGAGTGTCTATTTAATTTAATTAACTTGGGACTGGGAATCCCATTGCCAGCTCTTTTTGCAAAATTATTGGATAAGCGGATGAAGCCACTAGTCCATTGGTGAAAGTTGCCCAACAAGATTGAAAGATAAAACACCACATACTTCCTCATGAGCTATGAAACATTGACACAAATAAGAGATACTAAGTTTTGAATTGTTTAAAGGTAGCACATGAAGTATTTACTTGGAATGGCGGAAAATACCATGTAGTAGGTAGGTATGGTGGACACAAATGACATAGGTTTGGGCTAAGGTTTGGATGCACGAGAAGTATTCCCTCTCAGTACAGGTTTTTGGCTAGCAAGGTTAATTAGCAAGCATAAGAGTTGAGGGAAACAAACAAATATACATGTGATAAAAACAATCATGCATCTTCCTTGTAAGCACAAACAATTTTAACTTCAGAATAATAAGCTATGAGCTAACAAGAAAGAAAGATATGAAACAACTACATGTATTTCTCTTTTCTACTTAAACCTCAAAGTGTTGTTGCTATTGACCAATGCTAAGTTTGCCAAAACCAAATAGATTTATTCAATGCTCCCAAAGTGATACCAATACTAACAACAAGGTAAATCATATAATAGAGATTGCAAACTAAAATAAGATGTGCAATATGTAAATGATAAGACTTCTCATTAATATTCCATAACGATAACTCACACCAAGGGATACATAGATAACCAACTAAAGGAGAGATACTTCCAAACTGCAACCCATCTTATATGATAACTTCCCTACTCATGATATGACACTACTTGACAATAAAAAGTAAAAGGTAGTGATGATGTGATACCGCGGCACTCCCCCAAGCTTGGAACAAACCAAGGGGATGCCAATACCGATGATGAATTACTCCTGCGGTGATGGTGGTGATGAACTCCTCCCGCGCTTCTTACAGATCTCCTTCAGCTTCAGCTTCTCAGCTTGACAATTCTGCACTAAGACCCGAAGAGATTCATTGTTATCTGAAGTTGGCGATGATGACCTTGTGATGTGAATCGAGTGGTATTCCAGCATTCTTCAGAGACGGCAATTCTCCTCCTGGAGTATCTCCACTTCTCTTCTCAGAGCCCGATATTGATCACAAAACTCATCGGTAGTCCGTAGAGCTTCTTCCAACACAGGGAAGGAGTCGAGGCTAAGAGCGGGTGGTAAAGGTCCCTGCAAGTTATGAGAAAAAGAACGTCGAGTGTCAACAGATCCCACCAAGATTTGCTTGCTCCCAACGGCTTGCTGCTCTTGTCTTGATGGCACCCTCTTCACTTCTTCCTCCGAAAGCCCCTTGCCCTTGTTGGAGGCCATGGTGCTTCTAGACCGAAAACAGATCCTGGCAGAAACAGCTCGAAACAAAACACGTCGAGAAAACGATATACGGACCTCCAGGGGTCCGGGGGATTATATAGCATAAATTTTCACGACAAACGGAAAGTACCAGATCGAACCAGAGTCGGAAAGGGGCGACGAGGCGGCCAGACCATAGGTCGGCGCGGGCCCAGGCCAGGCCGCGCCGGCCTATGGTGGCACCCCCTCGTGCGTCCTTTCCACTCCGTTTCGAACTCGTAATTTTTCATATTTTCCAAAAACAGCAAAAATATTGTTCGGAAAGTAAATTGCGTACTTTTCATTACCAGTACTGTTACCTATTCAAAGTCGAGTTCTGGCGGACTGTCGATTTGCCCTTTGATGAAAGCCTCCGGTGTTTCCACTTGAATAATATCAACATCAACATTATAAGAATCACCCGAGATATAATGCTTGAGTCTTTGTCCATTCATCACTTGCGTGGCATTGCCTTGGAGAGAGCTAATTTTAATTGCTCCTGAACGATACACCTCCTCGACAACATATGGTCCTTCCCATTTCGAGAGTAATTTCCCTGCAAAGAATCTGAGACGAGACCGATACAATAGGACTTTATCCCCAATATTAAATTCTCTTTTAATAATCCTTCTATCATGCCATTTTTTAACTTTCTCTTTAAAGAGTTTAGCATTTTCATAAGCTTCACTTCTCCATTCATCTAGAGAACTTAATTGCAACAACCTCTTATCACCGGCAAGTTTAGGATCTTTATTTAATTCTCTAACTGCCCAATAAGCTTTGTGCTCTAGTTCTAAAGGTAAATGACAAGCTTTCCCATAAACCATTTTATAAGGTGACATTCCCATGGGATTTTTATAAGCAGTTCTATAAGCCCATAGTGCATCCTTCAATTTACTAGCCCAATTCTTTCTAGTTTTATTAACGGTCTTTCCCAAAATAGATTTAATCTCTCTATTTGATAATTCTACTTGACCACTAGTTTGAGGATAATAAGCGGAAGCAATTCTACGATTAATACCATACTTAGCAAGAGTTTTTCTAAAACCTCCATGAATAAAATGAGAACCTCCATCAGTCATAATATATCTAGGCACTCCAAATCTAGGAAAAATAATATCTAAAAGCATTCTTAAAGAGGTCTCACCATCAGCACTTTTTGTAGGTATGGCTTCCACCCATTTAGTAACATAATCAACAGCAACAAGTATATGAGTGTTACCTTCTGAAGACGGAAAAGGTCCCATGAAGTCAAATCCCCAACAATCAAACGGTCCAATAACAAGAGTATAATTCATAGGCATTTCATTACGTCTGGAGATATTACCAACCCTTTGGCATTCATCACAAGATAAAATAAACTTTCTCGCGTCCTTGAAGAGAGTTGGCCAATAAAAACCTGATTGTAGAACCTTTTGCGCGGTTCTTTCTCCGGCGTGATGTCCTCCATAAGCACTACCATGACATTTACTCAATATCTCTTGTTGTTCATATTCGGGAACACATCTTCGCATAATACCATCCACTCCTTCTTTATATAAGTGTGGGTCATCCCAGAAATAATGCCTCAAGTCATAAAAGAATTTCCTCCTTTGCTGAGCTGAAAAGGTTGGAGGCAAGTACGTGGAAACAATAAAGTTAGCATAATCAGCATACCAAGGACTGTCTCGCGAGCTCACCTTTATTACAGCCAATTGTTCATTTGGAAAACTATCATTAACAGGAACAGGATCATAAGCAATATTTTCCAATCTAGACAAATTATCAGCAATAGGATTATCAGCACCTTTCCTATCTACTATATGTAAATCAAATTCTTGCAAAAGAAGTACCCATCTAATAAGCCTCGGCTTAGCATCTTTCCTTGTCATAAGGTATCTAATTGCAGCATGATCAGTATGAATAGTAACTTTTGAATCAACAATATAAGATCTAAATTTATCGCAAGCAAAGACTACAGCTAATAATTCCTTTTCAGTTGTAGCATAATTTCTTTGAGCAGCATCAAGAGTTTTACTAGCATAATGAATAACATTCAGTTTTTTATCTACTCGCTGTCCAAGAACAGGCGCCTACAAAGAAAATCACTAGCATCACACATAATTTCAAATGGTAAGTTACAATCAGGAGGTTCAACTATAGGAGCAGTTGTTAAAGCTTTCTTTAGAGTTTCAAAAGCTTCCTTACAATCATCATCAAAAACAAATGGTACATCTTTTTGAAGAAGATTAGTAAGAGGCTTTGAAATCTTGGAGAAATCTTTAATAAATCTCCTATAAAACCCAGCATGACCAAGAACACTACGAATACCTTTAACATCCCTCGGATAGGGCATCTTCTCAATTGCTTCAACTTTAGCTCTATCAACTTCAATACCTCTCTCAGAAATTTTATGTCCCAATACAATTCCTTCATTAACCATAAAGTGGCATTTCTCCCAATTAAGAACAAGGTTAGTTTCTTCACATCTCTGCAAAACTTTATCAAGGTTTCGCAAGCAACTATCAAAAGAATTCCCATAGACGGAAAAATCATCCATGAATACCTCTACAATACTCTCACAAAACCATGAAAAATAGCAGACATGCATCTTTGAAAAGTAGCAGGAGCATTACATAAACCAAAAGGCATACGTCTATAAGCATAAGTTCCATAGGGACAAGTGAAAGTGGTTTTCTCTTGATCTTTAGCTTTAACAATTTGTGAAAACCCGAATAACCATCAAGAAAACAAAAATGAGTATTTTTAGACAATCTTTCTAGCATTTGATCAATAAATGGTAAAGGGTAATGATCTTTCTTAGTAACTTTATTAACTTTTCGAAAATCAATGCACATTCTATACCCTACAACTACTCTTTGAGGGATGAGCTCATCATTATCATTAGGCACAACAGTCATTCCTCCTTTCTTGGGAACGCAATGCACAGGACTAACCCATCTACTATCAGCAATAGGATATATAATACCAGCTTCAAGAAGTCTTAATACCTCATTCCTTACCACTTCCTTCATCTTCGGAATTAGACGACGCTGATGTTCAACAACAGGCTTTGCATCATCTTCCATATTAATAGCATGTTGGCAAATAGAAGGAGAAATCCCTTTCAAATCATCAAGAGTGTAGCCAATAGCTCCTCGGTGTTTCTTCAATATTTCCAATAACCTTTCTTCCTCAATCTCTGAAAGCTTAGAACTAATAATAACAGGATATATTTTCTTATCATTAATATGAGCATATTTAAGATTATCAGGCAAAGGCTTTAAATCAAAAACAGGATCTTCCTTTGGTGGCGGTGTTGTACCCAGATCTTCCACCGGTAAATCATGCTTGAGAATAGGTTGGCGAAGAAAAATTTCCTCAAGCTCATCTCTTTCTTTCCTAAAAACTTCACTCTCGCTGTCCTCCAAATGTTGCTGCAAAGGATTGTTAGGAACAAGAACAATAGATGCACATTGCTCCATTTTAAAATCATCACTAGGCAAATCAGCTTTATAAGGAGTTTTGGTAAATTTAGAGAAGTTAAACTCGTAAGATTCACCAGCAAATTTAGTCAAAATTTTCTCTTTCTTGCAATCTATAATAGCTCCACAAGTATTTAGAAAAGGTCTACCAAAAATAATAGGACAATAATCACTAGCAGCAGAACCAAGTACCAAAAAGTCAGCAGGATATTTAATCTTACCACATAGAACTTCCACATCTCGAACAATACCAATTGGAGAAATAGTTTCTCTATTAGCCAGCTGAATAACCACATCAATATCTTCAAGTTCACAAGAATCAATTTCGTGCATAATCTCCGTGTAAAGCTCATAAGGAATAGCACTAACACTTGCACCAATATCACATAATCCATAATAACAATGATCACCAATTCTAACAGATAGCATAGGAACACTAGCTTGTTTGGGTTTATTAGGATGTGAAACAATATTAGAAGCATCTTCACAGAAAATAATATGACCATCCTCCACATTTTCAGTCACAAGATCTTTAACTATTGCAACAGCAGGTTCAACTTTTATTTGTTCTTCAGGTTCTACAGGTTTCTTTTCACTTTTATGAACCGCACTATTTATAACAGAGTACTCCTTCATTTTAGCAGGGAAAGGAGTTTTTTTCTATATAAGCTTCAGGAATAACATGATCAGCAGTTTCAACTACAACGCATTTATTAATAGATGAATCAATTTTATCTTTATACGGTTCATGATACTTATCAAAATTCTTCTTTGGCAATTCATAATGAGAGGCAAAAGCTTTATAAAGATTTGCAGCAACTTGAGAATCAAGACCATATGTAGCACTCATATTACGAAATGTATCAGTATCCATAAAAGCTTCAATGCATTTATAATCATAAATTATACCTGATTCTCTATCCTTGTCGTTCTCCCAACCTTCAGTATTTTCTTGGATCCGATCAAGAAGGTCCCTTTTAAACTCTTCTTTGTTGCGTGTAAATGATCCAGAACAAGAAGTATCCAGCAAGGTCTTGTCTTGAAAAGAAAGTCTTGCATAGAAATTATCAATAATAACATTACCAGGAAGCTCATGAATGGGGCATTTGAGCATTAAAGACTTCAGTCTCCCCCAAGCTTGGGCAATACTCTCTCCATCATGAGGCCAAAAATTATATATGCGATTCCGATCCTTGTGAATTTCACTTGGAGGATAGAACTTAGAATAAAACCGGGGCACAATATCATTCCATTCAAGAGAATCCCCATTATCCAGTAATTTATACCAATGCGCCGCTTTACCAGACAGCGATAAAGAGATTAGTTTCTTCCTCACTTCATCCATAGCAATACCTGCACACTTGAATAAACCGCATAATTCATGTAAGAAAAATAAATGATCTCCAGGGTGGACAGTTCCATCCCCTTCATAGCGGTTATCCATAACACGTTCAATAATTTTCATAGGTATTTTATATGGTATCACTTCCTCACCTGGCGCCTCATCCACTACCGTTGCAGTAGTAGTAGATTTCCCAAATAAAAATTGAAGAGAAGATCTCTCCATAATGACTTATAGCAAGAGAAATAAAATCAGCACAAACAGTAAAGGTTTTCCTTACCAATTCCACTTACCAATAGCGCTTCACTCCCCGGCAACGGCACCAGAAAATAGTCTTGATGACCCACAAGTATAGGGGGTGTATCGTAGTATTTTCGATAAGTAAGAATGTCGATCCCAACGAGGAGCAGAAGGTGTTGACAAGCAGTTTCGATGAAGAATTCCCTGTAAATGCTCACAGACAAGTATTCGGGGGGTTTTGATGTAACAGTTGAATAAAGTACGAGTAAGTAAAGTGCGAGAGTAACAATTGCAGCGAGTGGCCCAATCCTTTTTAGCACAAAGGACAAGCCGGTTTGTTTACTTATAATGACCAAGCGTTCTCGAGGACACACGGGATTTTAGTCTAGTGCTTTCGCTACATACGGCTAAATAATCTTCATTGTTATGATAAGTGTTGTGTGGGTGAACCTATGCTAATGTACCGCCCTTCCTAGGACTAATACATACTTGTGATTATACCCCTTGCAAGCATCCGCAACTACAAGAAAGTAATTAAGAATAAATCTAACCACAGCCTTAAACTCTGAGATCCTGCTATCCCTCCTGCATCGATATACCAACGGGGGTTTAGGTTTCATCACTCCGGCAACCCCGCAATTGGCAAACGAGTACAAGATGCATTCCCCTAGGCCCATAAATGGTGAAGTGTCATGTAGTCGACGTTCACATGACACCACTAGAAGAATAACACCACAACTTAAATATCATACCATTGAATATTACTCAACCATAATTCACTACTAACATTTAGACTTCACCCATGTCCTCAAGAACTAAACGAACTACTCACGAGACATCATATGGAACATGATCAGAGGTGATATGATGATGAATAACAATCTGAACATAAACTTGGTTCAATGGTTTCACTCAATAGCATCAACAACAAGTAGAGATCGATACCGGGAGAGTTTCCCCTATCAAACAATCAAGATCAAACCCAAATTGCTACGGTGGTGACGGTGTCCAGCGGTGGAGACGGCGGTGATGATGGTGGAGATGATGATGATGGTGATGGAGATGATGTCCAGCTCGATGACGGTGACGATGGCGTCGATTTCCCCCTCCGGGAGGGAATTTCCCCGGCGGATTCCTGCCCGCCGGAGAGCTCTTTTCTCTCTGGTGTTCTCCGCCCCGCAGAGGCGGCTGTAACTCTTCGCGAGGTACCCTCTGTGGCTTAGGTTTTCGGGACGAAGGGTTTCGCGAAGAAAAGGAGGCGAAAGGGGCTGTGGGCCCCCCACACCACATGGTGGCGCGGCCAGGCCATGGGCCGCGCCGCCCTATGGTGTGGGCCCACCCTGGGTCCAGCTGGCTCCTCCTTCTGGCTTCCTTCGTCATCTTGAAAAATAGGATTTTTGGTATAATTTCCTTCCACAGTTGATCTTCCGAAATATTGCGTTCTGACGGTGCTTTTTCCAGCAGAATCCTGGCTCCGGTGCTTGATCCTCCAATAATGATGAAACATGCAAAATAGATGAAATAACATAAGTATTGTGTCCCAATATGAAATATATCAATGAATAACAGCAAATTATGATATAAAATAGTGATGCAAATTGGACGTATCAGGGATCAACCTCGTGTTGGTTTTTAGGCCTTGTTTAGGATCGGCTTACGATCACCGTGCGCGGCCGCGAGGCTCAATCACGAGTAGGACGTTTCGATTATGCGGTGAAAATCCTAAATCGTCGTAGATCGTTTTAGCTTTATCTTGATCAAGCAGGACCACCATATATTCGTACACCTCGTGCGAATCATGGGTGGATCGGCTCCTTGAGCCGATTCACAGGACAACCTGAGAGCCGATCGAGGCTCGTATTTAATGTTTACGTGTATGCCATGCAGGAAACTAAGCGAGGCATCTCCATCACCTTCCTGACCAGGTATAGGTCAGGTGGCACGCCCTTGCACCAGCATCGGACGTGCGTGCCGGAGTCTTTGCGGGCCGTCGCTCGGAGGGACCAGGGCCAGCCGCAGCCCTAAGTTGCTACCGGCTCTCCTGTGTTGCCCGTCGTTGCTCGCCGGTGGGTTTCTGACCGCAACACATTCTGGCACGCCCGGTGGGACAATCTTCGACATCAACCACATCGCCATCTACATCTGAGATGGCGGATGGCACCCCAGTCACGTACGAGGATCTGATCGAGGAGCTCAAGAAGAAGTATGACGAGGTCAAAGCGATCCTCGAAGCCGACCTCATCGGCTCCTTTCACAGAACCCGCTCACATGGCATCAGGTGGAAAGGGTTCTCACCTGAAGGCGCGCTCGATGGAGTGGACATGTCCGCCCCGTCCGAAGAACGCACCAGGACCCTGCGTCAGGAGATTAACTTCATGGTAGCTCATTCGCTACACCGCCACTCTGAGAACCTGGTGAACACTTTGGAGCGTGTTGCTCTTCGGGTGATCCAGGAAATCATGAGGCACCAGTACTCTCCGTCAGGACCAGCTCTCGGGACGTACCAAGGAGAGATGCCACTCCAGTCCCGTCCACCGCTGCCATTCGCGTTGGCAGCACCAGAAGTGCCGAATTCACCGGCATTCGTCGTCTACAAGATCGGTGGTGACCCTAGTGACTACCAGTTCTTGCACGAGGCGCCTAAGGAGATCCCTCACGGGTACACGTGCACAAACGTGCCAGACTACGGTAACTGGGCGCTCACAAACCAGGCCGCAACAGCAGGGACTTCTGGAACAACAGGAGGAACTTCGGGAACGGATCTTGAGAAGCAGACGTGGCTAGCTAAGTATGCCACTCCGACAAACCTCCAGAGCTCAGCTCCTGCAGTTGGCTCAGAGCTGGAAAAGCAAGCATGGCTGGCTAAGTATGCCACTCCAGCGAATCTTCAGAGTTCGACTCCTGCAGCCAGCACCGCAGATCAAATCAGTACTATACTGAGAGACCAGTTCGGCATGGTGCCGAAAAGGAGGACAATCGGCTATTCCAAGCCGTACCCCAACGAGTACGAGTTGATCCCGCTACCACCCAAATATCGGCTCCCTGATTTCTCCAAATTTAATGGATCAGATGGTTCCAGCTCCATCGAGCATGTGAGCCGATATTTGGCACAGCTAGGAACGGTCTCAGCATCGGATCCACTACGCGTGAGGTTCTTCGCACAGTCCCTCACGGGATCGGCTTTCGGGTGGTACACTTCGTTGCCACCGGACTCGATCCGGACTTGGAAGCAGTTGGAAGAACAGTTCCACATGCAGTATCACTCAGAGGCTTCCGAGTCTGGCCTTGCCGATCTAGCACAAATACGTCAGAAGCGTGGAGAAACTGTGGCAGAATACGTCCAGCGCTTCAGAAATCTTAGGAACCGATGTTATTCGGCTCGTGTGACTGAAAAGGAAGCAGTCGAGTTGGCAGTGGTGGGCCTTGCATCACCAATCAAGGATATGGCCTCCCAAGCAGACTACCCTTCACTGGCGCACATGGTTCAGAAACTGTCGTTATATGAACAGCGCCACCCGGACTTGTACCAGGACAAATTCAAGCGTGCGGTAGTCCTGGTTGAGGCAGATGAAGACGAAGGCTCTGCGGGAGATCAAGAAGTAGCAGTGGCTGAATGGACTCGGGGGGCAACCCCCGTGTCCTGCAAATGGGTTAAGCCACCAGGTCCGCCCAGAGGGTTTGATTTTGACGTGACTAAAACTGAGCAAATCTTCGACCTCTTACTCAAGGAGAAGCAGTTGAAGTTACCCGAAGGCCTCAAACTCCCCACGGTACAGGAGCTGAACGGAAAGCCATACTGCAAATGGCATAACTCGTTCTCCCATGCCACCAACGACTGCAGGGTGTGGCGTCAGCAGATCCAAATGGCGATAGAACAAGGACGTCTGATTTTTAACCAGTACGCCATGAAGGTCGACACCCACCCCTTCCCCGCCGTTAACATGGTGGAGTGCACTTACCCTGAAGGTTGCCAGCCAGGATTCTCATTCAACATCAACATGGTAGGACCTGGACACCACTCTGGCAAGGACGGAGACGAGGGCAGCTGCTCTCGTAGCAAGGACACAGAGTAGGCCGCTCCACGCGATCGGCTCCATCACGATGGCAAGCGCTACATCACAGAGGGAGAAGTAAGGAATGTGAGATATCAGCGACCCCTCTCTGATCACCTCCTCAATAAGTATGTGAGTCAATATAGCCAACGCCGACGATCCAGCGACGATGATGATAGAGATAGTCTGGCTAGGGACGCCAGGAGACATCGTCGGCACGATCGCGATGAGGAGGAGTACGAGCGCCGTGCCAAGGAAAAATCGAGGGAGCAAGACGACGAGGATAGGCACTGGGACTGCCCCTTCTTCAGACACTGCTGGGATTCAGAAATGAGCCGATTGCCTACAATCGGCAACTGCCCAGAATGTAGACAGAAGAGGAAGGATGCAGCTAACGTGTCCGTGTTCAAACGTCTAGGACCTCTCCCACCGCGGAACAAGCACGCTGAGTCCCCTCGGGTGGAAGATCTCGAGGATTTGGAAGACGAGGATGAAGAAGAAGACAGGTACCACCGGCCAAGGTGGTGCCCTGATGGACTCAGCCGTTCCCAAAAGCGCAGGGTTCAGCGACTGCGCGGCTTGGAGGAAGCCGAAAGGTTATACCTGCACACGCTAAGGAAGGCGCGGCCTGATCTGGCCGCGAAGATCCAGTGAACCCTGGATGAAGAGGGTCGACCACAAAAAATGGAGTGGCGCCCCAAGCGAAAGAAAGCCGATGATGAGACATCGGCTGGCACAAACATGGTGTTTATCCTTCCGACGGAGTTTAGCGCTCCAGGATTAGACGAGGCACCTGTAGCACAACTTGACTGCGGCCCACGTCCGGTTATCTTTGAGAAGCCACGAGAAAGAAGCTACAGACATATGAAGGCCCTATACTTGCGAGGTTATATCGATGGGAGGCCTGTCAACAAGATGCTGGTGGACACCGGAGCGGCAGTCAACATTATGCCATACTCTATGCTACATCGGTTGGGACGCTCTAGCTCGGATCTGATCAAGACCAACGTGACATTGAGCGACTTCAACGGCCAAGCGTCTGACGCACAAGGTGTTCTGAACGTGGACCTGACCGTAGGAAGGAAAACCATCCCTACGACGTTCTTCATCGTCGATAGCAAGAGCACCTATGCTGTTCTGCTAGGAAGAGATTGGATCCACGCCAACTGTTGCATTCCCTCCACAATGCATCAATGCGTAATACAGTGGGATGGAGATGAGGTAGAGGTCGTCCAGGCCGATGACTCCGCCGAGATTTCAACGGCTGGCATGAACGCTTGGGAAACAGCAGGCCAAGAGCCACTCTCAGGTATCAATTTGGACGACTGCGAGCGCATCAACGTGACGAAGAACGGGGTTAGGCTGGTCTTATCCACCGGCCTGACCGTGTAGCAGGAACAAACCTATGGACAAACGTGGCGAGGCCGATCCTTGGGATCGGCCCCAAAGATCTATGGAGGAACATTGCAAAACCTTCATTAAGCGATTCGATCAACGTGGAGGCCGATTCCAGCAATCGGCCAAAATTATCCTCACCACACATTCCGCCTGTGTTCAACATCGATCTAATAGGCAGCGGTTTTACGTCGGCTGATGAGAGTCAACATTAGTCCTAACGGGGCCGACGTTCAAATACAGTGCCTTGGCTAACTACAGAGCCGATATCTGCAGTTACCTGGTAGATTCGGCTCGGGGGGCACTTAGTCAGATGAACATATGTGCAGATGAACATGTGTGCAGTGAAATATTGGGGGCCGATAGGGAAAAATCGGCCAGTTGTGAAATATTGGGGGCCGATAGGGAAAAATCGGCCAGTAAAAAAAAATTTCTCATAATATACAGCCGATGCACGGACATCGACTTTAGAGCTAAGAAACAAAGCCGATGCACAGCCATCGACTCTAGTACAATTACACAAGATCTACCGGCTGCGCGTTCAAGACACGGATTTCGACCAGGTCGGTTTTCGGTTCAGCTGTGAGTCCTTCTGCTTTCTCGAGGGAACGGCAAATGAGCCGATTGTGGTGCCTGAACCTTCTCTTCGAGGACTTCCAACCATTTGGCATACAAGGCAGCCCTTTGCTCGTTAAGCCGTTGATACTTCATCTACAATATCGGCTTTCAAAGGAAGAAAGGTGATCGGCTTGGCTAAGTTGGCCATTTTCTCAGCTACGTTCGGCATGGTGGCTGTCTCAGAATTACCTGAGTTCAAAGTCCTTTGTCTGATCTGTGCATCCTCACCAATATTCTCGCCTTGACTGAGGTTCGGGGGGCAGCTGGTCTGGTAGATGCTCTGTTTTAGAAGCCGATTGGGGTGTCGTCGGCTGATCCCTCGTCACAACCTTCTTCAAAAAATGGTGAATTCTTGCAGAAAAGGATCACTGGACCTGGTGGGAGGAGTTTAAGGGCTTTTCTTGAAGACTCCACATTATCCACCAGATCTCAAAGTCATCAGTTGGAGAATTGAAGGATGAATTATGAAGGACCGATGCGTTGCTATCGGCTCATTAAGCATTGGCTAAGTGGACAAATCGGCAAAATCAGTATGAGGGGAAATCGGCTAAAGTGGCTCAAGGGAAATCGGCAAACTCAAATTGGGGAAATTCTTCATTGATAAGCAAGATTTCTTACATAAAGAGCTGATTGCTCTCAAAAGGAAGTACTAGGGGATACATTGCCCCGTCTACTACTACTGATCCTATGCTAATGGTCCTATCTACGGGCCGTCGCTGCCCTCATCATCGCCGTCGTCGCCGCTGTCAGCGCTACTCCCGGCGGGCTCGTCGTCGCTGCTCCAGCGGCCGCCGGCCGGGCCTTCGTTGTCCTCATCCTCCTCGTCAGCGTCATCGTCATCGCTGTCGAAGTCGCTGAGGTTCCCCGGCCAGGGACAGAAGCGCTTGGCCGGCGGCTCGTCGGAGGAGGTGTCATCCTCCTCCTCTTTCTCCTCCTCCTCCTCCTCGGGGGAGGTGAAGTCATCGCAGGAGAAGCGATCGTCATCGCTCTCCTCCTCCGTTTCCCCGTCGGCAAGGAAGCGGAGGTCACTTTCCCCGTCGGTCGAGGACTTGTCGTCCTCAGACCAGACGGAGAAATCATGGCTGGATTCCTCCCCGGCCTCGATGGCGCGGCGGATATTGGCCGCATGGGCCTCCTCCGGTTTCCACTCCGGCGTCGGCTCGCGGGAGGAGGAGGATTGGGTGGAAAGATCCAATGAGGCAGAGGAGGAAGAAGACATGGTGGCACAGGAGGGCTTTTGGGAGTGCTAATGCGAAGGGGATGCAGAAGCGAACTGTTTGGAGCGGTTAAATAAAAGGGGATATAGTGGAAATTCAATGCCACAGCAGTTTTCGAGGAAGTGGTGCCTAAAAAAAAACTGCCAGGTCACGCGGAGAAGTTGAGAAGGCAAGGCATCATGATGAAGGATACTGCGACGGTTCTGCCACGACATGACCCGACGAAGAAAAGCAGAGTGATTTTGGAATTGTCAATTCCAAAACCAGGGGGGCATGTGTTATCACCAGAATTTGACCGAGTCAGAGGTGGGCCGCGATCAAGATGGGCTTGAAGAATATACATGGAAGAATATACGTGAATCGGCCTTATATGCAAAGTTTGGGCTTGTTTGCCCGTGTATCTGTAATATAGTAGATTACGTGTCGGTTAGTTAGAGTTTGGCTCGTGCACGGTTGGGATTATTCCCACGTTAGAAAGTCTACGGACTATAAATATGTATCTAGGGTTTATGAAATAAACAACAATCACGTTCACCACAAACCAATCTAGGCGCATCGCCAACTCCCTTGTCTCGAGGGTTTCTTCCGGGTAAGCATCATGCTGCCTAGATCGCATCTTGCGATCTAGGCAGTACAAGTTTATTCGTCGTTCATGCGTTGCTCGTACTGAAGCCTTTTTGATGGCGAGCAACGTAGTTATCTTAGATGTGTTAGGGTTAGCATTGTTCTTCGTATCATATGCTATCGTCGTGCAACCCTTAGACATCTAGCCGCCCTTACGCCTATCTTAGGCGTAGGGGCGGCACCCCGCTTGATCATTATTTAGTAGATCCAATCCGTTATGGTTGCTCCTTGTTCTTCAAGGATTAGTTTAATATCTGCATAGTTAGGCCTTACAAAGGGTTGAAGGATCCAGCGGCGCGTAGGGTGTAGTTTGCTAGCCCTAGACAGGATGTTCCGGGGATCAACCTCGTGTTGGTTTTTAGGCCTTGTTTAGGATCGGCTTACGATCACCGTGCGCGGCCGCGAGGCTCAATCACGAGTAGGACGTTCCGATTATGCGGTGAAAACCCTAAATCGTCGTAGATCGTTTTAGCTTTATCTTGATCAAGCAGGACCACCATATATTCGTACACCTCGTGCGAATCATGGGTGGATCGGCTCCTTGAGCCGATTCACAGGACAACCTGAGAGCCGATCGAGGCTCGTATTTAATGTTTACGTGTATGCCATGCAGGAAACTAAGCGAGGCATCTCCATCACCTTCCTGACCAGGTATAGGTCAGGTGGCACGCCCTTGCACCAGCATCGGACGTGCGTGCCGGAGTCTTTGCGGGCCGTCACTCGGAGGGACCAGGGCCAGCCGCAGCTCTAAGTTGCTCCCGGCTCTCCTGTGTTGCCTGTCATTACTCGCCGGTGGGTTTCTGACCGCAACAAGCAACTTTTCCAGAGCCAAGAAATGATAGGTAGCACGGGCCCTTGGTTCATCAGATCCTTATACATTGATGAGACTGTATATCCTGGAGCAGCAACAGTTACTGACCATTTATCCTTGTCCAATGAAATTTATGTTTCTTGTATGAGGGTAAGAAACTGGTGATATTCATCCTTAGCTTGAGTAGAGAGATGTAATCTCCTCAGTAAGAAGCACCTTCTTGACAGAAATTGTGATATCTCTGGCAAAAGTGAATAGGTGTTATCACCAGAATTTGACCGAGTCAGAGGTGGGCCGCGATCAAGATGGGCTTGAAGAATATACATGGAAGAATATACGTGAATCGGCCTTATATGCAAAGTTTGGGCTTGTTTGCCCGTGTATCTGTAATATAGTAGATTACGTGTCGGTTAGTTAGAGTTTGGCTCGTGCACGGTTGGGATTATTCCCACGTTAGAAAGTCTACGGACTATAAATATGTATCTAGGGTTTATGAAATAAACAACAATCACGTTCACCACAAACCAATCTAGGCGCATCGCCAACTCCCTTGTCTCGAGGGTTTCTTCCGGGTAAGCATCATGCTGCCTAGATCGCATCTTGCGATCTAGGCAGTACAAGTTTATTCGTCGTTCATGCGTTGCTCGTACTGAAGCCTTTTTGATGGCAAGCAACGTAGTTATCTTAGATGTGTTAGGGTTAGCATTGTTCTTCGTATCATATGCTATCGTCGTGCAACCCTTAGACATTTAGCCGCCCTTACGCCTATCTTAGGCGTAGGGGCGGCACCCCGCTTGATCATTATTTAGTAGATCCGATCTGTTATGGTTGCTCCTTGTTCTTCAAGGATTAGTTTAATATCTGCATAGTTAGGCCTTACAAAGGGTTGAAGGATCCAGCGGCGCGTAGGGTGTAGTTTGCTAGCCCTAGACAGGATGTTCCGGGGATCAACCTCGTGTTGGTTTTTAGGCCCTGTCTAGGACCGGCTTACGATCACCGTGCGCGGCCGCGAGGCTCAATCACGAGTAGGACGTTCCGATCATGCGGTGAAAACCCTAAATCGTCGTAGATCGTTTTAGCTTTATCTTGATCAAGCAGGACCACCATATATTCGTACACCTCGTGCGAATCATGGGTGGATCGGCTCCTTGAGCCGATTCACAGGACAACCTGAGAGCCGATCGAGGCTCGCATTTAATGTTTACGTGTATGCCATGCAGGAAACTAAGCAAGGCATCTCCATCACCTTCCTGACCAGGTATAGGTCAGGTGGCACGCCCTTGCACCAGCATCGGACGTGCGTGCCGGAGTCTTTGCGGGCCGTCGCTCGGAGGGACCAGGGCCAGCCGCAGCCCTAAGTTGCTCCCGGCTCTCCTGTGTTGCCCGTCGTTGCTCGCCGGTGGGTTTCTGACCGCAACACATTCTGGCACGCCCGGTGGGACAATCTTCGACATCAACCACATCGCCATCTACATCTGAGATGGCGGACGGCACCCCAGTCACGTACGAGGATCTGACCGAGGAGCTCAAGAAGAAGTATGACGAGGTCAAAGCGATCCTCGAAGCCGACCTCATCGGCTCCTTTCACAGAACCCGCTCACATGGCATCAGGTGGAAAGGGTTCTCACCTGAAGGCGCGCTCGATGGAGTGGACCTGTCCGCCCCGTCCGAAGAACGCACCAGGTCCCTGCGTCAGGAGATTAACTTCATGGTAGCTCATTCGCTACACCGCCACTCTGAGAACCTGGCGAACACTTTGGAGCGTGTTGCTCTTCGGGTGATCCAGGAAATCATGAGGCACCAGTACTCTCCGTCAGGACCAGCTCTCGGGACGTACCAAGGAGAGATGCCACTCCAGTCCCGTCCACCGCTGCCATTCGCGTTGGCAGCACCAGAAGTGCCGAATTCACCGGCATTCGTCGTCTACAAGATCGGTGGTGACCCTAGTGACTACCAGTTCTTGCACGAGGCGCCTAAGGAGATCCCTCACGGGTACACGTGCACATACGTGCCAGACTGCGGTAACTGGGCGCTCACAAACCAGGCCGCAACAGCAGGGACTTCTGGAACAACAGGAGGAACTTCGGGAACGGATCTTGAGAAGCAGACGTGGCTAGCTAAGTATGCCACTCCGACAAACCTCCAGAGCTCAGCTCCTGCAGTTGGCTCAGAGCTGGAAAAGCAAGCATGGCTAGCTAAGTATGCCACTCCGGCGAATCTTCAGAGTTCGACTCCTGCAGCCGCACCGCGGATCAAATCGATACTATACTGAGAGACCAGTTCGGCATGGTGCCGAAAAGGAGGACAATCGGCTATTCCAAGCCGTACCCCAACGAGTACGAGTTGATCCCGCTACCACCCAAATATCGGCTCCCTGATTTCTCCAAATTTAATGGATCAGATGGTTCCAGCTCCATCGAGCATGTGAGCCGATATTTGGCACAGCTAGGAACGGTCTCAGCATCGGATCCACTACGCGTGAGGTTCTTCGCACAGTCCCTCACGGGATCGGCTTTCGGGTGGTACACTTCGTTGCCACCGGACTCGATCCGGACTTGGAAGCAGTTGGAAGAACAGTTCCACATGCAGTATCACTCAGAGGCTTCCGAGTCTGGCCTTGCCGATCTAGCACAAATACGTCAGAAGCGTGGAGAAACTGTGGCAGAATACGTCCAGCGCTTCAGAAATCTTAGGAACCGATGTTATTCGGCTCGTGTGACTGAAAAGGAAGCAGTCGAGTTGGCAGTGGTGGGCCTTGCATCACCAATCAAGGATATGGCCTCCCAAGCAGACTACCCTTCACTGGCGCACATGGTTCAGAAACTGTCGTTATATGAACAGCGCCACCCGGACTTGTACCAGGACAAATTCAAGCGTGCGGTAGTCCTGGTTGAGGCAGATGAAGACGAAGGCTCCGCGGGAGATCAAGAAGTAGCAGTGGCTGAATGGACTCGGGGGGCAACCCCCGTGTCCTGCAAATGGGTTAAGCCACCAGGTCCGCCCAGAGGGTTTGATTTTGACGTGACTAAAACTGAGCAAATCTTCGACCTCTTACTCAAGGAGAAGCAGTTGAAGTTACCCGAAGGCCTCAAACTCTCCACGGTACAGGAGCTGAATGGAAAGCCATACTGCAAATGGCATAACTCGTTCTCCCATGCCACCAACGACTGCAGGGTGTGGCGTCAGCAGATCCAAATGGCGATAGAACAAGGACGTCTGATTTTTAACCAGTACGCCATGAAGGTCGACACCCACCCCTTCCCCGCCGTTAACATGGTGGAGTGCACTTACCCTGAAGGTTGCCAGCCAGGATTCTCATTCAACATCAACATGGTTGGACCTGGACACCACTCTGGCAAGGACGGAGACGAGGGCAGCTGCTCTCGTAGCAAGGACACAGAGGAGGCCGCTCCACGCGATCGGCTCCGTCACGATGGCAAGCGCTACATCACAGAGGGAGAAGTAAGGAATGTGAGATATCAGCGACCCGTCTCTGATCACCTCCTCAATAAGTATGTGAGTCAATATAGCCAACGCCGATGATCCAGCGACGATGATGATAGAGATCGTTTGGCTAGGGACGCCAGGAGACATCGTCGGCACGATCGCGATGAGGAGGAGTACGAGCGCCGTGCCAAGGAAAAATCGAGGGAGCAAGACGACGAGGATAGGCACTGGGACTGCCCCTTCTTCAGACACTGCTGGGATTCAGGAATGAGCCGATTGCCTACAATCGGCAACTGCCCAGAATATAGACAGAAGAGGAAGGATGCAGCTAACGTGTCCGTGTTCAAACGTCTAGGACCTCTCCCACCGCGGAACAAGCACGCTGAGTCCCCTCGGGTGGAAGATCTCGAGGATTTGGAAGACGAGGATGAAGAAGAAGACAGGTACCACCGGCCAAGGTGGTGCCCTGATGGACTCAGCCGTTCCCAAAAGCGCAGGGTTCAGCGACTGCGCGGCTTGGAGGAAGCCGAAAGGTTATACCTGCACACGCTAAGGAAGGCGCGGCCTGATCTGGCCGCGAAGATCCAGCGAACCCTGGATGAAGAGGGTCGACCACAAAAAATGGAGTGGCGCCCCAAGCGAAAGAAAGCCGATGATGAGACATCGGCTGGCACAAACATGGTGTTTATCCTTCCGACGGAGTTTAGCGCTCCAGGATTAGACGAGGCACCTGTAGCACAACTTGACTGCGGCCCACGTCCGGTTATCTTTGAGAAGCCACGAGAAAGAAGCTACAGACATCTAAAGGCCCTATACTTGCGAGGTTATATCGATGGGAGGCCTGTCAACAAGATGCTGGTGGACACCGGAGCGGCAGTCAACATTATGCCATACTCTATGCTACGTCGGTTGTGACGCTCTAGCTCGGATCTGATCAAGACCAACGTGACATTGAGCAACTTCAACGGCCAAGCGTCTGACGCACAAGGTGTTCTGAACGTGGACCTGACCGTAGGAAGGAAAACCATCCCTACGACGTTCTTCATCGTCGATAGCAAGAGCACCTATGCTGTTCTGCTAGGAAGAGATTGGATCCACGCCAACTGTTGCATTCCCTCCACAATGCATCAATGCGTAATACAGTGGGATGGAGATGAGGTAGAGGTCGTCCAGGCCGATGACTCCGCCGAGATTTCAACGGCTGGCATGAACGCTTGGGAAACAGCAGGCCAAGAGCCACTCTCAGGTATCAATTTGGACGACTGCGAGCGCATCGACGTGACGAAGAACGGGGTTCGGCTGGTCTTATCCACCGGCCTGACCGTGTAGCAGGAACAAACCTATGGACAAACGTGGCGAGGCCGATCCTTGGGATCGGCCCCAAAGATCTATGGAGGAACATTGCAAAACCTTCATTAAGCGATTCGATCAACGTGGAGGCCGATTCCAGCAATCGGCCAAAATTATCCTCACCACACATTCCGCCTGTGTTCAACATCGATCTAATAGGTAGCGGTTTTACGTCGGCTGATGAGAGTCAACATTAGTCCTAACGGGGCCGACGTTCAAATACAGTGCCTTGGCTAACTACAGAGCCGATATCTGCAGTTACCTGGCAGATTCGGCTCGGGGGGCACTTAGTCAGATGAACATATGTGCAGATGAACATGTGTGCAGTGAAATATTGGGGGCCGATAGGGAAAAATCGGCCAGTTGTGAAATATTGGGGGCCGATAGGGAAAAATCGGCCAGTAAAAAAAAATTTCTCATAATATACAGCCGATGCACGGACATCGACTTTAGAGCTAAGAAACAAAGCCGATGCACAGCCATGAGTCCTTCTCTTCGAGGACTTCCAACCCTTTGGCATACAAGGCAGCCCTTTGCTCGTTAAGCCGTTGATACTTCATCTATAATATCGGCTTTCAAAGGAAGAAAGGTGATCGGCTCTGGTGCATCTACCGTCGGCCTGGCTAAGTTGGCCATTTTCTCAGCTACGTTCGGCATGGTGGCTGTCTCAGAATTACCTGAGTTCAAAGTCATTTGCCTGATCTGTGCATCCTCACCAATATTCTCGCCTTGACTGAGGCTCGGGGGGCAGCTGGTCTGGTAGATGCTCTGTTTTAGAAGCCGATTGGGGTGTCATCGGCTGATCCCTCGTCGCAACCTTCTTCAAAAAATGGTGAATTCTTGCAGAAAAGGATCACTGGACCTGGTGGGAGGAGTTTAAGGGCTTTTCTTGAAGACTCCACATTATCCACCAGATCTCAAAGTCATCAGCTGGAGAATTGAAGGATGAATTATGAAGGACCGATGCGTTGCTATCGGCTCATTAAGCATTGGCTAAGTGGACAAATCGGCAAAATCAGTATGAGGGGAAATCGGCTAAAGTGGCTCAAGGGAAATCGGCAAAATCAAATTGGGGAAATTCTTCATTGATAAGCAAGATTTCTTACATAAAGAGCTGATTGCTCTCAAAAGGAAGTACTAGGGGATACATTGCCCTGTCTACTACTACTGATCCTATGCTAATGGTCCTATCTACGGGCCGTCGCTGCCCTCGTCGTCGCCGTCGTCGCCGCTGTCGGCGCTACTCCCGGCGGGCTCATCGTCGCTGCTCCAGCGGCCGCCGGCCGGGCCTTCGTTGTCCTCATCCTCCTCATCAGCGTCGTCGTCGTCGCTGTCGAAGTCGCTGAGGTTCCCCGGCCAGGGACAGAAGCGCTTGGCCGGCGGCTCGTCGGAGGAGGTGTCATCCTCCTCCTCTTTCTCCTCCTCCTCCTCCTCGGGGGAGGTGAAGTCATCGCAGGAGAAGCGATCGTCATCGCTCTCCTCCTCCGTTTCCCCGTCGGCGAGGAAGCGGAGGTCACTTTCCCCGTCGGTCGAGGACTTGTCGTCCTCAGACCAGACGGAGAAATCATGGCTGGATTCCTCCCCGGCCTCGATGGCGCGGCGGATATTGGCCGCATGGGCCTCCTCCGGTTTCCACTCCGGCGTCGGCTCGCGGGAGGAGGAGGATTGGGTGGAAAGATCCGATGAGGCAGAGGAGGAAGAAGACATGGTGGCACAGGAGGGCTTTTGGGAGTGCTAATGCGAAGGGGATGCAGAAGCGAACTGTTTGGAGCGGTTAAATAAAAGGGGATATAGTGGAAATTCAATGCCACAGCAGTTTTCGAGGAAGTGGTGCCTAAAAAAAACTGCCAGGTCACGCGGAGAAGTTGAGAAGGCAAGGCATCATGATGAAGGATACTGCGACGGTTCTGCCACGACATGACCCGACAAAGAAAAGCAGAGTGATTTTGGAATTGTCAATTCCAAAACCAGGGGGGCATGTGTTATCACCAGAATTTGACCGAGTCAGAGGTGGGCCGCGATCAAGATGGGCTTGAAGAATATACATGGAAGAATATACGTGAATCGGCCTTATATGCAAAGTTTGGGCTTGTTTGCCCGTGTATCTGTAATATAGTAGATTACGTGTCGGTTAGTTAGAGTTTGGCTCGTGCACGGTTGGGATTATTCCCACGTTAGAAAGTCTACGGACTATAAATATGTATCTAGGGTTTATGAAATAAACAACAATCACGTTCACCACAAACCAATCTAGGCGCATCGCCAACTCCCTTGTCTCGAGGGTTTCTTCCGGGTAAGCATCATGCTGCCTAGATCGCATCTTGCGATCTAGGCAGTACAAGTTTATTCGCCGTTCATGCGTTGCTCGTACTGAAGCCTTTTTGATGGCGAGCAACGTAGTTATCTTAGATGTGTTAGGGTTAGCATTGTTCTTCGTATCATATGCTATCGTCGTGCAACCCTTAGACATCTAGCCGCCCTTACGCCTATCTTAGGCGTAGGGGCGGCACCCCGCTTGATCATTATTTAGTAGATCCGATCCGTTATGGTTGCTCCTTGTTCTTCAAGGATTAGTTTAATATCTGCATAGTTAGGCCTTACAAAGGGTTGAAGGATCCAGCGGCGCGTAGGGTGTAGTTTGCTAGCCCTAGACAGGATGTTCCGGGGATCAACCTCGTGTTGGTTTTTAGGCCCTGTCTAGGACCGGCTTACGATCACCGTGCGCGGCCGCGAGGCTCAATCACGAGTAGGACGTTCCGATCATGCGGTGAAAACCCTAAATCGTCGTAGATCGTTTTAGCTTTATCTTGATCAAGCAGGACCACCATATATTCGTACACCTCGTGCGAATCATGGGTGGATCGGCTCCTTGAGCCGATTCACAGGACAACCTGAGAGCCGATCGAGGCTCGCATTTAATGTTTACGTGTATGCCATGCAGGAAACTAAGCGAGGCATCTCCATCACCTTCTTGACCAGGTATAGGTCAGGTGGCACGCCCTTGCACCAGCATCGGACGTGCGTGCCGGAGTCTTTGCGGGCCGTCGCTCGGAGGGACCAGGGCCAGCCGCAGCCCTAAGTTGCTCCCGGCTCTCCTGTGTTGCCCGTCGTTGCTCGCCGGTGGGTTTCTGACCGCAACAAGAGGTAAGGCCATTTTGTAGATAAAACTTCAGTACTCCATAAATCTGTCCAAAGAAGTACAGTCTCCCCACTGTTCAGTGTGCATGATGCTTTTACCTTGTAAAGATCAAGGTTTTTCAGACAATCTCTCCACCAGAAGGAAATATGTCTGTGTCTAAGGGGTGGAAGGGCATGATGATAGTAAGACTCCCATACCAAATGTATCCAAGGAATATTGTCTTTGTTATAAAACTTATGGATATGTTTAATTAAAAGACAATTATTCTGAACTGTCAAATTGAGAACACCCAAACCTCCTTGAGCTTTGGGACAACAAACCATATCCCATGAGGCTAAAGGAGGAGTCTTACTATTGAGGTCCTTATTCTTCCATAAGCAGTACCTTCTGTATTTTTCACATTCATCCAAAACCCACTGATACAGTTTAAGTGTACTCATAGAGAAAGTTGGCAAGGAAGAAAGTACTAAATTAACCAGTCTTAACTTGCTTCCATAATTAAGGTACATATCACAAGAGGGTAATCTTCTCTGCACACACACACACTATATTAATTAGTGGCATAAAGTATTCCTTTGGTGGCTTGGAGATACTAAGAGGAAATCCAAGATATATGAAAGGAAGGTTTCCAAGTTGACAATTAAGAGCAGAGGTGTATAAGTTCACTCTATCATCAGGAATATTAATGGGAACCAGATTGGATTTCTCATAATTGACTCTTAGACCAGTAGCCTCCTCAAATCTCTGAAGCAAACCCTTTAAGAAAATTAACTGAGGAACATCTGCTTGCATTATAACAAGGGTATCATCTGCATATTGCACTATTGGGAAAGAAGAGGAGCATTGAAGAACCAAAGGCCTGTGAAGATAGTTTTCTCTCATTGCATGATTAACCATGGTTTGCAAAATATCTGCTGCAAGAACAAATAGCAAAGGAGAGAGGGGTTCCCCCTGTCTGACCCCTCTCCTACATTTGAACAAAGAACCAAGTATTCTATTTAACATAACTGAAGAGGTTGCAGAGGCAAGTATCTGCTTAACCCATGAACACCATTTCTGTCCAAAACCTTTTTTCTCAAGAACTTCAAGTATAAAAGAGTGATCAAGCTTATCAAAGGCCTTCTCAAAATCCGTTCTTTATTATGTTGTTCCGCACGCACTTTTATCAACTTGACGTCTGCCTGGTGCCTGTCGAGTCGACCCTCATCTTGTTGCATGCCCTGTTTGCCATTCATTCCGATCTCGACCTTGTTTAGTTTGGTCTTCAAGTTTGCAAAAGAGAGGGGAATTGAGCAATTCAAGTATGTCTGTCGTTAAGCCTGGCTACGACGCCTGTGAATCCAAATGTCAATTATATATACATCGGTATAAATCGATCTAGTATACATGCATGTGCAAACATCGGAAGAAACGGAAGGCCAAAACCAAAATCAGAAGCAGTATCCCAGACTAATCACCTACCCTATCCTCTCTACATGGTACACGCATGTATCCGTATCGGCAGATGAGCGTAGTCCAGCGCACGCTCTCTGGTGCTCACCATCGTCGTGCTCACAGCCGATCATCGACCACGACGTGACCTTAGCGCGGGTGCACGGGGCCATGTGCACGAGGTGCGACGACGAGTACGAGTGCGTGTCCCGCTCGACGAGCGCGCGCAGGCGGGGGAACTCGTCGACGGAGCAAGGGAGGCGCAGGGGACCGGACGAGTGGTAGCCGTAGGTGTCCCGCGCTGCCTCCAGCAGCCGGCGGAAGAGCGGGTGGTAGAGGTAGGCGATGGGGATGACGAACCGCCGCTGGTCCTCGTCGACCATCACCGCCAGCCACCCCTTCTTCACCTTCCCCTTCTTCTCCTCACCCTGCATCGCCGGCGGTCCAGCTGCAGCCGAGCTCTCGCCGTGCTTGCTGCTTGCTGCTGATGCTGCGCTAGCTAGAGCCAAGTGAGAGGTGTGTGGTGCGATGTGGTTCGCGGCAGCTGCGGTGGTTCTTAGGCTGGTGCCAACGCGGGCTGGAGCAGGGGCGTTACCGCCCGCGACGGGGCGAGAGGCGGGCGAGAGGGCGGCGAGACGGCAGCGCGGGGCGGTGGATCCACCGCCCGGCGGTAGCGCCCGCTACCGCCCGGCTGCCGCCCGCGCTGGCGCCGAGAGGGGGGCGAGTGGGGGGCGAGAGCGAGGTGGTAGCGCTGGCAGGTCGGGGCGAGAGCGCGGGCGAGAGGGAGGGGGTAATTTTCTTGCATTATTTTGAATGTCTTAATCTGAAAAAGAAATGGTGATGTGGAGGAGAGAGAAGTAAGAGCTGGCACTATAACCCGTGCACTGGTACCGTGGGGTGAGAGTGAGGTGAAAGTAGGGTGATGCACTGGCACCTGCCTTATAGGACTTGCGTGATTGCGTCGTGCGTGCGTGAGACGTTTGCAGTCGCCAGTGCGCGGCGCACTCCGTGCCGCTGTTCGTACGTCCTATGCTACGGAACTTGGCATCGCCCTCTCTTCGGCCTTCCGAGTTGGGTTGAGACTTGTGTGGGGCAGGCAGGTCATGGAAGATTTATGCTTCGCTGACACGTTAAGGTGAATCCTATATGCTCACATACCAGCGCTCACGATTTTTTCTTCTGTTTTTCGTTGTTTCTTTTATTTTTTATTTTTTCCTGTTTCTTTATTCCGTTTTCTCGTTTCAGTTTTTCTGTTTAAAAATATTTAAATCCAGAAAATTTCAGTTTTGGAAAATGTTTAGATTTGAAACATTCAATTTTGAAAATGTTTAAATTTGAAAATCGTTCAAATTTTTAAAATTAATAGTGTTCATTTTGTGTAAAATTTTAGTTTTTATTTGTTTCAAATTTAAAACTCATGATTTTGGTATATTATTCGAAATTTTAAAATACCTAGATTTTTAAATTTTGTTCATATTTTTTAAAAAATATAAAGAAGGTCAAAACTAAAAAAGTTCAGATCCAAAATAATACTTTTAAAAATTTGTTCTTCTGGAAAAATAATTTCTAAAAAAAGCAGAAATAGAAAAGAAAAAGGAACATAAAAAGAAAAACCATATTATTTAGACTGCATCTTGTCTATGGAATCAAAAATCTGTTTGACTTAGTACAAAAGCTAGAAATACACTTATTGGTGGACGGAGGGAGTACAAAGGAGGCAGTAGATTGGATCTATGTTCCTGTATTGGTGTGTTTTTTTCATTTAGATCGTTTTGGAAAATGAATTGAATAATAATTTAAATTGTTATTGAAATGCGAAGAGTGCCTTAATTTGCACTTTCAGTCATGGCTGAATACTGCCTTAATAAGTTACATCTTCACACATTCTAAAAAGCAAACGCTAGGCTACAGTCGGCTGTAAAAAAAAAAGCAAACCATCTGCCGCCATGGGAGCCATCAGATGCATTTGAGTAAAAAAATATCAAAGACAAAAACCCTCCAAGATCCACGAAAGACGTTTCCTTGTGGTGTGAAAGAAAGGCAGTGAAATTGTAAAACAGAACTCAAGGGATAAAACTTTCAAGGTCCACGAAATGAAAAGCGGGTCGCACTACCATAATCACAATCTTGTTTCTCGTAGAAAAAAAAAACAAGGGTTTCTTGCGCCCATATTTCTGACTGCAAGCAGAGAGACAGAGGCGGTCGTTCCAGCCTAGCCAGCCACGTACGTACTCAGCTGGAAAAGAAAGAAGCGCACCAGCGCTGAAGAAGCTTCCATGGCAGGTCGGAGAGGCCGGTGATCTTGCAAGCAAAGCGTGCCCGGCTCGACCGAAAGCCACAAGAGACAAGACTACAAGAGTACCATCCATCCAGATCCATCCATGTCGTCCGTACCACGACGACGGGGGAAAGGCACGCGCGCGCGAGGCTTTTCCAGACGCGTCCGCCTCGCCTTTTCCGAGGGATTTGGGAGGCGATTCGCCGATCTCGGGCACCGCCGCCCAGCTAGCCCACTGGAGCCCTTTGTGCTTTGTTTGGCGGCCCCAATGCACTGGGTGTGGCTTATCATCTCGGCCACGGGTCGCCTCCACCGGCGGTCAACCGGCCGGCGAGCATGCGGAGTCCTGTCTGTATCTATATCGATCTTCTTTAGCTCGATGGGCATCTCATCCTGCCTCATGTCCGGGACCAGTGAACACTGAACAGTGACCGCCACCAACGGCGAGCCGATCGCCCAAGCTTTTGGAAGGAATATTTGCCGCTCATGTACGGTGATCCCGACAATGGTGGCTTGTTCTCGAAGAGTATGGGTTGTTGGTTCGTAGCGGCTCCGATCTATTCCGCTATCATCACGGACAATCATCATTCTCGGCCACGCAGCGTCTTTCTCCCAGAGGCCAGAGCAACCATTCAAAGCACGATAATTCGATGCAGGAATTCAGGCCATGAGTCGTCTAGCACGGTGACATGGAACGACCGAGACATGTCGTCGCCTGCCGCAGGTTCAGACATTCAGTGCATGGCCCCGGATCGACACACCAGTTGATGGAGAATGATGGGATGGGTGCCCTGCTCCGCCGGGCAGCAGAGACTCTGTGGTGCCATTCTTTCGCTTGCAAGCTACTAGCAGCAGCTAGCACGTACTCGCCATGACGCGACCGACGCCGGCCCAACGCCCGCGCTCGCTTGTTCTAGAGTCTAGATTTCGCTGACGCCCTGAATTTAACTACCGCTTGTGTTTTCTACTGGCCTTGAAGATTGCATGGAACACGATCGAATCGTTGCACTCATCTACGGGACTTGCATCTTATCTAGTCATTTGTTAAGTTAAACACGCTAGTTCACTTATTTGCTGCTCACATGAAGTTGACTCCATCGTGCCGTTTCTTGCATGACAGTATTTGGATAGTTGGGCTTGGAAAGAGAACCGGGAATCGATACTATTAATTTCTTTTTGACAAAAGGAATATACTGGTATCCTTGAGGTACCAAATACATTCAGCTCCTACATGAAGCACCAAAAAAATGTGTGCCCCCCCCCCCCCCCCCCGTGCAGCGCAAACCACCGCCAAAGTCAACCACCGGAGTCCAGTTCTTTGCAGCTGCAGCGCAAACCACCGCCAAAGACAAGAACCTGAGTTCACATTCTCCAAAAACAACACTTCCAAAAAAGGGAAACAATTCATCATTGTCGCCTATCAAAGATCTTCGATTTTAACCTTGAAGAAAGTTTAGGTAGTGAAAACAATAGTTCCAACAAGGTTATTGTTAGCGCCCACTTGGGTCAGCCTAGCACTCAACCCACATTCTAGACGTTTTTGCACCCACGGTCCAACATTTAGCTGAGAGCCCACTCCATCTCAAAAGCCCGGACTGAAGGGAGGAGGGAATCTCTTCCTTATAAGCTCGTCATGGCCTCCTCTCGTAAGCAAGGTGGGAGTAAATCCGTGCAGCCTTATCGATCAACATCACCTTAACAATCAATGCCAGGTACAACTAACTAAGATCAAAGCTTGGATATTCACCCTGAAAGATAAGATACCAAACTCATTCAGTGCTTCCATCCGCACTTGCCCAAGCTGCTGGAAGTCGAAACACCATGCTCACATATAACATGCGTGGAATGGAGGAAGATAGCCCCATAGCCTATGCTAGGACAAAAACCTGTGTAGCAAAGTTTTTATGGCTTCGAATCTAGACCAGCACCACCTTTAAGAGCAGGTACAATTAGTCCTAGTCATGCAAGAGCTAGCTCTATCACATGCTCCTAGACATGTTGTGTGAATAAAAGATGGGTCATCTATTGAGAAAGTAGTACATGCTTATAGCCAATTATTGTACTTATTGGCTACATGTTAGCTATAGATGACATGACATCTTGCTTATAGCACTGGTGGAAAAAGGGCCTTTGGTCGCGGTTCGCAACTGCCATTAGTCGCGGTTGCGCAACCGCGACCAAATGAGCGCGACTAAAGCCCCCCCCTTTAGTCGCGGTTGCTTAAGAACCGCGACTAAAGGCCCGTCCACGTGGGCGCCAGGCGGCCGTCGGGGCGGAGGACCTTTAGTCGCGGTTCTTCTGGCCAACCGCGACTAAAGGCCGCCGCAGGTTTTGGGTTTTAGCCCCCCCCCCCCCCCCTAAACCTGCCCCCCTAAACCTGTTTTCTGTTTAATTTGTATTGTTTTATTTCTTTTGTGCTTTATTTTAATTTTGAAGGAGTTTCACATATTCTACGGTACTACATACATGCATATGGATGTACAATTTCAAACAAATTTGAAATTAGAACCAAAAAGAATTCAAGAGGAATATACAATATATATTCAATATCATCGGATGACCATATACAATTTTGAACAAGTTTCCATACATAATTTAATGCATATAAAGTTCTACGTCCTCGTAATGGTGTTTGATACGTCTCCAACGTATCGATAATTTCTTGTGTTCCATGCCACATTATTGATGTTATCTACATGTTTTATGCACACTTTATGTCATATTCGTGCATTTTCTGGAACTAACCTATTAACAAGATGCCGAAGTGCCGATTCTTTGTTTTCTGCTGTTTTTGGTTTCAGAAATCCTAGTAACGAAATATTCTCGGAATTGGACGAAATCAACGCCCAGGGTCCTATTTTGCCACGAAGCTTCCAGAAGACCGAAGAGGAGACGAAGTGGGGCCACGAGGTGGCCACACCCTAGGGCGGCGCGGCCCCCCCTTGGCCGCGCGGCCCTGTGGTGTGGGCCCCTCGTGCCGCCTCCTGACCTGCCCTTCCGCCTACTTAAAGCCTCCGTCGCGAAACCCCCGATGCTGAGAGCCACGATACGGAAAACCTGCCAGAGACGCCCCCGCCGCCGAGCGCATCTCGTGGGAGCCAGGAGATCGCCTCCGGCACCCTGCCGGAGAGGGGAATCATCTCCCGGAGGACTCTACACCGCCATGGTCGCCTCCGGAGTGATGAGTGAGTAGTCTACCCCTGGACTATGGGTCCATAGCAGTAGCTAGATGGTTGTCTTCTCCCCATTGTGCTTAATTGTCGGATCTTGTGAGCTGCCTAACATGATCAAGATCATCTATCTGTAATTCTATATGTTGCGTTTGTTGGGATCCGATGAATAGAGAATACTTGTTATGTTGATTATCAAAGTTATGTCTATGTGTTGTTTATGATCTTGCATGCTCTCCGTTATTAGTAGATGCTCTGGCCAAGTTGATGCTAGTAACTCCAAGAGGGAGTATTTATGCTCGATAGTGGGTTCATGTCTCCGTGAATCTGGAGGGGTGACAAGAACCTCTAAGGTTATGGATGTGCTGTTGCCACTAGGGATAAAACATTGGTGCTATGTTCAAGGATGTAGTCACTAATTACATTACGCGCAATACTTAATGCAATTGTCTGTTGTTAGCAACTTAATACTGGAGGGGGTTCGGATGATAACCTGAAGGTGGACTTTTTAGGCATAGATGCATGCTGGATGACGGTCTATGTACTTTGTCGTAATGCCCAATTAAATCTCACTATACTCATCATAATATGTATGTGCATGGTCATGCCCTCTTTATTTGTCAATTGCCCAACTGTAATTTGTTCACCCAACATGCTGTTTATCTTATGGGAGAGACACCTCTAGTGAACTGTGGACCCCGGTCCAATTCTCTATACTGAAATACAATCTACTGTTTTCTGCAAACAATCATCTTCCACACAATACGGTTAATCCTTTGTTACAGCAAGCCGGTGAGATTGACAACCTCACTGTTTCGTTGGAGCAAAGTACTTTGGTTGTGTTGTGCAGGTTCCACGTTGGCGCCGGAATCCCTGGTGTTGCGTCGCACTACATCCCGCCGCCATCAACCTTCAACGTGCTTCTTGGCTCCTCCTGGTTCGATAAACCTTGGTTTCTTTCTGAGGGAAAACTTGCTGCTGTGCGCATCATACCTTCCTCTTGGGGTTCCCAACGAACGTGTGAGTTACACGCCATCAGTGTTCTCCTTTAGGATGGAGGACTTCCCTCCCGAACCATCCAGCTAGTTCCTCTTGAAGTGGTCGGAAGCGAGCTTCTGGACTAAGCATCATCCGGAGGTTATTCCTCTGAGCATTGGTATCACTCGGAACCCGCTCAGAGGTGTATCTCCGGATCATCTCACAGACATAGTATCCACATAGATTGGTCCCCGCTGGCTGAATATCGCCACCATTCTTAGCCTTTGACCTTTTGAATTCTAGCTCTTTTTTGAAATCACCGACCTTTTGATCTGAGAACCGTCTCCAAACCCTACGAGGCAAAGAAAATTAAATGAACAAGAGAGTTATTAGTTACTTGAAGCTTAGGAAATGAACGAAATAGGCCGATCGATATAGAGCGCAAATGAATGAAAATAATTACTTCTGTAGCATTCTTCTCATGCCGCCCCAAAGATTTGAATCCAGAGTCAGAGAGTCGTGGACGAGACATTCTGAGGTGTCAACTTTAATTACTAGCAGAATCCAGTGAAACCTGCGGACACGATACATGCACAGTACGTCATGCATAACTCATCGATTAGCCGGCCACATACCATGCATGGAGTAAACAAAAGAGAATGTGCTCAAGACAGAAACACTCACCCAAAATGGTAAGGAAATAGAATATCACTTTTGAGTTCCTGCTTTGTAAGAAACTGCAACAGGTCTGCCTCCACGTCGGCGGGGTGATGCCCTAACATATATCCATTAACGATGTGTGGGTCAATGAACCCAACATCATGGATGTTCCTTACTCTGCATTCCTTAATCTTCATTCTGCATGTATAATAGCGGACACAACAATATAGTTAGGACATATATATAGTGCAGGCAATATGAACGAGATGGGGTAGAAATAAATCACTTACAGAACGTAGCAACTGATGATAGATTTATCGAGCTCGCGCAGATTGAAAAGCTGGAACAATTCACTCAGATGAATTTGTACATAGTAATGTTTGAAGTGATGCTCATATCTAACTTCCGCATAAATATATTCTTTGGTGTTTTTATTTTTTATGTAACCCTTGTACCATTTCAGCAGACCTTTCATTTGTGGAGGTAGATCCTCTTCCTGCGCAGGCTCGATGAGAGGCCCATTCTTCACATATGTAATTACTACCTCCTTCACTGGCGCCTCATCAAGGCCTAACAGTTCACGAAGAGTAATACCTAAGTTGGCTGCTTGTTCTCTGGCACTCGTTACAGTCAATCCCTGTGCTGCCGCAGCTTCTATGATATCGGGGGCATCCGGACCGGCGGCTTTCACTATAAGCGGAGCAATCGATTGTTTACTTTGTTCCCCGAGCTGGGCAACTCGTTTCCCGCTTTTTTTTACTTTCTAATTCCGTTTTCTCGGCCTCCCCCCGCTCTCTCTTCTCCTTCAACATGAGTGCCTGCTTACGAAGTTCACGTGCATAGTCGTCAGGCAGATTCTTCGCGGCTTGGGACGGTTCGTTCAAAAATGACTTAGCCCACTTCTTTTGCTCATCAGAAAATACTGGCTTGGGCTCGGGCTCTCTTTTCTTCTTGCAGTTCGCCTTCCATTTCTCATAATCAGCAGTCGCGGCCGTGTCGACTTCCTCGGCAGTACGTTCCCAAGGCCTCGTGGGGAGAGGCTTCAGTGATGGCTCCGGTACCTTTGTTATCTTAGGTACATAAGGGTCCGGGTTAATACTCCAGGACTGCTTCTGCTTCTTCGCCGGAGGTGGATTGGGGGGCGGCGTCTGCTTACCCGCCCGGGGCGGACTAGGGGGCGGCGGCTGCTTACCCGCCGGAGGTGAATTGGGGGGCGGCGGCGGCTGACGTGAAGGAGGTGTAGGTGAAGCACCACCACCACCACCACCGCCACCGCCACCACCGTAGGGGGGTGGACTTGTTGTCCTTGGCGCCTCGCCTGGAAACTTGATAAACTTCTTTTGCCATAGAATGAAATGGCGCTTGACATCTCCAAGTCTTCTCTCCCCTTCAGGTGTAGCAATGTCAATGTCCAGGTCCTCAAACCCTTGGACTATGTCCTCCACCGTGACACGAGCATAGCCATCTTGAATGGGGTTGTTGTGGTGGAGTGCTCCAGGTAAACATGGTAAAGCACTGCCGATGGCTACCTTCATGGACATGTTCCCGATAGGATAATACAGATGGCATTCTTTCATCTCCTTTATATCGTCCACGGGGTAGCGAGGAGGCTCCGGTGCAGTAATTTCGACCGCCAGAGGCTCCGGTGCAGTAATTTCGATCGTCGGTGCATGTGCACCAGCCGGTGGGGCCTCCGTGGAAGCCACGCTGCTTCTCCGCTGCTGGCTTCCGAGATCCGCTGGATGATCTTCATGCTGCGCCCGAGCTGCATCTCTTTCGGCTACTAGTACACTCACGGTTTTCTTCATCACATCCATTTCCGATGCCAACCGCGCCACAACATCTGCTTCCCGATCCAACTTTCTCTTACGGCTTCTGTAACCGTACGGGTCATCGTTCTGTGAGAACCCTATTTTCCACGGAATGTGCCCCATATCTCGTACACGTCCTCCGTGTTCAGGATTCCCGAGCGCTTTTGTCAGCGCGTCGTTCTCTCTGTTGAACTTGATCTTCCCCTCTTGAGCATCCCTCATTGCGTCAATAAGGGCTTGGGTGGGTTTAATTATTTTGCCCCGGTAAACACACTCTCATGTCTCCGGGTTCAGCGTTCCCCCATGCCCGTACCACCAGCTTTTGGTCCTTGGGTCCCATCCCTATGTACCTGGACGGATTCCTCGCGCCCTCAGCTCGTTCTCCATCTTCTCCCACCTAGGCTCCCAAAGGTGATACCCTCCTGGCCCCATAATATGATTGTACTCCTTCTTAGCCGCATTTTCCTTATTTTTTTTCGATATTTGAATGAACTGCTCCGATTTCTTTTGCTTCACAAATTCTGGCCAATCATGTTTCAGTTTCTCATATTGTCCTTTGAAAGCCGGAGTCTTGTTCTGCTTGACAAAGTCATGGGCTAGATTTTGCTTGAATTTCCGGAATGCGTCGGACATCTTATGAAGAGCGAACTGTTTGACTAGCCTCCTCCTCTCCTTGTTTTCCTCAATCTTGTTACCCTCCTCATCGAATTTGTTGTATTCCGGAGGTAGAACGAAATGTTCCATAAGCTTCTTGAAGCAATCTTTTTTTGTTCTCTTATCGACAAAAGTGAAATCAATTCGTGCCTTCTTTGGCTCATTCCACTCCTGGACGGTGATCGAGACGTTGTCTCTAACAACGGCTCCGCATTGGTTGACAAACTTGGTGGCGTTCTTGCGGGGCTCCAGCGGCCTGCCGGTTGCACTGTCGACAACCTCGATGGTGCATGTTTCTCCTTGTTTCATCGTCTTGGTTGCGCCACGCTTTGACGACGTACTCGATTGTTTCGATGATCCGGCCGAGGGCTAAAATAAGAAAGAGAGTCGAGCGCGTTAGTACACACATATTTATTCAAATCAGTTAGTTTGTATCACCAGAGGCTCAATGTATATATATACCTCGGCGCCGGAGGTGGTTGCTACTTCCATTTGAAGATCGTCGTTTATCGACGTTTGTTCGGCATCATCTTGCTGACGACCTTCATCTTCACCGTCAAGGTTCAGATAAGAAGAGATATCATCTTCCTCTTGTTCGGTCGGCACATATAGAATATCACCGTTTATGATGCCGAACATATGGTCTTCAGCGTCCGGATCAAAGTTGTCCATAATCGGGTCAGCTCTATCGTCCGCCATATGTCAGTCCTGAAAACATGTAGTAAAAACAAATTAATTGTGTATATGCATTATCACATCTCTTCTACATATAAAGAGAGAGGGCGACGAGGGAGGCGAGAGGGGGGACGCAGTGACCGCGTGACCGAGAGACCGGTGGCGGTGGCGAAAGGGCGGTGGCGGTGCCGAGGACACATAACCCTCGCCGCCCCTCTTGATCCCAAAAAAAACACCGCGCGTATACGGAGGTGGCGACGAGCGCTGCCCCCTCCGTATACGCGCGGTGGTTAAGTTATTTTTGTTATTTTAAAATTGACAAACTTTTGTTAAGTTATTTTAAAAGTGACCGAGAAACCGGTGGCGGTGGCGAAAGGGCGGTGGCAAAAGGAGGGAGCGAGGAAGGGGTGGGAGAGGGTGTCGCGGAAGAGGGAGGCGAGGACGAGCGCGTTGGCGCGTTGACGGCGTTACATTTTTATGAATAGAGGTAGTATAACATGTATAATACTCCATCAAATATAAAACAAAGTCTAAAAAGCATAAATCTTCAAAGTGAAATTTTAGTTCATTTTTTATAAAGTCAATTTTTATTAAGTCAAAAAAAAATTATTAAGTCAATTTTTATTAAGTCAAAAAATTTATTAAGTCAATTTTTATTAAGTCAAAATTTTAGTTCATTTTTTATTAAGTAAATTTTTATTAAGTAAAAAAGAAATGAAGGAGATTTTTTAGTTTTTTCAAGTCAAATTTTAGTTTTTTTTACACAATCTTATTGTTAAGTTTCAATTTTTGTTAAGTAAAAAAAAACAAAAAAAATTGAGAGATGGGCGCTGACCGCCCGTGTACTGTGGAGCGCGCCCCTTCCTCTCTGCGTGTGGCGCGCGCGCGCCCGTATACTGGCGGCACCAGCGGGGAAGCTGAGCGCCTGCGGCGCGGCGGCTGGCCGGGAAAATCCGACGCCAGGGAAGAGCGGCGCCGGCGGGGATGAGCGGGCGCAACACGTACTCCGCGGCGAGGGCTTGTGGCGGCAGCGACGACGACGAGCGCGGCGGCGGTCGCGAGAGGGTGCGGCGAGGACGGCGTCGAGCGCGGCGGCGACACGGCGTCAAGGGCGTGGCGGCGACACGGCGTCTTTGGGCGCGCCGGCAACAACACAGCGTCGGCGCGGCGGACGGCGTAACCGGGCGCGGCGGCGTGGATCGTCTCTGCAGAATCGGCGGAGATGAAGAGAATGGCGCGGCCGTTCGCGCCTACGCGATTTTATAGGGCGACCCTTTAGTCGCGGTTTGGGTCGCCAACTGCGACTAAAGGGGTACCTTTAGTCGCGGTTGGCCACCCCAACCGCGACTAAAGGGTTTTTTCGCCCGAATTTCGTTTCCCGCGGAGAATACCCTTTAGTCGCGGTTGGGGAGGCCAACCGCGACTAAAGGTATTTTTGAAAATACTTTTTTTTCAAATTGTTAAAAATACAAATAGTATATCAAAAAATTAAGAAAAGTAAAACTAATTCAATTCAAAATGTTAAAAATACAAATAATATATCAAAAAAACAGAAAAATAAAACTAATTCAATTCAAAATGTTAAAAATACAAATAGTATATCAAAATATTAAGAAAAGTAAAACTAATTCAATTCAAAATGTTAAAAATACAAATAATATATCAAAAAAATCAGAAAATAAAACTAATTCAATTCAAAATATTAAAAATACAAATAGTATATCAAAAAATCAGAAAAATAAACCTAATTCAATTCAAAATGTTAAAAATACAAATAATATATCAAAAAATCAGAAAAACCAATTTCTTCCCTCATCTGTATTCCTGCCCCCCGCTTCCCACCAGTTCTTCCCGGCCACCTCTGTCTTCCCATAAGTTCTCCCCGGCCTGTCTTCCCGCCAGTTCTTTCCCGCCTCTTTCTTCCCGCCTCTTTCTTCCCGCCAATTTCTTTCCGCCAATTTCTTCCCGCCTCTTTCTTCCCGCCACTTTCTTCCCGCCTCCTGTCTTCCCGCTCCCATTTTTCCCGCCATTTGTCACTACATATATGTAGCCCGGCTTGGCCAGCATTATCACATCTCTACAATCTCTCATCACTCTCTCATGGCTTCCACTGCACCCACTCTAACCTACCAGCAGGTGGAGGAGCTTTGCGCCTCGAACTACCCTTGCCCACCGGGCTATCGCGTCCCCGCCGGCTGGAGCCTTGATACGCATACAGCACGCGTCCGTTGGGAACCCCTAGAGGAAGGTGTGATGCGTATAGCGGCAAGTTTTTCCTCAGAAGAAACCAAGGTTTATCGAACCAGTAGGAGCCAAGAAGCACGTTGAAGGTTGATGGCGGCGAGATGTAGTGCGGCGCAACACCAGGGATTCCGGCGCCAACGTGGAACCTGCACAACACAACCAAAGTACTTTGCCCCAACGAAACAGTGAGGTTGTCAATCTCACCGGCTTGCTGTAACAAAGGATTAGATGTATAGTGTGGATGATGCTTGTTTGCAGAAAACAGTAGAACAAGTATTGCAGTATATTGTATTCGATGTAAAAGAATGGACCGGGGTCCACAGTTCACTAGAGGTGTCTCTCCCATAAGATAAATAGCATGTTGGGTGAACAAATTACAGTTGGGCAATTGACAAATAGAGAGGGCATGACCATGCACATACATGATATGATGAGTATAGTGAGATTTAATTGGGCATTACGACAAAGTACATAGACCGCTATCCAACATGCATCTATGCCTAAAAAGTCCACCTTCAGGTTATCATCCGAACCCCTTCCAGTATTAAGTTTAAAACAACAGACAATTGCATTAAGTATGGTGCGTAATGTAATCAATAACTACATCCTCGGACATAGCATCAATGTTTTATCCCTAGTGGCAACAGCACATCCACAACCTTAGAACTTTCTGTCACTGTCCCAGATTTAATGGAGGCATGAACCCACTATCGAGCATAAATACTCCCTCTTGAAGTTAAGAGTAAAAACTTGGAGTTAAGAGTAAATACTCACTAGTAACGGAGAGCATGCAAGATCATAAACAACACATAGGTAATAGATTGATAATCAACATAACATAGTATTCTCTATCCATCGGATCCCAACAAACACAACATATAGCATTACAGATAGATGATCTTGATCATGTTAGGCAGCTCACAAGACCCGACAATGAAGAGCATAAGGAGAAGACAACCATCTAGCTACTGCTATGGACCCATAGTCCAGGGGTGAACTACTCACTCATCACTCCGGAGGCGACCATGGCGGTGAAGAGTCCTCCGGGAGATGATTCCCCTCTCCGGCAGGGTGCCGGAGGCGATCTCCTGAATCCCCCGAGATGGGATTGGCGGCGGCGGCGTCTCTGGAAGGTTTTCCGTATCGTGGCTCTCGGTACTGGGGGTTTCGCGACGAAGACTATATGTAGGCGGAAGGGCAGGTCAGGAGGCGTCACGGGGGCCCCAGACGCTAGGGCCGCGAGCCCCCCTGGGCCGCGCCGCCCTAGTGTGGTGACGCCCCGTGGCCCCACTTCGTCTTCCCTTCGGTCTTCTGGAAGCTTCGTGTGAAAATAGGCCCCTGGGCGTTGATTTCGTCCAATTCCGAGAATATTTCCTTACTAGGATTTCTGAAACCAAAAACAGCAGAAAACAGAATCGGCTCTTCGGCATCTCGTTAATAGGTTAGTGCCGGAAAATGCATAAATATGACATAAAGTATGCATAAAACATGTAGATATCATCAATAATGTGGCATGGAACATAAGAAATTATCGATACGTCAGAGACGTATCAGCATCCCCAAGCTTAGTTTCTACTCGTCCCGAGCAGGTAAACGATAACAAAGATAATTTATGGAGTGACATGCCATCATAACCTTGATCATACTATTGTAAGCATATGTAATGAATGCAGCGATCAAAACAATGTAAATGACATGAGTAAACAAATGAATCCAAAGCAAAGACTTTTCATGAATAGTACTTCAAGACAAGCATCAATAAGTCTTGCATAAGAGTTAACTCATAAAGCAATAATTCAAAGTAAAGGTATTGAAGCAACACAAAGGAAGATTAAGTTTTAGCGGTTGCTTTCAACTTGTAACATGTATATCTCATGGATAGTTGTCAATGTAAAGTAATATAACAAGTGCAATATGCAAGTATGTAGGAATCAATGCACAGTTCACACAAGTGTTTGCTTCTTGAGGTGGAGAGAAATAGGTGAACTGACTCAACAATAAAAGTAAAAGAACGGCCCTTCACAGAGGGAAGCATCGATTGCTATATTTGTGCTAGAGCTTTGATTTTGAAAACAAGAAACAATTTTGTCAACGGTAGTAATAAAGCATATGTGTTATGTAAATTATATCCTACAAGTTGCAAGCCTCATGCATAGTATACTAATAGTGCCCGCACCTTGTCCTAATTAGCTCGGATTACCTGGATTATCATTGCAATGCATATGTTTTAACCAAGTGTCACAAAGGGGTACCTCTATGCCGCCTGTACAAAGGTCTAAGGAGAAAGCTCGCATTGGATTTCTCGCTTTTGATTATTCTCAACTTAGACATCCATACCGGGACAACATAGACAACAGATAATTGACTCCTCTTTTATGCATAAGCATTCAACAAAAATTAATTTTCTCATATGAGATTGAGGATATTTGTCCAAAACTGAAAATTCCACCATGGGTCATGGCTTTAGTTAGCGGCCCAATGTTCTTCTCTAACATTATGCATGCTCTAACCATTCTAGCGGTAAATCTCCCTTACTTCAGACAAGACGGACATGCATAGCAACTCACATGATATTCAACAAAGAGTAGTTGATGGCGTCCCCAGGAACATGGTTATCGCTTAACAAGCAACTTAATAAGAGATAAAGTGCATAAGTACATATTCAATACCACAATAGTTTTTAGGCTATTTGTCCCATGAGCTATATATTGCAAAGGTAGAGGATAGAAATTTTAAAGGTAGCACTCAAGCAATTTACTTTGGAATGACGGAGAAATTGTTATCACCAGATTTTAACCAAATCAGAGGTGGGCCGTGATTGAGATGGGCTTAACAAATATACATAGAAAATATTCATGAATCGGCCTTGTATAAAGAGTTTGGGCTAAATTGCCCGTGTATCTATAAATATAGTAGGATACGTGTCGGTTAGGATTAAAAGGTAGAGTTTAGCTCGTACACGGTTGGGATTATTCCCACGTTAGAAAGTCTACGGACTATAAATATGTATCTAGGGTTATTGAGAAAGAAGACGATCACGTTCACAACAAACTAATCTAGGCGCATCGCCACCCCTTGTTTCGAGGGTTTCTTCCGGGTAAGCGCTATGCTGCCTAGATCGCATCTTGCGATCTAGGCAGAATCTTGTTTATCTGTTGTTCATGTGTTGCTCGTACTGAAGCCTTTTTATGGCGAGCAACACCGTTATCATGGATATGTTAGGGTTAGCATCAACACTTTCTTGATGTATTTGATTAGTTATGCTACCCCTGGATATCTAGACACCCTTGTACCGATCTTAGGTGCAAGGGTGGCACCTTGCTTAGTCATTGTTTAGTAGATTCGATCCGTTACGATTGCTCCTTGTTCTTCAAGGATTAGTTTGATATCTGCATAGTTAGGCCTTGCAAACGGGTTGAAGGATCCAGTAGCACGTAAGGTATAGTTTGCTAGTCCTAGAGAAGATGTTCCGGGAATCAACTCCACGTTGGTTTTTAGGCCTTGTCTAGGACTGGTTTATTATCATCTTCTCGTGTCTACCAGGCTCAATCACGTGTAGGACGTTCCGGTTATGTGGTGAAAACCCTAGATCGTCGTAGATCGTTTTAACTTAATATTGATCAAGCAGGCCCACCATGTTATCGTAGATCTCATACGAATCATGGGTGGATCGGCTCCTTGAGCCGATTCACAGGACAACCTGAGAGCCGATCGAGGCTCGTATTTAATGTTTACGTGTAAGCCATGCAGGAAACTAGTCGAAGCAATCCATCACCTTCCTGAACAGGTATAGGTCAGGTGGCACGCCCTTGCACCAGCATCGGACGTGCGTGCCGGAGCTTTGCGGGCCGTCGTCCGAGGGACCAGGGCCCTCCAGCAGTCCTGGGAGCCTCCCGGCTCTTCGTGTTGCCCGTCGCTACTCGTCGGTGGGTTTTGGTGGTCAACACATTCTGGCACGCCCGGTGGGACCTTCTTCTACAACAACTGCATCAACATCCGCATCAGAGATGGCGGAAGATCCAGTCACGTACGAAGACCTGTCTGAAGAGTACAAGAAGAAGTACGACGAGATCAAAGCTCTCTTCGAAACCGACCTCATCGGCTCTTTTCAGAGGACCCGCTCACACGGCATCAGGTGGAAAGGGTTCTCAGCTGAAGGCGCTCTCGATGGAGTGGATCTGTCTACTCATTCAGAAGAACGCACCAGGTCTCTACGTCAGGAGGTTAATCACATGGTAGCGCACTCACTACACCGCCATTCTGAGAGCCTGGTGAACGCTTTAGAGCGTGTTGCGCTGCGCGTGGTCCAGGAAATCATGAAGCATCAGTACTCTCCATCAGGACCTGCCCTAGGGACTCACCAAGGAGAGAAACAGTTCCAGACCCGACCGCCGCTGCCGTTCGCGCTAGCAGCACCAGAAGTGCCGAGTTCACCGGCATACGTCGTCTACAAGATCGGTGGCGATCCTAGTGATTACCAGTTCTTGTATGAACCGCCTAAGGAGATCCCGCACGGATACATGTGCACATATGTGCCAGACTGCAATAACTGGGCGCGCACCAACCAGGTTGCAACAGTAGGGATTTCTGGAACAGCAGGAGGGGTTTCTGGATCGGATCCCGAGAAGCAGGCGTGGCTAGCTAAGTATGCCACTCCAACGAATCATCAAAGCTCAACTCCTGCAGCTAGCACCGTGGATCAGATCAGTGCAATCTTGAGGGACCAATTCAGCATGGTGCCGAAGAGGAGGGCAATCAGCTACTCCAAGCCGTACCCCAACGAGTACGATTTGATCCCACTACCACCCAAATATAGGCTCCCTGAATTCTCCAAGTTTAGTGGATCGGAAGGCTCTAGTTCAGTTGAGCATGTGAGCCGATATTTGGCGCAGTTGGGCATGATCTCAGCATCAGACCCATTACGTGTGAGGTTTTTCGCGCAGTCTCTCACAGGATCGGCCTTCGGGTGGTACACCTCGCTGCCACCAGATTCAATCCAGACTTGGAAGCAAATGGAAGAACAGTTCCACATGCAATTTCACTCAGAAAATTCCGAGGCTGGCATTGCCGATCTAGCACAAGTACGCCAGAAGCGCGGAGAAACGGTATCGGAATACATTCAGCGCTTCAGGGCCGTCAGGAACCGATGCTATTCGGCTCGTATGAATGAAAAAGAGGCTGTCGATCTGGCAGTGGTAGGTCTTGCATCGCCGATCAAGGATATGGCTTCCCAAGCAGAGTACACTTCACTGGCGCATATGGTTCAGAAACTATCATTATATGAACAGCGCCACCCAGAGTTGTACCAGGACAAGTTCAAGCGCGCGGTAGTCCTGGTTGAGACAGAAGGAGATGAAGACTCTGCGGGAGATCAGGAGGTAGCCGTGGCTGAATGGACTCGGGGGGCAAACCCCGTGTCCTGCAAATGGGTTAAACCACAAGGTCCTGCAAAAGGGTTTGACTTCGATGTAAGTAAAGCTGAGCAGATTTTCGACCTCTTACTCAAGGAGAAGCAGCTGAAGTTACCCGAAGGCCATAAAATCCCTACGGTGCAAGAGATGAACGGAAGGCCATACTGCAAGTGGCATAACACGTTCACCCATACCACCAGCGACTGCAGGGTGTGGCGTCAGCAGATCCAAATGGTGATAGAACAAGGCCGTCTAATTTTCAGCCAGTACGCCATGAAAGTTGACACACACCCCTTCCCTGCCGTTAACATGGTGGAGTGCACTTACCCTGGGAGGTGTCAGCCAGGTTTCTCGTTCAGCATCAACATGGTAGGACCTGTGTACCACCCTGGTAAGGACAAAGGCGAGAGCAGCCGCTCTCGTGACAAAGAAAAAGAGGGGGCCGTTCCACGTGACCGGCCCCAACGTAATGACAAGCGCTACATCACGGAGGAGCAAGTGAGGAACGTGCGATACTGATGTCTACGTTCCCCCTCCTTTCCTGTAGACAGTGTTGGGCCTCCAAGAGCAGAGGTTTGTAGAACAGCAGCAAGTTTTCCCTTAAGTGGATACCCAAGGTTTATCGAACTCAGGGAGGAAGAGGTCAAAGATATCCCTCTCATGCAACCCTGCAACCACAAAGCAAGAAGTCTCTTGTGTCCCCAACACACCTAATAGGTGCACTAGTTCGGCGAAGAGATAGTGAAATACAGGTGGTATGAATATGTATGAGCAGTAGCAACGGTGCCAGAAAATAGCTTGATGGTGTGTAGTTGATGGTGGTAGAATTGCAGCAGTAGTAACGCAGTAAAACAGTAAACAAGCAGCGGTGATAGCAGTATTTAGGAACAAGGCCTAGGGATTACACTTTCACTAGTGGACACTCTCAACATTGATCACATAACAGAATAGATAAATGCATACTCTACATTTTTGTTGGATGATGAACGCATTGCGTAGGATTACACGAACCCTCAATGCCGGAGTTAACAAGCTCCACAATTTGTTCATATTTAAGTAACCTTATAGTGTAAGATAGATCAATAGACTAAACCAAGTACTAACATAGCATGCACACTGTCACCTTCATGCATATGTAGGAGGAATAGATCACATCAATATTATCATAGCAATAGTTAACTTCGCAATCTACAAGAGATCATGATCATAGCATAAACCAAGTACTAACACGGTGCACACACTGTCACCTTTACACACGTGCAGGAGGAATAGAACTACTTTAATAACTTTGCTAGAGTAGCACATAGATAAATTGTGATACAAACTCATATGAATCTCAATCATGTAAAGCAGCTCATGAGATTATTGTATTGAGGTACATGGGAGAGAGATGAACCACATAGCTACAGCGGAGCCCTCAGCCTCGGGGGTGGATTACTCCCTCCTCATCATGGAGGCAGCGATGGCGGTGAAGATGGCGGTGAAGACGGCGGTGGAGATGGCTCCGGGGGCAATTCCCCGTCCGGCAGGGTGCCGGAACAGAGAGTTCTGTCCCCCGAATTGGAGTTTCGCGACGGTGGCGGCGCCCCTGGAGTCTTTCTGGAGTTTCGTCAATTGGTGTCGAGGTTTTAGGTCACGACGGCTTAAATAGGCGAAGAATCGGAGTCGGAGGGGGCCTGGGCTGGCCACACCATAGGGGGGCGCGCCCCCCCTTGGGCCGCGCCACCCTAGGGTGTGGGGCCCCCCCTGGCACTCCTCCGACTCTCCTTCGATGTTCTGGAGCCTTTCGGGAAAAATAGGAGGTTTGGCGTTGATTTCGTCCGATTCCGAGAATATTGCCCGAACAGCCTTTCTGGAACCAAAAACAGCAGAAAACAGCAACTGGCCTCTCGGCATCTCGTCAATAGGTTAGTTCCGGAAAACGCATAAAAATGATATAAAGTGTGAACAAAACATGTTGGTATTGTCATAAAACAAGCATGGAACATCGGAAATTATAGATACGTTGGAGACGTATCAGCATCCCCAAGCTTAGTTCCTACTCGTCCTCGAGTAGGTAAACGATAAAAGATAATTTCTGAGGTGACATGCTACCAACATAATCTTAATCATACCATTGTAAAGCATATGAGATGAATGCAGCGATTCGAAACAATGTAAATGCAATGAGTAAACAATTGAATCATATAGCAAAGACTTTTCATGAATAGTACTTTCGAGACAAGCATCAACAAGTCTTGCATAAGAATTACTCATAAAGCAATAAATTCTTAGTAAAGGTATTGAAGCAACACAATGGAAGATTAAGTTTCAGCGGTTGCTTTCAACTTGTAACATGTATATCTCATAGATAGTTGTCAATGCAGAGCAATATAACAAATGCAATAAGCAAGTATGTAAGAATCAATGCACAGTTCACACAAATGTTTGCTTCTTGAGGTGGAGAGAAATAGGTGAACTGACTCAACAATAAAAGTAAAAGAATGGTCCTTCAAAGAGGAAAGCATCGATTGCTATATTTGTGCTAGAGCTTTGGTTTTGAAAACATATAGAGAGCATAAAAAGTAAAGTTTTGAGAGGTGTTTGTTGTTGTCAACGAATGGTAATGGGTACACTAACTACCTCGCCAACCGGACTTCCAAGAGCGGCTCCCATGAATTATTTTATTTTTGGGTGGCACTCCTTCCAACCTCTCTTTCACAAACCATGGCTAACCGAATCCTCGGGTGCCTGCCAACAATCTCATACCATGAAGGAGTGCCTTTTTATTTTAGTTTTATTATGATGACACTCCTCCCAACCTTTGCTTACACAAGCCATGGCTAACCGAATCCTTCGGGTGCCGTCCAACAATCACATACCATGGAGGAGTGTCTATTTTTGTTAATTAATTTGGGACTGGAATCCCATTGCCAGCTCTTTTTGCAAAATTATTGGATAAGCGGATGTGCCACTAGTCCATATGAGAGTCCGTCAAAAGTAAATGACAAGGTTGAAAGCTAAACACCACATACTTCCTCATGAGCTATAAAACATTGACACAAATCAGAGGTGATAAATTTTGAATTGTTTAAAGGTAGCACTCAAGCAATTTACTTTGGAATGGCAGGAAATACCACATAGTAGGTAGGTATGGTGGACACAAATGGCATAGTGTTGTTTGGCTCAGGATTTGGATGCATGAGAAGTATTCCCTCTCGATACAAGGTTTAGGCTAGCAAGGTTGTTTGAAGCAAACACAAGCACGAACTAGTACAGCAAAACTCACATAAAAGACATATTACAAGCATTATAAAACTATACATCGTCTTCCTTGTTGTTCAAACATCTTACTAGAAAATATCTAGACTCTAGAGAAACCACTCATGCAAACCAAATTTTAACAAGCTCTATGTATTTCTTCACTAATAAGTGTAAGGTATATGATGCAAGAGCTTAAACATGAGCACAACAATTGCCAAGTATCACATTACCCAAGACATTATAGCAATTACTCCATGTGGCATTTTCCAATTCCAACCATATAACAATTTAACGAAGAGGAAACTTCGCCATGAATATCATGAGCTAAGAACACATGTGTTCATATGCAACAGCGGAGCGTGTCTCTCTCCCACACAAGCATGATGTAATCCAATTTATTCAAACAAAAACAAAAACAAAAGCACACAGACGCTCCAAGTAAAGCACATAAGATGTGACCGAATAAAAATATAGTTTCAAGAGAAGGAACCTGATAATTCGTCGATGAAGAAGGGGATGCCTTGGGCATCCCCAAGCTTAGACGCTTGAGTCTTCTTGATATATGCAGGGGTGAACCACCGGGGCATCCCCAAGCTTAGAGCTTTCACTCTTCTTGATCATAGTATATCATCCTCCTCTCTTGACCCTTGAAAACTTCCTTCACACCAAACTTCTCATAAACTTCATTAGAGGGGTTAGTACATAATCAAAAACTCACATGTTCAGAGGTGACACAATCATTCTTAACACTTCTGGACATTGTCCAAAGCTACTGGAGTTTAATGGAACAAAGAAATCCATCCCACATAGCAAAAGAGGCAATGCGAAATAAAAGGCAGAATCTGTCAAAACAGAACAGTCCGTAAAGACAAATTTCTAATAAATACTTCCGTTGCTCAGATCAGAAAACTCAAAACTAACGAAAGTTGCGTATATATCTGAGGAACACGCACGTAAATTGGCATATTTTTCTGATTTTTCTACAGAGAGAAAATCCCAGATTCGTGACAGATAGAAATCTGTTTCTGCGCAGAAATCCAAATCTAGTATCAACCTTCGATTAGAGGCTTCACTTGGCACAACAAAACACAAAACTAAGATAAGGAGAGGTTGCTACAGTAGTAAACAACTTCCAAGACACAAATATAAAACAAAGTACTGTAGCAAAATAACACATGGGTTATCTCCCAAGAAGTTCTTTCTTTATAGCCATTAAGATGGGCTCAGCAGTTTTAATAATCCATTCGCGGGAAATAGTATTTGAAGCAAGAGAGAGCTTCAAGAGGCAAATTCAAAACAAATTTAAGTCTAACATGCTTCCTATGAAGAGGAATCTTGTACACAAATGAATTCATGAAGAACAAAGTGACAAGCATAAGAGGATAAAACACGAGTAACTTAAAGATTCTCAACATAAAGAGGGGAAACTTAATATCATTAAGATGCATATAACCATATTTCCCTCTCTCATAATAACTTTCAGTAGCATCATTGATGAAATCCACAATATACCCATCACTTAAAACATTCTTATCATGGTTCATATGCATAGAAGTATCATTAAATTTGGCATAAGAAGAGTTATTCTCATTAATAGTAATTGGAGCAAGATTATTATCAAGAATTTGAACATGGTAAACAAGTTGCCTATTAAGGGAATTGTTTTTGGTAATCCAATCATGACTATGACAAGTTTCATAAGAATAATTAGAACCTACATCATAGCATTCTTTATAATAATCATTAGAGATCGGAGGCATAGTGTCATCATAAGAAATAGAATCAATTTCCCAGAGATTTGTAATATCAAAAGTGGTGTGCTCATTCAAATCATGATTGCTAATGTATGTAAAGGGCATAGGAAGATCATCATATTCAGATTCATTATCACAATAATCATTAGGAGCAACATACTTACGGTTACCTATTGTTATCTCATATACGCGGGGATATGATGTTACCTCTTTCTTTTTATTCCCCTTCTTCTTCTTCTTCTTCTTCGTTCCCTTCTTCTTCTTCTCTTCCTTCTCCTCGTTCCCTCCTTTAGGTGGAAGAGGCTTGAAGGGTGGCTTGTCCGCATAACCTGATTTACTTTCAGAAACAATAGAAGAAACTTGGGGGAATCCCTCCTTTTCATTAATTAGTTGAAAACACATAGCAGTCCTATCATATTTTGGCAAGGTGTCATCTTCTAAAATATTTTGTATGTAAGTATTTGTATGGCTATTATCAATGCAATAAGAAAAACACCCATGCAGGACATCATCAATATCAAGATCACTCATATATAACAAAGAGATTTTTCTCGACAATTCTTCACACCCCAAAAATAAAGTAAGTTCATCATGCTGATTAGGAGTAATTTCATCATCACAATACAAATTTGCAGCACTCATTGGGTTCAATATATCACTGGAGGAGCATTGAAAATTAAAATGACCCACTTCATGGCAAACTTCACAAATAAAAGGATAGAGGGCACAAACTTTTTTACCAAGATCATCTAGAGCCCTAAACCACTTTCTAGTTTTTTCATTAGCATGATGGATACAAGATTCATCTTTGATTTGATTAATTCCACAAGGTCTATGTATTCCACAAAAATTAACATACTTATAGGAAATAGCATTCTTAGGAGTTTGAGCATGCTTATTGCAATAATTAACAACAATTTCATTCTTCATGCAAGCCTCTTTAAAAGGTTCATGATACTTATCAAAATTATTTTTAGGTAATTCAAAATGAGAAGCAAAAGCTTTATAAAGATTCGCAGTAACTTGAGAGTCAAGACCATAAGTAGCACTCATATTTTGAAATTTATCGGTATCCATAAAAGCTTCAATGCATTCATAATCATAATTTATTCCTGACTCTTTACCTTCATTGTTCTCCCATCCTTCAGCGTTGTCCTCAATCCGATCGAGGAGGTCCCACCTAGCTTCAACCTCCTTGCTTGTGAAAGATCCTTCCGAACATGCATCCAGATAGTCCTTGTGTTGTCCTGAAAGTCTCGCATAAAAATTGTTAACAATAACATTACGGGGGAGCTCATGAATGGGACATTTGAGCATTAGTGATTTCAATCTCCCCCACGCTTGAGAAATACTCTCTCCATCACGAGGATAAAAGTTATAAATATAATTCCTATCAATATGCACTTCATGCGGAGGATAAAATTTAGAATAAAAGAGAGATGCAATTTCCTCCCAACCAAGAGAATGCCTATTCTCCAACAATTTATACCAATGCGCTGCTTTACCAGACAGCGAAACAGAGAATAGCTTCTTCCTCACTTCATCCATAGAGATACCTGCACACTTGAATAACCCACATAATTCGTGCAAAAACAGTAAATGATCTCTAGGATGGACAGTTCCATCCCCTTTATAGTGGTTGTCCATAACACGTTCAATAATTTTCATGGGTATTTTATACGGAATACTTTCAGCAGGTGGATTTAAAATATCAGAAGCATTATTAGAGTTATCGCATATGGGAGATAAAGCATTATCAGAACAAATTTTCTCCCCAAAAGATGGGAAGCTAAAAAGACCACAAAAACTAGCTTCCCCAAGCTTAGACTTCTTCATAGCATTAGCAGTAATTGCATTCATACTAATAACATCGCTACTAGCATGCAAATAAGGTTCCATAGGTTTTTTAATTTTCGCATCAAACAATTCTAAATCAGGAAAAAGATTAAAAAGCTCACTAATTTTTTTGTTGTTTTCCATTATGCCTAACTAGTGTAAACAAGAAACAAAAAGTTGCAATTGCAGGATCTAAAGGAAATAGCTTCGAGCACAAACACAATGGCGCCAGAAAAGTACTTACCCTGAACCGGAGTATGAGTGCCTTTTACCTTTCCTCCCCGGCAACGGCGCCAGAAAAGTGCTTGGCGCGTAGTTGACGAGGGAGGAAAAGTGCTTAGTTGCCGGGCTTGCCAATGTGTGAGTGCCGTTTACCTTCCCTCCCCGGCAACGGCGCCAGAAAAGTGCTTGATGTCTACTTCCCCCTCCTTTCCTGTAGACAGTGTTGGGCCTCCAAGAGCAGAGGTTTGTAGAACAGCAGCAAGTTTTCCCTTAAGTGGATACCCAAGGTTTATCGAACTCAGGGAGGAAGAGGTCAAAGATATCCCTCTCATGCAACCCTGCAACCACAAAGCAAGAAGTCTCTTGTGTCCCCAACACACCTAATAGGTGCACTAGTTCGGCGAAGAGATAGTGAAATACAGGTGGTATGAATATGTATGAGCAGTAGCAACGGTGCCAGAAAATAGCTTGATGGTGTGTAGTTGATGGTGGTAGAATTGCAGCAGTAGTAACGCAAAGAAACAAGAAACAAGCAGCGGTGATAGCAGTATTTAGGAACAAGGCCTAGGGATTACACTTTCACTAGTGGACACTCTCAACATTGATCACATAACAGAATAGATAAATGCATACTCTACACTTTTGTTGGATGATGAACGCATTGCGTAGGATTACACGAACCCTCAATGCCGGAGTTAACAAGCTCCACAATTTGTTCATATTTAAGTAACCTTATAGTGTAAGATAGATCAATAGACTAAACCAAGTACTAACATAGCATGCACACTGTCACCTTCATGCATATGTAGGAGGAATAGATCACATCAATATTATCATAGCAATAGTTAACTTCGCAATCTACAAGAGATCATGATCATAGCATAAACCAAGTACTAACACGGTGCACACACTGTCACCTTTACACACGTGCAGGAGGAATAGAACTACTTTAATAACTTTGCTAGAGTAGCACATAGATAAATTGTGATACAAACTCATATGAATCTCAATCATGTAAAGCAGCTCATGAGATTATTGTATTGAGGTACATGGGAGAGAGATGAACCACATAGCTACAGCGGAGCCCTCAGCCTCGGGGGTGGATTACTCCCTCCTCATCATGGAGGCAGCGATGGCGGTGAAGATGGCGGTGAAGACGGCGGTGGAGATGGCTCCGGGGGCAATTCCCCGTCCGGCAGGGTGCCAGAACAGAGAGTTCTGTCCCCCGAATTGGAGTTTCGCGACGGTGGCGGCGCCCCTGGAGTCTTTCTGGAGTTTCGTCAATTGGTGTCGAGGTTTTAGGTCACGACGGCTTAAATAGGCGAAGAATCGGAGTCGGAGGGGGCCTGGGCTGGCCACACCATAGGGGGGCGCGCCCCCCCCTTGGGCCGCGCCACCCTAGGGTGTGGGGCCCCCCCTGGCACTCCTCCGACTCTCCTTCGGTGTTCTGGAGCCTTCCGGGAAAAATAGGAGGTTTGGCGTTGATTTCGTCCGATTCCGAGAATATTGCCCGAACAGCCTTTCTGGAACCAAAAATAGCAGAAAACAGCAACTGGCCTCTCGGCATCTCGTCAATAGGTTAGTTCCGAAAAACGCATAAAAATGATATAAAGTGTGAACAAAACATGTTGGTATTGTCATAAAACAAGCATGGAACATCGGAAATTATAGATACGTTGGAGACGTATCAGATACCAGCGACCTCTCTCCGAGCACCTCCTCAACAAATATGAGCGTCAGTACGACCAGCGCCGGCGATACGACAGCGATGACGAAAAAGATCGTCGGTCTAGCGTGGATAACAGGAAATATCGTCGGTACGATCGAGGCGACGAAACATATGAGCGCCGCGTCAAGGAAAAGTCAAGAGAGCAAGACGACGTGGACAGACACTGGGATTGTCCTTTCTTCAAGCATTGCTGGGATTCAGGGATGAGCCGATTGCCTACAATCGGCAACTGCCCAGAGTGTAGACAGAAAAAGAGGGACGCAGGAGACGTGTCAGTGTTCAAGCGTCTAGGGCCTCTCCCATCTCGGAACAAGCAAGCTGAGTCCTCTCGGGTGGAAGATCTCGAGGAGTTAGAGGATGACGATGAAGAAGAAGATAGATACCACCGGCCAAGGTGGTGCCCTGATGGACTCAGCCATTCTCAAAAGCGTAGGGTTTAGCGACTACGTAGCGTAGAGGAAGCCGAGAGACGATACCTACACGCGTTAAGGAAAGCGCGACCTGATTTGGCCGCGAAAATTCAGCAAACTCTGGATGAGGAGGGTCGTCCATAGAAGAAAGAGTGGCGCCCTGATGACCCACAAGTATAGGGGATCGCGATAGTCTTCGAGGGAAGTAAAACCCAAATTTATTGATTCGACACAAGGGGAGGTAAAGAATACTTATAAGCCTTAACAACTGAGTTGTCAATTCAGCTGCACCTGGAAAAGCACTAGTAACAGGGGTGATGTGAAAGTAGCAGTAATATGAGAGCAGTAGTAACAGTAACACAGTAGCAGAAATAGCAATATGAGAGCAATGGCACCAGAAAATAGTTGATACTACTTCCAATGACATGTAGAACAAGTATATGATGATGAGAGATGGACCAGGGTTCCCAGCGATCTACACTAGTGGTAACTCTCCAATAACAAGTAACAAGTGTTGGGTGAACAAATTACAGTTGGGCAATTGATAGGAATCAAAGCATTAAGATAGAACATCAGGCTTATTAATTATGTAGGCATGTTTTCCGTATATAGTCGTACATGCTCACAATGAGAAACTTGCACAACATCTTTTGTCCTACCAGCCGGTGGCAGCCGGGCCTCAAGGGAAACTACTGGATATTAAGGTACTCCTTTTAATAGAGTACCGGAGCAAAGCATTAACACTCCATGAAAACATGTGATCCTCACATCACTACCATCCCCTCTGGTTGTCCCGATTTCTGTCACTTTGGGGCCTTTGGTTCCGGACAGTGACATGTGCATACAACTTGTAGATACAATCTAAGCAATAAGTATAGAGCTCAAATCTAAGATCATGCCACTCGGGCCCTAGTGACAAGCATTAAGCATAACAAGATTGCAGCAACAATAACTTCACAAACTTTATAGATAGACTAATCATAATGTATCATCCATCGGATCCCAACAAACACAACACCGATTACATCAGATGGATCTCAATCATGTAAGGCAGCTCATAAGATCATTGTATTGAAGTACATGGGATAGAGAGTACCAACTAGCTACAGCTAGAACCCGTAGTCCATGGGGGAACTACTCACGGAGCATGATGGACGCGGTGGCGTCGATGGAGATGGCTTCCGGGGGCACTTCCCCGTCCCGGCAGGGTGCCGGGACAGAGAGTTCTGTCCCCCGAATTGGAGTTTCGCGACGGTGGCGGCGCCCCTGGAGTCTTTCTGGAGTTTCGTCGATTGGTACTGTGTTTTTAGGTCGAAAGGGGTTATATAGGTGAAGAGGCGGCGCAGGAGGGTCGACAGGGTGGCCTCACCCTAGGCCGGCGCGGCCAGGGTCTGGCCCGCGTGGCCCTATGGTGTGGGGCCCCCTGGCTCTCCTCCGACTCTTCTTCGGTGTTCTGGAGCCTTCCGGGAAAAATAGGAGGTTTGGCGTTGATTTCGTCCAATTCCGAGAATATTGCCCGAACAGCCTTTCTGGAACCAAAAACAGCAGAAAACAGGAACTGGCACTGTGGCATCTCGTTAATAGGTTAGTTCCGGAAAATGCATGAAATCATCATAAAGTGCAAGCAAAACATGTAAGTATTGTCATAAAACAAGCATGGAACGACATAAATTATGGATACGTCGGGGACGTATCAGCATCCCCAAGCTTAGTTCCTGCTCGTCCCGAGCAGGTAAACGATAAAAAGAATAATTTCTGTAGTGACATGCTACTTACATAACCTTGATCATACTATTACAAAGCATATGAAATGAATGAAGTGACTCAAGGCAATGATCTATAGTTGCTAACAAATAGATAACATATAGCAAAACTTTTCATGAATAGTACTTTCAAGACAAGCATCAAAAGATTGCACAAGAGTTAACTCATAAAGCAATAGATTCAAAGTAAAGGCATCGAAGCAACACAAAGGAAGATATAAGTTTCAGCGGTTGCTTTCAACTTTCAACATGCATATCTCATGGATAATTGTCAACACAAAGTAATATGATGAATGCAAATATGCAAGTATGTAAGAATCAATGCACAGTTAACACAAGTGTTTGCTTCTAAGATGGAAGGAAGTAGGTATACTGACTCAACATAAAGTAAAAGAATGGCCCTTCGCAGAGGGAAGCATTGATTGCTATATTTGTGCTAGAGCTTTGGTTTTGAAAACATAAAGAGAGCACAAAAGTAAAGTTTTGAGAGGTGTTTGTTGTTGTCAACGAATGGTAGTGGGCACTCTAACCCCCTTGCCAGACAAACCTTCAAAGAGCGGCTCCCATTTTATTTTTATTTTTGGGTGGCACTCCTTCCAACCTTTCTTTCACAAACCATGGCTAACCGAATCCTCGGGTGCCTGCCAACAATCTCATACCATGAAGGAGTGCCTTTTTATTTTAGTTTTATTATGATGACACTCCTCCCAACCTTTGCTTACACAAGCCATGGCTAACCGAATCCTTCGGGTGCCGTCCAACAATCACATACCATGGAGGAGTGTCTATTTAGGTTAATTAATTTGGGACTGGGAATCCCATTGCCAGCTCTTTTTGCAAAATTATTGGATAAGCGGATGAAGCCACTAGTCCATTGGTGAAAGTTGCCCAACAAGATTGAAAGATAAACACCACATACTTCCTCATGAGCTATAAAACATTAACACAAATTGAGAAGCATTTTGAATTGTTTAAAGGTAGCACTCAAGCAATTTACTTTGGAATGGCAGGAAATACCACATAGTAGGTAGGTATGGTGGACACAAATGGCATAGTGGTTGGCTCAAGGATTTTGGATGCATGAGAAGTATTCCCTCTCAGTACAAGGCTTAGGCTAGCAAGGTTGTTTGAAGCAAACACAAGTATGAACCGGTACAGCAAAACTTACATAAGAACATATTGCAAGCATTATAATACTCTACACTGTCTTCCTTGTTGCTCAAACACTTTTACCAGAAAATATCTAGACCTTAAGAGAGGTCAATTACGCAAACCAATTTCAACAAGCTCTACGGTAGTTCTCCACTAATAGGTTTAAACTACATGAAAAAAAAAACTTAGTCTACTTGAGAGCTCAAAACAATTGCCAAGTGTCAAATTATCCACAACATATGAGGCATTTTCTGTTTCCAACCAAACAATAAGTATTGTAGCTTCCAACTTTTATCATTGAACATTAAAAGTAAAACGAAGAACAAGTGTTCATATGAAAAAGCGGAGCGTGTCTCTCTCCCAAACAAGGATTGCTAGGATCCGAATTTATTCAAACACAAACAAAAATAAAAGCACACAGACGCTCCAAGTAAAGCACATATGATGTGACCGAATAAAAATATAGTTTCAGGGGAGGAACCTGATAAGTTGATGAAGAAGGGGATGCCTTGGGCATCCCCAAGCTTAGACGCTTGAATCTTCTTAAAATATGCAGGGATGAACCACGGGGGCATCCCCAAGCTTAGACTTTTCACTCTTCTTGATCATATATCATCCTCCTCTCTTGACCCTTGAAAACTTCCTTCACAACAAACTTCTCATAAACTTCATTAGAGGGGTTAGTACTCAAAAAATTTGAATCCACCTTGGTCCTGTAGTGGCACATTGCAAGAACTCAATAAAACATTAGCTACAGCTCTCTATGTCTAGAAAAGCTCGCTTAAAGTCCACAAGAGACAATGCAAAAAAACAGAGACAGAATCTGCCAAAACAGAATAGCCAGTAAAGATGAATTTTAATAAAATACTTCCGTTGCTCAAATCAGAAAACTCAAAACTAATGAAAGTTGCGTACATATCTGAGGAACACGCACGTAAATTGGCATATTTTTCTGATTTTCCTACAGAGAAAACAGCCCAGATTCGTGACAGATAGAAATCTGTTTCTACGCAGAAATCCAAATCTAGTATCAACCTTCGATTAGAGGCTTCACTTGGCACAACAAAACACAAAACTAAGATAAGGAGAGGTTGCTACAGTAGTAAACAACTTCCAAGACACAAATATAAAATAAAGTACTGTAGCAAAATAACACATGGGTTATCTCCCAAGAAGTTGCTTTCTTTATAGCCATTAAGATGGGCTCAGCAATTTTAATGATGCACTCGCAAGAAATAGTATTTGAAGCAAAAGAGAGCATCAAGAGGCAAATCCAAAACACATTTAAGTCTAACATGCTTCCTATGCAAAGGAATCTTGTACACAAATAAATTCATGAAGAACAAAGTGACAAGCATAAGAAGATAGAACAAGTGTAACTTCAACAATTTCAGCATATAGAGAGGTGTATTAGTACCATGAAAATTTCTACTACCATATTTTCCTCTCTCATAATAATTTTCAGTAGCTTCATGAACAAACTCAAAAATATAACTATCACAAGCAGCATGCTTCTCATGATTTCCAAACACATAATTTTTATCAAGTTCAAGAATAGTGGAATTAAAACTTTCAAACTTACTTTTATTAATAATATAACAAGGTAGTTGATCAATCTCAAGAGATATGGGACTCATAGAATAAGTCAAGGACTCTCCAATCCCATTTTCATTAGTAGTACAATTAATAGTATCAAGTAACATAGGACCATCATCTAGAGCTTTATCATAAACATTTGCCAAACAAAATTCTTTAGTACCATGCATTTCGACATCAGGCACAAACAAAGCATTATCATAAGATTTATCAAAGTAGCATGGATTATCATAAATAACAGTAGCATAATTATTCTCACAAGTTTTACTCATAGGGAATATTTCAAGAGAATCCACAGGAACATAACATTCAACCTCTTTCGGTAAGCATGGAGGACAATCAAGTAATGTAAGAGATAAAGAGTTACTCTCATTAGAAGGTTGGCATGGGTAGCTAATCCATTCTTCCTCCTTTTGTTCGTCGCTCTCCTCTTCTTTTTCATCCAATGAGCTTTCAGGTTCATCAATTTCCTCCTCTTTTTCATCCAATGCGCTTTCAGGTTCATCAGTTTCTTCTTCCACCGGTTCCTGCATATTGTGAGTGCATTCTTGTGCATTAATGTGTCTCTCTTTATAATCAAGGATATAAGGATTTCTACTGTAGCATTCTATGCAAGAATTAAGGATAGTAGAGACATAATCTTTAAGGTCCTTACAAATAGCACAAGTTTCATAATTCTCAACCATGAAGGATTCTATCTCGGAGGCTCCCATAAATAAGACAAATTGTTCTACCTCTTCGAACCCATAATGAATATAGCAATTCCGATTATAGTTCTTAATTAAAAATTCCTCACTAAAGCCACATTGAAATTTAAGATGTTTAGTATCCTGTTGAGAGCAACAGTTTATATCATGGCGTCTAAGCAAGATTCTAGCCATTGTATTCAATTTTTCTATCATAGCACTCATTATTTCACCAGCTCTTGATTTCCTATAATTATTATAACATTCTATCAGCTCCAAGTAGGTTGTAGGTTCTCCCATAACAGCAGTTTTTAATTTTTAGATTTTTAAATTTTTTATGGATTTTTGGGTATATGAGAAAAGTAAAACAAGACAAAAAGAAACTAAGCAAAAGTAAACTAGGCAAAATAAAACTAGACAGAAATAAACTAAGCACAAATAAACTAGATAAAAGTAAACTAAGCAAAACAAAATAAAACAAAATAAAAATAGAGAGAGAGGTAGAGTGTACTCCCCAGGTGAACTTATGAGTAGAGCTATGCCTCCCCGGCAACGGCGCCAGAAAACAGTCTTGATGACCCACAAGTATAGGGGATCGCGATAGTCTTCGAGGGAAGTAAAACCCAAATTTATTGATTCGACACAAGGGGAGGTAAAGAATACTTATAAGCCTTAACAACTGAGTTGTCAATTCAGCTGCACCTGGAAAAGCACTAGTAACAGGGGTGATGTGAAAGTAGCAGTAATATGAGAGCAGTAGTAACAGTAACACAGCAGCAGAAATAGCAATATGAGAGCAATGGCACCAGAAAATAGTTGATACTACTTCCAATGACATGTAGAACAAGTATATGATGATGAGAGATGGACCGGGGTTCCCAGCGATCTACACTAGTGGTAACTCTCCAATAACAAGTAACAAGTGTTGGGTGAACAAATTACAGTTGGGCAATTGATAGGAATCAAAGCATTAAGATAGAACATCAGGCTTATTAATTATGTAGGCATGTTTTCCGTATATAGTCGTACGTGCTCACAATGAGAAACTTGCACAACATCTTTTGTCCTACCAGCCGGTGGCAGCCGGGCCTCAAGGGAAACTACTGGATATTAAGGTACTCCTTTTAATAGAGTACCGGAGCAAAGCATTAACACTCCATGAAAACATGTGATCCTCACATCACTACCATCCCCTCTGGTTGTCCCGATTTCTGTCACTTCGGGGCCTTTGGTTCCGGACAGTGACATGTGCATACAACTTGTAGATACAATCTAAGCAATAAGTATAGAGCTCAAATCTAAGATCATGCAACTCGGGCCCTAGTGACAAGCATTAAGCATAACAAGATTGCAGTAACAATAACTTCACAAACTTTATAGATAGACTAATCATAATGTATCATCCATCGGATCCCAACAAACACAACACCGATTACATCAGATGGATCTCAATCATGTAAGGCAGCTCATGAGATCATTGTATTGAAGTACATGGGATAGAGAGTACCAACTAGCTACAGCTAGAACCCGTAGTCCATGGGGGAACTACTCACGGAGCATGATGGAGGTGGTGGCGTCGATGGAGATGGCTTCCGGGGGCACTTCCCCGTCCCGGCAGGGTGCCGGGACAGAGAGTTCTGTCCCCCGAATTGGAGTTTCGCGACGGTGGCGGCGCCCCTGGAGTCTTTCTGGAGTTTCGTCGATTGGTACTGTGTTTTTAGGTCGAAAGGGGTTATATAGGCGAAGAGGCGGCGCAGGAGGGTCGACAGGGTGGCCTCACCCTAGGCCGGCGCGGCCAGGGTCTGGCCCGCGTGGCCCTATGGTGTGAGGCCCCCTGGCTCTCCTCCGACTCTTCTTCGGTGTTCTGGAGCCTTCCGGGAAAAATAGGAGGTTTGGCGTTGATTTCGTCCAATTCCGAGAATATTGCCCGAACAGCCTTTCTGGAACCAAAAACAGCAGAAAACAGGAACTGGCACTGTGGCATCTCGTTAATAGGTTAGTTCCAGAAAATGCATGAAATCATCATAAAGTGCAAGCAAAACATGTAAGTATTGTCATAAAACAAGCATGGAACGACAAAAATTATGGATACGTCGGGGACGTATCACGCCCCAAACAAAAGAAAGCCGATGATACGACATCGGCTGGCACGAACATGGTGTTCATTCTTCCATCGGAGTTTTGTGCTCCAGGAATAGAAGAGGCACCTATAGCTCAGCTCGACTGCGGCCCACGGCCAGTGATCTTTGAGAAACCACGAGAAAGGAGCTACAGGCATCTGAAAGCCCTATACTTAAGAGGTTATATCAATGGGCAGCCTGTCAACAAGATGATGGTCGACATGGGAGCAGCAGTCAACATAATGCCATACTCCATGCTACGTCGTTTGGGACGGTCTAGTGCAGACCTGATCAAAACCAACGTCACTCTGAACGACTTCAACGGCCAAGCATCAGAGGCGCAAGGCGTTCTGAATGTGGATTTAACTGTAGGCCGAAAGACCATCCCTACGTCATTCTTCATCGTCGACAGCAAAAGCATCTACGCTGTCCTGCTAGGGAGAGATTGGATCCACGCTAACTGTTGCATTCCATCCACGATGCACCAATGCTTGATACAGTGAGATGGAGACGAAGTGGAGGTTGTCCATGCAGATGATTCAGCCGAAATATCAACGGCTGGCATGAACATTTGGGAAGCGGGAGGCCAAGAGCCGCTCTCCGGAATCAGTTTGGATGGCTGCGAGTTCATCGACGTGACAAAAAACGGGGTGAGGCTGGTCTTATCCATCGGCCTGACAGTATAACAAGAGCAAAGGCAACGGACATACGTGGCAAGGCCGATCCCTGCGATCGGCCCCAAAAAATAAAAAGTGGTGATCTTATCTCAAGCATGTCACGTAGTCACAGTAAAGCACGAACAAGATGTAAATCTTCCTTGAGCAATGCAATGAGAATGGGGGCCGATTCCAGCAATCGGCCCATACTATCCTCGCCATATGTTTTGCCTGTGTTTAATATCGATCTAGCAGGCGACGGAAAGCTAGGGTATGGGTTTACATCGGCTGATGAGCTAGAAGAGGTTGACATTGGTCCTGGGGATAAGCCACGACCAACTTTTATCAGCAAAAAGCTAGATCCACATCTCAGGAGCCAGATGATAGCTCTGTTAAAAGAATACCCGGATTGCTTTGCATGGGATTACACAGAGATGCCTGGGTTAGACAGGAACATCATTGAACATCGGCTCCCTCTCAAGAAAGGATTTCGGCCGTTCCAGCAACGTGCACGTCAGATGAAGGCCGATATCCTAGAAGAAGTCAAGAAGGAGGTCGAGAAAATGTTGATCGCCGGGTTCATCAGGCCGTGCAGGTACGCTGAATGAATTTCCAATGTAGTACCTGTACAGAAAAAGGATGGCCGATGGCGCGTTGCCATAGATTTTCGAGATCTCAATAGAGCCACTCCAAAGGATGAATATCCCATGCTGGTAGCAGAGACACTGGTCAATGCAGCTGTTGGTCATAAGGTCTTAAGTTTCATGGATGGCAACGCCGGCTACAATCAGATTTTCATGGCTCCAGAGGATATACACAAGACTGCATTCAGAGTACCAGGTTCAGTGGGCTTGTTTGAATATGTAGTCATGACTTTTGGACTGAAGAACGCCGGTGCAACGTACCAAAGAGCCATGAATTACATCTTTCATGATCTGATCGGCAAGTTGGTGGAAATTTACATCGATGACGTGGTGGTCAAGTCTGTTTCTGTCGAAGGGCACTTAGAGGATTTGCGACGCATTCTGAATCGAACCAGAAAATTCGGGCTAAGGATGAATCCAAAGAAGTGTGCCTTTGGGGTGACGGCCGATCAGTTCTTGGGTTTCTTGGTTCATGAACATGGAATCGAGATAGGCCTGAAAAGCCAGGAGGCAGTACGCACCATGCAACCACCTACCACGAAGAAGGAACTCCAATGCCTCATCGGCAAAATCAACTTCGTCCGAAGATTCATCTCCAATCTGTCGGGACGAATTGAGCCGTTTATGGGGTTGGTGAAAATTAAATCTGATGACGAGTTTCATCAAAGGGGGCAGCAAGCAGCAAGCGTTTGACAAGATTAAGGAGTATCTATCGACACCGCCTGTGCTGGTTCCGCCTCAGCAAGACAGACCATTCTACATTTACTTATCGGTAGCTGACACTTCAATCGCGTCAGTAGTGGTGCAACTTTATGATGGTCTGGAAAAGGTGGCTTTCTACCTCAGCAGAAGGATGTTGGATGCAGAGACGAGGTATCCTGAAATCGAGAAGTTGTGCCTCTGCTTGTTTTTCACCTGCACCAAGCTTCGTCACATCTTTCTGACGGCAGAAATTATCATCATATGCAAATCAGACGTCATCAAACATATGTTGTCGGCCCCTGTTTTAAAAGGCCGACTTGGTAAATGGATGTTTGCATTATCGGAGCTTGATCTCCGGTATCAGCCTAGGAAAGCAGTCAAGGGACAAGCGTTGGCCGATCTCATTGCTGAACGAATCAATACTGATATAGCAGCACTATCTGTATGTGCATGGGCTATGTTCTTCGATGGATCGGCTTGTGACGATGGTTGTGACATCGACATTCTGCTCGTGTCGCCTCGGGGGGCAACATATTCCTTCTCCATCAGGTTATCTACCCCGTGCACCAACAATGTCGCTGAGTATGAGGCAATACGCAAGGGAATGGAGTTGCTTTTGGAAGCCGGGGCAGAAGCGGTGGAACTTTTTGGAGACTCTAAGTTGGTGATTTCCCAGCTCACGGACGAATACAAGTGCGAGAGTGAGTCACTCTTCCCATTATGGATGGAATGCCGTCAGCTGATGGCACAATTCCGGTACATCAACTTTAATTGGGTCCCAAGATCTCAAAATACCGAGGCCAACGATCTCGCACAGATGGCGTCAGGCTATAAGGACATACCAGACGGGTCAGACGTTCAGGTGCAGTTCCTGGAACAGGATGACTGGAGAGCCGATATCTTCAATTACTTGAAGGATCCGGCTCGGGGGGCACCTAAACGGATAAGGTATAAGGCCATGAAATATGTCCTTATAGGAGATGATATGTTCTACAGGACGTTAGAAGGGTTACTGCTCAAATGCCTAGGACCAACCGAGTCTAATCGGCTCTTACATGAGGTGCATGAAGGCACTTGTGGAACTCACCAATCGGCTCATAAGATGAAGTGGCTGATTAGGCGATCAGGGTTTTACTGGCCCACCATGCTCGAGGACTGCTTTAGGTACTATAAAGGGTGTCAAGCGTGTCAGATGTTTGGGAAAATTCAGATGGTGCCTGCATCAGCAATGAACCCCATCATCAAGCCTTGGCCATTTCGAGGTTGGGGCATGGATATGATTGGTAAAATCCATCCTGCATCGAGCAAAGGCCACGAGTGGATTCTGGCCATTACAGATTACTTCACTAAATGGGTGGAGGCCGTCCCAATGAAGAAGGTAAAATCGGAAGATGTCATCAATTTCGTGAAAGAACATGTCATTCATAGATTCGGGATTCCCCAGACTATCACGACCGATGGAGGATCTGTCTTTGTTTCTAAGGAATTCAGAAAGTTTTGCGATGACATGGGGATTAAGCTGATCCGATTGTCTCCATATTATGCTCAAGCCAACGGGCAAGCTGAAGCGTCCAACCAGAGCCTTATCAAGCTGATTAAGAGGAAAGTTGACGAGAACCCTAGGCGTTGGCACGAAGTATTGTCAGAAGCTTTGTGGGCCTACCGCATGTCATGCCATGGAGCTATAAAAACTTCACCATACCAGCTGGTCTATGGGCAGGAAGCCGTATTGCCTTGGGAAATTACGGCTGGATCAAGGCGTGTTACGTTTCAGAATGATCTAACAGCTGAAGAATATGCAGCCCTGATGAGTGATACTATTGAGGATTCAACGGAACTCAGACTTTGGTCGTTGGAGAAGATTAAGGAAAACAAAGCCAAGGTAGCCCGTGCATACAATAAGAAGGTGAGACCAAAGGAGTTCCAGGTTGGTGATCTAGTATGGGAAGCTGTGTTGCCATTAGGGACTAGGGACAAAGAATATGGTAAATGGTCTCCTAATTGGCACGGTCCGTACAAAGTCGACCAGGTCTTGAAGGGTAATGCATACATGCTCGAGCAGTTGGACGGTGTCAATTTCCCAGTAGCTGTCAATGGTCAACACCTCAAGAAATATTTCCCGAGCATGTGGGATGACGGACAGTGAAATATGGGGGCCGATGCATAAAATCGGCCAGTAAAATTTTTTTTATATACAAATCACAGCCGATGCACAGACATCGACTTTAGAAATATGGATACCAGTACAGCCGATGCACAGACATCGACTCTAGAGGAACAGGCTCAATTGAGCAGTTAACAGATTATTTTCAGGCCAAAGACCGTGGCATTGGGATGATTCTCCCATTGGAATCACTGAGGAGTTGAATCTGTGCGTTTGAAATCTAAGGTTGGCAAGGGCACGGATTAAACCTGTTTGGACGGCAATTTGGGGAATCTGATTTTATTCTCTCAAACGAAGGTTGCAAGTTACTGTGCAAATAGGCAACTGATTTGGCCTTAATCACGATTCATGGAAAAGGCCGATGCGCTGCCATCGGCTCTTTGCGCGTTGACTTACTCTAGCAATCGGCAAAATTAAGGTGAAACAAAATCAACATAGGAACATTTTCTTCATTATAGAAGGGATTTCTTACAAGGAAAGAGCCGATTGCTCGAGGGAGGAAGAACAAAAGAAAGGTCTATTGACAAATCTGCTACTACTACAAGACCTATACTAGTAGGTGCTGCTCTACGGGCCGTTGCTGCCCTCGTCGTCGCCGTCGGAGCTGCCGTCGGCGCTGCTGCCGGCGGGCTCCTCGTCGCTGCTCCCGTAGCCCTCATTGGGAGCCTCCTCCTCCTCCTCGTCGTCATCGTCGTCATCTGATCCGGCGCGGAAGCGCTTCGCCGGCGGGTAGTCTTTGAGGGAGTCATCGTCCTCCTCTTCTTCCTCCTCCTCGGAGGAAGTGTAGTCGTCCCAGGAGAACGAGTCATCCTCGCTCCTCGCCTCCAGTTCCCCATCGGCAAGGAACTGGAGGTCATCGTCTCCGCTGGTCAAGGACTTGTCGTCCTCAGACCGGACGGAGGAGTCGTGGTCCTCCTGGTCCCATTCCTCTGGGGTGAGCTCGTTGTGCGCCGCCATAAAATCCCACTCCGACGTGGGTTCGCGGGAGGAGGAAGAGGAGGAGGATTGGGAAGAAAGACCCGACGAGGCGGAGGAGGAGGAAGAAGAAGACATTGCTACAGGAGATGGGGGTTTTTTGGTGCCGATGGCTAGAACAGAGCAAGGGGATGAAGAGGCGAACTGTTCGGCGCGGATAAATAAAAGGGGATATAGTGGAGATTTAATGCCACAGCAGTTTCCGAGGAAGTGGTGCCAAAAGAAAAAAAAACTGTCAGATCACGCGGAGAAGTTGAGAAGGCAAGGCATCATGATGAAGGATACTGCGACAGTTCTGCTCTGCCACGACATGACCCGACGAAGAAAAAACAGAGTGGTTTTGGAATTATCATTACCAAAACCAGGGGGCATGTGTTATCACCGGATTTTAACCAAATCAGAGGTGGGCCGTGATTGAGATGGGCTTAACAAATATACGTAGAAAATATTCATGAATCGGCCTTGTATAAAGAGTTTGGGCTAAATTGCCCGTGTATCTATAAATTTAGTAGGATACGTGTCGGTTAGGATTAAAAGGTAGAGTTTAGCTCGTACATGGTTGGGATTATTCCCACGTTAGAAAGTCTACGGACTATAAATATGTATCTAGGGTTATTGAGAAAGAAGATGATCACGTTCACAACAAAAAGCGCATCACCACCCCTTGTTTCGAGGGTTTCTTCCGGGTAAGCGCTATGCTGCCTAGATCGCATCTTGCGATCTAGGCAGAATCTTGTTTATCTGTTGTTCATGTGTTGCTCGTACTGAAGCCTTTTTGATGGCGAGCAACACCGTTATAATGGATATGTTAGGGTTAGCATCGACACTTTCTTGATGTATTTGATTAGTTATGCTACCCCTGGATATCTAGCCACCCTTGTACCGATCTTAGGTGCAAGGGTGGCACCTTGCTTAGTCATTGTTTGGTAGATTCGATCCATTACGATTGCTCCTTGTTCTTCAAGGATTAGTTTGATATCTGCATAGTTATGCCTTGCAAACGGGTTGAAGGATCCAGTAGCACGTAAGGTATAGTTTGCTAGTCCTAGAGAAGATGTTCCGGGAATCAACTCCACGTTGGTTTTTAGGCCTTGTCTAGGACTGGTTTATTATCATCTTTTCGTGTCTACCAGGCTCAATCATGTGTAGGACGTTCCGGTTATGTGGTGAAAACCCTAGATCGTCGTAGATCGTTTTAACTTAATATTGATCAAGCAGGCCCACCATGTTATCGTAGATCTCATACGAATCATGGGTGGATCGGCTCCTTGAGCCGATTCACAGGACAACCTGAGAGCCGATCGAGGCTCATATTTAATGTTTACGTGTATGCCATGCAGGAAACTAGTCGAAGCAATCCATCACCTTCCTGACCAGGTATAGGTCAGGTGGCACGCCCTTGCACCAGCATCGGACGTGCGTGCCGGAGCTTTGCGGGCCGTCGTCCGAGGGACCAGGGCCCTCCAGCAGTCCTGGGAGCCTCCCGGCTCTTCGTGTTGCCCGTCGCTACTCGTCGGTGGGTTTTGGTGGTCAACAGAAATACCATGTAGTAGGTAGGTATGGTGGACACAAATGGCATAGTGGTTGGCTCAAGAATTTTGGATGCATGAGAAGTATTCTCTCTCGATAAAAGGTTTAGGCTAGCAAGGTTATTTGAAACAAACACAAGGATGAACAGGTGCAGCAAAACTCACATAAAAGACATATTGTAAACATTATAAGACTCTACACCGTCTTCCTTGTTGTTCAAACTCAATACTAGAAATTATCTAGACCTTAGAGAGACCAATTATGCAAACCAAATTTTAGCAAGCTCTATGTATTTCTTCATTAATAGGTGCAAAGTATATGATGCAAGAGCTTGAACATGAGCACAACAATTGCCAAGTATCACATTATCCAAGACATTTTAGCAATTACTACATGTATCATTTTCCGTTTCCAACCATATAACAATTTAACGAAGAAGATTCAACCTTCGCCATGAATATTATGAGTAAAGCCTAAGGACATATTTGTCCATATGCAAGAGCGGAGCGTGTCTCTCTCCCACACAATGAATGCTAGGATCCATTTTATTCAAACAAAAACAAAAGCAAAAACAAACAGACGCTCCAAGCAAAGTGCATAAGATGTGATGGAATAAAAATATAGTTTCACTAGAGGAACCTGATAATGTTGTCGATGAAGAAGAGGATGCCTTGGGCATCCCCAAGCTTAGATGCTTGAGTCTTCTTGATATATGCAAGGGTGAACCACCGGGGCATCCCGAAGCTTAGAGCTTTCACTCTCCTTGATCATATTGTATCATCTCCCTCTCTTGATCCTTGAAAACTTCCTCCACACCAAACTCAAAACAACTCATTAGAGGGTTAGTGCACAATTAAAATTTACATTTTCAGAGGTGACACAATCATTCTTAACACTTCTGGACATTGCACAAAGCTACTGAAAGTCAATGGAATCGAAAAATCCATCAAGCATAGCAAAACAGGCAATGCGAAATAAAAGGCAGAATCTATCAAAACAGAACAGTTCGTAAAGACGAATTTCTAAGAGGCACCAGACTTGCTCAAATGAAAATGCTCAAATTTAATGAAAGTTTTGTACATATCTGAGGATCACTCACTTAAATTGGCATAATTTTCTGAGTTACCTACAGAGAATTAGGCCCAGATTCGTGACAGCAAGAAATCTGTTTCTGCGCAGTAATCCAAATCTAGTATGAACCTTACTATCAAAGACTTTACTTGGCACAACAATGCAACAAAACTAAGATAAGGAGAGGTTGCTACAGTAGTAACAACTTCCAAGACTCAAATATAAAATAAAAGTACTGTAGTAAAAATATGGGTTGTCTCCCATAAGCGCTTTTCTTTAACGCCTTTCAGCTAGGCGCAGAAAGTGTGTATCAAGTATTATCAAGAGATGAAACATCAACAGCGGGGTGTGGAGTTTTCTCAACCATGCATAGTATTTTGGATACATAAGTTTCAGCAGCTCCCTTTTCATTAGTCTTGGGCTTGCTACTCTCATCAAATAAATTTTCAGGAACAAGCCAAGCATAGTTATTTTCTAGTGCCTCATGCATTGCTAGGAGCTTACAGGGTATTGGCGCTTTAATCTCCCCACCATCATTAATATTATTAGTGTACTTGATTCTATCCATATCCATCTTTTCAAGTGTTCTTTTAAAATCGGTGGTCATACCAAGCCTTTCATGCTTACTAAAAACTTTTCTAGCTTCTTTAGCTATATCCGCAAATTCTCGCACTAAGACTTTTAGAACAAAATCTCTCTTCTCTCCTCTCTCCATATCAGAAAGTGTAAGAAACATGTGTTGTATCATGGGGTTGAGACTAATAAATCTAGCTTCCATCATGCATACCAAACAAACAGAGGCATCTTCATAAGTAGGGACAGCTTTTGCAAGGGGTATATCTTTAAGATCTTCATGCATACTAACGTGGGTGAAAAATTCTTCTATATTATCTCTTCCAATTATAGACCCTTGCCCTACCGGTATATCTTTTACAGTAAAATTAAAAGGAAACATGATGAAATAAGTAAAGCAAATGCAAGTAACTAATTTTTTTGTGTTTTTGATATAGAGTGCAAACAAGATAGCAAGTAAAGTAAAACTAGCAACTAATTTTTTTGTATTTTGATATAATGAAGCAAACAAAGTAGTAAATAAAATAAAGCAAGACAAAAACAAAGTAAAGAGATTGGAGGTGGAGACTCCCCTTGCAGCGTGTCTTGATCTCCCCGGCAACGGCGCCAGAAAATCTGCTTGATACGCGTACATCACGCGTCCGTTGGGAACCCCAAGAGGAAGGTGTGATGCGTACAACGGCAAGTTTTCCCTCAGTAAGAAACCAAGGTTTATCGAACCAGTAGGAGACAAGAAGCACGTTGAAGGTTGATGGCGGCGAGATGTAGTGCGGCGCAACACCAGGGATTCCGGTGCCAACGTGGAACTTGCACAACACAACCAAAGTACTTTGCCCCAACGAAACAGTGAGGTTGTCAATCTCACCGGCTTGCTGTAACAAAGGATTAGATGTATAGTGTGGATGATGATTATTTGCAGAAAACAGTAGAACAAGTATTGCAGTAGATTGTATTCGATGTAAAAGAATGGACCGGGGTCCACAGTTCACTAGAGGTGTCTCTCCCATAAGATAAATAGCATGTTGGGTGAACAAATTACAGTTGGGCAATTGACAAATAGAGAGGGCATGACCATGCACATACATGATATGATGAGTATACTGAGATTTAATTGGGCATTACGACAAAGTACATAGACCGCTATCCAGCATGCATCTATGCCTAAAAAGTCCACCTTCAGGTTATCATCCGAACCCCTTCCAGTATTAAGTTGAAAACAACAGACAATTGCATTAAGTATGGTGCGTAATGTAGTCAATAACTACATCCTCGGACATAGCATCAATGTTTTATCCCTAGTGGCAACAGCACATCCACAACCTTAGAACTTTCTCACATCGTCCTGCATTTAATGGAGGCATGAACCCACTATCGAGCATAAATACTCCCTCTTGGAGTTAAGAGTAAAAACTTGGCCAGAGCCCCTACTAATAACGGAGAGCATGCAAGATCATAAACAACACATAGGTAATAGATTGATAATCAACATAACATAGTATTCTCTATCCATCGGATCCCAACAAACACAACATATAGCATTACAGATAGATGATCTTGATCATGTTAGGCAGCTCACAACCCGACAATGAAGAGCATAAGGAGAAGACAACCATCTAGCTACTGCTATGGACCCATAGTCCAGGGGTGAACTACTCACTCATCACTCCGGAGGCGACCATGGCGGTGAAGAGTCCTCCGGGAGATGATTCCCCTCTCCGGCAGGGTGCCGAAGGCGATCTCCTGAATCCCCCGAGATGGGATTAGCGGTGGCGGCGTCTCTGGAAGGTTTTCCGTATCGTGACTCTCGGTACTGGGGGTTTCACGACGAAGACTATATGTAGGCGGAAGGGCAGGTCAGGAGGCGTCACGGGGCCCCCACACGCTAGGGCCGCGCCGCCCTAGTGTGGCGGCGCCCCGTGGCCCCACTTCGTCTTCCCTTCGGTCAGCTGGAAGCTTCGTGTGAAAATAGGCCCCTGGGCGTTGATTTCGTCCAATTCCGAGAATATTTCCTTACTAGGATTTCTGAAACCAAAAACACCAGAAAACAACAACTGGCTCTTTGGCATCTCGTTAATAGGTTAGTGCCGGAAAATGCATAAATATGACATAAAGTATGCATAAAATATGTAGATATCATCAATAATGTGGCATGGAACATAAGAAATTATCGATACGTCGGAGACGTATCAAGCCTAAGCGCCGGCGGCGTGCCGGTCCCTCCCGTCCCTCAGGGTACTGCGCGCCGGGCGGCCATCACGAACCACTACTACCTCGATCTCACGCCGGAGCAGCGGATGAATCCCCGCTGGCATCCCGATAACCAGCATACTTGGGACGCCTTCTTCATCAATCGGTGTGAGAGGGCGCTCGCCAGGTATGAGGAGGACGGTCTGCCTCCTGGGAACTTCCATGAGGCCGGCCGTCGGCTATGGTGGTACGGCCGGACTCTGCAGAGCGTCATGGACTACATCACGGCCGGTGTGGTGACCCTGCATCCCACTGCATGTTGTAGTATGCCAGTCGTTGATATAACATTCACGAAGTACCATTCCGCAAATATTACATCCCTCAGAGTAGTACAACAGAACATAGCAGGTCCATAACTCATTCATTGATTATTACAAATATCATACACATGTCATCTTGGAGCTCCTCTTGGGTCCTAAGAGGAATACTCCTGGGTTCGAGGCGAACCCAACTTAGCTTACAATATAAGAGTCTCATTAAGTTATACATTTATTTCCTCGAGCAGCTAAATACTAAGAGTTCGGGCTGCTCGGGTACTACTACTACTGGATGTCTTTAGGCTTGATCTCCTCTGGAAGCCTCCCCGGATCCGTAGACGATGAGGTAGTCTACGCCTTCTATACCTCCAGAGAGGTCTGGTTCTTCATAGTCGATGATCTTGGCTCCTTCATTGTTTTCGTAGTCCTCCTCCAGATGATTCAGACAATCTAAGCATGGGATTTAAGAGTGGTATGAGTACGAGCGTACTCAACAAGTTCATTATAGATAAGAGGTGTTTAATGCTCTAGCTATGATATTAGACCAGAAAGTCTAATACCAATGCAAGTTTTGATAAACATTTCTTCAAGAGATTGCTTTTATTCCAAAGAGCTATGTCCGTCAGCCTTCACCGGTTTACTAGAACTTCATGGAGCTCCTTTCCGGCCGCGTTCGTAGTTCCTTATCCCGGAACAGGGAGTGACAGGTCACAGTTCTTTACACTCTGCAGAGGTGTGTTGCTTTACCCATAAGAGATCTTAACCTTGGTGCCAACCGGGCAGCTTTCCCGTCCACACTTCCTTCGGTGTGAGGCCCGGTATAAGGTCTAGCCAATCATGTTCCTCTGCTACCTCGAACACCCACCCTTTGTTGCATACTCCGACCTGGGTCCACGCCGGCCCCATTATTCCCATAGATTTCAGGGTGGACTCCGACCACGACGTCAATGCAAGGCTCTACCATGCATTCCTACGCCGGCAGATGCAACCCATCATAGACCTCATTACCGTTGGGACTTCTACGGGTTCCCACCCCTGCATCAAGTCTCACAAGATCATGAGCACCCGGTAATGAGCATCCGTTGATGAACGAGAGGTGGAAACACTTTTGACTACTCCGTCCCACTCCGGATCTTATGGTTAACACGGGTATTATGGCACAAGAATCACTGGCGACATTTGTTGTTTAATCCTAGATGGATATAAACCCTTGCAATGGAACCTCCACCATATCAACACAATCCATGGTTCCATTGCCCACCACATAGTCATATTCATAGTTATGAAAGTAGTGGTTTTGGTTTTTATGCAATAGTGATAACCATAGTACTTTGCAAGTAATTTGATAGAAATACTCGAATGACATGAGTGATACGTCTCCGACGTATCGATAATTTCTTATGTTCCATGCCACATTATTGATGTTATCTACATGTTTTATGCACACTTTATGTCATATTCGTGCATTTTCTGGAACTAACCTATTAACAAGATGCCGAAGTGCCAGTTGCTGTTTTCTGCTGTTTTTGGTTTCAGAAATCCTAGTAAGGAAATATTCTCGGAATTGGACGAAATCAAAGCCCATGGGCCTATTTTTCCACGAAGCTTCCAGAAGTCCGAAGACGAAACGAATTGGGGCCACAGGGTGCCCAAACCCTAGGGCGGCGCGGCCCACCCCCTGGCCGCGCCGGCCTATGGTGTGGGGCCCCTGTGCCCCCTCCTGACTTGCCCTTCCGCCTACCTAAAGCCTCCGTGATGAAACCCCCAGTACCGAGAGCCACGATATGGAAAACCTTCCAGAGACGCCGCCAACGCCGATCCCATCTCGGGGGATCCAGGAGATCGCCTCCGGCACCCTGCCGGAGAGGGGAATCATCTCCTGGAGGACTCTACGCCGCCATGGTCGCCTCCGGTGTGATGTGTGAGTAGTCTACCCCTGGACTATGGGTCCATAGCAGTAGCTAGATGGTTGTCTTCTCCCCATTGTGCTATCATTGTCGGATCTTGTGAGCTGCCTAACATGATCAAGATCATCTATCTGTAATGCTATATGTTGCGTTTGTTGGGATCCGATGAATAGAGAATACTTGTTATGTTGATTATCAAAGTTATATCTATGTGTTATTTATGATCTTGCATGCTCTCCATTAGTAGTAGATGCTCTGGCCAAGTAGATGCTTGTAACTCCAAGAGGGAGTATTAATGCTCGATAGTGGGTTCATGCCTGCATTGACACCTGGGACAGTGACAGAAAGTTCTAAGGTTGTGTTGTGCTATTGCCACTAGGGATAAAACATTGATGCTATGTCTAAGGATGTAGTTGTTGATTACATTACGCACCATACTTAATGCAATTGTCTGTTGCTTTGCAACTTAATACTGGAGGGGGTTCGGATGATAACATGTGGACTTTTTAGGCATAGATGCAGTTGGATGGCGGTCTATGTACTTTGTCGTAATGCCCAATTAAATCTCACTATACTCATCATGATATGTATGTGCATGGTCATGCTCTCTTTATTTGTCAATTGCCCAACTGTAATTTGTTCACCCAACATGCTGTTTGTCTTATGGGAGAGACACCTCTAGTGAACTGTGGACCCCGGTCCAATTCTCTTTACTGAAATACAATCTACTGTAATACTTGTTCTACTGTTTTCTGCAAACAATCATCTTCCACACAATACGGTTAATCCTTTGTTACAGCAAGCCGGTGAGATTGACAACCTCACTGTTTCGTTGGGGCAAAGTACTTTGGTTGTGTTGTGCAGGTTCCACGTTGGCGCTGTAATCCCGGTGTTGCGCCGCACTACATCCCGCCGCCATCAACCTTCGACGTGCTTCTTGACTCCTACTGGTTCGATAAACCTTGGTTTCTTACTGAGGGAAACTTGCTGCTGTACGCATCACACCTTCCACTTGGGGTTCCCAACGAGCGTGTGCTTTACGCGTCATCAAGCTAGATTTCTGGCGCCGTTGTCGGGGAGATCAAGACACGCTGCAAGGGGAGTCTCCACTTCTCAATCTCTTTACTTTGTTTTTGTCTTGCTTAGTTTTATTTACTACTTTGTTTGCTGCACTAAATCAAAATACAAAAAAATTAGTTGCTAGTTTTACTTTACTTACTATCTTGTTTGCTATATCAAAAACACAAAAAAATTAGTTACTTGCATTTACTTTATCTAGTTTGTTTTATTTACTGTTGCTAAAATGGCCAACGCTGAAAATACTAAGTTGTGTGACTTCACAACCACAAATAATAATGATTTCTTATGCACACCTATTGCTCCACCTGCTACTACAGCAGAATTCTTTGAAATTAAACCTGCTTTACTGAATCTTGTTATGCGAGAGCAATTTTCTGGTGTTAGTTCTGATGATGCTGCTGCCTATCTTAATAATTTTGTTGAACTATGTGACATGCAAAAATATAAAGATGTAGATGGTGATATTATTAAACTAAAATTGTTCCCTTTCTCATTAAGAGGAAGAGCTAAAGATTGGTTGCTATCTCTGCCTAAGAATAGTATTGATTCATGGACTAAATGCAAGGATGCCTTTATTGGTAGATATTATCCCCCTGCTAAAATTATATCTTTGAGGAGTAGCATAATGAATTTTAAACAATTAGATACTGAACATGTTGCTCAAGCTTGGGAAAGAATGAAATCTTTGGTTAAAAATTGCCCAACCCATGGACTGACTACTTGGATGATCATCCAAACCTTCTATGCAGGACTAAATTTTTCTTCGCGGAATTTATTGGATTCAGCTGCTGGAGGTACCTTTATGTCCATCACTCTTGGTGAAGCAACAAAGCTTCTTGATAATATGATGATCAACTACTCTGAATGGCACACGGAAAGAGCTCCACAAGGTAAGAAGGTAAATTCGTCAAGAAACCTCTTCCTTGAGTGATAAGATTGATGCTATTATGTCTATGCTTGTGAATGATAGGACTAATATTGATCCTAATAATGTTCCGTTAGCTTCATTGGTTGCACAAGAAGAACATGTTGATGTAAACTTCATTAAAAATAATAATTTCAACAACAATGCTTACCGGAACAATTCTAGTAACAACTATAGGCCATATCCTTATAATAATGGCAACGGCTATGGTAATTATTATGGGAATTCTTACAACAATAATAGGAGTTCACCCCCTGGACTTGAAGCCATGCTTAAAGAATTTATTAGTACACAAACTGCTTTTAACAAATCTGTTGAAGAAAAGCTTGGGAAAATTGATATACTTGCTTCTAAAGTCGATAGTCTTGCTGCTGATGTTGATCTTTTGAAATCAAAAGTTTTGCCTAATGAGAATCATCATAATAAAATTGTTACTACAGCAAATGCCATCCAAGTTAGAATTAATGAGAATATAAGATTAATGGCTGAACTGCGTGCTAGGTGGGATAGAGAAGAAAATGAAAAACTAGCTAAAGAAAAGAGTGTAGCTAAAGTTTGGACTATTACCACCACTTGTAATGCTAACACTACACATGTTGCTGCACCTCCTACTAATACTAATAAAAGAATTGGTGTTAGCAATGTTTCCACTTCTAATGCAAAGCGCGAGAAACTGCCTGAAACTGCTAAAACTGCTGAAACTGCCAGTGATAAAGCTGCTGAAATTTTTTCCAACATTGGGGATGATGATCCCATTGCTTTAGATTATAATGGTTTGAATTTTTATGATTGCCACATCTCTAAAGTTATAAAATTCTTGCAAAAACTTGCTAAAAGTCCTAATGCTAGTGCTATAAATTTGGCCTTTACACATCATATTACAAATGCTCTCATAAAAGCTAGAGAAGAGAAACTAGAGCGCGAAGCCTCTATTCCTAAAAAGCTAGAGGATGGTTGGGAGCCCATCATTAAGATGAAGGTTAAAGATTTTGATTGTAATGCTTTATGTGATCTTGGTGCAAGTATTTCTGTTATGCCTAAGAAAATTTATGATATGCTTGACTTGCCACCGCTGAAAAATTGTTATTTGGATGTTAATCTTGCTGATCATTCTACAAAGAAACCTTTGGGTAAAGTTGATAATGTTCGCATTACCGTTAACAATAACCTTGTTCCCGTTGATTTTGTTGTCTTGGATATTGAATGCAATGCATCTTGTCCCATTATATTGGGAAGACCTTTTCTTCGAACTGTTGGTGCTATTATTGATATGAAGGAAGGTAATATAAAATATCAATTTCCTCTCAAGAAAGGTATGGAACACTTCCCTAGAAAGAGAATGAAGGTACCTTTTGATTCTATTATGAGAACAAATTATGATGTTGACACTTCGTCTCTCGATAATACTTGATACACACTTTCTGCGCCTAGCTGAAAGGCGTTAAAGAAAAGCGCTTATGGGAGACAACCCATGTTTTTACCTACAGTACTTTGTTTTTATTTTTTTTCTTGGAAGTTGTTTACTACTGTAGCAACCTCTCCTTATCTTAGTTTTGTGTTTTGTTGTGCCAAGTTAAGCCGTTGATAGAAAAGAAAGTACTAGATTTGGATTACTGCGCAGTTCCAGATTCCTTTGCTGTCACGAATCTGGGTCCACCTCCCTGTAGGTAGCTCAGAAAATTAAGCCAATTTACGTGCATGATTCTCAGATATGTACGCAACTTTCATTCAATTTGAGCATTTTCATTTGAGCAAGTCTGGTGCCATTTTAAAATTCGTCAATACGAACTATTCTGTTTTGACAGATTCTGCCTTTTATTTCGCATTGCCTCTTTTGCTATGTTGGATGAATTTCTTTGATCCACTAATGTCCAGTAGCATTATGCAATGTCCAGAAGTGTTAAGAATGATTGTGTCACCTCTGAATATGTTAATTTTTATTGTGCACTAACCCTCTAATGAGTTGTTTCGAGTTTGGTGTGGAGGAAGTTTTCAAGGATCAAGAGAGGAGTATGATGCAACATGATCAAGGAGAGTGAAAGCTCTAAGCTTGGGGATGCCCCGGTGGTTCACCCCTGCATATATTAAGAAGACTCAAGCGTCTAAGCTTGGGGATGCCCAAGGCATCCCCTTCTTCATCGACAACATTATCAGGTTCCTCCCCTGAAACTATATTTTTATTCCATCACATCTTATGTGCTTTTTCTTGGAGCGTCGGTTTGTTTTTGTTTTTTGTTTTGTTTGAATAAAATGGATCCTAGCATTCACTTTATGGGAGAGAGACACGCTCCGCTGTAGCATATGGACAAGTATGTCCTTGGTTTCTACTCATAGTATTCATGGCGAAGTTTCTCCTTCGTTAAATTGTTATATGGTTGGAATTGGAAAATGATACATGTAGTAATTGCTATAAATGTCTTGGGTAATGTGATACTTGGCAATTGTTGTGCTCATGATTAAGCTCTTGCATCATATGCTTTGCACCCATTAATGAAGAAATACATAGAGCATGCTAAAATTTGGTTTGCATATTTGGTTTCTCTAAGGTCTAGATAATTTCTAGTATTGAGTTTGAACAACAAGGAAGACGGTGTAGAGTCTTATAATGTTTCCAATATGTCTTTTATGTGAGTTTTGCTACACCGGTTCATCCTTGTGTTTGTTTCAAATAAGCCTTGCTAGCCTAAACCTTGTATCGAGAGGGAATACTTCTCATGCATCCAAAATACTTGAGCCAACCACTATGCCATTTGTGTCCACCATACCTACCTACTACATGGTATTTTCCGCCATTCCAAAGTAAATTGCTTGAGTGCTACCTTTAAAATTCCATCATTCACCTTTGCAATATATAGCTCATGGGACAAATAGCTTAAAAACTATTGTGGTATTGAATATGTAATTATGCACTTTATCTCTTATTAAGTTGCTTGTTGTGCGATAACCATGTTCACTGGGGACGCCATCAACTATTCATTGTTGAATTTCATGTGAGTTGCTATGCATGTCCGTCTTGTCTGAAGTAAGAGAGATCTACCACCTTATGGTTAAGCATGCATATTGTTAGAGAAGAACATTGGGCCGCTAACTAAAGCCATGATCCATGGTGGAAGTTTCAGTTTTGGACATATATCCTCAATCTCAAATGAGAAAATTATTAATTGTTGTTACATGCTTATGCATAAAAGAGGAGTCCATTATCTGTTGTCTATGTTGTCCCGGTATGGATGTCTAAGTTGAAGAATAATCAATAGCGAGAAATCCAATGCGAGCTTTCTCCTTAGACCTTTGTACAGGCGGCATAGAGGTACCCCTTTGTGACACTTGGTAAAAACATGAGCATTGTGATGATCCGGTAGTCCAAGCTAATTAGGACAAGGTGCGGGCACTATTAATACACTTTGCATGAGGCTTGCAACTTATAAGATATAATTTACATGATGCATATGCTTTATTACTACCGTTGACAAAATTGTTTCATGTTTTCAAAATCAAAGCTCTAGCACAAATATAGCAATCGATGCTTTTCCTCTATGGAGGACAATTCTTTTACTTTCAATGTTGAGTCAGTTCACCTATTTCTCTCCACCTCAAGAAGCAAACACTTGTGTGAACTGTGCATTGATTCCTACATACTTGCTTATTGCACTTATTATATTACTCTATGTTGACAATATCCATGAGATATACATGTTACAAGTTGAAAGCAACCGCTGAAACTTAATCTTCTTTTGTGTTGCTTCAATGCCTTTACTTTGAATTATTGCTTTATGAGTTAACTCTTATGCAAGACTTATTGATGCTTGTCTTGAAGTGCTATTCATGAAAAGTCTTTGCTTTATGATTCACTTGTTTACTCATGTCATATACATTGTTTTGATCGCTGCATTCACTACATATGCTTTACAAATAGTATGATCAAGATTATGATGGCATGTCACTCCAGAAATTATCTGTGTTATCGTTTTACCTGCTCGGGACGAGCAGAACTAAGCTTGGGGATGCTGATACGTCTCCGACGTATCGATAATTTCTTATGTTCCATGCCACATTATTGATGTTATCTACATGTTTTATGCACACTTTATGTCATATTCGTGCATTTTCTGGAACTAACCTATTAACAAGATGCCGAAGTGCCAGTTGCTCTTTTCTGCTGTTTTTGGTTTCAGAAATCCTAGTAAGGAAATATTCTCGGAATTGGACGAAATCAAAGCCCAGGGGCCTATTTTTCCACGAAGCTTCCAGAAGTCCGAAGACGAAACGAAGTGGGGCCACAGGGTGCCCAAACCCTAGGGCGGCGTGGCCCACCCCCTGGCCACGCCGGCCTATGGTGTGGGGCCCCTGTGCCCCCTCCTGACTTGCCCTTCCGCCTACTTAAAGCCTCCGTGACGAAACCCCCAGTACCGAGAGCCACGATACGGAAAACCTTCCAGAGACGCCGCCAACGCCGATCCCATCTCGGGGATCCAGAGATCGCCTCCGGCACCTGCCGAGAGGGGAATCATCTCCCGGAGGACTCTACGCCGCCATGGTCGCCTCCGGTGTGATGTGTGAGTAGTCTACCCCTGGACTATGGGTCCATAGCAGTAGCTAGATGGTTGTCTTCTCCCCATTGTGCTATCATTGTCGGATCTTGTGAGCTGCCTAACATGATCAAGATCATCTATCTGTAATTCTATATGTTGCGTTTGTTGGGATCCGATGAATAGAGAATACTTGTTATGTTGATTATCAAAGTTATATCTATGTGTTGTTTATGATCTTGCATGCTCTCCGTTACTAGTAGATGCTCTGGCCAAGTAGATGCTTGTAACTCCAAGAGGGAGTATTTATGCTCGATAGTGGGTTCATGCCCGCATTGACACACAGGACAAGTGACAGAAAGTTCTAAGGTTGTGTTGTGCTGTTGCCACTAGGGATAAAACATTGATGCTATGTCTAAGGATGTAGTTGTTGATTACATTACGCACCATACTTAATGCAATTGTCTGTTGCTTTGCAACTTAATACTGGAGGGGGTTCGGATGATAACCTGAAGGTGGACTTTTTAGGCATAGATGCAGTTGGATGGCGGTCTATGTACTTTGTCGTAATGCCCAATTAAATCTCACTATACTCATCATGATATGTATGTGCATGGTCATGCTCTCTTTATTTGTCAATTGCCCAACTGTAATTTGTTCACCCAACATGCTGTTTGTCTTATGGGAGAGACACCTCTAGTGAACTGTGGACCCCGGTCCAATTCTCTTTACTGAAATACAATCTACTGCAATACTAGTTCTACTGTTTTCTGCAAACAATCATCTTCCACACAATACGGTTAATCCTTTGTTACAGCAAGCCGGTGAGATTGACAACCTCACTGTTTCGTTGGGGCAAAGTACTTTGGTTGTGTTGTGCAGGTTCCACGTTGGCGCCGGAATCCCTGGTGTTGCGCCGCACTACATCCCGCCGCCATCAACCTTCGACGTGCTTCTTGACTCCTACTGGTTCGATAAACCTTGGTTTCTTACTGAGGGAAACTTGCTGCTGTACGCATCACACCTTCCACTTGGGGTTCCCAACGAGCGTGTGCTTTACGCGTCATCAATGAGCAAGTGATGAACTTGCCTGAACACTGCAAAGTTTTGCAGTTGGATGGTGTGGACTGACCCTTGTCCTCTGTCTCTGAAAAATAGCATCATTGTCCGATAAGGGCAATGGTTAAAGAAGCAATTATGCATGATTCCAGTTTTAGGGTTTGTTTCCCCCCTTCCGATGTCGTTGTAATTTCATGTGAGAGGTTAAATACTAAGAACATCTTGGGGATACTTGATTTAGGGTAAATACAACCTTGAGATATTGTCAAGGTGTTTTTGAGAGTCCAATAGCATTAATGGACTTATTTTCATTATTGAAAATAATGTGAGTGATTTAAATTATTATTTAAATCATCAAAATAAGATTTATTCTTAATTGTCTTAAAAAATTATGTTTGGTATTTTATTTAAATAGAGAATTTTATGCTGATCCTTTTACATATTTTTAATTATTTTTTTAGAGCTTTTATCAATATTCTATTGAATTTCAAAGTTTTAGGTTTTTTTTAATCAAATTGTGAAAAGTCATATTTGCCCCTGGGCCCACCTGTCAGTGGAGCCCAGTGGGTTGGGCTAAACCAGCTCGGGTCCAACCGACCCGAGCGGCCGCTCACTCGCCCACCTCCTCGCGCCGCTCGACCTAACCCTAATCCCCTCTCCTCTCTCTGGCGATCTGCGTCGCCCTCACCGTCGCCGGCCGATTCCGGCGATCCCCGGCCGCCATGGCCCTCGCCATGGGGCCCATCTACACCGCCACGCGACGGTGCACCAGATCCACAGCATCGATCCGGTTCTAGCCGCCCCCTTCGCCGATCCCCCTCTCGTTTGTCCGCACGGCGGTGCGGTGCTCACCGGCGCCTCAGGCGTGATGGCGCCGCCGGGCCTTCCCACCGTGGTGTGGAGTGCTACGGCGCTAGTTGGGCCTGGCATGGCCTGGCCAGGTGCCGCCGTGCCTTCGGCGCGCGCCGCCGTGGCCGCCACGGCTACGCCTGCCGTCTGCTCGCTCCAGGTACATGCGCCGCCTCTCTCTTACCCTCTGTGCTTGTTCTTCCTTCTCTTCTATGTGCTCTGGCCATGGCTTTCCTCCTTGTGGAGGTCTGCCATGCTGTTGCTGCTGCTCTGCTGCGCTTAGCTCGCTGCTGCTACGTATGCTGCTTGCTGTGTTGCTATTGCCATGCTTGCTTTAGTCTATGTGCTTGTGCAAATCCTGCTGTGATGTGTGCTTCCTTTGATTCTTGTCCCTGCTCACCCTGGAGGTTATACATGCTAACATCTGGCTAGATGCTCATCTGAGCATCACCAGCCACTGCTATTGCTTGCTTACTTGTGCTGTAATAAGCTCTAGCTCCTCTGGTTCGTTACTGTGGTTGATTCTTGCTGTTTAGCAAGAGACAGTGTTATTTGTGTGATGATTATTGAGTTCTGGCTCACAGTAGGTTTGGCTTTGCTTAATTGTTGTCCATATACATCAATTCCTTGATGATATGCTTCTGGATACAATCATAAAAATGGTTTATGTGCTAGTCTGTGATTTAATTGTTGCTTATCTGTGGCTGTTTAATTCATAGAATTCATGTGTGATACTGGTGATTGATTCTAGCATGCCTTGGCATGCTCTAGCAGGCTCTGGTGATCAAATGATCATCACTTGCTTGTTGCCTGTGCCTTACTGGTGCTTCTGCTAGTGTCTGTGTGACACTTATACTTGTGCTGGTGTGTGTTAATGCTTGCTCAAGCATCATCTGATGCTTGCAGTGAGCCATTGGTTCACTGGCAAGATGTTGGTGCTTTGGTTACTTAACTGTTTCATTTATCTGTAATTCCTTGCTTTACTAGATGGATAAATGATGTGAACTGTTCATCGAATGATCATATGGATGAATTTGATGTAGCTAGAAGGATGCCAACCACTGGTTGGGTACCCTAGCTTATACTGAATCCTGTTGGATAATGATGTGATGCTTTGGTGAATTTCCTGTGTGGATAGGTAGCTGTTGTGACCCTAGCACTGCTTGATGTGCTAGTAAAGGTTGCTCCTACCTCTTCTGTATGCTATTATGCAATATTACTGGTAGTCAAATGGCTTCTAGTACAGTTGATGTTGAAATGTAAATAGACATAGAAATGTCTATATTCTGATGGTCTTAAAAGGGCTAGTGTGATCTGGTTGTACTTGGATAGTCTCTGGGATTGTTTGCTTTCCTGTTTCCATTTGGATGATGCTACCACTGTTCTGGTTGGCATAACCATGGGTATAGGCTTGATTGATCCCTGGTCCTTTCCACTTCTTCCAGGTTTCACTTGGTCTCTGACCAAATGATGATCAAAACAGGGTTTACCCACCCTTTTATGCTCCTGTGATGCAAGCATGCTTATGCATGAGCAAGATATGATCTTGCTCAGGCTTTTGTGTGGTATACCTCACTCCAGCTCCTAGAAATAGGTGTTGGTGTAGAGGATTGCTTCTGTGATGCTTGGTTTGCTTGCCCTGCTCTTCCTTGCAAACCTTGATTCCTGATTTATTTCTGGTATTTGTGGAATGGTTGAACAGCAGTGGCTGTTCTACTGTTCTTGCTGTTCTTGTGACTTACTCTGTGAAGTTGCTGTCGATGAACAGCAAGTTCTGCCGGTGGAAAAGGTTTTATATGATCCTTTGATGGCCCTCTTGGTCGACAGCTTGGCCTGGCACCAATTTGGTGACTCCTTGGTTTAGTGTGTGCTGTTGAGCATGCACCAGACCTTGTGCGCTGCTAGGATGTGTGTGTGTGCAAGTGCTGTGCACTTGGACTTGATCCTATCTGTGACATGGCTCTGCTCGGCAGGGACTTGATCATATCCACTCTTCACCCTATATTTGCTAACCTGCCAAGTGGCTTTGCCACTTGGCTTAATATTTGATTGTTTGTGTATGTGTGCAGGTACCAAGTGCTGATCAGGATGAATTCAAGATCATCAAGATCATAGAGTTCATGAAAAACACAATGTAGTTTAGATTATTTAGATAACTTGTAATTTTCCTTTTTCTTTTTCTATTGAATCAATTCTTGTAATATGTTGTAATTCTATAATTCAAATCTAGATATTGTAAAGATAATGTATTATATGTGTGATGATCAATAAAGCTCAAGTTTTCCTTATTGAGCTTAATGTAATTGTTGTATTACTTATATTATTGCTTAATGGTAATTGTTTGTGAAATTATCTCAAATTTGAATTATGTGATGATTATTTAATGTTTGAATTTGAAATTCAAATTCAAATTTGGTTTGAATTCAAACATATCACTTAACTTGTAACTCAATCATACAACTTAAGTTTGTGATGCAAACTCTCCCCTCTCTTCTCAAAACCCTAGTTTAGTTGAATAAGGAACAGGTTTGTCGCACTCTCGAAACCCTAACCCTGTAAGGTGTCGAGAGAGAAACTTGTTCCCCTTCGATGCAGTTTTTGTTTAAAAGCGCAAAATTTCCCCGTAAATTACAGTGCAATGCACATCCGTTTCTATAATCTACCCTTCGATCGTCTCTAAACCTGGGATATTACAGCCTTTCCCCCTTAAAGAAAACTTCGTCCCGAAGTTGTGGTTGTAATACCTGAAAAGTTTGGGGTATATTTTCCTCAGGTCTTCCTCCTTTTCCCAGGTGGCTTCCCTCTCGGGATGGTGCTTCCATTGTATCTTGCAGTACTTTATCGCTCGATTCCTGAGTTGTTTCCAGTTTTCCTCGAGAATCTTTGCTGGCTTCTCGATGTATGTCAAATCTGGTTGTAACTCAAGCTCTTCATGTGATACTGGTTCATCTGGGGTCTTTAAACATTTTCTGAGTTGCGACACATGAAATATGTTGTGAACCTGTGATAACCTTCCCGGTAGTTCCAATTCGAAGGCTAACCCTCGGTTTTGACTCAAAATCTTGAAAGGTCCGATGTATCTAGGGCTGAGCTTTCCTTTTACTCCAAACATCTGGAGTCCTTTCATCGGGCTCACCTTAAGATATACCATGTCTCCAACTCGTGGCTCCCATGTTCTCCTCTTTTGATCGGCATAACTCTTCTGTCGGCTCTGGGCTATTTTGAGCCGATCTCTGATAATGTCAATTACTTGTTGCTTTTCCTTGACATAATCAGGGTTGAACCCTTTGCTTGCTCCGGCTTCATACCAACATATCGGTGATCTACACTTCCTTCCATACAGAGCTTCAAATGGTGCCATCTTGATGCTGCTTTGATAGCTATTATTGTATGAGAACTCTGCTAGTGGTAAGTGCTCCTCCCATGATCCTCCGAAGTCTAAAGCACAAGCCCTGAGCATATCCTCTAAGATCTGGTTGGTTCTCTCGGTTTGTCCACCGGTCTGGGGATGATAAGCGGTACTATAGTCCAACTTGGATCCTAAAGCTTCGTGTAGTTGCTTCCAGAATGCTGATGTGAACACGGATCCTCGATCCGACACGATCTTCTTGGGCACTCCATGCTTACTCACGATCTCTTTGATGTAAAGATCGATGAGTTTCTCTCCTTTATCCTGCTGATTTACCGCTAAGAAGTGTGCACTCTTCGTCAACCGGTCCACGATTACCCATATCATGTCCTTCTTTTTATTAGTCATGCGTAGTCCGGTGATGAAATCCATCCCTATTTCCTCCCATTTCCATTCTGGAATAGGTAAAGGTTGCAGTTTCCCTACCGGACTCTGGTGTTCAGCTTTCACTCTCTGGCAGGTATGGCATTCTGCCACATATTGTGCTATCTCTCTCTTCATATTATTCCACCAGAATAACTCCTTTAGATCCATGTACATCTTTGTACTTCCCGGATGAATGGAGTATGGTGTTTGATGGGCTTCCCGGAGTATTACTTCTTTGATCTCAGCAATATCCGGAACACAAATTCTCTTCTGGAACCATAATGATCCAGATTCTCTGCGGTGAAATTCTGATGGTCTTCCCTCATCTATTCTTCTCATCTCCTCCACGATGAATGGATCGTCCAGCTGACCCATCATTATCTCATTCTTCAGGTGGACATTTAACTCATCAGCTACTTGCAACGCCGATAATCCTTCATGGGCTTCCTTCTCCCAAAGTTGTATTTGGGCTTGACTTATTTCCTTCCTCAACTCCGGTGAGATTTCTTGCTCCACTCCACCAGTGCTCTTCCTACTTAAGGCATCTGCTACAACATTGGCCTTTCCTGGAGTGTAATTGATGGTCAAATCATAATCCTTGATTAGTTCCAACCATCTTTTCTGCCTCATGTTGAGTTCCTTCTGAGTGAAGAAATATTTGAGACTCTTGTGGTCTGTATAGAGCTCACACTTGGCTCCATAGAGAAAATGTCTCCAAGTTTTGAGTGCAAATACGACTGCTGCTAATTCTAAATCATGTGTTGGATAATTCACTTCATGAGGTCTGAGTTGCCTCGATCCATAAGATATCACTTTCCGATCTTGCATGAGTACGCAACCCAATCCATGCTTGGATGCGTCACAGTACACGGTGTAGTCCTTGCCAACTTCCGGAACTGCTAACACCGGTGCTGTGGTGAGTTTCTCTTTCAGAGTTTGAAAACTCTTCTCACACTCCTCTGACCACACGAATGGTGTGTTCTTTCTTAACAGCTTTGTCATGGGTCCTGCTATCTTGGAGAATCCTTCAATGAATATCTGATAATATCGTGCCATTCCTAGGAATCCTCGGATTTCCTTGACAGTCTTGGGTGCTTCCCATTCTAAAACTGCTGCTACCTTGCTCGGGTTAACAGCAATTCCATCTTTGCTAATGACATGACCAAGAAATTCCACTTGATCTAGCCAAAATTCACACTTGCTGAATTTGGCATAGAGTTGATGTTCTCTTAGTGTTTGCAACACTAACCTTAAATGTTCAGCATGTTCGGCCTTGTTCTTGGAATAGATCAAGATATCATCGATGAATACGATGACAAACTTGTCTAGATATGGCATGAAAATCTTATTCATGAGATTCATGAATATTGCTGGGGCATTGGTTAATCCAAAAGGCACTACAAGGTATTCATGATGTCCATACCTTGAGACAAAGGCAGTTTTCGGAACGTCTTCCTTCTTGATCTTTATCTGGTGATAACCGGATCTTAGATCAATTTTGGAAAAGACTCCCGCACCTCTAACTTGATCGAATAGATCTTGTATTCTTGGAAGTGGATACTTGTTCTTAATTGTGACGTTGTTCAGATTCCTGTAATCTCCGCACATCCTTCTTCCTCCATCCCTTTTATCCACGAAGATCACAGGTGATCCCCATGGTGAAACACTTTCTTGTATAAATCCTTCCTGTTCCAAGTCATCCAGTTGCTCCTTAAGTTCTTTCAACTCCTTGGGCCCCATCTTGTATGGTGCCTTAGCAATCGGAGCTGTTCCTGGAATTAGGTCGATAGTGAATTCTATCTCCCTATCTGGTGGCATACCAGGTAATTCCGCAGGAAGTACATCCTGGAATTCATTTACTACAGGTATATCCTCTAATTTCACTTCCTTCATGCTGTTCAACTGTAACTCAACTTCGATCTGTGTATGTTTGTCGCCTTGGTAGATCATTCTGCTTCCATCGGGACTTTTCAAGGATACTGTCTTGTTCACACAGTCAATCAATGCTCCATTAGCTTCCAACCAGTTCATACCAAGAATGACATCAATGTCCTTCATCGGTAAAATGAACAGGTCCGCGTCAAACGTGCACTTATTGATCATGATGACTTGTTTTTGTTTGGTATGGGTTACTACTATCGTTCCCCCCGCGGAAAGTATAGTTATGGGTGTATCTAACTTAGTGCAACTAATCCCATGTTTGATGATGAATTGTTGAGAAATGAATGATGTAGTTGCACCAGTATCAAAAAGTACTTTGCCAGGATGAGTGAGTATCTGGAGCGTACCTATCACCGCCTGATCGGAGTTGACCACCTCCTCCAGACTAGTGCAGTTCAGCTTGCCGAAGGGCTTCTTATTCTTCCAGTTCCCTCCATTATTTCCTCCTCGGCTTGCTCCCCCTCCAGATTGACCTCCCTTATTCTTATTCTTAGGGCAATCCCTAAGCATGTGTCCTTCCTCACGGCACCCGAAGCAAATGATCCTGGGCTTCTTACAGTCCTTGGAGAAATGCCCCGTACCTCCACAGCTACGGCATACAATCTTATTTGCAATCTGGAATGCTTGGTTCTTCCTGCTACCGTAGTAGTTGCTGTTGTTGTTGTTGTTGTTGTTGTTGTTTTTGTTGTATCTTGGCTTGAAACTCAAGCTGGTATTGGGCTTGCTACTAACAAACCTCTTAGGCTCAAACTTGGCCTTCTTCCTCTTTTCCTCTTGCAGTTGCTTAAAATCTTCTTCCAGAGTGATGGCTGCATCCACCAACTCTTGGAACTCTGTTGCCCTCATCATACGGAGCTGTACTTTGAACTGGGGACTTAACCCCCTCAGAAACCTCTTCTTTTTCTTGTCCTCGGTGTTGACTTCTTCAACAGCATACCGAGATAGCTTTGAGAATTCCCTGACATAAGTCAGGATTGCCTTGTCCTTCTGCTCGAGACTTTCAAATTCTCGGCGCTTCAGTTCCACAATACTTTCAGGGACATTGGATTCCCTGAACTTCCTTGCAAACTCCTCCCAGGTAAATACCTTTCCAGCTGGATAAACAGCTACGATATTGTCCCACCATGATGCGGCAGGTCCACACAGCAGATGGGTAGCATAACGAACCTTTTCTTGGTCGTTACATCCAATGGTATTGAGCTTTCGCTCAGTATCCATAAGCCAATCTTCCGCGTCCATTGGCTCGGGCGCGTATGCGAAAGATATAGGCTTGGTGTTCTGGAAGTCTGCTAAGGTGACTCCCGGATTCTCGGGTCTCTCCACCCGGTTCTGTTGCAGCAACTCTTGAAAGAATTTGTTCTGCTGCTCCAACGTCACACGTTGTCTTTCCTCCACCAGCTGCATGTACTGGACGAAATTCTGCTGCGTCATGGGTGGTGGTGGTGGTAGAAACTGATCTCTGGCTGCTCCCTCAGCCTCTTCCTTTTGTTTTGCTTCGCGCTCCATGCGCTGCGCTTCGGTCTCCTCTCCTAACGCTCCCGACATAACCCCCTAGTTCTGCAACACAAGATGATACTCATAATTACTCCATGCGCAAGTTTTCTGAGCTCAACTTTGTGCACAGAACTAGTCACGCAATGGAAATCAAGAAGCAAATCCAAATCATACAAAACATATACCATGTATATACATACTTAAGTGGTCTTATTACAATACTCAAGTCGATGTGAGTATGCAAACTCACTTATTAACATATATGTACAAATTTATACAAATATTACATACTATAGTACACGTGGTACTTGTGTATTATAGCCTCGCCCCCCTTGGTGGACTCTAGTCGATCTTCACTCCCGGTACATCCCAGGCTTCCATCCGGTCGAACGTGTCGTCCTCCTGATAGACCCTGGAACATATGGTCTCCCCGTTGGCTGGTAATCCGAATCAGATGATGATCCTAGGGAGAAATCAGTGTTCACAAACTGATCGTTAAATGCATCATAGTCCACCCATCGGGTGTACTCCCCTGTAGCTCCACCATAGGTGTTTCCAACACTCGTACCCGACTCAACCTGTGTCGGATACCCTCCATCAACTCCTTCATTACTAGGATAACTTTGGTTCTGGGTTGTGGCGTCATCATTCATCTCCCCATCATAATACACAGAAGTACTATGAGTTCCAGTATCAGATCCCCAACGCCAACCCATGGAATTTTCTATAGGAGTCTCGGAACGCTGATTGTTTCCGGATTCCTCTCCACCCTCATATCCCCCATAGGAACTACCCAGATAGTTCCCAGGTGTAACAGGTGTGGTTTCACGCTCAAGAGGGTTAAGACTAATGTAGTCACCAGCTGAGTAAACTGGTGTGTGCACCACATTCTCCATAGGTTCTTTCCCCCTAATCTCCTCCTTGGGTTCATTAAACTCCTCTAGCATCGTATCAATTGCTCCCGTCAGATGATGGTTCAACTGAAAGAGTAATGATATGAAGTTGCGACTATTGTCCATGTATTTTGCGGCTGCTATGGGTTTGCGTTTTGCATATTTGTAGTGGTTAATCATGGGATCCTCTTCCTCCTGATTATGAGGAATGTGGGTAAATTCGGAACCCATAAGCTCTTTCGTCTTATGCTCCCGAATATCTGTGATGGCTCTCATAATGGCTATGTGGTAGGCTGTATTGATAGTTCTGGCTTCACCTGCTGGCATTACTACGCTCATTCCCAAAGATTCGGGAAGTCGCAGTCCTACCCTACACTTGGCCAATACAGTACCATCATAGTACATGTATTTCTTTACTTGGATCTGGGGATCACACCCAAATTCAAGTAACATGGCTCGTAGAATATCTGCAAGTCCTCCTTCGTATTCACTCAGTGTGGAATCCATCACTTTCACGTTTCGTCCTGGACGTGAACTTGCCATGTTGGCTGTAGAAATAGAAAGATTATAAGATTAGTAATAATGCATCATAATAGAGATAATAAAGAATTATCGCACTAAAAGATATGATTGTTGTATTCTCAATTGAATATACACCATATTTTTAGAGAATTCTTTACTGATCCTATTTGACTCCTAACGTTTAGTCCCATTTACTAGGTTCCAACCTAAGGTCAAAGCTTTTGCTCTGATACCAACTGTGGTGACCCTGCATACCACTGCATGTTGTAGTATGCCAGTCGTTGATATAACATTCACGAAGTACCATTCCGCAAATATTACATCCCTCAGAGTAGTACAACAGAACATAGCAGGTCCATAACTCATTCATTGATTATTACAAATATCATACACATGTCATCTTGGAGCTCCTCTTGGGTCCTAAGAGGAATACTCCTGGGTTCGAGGCGAACCCAACTTAGCTTACAATATAAGAGTCTCATTAAGTTATACATTTATTTCCTCGAGCAGCTAAATACTAAGAGTTCGGGCTGCTCGGGTACTACTACTACTGGATGTCTTTAGGCTTGATCTCCTCTGGAAGCCTCCCCGGATCCGTAGACGATGAGGTAGTCTACGCCTTCTATACCTCCAGAGAGGTCTGGTTCTTCATAGCCGATGATCTCGGCTCCTTCATTGTTGTCGTAGTCCTCCTCCAGATGATTCAGACAATCTAAGCATGGGATTTAAGAGTGGTATGAGTACGAGCGTACTCAACAAGTTCATTATAGATAAGAGGTGTTTAATGCTCTAGCTATGATATTAGACCAGAAAGTCTAATACCAATGCAAGTTTTGATAAACATTTCTTCAAGAGATTGCTTTTATTCCAAAGAGCTATGTCCGTCAGCCTTCACCGGTTTACTAGAACTTCATGGAGCTCCTTTCCGACCGCGTTCGTAGTTCCTTATCCCGGAACAGGGAGTGACAGGTCACAGTTCTTTACACTCTGCAGAGGTGTGTTGCTTTACCCATAAGAGATCTTAACCTTGGTGCCAACCGGGCAGCTTTCCCGTCCACACTTCCTTCGGTGTGAGGCCCGGTATAAGGTCTAGCCAATCATGTTCCTCCGCTACCTCGAACACCCACCCTTTGTTGCATACTCCGACCCTGGGTCCACGCCGGCCCCATTATTCCCATAGATTTCAGGGTGGACTCCGACCACGACGTCAATGCAAGGCTCTACCATACATTCCTACGCCGGCAGATGCAACCCATCATAGACCTCATTACCGTTGGGACTTCTACGGGTTCCCACCCCTGCATCAAGTCTCGCAAGATCATGAGCACCCGGTAATGAGCATCCGTTGATGAACGAGAGGTGGAAACACTTTTGACTACTCCGTCCCACTCCGGATCTTATGGTTAACACGGGTATTACGGCACAAGAATCACTGGCGACATTTGTTGTTTAATCCTAGATGGATATAAACCCTTGCAATGGAACCTCCACCATATCAACACAATCCATGGTTCCATTGCCCACCACATAGTCATATTCATAGTTATGAAAGTAGTGGTTTTGGTTTTTATGCAATAGTGATAACCATAGTACTTTGCAAGTAATTTGATAGAAATACTCGAATGACATGAGCAAGTGATGAACTTGCCTGAACACTGCAAAGTTTTGCAGTTGGATGGTGTGGACTGACCCTTGTCCTCTGTCTCTGAAAAATAGCATCATTGTCCGATAAGGGCAATGGTTAAAGAAGCAATTATGCATGATTCCAGTTTTAGGGTTTTTCCCCCCTTCTGATGTCGTTGTAATTTCATGTGAGAGGTTAAATACTAAGAACATCTTGGGGATACTTGATTTAGGGTAAATACAACCTTGAGATATTGTCAAGGTGTTTTTGAGAGTCCAATAGCATTAATGGACTTATTTTCATTATTGAAAATAATGTGAGTGATTTAAATTATTATTTAAATCATCAAAATAAGATTTATTCTTAATTGTCTTCAAAAATTCTGTTTGGTATTTTATTTAAATAGAGAATTTTATGCTGATCCTTTTACATATTTTTAATTATTTTTTAGAGCTTTTATCAATATTCTATTGAATTTCAAAGTTTCAGGTTTTTTTTATCAAATTGTGAAAAGTCATATTTGCCCCTGGGCCCACCTGTCAGTGGAGCCCAGTGGGTTGGGCTAAACCAGCTCGGGTCCAACTCGCCCACCTCCTCGCGCCGCTCGACCTAACCCTAATCCCCTCTCCTCTCTCTGGCGATCTGCGTCGCCCTCACCGTCGCCGGCCGATTCCGGTGATCCCCGGCCGCCATGGCCCTCGCCATGGGGCGCATCTGCACCGCCACGCGACGGCGCACCAGATCCACGGCATTGATCTGGTTCTAGCTGCCCCCTTCGCCGATCCCCCTCTCGTTTGTCCGCACGGTGGTGCGGTGCTCACCGGCGCCTCAGGCGTGATGGCGCCGCCGGGCCTTCCCACCGTGGTGTGGAGTGCTGCGGCGCTAGTCGGGCCTGGCATGGCCTGGCCAGGTGCCGCCGTGCCTTCGGCGCGCGCCGCCGTGGCTGCCATGGCTACGCCTGCCGTCTGCTCGCTCCAGGTACATGCGCCGCCTCTCTCTTACCCTCTGTGCTTGTTCTTCCTTCTCTTCTATGTGCTCTGGCCATGGCTTTCCTCCTTGTGGAGGTCTGCCATGCCGTTTCTTCTTTGCTCTGCTGCGCTTAGCTCGCTGCTGCTACGTATGCTGCTTGCTGTGTTGCTATTGCCATGCTTGCTCTAGTCTATGTGCTTGTGCAAATCCTGCTGTGATGTGTGCTTCCTTTGATTCTTGTCCCTGCTCACCCTTGAGGTTATACATGCTAACATCTGGCTAGATGCTCATCTGAGCATCACCAGCCACTGCTATTGCTTGCTTACTTGTGCTGTAATAAGCTCTATCTCCTCTGGTTCGTTACTGTGGTTGATTCTTGCTGTTTAGCAAGAGACAGTGTTATTTGTGTGATGATTATTGAGTTCTGGCTCACAGTAGGTTTGGCTTTGCTTAATTGTTGTCCATATACATCAATTCCTTGATGATATGCTTCTGGATACAATCATAAAAATGGTTTATGTGCTAGTCTGTGATTTAATTGTTGCTTATCTGTGGCTGTTTAATTCATAGAATTCATGTGTGATACTGGTGATTGATTCTAGCATGCCTTGGCATGCTCTAGCAGGCTCTGGTGATCAAATGATCATCACTTGCTTGTTGCCTGTGCCTTACTGGTGCTTCTGCTAGTGTCTGTGTGACACTTATACTTGTGCTGGTGTGTGTTAATGCTTGCTCAAGCATCATCTAATGCTTGCTCAAGCATCATCTGATGCTTGCAGTGAGCCATTGGTTCACTGGCAAGATGTTGGTGCTTTGGTTACTTAACTGTTTCATTTATCTGTAATTCCTTGCTTTACTAGATGGATAAATGATGTGAACTGTTCATCAGTAATGATCATATGGATGAATTTGATGTAGCTAGAAGGATGCCAACCACTGGTTGGGTACCCTAGCTTATACTGAATCCTGTTGGATAATGATGTGATGCTTTGGTGAATTTCCTGTGTGGATAGGTAGCTGTTGTGACCCTAGCACTGCTTGATGTGCTAGTAAAGGTTGCTCCTACCTCTTCTGTATGCTATTATGCAATATTACTGGTAGTCAAATGGCTTCTAGTACAGTTGATGTTGAAATGTAAATAGACATAGAAATGTCTATATTCTGATGGTCTTAAAAGGGCTAGTGTGATCTGGTTGTACTTGGATAGTCTCTGGGATTGTTTGCTTTCCTGTTTCCATTTGGATGATGCTACCACTGTTCTGGTTGGCATAACCATGGGTATAGGCTTGATTGATCCCTGGTCCTTTCCACTTCTTCCAGGTTTCACTTGGTCTCTGACCAAATGATGATCAAAACAGGGTTTACCCACCCTTTTATGCTCCTGTGATGCAAGCATGCTTATGTATGAGCAAGATATGATCTTGCTCAGGCTTTTGTGTGGTATACCTCACTCCAGCTCCTAGAAATAGGTGTTGGTGTAGAGGATTGCTTCTGTGATGCTTGGTTTGCTTGCCCTGCTCTTCCTTGCAAACCTTGATTCCTGATTTATTTCTGGTATTTGTGGAATGGTTGAACAGCAGTGGCTGTTCTACTGTTCTTGCTGTTCTTGTGACTTACTCTGTGAAGTTGCTGTCGATGAACAGCAAGTTCTGGCGGTGGAAAAGGTTTTATATGATCCTTTGATGGCCCTCTTGGTCGACAGCTTGGCCTGGCACCAATTTGGTGACTCCTTGGTTTAGTGTGTGGTGTTGAGCATGCACCAGACCTTGTGAGCTGCTAGGCTGTGTGTTTGTGCAAGTGCTGTGCACTTGGACTTGATCCTATCTGTGACATGGCTCTGCTCGGCAGGGACTTGATCATATCCACTCTTCACCCTATATTTGCTAACCTGCCAAGTGGCTTTGCCACTTGGCTTAATATTTGATTGTTTGTGTATGTGTGCAGGTACCAAGTGCTGATCAGGATGAATTCAAGATCATCAAGATCATAGAGTTCATGAAAAACACAATGTAGTTTAGATTATTTAGATAACTTGTAATTTTCCTTTTTTTTTCTATTGAATCAATTCTTGTAATATGTTGTAATTCTATAATTCAAATCTGGATATTGTAAAGACAATGTATTATATGTGTGATGATCAATAAAGCTCAAGTTTTCCTTATTGAGCTTAATGTAATTGTTGTATTACTTATATTATTGCTTAATGGTAATTGTTTGTGAAATTATCTCAAATTTGAATTATGTGATGATTATTTAATGTTTGAATTTGAAATTCAAATTCAAATTTGGTTTGAATTCAAACATATCACTTAACTTGTAACTCAATCATACAACTTAAGTTTGTGATGCAAACTCTCCCCTCTCTTCTCAAAACCCTAGTTTAGTTGAATAAGGAACAGGTTTGTCGCACTCTCGAAACCCTAACCCTGTAAGGTGTAGAGAGAGAAACTTGTTCCCCTTCGATGCAGTTTTTGTTTAAAAGCGCGAAATTTCCCCGTAAATTACAGTGCAATGCACATCCCTTTCTATAATCTACCCTTCGATCGTCTCTAAACCTGGGATATTACAGCCGGCGATATCCCCCGCCTGCGCTACCCTCAGTTCGAGCCACGAGCGCCGCCCGATGACATCGACGACAGCAGCGACGACGACGGCGGCAACTTAGAAGGCGACGACTACCAGTACAACGGCGGCGGCTATGAAGACTACGAGTATGCATATTATACGCCTAGGCAGGAGTATGACTAAATCACTCCAAATTTCATGTATCATCAGTGGTATCTCGAATCATTCGAAAATGGACACCAAACACATCACGGGTAATATAATTCACATGATCCATTCAACAAAGTTTGGTACAATAAATTATTACACATCATTTCTTTCTTTGTGTCCCTGCTTGCTTACGATTGTGCCGTATCCATGGAGCATCCTCATCATTTAACTTAATGCTTGGGTCGGTGTTCACTTTGAAGGGCGGAATTTCACAAACATATTATAATCTTCTGACATGTCTGTCTTGTCCTCCACTCCCACGATGTTTCTTTTCCCTGAAAGAACAATGTGGCGCTTTGGATCATCGCATGATATACTGATCGTTTTCTTATCTTTCCGTTTCCTCGGTTTGCTACTCATGTCCTTCACATAGAAAACCTGAGCGACATCTTTCGCTAGGACGAATGGTTCGTCAAGGTAACCAAGATTGTTGAAATCCACCATTGTCATTCCGTATTGCTGGTCCACCTTTACCCCACCTCCTGTTAGCTTGAACCATTTACACCGGAACAAAGGGACCTTAAAGGAGGGTCCATAGTCAAGTTCCCATATCTCCTCTATGTAACCATAATATGTGACCTTTTGCCCATTCTCGGTTGCTGCATCAAAGCGGACACCACTGTTTTGGTTGGTGCTCTTTTTATCTTGGGCGATCGTGTAAAATGTATTCCCATTTATCTCGTACCCTTGGAAAGTCGTTATAGTCGAAGATGGTGTCTTGGCCAACATGTACAGCTGATCTACAACATGATCGTCATTCATTAAATGTTTTCTCAACCAACTGCCGAAAGTCTCCATGTGGGCCTTCCTAATCCAGGATTCGGGCTTCCCCGGGTTGTCCGAGCGTAAAATATTCTTGTGTTTCTCAAAGTACGGAGCCACCAAGCTGGAATTGGTCAGAACTGTGTGGTGTGCTTCAGTCAGAGAATGGCCGTCCATACATATCGTTGATTTCCTTCCGATCGTGCCTTTTCCACTTTGTCTCCCCTCGTGCCGCGATCGAGGAAGACCAATCGGCTTAAGGTCAGGAACAAAGTCAACACAAAACTCAATTACCTCCTCATTTCCATAGCCCTTGGCGATGCTTCCTTCTGGTCTAGCACGGTTACGAACATATTTCTTTAATACTCCCATGAACCTCTCGAAGGGGAACATATTGTGTAGAAATACAGGACTGAGAATGGAAATCTCTTCGACTAGGTGAACCAGGAGGTGCGTCATAATATTGAAGAAGGATGGCGGGAACACCAACTCGAAACTGACAAGACATTGGATCACATCGTTCTGTAACCGTGGTAGAACTTCTGGATTGATTACCTTCTGAGAGATTTCATTGAGGAATGCACATAGCTTCACAATGGCTACTCGAACATTTTCCGGCGAGAGCCCTCAAAGCAATCGGAAGCTATTGCGTCATAATCACGTGGCAGTCGTGAAACTTCAGGTTTTGGAACTTTTTCTCCGCCATGTTTATTATTCCCTTTATATTGGACGAGAATCCAGACGGGACCTTCATACTGCTCAGGCATTCAAAAAAGAGGACCTTCTCTTCTTTGGTCGTAGCGTAGTCGGCACGACCTTGAAACCATTCCGGATGCCGGTCATCAGGGTCTTTCAAACGTTGCTGGTCCTGCCGTGCTTCCTTTGTATCATTTGTCTTCCCATACACGCCCAAGAAGCTTAGGAGGTTCACGCAAATATTCTTCGTAACGTGCATCATGTCGATTGCAGAGCGGACTTCTAGGACTTTCCAATATTCTAGCTCCCAGAATATAGATTTCTTCTTCCACATGGCTGCGTGCCCGTCAGCTCCCTTCGGAACTGATTGTCCGCCAGGACCCTTTCCAGAGATGACTTTCAAATCCTTGACCATATCAAATACCTCAGCACCAGTGCGTTCCGCAGGCTTCGGCCGGTGATCTGCCTTGCCGTTGTAATGCTTGCCTTTCTTTCTTCTTGGATGAATTTTCGGAAGAAATCGACGATGCCCAAGGTACACATTCTTCTTACAATTTGGCAAATGTACACTTTCGATCTCATGTAAGCAGTGCGTGCATGCATTGTATCCCTTATTTGACAGTCCCGAAAGGTTACTAAGAGCAGGCCAATCGTTGATGGTTACGAAAAGCAACGCTCGTAGGTCAAATTCCTCTTCTTTGTGCTCATCCCACACACGGACACCAGGTCTGCCCCACAGCTGTAAAAGTTCATCAACTAATGGCCTTAGGTACACATCGATGTCGTTGCCGGGTTGCTTCGGACCTTGGATGAGCACTGGCATCATAATGAACTTCCGCTTCATGCACAACCAAAGAGGAAGGTTATAGATGCATAGAGTCACGGGCCAGGTGCTATGGCTGGAGCTCTGCTCGCCAAAAGGATTCATGCCATCTGTACTTAGACCAAATCTTATGTTCCTTGCGTCAGCTGCAAAATCTTTGAACTCTCTGTCGATCTTTCTCCATTGCGTTCCATCTGCGGGGTGTCTCAACTCCCCGTCCGACTTACGGTCCTCTTTGTGCCATCGCAACAACTTGGCATGTTCTTTGTTCCTGAACAGACGTTTCAACCGTGGTATTATAGGAGCATACCACATCACCTTGGCGGGAACCCTCTTCCTGGGTTTCTCGCCCTCAACATCGTCACCAGGGTCATCGCCTCTGATCTTATAACGCAATGCGGTGCATACCGGGCATTCATTCAAATTCTCGTATTCACCGCGGTAGAGGATGCAGTCGTTGATGCATGCATGTATCTTCAGAACCTCTAAACCTAGATGTCAGACAACCTTCTTTGCTTCGTACGTACTGGCGGGCAACTCGTTATTCTTTGGAAACATATTCTTCAACATTTTCAGCAAGTTTTCAAATGCCGAGTCAGCTACACCTGCCTGTGCCTTCCATTTCAGCAAATCCAGTGTGCAGTCCAGCTTTTTTAGACCATTATCGCATCCGGGGTACAACGCCTTTCTGTGATCCTCTAACATGCGATCCAAATTCTCCCTCTCCTTTTCAGTTTCGCAGCGTCTCCGTGCATCAGCAATGGTCCGACCAAGATCATCAACGGGCTCATCACGTGCCTCTTCTTCACCTTCCCCTTCACCTTCAGCATCCTCCATGAAAGTATCACCGAAATAATCAAGATAGTTTTCATCGATGAAATCATCTCCTTCTTCATCTTCTTCCATTATAACCCCTCTTTCTCCATGCTTGGTCCAACAATTATAGCTTGGCATGAAACCGTGCCGAAGCAGGTGCAGGTGAACTTCTCTTGAGGAAGAGTAACCCTTCTGATTCTTACAGTTAACACATGGACAGATAACAAAACCCTTCTGCTTGTTCGCATTAGCCACTACGAGGAAATCTTTCAAACCCGTAGTGAACTCTCCGGAGAGTCGGTTACCGTACATCCATTTCCGATTCATCTGCATTATTATAATATAAAATATATAATTAACCATCATGCATTTGTTAAACTAACTAGCTATAAACAATAGAAATTAAACAATGAACTACACACATGCATATTTTATCAATGACACATATGAAAGGTTCAAGTTGCTAACCGCGATCGAGGAGGAAAAAATAAATGAGGAAGCTCAAGTGTGGCTCCGACACTTCATATCATGTTTGTTTCATGCTCTTGGGGCATTTCATCAAACACTTTGTGTGCATAAGAGGAGCCAAAAGCAAACCTACACCCCCTTGTGAAGTTTATGAAGAGAAGTGGCACCAAATGGCTAAGTGCTGTGGGCTGAACGGTATATATAGGGGTGGGGCTTTAATTAGTCGCGGTTGGCCGACTAAAGGCATTCGGGCACCTTTAGTCGCGGTTGGCCAGGCCAACCGCGACTAAAGCTCCTCCCGTCCACCAGCTGGCCACCGAGCGCCCTGGGCCCAGGACTTTAGTCGCGGTTCGCCTCCCGAACCGCGACTAAAGACTCCGTTAGTCGCGGTTCCTATACTTTCGCGACTAATGGGGCTGGACGGAAGCCTCTTTTTCTACCAGTGTAGCCAACAACCAGTAATACTATTGGAATTGCTCTAATGGCTCCTCAAACCGCATCCACCATGATGTTCTTGGCCATAGTGCTAATTAACTACTTGATCCTACTGTGACGTCGCTTGCCACTTGTTACGTGGTTGTCCAGGTCTAGCTCGACCACTTTTCATCCGGCGAGAGAGCGAAACAAGTAACGGAGCAGCAAGCGTGAGAAGGTGGTGCCGGCCGGTCACTTGGTAAACAATCTGAAAGTTATCTCATAGACGCGCGCGAACCAATTTAGTAAGCAAGGAGTACTTAGTAAAGCAAAGACAGTGGAGAAGGACGTATGTATGTGCCGTACGAACTTTGCTTGGGTATGTGCAGCTGGTGACCGTTCGACGGTTAGGATTGTGCAGGTTCTAGAAGGTTTAGTTAGGTTGTTAGTCTAGACTAGCACAAAAGCCCGCGTTGCTACGGGTTGATTTTAAAATTCAACTACTTTGTGTAATGGTGTCGCTCGTATTTTCCACGACGGCTAGTGCCTTCAGTGTTGAAAGTGACACCCATATCTTCTAGGCAAGAAGTGAACCTAGTTAGTAAAGTGGTTGTACGATCCAGCCACCCAGATTCAAATCTTCAAAGACGTAGATTTGATTTCTTATTATTTAAAAAATAAAATCGCTATAGAGGCTTCCCCCACCATATTCTTTAAAAAAAATCTTGCACGGCCACTATCGAAATACGGTGTGTTGATTTTTCTTAAGTAAATAAAATTACTGTTATGTTGCTATGGATTGATTTTATTTATTAATGAATATTATTTAGGAAAAAATAATTATACTATTGGATATGAATTTATATTTAATGCGGTAACGGAGGCGCAACTATAATGTAGATAATTGACTTGGCCTTTGTTGTGTCATGTCACCCTAAGATAGTTTCCTTTGGCGGTTCTCGTCCCACCATCGAGCACGCGTAGCAATGAAATTCTTTGGCAACGGTACTGCAATGGACATGGGCCAAAACCGAGGCACACGTCTAATTGCCGTTCGTGTTTGGTTGGCAAAAAATCACCAGAAATAACTACATCAGAGAGAGTGCATGCGTGGTTTTTTTTGTCGCTCGGCACATTGTAATCCATCTCGCAGTCACACGTTAATGTTGTGTCCCATTATAGGTCGATGCAACCTTGGTGTCGTGGGCACAAACAAACTTCCCAAAATCGTACACACTCAGTTTAAAATAATTACATAAAAATGGATCTGTATTTACACAATAAACATGTGTAGATATATTTATTTGTAAATAATTATTTTAAACCAAGAAAAGTATTTAACTTTTCAGCAGGTGTGATTCGTCTCATTAAAGATTGTACTAAGTTTGATGTAAAAAAATGTGAAACATGAAAAATCTTGTGTAAGATGTGGCCCGGATTGAAGAGGGAGTCGTGCGTTTTTGGTTTTGCTCAGTCAGAGTCGTGCGTCTTTTATAGCTTGCTGCTCCCTTTCGATCCCCACCCCTCCTTTAGGATAGGACGCGAGACGGCGGGAGCTGGAGGCGAGGCACGCCTTCTTCACCGTGATTCCCCTTCGTCCGTCTCCGTACTATCGGGCGCTAGTACGCTCCCCTGTGCACCTCCCCGGGCCTGGTCGGATCGAGCTCTGGTACATCTCCTGGTGCCACCAGCGGCGTCTTCTTGCCGGGCTCTCTCCCCCGGCGACCTTCCGCCGATCTGGCTCTCTCCCCCGGCGACCTTCCGCCGATCTGGCTCTCTCCCCCGGCGACCTTCCGCCGTTCTGCCTCTCATTCCCCATTCCTCAAATTCATCTGATCCCCATTCCTTAAATTCATTTGATCCAAGATCATGCCTGCCTGCAATTCCTCAATTCCGGACAACAGTTCTGCACGTTGATATTTTGGGACAGCTCGCTGATAATCCAGGACATTTGTGACCATATAAACCGGCAAAATTTGGTATTAGCGAGCGAGGTGGGACTAAAATATCAATGCATCCAGTGGATTTCTTTATCGACTGGTCGGGGCGCGAGCCGTCTAGGTCCATGGGCCAATTTACTGGTACGACGCGGTGAAGCCACGGAGACGGGGCCAGATTTTTCCCAGACGCGTCGTTCTCCTGCTCGGCCATTGTGACGTGAGCGGGGCGCTGTCGGCGAGGGCATGTACGGTCGGTTTGTTCTGGATGGAAAAAATAGAACGAATCGGTATGTAGTGGCATTGTGCAGTATTATGCAGTTTCGTGGGAGGGTAAAGCGGTCCAATAAAAAGTTGGACGAAAATTTTGGCAGAAACCTTAGCTCCTTTATTATTAGGTATAGATAAGATAACTACACGAGTTGTTAGTATCTAGAGTTTCTTACTTGTAAATCTTGTGTAAACCCTAAGGCCATCGCCCACCGGCCTCCTATATACTATACATCAGACGATCGACCCTTTGAGGTTATCGCTTCCCCTCATCTCCTCTCTTCATCTAGGTTATTTTACATGGTATAGCCCCATAGCCTATTTTAGGTCTGTTTGTGTCATGCTGTTAGACATGCCCTCAGAGCCAAGGCAGGCGGGGATTGCAGCACGCCGATCTACTTGGCCCTGCCCCACATTGATCATTCTCGGCCACGCAAAGCACCTATCTCCTAGAGCAACCGCTGGTGGGAGCTAGCGCTGTAATTTTTGTTGTTTTGGAACCGCCACAGGTTTCAAAATTGGTACATCTTGTCATGCATGTATACAAGGCCGTAAGTCCTGTAGCTAGCAAGTGTGAACACGCATTGTTCCGTTGATTCCAAGGGCGTGATGGTCCGACCTGTCAGCCACGTCCTTGGATCAAGATCGACGTACGGCACGGTGATATGGAACGACCGAGACATGCATGTCAGTCGCTTGTCGCAGGTTGAGTACATGGCCGGATGAACACGGTTTGTCCAATCAGTTAATCGAGAAAGATGGGACGGGAGCCGTGCTCCAGCGGGCAGAGCACAAACCTGTGGCGTTCTTTCGCTTGCAAGCTAGTAGCAGCAGCTAGCAGTTACATGTACTCACCGTGAGGCGATCGATGCCCCACGCACGCGCGCGCTCGCTCGTTAGCTGGAGATTTTGCTGACGCCCTCAATTTAACTGCAACTTGTAGTGTTTTCTACTGGCTTCACTTGCACCTCATCTAGCCATCATTAAGTTAAACACGCAGGCAAGTTCATCGATTGGCTGCAGAGCAAGTGAGCAGATCATGGTGTACATGCCCGTGCTTGGACAGCTTGAATTTAAAAAAGAAGTGAGTGAATTTCACTTTTTACCCTTTAGTTATGTATTTGTGACACTAATTATCCCGCCGAGTGAAAATTCATGTAGATTATCCATTTTAAAAACTTTGAACCGTGTTTTCTGATGTGTGTCCATATGGCAAGGAGTCAGGTGATGATTGAGTCCAAAAATATGAAGATGATAGTGAGAAATGGAACATATTGATTATAGAAGTTTGAACATAATCTTCCATTAGGCCATCCGATATTTACGTATTTTGTCGTTCCACGTATCTAACAATAAGAAGCAAAATGCTAAATTTGGGCTATACCATGTTTAAAGTCTTCTAAATGAGATATCTTGGTAGAAGTACAACTAAATGGAATAATATATGTCACAAATGCTTAACTATAGGGTAAAAAGTAAAATTCATATATATAAATGCGTAGCCAATTACTTGATCGTCTATGACGTCATTTGCCACTTGCTATGTGGCTGTCCAGCTCGATCGACCGCTTTTCATACGGCGAGAGAGTGAAACAAGCAGCAAAGCGTGCAGGTTGTGGTGCCGGCCGGTCACTTGATAAACAGACTCAAAAGTTATCTCACCGGCACGCGCTAAAGAAAGGCATGGATAAAACAAAGGAAGCCAGTGGAGAAGTACGTACGTGCCGTACAGACTTAGTTTCCATAGCTAGCTGGTCACCAAGGACCGGCCGACATCTATGGTGGATCGATCACCGGAGGAGCTCGATCCAATAATCCGATGCGCGCTGACGCGCCCACACGCACATAAGATGGACCTACCTTGGCGGTGCTAAGTGGTCGTGCCCCACTGTCACTCTCCGATCGACGCCGGCACGGCGCGCGGCGGTGGCACTGGTCGGAGCGCGCACCGCTGGCGAGCGTCTCCGCCACCCAAACCGTCCGAGAAGGAAGCAAAGTGCGTCCGCACATCATGTGCCAATGCCAGTGCCCCAGCTAGCTGCATGCATGCCGCCTTTGCGTCGCGGTGGTGGTCAGTGGGGAAGGATGAAAAAAATCTAAGGTAGGGCGAACTTTAAATGATGCAAATATCAAATAATGCTAAAAAGTAGTAATATCTCAATACAATAAAAATATATTTGATTATAAGTATAACCTAAAAAAACATACCCATAATGCTAACTCAACGGCAAAGCTTTACATCTTCTTAAAAATGTAATTCAAATAATCAACACGTTTGATTATCCCTCGTTCGATGCGCAACTCGATTTTGATTATTTTTGTTGCTGGAAAATTTCTTTCAATTGTTGATGTCGTCACGGGTAAACCCTATGTCATCTTAATGGAGTAATAACACGATTAGAGAAAGTATTACTTGTCTTTAAAATATCTAAAAATCTTCAATTCTACAAGTATGTATAATGAATAACTCGAGTTTATTTTGTATATACTAGGATACATTCAATGATAAATCTCTGTAATACAAGAAATATTATTCACATTGAATCTAGAATACGAGTTTATATTTGGAGGTAAAAATAGTCTATGTTTTTGGCTTGTAATCGATTTTGCGCAGTGTTTTTACTGAAACACGCATAACTTTCTCATACGCAGTCCGTTTTCGATGTATGACCACTCAAAATTTTCAGAAAAAACACGCGCATCTAAATATATTCACCAAAAATCAAGATAGGGAGGCTGCTCTACCTTGCCCTACTGGGAGCTCCGCCCCTGGTGGTGGTGGAATCATGTTCGCACGGCACCCAAAGAAATTCGGGTCGGCCGGTGGGGGAATTACGCCGTCGGATGATCTGACCGGTGCCATGCCATGCGAGTAGTGCGGCTGCCCTGGCTCTAGCTTTGCCGTGTGGCCGTGGCCATGTTGGATGAATGGTTTGCCTGTTCCAGCACACAACGGCCGGATTTCTAGAAATATGCAGCGGCATCCGGGTCCAACGGGAATCCGGATTACTGTGCAGGCCAAAACTTCATATTTTCAGACACTAAAAAATTATTTTTTTTCGTAACGGTCGAGTAACTGTATAACTTAGTGGTAGAGTAAGAGCATCTCCAATAGGCACGCAAAAATCCGGCGCGGTAAACCTCCGATTCAGCGCGCTGTATACCGCTGATGCGCGTGATAGCGAATTTTTCCCCGCCGGATGCTTCATTTTGCAGCGCGCGTTGGTGTGGGAAAAAGGCACCTCCGGCAGAGGCTCTATTTTGCAGCGCGCGCGGCACAAACTGCTAAATTCGACCGTTTTTTATTCAAAATTAATCAAACAAACTATGAAAATTTGATCGAAAATACGAATATATTTTAAAAGTTCAACAATACAACGCGACATATAGAACGAAAATACAAATCGGAACTACTCGTCCGACTCCCAGTCGAAGTCGGACGAGTGGCTGCTAGGAGTCGTCTCCGACACCGGCGTCGTCGTCCACTCGAAGGAGGAGGAGGAGGAGGAGAGGATGATGGTGGACGGCCCTGCGCCGTTCTTCTTTTCCTCCTCCTTCCTCGCCGCCTTCCTCGCCGCGGACTCGCCGCTGTGCTTGTCGTGGCTAGCTTTCTTCATTGCCTTCGCCGCCGCCTTCTCCTCCTCCTTCTGCGCGTAGAAGGCCTCCGTGGCGGCGACGTCTTCGGGGAAGCGGCGTGCCCATTCGAGGCGCAGCGCCTCGTCGCGCTCGGCGATGAGGAGGCGCTGCTCCAACTCCCGCTATCGGCGCTGCTGCTCGCGCGTGATCACCGACGGCGGCGACGCGAGCATCTCCGCCTGCTCCCGCGTGAACATGTCGTGGAAGTTCATGGTGCGGCGGGAGCGGCCCAGCCGCCAGGCGACGGCGGCGTACGCCCGTGCCGCCTCGTGCGCCGTATCAAACGTGCCGAGGCGGATCCGCTCCTCGCCGGAACAGATTTCCGCGTCGAAGCGGCCGCTTGGCCGCGCCCGAACGCCGCGGTAGCCGGAGGGGCGGCGACGCGGAGGCATCTTCGCGCGAGGCGGAGCAGTCGACGGCGGAGTCGCGCGGAGGCGGAGCGGTCGGAGGCGGAGCGGCGCGGGAGAGAGAGGCGGGGAGAGAGACGGACGCGTGGAAGGGATGTCAGTTGGCCGCGTTCGCGCGTGTCAAGTTTATAGCGCACGCGGCAAGTTTCCCGCACGGGATAGCGCGAAAACGCGTGGGCGGCAAAAAATTTAGCGCGCGCGCCTTTTTCCCGCCTCCGTTGGAGCTGCGCGGCAGCGCCCGCCCGCGGCAAACCGGCGATTTTTTTGCCGCGTGGGGCTTTTACAACGTCTGTTGGAGATTCTCTAAGTTTAATCGTGTTCTGCGGTATCCTCTGAAAATGGGCGTTACCGGGTTTCCTTGTCTTTGATCCACTAGGGCTTCAGGTAACGATGCAATGCGCAGCGCCCCTTCTGTTCCGAGTCAAATCGGTCAAATTAGTTGTAACTTTTTCTGACTAATAAATTAGCACAGTGGCCTTTGCAAATACGAAAAAAACCATATGTGCTGTGTTTAGAGCTTTTCAAGAAATGAAAGTACTGAGGTAATGAGGGTTGATAGATACTCATATAACATGATTACGTATACACTAAAAAAATGATTACGTATAATAAGATTCTACCCAGGACAAATAAAAATGTCACCTTGACCAGTAAATATGTATTATGCTGTTGTTTATTAGGCAATAATTAAGATTTAGGCGAAATACAGTTCTATCAACTATGATGCATTGACGTACAACTATGAATTTCTAGCATTTAGGTACATCGAATAAGACTTACACTGTGTGTTGACTTTGGATGCAATCAATTAGACCTAGAATTGTGGAATTGGATTTTGGGCCTCTAATTCAACCGTTTGACTGGAAACCGGAAACAATTCCAGCCTGCACCCGCCGGAAGTCATTTTCTTCTGTGTACAATTCGGAAGTCACAGCCTCTCAATTTTTCTGGAATTGCCCACCGAAGCGGTACGAGCCTTTTTACTGGACGACGAGTGTGTGACAGATGAACTGGCGAGCAACATCCTCGTACCTAGTAAGTCGATAGCCGCCGGCGCCGCACCATGTCCTCCCCGCCCCCCTGGACGGCGTTCTCCTGGCCACCCTCTGCTCGCCCGGCCATGACCACCCTCTTCCCGGATGCAGTGACGACGTCCTCCGTGGTCTGATTTATATCTTAGATTTGGAATTTCCAGTCCAATTCAAGTATAAGCCCAATTCACCGCATCCAAACACATCATTATAATTATGATATATTTTGGTAAAAGTATGATGTTATATAGGGTATGATCTATTCAGTGACAGAAAATACTTTTTTAGTATATAACATAAAGTATGAGGCAAGAAGAATCTTTCACCTTTTCGCCACCACTGCTGGTCGTGGGTGATCTCTGCGGCCCATCGCCTAGACTGCTGCATCCCGATGTTGTTGCTGCTTTTCACGAGGCGACACGGTGGCATCCCATGGGCATGCTGCATGGGTGGCGTTGGGCACCAAATCGACGACAAAACCTTGGGGGGAATGGTGCTGTAGGGATAGGCGTTCCTGGGATATGGCCGTGGATAGGCGTCGCGGGGGTTGTCGCTCAACATAATACAAGAATAGGAAGAAGACAAAGTGATGGTTAGGCTTTGCCTCACAGCCATTTGTTGTGATAGGGCACCAGGTTGGTGCCCCAAATTTCGAGCACATGAGGCAAAATTTTATGGCACACTACAGAAATTTGGGGCTTTTTTTATGGACATTTGTTGAACCTTGTTTTTTATTGGTCTTCTATATGCACTAAAAGTTAATTATTTATTTTTTGCATTATGTGGTTGGAGATATGCTCTTGACGTTGTGAACACAAGTTGTGCATAATTTTTCGTGCAAGTTAAACTGTGTAAACTTTGACTAAGAATATAGATAATAATACAAATATCTACCATGTCACATGCATATAATGTGAAAATATATTTCATAACAATTCTAAAAATATTACTGTTTTGTTGTATATGTTTATATTTTTATCAATATACGTGATTAAATTTTACGAAGTTTGACTTTAACCAAAACTTATATGTAACATATTTTGGGCAGGAGGGAGTACTAATCATTTCCCACCAAATATGCGTACCCTGTTAGTGCAACTGAGATTGCGATGTGTCTGTGGTGGTTTATCCTTAGATGATCGAGGTTAAGTAATTGGAAGGGATCAACTTCAACCGTTTTTATCCTCTTGATGAGTGTGTGAGAATATTATTTTTATCTATCAAAAGTAAGTGCATTTGTATCAAAGTAAGTTCGTTGTTGAAGATATTATAAAGAATTTTGCAGCAAGAGTAACTTGCAGAACTGCAACATCAAGTTTCAGGAGTACCACAATCAGAGTTAACCGTGGTGGTTTACAGTAGGAAAGATCGACAGAATAATTTTTTTACTAGCTTATTTTGTAAGCCGGGAAGTTCATGGAATACATGTAGATAAGAAGCTAAGCAAGCTTCAACCCAAAATACCTACTCATCATGTTCATGATGACACTATGGCCATGAGAAAAAGACAACCATGCATGAACACCACACGTAACATGCTACTGCAAAATTCTCAAGTAGAAGAGTATTAGAGTACTATATATTCTATGGCGCCCCACCAAAATTTGAATACCTTCCAAAATCTATTGCCCCTTGGTAATCAACCATTAATTTTAATCATTGATGGCTGCTATATCTGGGCATGGGCAGCCTGCCCGAGACGTCCCGCCCAGGCCCGACCTGAAAACCTCGAGCTGAAATCTAGACCCAACAACCACGCATGCTTGGGCTTCAGGGTCTGTTGGGTTTTAAATTATTTGAAAATTGTACTTCAGTGTTTTAGAAAATAATAATTTGTTTCTATGAATAAATGCACATGTCGTAAATACTTATGCGAAGTTTTGGCAGAAATTGCGTTGTATTCTTAAATACAGAAAAAATATGAATGTATACAGGGATGGAAAACTCATATTTTTGTCAGAAATTTGTCTTTTTTATAGCTCAAAATTCAACATTTTCCCATGAAATTTCTACCATACCTTCAAAATGCGTATATTTATGTGTGTATTTAACTTCAGATTTTTCGAGGCCCAACAATATGCATTTGAATTATTTTAAAAAACTAGGAGCATTGGTTCTCATGTGTTAAAAGGCACTTTTCGGAGGTGGCCCATGTTATACACTCATTTTGGGGAAAAAAAGGTTCCTAACCTTCTCAAAATGAATAGGCCCATTTTGGGGAAAAAAAGGTTCCTAACCTTCTCAAAATGAATAGGCCCTACGCCCTTGTTGTGTTCAGAAAAAAAAAAACATAGGGAGGATTACCCCAATAGGAACAAGCCAAAACATGCCCGCAAAAGAAAGTAACAAGTCAAAACAATCAGATGTTGAACTAGCTAGCCCGACCAATTAATTGAGCCATCAGCATCGAATCCATCCGCTTAATTCTCCCCGCTACCGTGCTCTCGTGGGGTAGCCCATACAGCAACATTTCAATCCCCTGGATGAACTCTCCATCACAATGCCTCGCACCCTCCTTCATGCCCATCCGCCGTACCCATACCCCTCATCGCGACTGAGGCCTGACGCACCAATCGCTGGTGGCGGGTACGGCCAGAACGGTGACACCGTAACCCGATTATTCCCACAGGCCGACGTGTCCGCGCGCGAAGGACAAAGAGGGGAAGCCGGAAGGACAAGGCGATGTTAGGTTCCGTAGCATAGGACGTACGAACATCGGCACACCAGTGCGTTGCGCACTGGCGGCTCCAAATCTCTCGATTGGCATATGGCAAGTCCTATAAAAACCACCGCAGCTGCCGCGAACCTCATCGCACCACACACCTCTCCATTGCCTCCACTCCTACACGCACCACCTAGCAGCTCTGTGCCACCGGGCGAGCGCAGCAGCAAGCGACGGCGAGAGCTCGGCAGCAGCTGGACCGCCGGCGATGCAGGGTGAGGACAAGAAAGGGAAGGTGAAGAAGGGGTGGCTGGCGGTGATGGTCGACGAGGACCAGCGGCGGTTCGTCATCCCCATCGCCTACCTCTACCACCCGCAGTTCCGCCGGCTGCTGGAGGCTGCCAAGGACGCGTACGGCTACCACTACTCGTCGGGTCCCCTGCGCCTGCCCTGCTCCGTCGACGAGTTCCTCCGCCTGCGCGCGCTCGTCGAGCGGGACACCTCGTCGGCGCACTCGTCCTCGTCGTCCCACCGCGTGCACTTGGCCCCGTGCACCCGCGCCAAGGTCACGTCGTGATCGGCGATGATCGGACGTGATCATGGCGACCGCGCGCGCGCCGGAGGAGTACGCCCATCTGCCGGAGACGATACGGATACGCTCGTATGTGTGTACACACATAGGTAGAGAAGAGTAGGAGATTAGTCTGGGATACTGCTTATGATTTTGGTTTTGGCCTTCTGTTCCTTCTGAATTTTGCACATGCATGTATACTAGATTGATTGACAGACATACCGATGTATAATTAACAGTTGGATTCACAGACGCCGTAGCCGTGCTTACATACAGAGAGGGATGATTTTTGCTTAATTTCCCTCTCTTTTGGAAACATCACTACAAAATTTATCAAGATCGAGCTTCAAATGAAATATCAAACAGGCCATGAAACAAGATCAGGGTTGGCAGGTAGGCGTCAAATTGAATGTAGGCGTACGCTACGTACAGAACTACAGTGTATCGATTAGTTTCCCTTTGCGCTACCCCCTGTCCATCGAGTTGCAGCAGGACAGCACCATCTATGTTCCAACTAATCATGGAGGATGGGGTCATTGGGGAATTTCCGATGCCGCGTTTCTTTCTGCTGGTAGATTCATGTTGTGTCCTTCAGCACTGGGTCCGAGAGGACGATGGAGCAAGAGGTGGACAGGCAGCACTGGTCAGAGCCCTCAATCCCCTCATCCTCATCACATCGATCTTCCATATCTTCCCCTTCTCTCTCTTTGTTGATTCTTCGAACCCCTCGACTTCACTTTCTTGAAAAGGCAGGACAGGCGGAAACATGATATACACGCACCCATCACACCTCGCACCCCCACCATATTAGATGAGTACAGTTTGAGTGGTATATGGCTTTTCAGATTACAGATCATCAGTTTGCCAAACTCTTCTTTAACCATGCGCGCATAATGAGATAACATACGTATCTTAATGGGCATGACTAGAATTCAGTTGACTGACGAAGAAATACACACCGGTCGGTATTTCCACGAAATTGTCCAAAATTCAGTAGGTACCAAAAATGTTATCATTTCGTATCTCAATTTTTTGGATTAGATATAGAAAAAAATTTAGATTCTATAAATATCATGTCAATAAATTTCGTAATAAATTTCTTTGTGTATTCCAAAAATCAGAAAGTTTAGTGACTGTCCAAAATATTGTTGGTACAAAATTTCCAAACCCTGCGCAGAAATAGTTACTATTTCTTTAGCAAAATTAAATTCAAATAGTCCTTCTCCATCGCAAGAGGAGGTGTGAAGCCATAAGCTTGTTGCTAAGTACAACTTAATGGATACAAGTCGTTGTAAAAACTTTCGAAAAAAAGTCCTTGCAAAAAAGATAAATATAATGGATACAAAAGTCATTCACCATTTAGTATTGAGATGTCGCATAGCAATCACGCATGACAATTAGATGCATAACAATATTGTTGTTTGGCCAGGGACCAAAAATTTCAAAGGAATTTTGTTAGTTGATGAACTATTTTGCCTCAAATTTTGCGCTATGTCCAAAATGAATACAATCAAATTCAAATTTGACAAAAATCGTTCACAAGTGAAAAGTTCTAGTTTTTTTTTTAAATTTTGTATGTTAATTTTGGTGAGATCTGATGTAATTTTTCTATCCAAATTTTAATCCCCGAATTGAAATAAAATGAGTGCTTTATAAAATTGTGTAAAGTGCATTTTATGGCACGAATAGTATAATGCCAATATTTAGCTTCATTAGGAGTAGTTATGAGCTTCTGTTTATTAATTCAGTAACCCTGCCCAGGAATTAGGAGAACACCAATTTAACTATGTTTATTATATACCAAGTCACACGCAGACGCAGGAAGAAATTGCCAACTTCTCCGTACGTATCAACAAGACAGACAACGTATAACTATTTCTTTAACTGATCACACTGTCAACTATTAGAAAAAGCCGTGTACGACGCTGCAAGTTGCATTCCTGTACGTAACTGAGCTGCTTTCCAGAGTAAACAAACTAACGATCCGATAGTATATACGAAAGCTATGATTTATATAATTTTCCGAACTTCAAAGTGCCCCCAATTTAAAACGTCAACATAACATAAGATTGGAGTAATAAAAAAAGTTCTGAACAAACAAAGCTTTAGTATTTTTTATTTAAGATTTTTGTATCACTTAGTGCTCCTACTTAATGGATACAAGTCCTTGCAATCATGCATTGCAATTTTATCCCTAACCATAATGTTATATGACATGGGGCATAAAATATCACGAAAAATTTGTTCGTGACGAACTACCTTTTGCCTCGATATTCTTGGCTAGGTTTAAACTTATTCAAACCAAATAGAAATCTTGAAAAATTCCATCAATGGAAATTGTTCTAGACAGTTTTTTTGAAATTTCAAAAAAATTAGATATTGCAGTGTGTTGAGCAATACTTTTGGTATGAAAATTTGAAGATTTGACATGCAAAAAGTGCAATTTTATTCTAAGCATAGTACACTGCTAATTGATATAACGAGCTTACAGAAAACTCATTAGCTTTTAAGTAATTTTTTGGCGAAACACAGTACACAGACAGACGCCCACAGATACATATATACACTAACAACTATGAAAATATGCACGCACACTCTACCCATACGAGCATCTCCAAGAGAATAATCCAAAAAAAACTGGCCAGACACATCATAGGATTAACAAAGTCACGACATACGCCTCGGTATCCTCCCGCTAAAAATATTCGGCCTTGGTAGCTCTAGCTAGGAACGAGAAGCCATCGATTTATTTATATATAATTCACGCAGAGGACGCGATTGCCGACGTTCCCGTACGTATCAACAAGACGACGTATTACTATCCATAAGTGGTCGTCGCACTGTAAAGGCCGTACCACTCCGCAAGTTGCAGCTAGGAGAGGAGCACGTCCATTTGTGTACGTAGTTGAGCTACTTTCTGGAGTAAACAAACTAAAAAGATCCGATAGCATATACTCCAAAGCCATGATTTATAATTTTCAGAACTTCAAAGTGACTCTCCAATTTAAACTCCATGAGAAATGAGAAGACACGATTAAAAAGTGAAACGTTGTGAACAAACAAAGCAATAATCGGATGCACGACGAAGTGGCCCGGAAAGCGATCGACGGAGGTGAGACCGTAGGCACAGGCTGCTGCTATGGTTGTTTAGTCGGAGTGGAGGTCGGAACTCCGGCGGCGTAGCAAGTCGCAATTGGACGGCTCGTCGTAGTCTCGGGACCGGAAGCGCGCACTTGCCAAGTTGCTAGCACCTACATGTACTGATGTACCAGAACTGAAGAATATTATGTACTACGACTGTACCAGTGAATCGACGGAAGCTTGATTGAATTGTCATCTGTCAGTGGAAGCTCGTAAAGCTGGGCTGTTCTTCGTGATTACACGGAAGATCGATCGAGATGGGAACGTACGTACGGCAAGAGCCGTAGTGCTGCAATCGCTGAACTGTTGATTGAGCTAGGCATGTCCTAGACATATAGACCACACCAAATGTGTTATGTACCCTCCTGCCTGACGTAGTTGCCTGGAGTCGTCGTGTCAAGTGACTAGTTGCCTGCCGTAGCCTACCGATGCACGAACAGTGACCCCCTTTGAAATTTGAGGTCTCCTGAATGAGCATTTCTGAAGCCTTTCTATGACGGGAGATTGGCTGGGAAATATGAGATCGATTGGTCAGGCGAGAGGATGAAGCAGCACGAAACTGTAGTAGGAGCCCGGTGGAGGGCACGCAAGTACGGTGTGGTACCCGTCAGGTTGAGTTGGGTAACATCGCAGGCAATCAAACAGGACAGGAGCCGGAAATGAATTTTGTGTCTCTCTTCGCGCCATGTAAATGTAAGGGCATCTCCACGACGAGAACCAACTTGTGGTTGGATGGTTAGGAGGATGGTTGTATCCCCAGTCCACCAGAGTTCAATCTCAGGTTTGACATCTGTGTGTCTCATAAAAGCGGAATATTCATTCAGTGGGAGGTGACGTTCCCGTCGACAGCGAGGTGCATGTGGTGACTTTGTCAATTTCAAGATCCAACCCGCCGGCTCAGCCTTCCGAAGGTGCTCATAGGGGTAGGGTATGCGCGTGTGCGTTCATAGGGGTGAGTGTATACGTGTGTATATGAGCGTCTGCATTTGTACTGTGTTTCTCAAAAAAAAAGGCATATCCACGACTCCACCAAAAGTTACCGCGGTTGGAGGGACGGTTGTAGGGTTGCAGGCGGCCCTTGCTTCCTATCAGGCAAAACAAAATTTATGGCAAAAAGACTTACGAAACCGGTAGGAATTCGAGTTGGCTTACCGAAAACCTATGTCCGCAAACCGCGCCACTTGCCACCCTAGGCAGTTTAAAAATTACGATACGGAGTATTGATTTTAACTTTAGGATATTTAATATGTTTGAAAGAAGTGTAGCTAAACGCTGGACAATTCTTTTTGGGACGCTAGAAAAAGCTACTATGGTTTGAGGGGCGTTTGCCTACATCCGTGATGCCCAAACACTACAGGAATGGCGCGATACGCCAAGGGCCTTTTATAGGCCGATGGCCAAAAGTCGGGACCGTCGGCGTATGGCCCGGCTAGGCCAGCCTACCAAAAAGACCCTCGGCGTAGCGTTGCCGTCGGCGTATCGAGGTCTATGTCGAGGGCAGCCCTCGGCATACCTTTGGTCCTAGGCGTAGACAGGGCTACGCCGATGGTCACCCTCGACGTAGGCCATCCTTCAAATTTGTCTAATTTTGTAAAAATCATAACTAATTCATATGACTCAGAAAAATATGTATAAGGTACCAAAATGTTCATAAAACATCCTCTATCCGTTTATGTCAAAATCATGCATATTTGAATCATGTAGCGTACCATGTTAACATAGTAACAATTCAAACACTTCCTTATATTTCCTCAGGTTTCCGTTTTGGCCAGATGGAAATTTAAACGAAGTCGGAAAATCCCACAAAATCGCATGGCGTCATTTTATGTGTCATAGTAACCAATCTAAAAGTCGGAATTGGGATACATCAATTATTTTGGAAAACTCTTCACGAACATGGGTATCTGATGACCCACAAGTATAGGGGATCGCAACAGTCTTCGAGGGAAGTAAAACCCAATTTATTGATTCGACACAAGGGGAGCCAAAGAATATTTGTAAGCCTTAACAGCGGAGTTGTCAATTCAGCTGCACCTGGAAACAGATTTGCTCGCAAGAGTTTATCAGTAGCAACAGTTTTATAGCAGTAGCAGTAGTGAAATATCAGCAGCAGTGTAACAAAGACAGCAGTAATGATTATAGTAAACAACAGGATTAAAATACTGTAGGCACAGGGATGGATGAACGGGCGCTGCATGGTTGAGAGAAATCATATAACAATCAAGGTAGGGAATTTGCAGATAGTAATAAAATAGTATCCAAGTACTAAACAATCCATAGGCATGTGTTCCATATATAGTCGTACGTGCTCGTAATGAGAAACTTGCACAACATCTATTGTCCTACCAGCCGGTGGCAGCCGGGCCTCTAGGAAATCTACTGGTAATTAAGGTACTCCTTTTAATAGAGCACCGGAGCAAAGCATTAACACTCCGTGAACACATGTGATCCTCATATCACCGCCTTCCCCTCCGGTTGTCCCAATTTCTGTCACTTTGGGGCCTCGGGTACCAGACAGCAATACGTGTATACAACTTGCAGGTAAGATCATAAAGCAATGAATATCATCATGAATTGATAACATGTTCAGATCTGAGATCATGGCACTCGGGCCCTAGTGACAAGCATTAAGCATAACAAGTTGCAACAATATCATAAAAGTACCAATTACGGACACTAGGCACTATGCCCTAACAATCTTATGCTATTACATGACCAATCTCATCCAATCCCTACCATCCCCTTCAGCCTACAGCGGGGGAATTACTCACACATGGATGGGGGAAACATGGTTGGTCGATGGAGAGACGTCGGTGGTGATGATGGCGATGATCTCCTCCAATTCCCCGTCCCGGCGGAGTGCCAGAACGGAGTTTCTGGTCCCGAGACGGAGTTTCGCGAAGGCGACGGTGTTCTGGATGTCTTCTGGCGATTTCGTCTAACCCCCCGTGCATTTTTAGGTCGAAGCCCTTAAGTAATCTAGAGGGGGGCACCTGGGGCTGCCCGAGGCGCCGCCACCATAGGCCGGCGCGGCCCAGGGGCCTGCCGCGCCGCCTGGTGGGGTGGCTGCCTTGTGGCCCCCCTCCTTCTGGTCTTCTGGCTCCGTTATTCTTCTGTGAAAATAGGCCCATTGGAATTAATCCCGGAGATTTTCCTGAAAGTTGAGTTTCTGCACAAAAACGAGACACCAGAGCAATTCTGCTGAAAACAGCGTTAGTCCGTGTTAGTTGTATCCAAAATACACAAATTAGAGGTAAAACAATAGCAAAAGTGTTCGGGAAAGTAGATACGTTTTGGACGTATCAACTCCCCCCAAGCTTAGCTTATTGCTTGTCCTCAAGCAATTCAGTTAACAACTGAGTGCGATAAAAGAACTTTCACGAACACATTTGTTCATATGATGTAAATATTCTCATGATATGGGCAAGTAATTAAGCAATTCATAATAAGATACATGCAAATAAAGTCATCTAATAGCTATGTCAATCATGGAAAAGATACCAACAAATTAATAATAAGCATCATGAATCATGTCTATCAGCAAGATTGCAATGTTCATAAAAGGATATGATAAAGCGGTATCTCGCTTGCCCGTATTTGTACAGCAAAACATAAATGTTCGGGCACCTTTGAAGTTCATGGAAAGACTGGAAGTAGAGATTATCAAAGATAAAAGCATCAAAGTTATACCACAGTTAATCACATTTTGGGACAATCATATTATACTAAGAATGACAGTTGTGCTCTCAAGAAAGTGCTCAAAGAAAGGATGGTGACTCAATGTAAAAGTAAAAGATTGACCCTTCGCAGAGGGAAGCAGGGATTAACATGCGTTAGAGTTTTCATTTTTTTAAACAGGAGTACAATTATTTTGAGAGGTGTTTATTGTTGTCAACGAATGGTAGTGGGCACTCCAACTACCTCGTCAACCAGACTTTCAAGAGCGGCTCCCATGAAGGACGTTATCTCTACCAGCAAGGTAGATCATCCCTCTTCTCTTTTTATTTACACATGTACTTTAGTTTATTTATTGATGACACTCCTCCCAACCTTTGCTTTCTCAAGCCATGGCTAACCGAATCCTCGGGTGCCTTCCAACATTCTCATACCATGAAGGAGTGTCTATTTGCAAATTAAGTTACTTACTGATAAATCAGAGCAAAACATGTGAAGAGAATTATTGATGAAAGTTAATTAATTGGAGCTGGTGATGACCCACAAGTATAGGGGGTGTATCGTAGTATCTTCGATAAGTAAGAATGTCGATCCCAACGAGGAGCAGAAGGTGTTGATAAGCAGTTTCGATGAAGGATTCACTGTAAATGCTCACAGACAAGTATTCAGGGGGGTTTGATGTAACAGTTGAATAAAGTACGAGTATGTAAAGTGCGAGAGTAACAATTGCAGCGAGTGGCCCAATCCTTTTTAGCACAAAGGACAAGCCGGTTTGTTTACTTATAATGACCAAACGTTCTCGAGGACACACGGGATTTTAGTCTAGTGCTTTCGCTACATACGGCTAAATAATCTTCATTGTTGTGATAAGTGTTGTGTGGGTGAACCTATGCTAATGTACCGCCCTTCCTAGGACTAATACATACTTGTGATTGTACCCCTTGCAAGCATCCGCAACTACAAGAAAGTAATTAAGAAATAAATCTAACCACAGCCTTAAACTCTGAGATCCTGCGATCCCTCCTGCATCGATATACCAACGGGGGTTTAGGTTTCTGTCACTCCGGCAACCCCGCAATTGGCAAACGAATACAAGATGCATTCCCCTAGGCCCATAAATAGTGAAGTGTCATGTAGTCGACGTTCACATGACACCACTAGAAGAATAACACCACAACTTAAATATCACACCATTGAATATTACTCATCCATAGTTCACTACTAACATTTAGACTTCACCCATGTCCTCAAGAACTAAACGAACTACTCACGAGACATCATACGGAACATGATCAGAGGTGATATGATGATGAATAACAATCTGAACATAAACTTGGTTCAATGGTTTCACTCAATAGCATCAACAACAAGTAGAAATCGATACCGGGAGAGTTTCCCCTATCAAACAATCAAGATCAAACCCAAATTGCTATGGCGGTGACGGTGTCCAGCGGTGATGACGACGGTGATGATGGTGGAGATGATGATGATGGTGATGGCGATGATGTCCAGCTCGATGACGGTGACGATGGCGTCGATTTCCCCCTCCCGGAGGGAATTTCCCCAGCGGATTCCTGCCCGCCGGAGAGCTCTTTTCTCTCTGGTGTTCTCCGCCCGCAGAGGCGGCTGTAACTCTTCGCGAGGTACCCTCTGTGGCTTAGGTCTTCGGGACGAAGGGTTTGGCGAAGAAAAGGAGGCGAAAGGGGTCGTGGGCCCTCCACACCACGGCCGGCGCGGCCAGGGGCACTGGCCGCGCCGCCCTAGGGTGTGGGCCCACCCTGGCTGCTCTGGCTCCTCCTTCGGCTTCCTTCGTCATCTTGAAAAATAGGATTTTTGGTATAATTTCCTTCCGTAGTTGATCTTCCGAAATATTGCGTTACGACGGTGCTTTTTCCAGCGAGAATCCTGGCTCCGGTGTTCGATCCTCCAATAACGATGAAACATGCAAAATAGATGAAATAACATAAGTAATGTGTCCCAATATGAAATATATCAATGAATAACAGCAAATTATGATATAAAATAGTGATGCAAATTGGACGTATCAACTCCCCCCAAGCTTAGACTTCGCTTGTCCCCAAGCGAAACTGAGCTCGATAGACATGACCACATGTTTATGGAGTGAAGAGTCGATAAATAAAATACGGACAAGAAGCATCATATTCATTCACACAGGACATTATAGTAGACAACCTCTTATAACTCATATTGAAACAAGTATAGGGTAATCACAAGTAAAGGTGCATGAGAAATCATGATTGGTGATGGCAAACTTCGTTCTTGGTCAGAGAACAACTAACAGATTATATTTATCTTATTGAGCAGCGCTCTCATGTTAGAGTTTATAAGGCACAACTTGCATACTCAATCATAATGGTCTTCTCATGGTCATTGATAACTTGCAAAGCTATATTCATTCAGATAAAACTTGTACTAAACAAGGAAGAATAAAAGACATGATGTAGCAAATCACAATATAATGGTTTGATCACAACTACTCAAATGCTTGCTTGAGATGGAGGGAAATAGGTTTCTTGACTCAACATAAAGTAAAAGACAGGCCCTTCGCAGAGGGAAGCAGGGATTAAATCATGTGCTAGAGCTTTTTCAGTTTTGCAATCATATAAGAGAATAAAAGTAACATTTTGAGAAGTGTTTGTTGTTGTCAACGACTGGTAGCGGGTACTCTAACCCCCTTGCCAGACAACCTCCTAAGAGCGGCTCCCATATTATTTTCATTTTGTGTGGCACTCCTTCCAACCTTTCTTTCACAAACCATGGCTAACCGAATCCTCGGGTGCCTGCCAACAATCTCATACCATGAAGGAGTGCCTTTTTATTTTAGTTTTATTATGATGATGACACTCCCCCCAACCTTTGCTTACACAAGCCATGGCTAACCGAATCCTTCGGGTGCCGTCCATCAATCACATACCATGGAGGAGTGTCTATTTAGTTTAATTAATTTGGGACTGGGAATCCCATTGCCAGCTCTTTTTGCAGAATTATTGGATAAGCGGATGTAGCCACTAGTCCATTGGTGAAAGTTGCCCAACAAGATTGAAAGATAAAACACCACATACTTCCTCATGAGCTATGAAACATTAACACAAATAAGAGATACTAAGTTTTGAATTGTTTAAAGGTAGCACATGAAGTATTTACTTGGAATGGCAGAAAATATCATGTAGTAGGTAGGTATGGTGGACACAAATGGCATAGGTTTGGGTTAAGGTTTGGATGCACGAGAAGTATTCCCTCTCAGTACAGGTCTTTGGCTAGCAAGGTTAATTAGCAAGCATAAGAGTCGAGGGAAACAAACAAATATACATGTGATAGAAACAATCATGCATCTTCCTTGTAAGCACAAACAATTTTAACTTCAGAATAATAAGCTATGAGCTAACAAGAAAGACAATGAAACATCTACATGTATTTCTCTTTTCTATTTAAACCTTAAAGTGTTGTTGCTATTGACCCATGCTAAGTTTGCCAAAACCACATAGATTTATTCAATGCTCCCAAAGTGATACCAATACTAACAACAAGGTGAATCATATAGTAAAGATTGCAAACTAAAATAAGATGTGCAATATGTAAATGATAAGACTTCTCATTAATATTCCATAACGATAACTCACACCAAGGGATACATAGACAACCAACTAAAGGAGAGATACTTCCAAACGCAACCCATCTTATATGATAACTTCCCTACTCATGATATGACACTACTTGACAATAAAAGTAAAAGGTAGTGATAATGTGATACCGCGGCACTCCCCCAAGCTTGGAACAAACCAAGGGGATGCCAATACCGATGATGAATTACTCCTGCGGAGATGGTGGTGATGAATTCCTCCCGAGCTTCTTAATAAGCTCCTTCGTCTTCAGTTTCTCAGCTTGATAATTCTGCACTAAGATTCGAAGAGATTCATTGTTATCCGAAGTTGGCGATGACGACCTTGTGACGCGAATCGAGTGGTATTCAATCAATCTTCGGAGACGGCAGTTCTCCTCCTGGAGTATCTCCACTTCTCTTTTCAGAGCCCGATATTGATCACAAAACTCATCGGTAACCCGTAGAACTTCTTCCATCATGGGGAAAGAGTCGAGGTTGAGAGCGGGTGGTAGAGGTCCCTGCAAGTTATGAGAAAAAGAACGTCGAGTGTCAACAGATCCCACCAAGATTTGCTTGCTCCCTCCGGCTTGCTGATCTTGTCTTGATGGCACCTCCTTCTCTTCCTCCGAAAGCCCCTTGCCCTTGTTGTTGGAGGCCATGGTGCTTCTAAACCGAAAACAGATCCTGGCAGAAACAGCTCGAAACAAAACACGTCGAAAACACGATATACGGACCTCCAGGGGTCCGGGGGATTATATAGCAAAAATTTTCACGACAAACGGAAAGTACCAGATCGAACCAGAGTCGGAAAGGGGCGACGGGGCGGCCAAACCATAGGCCGGCGCGGGCCCAGGTCAGGCCGCGCCGCCCTATGGTGGCATCCCCTCGTGCGTCCTTTCTACTCCGTTTCGAACTCGTAATTTCTCATATTTTCCAAAAATAGCAAAAATATAGTTCGGAAGGTAAATTGCGTACTTTTCATTACCAGTACTGTTACCTATTCAAAGTCGAGTTAAGCGGATCGTCAATTTGCCCTTTGATGAAATCTTCCGGTGTCTCCACTTGAATAATATCAACATCAACATTATAGGAATCACCTGAGATATAATGCTTGAGTCTTTGTCCATTCACCACTTGCGTAGCATTGCCTTGGAGAGAGCTAATTTTGATTGCTCCTGAACGATACACCTCCTCGACAACATATGGTCCTTCCCATTTCGAGAGTAATTTCCCTGCAAAGAATCTGAGACGAGACCGATACAATAGGACTTTATCCCCAATATTAAATTCTCTTTTGATAATCCTCCTATCATGCCATTTTTTAACTTTCTCTTTAAAGAGTTTAGCATTTTCATAAGCTTCACTTCTCCATTCATCTAGGGAACTCAATTGCAACAACCTCTTATCACCGGCAAGTTTAGGATCTTTATTTAATTCTCTAACAGCCCAATAAGCTTTGTGCTCTAGTTCTAAAGGTAAATGACAAGCTTTCCCATAAACCATTTTATAAGGTGACATTCCCATGGGATTTTTATAAGCAGTTCTATAAGCCCAAAGTGCATCCTTCAATTTACTAGCCCAATTCTTTCTAGTTTTATTAACGGTCTTTCCCAAAATAGATTTAATCTCTCTATTTGATAACTCTACTTGACCACTAGTTTGAGGATGATAAGCAGAAGCAATTCTATGATTAATACCATACCTAGCAAGAGTTTTTCTAAAACCTCCATGAATGAAATGAGAACCTCCATCAGTCATAATATATCTAGGTACTCCAAATCTAGGAAAAATAATATCTAAAAGCATTCTTAAAGAGGTCTCACCATCAAGACTTTTTGTAGGTATAGCCTCCACCCATTTAGTAACATAATCAACAGCAACAAGTATATGAGTGTTACCTTCTGAAGACGGAAAAGGTCTCATGAAGTCAAATCCCCAACAATCAAACGGTTCAATAACAAGAGTATAATTCATAGGCATTTCATTGCGTCTGGAGATATTACCAACCCTTTGGCATTCATCACAAGATAAAATAAACTTTCTCACATCCTTGAAGAGAGTTGGCCAATAAAAACCTGATTGTAGAACCTTTTGCGCGGTTCTTTCTCCGGCGTGATGTCCTCCATAAGCACTACCATGACATTTACTCAATATCTCCTGTTGTTCATATTCGGGAACACATCTTCGCATAATACCATCCACTCCTTCTTTATATAAGTGTGGGTCATCCCAGAAATAATGCCTCAAATCATAAAAGAATTTCCTCCTTTGCTGAGCTGAAAAGGTTGGAGGCAAATACTTGGAAACAATAAAGTTAGCATAATCAGCATACCAAGGACTGTCTCGCGAGCTCACCTTTATTACAGCCAATTGTTCATTTGGAAAACTATCATTAACAGGAACAGGATCATAAGCAATATTTTCCAATGTAGACAAATTATCGCCAACAGGATTATCAGCACCTTTCCTATCTACAATATGTAAATCAAATTCTTGCAAAAGAAGTACCCATCTAATAAGCCTTGGCTTAGCATCTTTCTTTGTCATTAGGTATCTAATTGCAGCATGATCAGTATGAATAGTAACTTTTGAATCAACAATATAAGATCTAAATTTATCACAAGCAAAAACTACAGCTAATAATTCCTTTTCAGTTGTAGCATAATTTCTTTGAGCAGCATCAAGAGTTTTACTAGCATAATGAATAACATTCAGTTTTTTATCTACTCGCTGTCCAAGAACAAAGCGCCTACAAAGAAATCACTAGCATCACACAAAATTTCAACGGGTAAATTCCAATCAGGGGGTTCAACTATAGGAGCAGTTGTTAAGGCTTTCTTAAGAGTTTCAAACGCTTCCTTACAATCATCATCAAAAACAAATGGTACATCTTTTTGAAGAAGATTAGTAAGAGGCTTTGAAATCTTAGAGAAATCTTTAATAAATCTCCTATAAAACCCAGCATGACCAAGAACACTACGAATACCTTTAACATCCCTCGGATAAGGCATCTTCTCGATTGCTTCAACTTTAGCTCTATCAACTTCAATACCTCTCTCAGAAATTTTATGTCCCAATACAATTCCTTCATTAACCATAAAGTGGCATTTCTCCCAATTAAGAACAAGGTTAGTTTCTTCACATCTCTGCAAAACTTTATCAAGGTTTCGCAAGCAGCTATCAAAAGAATTCCCATAGACGGAAAAATCATCCATGAATACCTCTACAATACTTTCACAAAAACCATGAAAAATAGCAGACATGCATCTTTGAAAAGTAGCAGGAGCATTACATAAACCAAAAGGCATGCGTCTATAAGCATAAGTTCCATAGGGACAGGTAAAAGTGGTTTTCTCTTGATCTTTAGCTTTAACAGAATTTGTGAAAACCAGAATAACCATCAAGAAAGCAAAAATGAGTATTTTTAGATAATCTTTCTAGCATTTGATCAATAAAGGGTAAAGGGTAATGATCTTTTTTAGTAACTTTATTAACTTTTCGAAAATCAATGCACATTCTATACCCTACAACTACTCTTTGAGGAATGAGCTCATCATTATCATTAGGCACAACAGTCATACCTCCTTTCTTGGGAACACAGTGCACAGGACTAACCCATCTACTATCAGCAATAGGATATATAATACCAGCTTCAAGGAGTCGTAGTACCTCATTCCTTACCACTTCCTTCATCTTTGGAATTAGACGACGCTGAGGTTCAACAACAGGCTTTGCATCATCTTCCATATTAATAGCATGTTGGCAAATAGAAGGAGAAATCCCTTTCAAATCATCAAGAGTGTAGCCAATAGCGCCTCGATGCTTCTTCAATATTTCCAATAACCTTTCTTCCTCAATCTCTGAAAGCTTAGAACTAATAATAACAGGATATATTTTCTTATCATCAATATGAGCATATTTAAGATTATCAGGTAAAGGCTTTAAATCAAAAACAGGATCTTCCTTCGGTGGCGGTGTTGTACCCAAATCTTCCACCGGTAAATCATGCTTGAGAATAGGTTGACGAAGAAAAATTTCCTCAAGCTCATCTCTTTCTTTCCTAAAAATTTCGCTCTCGCTATCCTCCAAATGTTGCTGCAAAGGATTATTAGGAACAAGAACAATAGATGCACATTGCTCCATTTTAATATCATTACTAGGCAAATCAGCTTTATAAGGAGTTTTAGTAAATTTAGAGAAGTGAAACTCATAAGATTCACCAGCAAATTTAGTCAAAATTTTCTCTTTCTTGCAATCTATAATAGCTCCACAAGTATTTAGAAAAGGTCTACCAAAGATAATAGGACAATAATCACTAGCAGTGAACCAAGTACCAAAAAGTCAGCGGGATATTTAATCTTACCGCATAAAACTTCCACATCTCGAACAATACCAATTGGAGAAATAGTTTCTCTATTAGCCAGCTGAATAACCACATCAATATCTTCAAGTTCACAAGAATCAATTTCGTGCATAATCTCCGTGTAAAGCTCATACGGAATAGCACTAACACTTGCACCAATATCACATAATCCATAATAGCAATGATCACCAATTCTAACAGATAGCATAGGAACACTAGCTTGTTTGGGTTTATTAGGATGTGAAACAATATTAGAAGCATCTTCACAGAAAATAATATGACCATCCTCCACATTTTCAGTCACAAGATCTTTAACTATTGCAACAAAGAAAGTTCAACTTTTATTTGTTCTTCAGGTTCTACAGGTTTCTTTTCACTTTTATGAACCGCACTATTTATAACAGAGTACTCCTTCATTTTAGCAGGGAAAGGAGTTTTTTCAATATAAATCTCAGGAATAACATGATCAGCAGTTTCAACTACAACACATTTATTAATAGATGAATCAATTTTATCTTTATATGGTTCATGATACTTATCAAAGTTCTTCTTTGGCAATTCATAATGAGAGGCAAAAGCTTTAAAAAGATTTACAAGAACTTGAGAATCAAGACCATATGTAGCACTCATATTACGAAATTTATCAAGATCCATAAAAGCTTCAATGCATTTATAATCATAAATTATACCGATTCTCGATCTTTGTCGTTCTCCCATCCTTCAGTATTTTCTTGGATTCGATCAAGAAGGTCCCTTTTAAACTCTTCTTTGTTGCGTGTAAATGATCCGTAACAAGAAGTATCCGGCAAGGTCTTGTCTTGAAAAGAAAGTCTTGCATAGAAATTATCAATAATAACATTACCAGGAAGCTCATGAATGGGGCATTTGAGCATTAAAGACTTCAATCTCCCCCAAGCTTGGGCAATACTCTCTCCATCATGAGGCCAAAAATTATATATGCGATTCCGATCCTTATGAATTTCACTTGGAGGATAGAACTTAGAATAAAACCGGGCACAATATCATTCCATTCAAGAGAATCCCCATTATCCAAGAATTTATACCAATGCGCCGCTTTACCAGACAGCGATAAAGAGAATAGTTTCTTCCTCACTTCATCCATAGCAATACCTGCACATTTGAATAAACCGCATAATTCATGCAAAAACAGTAAATGATCACCGGGGTGGACAGTTCCATCCCCTTCATAGCGGTTATCCATAACACGTTCAATAATTTTCATAGGTATTTTATATGGTATTACTTCCTCACCTGGCGCTTCATCCACTACCGTTGCAGTAGTAGTAGATTTCCCAAATAGAAATTGAAGAGAAGATCTCTCCATAATGACTTATAGCAGCAGGCAGGAATAAAATCAGCACAACAAGAAGGTTTTCCTTACCAATTCCACTTACCAATAGCGCTTCACTCCCCGGCAACGGCGCCTTAAAATAGTCTTGATGACCCACAAGTATAGGGGTGTATCGTAGTATCTTCGATAAGTAAGAATGTCGATCCCAACGAGGAGCAGAAGGTGTTGATAAGCAGTTTCGATGAAGGATTCACTGTAAATGCTCACAGACAAGTATTCAGGGGGGTTTGATGTAACAGTTGAATAAAGTACGAGTATGTAAAGTGCGAGAGTAACAATTGCAGCGAGTGGCCCAATCCTTTTTAGCACAAAGGACAAGCCGGTTTGTTTACTTATAATGACCAAACGTTCTCGAGGACACACGGGATTTTAGTCTAGTGCTTTCGCTACATACGGCTAAATAATCTTCATTGTTGTGATAAGTGTTGTGTGGGTGAACCTATGCTAATGTACCGCCCTTCCTAGGACTAATACATACTTGTGATTGTACCCCTTGCAAGCATCCGCAACTACAAGAAAGTAATTAAGAAATAAATCTAACCACAGCCTTAAACTCGAGATCCTGCGATCCCTCCGCATCGATATACCAACGGGGGTTTAGGTTTCTGTCACTCTGGCAACCCCGCAATTGGCAAACGAATACAAGATGCATTCCCCTAGGCCCATAAATGGTGAAGTGTCATGTAGTCGACGTTCACATGACACCACTAGAAGAATAACACCACAACTTAAATATCACACCATTGAATATTACTCATCCATAGTTCACTACTAACATTTAGACTTCACCCATGTCCTCAAGAACTAAACGAACTACTCACGAGACATCATACGGAACATGATCAGAGGTGATATGATGATGAATAACAATCTGAACATAAACTTGGTTCAATGGTTTCACTCAATAGCATCAACAACAAGTAGAAATCGATACCGGGAGAGTTTCCCCTATCAAACAATCAAGATCAAACCCAAATTGCTATGGCGGTGACGGTGTCCAGCGGTGATGACGACGGTGATGATGGTGGAGATGATGATGATGGTGATGGCGATGATGTCCAGCTCGATGACGGTGACGATGGCGTCGATTTCCCCCTCCCGGAGGGAATTTCCCCGGCGGATTCCTGCCCGCCGGAGAGCTCTTTTCTCTCTGGTGTTCTCCGCCCCGCAGAGGCGGCTGTAACTCTTCGCGAGGTACCCTCTGTGGCTTAGGTCTTCGGGACGAAGGGTTTGGCGAAGTAAAGGAGGCGAAAGGGGTCGTGGGCCCTCCACACCACAGGCCGGCGCGGCCAGGGCCTGGGCCGCGCCGCCCTAGGGTGTGGGCCCACCCTGGCTGCTCCTGGCTCCTCCTTCTGGCTTCCTTCGTCATCTTGAAAAATAGGATTTTTGGTATAATTTCCTTCCAGAGTTGATCTTCCGAAATATTGCGTTCTGACGGTGCTTTTTCCAGCAGAATCCTGGCTCCGGTGTTCGATCCTCCAATAACGATGAAACATGCAAAATAGATGAAATAACATAAGTAATGTGTCCCAATATGAAATATATCAATGAATAACAGCAAATTATGATATAAAATAGTGATGCAAATTGGACGTATCAGCTGGGAACCCCGTTGCCAGCTCTTTTTGCAAAATTATTGGATAAGCGGATGTGCCACTAGTCCATTGATGAAAGTCTGTCAGGAGTAAATGACAAGGTTGAAAGATAAACACCACATACTTCTTCATGAGCTATAAAACATCGACACAAATTGATAAGTATTTTGAAGGTTTAAAGGTAGCGCATGAGAATTTACTTGGAATGGTTTGAAATGCCATGCATAGATATTTATGGTGGACACTTTGGAATAACTTGGTTTTCAGGGGTTTGGAAGCACGAGCAGCGTTCCCGCTCAGTACAAGTGAAGGCTAGCAATAGACTGGGAAGCGACAATCAAGACAGCAATAACTGTCATAATCATGCTTGCGGCAAAATAAATTAACGGAGGCATAAAAGTGATACAAGAACTCTGAGGCAAAGTAAATCATCGAGGCTTAATTGACTTTTGTTCAGTCATATGGATGCGTGAGCATTTGCCAAGTCGATTCAAGTGAATTATTCAGAGGAGGATACCACAATGCCATACCTATTTATGAATAAAATAATGCAAGAAAATATCTATGACATGCTACTCATATTAATAAACTGGAGCTAAACATGAGAGACCATGAACTACTAGACTTTCTTAAATGACATATACCTCACATGAACCAACTAAGCATGCTCACATGGATGAGTATATGTACAAAAATGAAAACAAATAGAGTTTATACCAGCCTCTCACCATAGTCGAGTTGTCGTAGATCGTCATTATTGCCTTTCACTTGTGCAGCTTGAATAATATGGAATGAAAACCAAGCTCCAGCCACCGGAGACCGCTGAACTCCATAATGAACTTTACAAAACCAAAGAAGAACAACAAATATTTTTGGTGTTTTCGAGTTGGAAACAAGAACAAAAGGAAACAAGCAAACAAAGCAAAATCTTTTTGGATTTTCTTATAGCAAACCAACGATAGCAAATAAAGCAAAATAGGAGCAAGAAACCAAAATAAACAAATGGTAAAGAGAAATAACAGAAATATTTTTGGTATTTTTGGTATTTTAGGAAAGAAACAAAGCAAAAACAAGAAAATGAAAACTAAAAAGAGTCACATAAACACAAAGTAACTTGACAGCAGTACAGTAATCGATTTTTACGAAAATCTTCTGCTGCTCAACTCGAAAAGTGCTCAACCAATGAAAGTTAGATAATAACCTGGGGAACATGCACAAAAATTGGCTTCGCAAAATAACGTTCTGGCTGTTTTTGAGAACTTTTTTGGTATCAGTCCAGAATCTGTTTTCAAACAGCACTTCCCCAAATATCATCTCCCTCTTATTAGAAACCACCTTAAGAAGCTAAACAAGTATGTACAAGTATCCAGCAATTGTAATATGCAATGAATGAGTGATGCCGGCATACCTCCCCCCAAGGTTAGGCTTTTGGCCTAAGTGGAGATCAATCCCATGGTGCCCATAAAGTGGCACCTCCGTAGTACAACGAAGATGGGTCCTGTTCTGGGTATGTGCTGGAAGACGCACCAGGATACGTGACGGTGTACCCGTAGGAGGGCTCGGCGTCCTCGGAGTCATGCTGCTGGTGGAACCCATGTATCCTCAGCTGCTCATCCACCTCCTCCTTAGAGCGCGACCACTGTTTCCTGTGAACACTGAACAAATCGGTCTACGGCAAAGGGATTTCCCTCTCATCCCCGTCAATAAACAACATTTTATAGACAATATTATCTAAACTAGAGTCATTTGTAACAAATTGGTGACTCTTCATAGCAGCAATATCAAGCCTTATTGGAGTTAATTTCTCATCAGTAGGGTCAAGAAGAAGATCTAGATATGTAATAATACGTAAGGCGACAATTTCTCCAAAAATAGGCCCCTTGTTGGATAAACGACGAGCAACAAGAGCACCAAGATGATAAGGTATCTTTCCAGTAAGTGCAGCAACTAGAAAAGCAAGATGATAACTAGAAATATTGCTAGTGTTCTCCCTACCAAGAATGCTAGTAGCAAGATAGTAAGCAAACTATCTAATGGCAGGGAGTTGAATGTTCTTATCTTGCCGCGCTGAATGGTGCGGCTATCATCATTGGTAACTTCTCGATAGAGCTCCGTCAAAGCCTTGGGATTTTTCTCGATCTTCTTCGCTGTACCTACAGGGGCAATATCCAATGCAGCACAATAATCCTTCAACTTCATAGTAATAGGCCTATCATAAATCCTGAATGTAACTGATGGTTGGTAGTGCGTGTTGTTGAACTGAAAGCTTTCAAAAAAGATTTTAGTTAGCATGTAGTATTGATTCCTCTCATCTTCCATATAGGTAGATAAGCCCACATTATTGATGAGGAATAAGAAGTCATCAAGCAGCCCTGCATTACGCAAAAAGTCATAACATGGAAAGGATGAAGCATTAGGAACTCCATTATCCTCTTCAACTTCGAAGCTCGGTGCGATGACATCCTCATTATAGGATCATCTAATTCGAGTGGCTGCCCTTGAGGGCCTGATGCGTGTGGTTGACACGTCCGTTGGGAACCCCAAGAGGAAGGTGTGATGCGCACAGCGGCAAGTTTCCCTCAGTAAGAAACCAAGGTTTAATCGAACCAGTAGGAGTCAAGAAGCACGTTGAAGGTTGATGGCGGCGGGATGTAGTGCGGCGCAACACCAGAGATTCCGGCGCCAACGTGGAACCTGCACAACACAACCAAAGTACTTTGCCCCAACAAAACAGTGAGGTTGTCAATCTCACCGGCTTGCTGTAACAAAGGGTTAACCGTATTGTGTGGAAGATGATTGTTTGCAGAAAACAGTAGAACAGTATTGCAGTAGATTGTATTTCAGTATAGAGGATTGGACCGGGGTCCACAGTTCACTAGAGGTGTCTCTCCCATAAGATAAACAGCATGTTGGGTGAACAAATTACAGTTGGGCAATTGACAAATAAAGAGGGCATGACCATGCACATACATATTATGATGAGTATAGTGAGATTTAATTGGGCATTACGACAAAGTACATAGACCGCTATCCAGCATGCATCTATGCCTAAAAAGTCCACCTTCAGGTTATCATCCGAACCCCCTCCAGTATTAAGATGCTAACAACAGACAATTGCATTAAGTATTGCGCGTAATGTAATCAGTAACTACATCCTTGAACATAGCACCAATGTTTTATCCCTAGTGGCAACAGCACATCCACAACCTTAGAACTTTCTGTCACTGTCCCAGATATCAATGGAGGCATGAACCCACTATCGAGCATAAATACTCCCTCTTGGAGTTACAAGCATCTACTTGGCCAGAGCATCTACTAGTAACGGAGAGCATGCAAGATCATAAACAACACATAGACATAACTTTGATAATCAACATAACAAGTATTCTCTATTCATCGGATCCCAACAAACGCAACATATAGAATTACAGATAGATGATCTTGATCATGTTAGGCAGCTCACAAGATCCGACAATGAAGCACAATGGGGAGAAGACAACCATCTAGCTACTGCTATGGACCCATAGTCCAGGGGTAGACTACTCACACATCACTCCGGAGGCGACCATGGCGGCGTAGAGTCCTCCGGGAGATGATTCCCCTCTCCGGCAGGGTGCCGGAGGCGATCTCCTAAATCCCCCGAGATGGGATTGGCGGCGGCGGCGTCTCTGGAAGGTTTTCCGTATCGTGGCTCTCGGTACTGGGGGTTTCGCGATGGAGGCTTTAAGTAGGCGGAAGGGTAGGTCAGGAGGCGGCACGGGGGGCCCACACCACAGGGCCGCGCGGCCAAGGGCTAGGCCGCGCCGCCCTAGGGTGTGGCCACCTCGTGGCCCCACTTCGTCTCCTCTTCGGACTTCTGGAAGCTTCGTGGCAAAATAGGACCCTGGGCGTTGATTTCGTCCAATTCCGAGAATATTTCGTTACTAGGATTTCTGAAACCAAAAACAGCAGAAAACAGCAACTGGCACTTCGGCATCTTGTTAATAGGTTAGTTCCAGAAAATGCACGAATATGACATAAAGTGTGCATAAAACATGTAGATAACATCAATAATGTGGCATGGAACATAAGAAATTATCGATACGTCGGAGACGTATCAGCATCCCCAAGCTTAGTTCTGCTCGTCCCGAGCAGGTAAAACGATAACACAGATAATTTCTGGAGTGACATGCCATCATAACCTTGATCATACTATTTGTAAAGCATATGTAGTGAATGCAGCAATCAAAACAATGTATATGACATGAGTAAACAAGTGAATCATAAAGCAAAGACTTTTCATGAATAGTACTTCAAGACAAGCATCAATAAGTCTTGCATAAGAGTTAACTCATAAAGCAATAATTCATAGTAAAAGCATTGAAGCAACACAAAGGAAGATTAAGTTTCAGCGGTTGCTTTCAACTTATAACATGTATATCTCATGGATATTGTCAACATAGAGTAATATAATAAGTGCAATAAGCAAGTATGTAGGAATCAATGCACAGTTCACACAAGTGTTTGCTTCTTGAGGTGGAGAGAAATAGGTGAACTGACTCAACAATGAAAGTAAAAGAATGGTCCTCCATAGAGGAAAAGCATCGATTGCTATATTTGTGCTAGAGCTTTGATTTTGAAAACATGAAACAATTTTGTCAACGGTAGTAATAAAGCATATGTATCATGTAAATTATATCTTACAAGTTGCAAGCCTCATGCATAGTATACTAATAGTGCCCGCACCTTGTCCTAATTAGCTTGGACTACCGGATCATCACAATGCACATGTTTTAACCAAGTGTCACAAAGGGGTACCTCTATGCCGCCTGTACAAAGGTCTAAGGAGAAAGCTCGCATTGGATTTCTCGCTATTGATTATTCTCAACTTAGACATCCATACCGGGACAACATAGACAACAGATAATGGACTCCTCTTTTATGCATAAGCATGTAACAACAATTAATAATTTTCTCATATGAGATTGAGGATATATGTCCAAAACTGAAACTTCCACCATGGATCATGGCTTTAGTTAGCGGCCCAATGTTCTTCTCTAACAATATGCATGCTTAACCATAGGGTGGTAGATCTCTCTTACTTCAGACAAGACGGACATGCATAGCAACTCACATGATATTCAACAAAGAATAGTTGATGGCGTCCCCAGAAACATGGTTATCGCACAACAAGCAACTTAATAAGAGATAAAGTGCATAAGTACATATTCAATACCACAATAGTTTTTAAGCTATTTGTCCCATGAGCTATATATTGTAAAGGCGAATGATGGAATTTTAAAGGTAGCACTCAAGCAATTTACTTTGGAATGGCGGAGAAATACCATGTAGTAGGTAGGTATGGTGGACACAAATGGCATAGTGGTTGGCTCAAGGATTTTGGATGCATGAGAAGTATTCCCTCTCGATACAAGGTTTAGGCTAGCAAGGTTATTTGAAACAAACACAAGGATGAACCGGTGCAGCAAGACTCACATAAAAGACATATTGTAAACATTATAAGACTCTACACCGTCTTCCTTGTTGTTCAAACTCAATACTAGAAATTATCTAGACTTTAGAGAGACCAAATATGCAAACCAAATTAGCAAGCTCTAGGTGTTTCTTCATTAATGGGTGCAAAGTATATGATGCAAGAGCTTAAACATGAGCACAACAATTGCCAAGTATCACATTACCCAAGACATTATAGCAATTACTACATGTATCATTTTCCAATTCCAACCATATAACAATTTAACGAAGAAGAAACTTCGCCATGAATACTATGAGTAAAGCCTAAGGACATACTTGTCCATATGCAACAGCGGAGCGTATCTCTCTCTCACAAAGTGAATGCTAGGATCCATTTTATTCAAACAAAACAAAAACAAAAACAAACCGACGCTCCAAGAAAAGCACATAAGATGTGATGGAATAAAAATATAGTTTCAGGGGAGGAACCTGATATTGTTGTCGATGAAGAAGGGGATGCCTTGGGCATCCCCAAGCTTAGACGCTTGAGTCTTCTTAGAATATGCAGGGGTGAACCACCGGGGCATCCCCAAGCTTAGAGCTTTCACTCTTCTTGATCATGTTGCATCATACTCCTCTCTTGATCCTTGAAAACTTCCTCCACACCAAACTTAGAACAACTCATTAGAGGGTTAGCGACAGTAAAAATTAACATGTTCAGAGGTGACACAATCATTCTTAACACTTCTGAACATTGCATAAAGCTACTGGACATTCATGGATCAAAGAAATTCATCCAACATAGCAAAAGAGGCAATGCGAAATAAAAGGCAGAATCTGTCAAAACAGAACAGTTCGTATTGACGAATTTTATCGAGGCACCAGACTTGCTCAAATGAAAATGCTCAAATTGAATGAAAGTTGCGTACATATCTGAGGATCACTCACGTAAATTGGCATAATTTTCTGAGTTACCCACAGAGAAAACAGCCCAGATTCGTGACAGAAAAGAAATCTGTTTCTGCGCAGTAATCCAAATCTAGTATGAACTTTTCAATCAACGACTTTACTTGGCACAACAAAACACTAAACTAAGATAAGGAGAGGTTACTACAGTAGTAAACAACTTCCAAGACACAAAATAAAAAACAAGTACTGTAGGTAAAAACATGGGTTGTCTCCCATAAGCGCTTTTCTTTAACGCCTTTCAGCTAGGCGCAGAAAGTGTGTATCAAGTATTATCAAGAGATGGTGTGTCAACCTTACCTTGGGCTTTTCCCTTACCTTTCTTATTGTTTTTCTTTCCCTTTGATTTAGGAAATATATGATTTCCCCCCGGTGTAGAGGTGAATTCCAGGGTGCCTTCTCCCACATCAATGACTGCTCCCAATAGTTTCAGCAGGGATCTTCCGAGTGTGATTTTTCCTGTCCCTACACATTCAATAACAAGATAATCAATAGATATTGTTGTTCCAAGAATGGTTGTATGCACACCTGCGGCTATTCCCTTAGGAATTATAACAGAGTTATCAATGAGAGTTATTTCTTCTCCTCCTTTATGGACTCCCCAAAGTTTCAAAGATTTATAAATGCTCTCAGGTATAAGGCAAAATTCAGACATAATATCACAGTTGGCACGAAGAGTTCGGTCACCGATAACAATTTTAACAGTAGGATCCCATAATGAAAGTTTAGAGTTCACTAAAACTTGTTCAAGACGATTACGAACATGGCAATAGTTGTCATCCAAGCGAGATGTACTTATCTCGAGATTGTTTAATCTATTATAAATGCTAGTGAGGGCTGAATCAAAGTTATTAGCTGAATCATGTGATGCAACCAACTTCTTTATGGCATTAAAAGCTTGATCCCCATTGCAATGAAGGAAATCTCCTCCCACTAAAGCATCCAAAGCATATCTATAGCGAATCATAAGACCAAAATAAAAATTACTAAGGAGCAAACTTAGAGTCATTTGAGGTTCAGTTTTACGATAAGAAGTAAAAATTCTAGACCAAGCATTCTTAAAACTCTCCTCATCCCCTTGTTTAAAAGTGAAGACTAATTCTTCAGGCGAAGAAGTAACAGGTTCAGAGCTAGACATGGTAACAAAAGTAACTAAATTTTTTTTTTTGTATTTTTTAATGTAGAGTGCAAGACAGTAAATAAAGCAAACTAGATAAAGTAAATGCAAGTAACTAATTTTTTTGTGTTTTTGATATAGCAAACAAGATAGCAAATAAAGTAAAACTAGCAACTAATTTTTTTGTATTTTGATTTAGTGCAGCAAACAAAGTAGTAAATAAAACTAAGCAAGACAAAAACAAAGTAAAGAGATTGGGAAGTGGAGACTCCCCTTGCAGCGTGTTTTGATCTCCCCGGCAACGGTGCCAGAAATTTGCTTGATGCGTGTGGTTGACACGTCCGTTGGGAACCCCAAGAGGAAGGTGTGATGCGCACAGCGGCAAGTTTCCCTCAGTAAGAAACCAAGGTTTAATCGAACCAGTAGGAGTCAAGAAGCACGTTGAAGGTTGATGGCGGCGGGATGTAGTGCGGCGCAACACCAGAGATTCCGGCGCCAACGTGGAACCTGCACAACACAACCAAAGTACTTTGCCCCAACGAAACAGTGAGGTTGTTAATCTCACCGGCTTGCTGTAACAAAGGGTTAACCGTATTGTGTGGAAGATGATTGTTTGCAGAAAACAGTAGACCAGTATTGCAGTAGATTGTATTTCAGTATAGAGAATTGGACCGGGGTCCACAGTTCACTAGAGGTGTCTCTCCCATAAGATAAACAGCATGTTGGGTGAACAAATTACAGTTGGGCAATTGACAAATAAAGAGGGCATGACCATGCACATACATATTATGATGAGTATAGTGAGATTTAATTGGGCATTACGACAAAGTACATAGACCGCTATCCAGCATGCATCTATGCCTAAAAAGTCCACCTTCAGGTTATCATCCGAACCCCCTCCAGTATTAAGTTGCTAACAACAGACAATTGCATTAAGTATTGCGCGTAATGTAATCAGTAACTACATCCTTGAACATAGCACCAATGTTTTATCCCTAGTGGCAACAAAGACATCCACAACCTTAGAACTTTCTATCACATCGTCCCGTATATCAATGGAGGCATGAACCCACTATCGAGCATAAATACTCCCTCTTGGAGTTACAAGCATCTACTTGGCCAGAGCATCTACTAGTAACGGAGAGCATGCAAGATCATAAACAACACATAGACATAACTTTGATAATCAACATAACAAGTATTCTCTATTCATCGGATCCCAACAAACGCAACATATAGAATTACAGATAGATGATCTTGATCATGTTAGGCAGCTCACAAGATCCGACAATGAAGCACAATGGGGTGAAGACAACCATCTAGCTACTGCTATGGACCCATAGTCCAGGGGTAGACTACTCACACATCACTCCGGAGGCGACCATGGCGGCGTAGAGTCCTCCGGGAGATGATTCCCCTCTCCGGCAGGGTGCCGGAGGCGATTTCCTGAATCCCCCGAGATGGGATTGGCGGCGGCGGCGTCTCTGGAAGGTTTTCCGTATCGTGGCTCTCGGTACTGGGGGTTTCGCGACGGAGGCTTTAAGTAGGCGGAAGGGTAGGTCAGGAGGCGGCACGAGGGGCCCACACCACAGGGCCGCGCGGCCAAGGGCCAGGCCGCGCCGCCCTAGGGTGTGGCCACCTCGTGGCCCCACTTCGTCTCCTCTTCGGACTTCTGGAAGCTTCGTGGCAAAATAGGACCCTGGGCGTTGATTTCGTCCAATTCCGAGAATATTTCGTTACTAGGATTTCTGAAACCAAAAACAGCAGAAACAAAGAATCTGCACTTCGGCATCTTGTTAATAGGTTAGTTCCAGAAAATGCACGAATATGACATAAAGTGTGCATAAAACATGTAGATAATATCAATAATGTGGCATGGAACATAAGAAATTATCGATACGTCGGAGACGTATCAGGGCCTCCCCGTGCTTGTCGTCTCTCTTTTGAACACTTCTCCAAAGTTATAGTTATCCATCTTACTTTTCTGAAATTTTTCAACAAACATTATAAAAGTTGATTTGGAGACATATAAATGAAGGAAACCACTATAGGAACTTGGTAGAGTACTAAACATGCATCAAAACTAATTTTCACAACTTAGAACAAGCATGCAAGCTCTCTTAATATGGTACCTACAGCAGCAAAATATTCAAGATATACTCAACCAAACAAAATTCTATTTGGATAATCGAAGGAGTCACATACTGGAGAGCAAATGTGCCAAATTTCAGACAGAAATCTGGGCTGAGCAAAGAGATCGAAGAATCCTGAGCTCTTAAGCAAAAACGCGAGTGAGAGAAAGTTGGTACGAGTTTTTTCGGGAGAGAGAGTGAGATGGGAGGAAGAGATGACTTAGCGGGGCAAGGAGGGGCCCACACCACAGGGTGGCGCGCCCCCCTCCTTGGCCGCGCCGACACATGGGGGGCAGCCCTAGGGTGCCCCACTGGTCAGCCCCAGGTGCTCCCAGGTAGCTCTTCGAAAAATAAGACCAACGGTATAATTTTTGTAAAATTTTGAAAACTTTGAAAAATGCACATTTCTGGGTGTCAAATTATTATTACTGGGCAGAAAAAGATTTTCAAACCTCTAAACAATTAAAGAACCTTGCAAAACAAGTAGTGCTACAGCGAGTAAAACAAGTGGAGGAAGAAATAAATGTTGTTTAGTTCCTCTATGCATATAAAATGTAATTGTTAACAAGGTTGATCAAGTCTTGCCACCAAATAAATTTTACATAACATAAGAAGAAATAAACCTCAAATCAATCATGTTACCTTGTATTGAATTGATATGGATCCAATCATAATATTTTGATATCCTTCTTTAGGTTCATATATAGGACAATCAATAACTCCCACTTTGATAGTTCTCACATTAGAAATTGTATTAACTCCACATACTTTATCAATCCTCTTGGGAAAATAAACAGTATGCTCCTTGTCATCAACATTGAAAGTAACTTTTCCTTTATTGCAATCAATAACAGCCCCTGCGGTGTTAAGAAAAGGTCTTCCAAGAATAATAGACATATTATCATCTTCAGGCATTTCCAACACAACAAAATCAGTTAATAGTAAGCAATTATTAGTAACTTGAACAGGAACATCCTCACATATACCAACAGGAATAGCAGTAGATTTATCGGCCATCTGCAAAGATATATCATTTGGTATGAACTTATCTAAATAGAGTCTCTTATAAAGAGAAAAATGCATAACACTAACACCTGCTCCCAAATCACATAGAGCAGTTCTAACATAATTATTTTTGTTATAGAACAAGGAATAGTCGGTATACCTGGGTTGCCCAGCTTCTTTGGAACTTTTTCATTGAAAGAGTAATTAGCAAGCATAGTGGAAATCTCCTCATTAGGAATTTTCCTTTTGTTAGAGACAATATCTTTCATATACTTTGAATAAGGAGGAAATTTAATAGCATCAGTCAAAGGGATTTGCAAGAACAAAGGTTTCATCATCACAAAATTTATTATAGTGTTCTTCTTCCTTTGATTTTAGTTTCTTAGCAGGAAAAGACATTTGCTTTTGAACCCAAGGTTCTCTTTCATTACCATGTTTGTTAGCAATAAAATCTTCTTTAGTATACTTTTTATTTTTAGCATGCTTCTCAGGTTCATCTTCAACCTCTTCTTTATCAGAAGCATCATTCTTATCATTATCTTTATCATGTTCATTACCACTTTCAGTTTCAGCATCAGAAATAAAAATACTATTAGGATCATTAACAGGCTCAGAGGATTATACAACAGTTTTATGTTTCTTCTTCTTTTTTTAGAAGGAGCACTAGTTTCAGTTCGTTGAGAATCTTGTTCAACTCTTTTGGGATGCCCCTCAGGATATAGAGGATCCTGAGTAGAAACACCGCCTCTAGTTGTTACTTCATAAGCATGTTTTTCTTTAGAACTATTTTTTAACAAGTCTTTTTGCACTTTAGTGAGTTGATCAATTTGAGTTTGAACCATATGAAAATGTTTAACAAGCATCTTAACATCATTGGAGGTTCTCTCCACAATATCATGCAATTCACTAATAGCTCGAGAATTTTCCATTAAATGATTCTCTACTCTCATATTAAAATTATCTTGCTTAACAACATAATTATTAATCTTATCTAAGCATTGAGCAGGAGGTTTTGAATAAGGAATATCTTCCCTAGTAAAGGGTTGAAGAGAGTGTACCTCAATCATGGATGAAGGGGGAGTTATCTTGCATAAATCTTCTATGGGAGGTAAATTCTTCACATCTTCAGATTTAATACCTTTCTCCTTAAGAGATTTCTTGGCTTCCCTCATATCTTCATCATTTAATTTAATCATACCGCTCTTCTTCAATATTGGCGTTGGAGTTGGTTCAGGTGTAGTCCAATCATCATGATTTCGGCCTATTCTAGCCAATAATTCTTCGGCTTCGTCCGGAGTTCTTTTCCTGAAAACACAACCACCACAACTATCCAGGTATGCCCTAGACTCAATGGTTATTCCACTATAAAATATATCAAGTAAATCATGCTGTTCCAGATCATGTCCAGGTCGAGCTCTGATAAGAGAGCAAAATCTTGCCCAAGCTTCAGGCAATTTCTCTCCATCTTCCTGGTCAAAACTATAAATTTTCTGCAAAGCAATATGTTGAGCACTAGTAGGAAAGTATTTCTGAAAGAAAACATCAAGCAAACCACTTGGACTATCAATAGAATCATGAGGCAAACTATTATACCAAGTTTTAGCATCATCCTTTAATGAGAAAGGAAAAATTTTAGCAACAAAATAAGTATGCTTCTTGATATCATCAGAAAACAAGCTACTCAAAGTAGACAGCTCAATCATGTGTTCTACAGCACTTTCTTTTTCAGTACCACAAAAGGTGTTTTCTCAACAATAGATATATGAGATAAATCAAGAGAAAAATCATAATCCTTATACTTAATGTTTATAGGAGATGTGGCAAATTTAGGATCAGGAGACAGTTTATATCTAACAGTATGTTGTGCAAGAAGCTTTTTAATTTTACTTGCATCAGTAGTAGCATTGCATTTAAGAATAAAATCATCATCAAGTTCCACATAATCTTCATCAAGATCATCACTAGAGTATTCAGACTCAGGTGAATTAACAGGTGTAACAGTATTTTCATTAGGAGTTTCAGTATTTTCAATTTGTCTAGACCTAGCATATGTAGCATCTAGAAAAGATCCTAACGAACCACTATCATCAAGCACAGCAGAAGTATCATCAAAATTATAAGAATTTTCAGATTCAGCAGAAGTACCAGCATGTGAAGCTTGTGGTGGTGAAACAAGTTGACTTTTCACAGATGGTGAATCAAGAGCAGCAGAGGTACTCAGAGTTGTACCATTTCTTGTAGTGGATGGTAATATGACGACTTTAGTATCGCGAGGTTTACCCATGATGGAGAATTTGCAACGAACAATATCGATCCAAGTGAACTTGCAAATAAAGCTATGCTCCCCGGCAACGGCGCCAGAAAATAGTCTTGATGACCCACGAGTATAGGGGATCGCAACAGTCTTCGAGGGAAGTAAAACCCAATTTATTGATTCGACACAAGGGGAGCCAAAGAATATTTGTAAGCCTTAACAGCGGAGTTGTCAATTCAGCTGCACCTGGAAATAGACTTGCTCGCAAGAGTTTATCAGTAGCAACAGTTTTATAGCAGTAGCAGTAGTGAAATATCAGCAGCAGTGTAACAAAGACAGCAGTAATGATTATAGTAAACAGGAGGATTAAAATACTGTAAGCACAGGGATGGATGAACGGGCGCTGCATGGATGAGAGAAATCATATAACAATCAAGGTAGGGCATTGGCAGATAGTAATAAAACAGTATCCAAGTACTAAACAATCCATATGCATGTGTTCCATATATAGTCGTACGTGCTCGCAATGAGAAACTTGCACAACATCTATTGTCCTACCAGCCGGTGGCAGCCGGGCCTCTAGGAAATCTACTGGTAATTAAGGTACTCCTTTTAATAGAGCACCGGAGCAAAGCATTAACACTTCGTGAACACATGTGATCCTCATATCACCGCCTTCCCCTCCGGTTGTCCCAATTTCTGTCACTTTGGAGCATCGGGTTCCGGACAGCAATACGTGTATACAACTTGCAGGTAAGATCATAAAGCAATGAATATCATCATGAATTGATAACATGTTCAGATCTGAGATCATGGCACTCGGGCCCTAGTGACAAGCATTAAGCATAACAAGTTGCAGCAATATCATAAAAGTACCAATTACGGACACTAGGCACTATGCCCTGACAATCTTATGCTATTACATGACCAATCTCATCCAATCCCTACCATCCCCTTCAGCCTACAGCGGGAGAATTACTCACACATGGATGGGGGAAACATGGCTGGTCGATGGAGAGACGTCGGTGGTGATGATGGCGATGATCTCCTCCAATTCCTCGTCCCGGCGGAGTGCCAGAACGGAGTTTCTGGTCCCGAGACGGAGTTTCACAATGGCGGCGGTGTTCTGGATGTCTTCTAGCGATTTCGTCTAACCCCCATGCGTTTTTAGGTCGAAGCCTTTAAGTAGTCCAGAGGGGGGCACCTGGGGGTGCCTGAGGCGCCGCCACCATAGGCCGGCGCGTCCCAGGGGCCTGCCGCGCCACCTGGTGGGTTGGCTGCCTCGTGGCCCCCCTCCTTCTGGTCTTCTGGCTCCGTTATTCTTCTGTGAAAATAGGCCCATTGGAATTAATCCCGGGGATTTTCCTGAAAGTTGAGTTTCTGCACAAAAACGAGACACCAGAGCAATTCTGCTGAAAACAGCGTTAGTCCATGTTAGTTGTATCCAAAATACATAAATTAGAGGCAAAACAATAGCAAAAGTGTTCGGGAAAGTAGATACGTTTTGGACATATCAGTATCAAGTCCGGAGTTCTATGACTTTTAAGGGAAATGAGTAGAAAACGGCCTGTGACACCGCATAGTTTGTCGGACGAGGCCATATTTAGCACGTGTGTGGACCCTAGGATGGGAAGCAAGACTTCAGGCGCGGATTTCCAATCCGACTCACGGGTGATGGTTTTTTTCATTTTCGGGGCCAAAAACGGTTTTTGTTTGAAGAAGCTACATGGGGCGCATTTTAGTATTTGCATGAGACCTTCGTGTAGTGGTAGGAGAGCGCTTCCTAACCACCTATCACATGCCATATGTGTGTGCTAGCTATCTAGGAATCCATGTGGCTTCCTGCGGTGACTCACCGAATCCGCTGGAAACTTTATGGATTTGAACTAGGGGTACACTTTCCATCGCTCAATAAATTCCGAGAATTTTTTTTTAGGTCTACGACACATCACTTTATGTGCTAAATATTTTCGGTTTAGCGTGATGGTGATCGAAAGGGTGCACCAACGCGCCCGGTATGGCCATACCGCATCTCTGTGTGTGTGTGTGGGGGGGGGGGGGCGTTTTGGCAAGATGGCAATTTAAACGAAGTCATAAAATCTCGCGGAGCCGCATGGTGTCATTTTATGTGTCCTAGTAACCACTCCAAAAGTCGGAATCGGGATACGGCAATTATTTTGAAAAATCCTTCACAAATAGGGCTATCACGTCTGGAGTTCTATGGCGTTTAGGGGAAATGAGTACGAAACGGCCCGTGACACTGCATATTTTGCCGGAACGAGGCCATATTTGGCACATGCGTGGTCCCCGGGATGGGAAGAAAGGCCCCGGGAGCAGATTTCCAATCCGACCCATGGGCGATGGTTTTTTCATTTTCGGGGTGCCAAAACAGTTTTTTTGTGAAGCAGCTACATGGGGCGTATTTTAGTATTCCGCGAAACCTCCGCGTAGTGGTAGGACACCGGCTCCGCACCACATATCACATGCCATATGTTCACGCTAGATATCTGGAAATCCCTGCGGCTTTCTGCGGTGGCCCGCCGAATCCGCTGAAAACTGATCGGATTTGAACTAGGGGTACACTTTCTGTCGCTCAATAAATTTCAGGAAATATATTTTTAGGTCTAAGACACATCACTTTATGTGCTAATCTGTTCCATTTAGCGCGATGGTGAACGGGTGCTCCAGCGCGCCCGGTATGGTCATACCGCATCTCCCGGGGGCCCGTTTTAGCCAGATGACAATTTAAACGAAGTCATAAAATCCCGCGGCTTCCTATGGCATCATTTTATTTGTCCTAGTAACCACTCCAAAAGTCGAAATTGGGATATAACAATTTTTTTTTGGAAAACCCTTCACAAATAGGGCAATCACGTCCGGAGTTCTATGGCTTTTAGGGAAAATGAGTAGGAAACGACCCGTAACATCGCATAGTTTGTTGGAACATGGCCATATTTGTCACATGCATGGTCCCTGAGATGGGAAGCAAGACACCTGCAGCGGATTTCCAATCCGACCCATGGGCGATGGTTTTTTATTTTCGGGGTGCCAAAACGTTTTTTGTGGAGCGGCTACATGGGGCGCATTTTAGTATTGCGCGAGACCTCCACGTAGTGGTAGGACGCCGTCTCCGCACCACATATCACATGCCATATGTGCGCTCTAGCTCTCTGAGAATCCCTGCAACTTCCTGCGGTGTCCAGCCGAATCATCTGGAAACTGACCGGATTTAAACTAGGGGTACACTTTCCGTCCCTCAATAAATTCCGGGAAAAATGTTTTTAGGTCTATAACACATCACTTCATCTGCTAATTTTTGTCCGTTTATCGTGTTGGCGAACGGTGCACCAGCGTACCCAGTACGGCCATTCCGCATCTCCAGGGGAGGGGGGGGGGGGGCGTTTTGGCTAGATGGCAAATTGGACGTCACATTTGGATTCCTCTAATTTTTGGTTCAAAATATGATATGGATGTTATATTTAGATTTCTCTCATTTTTCTGATCGATTTAGACATATTATTTGTGGAATTTCGATTTATCGATGTAAAGATATTAATCGTTCCATATTAAATAGAAAAAGACAAAAAACATTTTATTGTTATTTGATTCAATATTATTATTACTTATATATTCATTGTGTTTACTTAAGTAATTTTTTGGAATTCAAAAATAAAGAGGTGTGATATCACGGTCCAAAGGTTGATAGGGTTGATATGTTATTATTATCAATAAGGTGTCAATTCTTTAATGGAATCTCATCTGAATGGAACCAAGAAGTTAAGTGTGCTGAGGCTGGAGTCGTGTGAGGATGGGCGACCTAGTGGAAAGTTTAACCATGATTGTAAGGATGACAATTTTACCCACGGGTACGGGTAACATACCCAAATGGACAGGGTATGGGTACATTTTTATGCCCATGGGTAGTACCCATACCCTACCCGTTAAGTCATGGGTATGACACGGGTATTCCTTTGTACCCGCGGGTATACTCATAGCCTGCCCATTTATTGTCAATTTCTTATTGTTGACTTATGAGTTACTATATGAGAATGAGATTTTTTTTTAATTGTTACGTACTCAACTACCTGTTATCGACTTGCGATAATTTATTTTTAATCGAATTTGTTATCGATAAATTTAAAATTGCGAGAAACTTATGTACAACTTAACCTACCCACCGGGTACCCAATAGGTACGGGTACCTACCGGGTATGGGTATGGGTAAAGTTTTATATCCATGTGCACGGGTATAGGTAGAAGTTTGTACCCATCGACTATACGGGTATGGATATGGTATTGCTCTACCCTGCCCATACCCTGCTCATTGCCATCCTTACATGATTGTAATTTTTGCCTAAGATTAAGTGTACTTAGAGTTAAAAGTATCTTGGGTGAAAGATAAACAAGTAAAAAAAAGAAAAGAAAAGAAAAAATTGGCGTAAAACAAATTAAAATTAGAAAAAACTTAAAACTCTACGCCGAGGGTTTTGCCGTCGGCATAGCAAAAAAAAGATTTTTTTCGAAAAAAAATTCAAATTTTTTTTGAATTTTTTTAAAAAAAAGGATATTTGAATTTTTAGATTAGTATGCCGACGGTTTTGCCGTCGGTGTAGCGTGCTACACCGAGGGCCGGTCTACGCCGACGGTAATAGTGACTCCTCCGAGGGAGATCGTCGCCGAGGAGCTATGCCGACGGCCAAAACCGGCTACGTCGAGGGTTCCCGGCCGTCGGCATATCAACCCGTTCCTATAGTGAAAGTGGTATCCCAAAGTTTGCAGAAAAAACCATAAAATTTAATTGAGATCGATGATAGTTACTCAAACTTTTAGTGTTTTTAGAAGTTTTGATTTTTTTTAGCTTTATCGGCCTAAAATCAAGATCTATTAGGCGCCATTGTCCGGCCCATCGTCTCCATCGTCGACGTCCTTGTGCCAAAAATAGGACGAGAAGCCACTAAACTGCCTACTGACATCCTCGTCCGGCTCGACGACGACGCCACTGCCCCCCTAACTTCAGGGCCGGCATGATAATACCGGACCTATTAAGAAGTCGTCGGTACTTCTGAGACAGTTCAGGGTTTCCGGGTACGGACAGTTTTCTTCCAACGCCTCCAAAGTCAATTTGGAGGGCCTTTAGGGGCTGCGGGTGGAAATGAATATGTAAAAAACAGTGATATGCAACTACATGTACGGCGTAGCCTTGTAGAGTTCGAAAGTATTGTTGATCACCTTCTGGAGGGAGGGATAGCAAACATTACCAGATCAGGATAAAGACCACGTGTGAAAGACTGGCAGGCGGCATCTTCAGACGATAAGCCAAAGCACTCTTATCTGCCTAGCTAAGCGTGATTATCACTCTTTACATGGATGGACCAAGTGGCGAGACATCCCACAACAGTAGCAGCAGCATTATTCTGCAGAAAGAGCTCGGCACATTAATTTGGATATTCCTGGCGTGTCCTGGATTTTTATTCCCGTTTGGAGAGACCATGCATGGACCTTTCTCCATCAATAGCAAAGTTCAGCACAGGATCCATTCCATTTGAAGGGCCGTTCCGCTGCCTGTCCCGAGTCAACAGCCACTTGTCGCAACCTGAGATGCTCGTATGATGCCAGATGTTTGGAGCCTTGGAGGTGGGCATCTGAGGGCATCTCCAGTGGAGCGACAAAAAACGGGCTTTAGCGGCGCGACGCAAAACATCCGCAGTGTCCGTTCTGATGCAAACATTGACTAAATATGCGCCATGATTGCGTTTGTGTCCGGTTGGGCTGCATGTAGCCACTCCTCCTTTAATCATGCATGCGGTCATTCCTAGCCACACAAATAGAATCCCTCCCTCTCTCCTCTCTAATCACGCATGCGGTCAAATAAATGCGTCTCTACCGCTGGAGAAAGGGCAGACGCATACGGACATGCGAACGTTCTTTCTGTCCGTGCCCAACGTAAACGGACATAAATATGCGTCGAGCCGCTGAAGATACCCTGAGCAGTGGTATTTCACTTCTTCCTTGATACGGTGAATAGCTGTGGTCACGCTCCTATTCCTCTGGAATTTATTTTCTTCTTGACAACTTCCTGTACATTGGTTGGATGGGATTTGCACTGTATTTTTCCAGCTAAATTCGGCCACGCAAATGTGCAGGTAACAATGTGACACATCAGCTACCGGTACATCGGTATACTTGCACTTGCATGACGAAAAAGTGCTCAGCTAAATGCTTAGTGTTAAAGCATCCACCGATCTGCTGGACAGGGGGGCATGGAGGATTTTTTGGCGAAACAAGTATGAGCCGACAAAGTTTAAATACATAGAACAGGTCCGTATACTTGCACTTGAATGACTGAAAGAGACTATGATAATCAAATTATATAACTATAACACTAAACTATTATCATCAAACTGTGATTAACGCACTTTAAAAAATTACGTATCAAAGTAAATAGTTCTAAAGATAGTATGAAGATATAAAGATACCAATTTAAAATTCAGATCTGAAAGAAAATATGACAAAATCTAGACTTGTTGCCTTGGATTATAACCAAACGTATAATAAATTGATAGATACCTTCACGAACGGTTGATCACCTAATGTTATAAGACAATGAATCGAGCGAGATATATTTAAGACCCACACTACGAGTTGAATCGCTTGTCTGTTGGTCGCAAGTTCGAATCCCATAAAACACACCTGATTTTACTTCTTTTATCCAGTTTTTTGGAGTGTTTTTTTTTGTAGTTTTGACCAGTGCTTCTTAAAACCTAGAGAACTTGCCGGTTTTGGCTTTTCCCTATCCAGTTTTCAAAATTACACATCAAAGTAAATAGTTCTAAAGATAGTATGAAGATATAAAAACATACCGATTGAAAATTCAGATCTGAAAGAAAAAAATGAGAAAATCTAGACTTATTGCCTTGGATTATGTCCAAACATATAATAAATTGATAGATCCCTTCACAAACGGTTGATCACATAATGTGATAGATAATGAATCGAGCGAGATATATTTAAGACCCACACTACGGGTTGCAACAAGTTATAACCCACTTTATTGATGGGATTCGTAGCATAGAAAACAAAAAAATTCTACCGCAAGAATGAATAACAAGCCGAGATCTAATCTAGTAGATGGTAGCAACGAGAAGATCATGAGACTAACCCTCGAAGATTTCCAAAACCTACGAGATTAGATCTCGTTGTTGATGTAGTCGATTATTTGCTGCTTTCAAAAGCGCGTAGAAGATCTTGACGGTGCCACAGTCGGGCAACACCTCTGTACTCGGTCACACGTTCGATATTGATGACGACGTCCTTCTCCCCGTTCCAATGGGCAGCGGATGTAGTAGATCCTCCTCGGAATCCGGACAGCACGACGGCGTGGTGTCGGTGGTGGTGGAGATCTCCGGCAGGGCTTCGCCTAAGCACCGTGGGAGAAGATGGAGGAGGGGAGAGGCTAGGGTTTGGGAGAGAGGGGGTGGCTAGGGGCGCCGGCCAGGGGGGCCCTTTGGTGGTGCGGCCACGTGTGTTTGGTCCCCTCCCTCTCCTCCTCATTATACAGGTGGAATCCCTAAGGCTTGCCCAAAGGTTCGAATAAGACCCCAATTCAAAACCTTCCATATGGACGAAACCTTGGGGGACAGGGACTGCTCTCTTTCCCCCTTTGTTGGCCGGCCAAGGAGGTGGAGTCCACCATGGACTCCACCCTCCCACTTGGTTGGCTGGTTAGGGTTGGTGGAGTCCAACCGGGACTCCACCTTCCATGGTGATTTCTTCCGGAAAGTTCTAGAACATTCTAGCGCCTTCCATAAATGCACCGGATCATTTCCAAACTTGGAAAGTGACTTCCTATATATAAATCTTATTCTCCGGACCATTCCAGACCTCCTCGTGATATCCTAGATCCCATCCGAGACTCCGAACAAATATTCGAACTCCATTCCATATCTACTTAAAATGACATCAAACCTTAAGTGTGTCACCCTACGGTTCGAGAACTATGCGGATATGATCGAGACACCTCTCCGATCAATAACTAATAGCGGGGCCTGGAGATCCATAATAGCTCCCACATATTCAACAATGACTTCGTGATCGAAAGAACCATTCACATAAAATAACAATTCTCTTTGTCTCGCGATATTTTACTTATCCGAAGTTTGATCGTCGGTATCTCCATACCTAGTTCAACCTCGTTACCGATAAGTACTCTTTACTCATAATGTGATATGATATCCGTTGTGAACCAGTCACATGCTTGCAAGCTAATTGGATGTCATTCCACCGAGAGGGCCCAGAATATATCTATCCGTCATCGGGATGGACAAATCCCACTCTTCATCCATATGCCTCAACTCACACTTTCTGAATAATTAATCTCATCTTTATAACCACCCATTTACGCAATTGCGTTTTATGTAATCAAAGCATCCTTCCGGTGTAAGTGATTTACATGATCTCATGGTCGAAGGACTAGGTAACTATGTATCGAAAGCTTACAGCAAGTTAAACTTAATGACTTGATCTTATGCTATGCTGACTATGGGTGTGTCCATCACATCATTCACCTAATGATATGATCTTGTTATGAATAACATCCAATGTTCATGATCAGGAAACCATGATCATCTATTAATCAACAAGCTAGTTAGATGAGAGGCTTACTAGGGACTCTGGTTGTTTACACAACACACATGTATCAATGTTTCCGGTTAATACAATTATAGCATGGAGTGTAAGTATTTATCATGAATACTAAGATATAACAATAACTATTTTATTATTGCCTCTCGGGCATATCTCCAACATTTATGTGACCGGAGATCCTATGAAGAGTTGAGAAAAGTCGTTGGCAAGTCGAAAGGAGAGTATCCTTATATTAAATTTATTACTCTATAAATAAGCAATACTCTCCTAATCTACATGGCAGGTTGATATTTATGTAAATGGGTACTAAATTACTTATTTAAGCAAATAGTTTTGATGTAGAGTATCTTTTAAAGAACACACCTATATAATTTTTTGGTTGTTAATTGTTGTAGTCCATGAAAGTTGGGATATCTTTAATGGACTCATGAAGACCTTGGGGTAGCATGACATATAACCTACAACCCTCGGGAAGCATGTGGCAGTACAATATCGGGCTAGGCTTCCTATAAATTTAATGGGCAGAAAACTTATAGTTTAAGACATACTCAGCTTTTAAATTACCAAATGGTGTAGTATGAAGTTTTAAGTTTAAAGTCACATTAACATTCTCTACCATGCACATATATATAAGTAGTTTTTCTGGAACAATAATGTTGTGATGTGCCTGTAAGACTTCACATGGAAATATTTGATTGCCTAGTGGGCCTTAGCCCCTTTGCCAAAAAATCTGAAATTTCAATATGGCCCATTAATGCATGGCAAGGGTGAAACTAAAGTTTATCCCAAAACAAATCTGAAAATTGGAGTGATTTATAAGGTAAGATCTTCCACTCACACTAGGTGAGTGAGAAGAGAAGGAGTTCATGTGCACTCTTCTTTCTTTGCCACCCGCCTCATCGTAACACGAGAGCCGCGCTCCTATTTCGTGGATTGAGCCGAAGCGAGCTCATACCCATGCATGTTGTTTATATTTTTGCTATTGCGGAAATTAATAATGTATTAATTCTAAAATCATTAGAGGGCAGGTTATCAACCATTTGTTTCTCGATTTTGTTGCACTATGGACCGTGTTGACTAGAACATGAGCTGTGCCCCACACCTTACCCGGAGTGCACTCTATAATTAAGCAGGCAAGCGCGAAATTCAAGAGGACACACAACAAATTTGGCTACTTGCTTCCAAAACCTTGCCCATACACCCATGTATTTTCCATCCAATCTTCAAACATACACCAAAGGCGGGAAAGTACGCCTCCGGAACCTCGTTTCTCGTAGACATGTACAGCCAAGACGCGATCAAATTTTTGCAGTAGCTTTCCACTATGTTGTTCAAGGACTCCTTCCCCAACAACTAATTCTTTGTGGATGTCAACAACTTCTTCGACGACATGCGCATGGATGACAACCTCAACTTGTAAGTTATGCTCCGGCTACATGGTATGTGATCTTGTCTTTTCTCCGTGAGATTTTACTAGAGTTTCTAGTTCCGGTAATGAGAATAGATGTTATAGTTTGTGTAGATGTGATATGTTCTTCTCGTATATTAGCTTGCATGATTAGTTTAATTCATTTTTATGATCATGCTATATTATTTACTCAGATTAAATACTATGATAATCTACTTATATATTCAATATACACCCTAACATGTTTACTCCACGGACCAACGTGGCAGCGACGCAAGAACTTTCCACGAGTTGTGTAACAAGCTATCACGGAAACCCGAAGGACAGGGCAAGGCCAACGCGAATTTTCGAATGGCGTTGTGACCTATTGGTCATAGATCGACCGTCCGTTTCTCATCGTGACACACATATATAGGGCTCAAAAATTTGTAACTTACTGGTAATGATGTCGTTAGAATTGCATTACTAGGTGAGACCGGATTTAGTAGCATAGGATGTACTGCCGGTTAATATATTTTATCATTTTTTTATTAATTTCAGATTTACATTGTTAAAAATTATATTTAAATTGGTAGACTTTTAATTAAAAAAAGAATAGTTTTATCCATTTGATTTGTATCGTGATTCGGGTTAGACATAAGTTGCAACATGGCTTGCAGCTAAGATCTAATGATATCATGTAAGTGAGAACGAAGTTACGTTGAAATAGTCACACCCAAAAAAAAAATCTCTTCCGGACGTCGGAGCCAAATCCTATAAAAACCACCGTAACTCCCACGAACGACATAGCACCGCACACACCTCCTGTTTGTGATTCAAGCTAGCTTTCTATAGACAGCAACCCCGTGTGCGAGGCGAGCGCAGTAAGCAACGGCGAGAGCTGGGCAGCAGCTGGACCGCCGGCGATGCATGGTGAGGAGAAGATGGGGAAGGTGAAGAAGGGATGGCTGGCGGTGCGGGTCGACGAGGATCAGCGGCGGTTCGTGATCCCCATCGTCTACCTCTACCACCCGCTCTTCCGCCGGCTGCTGGAAGCGGCGAGGGACACGTACGGCTACCACTCGTCCGGTCCCCTCCAGCTGCCCTGCTCCGTCGACGATTTCCTCCGTCTGCGCGCCCTCGTCGAGCGGGACACGCACTCGTCGTCGTCCTCCAGCCACCGCGTGCACTCCGGGCACTTGGCCCCTTGCACCCGCGCTAAAGTCACGTCGTGATCTATCAGGCGAGCTCGACTTTGGCGCGCATGGCGACTGCGAGCACCGGAGGAGCACGCATGCCCTCACCTCTGCTTGTGGAGAGGAGAGGCTAGTAGGTGATTAGTCGGGACTCTCGGGATACTGTTTATGATTTTGGGCTTATTTTTCTTCTGAATTTTGCACAGTTGTGTGTACGATTAACAACAGACAGATAGATGTATAATTAACAGTTGGATTCACAGTCACCACAGCCGGGCTTACATACATACATACAAACTTGGTTTGATCATTTACCACCCTTTTGCAAACTTCGCGAAGATCGATCGAGTTAGAAATGGAATATTCCATCATGCTTTGCTGTATGGCAGGCAGGTCGAGTTGTAGCAGGACACAGCACCATGTATTCCAATTGATTATGGAGGATGTATGGGGTCCTTTGGAATCGCTGGTGCCGCGTTTCTGTCTGCTGGTAGATTCATGTTGTGTCGAGTTTGAGGGGAGTAGGTGAAGAAGAAAGAGGCAGGCAGTATTGGTCAGAGCCTGATCACAGTTTTATCTTAATTTGTTTTGTCTAGCAATGGTTTTATTGAAGCTATTGTTTTGAGAGCGGGGATTATCTTTAAGGTGAAAACCTATGCTAGGGATGAAATACCGTAATGGGACTTTAATTTTCTTAGTTTTTTTTTTTGGTTGTGTGAATTCCGTATCGCCATTAGGGTATCACATTGAGGTGTAATTGGTACCTCTCGATATTAATATATTATCTTTATCAAAAAAATATCTTGCTTTCTTTTGATTATTTGAAGTTTCGAACACATGTAGTCATCTACTTCACTTTCTTATAAAGACCCAAACGGTGAGCTGAAAAAATGCTATACACGCCACATTACACCACACACACCCCAACAATATATTACATGAATAAAGTTTCAGTGGTAGAAGGCTTTTCAAAGTACAGACCATCAGTTTCCCAAATTCTACTTTAATTGTGTGCACAATGACGTACAAAAGGTACATATCAACCCCATACAGAGGGACGACACAACTGATATTCCTGTATAGAGGGACACATTGCATCGGTCCATTTATCGCTAGGTAGCGGTTTTTTTTTCCTTTCAGCTCGGATCAAAATTTGGCTCCAACCGTAATTCAAAACAATCAGCCATGCCCATGCAAGGGCAAAGGAACATTATTTCCAAACTAGAAAGGGGCTTCGTCAAAGCGATTCTCTTTCCCTGTTGTTCTTCAACATAGTAGCTGATATGCTAGCTATCCTTATTGCACGGGCAAAGGAAGACGGTCAAATTGGTCATCTAGTTGAGGGAGGTGTTTCAATACTCCAATATACCGATGATACTATATTCTCTTCATGAAACATGACCTACAGAAGGCGGTGAACATGAAGGTGATACTATGTATCTTTGAACAACTATCTCTCAAAATAAACTTTCATAAGAGTGAAATTTTCTGTTTTGGAAAGGCTAAGAAAATGGAGGATCAATATAAGAATTTTTGGTTGCGAAGCCGGTTCCCTTCCTTTTAGATACCACGGTATCCCAATCCATTACATGAAATGTTTAAATAAAGAATAGAACCCAGTAGAGAACAACTTTGAATGAAAGTTGGGGTGCTGGTAAAGTAGCCTTCTCTCATACGAAGATAGACTGGTGATTATTAATTCCGTCCTCACTATTCCCCCGATGTTTACATTATCTTTTCTTAAAATACCTAAAGGGGTACAGAAAATGTTAGTTTTTTTTATCACTCTCGCTTCTTCTGGCAACATGATTAGCTGAAGCAAAAATATAGCTTGACTAAGTGGAAAAATATTTTTCGGTACAAAGACCAAGGGGAGCTAGGGGTGGAAGTTCTCGAAATAAAGAATAGATGTTTACTAAGCAAATGGTTTTTTAAGCTTCTAACAGAGAAGAGTGTGTGGCAAGGGTTGTTGCACAATAAATACCTCCAAAAAATACCTTGTCACAAGTGATCACAAAACCTATGAATTCGCCCTTCTGAAAAGGATTGATGGGAGACAAAGATGATTTCTATAAGAGAGGATCCTTCACAAATGGTAATGGGAAGAGTACTTGCTTTTGAGAGGACACCTGGTTAGGAGAGACTCCATTAGCGCAACAGTACCCTGCTTGTACAATATAGTGCGCCGAAAACACGTTTTGGTTGTTGATGTACTGTCGGTTAGAACACTGAATATCGAATTTAGAAGGGCGCTAACCGGAAACAAATGGGACACTTGGCTACTTTTAGTTCAGAGGCTTATGATGGTTAATTTAATAGGGAACATATGTGTTAGTTTGGAAAAAGATGTGTTTGTTTGGAAATTAAATACGTCGGGTGCCTTCATAGTGAAATCTATGTACTCTGATCTTATGAATGGACATACCTTTTTCTATGGAAATACATTTGGAAACTGAAAGTGCCACTAAAAATCAAGATCTTTATGTGGTTTTTATATAAAAAGTCATAATCACAAAAGACAACCTTGCTAAAAGAAATTGGAATGGTTGTAAGAAGTGTGCATTCTGATTCCGAAGAATCGATCAACCATCTCTTTTTCGATTGTCCCTTTGCTCGTCTTATTTGGAGAGTTATTCACTATACTTTTAATATCCTGCCTCGTGCTAATGTGACGAATATGTTCGAAAATTAGCTAAATGGAGTAGAGAAACAAGATAAGGCACGGATTCGTGTAGGTATTGTGCTCTAACCTAGGCTATATGGAATTGTCGGAATGACATTGTGTTTAATAAGAGTACAAATACTCACTTTTTATAGGTTATTCGTATGGTTACGCATTGGATCCACGACTGGTATTTTCTTCTACCGGAGGCACAACGGGGACATATGGTTTTTGGATGCACTCGGCTGGAGACGGTCAGTCGGGATATCTACAACCAGGGTGTGGCTGGCGGCTTTTTAGGAGATTAAAAGATGCATAAGTATTTTCTTCTTTTGTTCCGTTGGTTGATTTTTATGAACACCATGCGTGACCCTTTGAATTCTAAACTCCGAATTGCAATAAAACAACCATGTACATCGATTTGATGCAGATGTCGGGCTATGCTCCCATTTAAAAAAATCAGCCATGCCCATGCAACACAAATTCTACCAGCCGTTATGAATCATAAGACATCCTAACTTTTTATAAATTGGATATATCTAGACACATTTAAGTGGGAGGTGGCAATTTGGCTCATGGGAGCAAATGCTCTCATTATATAAAATAATTAAAAAACAATTTTAAAAATGTTTAAAAATTCTGATATAAATTTGTTGGTGTACATCGTGACATTCTATGTTAGTGCACAAATTTTCGTGGAAAAACAATATTTTATATGACGTGTACAAAAAAGACAAAAAAATATCCTGTACGTGGTCGTGTTATACCAACATAACATGTTTAGATGTTCATATAAAAAATTAGTTTAGAATTTTTTGACACTTTGAAACGTGGATTCACATAATGGGAGTATATGCTCCTATGAGCCAAAGTGCATTTCCCATTTAAGTTTGGCTATTCACTCACTACGGGAAACAGTCTAGGTGCCGATGGCCGTCATGTCGTCGGCACAACTAAAATTGCCGTTGGCACAACCCTATACTGACGGTAGCCGTCGGCATCTCGCTGTCAGCACTAATGGGCCATTTGTCAATTCTAACTATAACTACACTTAATATTAGGTCACATTGCACTCTTGGTCAAATGTTCCGGTCAGTCATCCATCTTCACACTGCTCCAGTCCAAGCACATCTAACTTCTCTGTTGATTTCAGACAAACTTCGTGGAAGAAATAACACCTTGTTGATAATACTGCCAATCCTTTTAACCCCTATTTCTTGATGTCGCACCTTTTATTTTTTTTGAATTACAAACAATAACTTATGTAAAATACAATGAATAAATAATATTAATCTTGAATTCAAATGACAATAAACTGACTTTGTTTGCCCTTTTCTATTTAATATGGAATGATTAATATCTTTAAATATGTAAATTGGAATTTGAAAAATAATATGTCTAAATCGATCAGCAAAATGAGAGAAATCCAAATATGATATTGATATAATATTTTGGCATAAAAATAATTTTTGCAAAAAATCATGATCTTTAGATCATGTATATGTAGTTCAAATCTGATCAACTTCCTACGGTTGGCATGAATTTGTATTTTTCACGAGGGGTGGATGAAAATATTTAAGATGCCACGATTGGGAAATTGTGCATGTAAGGTGGTATGGTATTATTTTTTTTAAATGGGGTGGTACCATTGTGAAACTTTCATCTCGTGGTTGCTTCGCAAAACACCCTATTTTTGGGACTCGGAAAATGGAAAATAGTTTTTTGGTGTGACGAAAAGGAAATCTTCCTTCTGAAACATTGCTCGCAATTTCAAGATTCACAGGTATGCATAATATTTGCTCATTATCACAAACTATGCCGTGAATCTAGCCATAACATTGTTCGTCCGGCCAGAAATTAAGCCATGAAACATCGAACATGACAACTCATTTCTGAGATGTTTTTTGAGATATTTGCAATATTCCAAGTTTGATATTTTTCATTACAACTATTTAACATAATATCACACCACGTGAAGGTTTTTCATTGTTTTTATCGTTTGTCAATTTATTATGCCCATTTACAACTATGGTTAAAACGGCGGGCATGAACATTCTTAGCATGGGGATGAACCTCGCTAAACTTGCAGTGAATCTCTGATGAAATAGCAGATTGTGAAAGTAAAAAGGATTTTTCCAAAAAAAAATCATGAGCATTAGATCATGTACATGTAATTCAATCTGACCGACTTCCCACCAATTTGGCGGTATTTTTTCTTTTTCTCGAGGGGCGGACTACAATGTTTCAGATACCGTGATTGGGAAATTGTGCATGTAAGGTGGTCTACTTTTTTATAAAAAAGGGTGGTACTATTGTGAAACTTTCATTTGGTGGTTGCTTCACAAAACACACCTTTTTTAGGACTCGGAAATAGGAAAATAGCTTTTTGGTGCGACGAAAATGAAAACTTCCTCCTGCAACATTGTTCACCATCGCAAGATGCACACGCGTGCACAATATGGGCACACTGTCACAAACTATGCCACAAATCAAGCAATAACATTGATCGTTCGGCCTGGAAGCTATGAAACATCGAACATGACAGCTCATTTCTAACAAGGTTTTCTAAGATATTTTCAATATTCTAAGTTTGATATTTTTTCTTTCAACTATTTAACATAATATGACACCATACGAAAGTTTTTCATTGTTTAGATTGTTTTTGAATTTCCTATGCCCGTTTCAAACTATGGTCAAAATGGTTTTTCATTGGCCGTCGGCACCTTGTGCATTTTCTGTAGTGACTCATTTCAGTTCATATATAGTTTATTATTAAGACATCTTATTATTCGGAGGAGAGTATATTATTTGACCTGCAAGTTGGATGTTACTAAGTTGAAGGAAATTTTATGGTGAGAATAGTTGGAGTAGATATATCGAGGTTTAGAATGGTTAAATTCTTTTTAGGATGGAATGCGCAGAACGCAATTGCCGAATCAGCCGTACGTATCAAGTAGGATTGGCTATTCTATAAGTGATCGCCACACTGTCAACTAGTACAAAAGGCCGTACCGTGCTGCAAGTTGCAGCTAGCACGCGAGAGCACGTCCATTAGTTAATTAGTATACGTAACTGAGGTGTTTTCCAAAGTGAACAAACGACACTGTTCTTGTATCAAATTGCAAGATGGGGGTCATAATTTGTTGGAAGTTCACAGTGTACGCTTGAGATGAACAAACAAAGCTTTCTGTTAATTTTTTACTGCGGGTGCACGACGGGTCCCGGCCGTTAAGCGATCGACAGAGACGGCCGCACGAGCACGGAACGGGCTGCGATGAAGCTATGCTTGTTTAGCCGGAGTGGAGGTCGGAATTTCGGAGCACCGGCGGCGTAACGAGTCACCATTGGACGGCTCGTCGCAATCTCATCACCGGAAGCGCGCACTGACGAGCGAGCACCAGCTGCATGTATTGGTCCGTCCACTGAAGAATATTCAGTACTACTCCTGTACTGGTGAAGAGATGGAAACTTGACTGAATTCATGCTACAAATCTCGTCAGTGTCAGTGGTAGACTGTAGAGTTGGGCTGCTTGATTAGACGCAAGATATGGTGGAAAACGTACACGAGAGACTTGTCTGGCGGTAGATTGGCCTCGGACGGAGCACGGTGGTACTACTCAGGTCGAGCACGCCCGGCGAGGTGATCAAGTTTACTGCAGCTTCGTTCCATGACAGATATCAACAGGACAGGAGCCGGAAACGATTTTGTTCGTAACTCTCAGCCTCTCAGGGTAACACGTAACAGTGCTGACATGATCGTGTAGCCTGTAGAGTAGAGCAGAACAGCAGAAAGCAGAAGAACTATTGATCGATAACCTTCTGGAGGGAGGAGGGGGTGATCGCGACCATTACCAGATGGCATCTTAAGAGCAAGAACAATAGTGTAGCTGGCAGCCCGGCTGTAACAATTTGCCACATCATCTATAGTCAACTTATAGCTAACATGTACAATAGTAAGCTATAAAAGTGTAGTACTTTTACAATACATGACCCACCTTTTAGTCTCACATAGTGCCTAGGAGCACGTGCTAGAGCTGGCTATTAGATAAGAGCCCACTTACCTTCTCTCTCCTAATCTCTCTCCTCCAACTAAGCAAACTTATAATATTTTATCTCTTATAGCCAGCTGACTGTACCTTACTGTACTTGCTCTAAGGCGATAAGCCAAGACCAATCTCTAACAAAGCGTGCTTATCACCCTGTTTCTTACACGGAATCGATCGACTAATTAAGTGGGGCATAAATCTCACACCAGTGGCGGCATTATTCTGCGGAAAATCCGGCACGCGCCGTTGGATATTCCTGCCGTGCACCTGGTTTTTCTATATTCTGATTAGGCGATCGATTGTGTGTCTAGAGTCAAACAGCTAGCCACTTGTTGCAACCTGGCGTATAGATGATTGGCGAGTGAGATCGATGCTCTTAAAATGCGAGATGTTGTGAGATACTCCCTCCGTCCCAGTTCACAGGGCTTACGCGTGTCTCTAGGTCGTAAATTTGACGATGATAATGCAACATATGTATTACAAAATATATATCATTAGAAAGCTTAGATGCTCTACTTTCTAATGATATAATTTTTATATTATATAAATGATATTATGTTGGTCAATTTGACAACCTAGGATTACGTGCAAGCCCTATGAACTGGGACGGAGGTAGTAGCATCTGAGCAGAAAGAGCAATGGCATTTCACTTCTGCTAGATACTGTGATCGTCGGGTGGTGCCGTGGTCCTATGATGCCATGCTAGCTCCTACTCCTGTGGATGGATTGGCTGGGGTGTGCACCGTATCTTGTTCTTTTGTCCGGCTTAATTCGGCCACGCAAATGTGCAGGTCACAATGTGACACACAAGCCACCCGTACATCGGTATACTTGCACTTGCATGAGGAAAATGTGATCAGATGAAAGCTCCATCCATGTTAAAGTATCCAACCCGATCTGCTCGACAGGGCGGATGGAGGATTTATTTGGTCCCAATTAAAAGGTGCAGTCAAACTATCAAAGAGAAGATGAAGAAGAAACGAGAGGGCAGGAAAGCAGACCAGACGTATGATCAATGCGAGCTGCTTTGTACGTAGTGGCGCAATCCGCACACACACGCACTGAAGATTTTCTTTTCTGAAGCCGGCCAAGATGGCCTCTGGAAAAGGAGTAACCCCATGCATAGCTTCTCATCTAGAAACATTAGTGATAGTTCAAAGCACATCTTCTTAATTTCTTGAGTGTTCGTTAGACAGTAAAGCTCTCTCGTATGTTTTACCAAAAGAATTGTTATCAAGTGGTAACGGCAAAGGCTGCAAGAATCACTTTGCCCCTTTCAATAGTATGATACAAATCCTTAGCAAATTTCATTACTTTCTTGAAACAAAGACCACGGCTGATGGTAACTTCCATCTCACCCACATATTAAAGGATGCCATTCTCCCTAACAAACTGATTCAGTGTGTGATATCTCACAGGGAAATCGACAAATTGGTCTCCGGATTGGAAAAAATGTAAATATTTATGTCAATTCAGCTCATGTATTTCTAATTCCACAACCACAAACTATTGTCAGACGAAAAAACCTGACTTTCTTCAGAAAAACTGACGCTTGCATTGCACGTGTTAACTGAAGAAATACCCTTAAACCTGAACCAAGTCACAACTTTTGCACCTCTTAAGTGCAAAATTTTCGGTTGGTTGGCGCTAAGATATAGGCTCTGGACTTCAGATAGGAGAGCTCGGCATGGTTTGCAGGACCATCCGGATCCCTGCGCTACTTGCCTGCAGGCGAAGGATAACGTCGATCATATTCTTTCCCACTGCCCGTATGCCAAGATGGTATGGCTTGGTTGCTTACATAGAGTGGGCTCACAGCTCCAGGAGCCGCAGGAGAACACTAATCTAGAGATATGGTGGACAGAAGCGAGGAAGAGGCTCCGGAGGGAGGATAGGAGATATTTCGACACGCTCATCTTGCTGGTTGCATGGACACTCTGGAAACAAAGGAATGCTCGTGTTTTCGGGAACATTGAAAGGCAGCTTTCCACGGAGCAGATCATAGATACAGTTATAGAGGAGCTCAGCCTCTGGAGGGTTGCGAGGGGAGGGGAGCGGAGAGTCATGTTGCGAGAGTAGTTGTGTAGTTTGTTTCGGTGGTGTGCGTGGGTTAGCCGCGGGCAGATGTTCGCATCCCCTGTTGGTTTCTTGTAATTTGTTTTGCTCCCTTCTATAAACATTCGGCACGCCTTTCGCGTGTCCGCGAAAAAAAAAGATTACTAGGTGCAGCAGCCATGTCGAAGACCAAGGCGATGTTTGTCGGGATGCACTAGGCAGCGACCAACCCAAACGGGTGACAGAATGCGGGATCTTGGCCCGTGTTAGGTCATTTCACCCGCTAATTGTGCTTTAGTCTTTAATGACATCATTATAGGATGTTCAACTGTTTTCTTAAGTGTTCTAAGTTATATCAAAACTGAAGCAACTGATTTGGTGGATACATGTGACCGAGAAGAAAAGTATCAGAAACCTGCGTTTTTATTTCGGTTTATAGCTACATTTTCGTACTATCAAGAGGGGATGCATAGAGGATTGTGTTGTGGAATCTAATCAGTTAAATCATCTCCTGTTTCATTTATATATCCTATGTATTCCGGAGTGTTTGCCACTTCACATCGTCATTTGGGTGTTTTTCTTCCTGGCCGGACCTGGCTGCCGGAGTAGTCTAACCTCGGTACGGGCTTCACCTAGACTTTCGGTCATTTTGGACTCGACTAGTCCAGGCTAGTAGGGCGGGTCTGATCGGATGGTGTGGTCCGGCCACACGGGTTGCACCATCTTGTGCCCAAACGGTCATATTTTCTCCACCACCTATAAAAGGGGTATTCTTCCTCCTTGGGAGCCGGCGACCTACCCTCTCTCTCCACCATTAGTTTAGAATTCCTCTAGTTCTCCCTCCCATCTCACCCAAACTCCTTGAGATTTTGGGGATTGCGGAGTTGACCTAGATAAAAACTCTCACCAAACTAAGCCACCGCCCTAGTCCCTTATGAAGCTTGTCACTCTTGGGTGCACTGATGGAAGAAGTCATCTTGGAGCTCAAGCTTTGGTTTTAAAGCTTTGTAGTCGTTGTTGGGAGCCTACAACTAAGTTGGGAATATTGATGCAACCTTGAGTAAAGGTTTTGGGAGACACCTTCAAGAACACTCACTTCTTAGTGGACCGTGAAGTAATCTTTGTGGCTTTTTTCATTGGAGGATAGGGCGAGACCTATGCGGCATCGGCTGGCTTTCTACCACCACACCCCTTCGATGTAGACATACTTCCCTCAAAAGGAAGGAACTATGGGAATACATGCTCGTGTCTCTATTGTCTCCTATGTGGTTATTTTTGACATTTACTACTAGTATCTTGTTTGCTTGCTTGATTGTCATATAGCGAAATTCACATAGTTGCATACGAAGAGAACTTATCTTTATGTCAAGCTTTAATTCAATTTTTTGTAGCGCCTATCCCCCCCCCCCCCCCCCCCCCACACTTGTCTCTCTTGTTGATTCTTTCAGCTGGTGAGCTTCGTCTCTCCATTGGGGATTTATCGCCTAAGATATTACGTGAGATAAACTGGAGAAGGAGAAGGACCCTAAACTCTTGGAATAGGGATTGTAGGATTCTCCACCCATCATCGATGATACTCCTATGTCAAGGAGTGAGCACAAAGCATCCTTGAACACTTTTGATGCTTCCATGATTGAGAAAACACAAGCGATGTTGGAGATGAAGGGACCATCACCCCAAGTGCCACAAACAATGCGGTAGTCCTAATCCTCTTGTGGTTGAGAATTTTAGCTTCTAAAGTATCTCCTTCAACTACGGCGGAAAGCGATGTCCATACCTCGTCTCCCAAAGGAAAAATGTCTCACGGATACCAATACCCATATGTCTCATATAAATCTACATGCCCCCACCCTACAAAAATTATATGTATCTGGTTTCACTAATTGGCAATCTTTGATGAAATAACACATTTTTAGTGCCCCCACTCAAGATTGGAGAACCATTCTAGTTGGCTACAATCCCTACGATCCGACGAACTTGACCACATGAGAGGAAGTAGATGAGAAACTCAATACAACCGCCTTGTTTATCACTCAGTCATCCATGTCTCCTGCAAACATGGCTCACGTCCTCACCCTTGAAACCACCAAGTAGGCTTGGTATCACTTCTGTTGGAAATGGGAACATTTAAAGATCAAAGTTTGATAATGTTGCATTGAAGACCAAGGTGGTGGACCACGATGAAGAAAAATGAGAAGGGGAAGATGTTGAGTGGTGTCATGAGGAGACCAAGTTTGACTACCATCACTTGGCGCAAAGGACTTTTTGGGCAACAGGGGCAAAAACTTCAAGTCAAATGACAACTCAAGAAATGCTGCAAGTGGTCAAAAACCAAGCGGTCCAAGGGTGAGGACTTGCTACAATTATGGTGAAAAACATCTCTTCCTTGTTGAGTATTCCTATGAGAAGAGGGGAGAAAATGGTGGATAAGTCCAAGTTTTATTGTCGGTCCATGAGGAGTACCAATCTGGCGACAAAGAAGACAAACATCAAGGTGAGGAAGTGGGAGTGGCCTCCATCACCTAACCTAACTCTGGGACGTAGCGAAACAATAGAAACACCATGGTTAATTCATTCTTCCTGATCATTATTTATTTTTCACATATCATTATTTTTAATAATATAAATGGTTCGCCCAGTATTAAAAAGGGATCAAGGATGATAAAAAGTTTCATATTACAAAATGAAAAGGTTAATGTCTCGGAAAAAAATGATTCATGGTCCAAAACAATATTTCACGAATCGGCTCATATCTTATAATATGTCTATTAAAAAATGTTCCACACTTGAAAATTGTTTCTTCGAGTGTTGGAAAAAATAGTTTATGATTCCAAAATTGGACTACATATACTAAAAAAAGGTCATTGTCTTAAAAGAATGGTTATACTTACAAAAAAGTGCCATCGGTGTTTAAAAAATGTATCATGGATAATAAAAATGTTCATGTCTTGACAAAAAATGGTTTACGGTTTAAAAAAGGTTCATGCCTCCTGTGCCTAGCTGCCTCCCGTCGCCCGTATGCCTTTTCCTACTAGTGATGTAAACAGTTTCCTAAAAGGTCTTAATTAGCATGGAATATTTATTTGTACTATGTTCTTTCAATGAAATGCACTTGAATTTCCTATTATAACTCAAAATTACATTAAACCGTTTACAAAATGTAGCTCTCTTCACATGAAAATCTTAATTGGATGTTGTTTATCCCAGTCTTAGTTTGATCTCATTCACCGATTAATTAGTGTTCGGGTAAAAATATGCAACAAAGCAAGGCGATGGATTATACTGACAGGATGGTAAATAAGGATTTATGGAAATGGTGGTTTTTCTACCTACAACAGATTAGGGAAATTTTATTTCTATACATGCCAAAATTAATGGATGTATCGAAGTTTCTTTTTCATGATCAGAGAACTACAACCAGTGTGGCATGCTCCTGTTTTTTCATAATAAGCTTTACAGAGGAATTCTTGAATAAAATTTGGTTTACATTTATCTTAGCCTCACATTAGTGTCTTCACTGCCATTATCGGAAACTACGGGTATATTTTCTCCTTATGTGATTCCCTGAAATTGAAAATCATAATATTTACAATCCGCAACCTTGCAACAAGAATAGTACTAATACATTTTTTCACATGGCAAGGAGTAACGAGAAATATGTGGAGGATTGGAGGTATAAAAGTATATATACGAACATATAAGCTTTCTTATATGCATCTTAGCCAGGTATAACACCACGAAAAATTGTTAGTTTTTTACTTTTGAGAAAAAATCTAATGTGGATTTGCCATCACGTTGTATGCAACGATGCACCCTTTCTTTTATTGAACTGTACAATCTCGCTTAGAAAAAACTATCTAATCTTAGATGTCATTAAACTTAGACTAATAATATGTTTGTCGTGCGCTTAGCTGAGATATTATAGGGTCTCAACGGTGATATATTAACAGGCTGAGTTGTTTGTCCTCGGACAAACAGATACCTATTGCCGAGGTATTTCCACACGCTTCATCTACACTAGCCATCCACACTACGGGAGAAACAGGCTTTGCCGTGCGAGCCATTGGACGGCAAAGAGGCCTATACGCACGGCAAAGGCTTTGCCGTGCGTGCACGCACGGCATAGTTTGCACGGCAAAGTCTTCGACGGCAAAGCTGCCTTTGCCGTGCGCATGGACGGATTGCACGGCAACGCCCTTTGCCGTGCGTCGCCATCTCTGCCGTGCGCTGCGGACGCTGCCGTGCGAGGGATCTTTGCCGTGCGTCGCCATCGCTGCCGTGCGCCGTTGCTTTGCCGTGCGCCCTACTTCTTTGCCGTGCGCCCTGCGTTGCCGTGCGCAACAATGTTTGCCGTGCGACGCTTTGCCGTGCGGCCTTGCTCTGCCACGCACGGCAAAGAACCATGCAGGCACGCCCCCCAGGAGCTCCCAGGAGCACAGTTGGGCGACACGTGGCCCCTTTGCCGTGCGTGTGCACACGGCAAAGAGACCAAATGTCCTTTGCCGTGTGCACACACACGGCAAAGGGGCCTGGTTTTTTCATTTTTTTGCTATTTTTCAATTATCCCTGCATTTCAAATATTGCATTTCACAAATATAGCATATATAACATATATATCAACATAAGATCACCAAACACATCAACAACACCACAAATACATCGAGCACACATAGTTCATGCATACAATCCGTTACATAGAGTCCACATCGAGCACACATAGTTCATGCATAGCAATGTCCATATTACAATCCATAACAAGTGCGAACAATCCATTGCAACGACCACGAGTGCACGAAGACCATGCCATCAACCTTGTCCTCCTCCGCTTCCGCCGGCCTCATTGTCATTGCCTTGTGACATAAAATCTATAAGCAGGTTGATGGAATGAACATTTGCATTTGCATATTGAACACTTGAACAAGTACAAGTAGCGGGTTGGGCACAAGAGGACTCACCGAGGTTCATGCTCCGGATGATGTTCATGTTGTTGACGGTGATAGGTGTCCCCGGGTCTGAGTGGGCGGTGGCGGCATCCACATGGAGTAAGGTGGAGGAGGAAGACTCCCCGGTGGAGAAGACAGAGCCGTCTGGCTCATGAGCCAGCTCATCTGTGCCTGCTGCTGCTGCATCATCTGCTGCTGCTGTTGCATCTGCTGCATCATCTGTGTCTGCTGCTGCTGGTACTGCAGAATCTGCTGCTCCATCTGCGCCCTTTGCTCCTGGGCCGCCTGCTCCTTCGCTGCCATCTCCTCCTACGTTGTGTTGCCGCGATGTCATTAACATTTCAATGGAAAGCATGTAAAGGAAATGTAGAGACCCGAGGAAGAACATACCCGTAACCGCTCGACAGCTAGATCCGAAGCCCGTGGCCGGGGCTCTACCTCAGGCTGGCCGCTCTTACGACCACGACGGATCTGGCGGAGAGAGGGAACCCTCGCTGGGTCGACGCACCCGTCACCAAACCATAGGCGGCCATGCTTCAAGCCTTCTCCCGCAAGCACCGCGACCTCAGGGTCAAAGTCCTCGGCCTCTGGATTGGCGTCCTCGCCGTGCTTCTGCTTGAACTTGGAGACATACGCCGTGCACTGGGTCTCGGATTGCGGGTTAACCCACAAGGACCCCGTCTCAGGATCAGGCGTCTTCCTTTGCTTCATCTTCTTTAGCACGGCAAAGACGTTAGGCTTCGCTCCTGTCCTGACTTCCTGCAAAAGAGAACATGTAATTGAGTGAAGTGACACACCCTTGCGGAGTTAACAAATATATAACATGAATTCAAAGAATGAAGGAACCATTAATTTGCTCACCTCCTTCTGCAGGTGAAGAGAGATGGGGATGCTGCCTTGGATATGCGATCCACCTCGCATCTCTGCCCGCTTCGCCTTGCCCTCCTCGTGCTTCTTGAGGTACTGGGGGCATGTCCACCACATGACCATCGCACGAAAGCACCTATCGTCGTTGCCGACGTATTGAGGAGGGTTCTACATGCACAAGATAAACCCATTATGGTAAAATAAACTACATGGCGATAAAGAAATCAATAACACATAAATGCAAATACCTGCAAGTACCGCCACGGCTGCATGAGCGTGTCGCGAGCGTCCTCCTTACTCATGTGGACGAAGCGGTCGGCGTGCCGATCGCGGACGCATTGAATACGTGCCTCGTAGTGCATGCCAGTCACCCTCTTCCTTGCAAGCTGGTGTAGGACATCATCGCACGCATTCTCCTTGCCCTCGGCCCTCTTGAAGTATTTCTGCAACCATGCACATAGGTAAAACAAGGGGCATTAGTGCAATTATTGTGAACCAAGGAGAGTGTATGAATGGTAAGAAGTCAAAAGTCACGTACACAGAATTTGGCAACAACCATATCCGCCGCGGTGCCGCGGCCAAGAGGATCTTCCGCGAGGCTGTAGTGCGCCCACCTCCAAGCTACGTCGCAGCCACCAGTAGGGAAGTTGACTATCCCAGGGAAATACCACCTAAGTAGGCCCCCAAGGATGTTCGAGTACCCACGTGGCGGTCTCTGCGTCGGGTCTTCAAACAGGAACGCGCTGCACCATGAAACGACAACATCAATATGTATGTGATAATAATTTTGATAATGTCAAAATTGCGAGAACGAACTGCCTAAGAATAACATGTACCTCCTTCCATAGGGCACAAGAACAACGTGCTGTAGCGCCAGCTTCTCGGCGAGGGAGCTGTGTTATCCCACGCCGATATGGCTTCCTATCACGTGGCCTCGGCCTCTCCAAAGCTGGAACGCATCGGTAATCCTCCGGCTCACACCACTCTAGGCTTGGATCAGGATCGAACACTAAGTTCCCCAACCCCTCATCCTCCGAGAGGTCCTCCTCGTCCCCCTCCTCCTCCTGGTCCTCCCCACCCCCCTCCTCCTCCTGGTCCTCCCCACCCACCTCCTCCTCCTGGTCCTCCCCACCCACCTCCTCCTCCTCGTCATCATCATCGGCTGCGGGAGGGGGGCTAGGACTAGGAGTGAGTACCCGCGTCGCATTCTTCCTACGAGGCCGCCCTGTGGGAGCGACAGGAGGGGGGCTAGGAGGGGGGCTAGGTGGGGGGCCCCGCCTCGAAGTCCCTACACCTACCAAGTCCTTGAGCTTCTTTTTAAGACCGCCACCCCTTTTTTTTGGCGGCATGCTTCAATCACCTGCAAACACAAATGAAGAGAGTGGTTTATTAGTACGCAATATTGTAAAGAGATAAATATTAGTGAAAGCAACAGAAATATAAGTAGATGAACATTAATGAAAGCAACAAATAATGCAAAAGGATGAACATTAATTAATTAGTGGAAGCAACAAATAGCTACCATAGAGTTCTCTCAAACATAGCACGGAGTTCTTACAAATAACCTAGCTAGACAATCTCTATTACACGGAGTTATTACAAATAGGCTAGCCTCACAATTACTACTACATAGATCAGTAGCCTGTGTCGCCATCCGTGATTGGACCGCGTGTCTCCTCATCGTCATCAGGCTCGGCGAACCAATAATCATCAATGAAACCTGGAGGTGGTCCATCTGCATCGAGGTCAATCCCTGCTTTGAACGCCTCGAGCAAACTCAGGTCTTCCGGGGCACAGACATCCTCGGCTTCATCTTCTGCATTGTCTCCATCCATGCCCGCGTCTTCTTGTTCATCGTCTACGACCATGTCATCGATAGTCGGCAAGCCGATTGTGAAATGGCCGGGGAGCCCTTCTTCCTGATAAAACTCGACACTCCTTGTTGTGGGGTCTACGCGGCGGTAATCGTCCTTGTTTGGCGGGGGCGGCCTATTGCGTGAAGGCACCGTCATCACAACATCCCATCCATGTAGACGTTTTGTCGGGTTTTACGCACGCGTACGGGAGATAGAATACTTGAAAGGCCTGGGTTGCCAAGATGTACACATCCTCTCCCTTATAAATGGAGTTCCTTTCAACTTCGACCAACCCAATTTCAGGATCCCGTCTCACCCGACGTGGGTCAAACCAATGGCATTTGAAGACGACGGGATTTAGCCCTTTGTGAAACCCGTAATTCAGCTCGTATATACCCTCGACTCTTCCATAGTAATGGAGCCCATCATCACCTTGACATACCACCCCACTATTTATTGTCTTCGCGTTGGGCCGGCTTGTTGTGTATTGATGGGTGCAGAGCGATACCCGTTCACGTCATAGGAGTTGAACGCTTCTACGGAATGGTCAAAGCCCCTAGCAATTTTTCTTAGCTCTGACTTCATCTCTTTGTCAGTTCTTGCCTACAAGTTTAGCACAAGAAGTTTAGAACGAGAAATGACCGATAAATGTAGGAAGTGCTAGCTAATTTGGATAGAATAGTACCAAATTACAAAACCAGCTACTGAAACCGAAACCGCCTCCCTTATCGAAAATTTGCTTGGATTCTTCCGGGGTAGGCTCCCTGTGGGTATTCTTCCAATGTATAGCCTTGAATTTCCTATACCGATGAAAAGAGGAAGAGTTAGCCACGAACATACGAGTGAACGTTTGCGAATAATTAAATGGTTCGCACTTACTCGATGTACGGCTTCACTTCGACCATGGTGTTTAAGACATACGAGTGGATCAAGGTCCGCTCAGGTAGGTCCGTTCTGTACGGCTTCGAGCCACTTGACTTGCCACCAAGCCCCACGAAGATGCTAAGCTTGGGTACTTCTTCATTGTTGGCGGCATTTAAACGGAGGACCGGGTTGTGCTTTGTGGGAATGTTGGGATCATAGTGCTTAGTGGTGAAGTTTGCCACCTCCACGTTCAGGACTGCCTCGGCTATGGATGCTTCGATCTTGCATTTATTGCCAGTCATTTGACGAAGCTTTTGTGTTTCTCTCTCGGGACCAAACTGCCAACGGCCCCAATTCGGGCCCCCCTTTAAGCACTCCTCCGCGAGGTGCAGGATCATGTGTTGCATCGGATTAAAAAACCCTGGAGGAAAGATCTTCTCCAGATCGCAAAGCAACACGGGTGCCTCTTCATCCAGCTTCTCAATCACTTTAGTGTCTAACTCCCTAGCACAAATCTGGCGGAAGAAAACTCTCAACCTCGCGAGCACGGGGCAAGTCTGCTCGGGGACATAGCCTCGAATCATCACCGGCATTATCCGCTCAAGCCATATGTGGTAGTCATGACTCTTCAGTCCTTGTACTCGCAGCGTTTCAATGTTCAGGCCCCTCATCCAGTTGGCTGCGAACCCATCGGGGAAAAACAAGGAGTCCTTCATCCATTGGAAGACCTCCCTTTTTGGGCCTTTGTGAGGCAGTAACGGAGCGTGTGGCTTAGTCCAAGTTTTTTTGGCACCATTAGGTGGCTGCATGTTCAACTCCGGCCTATCACACCACCTTTCTTGATCAATTCGAGCCTTTATGTTATCCTTCGTCTTCTCAGTGTCCACAATCGTGCTCCAAATGGCTTCACTGATATTCTTCTCGGTGTGCATTACATCAATGTTATGCGGGAGCTCGAGAAACTCAAAGTAAGGGAGCTTCCATAAGCACGGCTTGTGAGTCCATTGGTGTGTCTCCCCATATCCTAAGAAACCATTCCCATCAGGGCTAGGCTGAAGAGCATCTAACTCGGCCTTGATTTCCGTTCCGGTCTTCGGAATTGGCTTCGGGCCACGGACAACACGGCCTTTCTTGAAACTCTTTACATCACTCCTGTATGCATGCCTCCGCTCAAGGAACTGTCGAGCTTCATCAAAGCATGAATACTTGCCTCCCTTGTTTAGCCAGAAGAAAGTCACGGCACATGCACTTGCTGTGGGCAAGGCCACTTCCCATGTGTACACCACCCGCAGAACAAAGCACGTCTTTGGCAGGTCATGCGGGGACGTGTGGTACCACACATACATATCGAAGTACTCCTTCTTTGATGCGTCATATGTTCGGATCCCGCGACCTTCCCAGCCACGAACCAAGTCATCCACCAGCGGTTCCAGGTACACATTCATGTTCTTGCCCGGGTATTTGGGCCCTGGGATTATCATCGACACAAACATGTTCTCTGATCTCATGCAGACGCCAGGGGGGAGGTTCATGGGAATAACAAACACTGGCCAACAACTGTATACTGCAGCCGACATACCATATGGATTGAACCCATCGGTTGATATCGCAAGTGCTACGCTCCTCGGGTCACCCTGCTTTCAATGGAAATTTCTTCACAAAGTTCTTCCATGCAGTACCATCCGACGGATGTATCATCTTGTCGGTGTATCTGTTTCCTTCCACGGCCCACCTCATCTGCTGGGCAGTATCCTCGGTCATGAAGAGCCGCTGGATCCTCGGTAGAACTGGAAGATAGCGGAGGATATTCTTGGCAACCGTGGTCTGCCTCTTCTGACCATCACCATTGCGGTCTACCTCAAAGTACCTAGAGGAATTGCATTTGATGCAATAATTTGTGTCAGCGTGCTCCTCTCTGAATAGCATGCATCCCTTTGGACAAGCGTGTATCTGCTGAGATGACATCTTAAGGTCACTGAGCAATTTGGTCGAATAGTAGAAGTTTTGCGGCAAGATGTGCCCTTTCGGCAGAAGGCTGCCTACGATGACCAGAAGTTCATCGAACCCATCTCTGCACAAGTTCCTATGGCACTTCAAGGCCATAAGGCGAGCGATGGCATCTAGTTGGGTAACCTCTGTATTTTCATGTAGGGGTTTCTGAAGCAAACAGAGCCTCATAATACTCCTTTGTGTTTTCCTCCGGGTCCTCCCTTGTCTCCGCAACCCGCGGTGTCTCCACCTCTACATGAGAGCTTTCAGGCACATTACCATTAGCCAAGTTTTCTAAGCACCTATCAAAACCAGTGTCATATTCCCCCCTAGGTTGAATCTGCCGCACCTCCTTCCTAGCACGTTTCTTTGCCTTTTCTCCATGGTAAGTCCAAATCCTGTAGGACGGTGTGAACCCAAACTTGATCAGGTGCATACTCATAGTTTCCTTGTCCTGTGCCTTTCGGTTAGCGCACTTACTACAAGGGCACCAAACACTTATAGGTCTGCTAGGGATGGCAAACGCCCTATCCACAAACTGCTCGGTCTTTTCTCCCCATTCATCAGTATAGTCCCACTGACTGATTCTGCCATCGTACATCCAGCCACGATTATCCATCCTCTAATCAGCAACAAAACAGACGAACATAGCATTTATATATCAAATACGAAATAAATGCATCATATATTTATTTATTTTACGCGTGCATCAACCTGAAACTCTACTAGGTGGGCTCCTAGCAGCCGCCGGATCCGTAGATTGAGTACGTTCTCCCAGCTCTACCCCGATCCGAGACAGAATTTCGGCAGCACCTCCCCGCTGCTCTCCCGATACACGTCTCGGCAAAAAGCCGAGAGGGGTGTGCATCCGGAGAACAACGGGGAGGCGCTACCGAAATCCTGTCTCGGATCGGGGTAGAGCACGGAGAACGTACCCAACTACGCATCCGCCGGCTGTCCCGATAAATGCCGTAAGAGTTACGGTTCATAATATGCGAGACCACTAATGCATATTTATCCGCGTAACCCTTACGGTCGGGAAGAGACGCCTAGGTATCGCGACAGACTTGGTGATCTAGACACAAAAAAAACCTAGGTACATGTAAAGGTGGGAGGGAGATTTATACCCTAGACGCGTGAGAGAATCGCCGAAGAAGTTCCGGGACGCCTTCCCCCCGTCAAACACCCCCACGACGCTGCCCCCGTCAAACACCGCCGCGACGCCGTCCACCGTCAAACACCCCCACGACGCCGTCCACCGTGTCCACCTCGAAGCATCACCTACATAGCGAGAAAATAAAATAGTCATGCAAGTGAACATTAAATTCCCTAAGTCATATACTACACTAAAATCATCTATACAATAAAATCATCTACACTAAAATCTATACACTAAAATCCTCTAAATTTATACACTAAATGCATCTAAATTTATACAGTAAATACATATAAATCATCTAAATAAAACGAAAGCTTCACATATTAGTAGCATACCGATATGTCATTACTCATGTCGTTTAATTGCATACCATGCACTAACACCCACATCATCATCATCATTCCTTAACAACATCAGATTATGCAAATTCATGGCAGCAAAAGGAATTACCTTCCGATACGCCGGCGACCGCGACGGCGCGGGGGCTGCCGACCCGCGAGGGCGACCGACGGCGGAGAGCGGGGTCGCGGAGGAGCAGCGGGCGGCCGGGAGGCGTAGGACGCGCAGGTCTTCAGCGGTCGCCGGAGCGGAGGTAGGAGGAGGGACGAGGCGGCGGCGGAGGGGGAGAGCAGCAGCAGCTCGGGCGCGCGGCGGCAATGGCGCGGGCAGCACGGGCGGCGGGCGGAGGGAGGAGGGAGGAGGGAGGAGGGAGGCGGAGGGGGAGAGCGGCAGCACCACGGGGGCACGGCGGGGAGCGGCAGCAGCAGGGGCGGCGGCGGAGGGGAGAGCAGCAGCAGCTCGGGCGCGCGGCGGCAATGGCGCGGGGCAGCACGGGCGCGCGGCGGCAATGGCGCGGGCAGCACGGGCGGCGGGCGGAGGGAGGAGGGAGGAGGGAGGAGGGAGGCGGAGGGGGAGAGCGGCAGCACCACCGGCGCACGGCGGGGAGAGCGGCAGCAGCAGGGGGACGGCGGCGGCGGCGGCGTGGAAGGGAGGCGCGGGTCGAGCTAGCTGATGCGTGGGGGCGTTGTGCGGTCGGGACGCGGTCGCGAAGTGGATAAGGCGTTTTGCCTTTGCCGTGCAAGCAAACTTTGCCGTGCGGCCCAGGAAATGCCGCACGGCAAAGACCCCTTTGCCGTGCGCGAGCTGTTTGCCGTGCGGCGCCACCTCTTTGCCGTGCGGCCCAGGATATGCCGCACGGCAAAGACCCCTTTTCCTTTTTCTTTTAATTTTACCATTTCGATTGAACATTTAATTTTATTTCAAATTAAATTAAACCTGTTTATCCAACATTAATAATGTTTTATAATGTTCTTATCATGTTTTCTTAAAGCTATAGGGGATCGCATACCTCGCACGGCGTAATCTATAGGGTAGATCCACCGGCCGGGGAACTACATGTGTGCCCCGGCGTACACATACCGCTCTTTTGGGGAGGAGGGGGAGAACAACCGCCGCGAAGCACCGAAACCCTAACCCTAAACTTAAACCCTAAACTACACGTGCTGACACCGGAGCACCGAAAACCTAAACCCTAGCCCTAACCCTACACCTAACCCTAACCAGTAGATCAGGCACACCGTCGATCGTATGATAATGGCTCTAGCTGCGGGTATATGTGCCAAAGGGTCCCAATCTTTGGTTCTCCATGTGTATATGTACTAAACAAACCTAAAAGAATGAAAAGTTACATTGGTGCACCCTCGCGCGGAGAAATCTAGGGGGGTAGACCCGCCGGGGCACGCGTTCCGCTGTTTTGGGGGAGGAGGGGGATAACGACCGCCGGAGCACCGGAACCCCACCAAACCTTGCATGTGGACCTATGATATGTGTCAAAGTGTGATGCAAGGTGTGATTCACAAAATGGTGCATGGCATGGATCCCCGGTCTGACATTCCTCACCTTCGGGCGATAACACTTAACAGATTCACCGGACGTGTACGCTGAAGTGTCCCGCCGCGGGTATATCGGGGCTAGACTGTGCCAAAGGGTGCCACACATGGTTTTCCATATGTCCATGGACTAAACAAACCTAAACCTATGAAAAGTTACATTGGTGCACCCTCGCGCGGAGAAATCTAGGGGGGTAGACCCGCCGGGGCACGCGTTCCGCTGTTTTGGGGGGAGGAGGGGGATAACGACCGCCGGAGCACCGGAACCCCACCAAACCTTGCATGTGGACCTATGATATGTGTCAAAGTGTGATGCAAGGTGTGATTCACAAAATGGTGCATGGCATGGATCCCCGGTCTGACATTCCTCACCTTCGGGCGATAACACTTAACAGATTCCTGGACGTGTACGCTGAAGTGTCCCGCCGCGGGTATATCGGGGGCTAGACTGTGCCAAAGGGTGCCACACATGGTTTTCCATATGTCCATGGACTAAACAAACCTAAACCTATGAAAAGTTACATTGGTGCACCCTCGCGCGGAGAAATCTAGGGGGGTAGACCCGCCGGGGCACGCGTTCCGCTGTTTTGGGGGGAGGAGGGGGATAACGACCGCCGGAGCACCGGAACCCCACCAAACCTTGCATGTGGACCTATGATATGTGTCAAAGTGTGATGCAAGGTGTGATTCACAAAATGGTGCATGGCATGGATCCCGGTCGACATCCCTCACCTTCGGGCGATAACACTTATGATTCACGGACGTGTACGCTGAAGTGTCCCGCCGCGGGTATATCGGGGCTAGACTGTGCCAAAGGGTGCCACACATGGTTTTCCATATGTCCATGGACTAAACAAACCTAAACCTATGAAAAGTTACATTGGTGCACCCTCGCGCGGAGAAATCTAGGGGGTAGAACCCCCGGGGCCAAAGTTCCGCTGTGATCGGGGGAGGAGGGGGATAACGACCGCCGGAGCACCGGAACCCCACCAAACCTTGCATGTGGACCTATGATATGTTTCAAAGTGTGGTGCAAGGTCTAATGGTGCAAAAGTAGCTCCCCTAAACCCTAAACCCTAAACTGGGGAGGCTTCGAGCCCTAAACCCCTCTAAATCCCTAAACCACGACGCCGGAGCTGCAGAACCATGCATCATAAACCCTAACCCTAACCCTAAACCCTAAACCTAAACCTAACCATAAATACTTACCCTTTAACCTAAACCCTAGCCCTAGCCCCTAAACCCTAGCCCTAACCCTACACCTAACCCTAACCAGTAGACCAGGCACACCGGCGATCGTGTGATAATGGCTCTAGCTGCTGGTATATGTGCCAAAGGGTCCCAATCTTTGGTTCTCCATGTGTATATGTACTAAACAAACCTAAAATAATGAAAAGTTACATTGGTGCACCCTCGCGCGGAGAAATCTAGGGGGGTAGACCCGCCGGGGCACGCGTTCCGCTGTTTTGGGGGGAGGAGGGGGAGAACGACCGCCGGAGCACCGGAACCCCACCAAACCTTGCATGTGGACCTATGATATGTGTCAAAGTGTGATGCAAGGTGTGATTCACAAAATGGTGCATGGCATGGATCCCGGTCTGACATCCCTCACCTTCGGGCGATAACACTTAACAGATTCCTGGACGTGTACGCTGAAGTGTCCCGCCGCGGGTATATCGGGGGCTAGACTGTGCCAAAGGGTGCCACACATGGTTTTCCATATGTCCATGGACTAAACAAACCTAAACCTATGAAAAGTTACATTGGTGCACCCTCGCGCGGAGAAATCTAGGGGGGTAGACCCGCCGGGGCACGCGTTCCGCTGTTTTGGGGGGAGGAGGGGGATAACGACCGCCGGAGCACCGGAACCCCACCAAACCTTGCATGTGGACCTATGATATGTTTCAAAGTGTGGTGCAAGGTCTAATGGTGCAAAAGTAGCTCCCCTAAACCCTAAACCCTAAACCCTAAACTGGGGAGGCTTCGAGCCCTAAACCCCTCTAAATCCCTAAACCACGACGCCGGAGCTGCAGAACCATGCATCATAAACCCTAACCCTAACCCTAAACCCTAAACCTAAACCTAACCATAAATACTTACCCTTTAACCTAAACCCTAGCCCTAGCCCCTAAACCCTAGCCCTAACCCTACACCTAACCCTAACCAGTAGACCAGCACACCGTGATCGTGTGATAATGGCTCTAGCTGCTGGTATATGTGCCAAAGGGTCCCAATCTTTGGTTCTCCATGTGTATATGTACTAAACAAACCTAAAATAATGAAAAGTTACATTGGTGCACCCTCGCGCGGAGAAATCTAGGGGTAGCCCCGGCGGGGCACGCGGTCCGCCGTTTTGGGGGGAGGATGGGGAGAACGACCGCCGAACCACCGGAACCCCACCAAACCTTGCATGTGGACCTATGATATGTGTCAAAGTGTGATGCAAGGTGTGATTCACAAAATGGTGCATGGCATGGATCCCCGGTCCGACATCCCTCACCTTCGGGCGATAACACTTAACAGTTCCCGGACGTGTACGCTGAAGTGTCCCGCCGCGGGTATATCGGGGGCTAGACTGTGCCAAAGGGTGCCACACATGGTTTTCCATATGTCCATGGACTAAACAAACCTAAACCTCTGCAAAGTTCCATTGGTGCACCCTCGCGCGGAGAACTCTAGGGGGTAGACCCGCCGGGCACGCGTTCATTGTTTTGGGGGGAGGAGGGGATAACGACCGCCGGAGAACCGGAACCCCACCAAACCTTGCATGTGGACCTATGATATGTTTCAAAGTGTGGTGCAAGGTCTAATGGTGCAAAAGTAGCTCCCCTAAACCCTAAACCCTAAACCCTAAACCCTAAACCCTAAATCCCTAAACCACGACGCCGGAGCTGCAGAACCATGCATCATAAACCCTAACCCTAACCCTAAACCCTAAACCTAAACCTAACCATAAATACTTACCCTTTAACCTAAACCCTAGCCCTAGCCCCTAAACCCTAGCCCTAACCCTACACCTAACCCTAACCAAGAGACCAGCACACGGCGATCGTGTGATAATGGCTATAGCTGCTGGTATATGTGCCAAAGGGTCCCAATCTTTGGTTCTCCATGTGTATATGTACTAAACAAACCTAAAATAATGAAAAGTTACATTGGTGCACCCTCGCGCGGAGAAATCTAGGGGGGTAGACCCGCCGGGGCACGCGTTCACTGTTTTGGGGGAGGAGGGGGAGAACGACCGCCGAGCACCGGAACCCCACCAAACCTTGCATGTGGACCTATGATATGTGTCAAAGTGTGATGCAAGGTGTGATTCACAAAATGGTGCATGGCATGGATCCCGGTCTGACATCCCTCACCTTCGGGCGATAACACTTAACGTATTCCCCGGACGTGTACGCTCGAAGTGTCCCGCCGCGGGTATATCGGGGGCTAGACTGTGCCAAAGGGTGCCACACATGGTTTTCCATATGTCCATGGACTAAACAAACCTAAACCTATGAAAAGTTACATTGGTGCACCCTCGCGCGGAGAAATCTAGGGGGGTAGACCCGCCGGGGCACGCGTTCCGCTGTTTTGGGGGAGGAGGGGGATAACGACCGCCGGAGCACCGGAACCCCACCAAACCTTGCATGTGGACCTATGATATGTTTCAAAGTGTGGTGCAAGGTCTAATGGTGCAAAAGTAGCTCCCCTAAACCCTAAACCCTAAACCCTAAAGCGGGAGGCTTCGAGCCCTAAACCCCTCTAAATCCCTAAACCACGACGCCAGGAGCTGAGAACCATGCATCATAAACCCTAACCCTAACCCTAAACCCTAAACCTAAACCTAACCATAAATACTTACCCTTTAACCTAAACCCTAGCCCTAGCCCCTAAACCCTAGCCCTAACCCTACACCTAACCCTAACCGAGAGACCAGCACACCGGCGATCGTGTGATAATGGCTCTAGCTGCTGGTATATGTGCCAAAGGGTCCCAATCTTTGGTTCTCCATGTGTATATGTACTAAACAAACCTAAAATAATGAAAAGTTACATTGGTGCACCCTCGCGCGGAGAAATCTAGGGGGGTAGACCCGCCGGGGCACGCGTTCCGCTGTTTTGGGGGGAGGAGGGGGAGAACGACCGCCGGAGCACCGGAACCCCACCAAACCTTGCATGTGGACCTATGATATGTGTCAAAGTGTGATGCAAGGTGTGATTCACAAAATGGTGCATGGCATGGATCCCCGGTCTGACATCCCTCACCTTCGGGCGATAACACTTAACAGATTCCTGGACGTGTACGCTGAAGTGTCCCGCCGCGGGTATATCGGGGCTAGACTGTGCCAAAGGGTGCCACACATGGTTTTCCATATGTCCATGGACTAAACAAACCTAAACCTATGAAAAGTTACATTGGTGCACCCTCGCGCGGAGAAATCTAGGGGGGTAGACCCGCCGGGGCACGCGTTCCGCTGTTTTGGGGGGAGGAGGGGGATAACGACCGCCGGAGCACCGGAACCCCACCAAACCTTGCATGTGGACCTATGATATGTTTCAAAGTGTGGTGCAAGGTCTAATGGTGCAAAAGTAGCTCCCCTAAACCCTAAACCCTAAACTGGGGAGGCTTCGAGCCCTAAACCCCTCTAAATCCCTAAACCACGACGCCGGAGCTGCAGAACCATGCATCATAAACCCTAACCCTAACCCTAAACCCTAAACCTAAACCTAACCATAAATACTTACCCTTTAACCTAAACCCTAGCCCTAGCCCCTAAACCCTAGCCCTAACCCTACACCTAACCCTAACCAGTAGACCAGGCACACCGGCGATCGTGTGATAATGGCTCTAGCTGCTGGTATATGTGCCAAAGGGTCCCAATCTTTGGTTCTCCATGTGTATATGTACTAAACAAACCTAAAATAATGAAAAGTTACATTGGTGCACCCTCGCGCGGAGAAATCTAGGGGGGTAGACCCGCTGGGCACGCGTTCCGTGTTTTGGGGGGAGGAGGGGGAGAACGACCGCCGGAGCACCGGAACCCCACCAAACCTTGCATGTGGACCTATGATATGTGTCAAAGTGTGATGCAAGGTGTGATTCACAAAATGGTGCATGGCATGGATCCCCGGTCTGACATCCCTCACCTTCGGGCGATAACACTTAACAGATTCCTGGACGTGTACGCTGAAGTGTCCCGCCGCGGGTATATCGGGGGCTAGACTGTGCCAAAGGGTGCCACACATGGTTTTCCATATGTCCATGGACTAAACAAACCTAAACCTATGAAAAGTTACATTGGTGCACCCTCGCGCGGAGAAATCTAGGGGGGTAGACCCGCGGGCACGCGTTCATTGTTTTGGGGGAGGAGGGGGATAACGACCGCCGGAGCACCGGAACCCCACCAAACCTTGCATGTGGACCTATGATATGTTTCAAAGTGTGGTGCAAGGTCTAATGGTGCAAAAGTAGCTCCCCTAAACCCTAAACCCTAAACCCTAAACTGGGGAGGCTTCGAGCCCTAAACCCCTCTAAATCCCTAAACCACGACGCCGGAGCTGCAGAACCATGCATCATAAACCCTAACCCTAACCCTAAACCCTAAACCTAAACCTAACCATAAATACTTACCCTTTAACCTAAACCCTAGCCCTAGCCCCTAAACCCTAGCCCTAACCCTACACCTAACCCTAACCAGTAGACCAGGCACACCGGCGATCGTGTGATAATGGCTCTAGCTGCTGGTATATGTGCCAAAGGGTCCCAATCTTTGGTTCTCCATGTGTATATGTACTAAACAAACCTAAAAGAATGAAAAGTTACATTGGTGCACCCTCGCGCGGAGAAATCTAGGGGGGTAGACCCGCCGGGGCACGCGTTCCGCTGTTTTGGGGGGAGGAGGGGGAGAACGACCGCCGGAGCACCGGAACCCCACCAAACCTTGCATGTGGACCTATGATATGTGTCAAAGTGTGATGCAAGGTGTGATTCACAAAATGGTGCATGGCATGGATCCCCGGTCTGACATCCCTCACCTTCGGGCGATAACACTTAACAGATTCCTGGACGTGTACGCTGAAGTGTCCCGCCGCGGGTATATCGGGGGCTAGACTGTGCCAAAGGGTGCCACACATGGTTTTCCATATGTCCATGGACTAAACAAACCTAAACCTATGAAAAGTTACATTGGTGCACCCTCGCGCGGAGAAATCTAGGGGGGTAGACCCGCCGGGGCACGCGTTCCGCTGTTTTGGGGGGAGGAGGGGGATAACGACCGCCGGAGCACCGGAACCCCACCAAACCTTGCATGTGGACCTATGATATGTTTCAAAGTGTGGTGCAAGGTCTAATGGTGCAAAAGTAGCTCCCCTAAACCCTAAACCCTAAACCCTAAACTGGGGAGGCTTCGAGCCCTAAACCCCTCTAAATCCCTAAACCACGACGCCGAGCTGCAGAACCATGCATCATAAACCCTAACCCTAACCCTAAACCCTAAACCTAAACCTAACCATAAATACTTACCCTTTAACCTAAACCCTAGCCCTAGCCCCTAAACCCTAGCCCTAACCCTACACCTAACCCTAACCAGTAGACCAGGCACACCGGCGATCGTGTGATAATGGCTCTAGCTGCTGGTATATGTGCCAAAGGGTCCCAATCTTTGGTTCTCCATGTGTATATGTACTAAACAAACCTAAAATAATGAAAAGTTACATTGGTGCACCCTCGCGCGGAGAAATCTAGGGGGGTAGACCCGCCGGGGCACGCGTTCCGCTGTTTTGGGGGAGGAGGGGAGAACGACCGCCGAGCACCGGAACCCCACCAAACCTTGCATGTGGACCTATGATATGTGTCAAAGTGTGATGCAAGGTGTGATTCACAAAATGGTGCATGGCATGGATCACAGGTCTGACATCCCTCACCTTCGGGCGATAACACTTAACGTATTCCCCGGACGTGTACGCTGAAGTGTCCCGCCGCGGGTATATCGGGGGCTAGACTGTGCCAAAGGGTGCCACACATGGTTTTCCATATGTCCATGGACTAAACAAACCTAAACCTATGAAAAGTTACATTGGTGCACCCTCGCGCGGAGAAATCTAGGGGGGTAGACCCGCCGGGGCACGCGTTCCGCTGTTTTGGGGGGAGGAGGGGGATAACGACCGCCGGAGCACCGGAACCCCACCAAACCTTGCATGTGGACCTATGATATGTTTCAAAGTGTGGTGCAAGGTCTAATGGTGCAAAAGTAGCTCCCCTAAACCCTAAACCCTAAACTGGGGAGGCTTCGAGCCCTAAACCCCTCTAAATCCCTAAACCACGACGCCGGAGCTGCAGAACCATGCATCATAAACCCTAACCCTAACCCTAAACCCTAAACCTAAACCTAACCATAAATACTTACCCTTTAACCTAAACCCTAGCCCTAGCCCCTAAACCCTAGCCCTAACCCTACACCTAACCCTAACCGGGAGACCAGGCACACCGTCGATCGTGTGATAATGGCTCTAGCTGCTGGTATATGTGCCAAAGGGTCCCAATCTTTGGTTCTCCATGTGTATATGTACTAAACAAACCTAAAAGAATGAAAAGTTACATTGGTGCACCCTCGCGCGGAGAAATCTAGGGGGGTAGACCCGCCGGGGCACGCGTTCCGCGGTTTTGGGGGGAGTAGGGGAAAACGACCGCCGGAGCACCGGAACCCCACCAAACCTTGCATGTGGACCTATGATATGTGTCAAAGTGTGATGCAAGGTGTGATTCACAAAATGGTGCATGGCATGGATCCCCGGTCTGACATCCCTCACCTTCGGGCGATAACACTTATGATTCCGGACGTGTACGCCAAGTGTCCCGCCGCGGGTATATCGGGGGCTAGACTGTGCCAAAGGGTGCCACACATGGTTTTCCATATGTCCATGGACTAAACAAACCTAAACCTATGAAAAGGTATATTGGTGGAACCTCGCGCGGAGAAATCTAGGGGGTAGACCATCCGGGGCCCACAGACAGCCGTTTTTAGGGGGGAATGACCCCCGGAGCACCGAAATGCAACCAAAACTTGCAACTGGACCTAAAACCTACCCTAACAAACCTAAGAGAATGAAAAAGTACATTGTGCACCCTCGCGCGGAGAAATCAACGGGGGTAGACCCGCCGTCCCGCTGTTTTGGGGGGAAGGAGGGGGACGGCCGCCGGAGCACCGGAACCCTGATATTTGTGGGGGATGAGCATGGAGACTAATTTTGTATTGCACATTGTCTTAAGTAACACTAATAAATAGTCATCAAAAAGTAAAACTAATAAAAAAATAAATATAAGTATTAGATGAAATAAAATAGAAAGAAAAACAAATAAAATGAAGTATGGCGCACGGCAAAGAAGGAGTGCACGGCAAAGGCGTCTTTGCCGTGCATTTTATCTGGCCGCACGGCAAAGGGAAGCCCACGGCAATGTCCCAGTCCTTTGCCGAGCACAGTTTCTTTGCCGTGCGGCCTCTGTTGGCTTTGCCGTCATGGTTTCTTTGCCGTGCGCGTTTGAGGAACTTTGCCGTGCGAGGGAACGTTGCCGTGCGGCATGGGTGAGGTTGCCGTGCTCTTTATCTTTGCCGTGCGCTACCCTGTAACTTTGCCGTGCACATATTCTTTGCCGTGCGTGCCTCTTGCGGCGCACGGCAAAGAATTCTTTGCCGTGCGGTGCCTCACGGCAATGATATGCTGCACGGCAGCGCCTGATTTTCCTGTAGTGCCATTTGTTATTTTTAATTGTATCCCTTTAAGATTTACAAGGGAGTTTGGATCCATTGCAAAGCATGCACACTTCCCTTTAATTAAAATTTTAAACTGTGGTCATAAAGGGGTATCAGAAAATTACTTCTTTATCACCTGTATACTTCTTTGGATTCTTGGGTACCTTGCTGAAATTTGAGCACAATTCGCATTCTCTTTATGATACTTTTTGCATCGATCTGATCTAATTTGTTATTAATCCTAAACATCATCATACTTCTGTTTGCACGATGCTAGTGTCGCAGCTGTGGTCATAGAATTTTGGAAAACTCTATTTAAAGTAAATTCACCATGTTGCAAATAATAATTTCGTTGACCATTTTCTCCCTATTCTACCTATATGTCGCACCAAAAAAAAGAATATAATATCAACAAGCTAACACATTTTGCAGCCGTGATATGTGTTGTCTCCATGCTCAAGCTAAATTTGCTGAATAGCACTGCGACCATGCTTATAAAGACGGATAAAATAGATCTATACTTGATTGATTGCACTATTACACTCAAATAGTTTGGTCCACTGCAAAACAATACAGACATTGCTTACCTTCTTTGTCTAACTAGACGGCAGCAGAGTAGATGCAGCTTCACTTTTCGTTTCTCCAAGATCAGAATTCACCTGCCCAACCTCGCCTTCCAGAATCTCACCGTGAAGGGTATCCTCATTCCCCAGAGTAGCTGCAGTTTCACTTGAAGTTGTTTCAAGTTTAGGATCAGACTTCACCTGCCCAGTCTTGTCTTCCAGGAGCTGGTGATCTTCATTCCACCGAGGTGTTGTACTAAAGCAAGCAACAAGGCCAGATAATATTAGTGCTACATAGATTTTATAGTGCGTTTAAAATATATACAATAATTTAAAATTCATGTTGCTATCATCATGCATGCATAAAACTGTTGTCCCTGAAGAGAATATTGAACAGAATCTCATATATCCAAGAGGTGACAAGGCTATTAATTAAAGAAACCTTCAAGTAGACCATATATGTACAACATACAATCCCTAGCTAGTCAAATGGATATTTAATAGAGATCGAATTAATAAAACATGTTAATTAACCTAGTTTGCTCTGAAATATGCATACCCTGTTGTAGCAGACGCCAAGTAATGCATGTAAATGGCAAGATTGTACCAGAGGAATGCAACCAAGGCCAGCATGAATAGCAAATGGAACAAGACTGAAAGGATCTCGGATACAAGGCAGATCGCAGGAGAAAGTAGCACACATGAGGGAAGACCGGCCATTAACCAGCCAATCGACTCCTCGAGGGGAAATCCATGCATGGGCCCGACAGCAACCAAGATTAACCAGCCAGCAAAATTGATCCAGCCAAAAAACGAGAAGCCCGCAAGGATGTCCAGCTCGTCAGACACGCTCGCTACATTGACAATCAACGCCATGAACAAAGTCGAGAGTAGCACCAGAGAGGGTACTCCAACATAAAGACCGAACCTGAGATGTTCTTCACTGGCCTTGGCATGGCAAGAGGGTCTAGGCGCCACGTGGGTAACCAGCTCGGTCCCGTTGCGCAGGCGGTGCAGAGCGAGAGAGTAGCCCAAGTTTCCGGCAGCCCATACCATGCTGAAGAACAGGATGAAGGTGGCAGTGGCTGAGCCTATCGCACTGGCGGCAAAGAAGGCCAGAAGGGGGCCGTAGGAGAGCCGGCAGAATTCAGTGTAGCACCATCGACTCCGCCAGATGAACAGGAGGAAGAAGAAGACCTCGAAGCAGATACTGAGCGTCAAGATCCACACTTGGGACATAGGGTGTCCGTGGAAGTACACCAGCAATAGGGTAGGAACGGCCACAGCCACCACCGCCATGAGAACCAACATTATGGGGCGCAGAATCCCACCTCCAGCGGGTAACGTCGGCACCTTTTCTTCGGTTCCGGCGGCAGAGGAAACAGCCATGGCGATGGGGCCGGCGGCGGCGCTAGCTGGAGACATCGGTGGCGGCTGTCCTTTCCCCAATCTCCTTTTGTTGGAGGCTTTGAGCGGGTGCCGTTTTTTCTTCGCTTCCGGTGGCGGCGGCACTTCCCCGATGTGGAGTTTTTCAGAAGCCCTCCGGTAATCCGATCGAGAGCAGGTTCATAAGTCCGCACTTCCCCAAATCTTCCTCCAGTTTGAGGCAGGCTTTGCCTTTAGCGTGATCGGATCGATATTGATTTCACATAAACTCTGCAGGAAAAGATTTTTACAGCAAAACATTCCTTTCCACCTTTTTTTCCTATAGGATTTCACAGGAACACGCCCGGCCTGTCCAATATGGGCAAGGGACCTACCACTCGAGGCTGGAGAGAGGAACCTATAGATTGAGCCTGGATGGTGGCCATATTATTTCTAAAAAATATCGGCATATTATTTTTGAAAAAAATCAGGATAACAATTCTAGAAGTTAACAAAAAATAATGCTAAAAATTATGATCTTCAGTATCGGTAACACTACAGGAAACAGTCACTATGCCGATGACCAGAAGCCGTCGGCCCAATGTAGATTGCCGTTAGCGTAGGGCTATGCCAATGGCTGCCGTCGGTGTATTCCCGTTGGCGTTAGATGACATCGATGCGGGCTCCAGGACCGTTAGGGTAGGAAAGTCGTTGGCGTAGCTGGTAGGCTTTAAGACAGATGGCCCCCACTTAGACGGCTACCAGCCATTTTGGTACGTCAACGGCTAAGCCATCGACCTAGTTTTTCTATAAGAAATCATTTTTTCAAAATTTTTAAAATATTTGAATTGTTTGACTCGTTAATGGCATAAGGAACAACTTTAACTCTAAGCACGCTTAGTCTAAGATCAAATTGCTCACTCTTGGTTAAACTTTCCGGTTGGTCATCCACCCTCACATAGTTTCCATCCCATCATGTTTAACTTTTTTGATCCTTTTTATGATCTTCGGAGAGAGAAGTTATAGTTTTCTAACAATAGTACCATGTCAATCCTATAAATACTTGGGCCATGATATCACACATCTTTATTTTCTGAATTTTAAACAATTATTTGACTAAACAATAATGAATAAGTAATAATAATCTTGAATTCATATAACAATAAAATGAATTTTACTTTTCTTTTGCCTTTTTCTATTTAAAATGGAATAGGTCATATCTTTAAATCCGTAAATCATAATGTTTATTTCAAAATAGATCAAAATTCATGTTTTTTAATTTTCCTGGCAACCAAATCACTTAGCATGACTATATCTCAAATGATTTTAAAATTTGAAGTTTTTATAAATTTATATTTTTCTATGTGTAAAAATGGCGGTCCACGGCGGTGGAGACTGAAAAAACATGGGCCGACAACAAGGCCGTCGGGGAAGGTGTGATGCTGTCACTTCGTCGTCACAACCAGGTCTTCTATGGCCACATGGCACCCCCTATGCCCACGACATTCCTACACCGACGACTAGAAGGATTATGCGTCGACGGTGCAGACAGCTGCCTTCAGCCTAGCATGTCCTACGCCGATGGCTTACCTGGACCGATGGCCGTGTTGTTGGGCTGCCTTGCTTGGGGCCTACGCCGATGACCGCAACTTAAAGCCTTCACCGTAGGTAACGGCCGTCGACACCTTAACCGTTTCCTATAGTCTAAGAATGAATTGATCTTCTTAATTAACTAAGACTAAGATCAGCGTCTTGCTCAAGAATGTTTGTCAATGATGGATGTTCCATAAAAAAGTTTCCTATGATACCAATTGCTGGGTTATTTCCACGCGCTTCATCTTCACTAGCCATCCATTTGTTATCTTGAAATTATAGTTCGGATCCATTGCAAAGCATGCACACTTCCCTTTCGTTAAATTTTAAACTATGGTCATAAAGGGTATCACAAAATTACTTCCTTTTAAAACTATATGTAGAAATGTTTGTCAATTTTTTTGACACTTTTAAATTTTTTTTTGTAGAGGAGCATATGCACCCGGGAGATGAATTGAATTTCCCTTTTTCTGCAAATAATTTTTCTTACCCTATGGATGAACATTTTCCAATATTGCAAATGTTGAATTTACTAGAAGGAAAAAAAATACAAAGAGGGCAATATTTCTACAATAATTGATGGCATACGTTTCTAAAATATTGCCGGCATACATTTCTATAATCCTATTTGAGGTCAATTTGGAATATAAGTACGCTTTTGTAGAAATAAAATTATTGTAATATATCCGATGTGTTAGAAAAAAATAGCTAGGCCACGTGAGGTGCACGGGTTAATGACTAGCACTATTAATTTGTAGATTGATGGCAGCAGCCTCTTTAGAGTCGGATGGAAGAATGTATAAGCATTGTGAAAACTGACACGAGGAAGATCAAGTTATGTCAATGTCTACCCACTTACTTCCTCTATGCCAAAATATATTGCGTACTAGTTTTTATTAAAGTTAAATTTTGTAAATTCAGTTCAAGTATATAGAAAAAAGTATCAACATGTACAACATCAAATTGATTATTAGAACCATTATGAAATATACCTTCAGATTGCATGTATTTGATTTTGTAGATGCTGATAATTTATTATATATGCATATGCTTAAATAAACCTAACAAAGTTTGACTTTGATGAAAATTAATATGCACTATATTCTGAAATAGAGCGAGTATTATTCGTTTTACCATCTTCTCCCTATTTTACCTATATGTCACACCAAAAAAAAAGAACAAAATATCAACAAGCTAACAAGTCTTGCAGAAATCTGAGACTCAGATATATGTGTTGTCTCCAGTCTCAACCTAAATTTTCTTAATAGCTCTGCGACCGCGCTTATAAAAACGGAGAATATAGGTCTGTGCTTGATTGCACTATTACCCTCCAATAGTTCGGTTTGCTGCAAAATAATACAGACATTGACTACCTTTTTTGTCTAACTAGACAACAGCATAGTAGATGCAGCTTCACTTGGGGTTTCTCCAAGTCTAGGATCAGACTACACCTGCCCAATCTTGCCTTCCAGAATCTCACTCTGAAGGATATCTTCATTCCACGGAGTTTTTTTTTTTGACTGTATACATTTCTATATATGAACATTCCCCGGAGTAGTTGCAGCTTCACTTGAAGTTGTTCCAAGTTTAGGATCAGACTTCACCTGGCCAATCTTGTCTTCCAGAATCTTACTGTGCAGGAGATCTTGGTTCCACCGAGTTGTTGTACTAAAGCACGCAACAAGTTTAGATAGTATTATTAATGTCATTGTCTTTAATTTGTGATGTTATAATGCAGTTGGAAGAAAACCGGTATATATCTACCATTCTACCTACATGAATTTTATAGTGCATTTATTCTATATACACTAGTATTTTTAAAATCATGTTTGCTATCATCATAAAAATGTTGTCCCTGGAGAGAATATTGAACATAATAATCTTATATAACCTAGAGGTAGGGATGGCAGTGGGTACCCATGACCCGCGTACCCGTCGGATAAAAACCCAATAGTGGTACGGGTATGGGAAAAAATATCACCCATGGTTTGTAAATGAGAAAATATCATACCCGTCGGGTAGAGTGGGTTCGGGTATGGGATCATAGAACCCGTACCCACGTACCCATGTACCCATCTAAATTTAACAAGTGAGCCATTATAATGTTTTAAACTACTTAATTTTTCCCTAATCATGCCTTCATGTTGCTAGGATAAATCTCATGCTTTCCGGTCTCATAATCGTTGGTAGATTAGTGAGGATTAGATACCTATTTAGGATCGCTTCACCTCCTATCATATTTTTTTGAAGAATTTGATGTGTTGTAAGATCCGGTATTTTTACCCACGGGTACCCATTTACCCTACCGGGTGACGGGTATGAGAAAAACTTGTACCCATTAATGGGTATGGGTACGGGTGATGGGTAAGATTAAAGGTGATGGGTACGGGTATGGGATGGCTCTACCCGTACCCATACCCTGTGGGTGCCATCCCTACCTAGAGGTAACAAGGCTATTAATTAAAGAAACCTTCAAGTGGACCATATGTACAACATACAAACCCTAGCAAGTTAAATGGATATTTCATAGGATAATTCATGTTAAAGTAATTAACTATGGAATATGCATACCTCGGTGTAGCAGTCACCAAGTATTGCATGTAAATGGCAAGATTGTACCAGAGGAATGCAACCAAGGCCAGCATCAATAGTGAATGGAACAAGGCTGAAAGGATCTGGGATACAAGGCAGGTCGCAGGAGAAAGTATCACACATGGAAGAAAACCAGACATTAACCATCCAATCGATTTTTCGAGGGGAAATACTTTCATGGGCCCGAGAGCGACAATGATTAAACAGGCAGCAACATTGATCCAGCCACAAAACGAGAGGAACATAAGAATCTCCAGCTCGTCAGTCACCATCGCCACATTGAAGATCAGCGCCATGAACAAAGTCGAGAGTAGCACCACAAAGGGTACTCCAACATGAAGAGCAGCGCTGAGATTTTGTAGACTCTCCTTGGTAGGGCTGGAGGGGCGAGGCACCAGGTGGATAGCCAGCTCGGCCCCGTTGCGCAGGCGATGCACAGCGAGAGAGTAGCCCACGTTTCCCGCAGCCCATGCCATGCTGAAGAACAGGATGAAAGTGGCTGTGGCTGAGCCTATCGCAGTGGTGGCAAAGAAGGCCAGCAGGGGGCCGTAGGAGAGCCGGCTGAATTCAATGTAGTACCACCGACTCCTCCACCGCTGGATGAACAGGAGGAAGAAGAAGAAGGCCTCTGAGCAGATACTGAGCGACAAGATCCACACTTGGGACATAGGGTGTCCGTGGAAGTACACCATCAATAAGACAGGAACGGCCACGGCCACCACCGCCGTGAGAACCGACATTATGACGCGCGGACTCCCACCTCCAGCGGATGACGTCGGCCCCTTTTCTTCGCTTCCGGCGGTGCCCTCGACGGAGGTAGAGGAAACATCCATGGCAATCTGGACGGCGGCGGCGCTAGCAGCAGACATCGGCGGCGGCTGTCCTTTCCCCAATCTCCTTTCGTCGGGGCTTTGAGAGGGTGGCGTCAGGAACTTTTCTGCGCTTCCGGCGGTGGCGGCCCTTCCCCCCGATCTGGAGTTTTTGAAGCACTCCGGTATTCCGATCGAGCGCGTTAAGTCGGCACTTCCATAAATCATCCTGAGGAAGGTTTGCTTTACCGTGATCGGGTCGAGAAGAAGGTGCCGTCTGGAACGCAGGTTTTTTACAGGAATTCTGCAGGAAAGGATTTTTGCAGCAAAACTTTCCTTCAAAGCGTTTTGCAACACAGGATTCCATTGTAGGAAAACCACAGGAAATATTCCTAATTACACAGGAAAACTAGAGGAAAGAAAGACATCCGGTCTAACCTCATTTTTTTTCCTATCCTGCTCCCTCCAAATCACAAGCCGCGGCATGGAAACTGACTGAATCTCGCGCTTGCTGCTGCCATGGTATGGGCCATGAAACCCATATGTCGCAAGATCAGTTGGAGAAAAAAACGTTTTGCATAGTCATCCTCTCACTCTATCAAGACGGTGAAGAGGGGATTGGATGGGAAGATGTGAACTTTTTTTTTTGAGAGAAAGATGTGAACATTTGGGAAACCAGGAAAGGCGCACCAGGATTTTTTCTTTAGTTTGGTTAATAATTGGGTTTCTAAAAAAACTCGAATTTTAGAAATAATATGCCATATTTTTTATTAAAGAAATAATACGACGATGCTTTTTTTTAGATCACGACGATGCTTTTGTGGTTAAGTTTAGTAATAGTGCTTTTGTGGTGATGATTTCGGTAATTAAATTTAGTAGGGAATTACCTAATAACTTAGCACCTATGTGGCGGTACCTGTCAGGTCGAGCGATGAGGTTCCGAAGTCAAGTTTACTGCGATCGAGTTGGCTAACCCGATAGACGATCACAGGATAGGAGCCGGCATGTTTTTCTTTCATAGCTGTAAGTGATAAGGACCACGTGTCGGTGATTGAGCATCTCCAACATGCGCGTGCTACCACCGCACGCTAAAACAACTATACAACGTTGTTTTTCTAGTTCTAGTGTCCGCATTTGCGAATTGGTTCATTAGAAGCTATAAAATTTAGCTTGTGGTTGTCAAGCGCTTCACGAGGCGCGGTAAAACGCACTTCCGCCAGACAAAAAAAAGGAGTAAGAAGATGGTGTAGCTATTTAGCTTCAATCGATCTAGAGTTGGAAAACAATGAATAGAAATATGATGTATTTCCTCCTTCTCACCAAAAGTGTCAACTTTGTCAAAATTTGGTGGTTGAGACACTTTTGATGGAACGGAGGAAGTACAATTGATTGATCAAACTAGTTGGGATGATTATCTCCTATTCTCTAGTGTCAATATAGTGCATCTTCTGCCAATTTTTCACCACTAAAGATGGCGAACGGAATTTACCATCTTACACAGACCAATAGCTTTGGTGATCCGGCTAGTAGCATGTGCAAAATCCATCAAAGGTGCTTGCTTTCAAAGGATACTGCTTTTTTCCGTGCAATCAGGTTCGATTAATGGGATTTTTGGTCCTGATTAATGCACTTACCTCGTTTAATGTGTGGGCATCTGTTTCGTTTCACGAGACTATAGAAAAGGAGTTCCCTCGTCTATGTATGACAGACGTTTCGTTTCATGTGCCCAACAGAAAAACATGCATGCATGATCTCCTCGGATGCGGTCACAATCACTTAAGTAGCTTCTAATTTATGGGGTGTTTTTTTTTCCTGGATCACGGCCCCTCCACGTCACTGATCCGTGGCGGTCTCTTACATCCGGACGGTCGATTCTCTCCATCAAGCAACCAACAACGAGGAACACACATCGAATCTCAGCCCTTTCCTGCTCATCCCCTCTAGACAAATCATATCTGCCTAACTAGTTCTATAAGTAGAAGCTCATTGTCACACACCGCGTGCGGATTGCGCGTGTGACTATGACTTAGACTTGGTTTCCATGAGATGGTTTGGACGGTTTGGGAAAGACCGGTTGGTGGTGTCACCCCAATCTTGAGATGGAATAATAAGATGCGCGCAATGCGTAAACATCTCTCTTGATGGGATGCCCACATGGCTGGTATTCTTAAAAAAGAGAAGGCCAATGCGCAGATGGCGAATCTTCTTCACGAAGAGGAACTCAAATGGTATCAACGATCCAAAGCCCAATTCATTTTGGAGGGAGACTCAAATACGCGATATTTTCATGGCTTAGCCAATGGGAGACATCGGAAAAAACGTATTCACTCTCTTAATCAAGAGGAAGGGTTGATTGAAGGCCATGAGCAACTCAAATCTTACATTACTAATTATTATAAAGATCTGTTTGGACCTTCGGAGGAAAGTTCATTCTGTCTTAACGAGGATTTAACGGATGATATACCCCAAATTTCTTTGGAAGAAAATGACCTACTAACCGCACCCTATTCTGAGGAAGAGGTTTAGAAGGAAGTATTCCAAATGCAATGCAACAAAGCACCGGGTCCTGATGGTTTTCCAGAGGAGTTTTATCAAACTTTCTGGGATACCATTAAACATGACCTTCTAGATCTGTTCAGTGCTCTACACCTAGGACAGCTAGAATTATTTCGTCTTAATTTTGGTGAGGTAATCTTGTTACCAAAAGTTAATGAGGCTGAAAGGATTCAACAATATAGACCTATTTACCTCTTAAATGTAAGTTTCATGATTTTCACGAAAGTGGCCACCATTAGACTTAATACGGTTGCGGATCATGTCGTTCGGCCATCACATATCGCCTTCATGCAAGGAAGGAACATCCTCGATGGAGTGGCGGTGTTACATGAGACGGTACATGAGATGCATACTAAGAAATTAAACGGGGTTATTTTAAAATTAGATTTTGAAAGGCGTATGATAAGGTAAAGTGGTCTTTTTTACAACAGACACTCAGGATGAAATGTTTTTCTCCAGAGTGGCGTGCTCTAATTAATGATTTTGTGTATGGAGGTAGTGTGGCAATCCGGGTTAATGATGACAACAGTCACTATTTCCAAACACGAAAAGGGTTACGCCAATGGGATCCGTTATCACCGATGTTGTTTAACATTGTAGCGGATATGCTGGCTATACTCATAGAGCGGGCCAAGTCTAATGGTCAGATTGAAGGTGTGATCCCCCATCTAGTTGATGGGGGTTTATCTATCCTTCAATATGCCAACGATACAATTCTGTTTATGGATCATGATATCGAGAAAGCTCGAAATCTGAAATTAACTTTGGCAGCTTTTGAACAGTTGTCGGGATTAAAAATCAATTTCCATAAAAGTGAATTGTTTTGTTTTGGTGATGCCTAAAATGATATCACTCTATATACAGAGTTGTTTGGTTGTGGGCAAGGCCAATTTCCTATTCGCTATTTGGGTATTCCGATTCATTACCGGAGACTTACAATTGCTGAATGGAAAATAGTGGAAGAAAGACTACAAAAACGCCTTATTAGTTGGAAGGGTAAATTGTTGTCCCTGGGAGGAAGATTGGTACTCATTAGTTCGGTACTGACAAATATGGTACTGTATATGTTATCATTCTTTCTCTTACCAAAAGGAATACTACATAAACTCGATTATTATCGATCCAGATTCTTTTGGCAAGGGGACAGCGAGAAAAAAAGTATCGACTGGTTAAGTGGAGTATAGTTTGTAGTCCCAAAGATCAAAACGGGCTTGGAGTTCACGACCTGGAGGTCGAGAATTCAGCTCTGCTAGGTAAATAGTTGTTTAAGCTTCTTACAGAGGATGGGATTTGGCAAACTATCCTTCGGAGAAAGTATATCGGCTCGAAGACGCTATCCCAAGTGATTTGGAAACCTAGGGATTCTCACTTCTGGGCTGGTCTCATGGCGATAAAAAATGTCTTTTTTCGCCATGGTACTTTTTTGATTAAGAATGGTGCACAGATACGGTTCTGGGAAGATGTTTGGTTAGACAATGCACCCTTGAGTGAAAAGTATCCTGCTTTGTATAGTATTGTTCGTCGCAAAGGTGATACCATTGCCACAGTAATGGCTACCTCACCCCTGAATGTGACGTTCAGACGGGTTTTGCTTGGACAAAGGCTACATGCAAGGAATGCCCTAATTAATTCACTGGCTGGGAGATATTCACCTATCGCACTGGCGGCAAAGAAGGCCAGAAGGGGGCCGTAGGAGAGCCGGCAGAATTCAGTGTAGCACCATCGACTCCGCTAGATGAACAGGAGGAAGAAGAAGACCTCGAAGCAGATACTGAGCGTCAAGATCCACACTTGGGACATAGGGTGTCCGTGGAAGTACACAAGCAATAGGGTAGGAACGGCCACAGCCACCACCACCATGAGAACCAACATTATGGGGCGCAGAATCCCACCTCCAGCGGGTAACGTCGGCACCTTTTCTTCGGTTCCGGCGGCAGAGGAAACAGCCATGGCGATGGGGCCGGCGGCGGCGCTAGCTGGAGACATCGGTGGCGGCTGTCCTTTCCCCAATCTCCTTTTGTTGGAGGCTTTGAGCGGGTGCCGTTTTTTCTTCGCTTCCGGTGGCGGCGGCACTTCCCCGATGTGGAGTTTTTCAGAAGCCCTCCGGTAATCCGATCGAGAGCAGGTTCATAAGTCCGCACTTCCCCAAATCTTCCTCCAGTTTGAGGCAGGCTTTGCCTTTAGCGTGATCGGATCGAGATTGATTTTCACATAAACTCTGCAGGAAAAGATTTTTACAGCAAAACATTCCTTTCCACCTTTTTTTCCTATAGGATTTCACAGGAACACGCCCGGCCTGTCCAATATGGGCAAGGGACCTACCACTCGAGGCTGGAGAGAGGAACCTATAGATTGAGCCTGGATGGTGGCCATATTATTTCTAAAAAATATCGGCATATTATTTTTGAAAAAAATCAGGATAACAATTCTAGAAGTTAACAAAAAATAATGCTAAAAATTATGATCTTCAGTATCGGTAACACTACAGGAAACAGTCACTATGCCGATGACCAGAAGCCGTCGGCCCAATGTAGATTGCCGTTAGCGTAGGGCTATGCCAATGGCTGCCGGCGGTGTATTCCCGTTGGCGTTAGATGACATCGATGCAGGCTCCAGGACCGTTAGGGTAGGAAAGTCGTTGGCGTAGCTGGTAGGCTTTAAGACAGATGGCCCCCACTTAGACGGCTACCAGCCATTTTGGTACGTCAACGGCTAAGCCATCGACCTAGTTTTTCTATAAGAAATCATTTTTTCAAATTTTTTAAAATATTTGAATTGTTTGACTCGTTAATGGCATAAGGAACAACTTTAACTCTAAGCACGCTTAGTCTAAGATCAAATTGCTCACTCTTGGTTAAACTTTCCGGTTGGTCATCCACCCTCACATAGTTTCCATCCCATCATGTTTAACTTTTTTGATCCTTTTTATGATCTTCGGAGAGAGAAGTTATAGTTTTCTAACAATAGTACCATGTCAATCCTATAAATACTTGGGCCATGATATCACACATCTTTATTTTCTGAATTTTAAACAATTATTTGACTAAACAATAATGAATAAGTAATAATAATCTTGAATTCATATAACAATAAAATGAATTTTACTTTTCTTTTGCCTTTTTCTATTTAAAATGGAATAGGTCATATCTTTAAATCCGTAAATCATAATGTTTATTTCAAAATAGATCAAAATTCATGTTTTTTAATTTTCCTGGCAACCAAATCACTTAGCATGACTATATCTCAAATGATTTTAAAATTTGAAGTTTTTATAAATTTATATTTTTCTATGTGTAAAAATGGCGGTCCACGGCGGTGGAGACTGAAAAAACATGGGCCGACGACAAGGCCGTCGGGGTAGGTGTGATGCCGTCACTTCGTCGTCACAACCAGGTCTTCTATGGCCACATGGCACCCCCTATGCCCACGACATTCCTACACCGACGACTAGAAGGATTATGCGTCGACGGTGCAGACAGCTGCCTTCAGCCTAGCATGTCCTACGCCGATGGCTTACCTGGACCGATGGCCGTGTTGTTGGGCTGCCTTGCTTGGGGCCTACGCCGATGACCGCAACTTAAAGCCTTCACCGTAGGTAACGGCCGTCGACACCTTAACCGTTTCCTATAGTCTAAGAATGAATTGATCTTCTTAATTAACTAAGACTAAGATCAGCGTCTTGCTCAAGAATGTTTGTCAATGATGGATGTTCCATAAAAAAGTTTCCTATGATACCAATTGCTGGGTTATTTCCACGCGCTTCATCTTCACTAGCCATCCATTTGTTATCTTGAAATTATAGTTCGGATCCATTGCAAAGCATGCACACTTCCCTTTCGTTAAATTTTAAACTATGGTCATAAAGGGTATCACAAAATTACTTCCTTTTAAAACTATATGTAGAAATGTTTGTCAATTTTTTTGACACTTTTAAATTTTTTTTGTAGAGGAGCATATGCACCCGGGAGATGAATTGAATTTCCCTTTTTCTGCAAATAATTTTTCTTACCCTATGGATGAACATTTTCCAATATTGCAAATGTTGAATTTACTAGAAGGAAAAAAAATACAAAGAGGGCAATATTTCTACAATAATTGATGGCATACGTTTCTAAAATATTGCCGGCATACATTTCTATAATCCTATTTGAGGTCAATTTGGAATATAAGTACGCTTTTGTAGAAATAAAATTATTGTAATATATCCGATGTGTTAGAAAAAAATAGCTAGGCCACGTGAGGTGCACGGGTTAATGACTAGCACTATTAATTTGTAGATTGATGGCAGCAGCCTCTTTAGAGTCGGATGGAAGAATGTATAAGCATTGTGAAAACTGACACGAGGAAGATCAAGTTATGTCAATGTCTACCCACTTACTTCCTCTATGCCAAAATATATTGCGTACTAGTTTTTATTAAAGTTAAATTTTGTAAATTCAGTTCAAGTATATAGAAAAAAGTATCAACATGTACAACATCAAATTGATTATTAGAACCATTATGAAATATACCTTCAGATTGCATGTATTTGATTTTGTAGATGCTGATAATTTATTATATATGCATATGCTTAAATAAACCTAACAAAGTTTGACTTTGATGAAAATTAATATGCACTATATTCTGAAATAGAGCGAGTATTATTCGTTTTACCATCTTCTCCCTATTTTACCTATATGTCACACCAAAAAAAAAGAACAAAATATCAACAAGCTAACAAGTCTTGCAGAAATCTGAGACTCAGATATATGTGTTGTCTCCAGTCTCAACCTAAATTTTCTTAATAGCTCTGCGACCGCGCTTATAAAAACGGAGAATATAGGTCTGTGCTTGATTGCACTATTACCCTCCAATAGTTCGGTTTGCTGCAAAATAATACAGACATTGACTACCTTTTTTGTCTAACTAGACAACAGCATAGTAGATGCAGCTTCACTTGGGGTTTCTCCAAGTCTAGGATCAGACTACACCTGCCCAATCTTGCCTTCCAGAATCTCACTCTGAAGGATATCTTCATTCCACGGAGTTTTTTTTTTTGACTGTATACATTTCTATATATGAACATTCCCCGGAGTAGTTGCAGCTTCACTTGAAGTTGTTCCAAGTTTAGGATCAGACTTCACCTGGCCAATCTTGTCTTCCAGAATCTTACTGTGCAGGAGATCTTGGTTCCACCGAGTTGTTGTACTAAAGCACGCAACAAGTTTAGATAGTATTATTAATGTCATTGTCTTTAATTTGTGATGTTATAATGCAGTTGGAAGAAAACCGGTATATATCTACCATTCTACCTACATGAATTTTATAGTGCATTTATTCTATATACACTAGTATTTTTAAAATCATGTTTGCTATCATCATAAAACTGTTGTCCCTGGAGAGAATATTGAACATAATAATCTTATATAACCTAGAGGTAACAAGGCTATTAATTAAAGAAACCTTCAAGTGGACCATATGTACAACATACAAACCCTAGCAAGTTAAATGGATATTTCATAGGATAATTCATGTTAAAGTAATTAACTCTGGAATATGCATACCTCGGTGTAGCAGTCACCAAGTATTGCATGTAAATGGCAAGATTGTACCAGAGGAATGCAACCAAGGCCAGCATCAATAGTGAATGGAACAAGGCTGAAAGGATCTGGGATACAAGGCAGGTCGCAGGAGAAAGTATCACACATGGAAGAAAACCAGACATTAACCATCCAATCGATTTTTCGAGGGGAAATACTTTCATGGGCCCGAGAGCGACAATGATTAAACAGGCAGCAACATTGATCCAGCCACAAAACGAGAGGAACATAAGAATCTCCAGCTCGTCAGTCACCATCGCCACATTGAAGATCAGCGCCATGAACAAAGTCGAGAGTAGCACCACAAAGGGTAATCCAACATGAAGAGCAGCGCTGAGATTTTGTAGACTCTCCTTGGTAGGGCTGGAGGGGCGAGGCACCAGGTGGATAGCCAGCTCGGCCCCGTTGTGCAGGCGATGCACAGCGAGAGAGTAGCCCACGTTTCCCGCAGCCCATGCCATGCTGAAGAACAGGATGAAAGTGGCTGTGGCTGAGCCTATCGCAGTGGTGGCAAAGAAGGCCAGCAGGGGGCCGTAGGAGAGCCGGCTGAATTCAATGTAGTACCACCGACTCCTCCACCGCTGGATGAACAGGAGGAAGAAGAAGAAGGCCTCTGAGCAGATACTGAGCGACAAGATCCACACTTGGGACATAGGGTGTCCGTGGAAGTACAACATCAATAAGACAGGAACGGCCACGGCCACCACCGCCGTGAGAACCGACATTATGACGCGCAGACTCCCACCTCTAGCGGATGACGTCGGCCCCTTTTCTTCGCTTCCGGCGGTGCCCTCGACGGAGGCAGAGGAAACATCCATGGCAATCAGGACGGCGGCGGCGCTAGCAGCAGACATCGGCGGCGGCTGTCCTTTCCCCAATCTCCTTTCGTCGGGGCTTTGAGAGGGTGGCGTCAGGAACTTTTCTGCGCTTCCGGCGGTGGCGGCCCTTCCCCCCGATCTGGAGTTTTTGAAGCACTCCGGTATTCCGATCGAGCGCGTTAAGTCGGCACTTCCATAAATCATCCTGAGGAAGGTTTGCTTTACCGTGATCGGGTCGAGAAGAAGGTGCCGTCTGGAACGCAGGTTTTTTACAGGAATTCTGCAGGAAAGGATTTTTGCAGCAAAACTTTCCTTCAAAGCGTTTTGCAACACAGGATTCCATTGTAGGAAAACCACAGGAAATATTCCTAATTACACAGGAAAACTAGAGGAAAGAAAGACATCCGGTCTAACCTCATTTTTTTTCCTATCCTGCTCCCTCCAAATCACAAGCCGGGGCATGGAAACTGACTGAATCTCGCGCTTGCTGCTGCCATGGTATGGGCCATGAAACCCATATGTCGCAAGATCAGTTGGAGAAAAAAACGTTTTGCATAGTCATCCTCTCACTCTATCAAGACGGTGAAGAGGGGATTGGATGGGAAGATGTGAACTTTTTTTTTTTTGAGAGAAAGATGTGAACATTTGGGAAACCAGGAAAGGCGCACCAGGATTTTTTCTTTAGTTTGGTTAATAATTGGGTTTCTAAAAAAACTCGAATTTTAGAAATAATATGCCATATTTTTTATTAAAGAAATAATACGACGATGCTTTTTTTTAGATCACGACGATGCTTTTGTGGTTAAGTTTAGTAATAGTGCTTTTGTGGTGATAATTTCGGTAATTAAATTTAGTAGGGAATTACCTAATAACTTAGCACCTATGTGGCGGTACCTGTCAGGTCGAGCGATGAGGTTCCGAAGTCAAGTTTACTGCGATCGAGTTGGCTAACCCGATAGACGATCACAGGATAGGAGCCGGCATGTTTTTCTTTCATAGCTGTAAGTGATAAGGACCACGTGTCGGTGATTGAGCATCTCCAACATGCGCGTGCTACCACCGCACGCTAAAACAACTATACAACGTTGTTTTTCTAGTTCTAGTGTCTGCATTTGCGAATTGGTTCATTAGAAGCTATAAAATTTAGCGTGTGGTTGTCAAGCGCTTCACGAGGCGCGGTAAAACGCACTTCCGCCAGACAAAAAAAAGGAGTAAGAAGATGGTGTAGCTATTTAGCTTCAATCGATCTAGAGTTGGAAAACAATGAATAGAAATATGATGTATTTCCTCCTTCTCACCAAAAGTGTCAACTTTGTCAAAATTTGGTCGTTGAGACACTTTTGATGGAACGGAGGAAGTACAATTGATTGATCAAACTAGTTGGGATGATTATCTCCTATTCTCTAGTGTCAATATAGTGCATCTTCTGCCAATTTTTCACCACTAAAGATGGCGAACGGAATTTACCATCTTACACAGACCAATAGCTTTGGTGATCCGGCTAGTAGCATGTGCAAAATCCATCAAAGGTGCTTGCTTTCAAAGGATACTGCTTTTTTCCGTGCAATCAGGTTCGATTAATGGGATTTTTGGTCCTGATTAATGCACTTACCTCGTTTAATGTGTGGGCATCTGTTTCGTTTCACGAGACTATAGAAAAGGAGTTCCCTCGTCTATGTATGACAGACGTTTCGTTTCATGTGCCCAACAGAAAAACATGCATGCATGATCTCCTCGGATGCGGTCACAATCACTTAAGTAGCTTCTAATTTATGGGGTGTTTTTTTTTCCTGGATCACGGCCCCTCCACGTCACTGATCCGTGGCGGTCTCTTACATCCGGGCGGTCGATTCTCTCCATCAAGCAACCAACAACGAGGAACACACATCGAATCTCAGCCCTTTCCTGCTCATCCCCTCTAGACAAATCATATCTGCCTAACTAGTTCTATAAGTAGAAGCTCATTGTCACACACCGCGTGCGGATTGCGCGTGTGACTATGACTTAGACTTGGTTTCCATGAGATGGTTTGGACGGTTTGGGAAAGACCGGTTGGTGGTGTCACCCCAATCTTGAGATGGAATAATAAGATGCGCGCAATGCGTAAACATCTCTCTTGATGGGATGCCCACATGGCTGGTATTCTTAAAAAAGAGAAGGCCAATGCGCAGATGGCGAATCTTCTTCACGAAGAGGAACTCAAATGGTATCAACGATCCAAAGCCCAATTCATTTTGGAGGGAGACTCAAATACGCGATATTTTCATGGCTTAGCCAATGGGAGACATCGGAAAAAACGTATTCACTCTCTTAATCAAGAGGAAGGGTTGATTGAAGGCCATGAGCAACTCAAATCTTACATTACTAATTATTATAAAGATCTGTTTGGTCCTTCGGAGGAAAGTTCATTCTGTCTTAACGAGGATTTAACGGATGATACACCCCAAATTTCTTTGGAAGAAAATGACCTACTAACCGCACCCTATTCTGAGGAAGAGGTTTAGAAGGAAGTATTCCAAATGCAATGCAACAAAGCACCGGGTCCTGATGGTTTTCCAGAGGAGTTTTATCAAACTTTCTGGGATACCATTAAACATGACCTTCTAGATCTGTTCAGTGCTCTACACCTAGGACAGCTAGAATTATTTTGTCTTAATTTTGGTGAGGTAATCTTGTTACCAAAAGTTAATGAGGCTGAAAGGATTCAACAATATAGACCTATTTACCTCTTAAATGTAAGTTTCATGATTTTCACGAAAGTGGCCACCATTAGACTTAATACGGTTGCGGATCATGTCGTTCGGCCATCACATATCGCCTTCATGCAAGGAAGGAACATCCTCGATGGAGTGGCGGTGTTACATGAGACGGTACATGAGATACATACTAAGAAATTAAACGGGGTTATTTTAAAATTAGATTTTGAAAGGCGTATGATAAGGTAAAGTGGTCTTTTTTACAACAGACACTCAGGATGAAATGTTTTTCTCCAGAGTGGCGTGCTCTAATTAATGATTTTGTGTATGGAGGTAGTGTGGCAATCCGGGTTAATGATGACAACAGCCACTATTTCCAAACACGAAAAGGGTTACGCCAATGGGATCCGTTATCACCGATGTTGTTTAACATTGTAGCGGATATGCTGGCTATACTCATAGAGCGGGCCAAGTCTAATGGTCAGATTGAAGGTGTGATCCCCCATCTAGTTGATGGGGGTTTATCTATCCTTCAATATGCCAACGATACAATTCTGTTTATGGATCATGATATCGAGAAAGCTCGAAATCTGAAATTAATTTTGGCAGCTTTTGAACAGTTGTCGGGATTAAAAATCAATTTCCATAAAAGTGAATTGTTTTGTTTTGGTGATGCCTAAAATGATATCACTCTATATACAGAGTTGTTTGGTTGTGGGCAAGGCCAATTTCCTATTCGCTATTTGGGTATTCCGATTCATTACCGGAGACTTACAATTGCTGAATGGAAAATAGTGGAAGAAAGACTACAAAAATGCCTTATTAGTTGGAAGGGTAAATTGTTGTCCCTGGGAGGAAGATTGGTACTCATTAGTTCGGTACTGACAAATATGGTACTGTATATGTTATCATTCTTTCTCTTACCAAAAGGAATACTACATAAACTCGATTATTATCGATCCAGATTCTTTTGGCAAGGGGACAGCGAGAAAAAAAGTATCGACTGGTTAAGTGGAGTATAGTTTGTAGTCCCAAAGATCAAAACGGGCTTGGAGTTCACGACCTGGAGGTCGAGAATTCAGCTCTGCTAGGTAAATAGTTGTTTAAGCTTCTTACAGAGGATGGGATTTGGCAAACTATCCTTCGGAGAAAGTATATCGGCTCGAAGACGCTATCCCAAGTGATTTGGAAACCTAGGGATTCTCACTTCTGGGCTGGTCTCATGGCGGTAAAAAATGTCTTTTTTCGCCATGGTACTTTTTTGATTAAGAATGGTGCACAGATACGGTTCTGGGAAGATGTTTGGTTAGACAATGCACCCTTAAGTGAAAAGTATCCTGCTTTGTATAGTATTGTTCGTCGCAAAGGTGATACCATTGCCACAGTAATAGCTACCTCACCCCTGAATGTGACGTTCAGACGGGTTTTGCTTGGACAAAGGCTACATGCAAGGAATGCCCTAATTAATTCACTGGCTGGGAGATATTCACCTATCGCCTGAACCGGACGAATTTAGATGGAATCTCCATGTAGATGACACTTTCTCGGTCAAATCTTTATACAATACAATCCTTCATTTTGATATACCAGTTGATAGTAATAAGAAAATTTGGAAGATGAAGATACCATTAAAAATTAAAAAAATTGGATGGTATCTTCGTGCAGTAGTTATTCTTACCAAAGACAATCTTGTTAAATGGAATTGACACGAAAATACACAGTGTGTTTTTTGTCATCATGATGAAACCATTAAACACCTTTTTTTCAGTGCCAATTTGCGAGATCTATATGATCAGTCATCCAAGTAGCGTCTACCTTGTATCCTCCCACCAGTGTGGCCAATGTCTTTGGCAATTGGCTTCATGGCATCGGTTCAAGGTTCAAGTTGCTTCTTAGGGTGTGGGCGCTAGCAGTTATCTAGACGCTTTGGCTAAGTAGAAATGACAAGATTTTTAATGATTAAAATTGTTCTTTGTTTCAGGTCATCTCCGTTCGTGGTTACCTCTTCAGCGAGTGGAGAACCGAGACCTATTTACGGAGGTCTGTACACGGTTGGAGGCTACAGCAAGGGATACTTTTTCCCTACATAGGTGGCAGCATAGCCTTCAGATTGCAGCCCCACCCACACCTTAGGCGTTATATGATTCATCGCTTCGATATGTATTTCGCCTAGTTTCTTTGTTCATTTTTTGACTTGAGATCTTTAAAACGGTTGTGTGCATCATGGTTATGCAGAGGCTGGATGTAATTGCTTCTAAAGTAATAAAGCATCCTTTATCGAAAAAAACATAGCACCGATCGATCATGTTTCCATAGTCAAACGGCCACTTGTTGCAACCTTTCTTATAGATGATAGGTGAGTGAGATCGACGCTCTTAAAATGCGAGATGTTTGGAGATGGCATTTCACTCCTATGTTCCTGTGGACAAATTGGTTGGGTTGTTCACTGTTCTTTTGTCCGGCCTAATTCGGCCATGCAAATGTGGAGGCCACAATTTGACACACCAGCCACCAGTACATCGGTATACTTGCACTTGAATCATGAAAATGTGCTCAGCTGAAAGCTCCATGCTAAAGCATTCACCGGATCTGCTGGGCAGGTGGTGGAGGATTTATTTGGTCTCAGAAGAAAAGGTGCAGTCAAACAGTCAAAGAGAAGAAGAATAATAAAAGAGAGAGCAAGAAAGCAAAACTCGTCTCAAATTGCTTTGTAGTGGCACAATCAGTACATACACTTGGGGCTCTCTTTTCTGAAGCCGGAGAAGATGGCATCAGGAAAAGAACCACTTCCCTCAAAAATAAAAGGGAAAAGAACCACACCCATGCGTGGCTGCTCAATCTAGAAACAGCTGTAATCTTGATGAGGGATCATCAGTCTGCACTTCATTGGTAGTAGTACAAGTGAAGTACATATATACCTCCATCTTGAGTGTTGGTTGGCCAATCAACAAAGCGCTCTTCTTTCTTTATTGAAAGAAAACATCATTCGGTGGTCAGTGCAAATGTTGCAAAGATATCTTCTTAGATGCTGCTTGCATCCAGCAGCTGGGCGATCTCATGAAATAAAGTTCCAAGGGATGATTCCCCTAGAAAGAACGAGGAGCAACAAAACCATTTTTTTATTTCGAGAATGGAGCTGCAAAAACATGGCTAATATGATACTCTCCACTTGCCTGCCCAAAATGAAGCTACTACTACCAGTTTTTAGTTACAACTTAAAACAGGTAAACATAACACAAATCAAAAACTAATAATTGACAAGGTGCAATTCACATATGGAAGTGGAGAAACAGACATAAAATGAACCAGGATAGGATTTTCCGCGGTTTGCTCGTCAGAAGTGGTGCCTCTGAGATGCTTCCAGCAGGGCCATCCGCTGGAGACGTTCTGGGGAGTGTGAAGGACCCTCCTTGCACCGACGAACTCGGCGGCGGTTCCGGCATTTCGCCGCCTGCTTCTGCAGGCGCTGGTGCAGATAGCGGAGGGATAGACGTCGAGTAGTCACGGTTCACTATTGTCGGTGGGTCTGTGAGTAGAGGGACTTGATGTGGCCCTGCGTGGAACGAACTGTCAGAAACAAAACTTTTTGGCCCGGAACAGCAGGACTAGACGGATCAAATGAGCTGAACTATAATCATAAGTAATCATAAAACATCAAAGGAGATGTGCATTTTTCAAGGTGTTTAAGTTTAAAGATCTTGTCAGTCGTGTTGTTTACTAATCTGAACTTTGTTCCGAGTTGTGAGATTTTACTGATATTCAGTAAGAAATTGTGATGTCGGTTACTACAACAATGCATCTGCATGTAAACAAGGGTTAGTGCGGAAGAATTTGTGAGCGTATGTTGATGCAACAGATATATTCAGGTAGTGCAGTTTGCGCATCGAAAAGTTTTTGTTCAGAGTGTTCTTGTTCAGAGTGAAAAATGCCTAGTTTGTGGTGCAGAGTCTACAAGGACGGAACGGAATGCTGTCACAGCCCTGGGTCTGAACCTACAGAGAAAAGATTACAGCAACAGCAGTTACCTGGGCATTTCGGTTGAAGGCCAGTGTTTAGCCTGCAAAGGGAAAGTAAGATTTTGAAAACGTGATACTAGAAAACTGGGATACACTGAAAAGCATTGGGCAACATGGTGCTTACAAAGTTTTAATGGTTCCATTTACAAAACCTCCATAGCTGCAAGAAGAAACATTGCAGCCTGCACTTGTGGCGTGGGTGCTCGCATTGCCCAGAAGCACGTTGCTGTTACTACACTGCGTGCTTGGGCATGATCCTGACAATGAAGCTGGTGTGCAATACAAACTGGTGCAGAAAAGAAGAGAGGAATTATACTCCATAAAAAAATTGAGCGGTAATGCTGCATTGTGTAACAGAGAAGGTATAAGCTGAATTTTACTTGAGATTTCCTGGCCCACAACTACACTGCACACAGTTGCCAGCAGTAAGCGCATAGGTCCCATTTGCCACAAGCAATCCATGGTCTGAAGCAGACTTTGGGAATGAGGATGCACATGCTAGAAACAAAAATATACAGCAAAACATCATCAGAAATATAGTAGGCGAATGCTCATGTTCAGAAAAGAGCAAGCAGAAGTAAAGCAGACAAAAACAGAGATCCACCATGAATAATTGAGTACTCTGCATGATAATTTGTTCTCAAAAGATGATTGGTAAGGAATAGGTGAACTCAGGGTGTTCAAATAATTGAGTACTCTGCATGATAATTTGTTACTACACTACATTTCACTCCAACACCAAGTACAAACATTCACATTTATGCCCCGTAGATCAGGCAATAGAGCATGGCAATCCAGTAACCAAGATCAGTAACGCCGTGACTCTTACTGTCTACGGACCATCCTTATAAAATGTGGCTAACAGATAGAAGAAAAGATCAGCAATTCGATAATACTTACCTGGCAATGGGATGGCGAGGATGTCTCCCGGCGCGGCGACCGGACTGCCCATGGCGTTGACGTTCATGACATCCGTGACGGTTGTCTCGTACCCGGCGGCGATAGCAGGCACGGTGTCTCCGACCTGCACGACGTAGGAGAGGTACACCGCGGGGAGGTTGCTGTCGGAGGAGTTGAAGCAGACGCATGGGAGCGGCACGACGAGCGGCTGGCCCGCGTCGAGCGGCGCGTCCGGGTCGGCGTCCGCGAGGCCGTTGGCGCCGCGGATCTGGTCGGCGGAGGCGAGCCCCGCGAAGACGACGTCGGCGAGCGTGGCGAGCGTGTCGGCGGGGCGGGCCGCGTAGCGGACGGCGACGGACTTGCGGACGCCGTCGGCGCAGGCGCAGCGGGCGGGCACGCGGAGGAGGAGGCCCGCGGGCAGGATGCGGTGCGCGGCGCCCGGGGCGGCGAAGTCGAGCGCGTTGGCGGCGAGGAGGGCCGAGGGGTCGGTGGCGAAGAGCGCGGCCACCTCGGACACCTTCATGTCCGCGTATAGCGTGTAGCCCAGGAGCGCCGGGCAGGAGTCGGAGCCCGAGCAGGGCTCGATCGTCGTCTTTGCGTCAGAGGCCACGATCGCGGCGAGCATTACGGCCGCTGCTGCCACGAAGGCGGACAGCTCCATTGTTCCCGATCGAGAGATGCTAGCTTGGTGCTTCGTCAGGCAGGCCGTGGAGCTCGATCGAGAGTGAAGTGAAGTGTGCAGCGGCTAGCTAGTATGTGTAAGCTGTGAGCTGTGCAGGAGCGTGGAGTAATCGATGGGGGCCTGGCCTGGCCTGGCCTAGTCGTCAGTGGGCGAAACGGGGCGCTGATGCGTGGGTTTGTAATGGCGGGAGGAGAGCTTGTTTGGTTTTGGCAGCTCGTCATGGGAATCTGTGCCAAAACCGGGGGAGGAGGAAAGGGTCGCAGAGAGACGGCCGGAAGGGCTTTCCCGTGGCAACCATTCGGTTTCGCTACCTGACCTGTGGGATTGATGAGGAAAAGCAGATGAGTAGGCAGGGCGGCGTGCGACACGCGACCGTTTAGGCTTCTGCGCAGGTAAAAGTGAGTCCTTATTAATTCACCCGGCCGCCTCCGCGTCGCAATCGAAACGTCGTCAACTTCACGTGACACTCTTCCTGCTTCACTTTATTAATTCACCCGTATTGAAGAGCAATGGTGAAGCATCGCACATTTGCACGCGCCATTAATTGGTACAGCTACCTACACGTACGCCACGCATCCATCCATTTCGTGGGTCTGTTTTTATTTATTTTTTCCTTTATTTCGCTGCAACCAAATCGCTCGCATCCTTTCCTCCCTTCTTTCATCTTCTTCTCTTCTTCTCCCTCGCTCCAAACAACGAAAACAAAACATGGCGAGATATGTACGAGTCAAGCACGCCCATGCACGAAATGCACTAATGCATGCACGTCCAACTATCGCTCAAAATTTTAAAATTCATCTCTAAATAAACTAGCCTCCTACTACCACAAGCTAGCTAGGGCGCACGCTACTCAATGGGTCAAAACTAAAACACAATTCCATGCCATGGAATGGAAAGCATCCCTGTTATCCAGCCTTTTTTTTTCCTACTATACCCAAACTCTACCATCGCTTACCCCATTTAACATGTTTTTTTCCTACTCCCTCCGTCCATAAATATATGCCAAAGATTTATTTGAATTTGGATGTATCTATACACTAAATCGTGTCTAGATACATTTAAATTTAGATAAATTTTTAGCATTTATTTATGGACAGAGGTAGTACTATATTTCGCAGCGACAAGCGGCGAAATAGCAACGGCTTCAGGTACGGCGGCGACTTCTTCGCACCGGCAACTGCTTCGTGCACGGCCTCTGGCATGGCGGCGGCGGCCTCGCGCTGCACCCAGCGATGACCACGGTGGTGGCCATGGTTGTGGCGGCGGCGGAGGCCGGCACCTGGACCATAGCGACGGCGAGGGGCAACAAGAGGTGCCCTGCGGTGGCGGAGGCCACCATTGCGGTTCAGGCGACGTTGGTGGCGGCGCCCGAAGTTCCGGCCAAAGTTCCGGCGACGAGCAGCGGCGACCGGTCCAAAACTCTGGCGGTGAGCGGCAGCCAGACCAAAGTTCCGGCGACGAGCAGCGGCGACCGGTCCAAAACTCTGGCGGTGAGCGGCAGCCAGACCAAAGTTCCGGCGACGAGCAGCGGCGACCGGTCCAAAACTCTGGCGGTGAGCGGCAGCCAGACCAAAGTTCCGGCGACGAGCAGCGGCGACCGGTCCAAAACTCTGGCGGTGAGCGGCAGCCAGACCAAAGTTCCGGCGACGAGCAGCGGCGACCGGTCCAAAACTCTGGCGGTGAGCGGCAGCCAGACCAAAGTTCCGTCGAGTAAACCGTGGGCGGCGATGCTCCCTGGCTACAAAATGTGCAAAGGCAAAAGCCAAATACGGCAGTGAAGCCATCTCTTTTTCTCACCATTTCTCTGTTCTCTCCGGTGGCCTATTCGCTTTTGGCAGAACAAGTGTTGATAACGTGAAGAGAGACAAAGATAGAATGGCAAATGGATACTTTCATTGATAGGGACCTGGGGTATTTATAGTACCCCAACAGTCGTGAGTACATAGTCGGTTTACATGCATCCCTTGGGATGGTTGCGTTTAGACAACGCTAGGCAATTGCAATGGACAAATGTTAACTGCAAGCGGTTATCCTAATGGAAATATTAACTGCTACATTAGCCTACATCTGACGCTAACTTCTAGCCACAATATTTCCTAACACATGCATCGAGTCGCAATCATTCTTCGCCCAAGTACATAGCAGCAACACAAGAAGCTGAAATGAAAAGCAAAAGCTAGCACAACAAGCGCTGCAAAGATCGATGGCACGCTTGACACCAATCGTTGCGGCTGCCACTAGTTGTTTGAACACCCTCAATCGTCTTCTCTTGAGCATCTGAGGCCAATGCCGCCGCCGTATCATCTGGATTGCGGAAAAAAAAAACTGTACATCGGTATGCGTGGCACACCACACGGATCTGACGACCTATCAAACGCTATTTAACATTTAAGAGGACTGCAAAACGTTCACTAGATGGAGTAATTTGGATGAAAACCCGTTAAACCGTGTAACTAGTGTCAAAAATAACAAATTAGGAGGTAAAAACTGGAATTCACTCATCGTTTTCTAACCGGCCTCTTCCTCTTCTGACCGCCCCAGTGTGACGCTGCAAAACAAATCCATTTCAGCCATCCCTTTATTATCTATTTATCAAAAACAATACTACTAGAGGATGTCAAACTGACACTGCTACTTCAATCACCTTCAGATTTTCGAATTTCTGGCTCATCAAACACCAAATTCGATCTGTCAAATCATCTACAAACACATTTCAGCCTCACAACTACAGGCCCGCACTACCGACCCATGCATCGCGACACCAAACATCACTACACAACCATCAACCATTACAACAAGCAATGAAGCAAACAACCTGTACGTGGTCCTTTCCACCACCCAAACATTACAACAATCCATCCTCCCAAGCACAAACACACACACAGGCCGCCACGGCCACAATGCCATGCCAGACGGACGGACACAAGCAAGTAGCAACGTCCTCCTAGGCAACATGACACTCCCCAACCATCCAGCGCCAAGAACGACCCAAGAACGAACCTGCTGTCATGCCAACATCAACCACTAGTCAAACATGAACCACAATCTTCTTCTTTCCTACTTATATTAGTATACTACATTCAATCACAGAGGAACCAGAGTCTTACCTAAACACATGCATGGAGAAGACTGTCGTCACCGCTGCAGTCCGGTCCACATCAAACAAGAACACACCATGCTCAATAAAGCAAAGTCCTAAGCAGCACACAACATGGGCACAATCGCACCTTTCAGTGCCATTTCCAAACCCTACAAACAAATCTTCTTATTAGATTGATAGCAAGTGAGGAAACGAAACCTCTAGGCCAGCAATGGACATGTTTTTAATTTTTACAGGCCAATGCAGTGCTTTTCAGAAGAGAAAACAAAAACAACACAGACTAAACCCTCCTCGCTAACTCAAACAAACGGAAATCCTCATGGGTTAGTCCTACAACAACTGCTGCAGAAGCAGATTTGGACTCAAATACACAACGGTTACGCTCTTTCCACAGGACTTGTGGAGATCACAAGCCTAAAGAAAACACAAGAGGGGGAACCACAAACTTCCCTACACACATGGAGTCAATGGTGAATGCCGCTGCTGTCTTCCAGTCCTCGTTATCCTTAAACAAGAACAAAGCAGGGTCAGCAAAAATATACAAATAAAGATATTTAAAAAAATACTCCATAATAACAGCACTCTAAGTTCGAACTCACTATACTGAGCACTTGAACATGCACAATTCAAATGTTTGCAACAAGGATACGGTGAAGCAAAAAACAAGCAGCAGCTATACAATATTCTACAAGCTGGCCATTTACAACAGAAAACACACTCTCTACAATCATTCATTTCCTGGCAAGAAAAACACTTGGACAATAGAAAATAATGGGCACAGTACAAACTACTTGCAATGTTCAAGAATATTTCAACCAATGTGACAAAGAGCACAATCTGCAAGACATAAATGTATATATATAGCAGAAAACTCTAAACCTCACCCACAGCATATCTCCATACCATCAGAAGCAAATTATAAGCAAAAACAAACCTAGCTAGTTTTACGTAGCTTTAGATAGGCCAGTACAAAGTCAAAATATATTCCAATACAATTTACCTACAGGCATCACTAGATTAAGCAAAGATACAGCACTAAAGGCAAATATGCCATGACAATAGGCTCAACAAGATCGATACCAACATGACAGCGAGATCAACCAATGACCAAGTCATATCACCACCACTAAAGTGTTAAGGGGGAGCTCATCAGCTCGCATGCCAGAGCCCAGCACAGCCATGGCTAGGCCTAAATCTCACATAAACAATCGAGACGAAGAACAGACCACCGCTGTAGGAGGTTAGTTGTCGAAGCCAAAGGAGTGGCGTCGGAGAGCCAAACCCTGCATGCAGCAATAGTATTCTTTCAGTACATACAAGGAATCAAGCCACCAATCATAAGAAGAGTCAGGACATAGAAGGAATCAAGCCACCCATCATAAGGAAGTGAACTCAAACCAGGTTACTCAAGGTCTCGTCAAATGAGAAATAGACACAACTACTTCTTCAGACTTTCTAACAAATAGTGACTATGAAAGAAACTACCATGCATCAGCAAAATAAGAAGCATAGGACCACTTAAGGTACTACTAGTATATTGGCTTCATCAAAGGAGATATTGGCTTCATCATTACTGTCCAACCAATCTGAACCAACTCATGCATTTAATCTGAACAAATTCATGCATTAAATCTAGAACAATAGATGGAAACTCTGTACACTAGTAGAACAATCGTAATCAGCACAATAGTCAATTCGCAGCCACCTGAGCATGTCCCCGGTGCACTTCTGCATGTCAGCGATGGCCTTCACCACCGCGCCTCCAACAGCACCTCACGGTACCCCGGCTTCACGCCGTTCATCTCCTCTATGCTTTGAACCTGAAAAATAAGCAAGGTTTTCAGTACTGCATATGCATCGCAAACAGCAAATGATCAACATAATTGAGCACATATGGAGTTCATATGCATCTGCTACCTATGCACACAACTATTTTTCGTTGACTGAAAGGAGCTGGCATCCATAGATGCAACAATCCTATACTGCCTACTCATTCAAATTCAACATCGAAAGAGATTTATATATTTTGCAAAATTACATGGACGAGGAGAAGAGGTGCTCAGCAGCAACAGCAGCGGAAGGTCGCCGGCAGCAGCAGGTTGGAGAGGTGGCCAGCGGCAGGTGCCGGGGGACGTGGACGCCGGCAGCAGCTCGGGTAAGTGGCTGCAGACCAGTAGACCTCGACACACTACAGAACAGCACCGGCTTGAGCAAGTGCAGGGATGGAAGACGCATAGGAGGGGGAGGAGGAAGGACTGACCTAGGTCGTGGGGAAGCAGCGAGCAAACTTGCCGAGCTCTACGGCGTCTTCCTGGTGGCTCCTAGTTCCACAGCTTGGCGCTGACGCGGCAGGAGCCGACCCGGCGGAACCGCGACGGCCGCTCCGCCGATTCCGCCGTCGCCGTCGCCCCCAGCTCCGATGCGCGCGAGCAGATGGATGGTGGCGGACGCAGTCGCCGGATCCAGAATTCCATACGACGTACGGCGAAGAGCAGCGGTCGCCGGGGACGGGGGCAGCCTCACCGGCCCGCCTTGCAGCGATTTTGGCCGTCGGCAGCCGCGGGGAAAAGGTGCGCGTTTGGACGCGCTCTGCCTTCGTCGTCCAGGGCCGAACCTCCGCGGCCAAGGGGAGAGGTCGGCCGCGGGGAGGAAGGGAGAAGGAAGGAGGCGGAGGCGGCGCCGGCGAGCGGGGTTGGGTAGGGAGAAGGCGTTGGTTCGCTCTGGGAGTTGGGCTCACGCCTGTCGCCTGTTGGACCAAAATTTGGTCTCGTGCCTGTTCGGATCTCCATCTTATCAATTCAATTTTTTTTTTTTTGTGAATTCTTATCCATTCAATTAATTCGTTCTGCCTACCGATGATTTTTTGTTGTTTCCCGCTCAGCCCAAAATGAGCACTTCTTCCCCGCCGAAAATCAAATAAGTAGGGCCTACTCCGACTTTTCATGCGATTTTGACGATGTCTTGCTATGTGGGACCTATGCATGTGAATGGATAGTACTCGAGTACTAGCTAGCTCCACATATGTTATGCGGTGTCATGAACTTGCACCTATATGTCACACGATGTCACACTTATCAAGTAGGGTATAACTTTCAAGACATCGTTTTCAGGAAAGGGCCCGATAAAAAAAATCAATCGATACAATGCAAACCGGGGATAACACATGTACGCGTGGAAAATCTCAACGAGAGTAATCATGGCATGCCAATGGTAGAGGACCTACGGAGCCGAGACTATGCAACTTGTGTCACCGTGATGTCCATGTCGTCCGCCGAAAGGCAATGCTAAGATCTAGGAGCTCCGCCGAGGATCTCACAACACTAAAGACTTACCAAGGGAGGGTCAGTAGTGAATAAATGATTGGTGGTTGGGGGAGGAGGGAGATTATGTGAGGTGATGGGAAGCCACATCGACAATGGAGACTTCTAGAAGAGATATAACATATGGGTGGAAGATTAAGTAGGAGAGACATACATCGAATATGGTAAATTTTGTGGACATGGAGAGTGATGCATGACAGCGAGGCACATCGGTGGTGACTAGGAGGAAGTACATGACATTAAAATATTACTATGACGGTCTATGCACATGAAATAATAAAGACTGGCATGGTACACAACAGGTTTCTCATTGTTAGAGTAAATCATATCAAATGAAAATGACATAAAACAATACATATTATATACTTTTTCATACTGCAATAACAAATTAAATATAATATGCATTAATAATAAGAACATATTGTGTGTGTGACCCTCTTTACACCAACCTTACATGCCACATATGAGGATCCGATGCCAAAGGTGAGCCTCCTCGTGCGATTTCAAACGCCTCTTTGTCTGGTAGGCCCCGTGCCATCCACCTCGTAGATTTTCCTAAAAAGTGGTGATTTGATGTCACTTTACTCCTTTTATGTTTTAGTAGGTCATAAGGACAATAATGTACCAAAAAATAGGCCAAGTTCTTATAAGAGTTGAGTCGATGGCCTCAAAATGGTAGCTTTGCACTATAAATTTTGAATCTTTTGCGTGTAGTCTGTTTGGTGAAGCGACTTCTACTTCAAAGGTGTGTAATGGGTTCTTCCTATTTAAACTACCCTTATATACCCATATTAGGACACATGCCCAAGGGGAACCATTTTTTACCCTTCCTCATGTGATATCATGTGTCCCTTGTCTAGCGGGCACAGCAACATCTACCCTGAACTTTCCATTGAAAGTGTTAATTCCATGAGATTTCACCCTTTTTATGTGATAGTAGGTCATATAAATTTGAACAACTTAAAAAGAAACCAAGTTTTTACAAAAGTAGGGGTCGGTGGCCTCGATGTGAGAATTTTACACTATAAGTCTAGAATATTTCTCCGCATCAATCCTTTTTGTGAAAGGAGTGCCTCTTCAAAGTTATGTATTGGCTTTTCATATTTAACACATCCCATATATACCATATTAGGACAACATGCACAAGGGGAACAATTTTCAACCTTTCCTCGTGCAATTTGATGCGTCCCTCTATCCGTCGGGCCCCACGGTGCTACCTCTAGTTTTTCATCGGAAGTGGTGATGCTATGTGACTTTACACTCTGTTCATGCAGGTACACAAACATGAATAGTTCCAAAATGGACCAAGTTGTTACAAGAGTTGAGTAGGCGGCCTCGAAGTGTGAGTTTTGCACTATAATCCCGGAGCGGGTGACTTCGGCCACGATGCGAAGTAGAGGAGTGAGGTTGTGTCAATGTGACGTTTTCCGAGTGGAGGATGGCGGCGGCAAGGGCATAATTTAGCTTGTCAATTGATAGAGACATGTGGCTGATCAATTACTTTTCCAATGGTCGAAGTCGCGACACTTACATGAGCATTTCTCTATTGTTATTTTGATTCCACACATGCTTCCTGGTCATGTTGAAAGAAATTTTTTCTATAGGCAACTATCGATCTGCCATACTAGCTACTACTAGTTGCAAGCAAAATTGTTTACCATAGTATATCAAGCTAGCTTTCCTTTTTCACACATAAAATCTGTTGACGGTTGGATGGTGTCCGATGGAAGAATCGAGCACCGGCCATACAAACAGCTCCATCGAGTGCCCATGGGTGTCTCCACGTCGCCAGGTACAAAGGAAAACAAGGGCATGGGTTTTGAAGTTGAGTGAACACATGAGTTTCATGAGATTTCTCCGCTCCTCCACCATCCATGCATGTGAGTTTGTGACACTTGGAGCAATCTACCATCGTGTGGGATCCTGGCTAGGTTAAATATGAAGGATTCTTGGCTAAGTTGATAAAGTCCATTGATTTTTCGAAGCCCATCGATTGTTGCGCTGGTAATCCTGCGTTTCCATCCTTGGTGGAGGTGGCGATGAGTACCGTACCCTAGGGTGGATGGCTGCATGGGTTAGCTTGGCTCCTAGTAGAGTGAGATGAGTTTCTTGGGAGCGGTGATTGTCATTGGAGGCGAAGGATACGACAACTAGCACGTCCTCTCTCATGATCGGTGTCGCCGCCTCGCCCTCCTCCTTGTGGCATGTCATGTAGTGCTTTGAGGAGGACGTGGTGGTGATGATGGGCTATGCAGCTGGGTGGTGCAGTTGACGAGGACCATGTCGAGGTGCGTGGTGTCTTCCCTTAACGGCGGCTCGAAGCCGAAGGAGCACGACCACTGTCGCAGCAACAAAGTAGGGTGTAAGTACATGAAGCATCGTTAGCAACTATCGGAAGGTTTTGGTTACACCGGTGGGAAAGGCGGCGATGGGGCTCTTAGACCCCAACGGTCCTGGCGCATGAGCAACTTGATGCCATTTTTTAAAAGCTATATCCCTTGGTGAAGAAATCAGCGGAACGATCGGGACTCAAGCTAGGTGAAGAAAAAATTCAACTTAGAGAAAAACTATTACAATTGCAAAAAAAGAAGGAGAAAAGTTATATTCCCATATCTAGAGACTAGTGTTTCAATTGATTGCTAGGTAGAGAGAAGCTGCACGGCTCCCATGGCTAGATCCTCCCTCTATCCCAAAATGCCTATAATATTTAGATAAAGTAAAACTTTTTAAAGTTTGACCAACTATATAGAGAAAGATGTTGAGATTTTTCTGTACATAGTTGCTCAAACTTTATAAAACCATCATGAAATATATTTTCATATTATGTGCATTTTAAATTTTTAGATGTTGAGATTTTTCTGTACATAGTTGCTCAAACTTTATAAAGTTTGAATTTGATCGAAAACTATAGGAATCTAATTTGGGAAGGAGGGAGTATTAGACTAGTCACAATGGGAAGTATCATATGGTAGTATCATGCATATGATACTAGCGTATGATATTATCTCCACAATGCATAGTATCATGTACTAGTATCATAAGCTTACAATATTTATTGATTTGTAGAATCTCAATACAAACATGTGTACAAGATTTGTTTGAAATTAATTTTTCTAGTTCTACGTGCTATGATATAGTATCTACCTATGATACTACTATCATCTCTTTCATCATTAATTGATGCGACACATCCAGCATTTTGCATGCATGCGGTGCATGATACTAGCTATGATACTCCCATTGTGGGTAGTCTTATGGATAGGATGTGCTTCAAACCAATTCCAACTTCTCCTGTGATCTTCTTAACTATGTGGAGATAATTAATGCCCGCTTTATGTAGTCTTGGGACTGTGATTTCTACTATTTCATTTCCAGCAGGTCTCTCCCATCAATTCATGTCCAACCAATAATATCAGAGCTTCATTCATGGAAACGTGATTCCCGAAAACACAGGTTAGCTAGTACTTTTTTTCTCTCTCGAAATTAGACTCCCTATCTCAAAAAAAAAAAGAGAAAAAAGAAATCAGACTCACTAAACCAAAGCACGCTACTTTTCTCTTCCTAAATGTTGTACAACTGCCAAGAAAGAAGGGGAAAAGTTATACTCCCATGTCTAGAGACTAGCGTTTCAATTAATTGCACTACTAGGTGTAATAAACATTCTCTTCTGATCTTCATAGCTATGCGGAGAAAATTAATGCCAAATTTATGTGGTGTTGGGACTATAATTTTCGCTCCCGTCGATTCATGTTCGGCCAATGAAACCAAAACTCGTTGGAAACCCAACCCACGAAAACACAGCCAGCCTAGCTATACTTTCCTCTCCCAAAGAAAAACAAAAGTGGAAAAAGAAATCAGACTCCCGAAACCAACGATTCCCTTTCTTCCCGAGCCGCCGCCTCTGCGCCTCCGCTCGCAGCTCCTGGCCGGCGCCGGAATCCCCAGCCTCGCGGCCCACCATCACACCAGCTCAGGCTCCTCACCCCCACGGATGATGATCCCCTCCCCGACGACCCAACCCCACGCCGGATTTTCGCTAACCCTAGCAGCGTCAACCTCGCGGGGTTCGGCCCTTCCGTCGATTAGCTAACAAGCGCGTCGAGGGCCGCATCTGGCTTTCAAGGTCGCCGGCGTCTTCGCAGGGATGCACGACGGCAGGGAGGCCGTGGTCGCGGCCGTCCGTCCGCGACCTGTACCAACCGCCGATCAGGTGCACCTCGCCTGGTAGGGAGGCTGTGGTCGCGGGCATGACCGCCGGTTCTCAATGCTGGGATGGGGTCGTCCACGACCTGCAGAGCTCGCTCCCAGTCCTTACCGCCGCGCTTCAGGAGGGGCTCTTCCATACCAAGGTCGATTCTTTCCCCTTTTCTGGCGCTCCAACCAATTCCGTGCTTGCTATCCGATTACGCAATGACAAGACATCTCAGAGCGAGCCTCCTGTAGGAAGGGGGCTTCACGCACCGTCATGGGTGATGTTTTCGGCCTCGGCTACATCACCCTATGGTGATGTTGTATTTTGATCGAATTTTGTTTAGTTGATGTGGTCTGATTCTGATGATAGCTTGAATAAGAACACGACATTTGATCTTATACAAGTAGGTACTCGTGCTTCAGTGAATGCTAGTTGGTTATACTCGAACCAACACTTGAACATAAGGTTGCTCCAGTAGGTAAATTTGTGAATCAGTTGCTTAGTAGACCGGTTATAGAGGTACGTGCGAGGGGCTCTTGGCTATGCTAAATTGCTTTTGTTTTGGGGGGAGCTTGGCAACACAAGTAGCATCTTCAATAAACTGGCTAGGTATAAATTTTGAACGGGAAAACACATTTTACCCTAGATTGTTGTACTTGCAAACGTTTTGGTTGAAAGAACTCTCTTGTTTATTTGCTATGGAAAATAGAAACAAAACAACAGGCTATTTTCGTGTCTTGTTCTATTCTCATCAACATTAATTTTGTTTTTTGGCCCCCCTCTATCTGGTTATCCAATCGTCTTTCATCCATGCCTTCCCCTCTTAACTATTAATATAATTCTTTTTTGGGGTCCCACTATACTGCCTTCTATGTAGTTGGCTTAAGAGTTTAAGTTCTTGCACTTATTGAATTCTTTCTATTTGCAGACTAAAATTTGGACTTGGACAAATTGGAACCAATTTATGAATAAAGGAAGAGGTAGTAGTACGCATGCTTAGTTGTTATGATTTGATTCTGATGATAGGAGGTTGAAGACACGATAGGAAGGATAACAAAAGAAATATTACTACATTTGATCTTTTGCTTTGACTTCCTGTCAATGCAATGTTTGATAAGGGTAGGACTGTGCTGACAAAATTTAATCTTTGTTTGTAGCTGTACACTGAGATTACTGTGCATTGCCATGCGACTAGTTGGTCGCTTGTCTTGTGAGATGAGAGATTTAACGGGAAGAGGTGTGCAGCTTGCCGGTGGGTGGTGACCACAGCGGTGCTTTTGCCGTTTCTGATACTGAAAGGCGTCGTTTAGTCATATATATTCCACCTAGATCTCACTGCCTTCTAGAATAAAATAGGTACTCGTTCCACTCGAAGAAAATAATAATAATAATACTAAGGCGTTCCTCTTGTTTGAGCTGTCGAACCCCCCTGTACAGAATAGAGCACACGTATTATATACCATGCGGATGGAAATTAGGCCGAAATTTGAAGATAAACAAGGCAGCGTGCTGCCCTTGTTCAGAAAGAAATATACCTATTAATTACCGCGGAGTAATGCAGTTTTCCTGTTTCACTTTTTCTAATGTATGTTGTTGTCTTCTTCGTGTTTTGATTGTTGCTCCTGAATGAAAATCGTGATTTTCCTTAACCATGTGCGTACGTGTGCTTTTATTGCAGGTGGATGTTAGTAAGTTTCAGGAGAGGTGCTGGTTGAGCTATGCTAATAGTTTCACCCTCATGCTAAGGGACCTGGAGAAGCCGAGCAACGCTTCTCTTTTTTAAGAGATCTACATGAGTGATCCAGCGTATAAGAATCGTGCAGATATTTGAGAGCCAGCCTTTGTTGCACAACAATTCCGTGTCTCTCTTCCAGTACGTGAAGGCTCTTGCCAGTCTAACATGCTGGATGAGTTCCCCTGCTCAAAACGTTGAAGAAAGAGGTGTGTAGTGCTTTCTACTACTACTTTCATCATGAAATTTCAGAACTGGAGCACTATTTTCATCTAGCTTGTAACTGCAATGAGCTAATTATTTTTGTTTGTGAAATGTTGAAGAAACGGCTATGTTTGTAACCTCAAATATCAAATTTTTGGAAGCTTTTCATGTTCAGAAACGGCTATGTTTGTATATGAAGAACACTTGATAACCTCAATTGTTAAACATGTTCATAACGAGCTATGTTTTTCATCTAACTATCTAATGTAGTAAAACTATGTAAGTCGACTATATGCCATGTTCAGGAGCATGTTTTCTGTACTCTATTTCTGTTGTATTGTCTCCTACAAGCTAAACTGATAGTTTCTTATATTGTTTTTGTGCAGACCAATGTCTATTCATGATTTGGTCCGGCGAGACCTGGTCCAGCTCTGGTCGTGCAGACGAGGAAGATGATATGGACGTCGTGGAGCCTGACCACCCTGACATGCAGAAGGTACCTCGCCTGCTCCCAACCACCACTCCAAGATATTTTTCCCCAATTCTGTGGTTCTGTGGTTCTCTATTCTACAGCTTTTCATGATAGCCCAATCGTGAAGTATCCTGCTTGTATCTAGCGTGAAATTGTTCTTTGACCTAGTCCTTACGTTCTTCAGATCCAAGTAAAACTAAATTGCTCGAAAAATGTGGTTGTTTTCTTTCGTAGAGGTTAGATCCTCCAGTTGAGGAGCTGACCGAGGAGATCCCCGGCGCGTCCCAGGAAGTGAAGGGCATGGCCCTGGAAACCCTATCTCTCTCTCAAGGTAATCTTGTTTCCCTTTGCACAATCTAGCTAGTTTGGACGAGCTCCATTTTGTTATCTAATCTACTTGGTGTTGTTTGGCTTGAAACCATCGGAAGTCGTTGAGCATCTCACCATGGTGATCCCGCTGGACTTCAGCAACCATGTATGCATGGTACTAGAGGTACGATGCGTAGGCGACTTACACCGCAAATGTGTTCCTTAGTCTGCTGTCTTTTGTTGGATTATAGTCAAGGAATCGTGGATGTTTTGCTACTACCCATGTGGCTAGCGGCAGCTAACTAAGTTGATATTAAAATCCATGTGTTTTTTTTTTGCAGCAATTGTGTTGTTTAAATGTAAAACCTGCTGCCGCCATCTGTGATGATGCCTATGTCGATCGAAAGGTGATGCCTTCGGTTTCCTATTACCACCTATTTTTCTTTCTTGCACAAGTTAAAATCAGCTTCTACTTGTTGTTTACACTTATAGTAATGTGCCTATGTATTCGGTATTATGTTAAAAAAAAGAGAGTCGTGCACAAGTGTGATATGCCGATGCAGCTCGCCTAATCTACCAAGTCATTATGTTAAATAAAATAGAGTCGCCAAGTAGCTTGCCCATCCTGTTCGCAATTATTCGCCGACCTATCCCTTGTGATTTTTGTATCAGAGTGCAACTAAATGCTCAAAAAATGTGGCATTTATCCATGACAGACGGGAGATCCTCTTGCGGTCAAGGAAGTGATGCATCCCAGCAAGTAAAGGGTGTGTCCATGGAAGCCATGTCTCTCTCTAGGTGATCAATCTTGTCCTTGATAATATTTCTCACATGTTCACACAAGTATTTATTCAAGTGAGTATGACTCCATTTGTGTATAATCTGTCAATCCCAATTGCTATTTCTGCTATGTTTGATGCCAAACATCTTGCAGCATTCCTTATAGATTCGTAAATCTTTGTAATTAAAGTACTCCGGATAACATACTCCTACTACTATCTCATTTATTGAACATTTGTTGGAACTTTTTCTTATTTTTCAGGGGACAACATCGGAGCTCTGGTACATGTATATGAGGCTCTTCTTGGTCACTCGACTCGACAAAGGCGACGAGGGCGACAAGGACTGAGTTGCAATGCGTCTTGCATTCCTTTTACAACTTCTCCACTGCTTGCCACTGAGCACCGGGAGCAAGATGGCGGCGGTGCCAGGGAGCATGGGATCGACTGAGCGTCGGCAGCAGCTGGATGGCAGGAGCTGTCTGAGATGGTGAGGACAGAAGCACGGAGACAGTACAAGGTGTCCCTCTGGTCATCGCCTTCTGTGATGACGCTGGCGGGCCATTCGATGCGTCTCCTTCCTCACCTCAGTGGCATGCTTTGCTTCAGCTTGCAGGTTATGACCTTCCCTCTCATTTTCTCACTGGTTTGATTTGGTCAGCACATCTACAGTACACATGATTTTGTAAGTGCTTCTCACAGGTGAATATCTTTGTTCATGCCTAGACTTGGATTCTATTATTAGGGCTGCATAGCATATGCTTTTTGCGATGCCTGTGGTTTTCCTAGACATGTGTATATGGTATAAATTTCATAAAGTTGGTTGCTTTGATTTATTAAAATATTTGGAATTGACCTGGTTGTTTGCTTGTGTGTGCACGCTCTTAGTTTTGTATCACTTTGGTGGTATGAATCACTGCCATTGAAATTCTTTTATGAGGAGGCAAATCAGGCAACAAAATGGGTAAATATAAATATGAGATCTCGTTAGAAGTTGAGTTTTCCTGTAACACGACCATTTTTTCCATGTGTGTTTGTCCAAGAGACAAGATTAATGTAATTTGGGAGATACTAGGTGCACATCAAAGTTTGATTAAAATATTGTAGAGGATCATCTGGGTGATCAATCAGGAAGCAATTTGTGTTGCCTCCCCTTTTACCATGATGCATTAGGCACATTACTTAGGAAGTACTGGGGTAGCTTCTAGTACTAGTACATTTAGCTCAATCTGTTGGTAATGCAGGACTAGAAAATGTTATTTGTGTTTGCTTTGCACCTGAAGACTGCTTTGCTGCTTTATCCTCAACATGGTTATGAACTGTTGATAAAACCGTGTGACTTTTTATGCTGAGACTTGGTATCTCGTTGTGTTAGTGAGATCCATACCAATATATTTTTGCAAAGCACCTACTGGATCAGAGCTTGGTTTGGAGTGGATCATTTCCACTAGTACAACAGCCACTGGTAGATGTTTTGAGTCCTGATTTAGCTTTGCACCTAATGGATATAGTAGTAAGGTTTAGGCGATTAGTGATTTTTCTGCAATGCTGAGGAATCAAGCTCTAGCAGCGTGTTTGGCAACTATGGAGAATGGGAGTGGGAGTTTGGAGCGGGGAATTTGCTTGGGGACTAGCTTAGGGAATTAGACTATTAATCCCAATCCCACGTTTGGTGACTCCTGGGAATTATGGATAGGAATTAGAGGTTCGTGGCTTTAGATGTTGCGTCCTCTCTGTCGTTGGCAAATATCTCTGCCTTGCCAGGAGCAACCGATGGCTAGCTAGCCAGTCGAAACGAGAAGCTTACATTTTTGGTAGTTACCTCGCTACGTAGTACCCAATACAGCTTTGCGACGTTGCTAGCTCTAGCCGTGAAAAGGAGTTCGACGAGTCATATCAGGTCGATGTCGGGCGAACATGCGCCCACAGTCCGACAGCACCGGCAGGAAGCGACGCTGGCCGTACACGACGGTGCTCTTGTAGCAGCCGGACTTGACGGCATGGGCGCCCACGGCAATTGACGAAGACCCCGTTGCAGCAAGAGGAGCTCTGGCATAGATGAGAAAGAGGGAGTTCTTGCGTGGCTTTCCATGACGACAAATGAAAGATGCTCGCAGAGCGTATTGAGTATTATTCAGACTCCACGGTTTGTCTTGATCGACTAGATCCAGTCATGTAGCATCAGCGCCATACACACTTGGTAGGCGTTCAAACAAATGAAACCATTTTTTCTGTCCAATTCCCTATCCCCGATCGAATTACCTGGTCACCCCAGGGAAGAAATCGAAGGGAGTTTACCTTCTTAATTCCCCTTCCCATTCTCTCCTCAACTCCCATTCCCTTCCCCCAACTCCCCCCAACCAAACACGCTGAGGTTAGCAAATTTGTGTAGATTCCTTTGCTTAACAAAGAAAATTCAAAGCCGTGAATCTTGAGTTGCTTAATGTATCTTGTATGACAACAGCTGTGTCTAGTGAAATAGAAAAGTTGCCTTCTCTACTTATGAACTAAAGTTTCTGTTTCCACTTGCTCACCTATTTTATTATCCTCGTGGTGGCCTGAAGCTAAGGTTAATAATGCACTTTGGGTGCGCCACCTGGAAATCATTTTCTGTAATACACTTTCACCTTGTTAGTGCATTAATCATCTTACTATCTTTGTGCTTTAGATAGTGAAATTGTGATGATAAACAATTGTGCAAATTAGTACTATTCTCAAGGGAATTATCAACTCTGTCCTCAGATGGCTGGCATGGTAGATAAGTTGTTTTCTGGAGAATTTGTAGTTGAGCTGGCATTTCAACGGCTAGCTGTAAGAGATAGATCCAATGCCTCGAGGATTATTGAATATGTGTTAATTTTTCAGTTGTTTGTAGTTCTGGCAAGTGAAAAACTACCAGTGTTTTCCTTATCATATTTCTCCTTCCCTTTTATATATCTGCAATATAATGTTGATGTTCACTGAATGATTGTAGGTTCTGGGGAAACCACTACCTATACCACGGATGTGCATTGTCATCAGCGGATAACTTAAACCGTCACTGGTTTGTGCCAACACATTTAAAGCTGGCGCTTTTGATCAGTTGAAGCAGAACGAACCAAGGTGAGGATCCCTTTTTACGGAATGTTCTCTAGCTTCATTGACCCAGATTTACTTACGGGCTGAAAGCTTATCATAGTATAGATCTCAGTAACTAAAGTTGCGCTCTTAATTCACAGGTATATGGAGTTGGACCCAGTTAAGATTGCCATCGAGGGGCTGGAGAGGTTTAGCAAAGAAAACTATCATCTCATCACCACCATAGAGACGAGTGGACGCCATAAGAAAGAGGTATCCTTTTTTATTGCCAACACTTGTGTTTGTTGTTGACCTGTCGTCAACATAGTGAAAATCAGGAACTTATCCATATAGGCAAATTGAGTTGACATTGCGATGTTGATTTCCCAAACAATCATGTTTCCCTATAATTAAGGATTTCAGGCAGGTTTTTGTTCAAGTATTGCTGCATATCACATATATAAAGAACTTGTTTCGTGAAATAACACTTACTCAGCTGCGGTACTGAATACCTCTGTATAGGTCTGGCATATAAATCCTCTTTTCTGTCAATTTTAAGTGTCTTCGCAAGATCTTTGTAAATTAGTATGGCCCGTCGGCGACGTTGCACCTGAGTGCTACTATGTTATTCTGCGCCCCCACTAGAAAGTATGGCCCGTTGGCGGCGTATCCTGGGCCGCCGGCGCGCCACGTGCTGTTTCCGACACTATTGTCTAGCCTCGAGGTGCTGCCATTGACACATACCATGCCGTTGGGCAGATCAATGGCGAGCACCTGAACGGTGCCGTCGCTGAGGAACAGCTGTGGCAGGCTGTGCGAGTGGTTAGATGCATTGATGCTCACTCTAGCTTGCTTTGTGATTCTGTGGTGTCTAGTAGTTGAAGCATCTGTGTGCACTGGAGAAACTCTAGTGCTGAATAGTGATTTGGGGAGAAGAGGGTGCTGAATAGTGATTTGGGGAGAAGAGGGTGCTGAATAGTGTTTGGGAACTTAATCTCATTTGAAGCTCTTGGTTTCTATTGATAAGAGCATAACAACATCACAAGAGAATTGTATTACTGTGTGTGTCCATCCGGCTTAACCGGAAGTCCTAGTTTTATGAAATTTTGTTCATTTTTTCTTGTATTTTTTCTGATCATAAACATCAATTATTGAAAAATAGGTTTACGAGATCTTATGTAATTTGGCACCCGCAGTTGACTTCAATACTAGTTGAGGTGGCTCTTATGTTGCTAATGAGACTAGACCAATGCTAATTGAGTATGTTTTGTAGTTATGGGAAGGCTGTGAGGCCGGTTGTCTCCTACGCGTGAGTCTGCTAGGTGAGGCAGGCTGATTTGGCGGCAAGCAGGGAGCCGAAATTACGACGACGAGCAGGGTCAGCTGCGGAGGAGCATGAGGCAAGCTGTGGTGCATCGTGCAGAGGGGCGGTTGCGTGGGTCTCCGTCGACACACGCTGCCAGCTCGGCGGCACCACCACGAACAGCGGAAAGTGAGCTGCAGCTGCAGCCGCAAGACGCCGGCGATCATGGCAAACTTTCGGAATGCTCCAGACCATAAGCTTTTGTAATGCTTGAAATGAGAAAGTTTTAATAGTGTAGTTTCCTTTGTCTTGTATGTATTAATCTATTTTCTTAGTTCGCTCTCTCTCTAATCATACTTGTGAGTCGAGTTGAACCGATGTGAGTAGTTATGTTTGCACACATTGTGATCTGTGATCTTAATGTCCCAAAAAGAGCCATTGTCATGGAAAATTTTGAGTGCAATTTGTAGTTATACTTTTGTTCTTAAAGAGAACGCTGCAATGTTTTATTTCCGCACTTCTGGCAGACAAAAAAAAAAGGAGTAAGAAGATGGTGTAAGTAGTTGCTTCAATCGATCTAGAGTTGGAAAACAACGAATGAAAGATGATGTACTACAATTGATTGATCAAACTAGTTGGGATGATTATCTCGTACTCCCTGGTTTCAATATCTATGGTGTACGGATGGTGTTCCGGCGATGGTGTTCCGGCTAGTAGCATCTTCACCAAAATTTTCACCAGTAAAGATGGTGAACGGAATTGATCATCTTGACACATACCAATAGCTATGGTGTTCCAATCCATCAAAGGTGTTTGCTTTCAAAGGATACTGCTTTTTTCGGTGCAAGCAGGTTCGATTAATGGGATTTTGGCCGTTATTAATGCACTTCCCTTATTTAATGTGTGGGCGTCTGTTTCGTTTCACGAGACTACTGAAAAGGAGTTTCCTCGCCTATGTATGGGCAGACGTTTCGTTTCACGTGACCCAACAGAAAAACATGCATGCATTACCTTCTCGTCTTCTCGGCAGTCACAGTCACTTAATTAGCTCCTAATTATTGGGTGTTTTTTTCCTGGAATCACTCTCCCTCCACGTCACTGATCCGTGGCGCTCTCTTGCATCCGGACGGTCGATTCTCTCCATCAAGCAACCAACAACGAGGGACACACATCGAATCTCTGCTCTTTCCCGCTCATCTCTCTTCTTAGTTTCCCCCAAACAAATCATATCTGCCTGACTAGTTCTATAAGTAGAAGCTCATTGTCACATACCGCGTGCGGATTGCGCGTGTGACTATGACTTAGACTTTGACTCTTGCTCGGAGAGGAGAGAGAGAGCTCCACTCTGGCCGAAGCTTGGTTTAGAATGGCGTGCACTCTCAAGCAGGATCGTGGCAATCGGAGTGACGCTCCGGCGTGTTAGCGACTAAAGGTCAGAATGTTCTTCCCTCTAGTCTATGTTGCGATTTTTCTGGTTGGAACTGATAAGCCAAAGAAAAGTAGTGTGATACCATTTGTTTCTCTTGCTGCTTGATGTCTGTTGCTACACCGGTGATATATTAACAGGCTGAGTTGTTTGTCCTCCGACAGACTGAGACCTATTACCGGGGCATTTCCATGCACCTCATCTTCACTAGCCATCCATTTGTTATTTCGAATTATAGCCATTTAAGATTTACTAGGGAGTTCGGATCCATTGCAAAACATACACACTTCCCTTTCATTAAATTTTGAACTATGGTCATAAAAGGGTATCAGAAAATTACTTCTTTATCATCTGTATTCTTCTTTGCATTATTGGGTACCTGATGAAACGTCATAAGAGGGATTTTTTAAACTATGGTCATAAGAGGGATTTTTTTATAGAGTCTAAGAGCATCTCTAGCAGAAACGTCAAACCGCAAACCCCATAACTACGTATCCAGGGAACCCCAACGCAGTTTTGGGGTTCGACAAACGTACGCGCAGAGCAGAAATGACAAACATTGGATTGAAGCAACAGAACATTGGTGAAACGTACGCGTGTCTTGTTTCAACAAATTTCGTTGTCTGATTTGGACAATAAAATCGATATGCTTTAGATTTGTCAGGATAACCAATAAAATGGCAACTGACTGTCTTGGGGTCTAATTTTCCCATAACCGGATTAAAAATCCTTGCTTCAGCAGGACAGCCCCATACATGAAAATAATTCAGGGTTGGCTTTTTCCCAGTCCATAATTCATACGGTGTTTTGGGCACCGATTTACTGGGAACCCTGTTAAGAATATGTGCTGCTGTTTTAAGGGCTTCCATCCATAAATTCACCGGTAAAGTGGAGTGGCTTAACATACTCCGCACCATATCCATAAGTGTGCGGTTTCTCCTTTCAGCCACCCCGTTTTCTTTGAGGTTCACCCAGTGCTTTGAAATCTGGGCGGCAATGCCATTTTCCTGTAAGAATTTTGCAAATGGTCCAGGAATTTGACCATAAGTTGCATGTCTGCCGTAGTATTCACCACCACGATCAGATCTTACAACTTTAATTCTTTTATTACATTGATTTTCAACCTCAGCTTTGAAAATCTTGAACTTGTCTAATGCCTCTGATTTTTCTTTGATTTGATAAATATATCCATAACGGGAGAAATCATCAGTGAACGTTATGAATGAATTATAACCGTCCACCGATCTCACATTAAACGGACCACATATATCCGTATGAATTAATTCCAAAACTCCCGTGCTTCGGTTTGCACCTTTCTTAATTTTCTTGGCATATTTTCCTTTGATGCAGTCGATACAATGATCAACATCCGCATCCGAAAAATCAAGAGAAGGAAGAACTTGATCTTTAATGAGACGCTCAATCCTCCCCCTCGAAATATGGCCTAAACGATAGTGCCATAATTTCGAGGAAGTCTCATTATCATTTCGTTTGCGTTTGGTACCGACATTTATATTTAAGGTAGAACCCACATTATTTATATCATCACAAAGGGAAATTACATAAAGTTTGTCGTGTCGACAGGCAAGGCCAACATTATTATTGTCATACATAATTATACACTGCTTATTCCCAAAGTGACACTCATAACTATCATCATCTAAACATGAGACGGAAACTAAATTCCGTTTCATCGAGGGTACATAGAGAACATTATTTAGCTGAAGCTTAAAACCGCCATGAAGTGTAAGAGTGAAGTCTCCAAGCGCCTCGGAATAAGCTTCAACACCATTAGCAACTCTAATTGTTCTTTCCCCTCTTTTTAGGGTCTTCCTCATATTGAATCCCTGCAACGAATTTACAACATGAATTGTTGCACCTGAATCAATCCACCAAGTATTGGTGGCATAATTAACATAAAGGGATTCTTCAACAACAGTAATAGCGTCGGTACCTCTTTCTTTGAGCCATCTCTTGAAGCCAAAACAATCATTTCGCCTATGCCCACCTTTTCCACAAAAGTGGCAAGCATTGGAATTATTTCCTTCAGCATTAGGCGCTTTTTCAGGCTTCTTTTGCTGTGATCCTTTTGAGGATTGGCTTTTTTCCTTGAACTTATAAGGCTTGGGCTTCACATATTCATTCACAAATTTTCTATACTTCTTCTTTTGTGAATGACCAAACTGATTAACATGATCAATTCTGTCAGCCTTAAGCCTTTCTTCTTCTTGCACACATCGCGCCATCATTTCATCAATCTCCCATTTAACATCCATCGCATTATAGTTGATCATAAATGGATCAAATTGGGGAGGCAAAGATGACATAATAAAATGGACGAGGAAACCATTAGAGATTTCCATCTCCATTGACTTTAGTTTGGCGGCCATGTTGCACTTTTTCATAATATGCTCTCGAAGACTTCCAGTGGGATCATATTTTTCATCAATTAGCCTTCTGATAAGACTTGTTGCATAAACTTTAGAAGACCCTTTAAATTGATGCTCAATTTTTGCAAAGTACCCTTTTCTTTGTCTCACAATCAGGAAGGGCTCCCCTCATACTCTGTGTAATGGAGCCCTTTATCATCATAAGGCACTTGCGATTAGAGTCATCCCACTTAGCCTTAATAATGTCATATTCCTTCTTGAGGGCTTCATAATTTTCATTATTTTCTTTAGGCACCTCAGGAGGATCATTAAGGAGAGCATAATCAATATTGAGTAAGGCCATAGTGATCTCAAGCTTCTCCTTCCACGTGACATAATTGTCGCCATTTAGTCATTCGATGCCATTTAGCATTCCAGCAATATTAGAGACATTAGTTGCTGCAAAAGAAAAATTCAAAATGCTTTAGTAAGCATCATCATAATCATCATTAAATTTTATTGATCAAATTCAAATCAGCTTTGGCCAGAGATGAAAATGAACAACAAAATTTTGTGGACAAATATTCATCAATTAGCTTTGGCCAAATTGATAAATAGAAGCCACACATTAATAATCCTCATTCATTATTTTCTCTTACCGACCCGGTTCACATCAGCTTTGGCCAGAAGTGAAACAGACCAATAAAAGAATTTTGCAGTTAAAATGCCCGTCAAACAACTTTGGTCAGAATGACAAGGCATAAAACCACACTTTATTTGAGGATCCATAAACTTTATTTTGCAGCGAAAGCACATAATAATTATAGTGATAAATATCACCATAATTCATTAATCATAAATAAACTAAGTAATAAAAGTAATATCAACATGTAAATTAACTAAGCATGACAATTAAAATTGTGGCCTAAAATAAACATAATAAGCATAATCAATTTATCCAGAAAAAATAGCCCTGAAAAGATATTTATTTCAGCCCTAATTTTTTTTTTATTATTATTATTAGCATAATAATCCTGCTGAACTGGGCCAAAATTGGCCCAGCCCAGCACTTAGCTCCCCCTGATCCCCTCTTGGGCCACAGCCCATTAGCAACGTGCCAGGATGACTTGGACCGTCGGATGCAATCCGACGGCCAGGAACGACTGCAGCTGGAACAAAACCAGCCCGCCGTCGCCTGGCCCCCGCGAAACCCTAGCCCATTTCATTTCCTCCTCTCCTCTCCCGACAGCGGCGGCAACGCCGAGCGACCAAGAGACAGCGGCGGCGAGTACCACGCGACGGGGAAGAAGACTCGGCGTCATCTAGGCCCTCTCGCCGGAGTTGCGTGCAGCTTTGGCCAGCGCGCAGCTCCGTCGAGCGGCTCTGGACGGCACCCTGCGCGAGGCGAGCGAACGCGTGCGGGCGTCCCCGCGACAGCGTCGACCGCCAGCGCAAGTCCGGCACCGCGGCGGCCTTCAACGGCGACGTGCGCGCGAGGAAGGAACGCCGGGGCCGGTGCGGTGGTCGGCAGTTTGCTCGGGTACATGCCCGGCGTAACCGTCATCATTAAATGGTGGCACGGCGCCGCCGTGGCAGCGACGGCGACGACACCCATAAGGTAAATTCCACCGCCATGATTCTTAAGTTAGGGTTAGGGTTCCTCCAAAATGGGGAATTTCATGATTTAGGGTTTCGGTAAATTGGGGATTTTGCTTTAGGGTTGATCACGGCATCAAATCAATCCATCCCCACTTCAATTCACACTTAGCCGAAACCATAAACATCAAAATAGGGGAAAATTTCATCACTTTAGGGTTTCGGATTGGGAAAAAATATCAAGATTTATGCATAATTAACTTATTTCCCCTTAAATCTTAATCAATCTTAAACCAGAAGCTCATAATTGAGGAGGGGAAAAGAGGACAACATTTCTAGGGTTTCTGGAAAAAATAGGAATTTAACATAAGGGCTTTAATTCCTTTAGTTAATAGCTCAAATTGAAACCCTAGAGTGTCACATAATCTGTTAGGGCTTAGAGTGTGAAAAAACAGGGCTTAAACTTAAGGCATGATTAATAACCAGGAAGAACAGCCTTTAAACATAAGCATAAAATTCTTTCACAGAAGCAACTTGGGCATATGCCTTGACTTGGTGACAACATAAACACATGGGTATGTGCATATGCCCTTGATCCTGATCTTAACTTGATAAATCAAGCATGAATCTTAACATAAGAGGGCTCAAACTTAAGAGCTAGATGCTCTGATACCATTGATGGATCCAGCAGGATCAACTAGCTCTAGTTTGAGCCACAAAAGAATAAGATCAGAAATACCTTGGTCTGAAGATGATGCCATGCCTCCTCTTGTTTAATTGCTCACACCAGGATGGAGCAATTTGTGCTAGGTTCTTCCTAGTGCTTTAGTGCTAGCCTGATCGGTGGCTTGTTCTTGAGAGAGAGTGTGTAAGAGAGAAGGCAGAGAGCAGCAGCCGTGTATTCACCACTCTTCTAGGGTCATTTGACCCCTTTATATATATTTAGCACTATGCACTAGGGGAACCAGCACCGTTGGATCAAAATCGATGTCTCCGATCAAGACACCACATAAGGATAGGTGGCCATTTACTGTAGCACCGCCCTACTGTAGCACTGGCCTACTGTAGCACCGTCCTACTGTAGCAACCCAAAAAGATCTGACCTAGGAGAGCAGCCTAGATCACCAAAATATCCAACAGCTTCTAGTAATAGTACATTTAGCTCAATCTGTTGGTAATGCAGGACTAGAAGATGTTATTTGTGTTTGCTTTGCACCTGAAGACTGCTTTGCTGCTTTATCCTCAACTTGGTTATGAACTGTTGATAAAACCGTGTGCCTTTTTATGCTGAGACTTGGTATCTCGTTGTGTTAGTGAGATCCATACCAATATATTTTTGCAAAGCACCTACTGGATCAGAGCTTGGTTTGGAGTGGATCATTTCCACTAGTTGAACAGCCACTGGTAGATGTTTTGAGTCCTGATTTATCTTTGCACCTAATGGATATAGTAGTAAGGTTTAGGCGATTAGTGATTTTTCTGCGATGCTGAGGAATCAAGCTCTAGAGGTTAGCAACTTTGTGTAGATTCCTTTGCTTAACAAAGAAAATTCAAAGCCGTGAATCTTGAGTTGCTTAATGTATCTTGTATGACAACAGCTGTGTCTTGTGAAATAGAAATGTTGCCTTCTCTACTTATGAACTAAAGTTTCTGTTTCCACTTGCTCACCTATTTTATTATCCTCGTGGTGGCCTGAAGCTAAGGTTGATAAGGCACTTTGGGTGCGCCACCTGGAAATAGTTTTCTGTAATACACTTTCACCTTGTTAGTGCGTTAATCATCTTACTAACTATGCGCTTTAGATAGTGAAATTGTGATGATAAGCAATTGTGCAAATTAGTACTATTCTCAAGGGAATTATCAATTCTGTCCTCATATGGCTAGCATGGTAGATAAGTTGTTTTCTGGAGAATTTGTAGCTGAGCTGGCATTTCAGCAGCTAGTTGTAAGAGCTAGATCCAATGCCTTGAGGTTTATTGAATATGTGTTAATTTTTCAGTTGTTTATAGTTCTGATAAGTAAAAAAACTACCGGTGTTTTTCTTATTATATCTCCCCTTCTCTTTTATATATCTGCAATATAATGTTGATGCTCACTGAATGACTGTAGGTTCTGGGGAAACCACTACCTGTACCAAGGACATGCATTGTCATCAGCGGATAACTTAAACCGTCACTGGTTTGTGCCAGTGGCGGACGCAGGAAAGAATTGGAGGGGGGGCATACCTCAAATTTTTTTTTTCAATGATTCGGGTTTTTTCCAATTTCTAAAACCATCTTTAACAAAGGCATCTCCTCCGGGACCTCCATTGGCTCTTTCTTTGAACAAGAAACACACAAAGCAAAATGCCGCATCCTTTTCGATACTATATTCTAGCCAATTGTAGTGATGAAACCAAACACAACTAAAGTGTCGATTTTTGCCCTTCTTTTTTGTTGTTGTGAAATCATGCTCATATGGTTGGCACGGAACTTTTAGGATATATCCTCTCCGAACATCATCTTGAATATTAACATCATAACTTGATATAGGAATCCTTTCCCCCGGATCATATGGAAGAAAGTGAGCATCATGTGACCTTGCATTTGGTTGTTGGGGTGAAGGTGGGTGTGGTGTTGTATCTTCAATGTCAATGTCACTCTCAATATCGGAGTCGACTTCTTCATCGTGTACAATATCGGATTGGACCGGAGATGCAATCTTCTTTGATGCTTTTTTCTGAAAAAGTAGCGCAATTTGGCTATTCCTCTTCATTTCTACACAATTGAAACATTTAAAAATTTCTAATTTAGTAATTTTATGTGTTCTTCTTAACATACAAACATACAAAGTAACAGAGAATAGACACAGGGACATACGTTCATAGTTTCATAATTCATACAGACAGTCAATGCACTTATGCACACAGAGAAATAGCCAAATAGGCAAATAGCTGCAAATCAGTGGCTCACCGGCCTCACTCTCGGCAGTTGGGAACTTGGGACTTGGGAAGATCAGGGGCGGGCGGCCGTTCCGAGCGGCAGCCGGCGACCGACGGCCGGCGCCCGGCGGTCTCTGCGGACTGCGGCAGTGCGGCGGCGGGGCTGGGCGGGCGAGCGCCGGCCGCTGGGATGGGCAGCGCCGCAGCGGCGGCGCCGGCGGGCAGCGGCGGCGCCGGGGCCTGAGCGGCGGGCGGCGGCGGTCTGGGCGTGGGGATTGCCGGATTGGGAATCGCGAATTCGCGATGCGTGGACCGGTGGACGTCTGGTCGTCTCCTCGCCGGCTCGCCCTGGTTGCCTCGACGACCAGTTCGACCCAGGATGGTATCTCCAGACTGAATCGTCAAATCGGCCTTTTTTCCAACGGATATTAATTGGGCCGGCCGGCAGAATTCTGGGTGGGCCACGGCCCCCCCGGCCCCCCCGCTGCGTCCGCCAATGGTTTGTGCCAACACATTTAAAGCTGGCGCTTTTGATCGGTTGAAGCTGAACGAACCAAGGTGAGGATCCTTTTTTACGGAATGTTCTCTAGCTTCATTGACCCAGATTTACTTACGGGCTGAAAGCTTGTCATAGTATAAATCTCACGAAATAAAGTTGCCCTCTTAATTCGCAGGTACATGGAGTTGGGCCCATTTAAGATTGCCATCGAGGAGCTGGAGGGGTTCAGAAAAGAAAAATCTTATCTCATCACCACCATAGAGACGAGTGGACGCCATCAGCAAGAGGTATCCTTTTTTATTGCCAACACTTGTGTTTGTTGCTGACCTGTCGTTAACATAGTGAAAATCAGGAACTTATCCATATAGGCAAATTGAGTTGACATTGCGATGTTGATTTTCCAAATAATCATGTTTCCCTATAATTAAGGATTTCAGGCAGGTTTTTGTTTAAGTATTGCTGCATATCACATATATAAAGAACTTGTTCGGTGAAATAGCACTTGCCTATAGGTCTGGTATATGAACATAAATTAATAGTCATGATATAAATCCTCTTTTCTGTAAATTTAAAGTGTCTTCGCAAGATCTTTGTAAATTAGTATGGCCCGTCGGCGATGTTGCACCCGAGTGCTACTAAGTTATTCTGGGCCCCCGCTAGAAAGTATGGCCCGTCGGCTACGTATCCTGGGCCACCGGTGCGCCACGTGCTATTTCCGACACTATTACCATGCCGTTGGGCAGATTGATTGCAAGCACCTGAACGGTGCCGTCGCCGAGGAACAGCTGCGGCAGGCTGTGTGAGTGGTCAGATGCATTGATGCTCACTCTAGCTTGCTTTGTGATTCTGTGGTGTCTAGTAGTCGAACCATTTGTGTGCACGGGAGAAACCCTAGTGCTGAATAGTGATCTGGGGAGAAGAGGGGGCTGAATAGTGATTTGGGGAGAAGTGGGTGAGATGCGAAATCAAAGATGACTATAAATAACTGATAGTGTTTGGGAACTTAATCTCGTTTGAAGCTCTTGATTTCTATTGCTAAGAGCACAACAGCATCACAAGAGAATTGTATTACTATGCGTGTCCATCTGGCTTAACCGTAAGTCCTAATTTTGTGAAATGTTGTTCATTTTTTCTCGTATTTTTTCTGATCATAAAATCGATTCATGAAAAAATAGGTTTATGAGATCTTCTGTAATTTGGCACTGGCAACTAACTTCAATACTCGTTGAGGTGGCTCTTATGTTGCTAATGAGACTAGACCAATGCTCATTCTGTATGTTTTGTAGTTATGGGAAGGTTGTGAGGCCGGTTTTCTCCTATGCTTGAGTCTGCTCGGCGAGGCAGGCTGATTTGGCGGCAAGCAGGGAGCGGAAATCACGACGACGAGCACGGTCAGCTGCGGAGGAGCATGAGGCAAGCTGTGGTGCATGTGCAGAGGGGCACGCTGCCAGCTCGGCGACACGACCAAAAACAGCGGAAAGTGAAGTGTAGCTGCAGCTGCAAGCCGCCGACGATCATGGCAAACTTTTGGAATGCATAAGCTTTTGTAATGCTTGAAACGAGAAAGTTGTAGTGTTGTTTCCTTTGTCTCGTATGTATTAATCTATTTTCTTAGCCCGCTCTCTCTAATTATACTTGTGAGTCGAGTTGAACCGATGTGAGTAGTGCTGTCTGCACACATATTGTGATATGTGATCTTAATGTCCCAAAAAGAGCCATTGTCCTGGAAAATTTTGAGTGCAATTTGTAATTATACTTTTGTTCCTAAAGAGAAGGAAATGCTGCAATTTTTTTTATGTCCGCACTTCCGCCAGACAAAAAAAAAGGAGTAAGAAGATGGTGTAGCTAGTTAGCTTCAATCGATCTAGAGTTGGAAAACAATGAAGAGAAAGATGATGTATTCCCTCCGTCTCACCAAAAATGTCTAAACTTTGACAAAATTTGGATATATCTAGGTCGATACATCTAAATTTTAACAAAGTTGAGACACTTTTAATTGAACGGAGGGAGTACAATTGATTGATCAAACTAGTCGGGATGATTATCTCCTATTCTCTAGTTTCAATATAGTGCATCTTCTGCCAATTTTTCACCACTAAAGATGGCGAACGGAATTGACCATCTTACACAGACCAATAGCGATGGTGGTCTGGCTAGTAGCATGTGAAAATCCATCAAAGGTGCTTGCTTTCAAAGGATAATGCTTTTTCCGTGCAATCAGGTTCTATTAATGGGTTTTTTTGGCCCTGATTAATGCACTTACCTCGTTTAATGTGTGGGCGTCTGTTTCGTTTCACGAGACTATAGAAAAGGAGTTCCCTCGTCTATGTATGGTAGACGTTTCGTTTCAGTGACCCAACAGAAAAACATGCATGCATGACCTCCTCGGATGCAGTCACAGTCACTTAAGTAGCTCCTAATTTATGGGGTGTTTTTTTCCTGGATCACTCCCTCCACGTCACTGATCCGTGGCGGTCTCTTCCATCCGGACGGTCGATTCTCTCCATCAAGCAACCAAGAACGAGGGACACACATCGAATCTCATCCCTTTCCTGCTCATCTCTTCTTAATTCCCCCCAAACAAATCATATCTGCCTAACTAGTTCTATAAGTAGAAGCTCATTGTCACACACCGCGTGCGGATTGCGCGTGTGACTATGACTTAGACTTTGACTCTTGCTCGGAGAGGAGAGGAGAGAGAGCGCTCCACTCTGGCCGAAGCTTGGCGTGGATGATGTTGCCATGAACTTGGGCAAGGCGTGCACTCTCAAGCAGGATCGTGGGCATCGGAGTGATGCTTCGGCGTGTTAGCGACTCAAGGTCAGAATGTTCTTCCGTATGGTCTATGTTGCGATTTTCTGGTTGGATCTGATAAGCTAAAAAAAAGGTTGTGTCAGAACTAATATTGAAAAATATGGAAATTACAAGTAAAGCCCATATGCTTACCACGTGTTTCCTGACCCTTAGAGCTAGATATGCTTTAAGTGGCTTAGTGCAGCCCCTCACATTGTGATCAGTACCTCCACAGTTGCCACATTCGATAAATCCTTTCTTAGCTCTTGATGTAGATGGCCCTCCCTCCTCACATTGTGACCAGTACCTCCACAGTTGCCACATTCGATAAATCCTTTCTTAGCTCTTGATGTAGATTCCTTCTATTTTTCTTTGGCCTTCCAATTGGTATAGTGTACGACGGTGGATCGATGTAAGAGCTTGATGTTTTCACCCACTCCTCTTGGTGTGGAACAGGGTGGATAATTCCTGCATATGCTGCTCTATATGCATCTTTTTTGAAAAACCAGTGTACATAGTTCTCCGGCTTCTCTTTTTCCTTGAAGATGGCTGCACATGCATGGTGACATGGAACTCCAGTGAGCTGAAAAGTAAAACATCCACAAGTCCTATTTAACAAGTTAACTTCATAGCTCTTGTTATCATAGTTTGAACGCCTCTTGGCCGACTCAAGTTTTTCAGACATAACTGGTGTTATTTCCCATCCAACACCATCAACTCCTGTCCTCTTGAGATGCTTCCTAGTCATAAGCCTTGTTCTTGTCAACTCCGACATGGTCACAATTGGCTTGTCTCTATAATCAAGAATATATTTGTTAAACACCTCACTTAGATTGTTCACCACAAGATCTGTCTTGGAGTTAGTCCTGAATGCATGCCTACTGATGTGCTCTTTGGGAATTGCTTTCACCCATTTCCATGCATCCTCATTATAGGCCTTCAAATTCTCCATGGACGTGTTGTATTCAGCCAATGTGTGCGCGTACACTATCTTATCAAATAAATCTTTGTACTTTCCACCCTTGAAACCAGCTGAGGAGAAATTGGCAAGCACATGTCTTTTGCAATACCTATGCTCACATGTTGGGAAGACTTTCGCAACAGCAGCAAGTAAACCCTGGAAAGTAGAATTATTTATGAGATGAAATACTCTATGCATCAAACATAACCGTAAAATAAGCGTGAGTAGACATCAGAATCCATCTCCATCGACACCACCGCCATCCTCATCGCCGTTGTTGACTCCCATGATGAGGAGGGAGTAGTTCTCCCCCGAGGCTGAGGGCTCTACCGGTAGCTATGTGGATCATCTCTCTCTCCCATGGTGTGATCTTTATGTGATCATGAGCTTTGTATCACTATTAATCTATGTGCTACTCTAGTGATGTTATTAAAGTAGTCTATTTCTCCTCCATGATGTAAAGTTGATAGTGTGTGCATCATGTAGTACTTGGCGTAGGTTATGATTGTAATCTCTTGTAGATTATGAAGTTAACTATTACTATGATAGTATTGATGTGATCTATTCCCCCTTTCATAGCTATTGGTGACAGTGTGTATGCTATGTTAGTACTCGGTCTAAATTGCAACGGTCTATTATGCACTCTAGAGGTTACTTTAATATGAACTTCGGACTCACTCTCCACGGTGTGATGGTGACAGTGTGTGCATCGTGTGTGATTCCTTTATGACGTTGTGGAGCTTGTTTACTCCGGCTTGAGGTGTGCTTTTGTACCCCTACACAATGAATGGTGTTTGTTATCCAACAAAAGAGTGTTAGAGAGTAGCATTTATTTATTCAATTATGTGATCATTGTTGAGAGTGTCCACTAGTGAAAGTATGATCCCTAGGCTTTATTTCTAAGCATTGAAACACCGTTTCAAACAAGTTCTGCTACATGTTTGCTTGCTGCCATTTTTATTTCAGATTGTAATTACTACTTATAATCATCCATATTACTTGTATTTCACTATCTCTTCACCGAACTAGTGCACCTATACATCTGACAAGTATATTAGGTGTGTTGGGCACACAAGAGACTTCTTGTATCTTAATTGCAGGGTTGCTTGAGAGGGATATCTTTGACCTCTACCTCCCTGAGTTCGATAAACCTTGGGTGATTCACATAAGGAAAACTTGCTGCTGTTATACAAACCTCTGCTCTTGGAGGCCCAACACTGTCTACAGGAATAGAAGCGTGTGTAGACATCACTACCTCACCCCCGAATGTGACGTTCAGACGGGTTTTGCTTGGACAAAGGCTACGGGCAAGGAATGCCCTAATTCACTGGCTGGGAGATATTCACCTATCACCTGAACCGGACGAATTTAGATGGAATCTTCATGTAGATGGCACTTTCTCGGTCAAATCTTTATACAATACAATCCTTCATTCTGATATACCAGTTGATAGTAATAAGAAAATTTGGAAGATGAAGATACCATTAAAAATTAAAAAATATTTGGATGGTATCTTCGTGGAGGAGTTATTCTTACCAAAGACAATCTTGTTAAATGGAATTGGCACGAAAATACACAGTGTGTTTTTTGTCATCATGATGAAACCATTAAACACCTTTTTTTCAGTGCCAATTTGCGAGATCTATATGGTCAGTCATCCAAGTAGCGTCTACCTTGTATCCCCCCACCAGTGTGGCCAAAGTCTTTGGCAATTGGCTTCATGGCATCGGTTCAAGGTTCAAGTTTCTTCTTAGGGTGTGGGCGCTAGTAGTTATCTTGACGCTTTGGCTAAGTAGAAATGACAAGATTTTTAATGATAAAAATTATTCTTTGTTGCAGGTCATCTCCGTTCGTGGTTACCTCTTCAGCGAGTGGAGAACCGAGACCTATTTACGGAGGTTTGTACACGGTTCGAGGCTACGGGAAGGGATACTTTTTCCCTACATGGGTGGCAGCATAGCCTTCGGATTGCAGCCCCACCCTCACCTTAGGCGTTATATGATTCATCGCTTCGATATGTATTTCACCTAGTTTCTTTGTTCATTTTTTGACTTGAGATCCTTAAAACGGTTGTGTGCATCCTGGTTATGCAGAGGCTGGATGTAATTGCTTCTAAAATAATAAAGCATCCTTTATCGAAAAAAACATAGCACCGATCGATCATGTTTCCATAGTCAAACGGCCACTTGTTGCAACCTTGCTTATAGATGATAGGTGAGTGAGATCGACGCTCTTAAAATGCGAGATGTTTGGAGATGGCATTTCACTCCTATGTTCCTGTGGACAAATTGGTTGGGTTGTTCACTGTTCTTTTGTCCGGCCTAATTCGGCCATGCAAATGTGGAGGCCACAATTTGACACACCAGCCACCAGTACATCGGTATACTTGCACTTGAATCATGAAAATGTGCTCGCTGAAACCTCCATGCTAAAGCACTCACCGGATCTGCTGGGCAGGTGGTGGAGGATTTATTTGGTCCCAGAAGAAAAGGTGCAGTCAAACAGTCAAAGAGAAGAAGAATAATAAAAGAGAGAGCAAGAAAGCAAAATAGCAAACACACAAATGACTCGTCTCAAATTGCTTTGTAGTGGCACAATCAGTACATACACTTGGGGCTCTCTTTTCTGAAGCCGGAGAAGATGGCATCAGGAAAAGAACCACTTCCCTAAAAAAAAAGGAAAAGAACCACACCCATGCGTGGCTGCTCAATCTAGAAACAGCTGTAATCTTGATGAGGGATCATCAGTCTGCACTTCATTGGCAGTAGTACAAGTGAAGTACATATATACCTCCTTCTTGAGTGTTGGTTGGCCAATCAACAAAGCGCTCTTCTTTCTTTATTGAAAGAAAACATCATTCGGTGGTCAGTGCAAATGTTGCAAAGATATCTTCTTAGATGCTGCTTGCATCCAGCAGCTGGGCGATCTCATGAAATAAAGTTCCAAGGGATGATTCCCCTAGAAAGAACGAGGAGCAACAAAACCATTTTTTTTATTTCGAGAATGGAGCTGCAAAAACACGGCTAATATGATACTCTCCACTTGCCTGCCCAAAATGAAGCTACTACTACCAGTTTTTAGTTACAACTTAAAACAGGTAAACATAACACAAATCAAAAACTAATAATTGACATGGTGCAATTCACATATGGAAGTGGAGAAACAGACATAAAATGAACCAGGATAGGATTTTCCGCGGTTTGCTCGTCAGAAGTGGTGCCTCTGAGATGCTTCCAGCGGGGCCATCCGCTGGAGACATTCTGGGGAGTGTGAAGGACCCTCCTTGCACCGACGAACTCGGCGGCGGTTCCGGCATTTCGCCGCCTGCTTCTGCAGGCGCTGGTGCAGATAGCGGAGGGATAGACGTCGAGTAGTCACGGTTCACTATTGTCGGTGGGTCTGTGAGTAGAGGGACTTGATGTGGCCCTGCGTGGAACGAACTGTCAGAAACAAAACTTTTTGGCCCGGAACAGCAGGACTAGACCGATCAAATGAGCTGAACTATAATCATAAGTAATCATAAAACATCAAAGCAGATGTGCATTTTTCAAGGTGTTTAAGTTTAAAGATCTTGTCAGTCGTGTTGTTGACTAATCTGAACTTTGTTCCGAGTTGTGAGATTTTACTGATATTCGGTCAGAAATTGTGATGACAGTTACTACAACAATGCATCTGCATGTAAACAAGGGTTAGTGCGGCAGAATTTGTGTGCGTATGTTGATGCAACAGATATATTCAGGTGGTGCAGTTTGCGCATCGCAAAGTTTTGTGGCAATTGCATGGAGTGTTCTTGTTCAGAGTGAAAAATGCCTAGTTTGTGGTGCAGAGTCTACAAGGACGGAATGGAATGCTGTCACAGCCCTGGGTCTGAACCTACAGAGAAAATATTACAGCAACAGCAGTTACCTGGGCATTTCGGTTGAAGGCCAGTGTTTAGCCTGCAAACGGAAACTCAGATTTTAAAAACGTGATACTAGAAATCTGGGATACACTGAAAAGCATTGGGCAACATTGTGCTTACAAAGTTTTAATGGTCCCATTTACAAAACCTCCATAGCTGCAAGAAGAAACATTGCAGCCTGCACTAGTGGCGTGGGTGCTCGCATTTCCCAGCAGCACGTTGCTGTTACTACACTGCGTGCTTGGGCATGATCCTGACAATGAAGCTGGTGTGCAATACAAGCTGGTGCAGAACAGAAGAGAGGAATTATGGTCCATAATATATTTTGAGCGGTAATGCTGCTTTGTGTAGCAGAGAAGGTATAAGCTGAATTTTACTTGAGATTTCCTGGCCCACAACTACACTGCACACAGTTGCCAGCAGTAAGCGCATAGGTCCCATTTGCCACAAGCAGTCCATGGTCTGAGGCAGACTTTGCAAATGAGGATGCACATGCTATAAATAAAAATATACAGCAACCATCATCAGAAATATATTAGGCAAATGCTGATGTTCAGAAAAGAGCAAGCAGATTTCAATTCTGCTATGGAGGCAAAGAATTATTAATCAACAAAAGTAAAGCAGACAAAAACAGAGATCCACCATGAAGAATTGAGTACTCTGCATAATGATTTGTTCTTCATTGACACTTTAAACCTCAAAGCTGATTGTTAAGGAATAGATGAACTATCCATCATATTGAACAATGTGCAAGTTAGCTATGCTGTCTTGCTAATTGGGACTTCGCTTCAAAACAAAGCGCAAAGCTGCTTGATATAAAAACAATAAGAATTGTCACCAAAGCTACTATTCGGGGCCCGGCGAAGACCTGAATCAATCATGTGGTAAGTACATCTGAAGAAGTTGTGCAGTGGATCACAGTACCGTATATTGAAGTACTAACTCCAAACCTGAATGGGAACTGAAAGTACCATCTACTAAAACCCCTATTCTACTGTATGTGTCCGATAATGCTATCATCACAGAACATTCCGTGGGTCCGGGACTACCATATTTTGAAAACTGAGCTAACCTGATAGGAGTACTAGACAATGCAGTAACCGAGATCACTAACACGTAGAAGAAAAAGATCATCCTTATAAACCTGGCAATGGGATGGCGAGGATGTCTCCCGGCGCGGCGACGGGGCTGCCCATGGCGTTGACGTTCATGACATCCGTGACGGTGGTCTCGTACCCCGCGGCGATGGCAGGCACGGTGTCCCCGACCTGCACGACGTAGGAGAGGTACACCGCGGGCAGGTTACTATCGGAGGAGTTGAAGCAGACGCATGGGAGCGGGACGACGAGCGGCTGCCCCGCGTCGAGCGGCGCGTCCGGGTCGGCGTCGGCGAGGCCGTTGGCGCCGCGGATCTGGTCGGCGGAGGCGAGGCCCGCGAAGACGACGTCGGCGAGCGTGGCGAGCGTGTCGGCAGGGCGCGCGGCGTAGCGGACGGCGACGGACTTGCGGACGCCGTCGGCGCAGGCGCAGCGGGCGGGCACGCGGAGGAGGAGGCCCGCGGGCAGGATGCGGTGCGCGGCGCCCGGGGCGGCGAAGTCGAGCGCGTTGGCGGCGAGGAGGGCCGAGGGGTCGGTGGCGAAGAGCGCGGCCACCTCGGACACCTTCATGTCCGCGTATAGCGTGTAGCCCAGGAGCGCCGGGCAGGAGTCGGAGCCCGAGCAGGGCTCGATCGTCGTCTTTGCGTCTGAGGATGACACGATCGCGGCAAGCATGACGGTCGCTGCCACGATGCGGGACAGCTCCATCGTTCCCGAGATGCTAGCTTGGTGCTTTGTCAGGCCGTGGAGCTCGAGACTGAAGTGAACTGCGCAGCGCAGAACAAGGGTTTGTAAGCTGTGAGCTGCGCAGGAGCGTGGAGTAATGGATGGGGGCCTGGCCTGGCCTAGTTGTCAGTGGGCGAAACGGGATGCTGATGCGTCGGTGCTTGGGTCGGTAATGGCGGGAGGATCAGCAGAGTTTGTTTGCTTTTGGCAGCTCGTCGTCGGAATCTGTGCCTAAACCAAGGGAGGAGGCAAAGGTCGCAGAGAGACGGCCGGAAGGGCTTTCCATAGCCACCACTCGGTTGCTTTGCGGTTTGGGTAAATGACCGGTGGGACTACAATGTGTACCGGACCCACGTGTCGGGGAGATCTGACGGTTGCTTCCGTTCCCTTTTTTCAAAAAAAGTAAGAGAAAATTCCTTCTATGACACTGCCTTAAAATCACATGCCTTATTTGACACTGGCCAACATTTTTTTTTTTGAGAACACAGTACAACGCAGACGCTCACAAACACGCACGTACAAACACCCCTATGAACGCACGCACGCACACCCTACCCCTATGAGCACCTCCGAGGGACTGAGCCGGCATATCTTGAGGTTGACGAAGTCACCACTGGCGCTCAGCCGTTGACGGGCACGTCACCTACCACTGAAAGCATAGCGCCGGTTAAATCCTGGAATAAATCCAGGTAAATGCAAATACCCATGTCAAGTCTAGGACTTGAACCTGGGTGGGCTGGTTCCACCACAAGGGACCTAACCACCAGAGCCAAGCTCTGTTTGCGACACTGGCCAACATTTTCTTCCCTATATGACATGTTTCCTTAAAATTTTGCCTCTCATGACACTGCCGTCACTCCCGTCACGTTTTTCCGTTAGTTTTCACATGTGTAGACCAAAATACCCCTCTGTGTAGAAGACCAGAATACACGCGGCGTCGGACGGCCATGGCGCGGCGTCGAGCGGCCAGGACGCGGCGTCAGGCGGCCATGGCGCGGCGTCAGCGGCCAGGACGCGGCGGCGGGTGGCCAGGATGCGGCGGCGGGCGGCCCCTGGCGCCGCGTCGAGCAGCCGAACGCGGCGGGCGGCCATGGCGCGGAGGCGGGCGCCACATGCGCGGCGGCGGCGGCCCTGGTGCGGCGTCGAGCAGCCAGACGCGCGGCGGGCGGCCATGGCGCAGCTTCGAAGCGGGCAGACGCGGCGGCGGGCGCGGCCATGGCGCGGCATGCGCACATGCAGATGAAAATCCGATCCAAATGCTGCTGTGAGAGTTTAGAACGTCCACGCTAGGAAAGCCTATGGGTGATTGACGTGGAGTTATTTTCGGAATTACCATGTAGATGTAAACAGCGGATATTATACGACTTCAAACAGGCCACGGACGATGGTCAAAAATCACGAAACCAAGCAGCGGACGAAGGAAACGAATGAACCAAAGTTTCGATTTTTTTTACGAACGAAAATTTGTTCTGGTTTTTTTTTGACCTACCAACACCACCGATCCGTAACTTATTAGTAGAGATATATATATGAACTGTATGAGAAATGGCATAAAAATAGGGGAGGCTCTGTCCAATTTTTTAATGTACTTACTAAATTATGTGGTCTGAAATGGTGTTGTACAGTTTTTTTTGTTTATATTATGAACCAGGGGTAAAATGGTATTTTCGTCTCTCCGTTTAACACCGTTTGGTGAGAAAATGCACTATAGTGTCATAGGAGGCAAAATTTTAAGGAAAGAGGTCATGTAGGGAAGAAAATGTTAGCTAGTGTCAAATAAGGCATCTAATTTTAAGGCAGTGTCATAGAAGGAATTTTCTCAAAAGTAACGTGTAGCGGCGGCAATAGTCCCATAGTTTTTGGCTATGGGCCTTCATTTCTGAGAAACGTAGTATGGACTCTTGCTAACCTAGGAAATCAGAGTGACGACTGTGGGCTGCCATGGGGACATGCAGTTCTCTCAAGAAAGGCCCCAACGGTGGTAATAATTGGCTAGTGTTTTTTTTTGCAAAAAATCGCCGACATTAAAAATCATCAGCAGTAGTACAAAATAACTTACAAGTAATAAAAATTACAAATATATCATTAGACCACGTAGCGATGACTACAAACACTAGCGCGAGCCGAAGGTGCGCCGCCGTCCTTGCCCGGGCAAAACTTGTCGTGGTAGAGCTTGTTGTAGCAGACATACGGGAATTCGTCGTGCTAAGGCCCCAAAGGACCAGCGCACCAGAGCGGCAATCATCGCCAATGATGACATCCGTAGATCGGAAGAGACTGACCTGAAACCATACCAACGAACACGAAAAACGACCAGGTCCCTAGAGATCTGCCGGACACACGATTACACATGCCCTCCGTCGGTTCTAAATGCACCACCGGAGCGAGGATAGGGCGGGGATGACCTTATTCTGACTTTAAGATGCCGTCGCCGCCACAGCACCCCATAGAAGACACAGAAAAACCTAGAATAAGACACGGGAACCCTCCTGCCAATGAGAGGCGGGGATCTGCCCTACCTCCAAGGCCTGAGAGGCCATCGGAGGCGGGCATACCGATGTGGTAGATCTCCCTCCTTTTCGCTTTTTCCTCCGTACCTGTTCGGGCCCAAACTAATAATTGGCTAGTCTGACCTCACCAAAAGGCCTCTCTAACTCAAGTAGTATGAGAAAGGTGGTTAGCTAATTTTCATGCTTGTGTTTGATGTGGTTAGCTAATTGATAGTCAAAGTCCTTTCCCAAGTTATACTTGCGCTTGAGGTTTAGTCAAAGTTAAACTTTGTAAAGTTTGATCATGTATATATGAAAATAATAGTATCTATAATATCAAGTGAATATAAAATATGAAACTATACTTTGTGAAGATTGTAATGACATTGTTAATATTAGAGTTGTGAATATTTTTTTAATGTATTTGGTCAAACTTTAAAAAATTTAACCGTCACTAAACTCAGAGCCAAGGTTAAGGGAGTATATTCGAGTGGAGACATAGACTATTCCCGAATTGATGATCAAAACACGTTCAACCTTTTTTAATAATGGCACTAGCCACCCGCGACTATCAACACTTTTTTGACTGTCCCCAAACAATAACAAGGCAAGAACAAATTGCAAAAAATACATTATAACACCCTTTCTTATGTGACGAGTTGGTCATGGACTTCATGACCGGGAGGCAATGCACAGTCCTCCAAACAATACGAACAACACTATTTTCCGCCACCGCTCATTCCCAATATTTTGCTCTAAACTAGCACATGTAGAAGGTTGCTTTTGTTGCTTCTCTCGCTTTGGAAATTAACCAGGGAAACCCTTGCCCAGGTGTGATTTTCTAACCATATGTGAGATTGCAATGTGCATCTTACCAGCTGTATCTACCCTTTCGAGGTTGTCATAGTTATATATAGGCGAAAAATAACCAAAAGAATAAAACATATGTTTTGAAGGGGGGGGGGGGGGGGGGGTAGGTGAGCATAATTGCATAAATATGATCTTCTCACAACAATAATATGTGATTCAATGAGACACACATGGTGTTAATCGAAGAAAAAGATGTTCTTCAATACTTTCATGGTACTCCCTCTCTCACAGTTTATTAGGCGTGTGTACTCCTAGGTCGCAAATTTGATTAAGTTATATGTTATGAAAATTATATCATTAGAAATTTTAGATGTTCTATTTTCTAATGATATTTTTTGCATCATATAATTTAAATTATATATGTCAAATTAGCAATCTACGGCTACGTGGAAGACTAGTAAACTGAGACGGATGGAGTACTATCATTAAGTTATCAATTATTAATAGTCAAGTGCTAGATGCCTTTTTAGCGGGCTTGCTTTCTATTGATACTAGATGATTCCCCGCGCGTTGCTGCGGGAATCAATGCTAAACAACATAATTTTATTAATCATTTAATCATCAGTGTGAAACGGATGGAAACAGATTGGTAAATTTTGTAGGATTGCATTTGAAAGCTATATTTGGTAAAAAAGATGAATCTTATATATAATTCCCACATTCAATTTCTGAAGTACTATTTCCCCTGAACCACATTATATTATTAAGAAAATCAACAAATACATGTTGGACTGATAATCATACTCAGGAGTGAAGATCTTACTTGTATTCGATCTACGGCTGGTAGTATGAATGACATGACAATACCGATAATAAGCTGGAGTGAAGGTTCATTCTTAATGTAAAACACATGTTGTCAAAATTAAGTAAAATGCTTTTTTTTTGTCTTGTGCAAAAGTTATCAAACCTGATATACTACTGCAATACTTGAAACCATAAGATTCGTTGCTCATAACATGTGCAAGAAATTCAGGATATATTAGTGCATAAAGCAATACACTCGTTCATAGCAAATGCGAGAGTACCGAGTATATTTTAATAATAACTGCACATTACATCCGTAGAGCAATATATGAATATTAAATATCAATCAAAAAATGGGATTGCTGAATTTACATAAGCACCTTGAGTGCAGAAACGTTTGATGAACAACACGAAATATAAAAAGGAAATAGGACAATGCGCGTGTTGCTTCAATAATTCAAGCCAACAAAATTAGCATGAAAATAAAATAAGATAAGTATGATAGATTTCTATGTACAAAACTTGCAGCAACACATACACCTACATAAGTCTCCTCGCCGACTGATTACTTGAACGTGGGCTGATCTGCGAAGTTACCTCCGTACATCTTTTTTGCCTTGCAAATCCCGTTCTGTTTGTTACCATGCCACAAATGTGTGTGCGTATTTTCCTTTGCATCTCCTCCCGAAGTGGTAGAAAAATCCGAACAGGGTTAAAAAAAACACAGATGACTGAGATGCAATTTATCACATAGAGACGTACTCAAATAAATTTAAGCTTTCTTACATGATCAAGATTAGTCTTCAAATCCGAGGTTTATAGGACATGACTCAAAATCATATAAGCAAAAAACAACATGTGAAGGATTATCTTTCAGTACATGAAAAAGAGTACCTCGATTACATGCAGCCCGCTTGAATTTTCATCATACAGTCGACATGAAAAATAGAAAAATCCTGCAGGAACTACATAAGAGAGGTGAACTTTAGCAGAGTAATGCAGCCCCAAGATGTTGGTATAGCTGCTCAAACAGAATCAAATATTAATAACACATGTCTAGCAACAATCTATGTCCAAAATCAAACAATCTAAAATGCAGCAGTATGAATCATTCAACCTACTCCTTATCCAATTAGGATTGATAATTAAGATTACAATCACCAAAAAATGAGTTTAGGAATCCACTTACCTCGTATTAATAAATTTGATGGCGAAGGATTTGAGGAGACAAAATAGTAGAAAAGTGAGCTATCTAGGAGGGCTTGCACGAATATATGGCAGATCTGATTTCCCTGCAGTTTCGGAGCCTATCTCAAGAACTCTCCGTTTCCACAATGAAACAGAATAATTAAAGCAACAGGGAGAAAAATATACTTCTTGTACACGGTCTTGTTCTGCAGGTTCGGAACCAATCTTGAGAACACTCCGTTTCCACACTAAAATAAAATAAAGCAGCATGTGAAAGGAGATATCTTCACAAATGGAAATACAAAAAAAAAATCATACAGAGATATGACGGCCTGGTATATATATAGGATGAGAAAAGAAGATTTAGTGATGGAGAAGAGATGTGAAATTAGAATGGGAGAACGGGAGACGACAGCGCAAGATCGGCCTGCTATATATAGTAGTTTCCTTCGTTGTGCACTTAATTGTAGCATCAGTTTCTTTGTCCACTTAATTCTGGTGGAGATTTTGATCGCTGGGAAGAGGAATCGGCAATGGCGTGGTTACACATGACGATGGAGAAAAACATGTTAATGGGCCGCCTCCTGTAATTTTGCAGGACTTTATTGCTTGCAATCTGAAGTGGGTCGTATGGTAGAGTAACTCCTAGCGGTTTTGTTTTAGCGTCAGATTGACAGAAACTCCTCTTAAAAAAAACTACGGAAACGGTACGTGCAGAACGAAACGGGCAATAGCTCAACAAAACTGGTGACGTGGACTCACGAGAGAGGAGAGAAATAAGGTAGTGGGGGACTCCTATTAAGAGATAAAAGATTTCTTGTCTAATAACTAAAAACACTTTCTAATAACTAAAACATTTTTTCAAAAGGAGGGCAACAACTGGTCTCAACAACAATTGGTGTGATGCACACAATCGGACATTATTGCAAGTAGTAGTTTGCTACAACCGGCACCCAAGAGAAAGCAGAAAACCCTAGTAAGATTACAACGAGCATACACATTACTATTCCTATTATTAGGCCGCCAACATATCAGTTGAAGCTACTCCAAGAAACCATCTCTCGATAGCTGCACTCAAAGTCCATTGTAGCCCGCTCCTCGGCACACTGAACTAAATACTACAGGTCTAATGGGTAAATCTCTGATTAATTAAGAATGAAAATGGAAACTCAATTTTTATTAAAAACAATATCATTGTGGCAATTCCAAACATTCAAACATAAAGCACAAACTCCTATCTGGATTTGTACTTTAAGATTTTTCTTAAACCTCCCAACCAATTTCTGAGCATATTGAAACATTAGTACGGCGTAGAAGATTCCACAGTATATATGCTAACTGAGAAGAAAACAGAAAATGGTGTACCGTGTCATCTCTAAATATTTCCTACAGAAAATGGTGTACCACGGCAACATAGGTGAGCTGTGTGGCCTAAAAGATGCTAAGCATTGTTGGCTGTACCGCTAGCCACCTTACCCGCCATCCACGCCACTTGTTGTTGCCAACGACATGGTTAACCCTCCTCTGAGGTCCCCTCTCCCCAGTTGGGGAACCAAGAGATGACCATTGCAGCCGCCACCCACAAACACTTGGTTTATCTAAAAGTAAACGAAGTGTTATGACGGTGTATAATTGCAACTGCCTATACATAGGAGAAAGAATTAAGAGTTCATTGTGAATATATTAGATCACAATCTAAGAAATAAATAGATCGCATGGCCAATCACATATGTAGTACAATCAATAAAGAACTAAACATTTTAGTAAAATGACAGATAAGATATGATGAACGGTGCTGATGAGACCACCTATATATTACTGTGAACAATTATTTTTTCTACAACAAGTAGGAAGTAATGAGCTAGGTACCAGGTTGAAGCTCCCTGCACATGTAAGGAATTAAGCCATCATAATAATTTGTATTATTTGCGGTACATACGTTCAGTTTATATTGGATGGAAATGATGGATATCTTGCAGTATTATTTAAATTGGTGTGTTTATATTGGACGGAAACGATGGATGCAGTATTATTTAAGTTGGTAGGAGGGTAAATTGGTCATTTAGGGATGAACTCTCCGGAGAAACCTTACTAGGTAAAGATTTCTTAACCATCATAAGATCCTTCTAAAAAGGAGTGCTTGCTGGTATTGAAAAGTTCCACGATAATATTTTAGCGTAATGACCCTAACCAGCACAAATGTTGGTGCCGCTTTGTTTTTCCGATATACTTGGAAGTACAGTTTTTTTGTGAACGGAGGACTCATCCGTTCCTTTTTCATTTCTGTCTTGCTTCTCGCTTTGACCAAAATTAACTACAACGCAATAAATGTGGTACAATATGGTAGTAAACTGTCACATGGCACACATTTTGGACTAGTTATCCCGGCCAAATCCATGAAGCTGCTCCCTCTAGTGATAATCCTTTAAAATCATCTAAAATTCTCTCCATTCTAAGAGTAGTGTGGATGAAGCGGCACCTAGAAGCATGCGTTCGCAAAATAACTAGTTCAACCTATAAAGGGCATAACTCATGTTGAGCATGAATTTTGCTTGTCTATGTCTTCCGAATGAATAAAAGTGCAAATTAATCGAAGTACCCTTACTAGGTAACATATATTTTATATTTGGTAGATTTTAGGTTCTGTATGAAAAACCTCGATTCTATTTGCTTTACATGTTTACGAAAGTGAAGTATATATGTATGCTACTGAAGTTCGGAAGAGCTAAATGAAGCTGTTGTGGAATTAATAACTTCCCAACTAGTGGAAATCTTCCGTGCATCATGAGCTGAGTCACGGACACATTTAGATCTGTCGAGAAACATTGTTGACAAAAAAAATCACACAATATGCACCCGCTGCATCTCTACGAAGACAAGTCATACATAGACCGAATGAGAGGAAGACATGACCATGTTGCCCATCTAGTCCGGAGAGACTGATTTCTGACACCGCCCATTCGCAAGATTAAGTCCAAACCATCATACATTAGAATGCTCTTAGTATTTTGACGTGCAAGCATAGAAAACTCTTACTTTGGTGTTCTATGTGTCTTACATGAGTACCACATTGAAGTATATATGTATATATGCGGCTAAAGTTCCATCGGAAAACCAAATGAAACTGTTTTGCTATTAGTAACTTCCGAACTCGTGAAAATCATCTGCGCATCATGAGCACAGTCTCGAACACAACAAGATGTGCTATGATCCGCTGTTGACAAATAAATATCACGCACTATGCACCCGCTGCATCTGGCTACCACGACAAGTCATGCACATACAGAACACGCCGTAAGACTTGGCCATGTTGCCCATCTAGTTCGGAGAGACTGATTTCTGACACCGCCCATTCGCAAGATTTAGTCCAAACCATCCTACATTAGAATGTTCTTAGTTCTTTGGACGTGCAAACATAGAAAACTCTTACTTTGGTGTTGGGTGCGACCATCCAAATTCAAGCATATGGGTTGCAAGTGTGATCTCCTTGCATTTGGGTATATAGATAGCTGATGGAGGTGGTCGTTATTATAAATGGGACTACACAATGAAGGGCACACACATGGAGACCTATGTTAATTTTCATCTGTGAACACGAGGTAGGTGTACTCAAATGTGATCACACAATAAAGGGAGAGACCAAGTAAGTAGGTGTGATATTACAGCTAATGTCTGAGACTCGGTAGTATTAATAACTACACATCACGAAATAAACATTCAAACCAATTGAGGGAGTTTTGTTTGGGGGCATAATTGATGTGTTGAGTTCATATGAAGAAAAAAGGAGTTTATAAAGGTGGGATAGTTATAGGTTACGCATTGGGGAGGCGTACGTGAATGCAGGTTGACTCTTAGGAAATCTGAGTGCACGCGTGGGATGTCTCGAGTGTGTTGGTAACTTGGCCCAACGCACCCCAATCAGGTGCGACCAATTTAGATCCTATAAGAAGCAACTAATTGAAAAATCCGACTTAAAAAGACTCCCAAAATTGTCAACCTAAGCTTATTGTGAGCTGATAGATTTAATTATGGAATTTCTAATTGGAGAACGTTCTGTGTACTAACTTTTGTTTGAGTCGCATCAGTATTTGGTAGGTATGCTTGCAAATAAACTTGATGAAGTGATCAGGTATTTCATACAACCTTTGTTTGCTAAATCAGTGAGCCGTGGATGCGAAATTGTCAAGTATTGTAGTAGCACAGCTCACAGATCGTACTCACACGGTCGCGCCATCCAGATGGTTGACCCGTATGCTAGCTTTTGGGGTGCTTGTATCATGCTTGCATCGGTAACGCGCCGCCGCCGTGAGTGTCAGACAGTATCTTATGGAAAAATTTGCTACATGACACCATTATTTGCTGGCATTTGCTGAAACACACCGCTTGATTGTGTCTTTGCCGGATATCATTACAATTTTGTAGCACATTTGCCACAACACAGCACTAAGTAAAAACGAAAGTTTTGCACTTTTGCCTAGGATGACTAGTTTTGAAGATAAAGGGCAAAACTTTTCGTTTTTAGTTAGGTTGTGTGTTCTAGCAAATGCGTCACAAAATTGTAATGGTACCTAGCAAAGACACAATCGAGTGGTGTGTTTCAGCAAATGCCCAAAAATAATGGTGTCATGTGGCAAATTTTCCCGTATCTTATATGCAAAGATTCCACGGCATCCTAGCTGTGACCACAAGACCAAAGGTGACCTTAAATTATATAGTACTCCCTCTCTCATAGTTTATTAGGCGTACGCGTACCCCTAGGTTGTAAATTTGATCAAGTTAGCATTGATTATATATTATAAAAATTATATCATTAGACAGTTTAGATGTTTTATTTTCTAATTATATAGTAATTTTTTGCATTATATAATTTAAATTATATGGGTCAAATTAGCGACCTAGGGATACGGCGAAGACTAGTAAACTGAGATGGAGGGAGTATCATTTTTTTCTCCGTATTCAACTCACTATCGCAGCCATGAGGATGAGGCGATTTACACAAAAATAACCCGTTGTGGGAAAGAACACACGAAATAATCCTCCGGCTAAACTATTTCACGCCTCTAACCCTTTTGTGTGGCGTCATTCGCAAGAGTGCCACACCTATCTATGTGACGCCCGTGGGAGCGGTGACATCATCGGCTGGCAGGCTCGAGCGCCACGTATGACAAGATGTGGCGCCCTTGCGAAGGGAGCCACACTGAAGAATGTGGCGCCCTTACGAAAGGCGGCACACAAAAGGGTGTGCCGTCCTTGCGAAGGAAGCGATACAAAAGGATTAGAGGCATGAAATAGTTTGACCGAATGGTCATTTCGTACAATCCTTACCCAAAAGGATTATTTTTGTGTAAATCGCATGTGGATGACACGCTAACAGGAAGGTACGCAGTTAAGTATGATTCCGCCATAAGAAGAGATGCCCCATGCCCCACGAGAGGAATGCGTGATATGGACATGGATGCACCGAATAGAACTGTAAACTAACTACTTCGGTAAAAGAAGGTGAAATAGTTTTTCCTTCAGTTTGAGCCCCAGTTTAAATTTGGATGAAAGATTCCCAGGTTCCAATTTCATGAATGGCTAACTAAAGATTTGAAGTCTGAAGTGTTACTGAAAACGCTTTCAAAGTTTTGTAGTAATAGGAAATAGTGAACACCCCAGTTAGAGACGGACCACAGAAACGTGGGCAAATATGTTTAAGATGATTAATTCTTTTCAGATAAGATCTTTATACAAAGTCAGAGAAACAAAGACATAGCACGCTCTAACGGCATGTACAACCCGGGGGGGGGGGGGGGGGGGGGGGGGTATGGCCAGACGGTAGAATTTATTTCCTGACAAACGAGAGCAGTTATGTTTTATAATCTTGGCGCCTGATTGCAATAGACGCAACAAAAAGAGTCAATGCTTCTTCTTTCCATACCACGTGAAGCAAGGAGGGCAGGAGGTGCGCATATATATAGCTATTAGCGTCTACCAAATGAAGGACGAGCGCTTGATTGATTTTCAGTTCAATACTATTTTTCTGCAATCGTCTATATAGGCGCCTCCCATTGAACATGCCCTAAGAAGCTTGGGCGGCTGCCCGGGTTGTAGGGGTGGTAGGTCCGTCCTTCCATGTAGTTATGATCTGTTTGTACATCGATGAAGAATGAAACAATCTTCAGCTATAGGCATGTCGAAATGTTCACAACACTAGGCCTTCAGATGATGCTACTGTAGTCGCAGCAAAGATTGAGGCCCATCTAATTACTCATAATTTGCTTTCAGTCATTGGGAAACCAATAACATATCATTGGCATTCAGTTTGTTGCAAAGATATCAGGCATGTCTAGGTTGTCTTCTAGGACCTAGATTAATGTAATGTTTTAGGCAAAGATATCAAGTTCTGCAAGGAGGAAGAGGGAGGAGATGGTGATGGTACTATGTGATGCCCTCCTGATGATTACAGATTGAAAGAACTGACCCCCGCCCAGAAGTTTTTTTTTGCTTCTCTCGCTGTGGAAACCAGAGAAATGCTTCGCTCGGGTGTAACCTTTTTTTAAACTAGATGCAAGCTTGCACTAGCACTATGCCTCATCTCACCCAATTGTATCCTGCCGTTGGAGGTGACTATAGTTTTATATAGGTAATAACAAATACGAAAAGAACATACTTTTCCTCTCTTATTATTGAAATTTGAAAGAGGGGTAGTTAACATAAACATGATCCTCTGCCAACAAATACGAGAGTTGGTTAGTAATACATTAGAAGCGGTCTTAATCGACATTCGACCAAGAAAAAGAAATTTTACAATAATCTCATGTGATCAGCTAACTAGGAAGGTTTTTGGTTCAGTGAGCGGTAACGTTAACGGTGTTATAAAAGCGACAAGCAAATGACGAAGAACGATAAAAGAAAACGCAGTGGGGATACGAGATTTAACATGGAAACCCCATTCCAACACAGAATGGGAAAAAACCACGGGCGTCAGCCAGCAAAAGTTCACTATATCGGAGAGTGTTTACAAATATCGTGAGTTATCTTATAATCTGATAAACCCTAGACGGCGGCTTACAAGATGTATATATAGGCGGTGGCAACGATCCATACCGCGGGGGCTGCCACCCCCCGCACCCCCCTTCGCTCCGCTTGTTAGAAGTTAGCCTCCCTTTAGTATATAAATTTGGATCACAGTATAACAAACGGTAAGGAAATGAGGTGACGCTGGTATTAGTGGTGTAAACGACAATTCACTGATTTGTTTTGTTCATGCTAGTATGGGTATTCAATTACCTGATGGTGTTTGGTTTGGCACTGTAATCTGAATCCAACAGAGTTCTCTGGACAACTCTACCTGCAGAATCCAACAAGGGTCGCACGATGAAAAGTCAATCTAACCTAAACATATGATCAGAGGAGAGATGGTGTAAGGCTGAGAAGAGAAGGACGCCGGTGACTAGAGGAGGACGCCGGTGCAGGGATCCAGAGTAGCACCACCTGAAACAGAGAAAGGGATCGGCGGCGCGGTAGCTGCTCCTCACATCAGGTCTACGCGGGGAAGATGGGGCCGACGTCCGGCAAGGATCTCTTGTACCGGGGCCGGCGTCCGGCGAGGGTCTGTTGTGCCAGGGCTGGCGGCTTTGCTCAGCGGAGAAGGGGGTAGGCAGGAGGAGATTGGGAAGGGGCGGGGTAGCTCGACTCGCTCGCGGTGGTATCGTCATTTGTTACCGCTGAGGACTGACCGGTATCACGATTAAACTACGGTGTAAATGGTTTACAGGGTACTTGTTTACGGGATTATCGGTAATAGATTGCTCTGTAATAATTAGATATCGGGCAGAAAAGCGCGAACCAAACATGTCCTAGGAGTCAAGTGCTAGAGGCATTTTACGGGTTTGTGCTGTTCTTTCTTGTCTAAGAGCAGGTCTAACAGACCCCGTAAAAGGGGCAAACCCGTATAATAACCGCCGATTTGAGGGTTTCGGCTCTACCCGGCCGTCTAGCACGCCCCGTAAAAACGGCCCCCGAATCGTTTTTTGCTGTTTTCGAGTACGGGGCGGGTCGTCGCCCCCTACTTGTGCGGGGTGGGAGTGGGGATAGTGGGCGAAGCCAGTATCCCAATTCCGAAAGCGCGCGGACATTTCGCTTCCCCACCCGTTTTCCCCGGCGCGCCGCCGCCACCCGCGCGCGCCGCCGCAATCCGTCGGATCCGTGCCCCTCCGCCGTCCGCCCAGCCTCGTCGAGGTTCGTCGACGCCCGCCGCACCCCCGCCGAAGTTCCGCGTCCCTCCGCGCGCGCCGCCCGCCCTCCCGCCGTGGTCTTCTCCGCCGGTGAGTATTCCGCCGCGTTCTTCTTCGTTGCCGCCGGTAAATTGGTCGGATTTGGGGCTGATGTATGGTACACCGTGGTAGATGGCTTCGGAGGATGTGCACATGGCCGCCGGTAAATTGGTCGGATTTACCCTAACTATGCAACCCTTGTCAAGTCCATAAAAGAGAAAAAGGACAGGCCTTTGACAAGAAAGGAAGCTTGCTTCACCAGAAATCAAGAGGCATGCCGCAAGGATATTGAGAGAGCTTTTGGTGTCCTGCAAGCAAGGTTTGCAATTGTCAGGGGTCCTGCTAGGTTTTGGGACAAGGAAACTCTTGTTGATGTCATGACATGTTGTGTGATTCTTCACAACATGATCATTGAAGATGAAAGAGGTTTAAACTTGCCATGTTTCTATGACAATGTTGGCACCCGAGTGCAGCCCGAGAGGAACCCTGATCGGCTTGAAGCTTTTCTTGCAGCTCATCGAGGCATTGAAAATGCCGAGACTCATCACCAGCTCACCCAAGATTTGATTGAACACCATTGGCAGTTGCATGGCCAATGATTTATTACATTCATTTCCCATTGTTGTATGTGTGAAACATTCATTTCCTATTTGTTGTATGTGTGAAATATTTGTTATTTGTTTAATTTTTCCATTAGAACATTTGTTGACATTTCCGAAAAACATTATTGTAATAATTAAGACGATTATTGTGTGATGTAAAACATTTATTTTATGTGAATGGTGTGTTGGTTCTAATATGCAATTTGTCAAAAAACCCTGTTTTGAGGGGTTGAAAACTCGGACGAGCTAGCAGACCCCGTATCCCACCCCGTAAAACAGAATATTCTGTTTTACGGGGTGGGATACGGGGTCTGCTAGCTCGTCCGAGTTTTCGGCCGGCGAAAAGTGAATACAGGGCCCTCTACTCGCGTTTTAAGGGGCGAAAAAATACGGGGCCTGTTAGACATGCTCTAACGAAGCCCCAGGAGCTTAGGCTATGTTTGGTAGCGAAATATCTGAAAAAGTATTATAAAACTAGTATTTTTGTCCCTTATGCACAAGGTACTACAGTTTTCATATATCAGAATAATTTGAAGTACTTGACAATACTGTGGTCGATCTGTTTGGCTAACGCTGTACGTAGTATTCAGCAACGTAAAGAGCGGGTATACCATGCGTCGCCTTTCGTCTTACGAAGCTAGCTAGACTACCTAATGTGCTGATCAATTTTGTCTTTGGCTACGTACGGTACGAAGCTAGCGCTGATTGGTCCAACTAGTTGCTTCGATCCGCTAGTAACACCTCGTTGCACTAGCAATTAGATGGACTGGTAGGTACGTGCCGCTTCTTTTGGGTTTAATAGCCCACTTGTTTCGGGCAAGAATGAATGGGACTGATCGACTCGAGTTACCGAGCGACCTCCACTCTTCGACTCGAGCTTTCGCTTCTGCTTTTCTCTTGTTTTGATTTATTAGCTTTTTAGGGAAAGAAGAGGGTCTGAAATACAATGGAGAAGTCGGCTTATAGATTTCGGTGTAGAGAAATTCCGGTGAGAAGAAGCTCCTAGAAATTATTTGTCCCTTTGTTTTAGCTTTTTTAAATTTGGCCATATTTGTTGTATTGGATTGTCAAATGCTCTTAATGTCCCTAAATTTGGTACATCTTTTAAATACGTGGACGTATCATATACGTGTTACAGTTAGTAAAAAAGTGCTCACCGTTTAAATCATTTTCTGAATCTTCTCTGCATGCAAGTGAGATGTGAGGAAACAAAGTGACTTTAGGGAGAAAAGTTCAGAGATAAGAGAAAGCTAGTGGTGTCCAACACCGACCCATTCGACTCCTCATCGTGCCACAAACCACTCTCAACCTCTCGCTCACTGTTAACGCCGCTGCCATCGCCACTACTTTCAATGACGACGGGGATCGCAGGCGCTGGGTGGGCACCAGAACACCGGCGAAGAGCACGCTGCCCAATAGCGCCGTTCGGGGGCAGATCTCTGAGATAAAGGTCGGGTTGCTCGGATTAGTGGAGCTCCTAGTTGCGGCCAACGATGCGAGGTAGAACTCTGTGCGGTGGGGATGAACCCTAGGAGGTGGCGCTAGTGCGTGAACTCGTGAGGAGACATACGAGCGCCAGGGAGAGGGAATGGGCCGGCTCGGGCTAGAAAACGGTAGAAAACGCTTCGGCCTACGCGGTGACAGTTCTGCCATAACAAACGTGAAGAATACTACCTCTATTCCGGTGGGTAGTTCTACGCATATAAGTTGTAGAATACAAAACTTATACCGTTATAAAATATAAAATCAATTTTCTAATGATATAAATTTTATAGTATATAACATGTATTATGTTGGTCAAATTAACGGCTTAAAAATACACTCAGGCTCTACCCACCGAGATGGAGGGAGTAAGAGCAATTAGAAACAACGCTTTGATTTTAAGTGCAATATCTCGGAAAACTAGTCTCGGGCAGCTTCTACCAATCGCCTAATTTATACTACCTCCATCCCAAAACTTAAGTTTTTTCTAAATTGAACCAAAAAAATTGACCAAACTTTTTGTTAAAATATCAACAAATATAATATTTAATAGATGCCATATAAAAATATATTTTATTATCAAAGTAATGATGTTGATTTTGTATTTTGCATGTTAATAATTTTTGGTAAAAATTTAGTAAAAATTAACATAGTTTGATTTTCTAAAAATAATAATAAGATTTAAGTTTTAGGATGGAGGTAGTACTACAGATAGCCCAGCGGTGGGAGGAAGCCCGGCCGAAAATTTTGTAACCACTTGAACATGACTAGACGATCGGCGGCGGCTCAAGGAGGGCTTTCTCAATCCCGTTTTCTTAATTCTGAGAAAAAACTGGCTGCGGTTCAGAGAATACTGAAGTACGGATCAAACCCTAAAAAGAAACAAAAAGAGCACGATCGAACCCTCGCCCGCCACCGCCATGGCCGACGAACTCCTGGTGGACTTGCCCTACCTGGAGTCCCCCTGCCACTTCCCCAGTCTCGAGTCCCTCCTCGACTTCTCCGCCGCCAGCCTCCTCGCCTGCTTCTCCGCCGACCCTAACCCGGACCTCCACGAATTCCGCATCGTCTTCTCCCGCGTCCTCAAGAAATACACTACAGGAATCTCTACCTATGCCGACGGCCTCCGGCCCTCGGCGTACCACAGCCTAGCCGTCGGCGTACGGTACGCCGACGGGGACCCTCGGCGTAGCTCCTCGGGCAAGGTTGGCCTCGGCAGAAGCCACGTGGCCCTCGGCGTATCAGCGACCGTCGGCGTAGAACGAGAGGGCCGAGGGCCAGGCCACCCGTCGGCGTACTAGCGCTCGGCGTAGCACGCTAACGGGCGCCGTCGAGCTGACGGCCGTTACGGCTACGCCGAGGGGGCAGCCATCGGCGTACCGCGCCACGCGTCGCACCCTGGCGAGCTGTGCTGCACGCTACGCCGAGGGGCGCGGCCGTCGGCGTACCCCGCCACGCGTCGCATCCTGGCGAGCTGCGCTGCACGCTACGCCGAGGGGCGCGGCCGTCGGCGTACACTGCCACGCGGCGCGTCCTGGCGGGCCGTGGCGCATCCTACGCCGAGCGGGTGGCCGTCGGCGTAGACTGCCACGCGTCGCGCCCCTGTTTCACTCGACGCTACCCCGAGGGGGAAGCCGTCGGCGTAGAGGGTGCCATATGGTTCATGTCGACGCTACTCCGAGGGGGAACCCGTCAGCGTAGAGATGACCATTTTTTCTTTTTTTTGCTGGTTTGGTTGTTTCCCAGGATTACCAGCACATTAAATCACAAATTAATTCACACGAAATAGAGTAAGTGCAAATAGACATAACACGAAGTTCAAGTCTCATAACATAGTTGCGGATACATAGTCGTAGTCTCATAACATAGGTACAAGTGTCATAGTGTCATAGTGCGGATACATAAGTAGCTACTATGGGACAACTAGAGGAGCTCGTCGCCGCTAAACACCGGCCGATTCCTTCCAGTAGAAGCTGCGGAAGAACCACCGGGAGAAGGACCGGGAGAAGTACCGGGAGAAGTACCGGGTGTAGCACCGGGAGAAGGACCACCATGATGAACCGGTGTCATGTCCCTCCCACCACCCTGGTTTCCGGAACATCCCGTTCCCTACACACATGTTCCCGAGATGTTAGCAATTTGCGAGGCAAAGGAAAGCCGTAGTATTCGGTTTGGCGAAGAACTTACCGTTGTTCTCCCATAGTACTCCGCAGCGAAATTTTCCTTCGATGGCATGTTTGGCGCCGGCCCCGGAAAGGGAGGCATCGGCCCTAAATCCGCTGTCTGTCCAGTTTGATTGGCCACAAACGACGCCTGCAAGATAGTTTACATGTCAGTCTTTGCAGAAATGAAGCATCAAACTAGGGGAAAGTGGGACTTGTCATCATTTGCGAAAACAAAGGTTGGAACTTACATGTATATATGCCATGTACTCCATGAACTGCTGCTGGTGCTGGTTGAAGGCCACCTGATATTCTTGATGAGCGGCCACGTAGGCCGCCTCGAAGTCAGGCTACAATTTCACAAATTCATGTCTCGTTAGCACTTAGCAATGTATGAACGAAAGTCGGAAAGAGGATGGAAATGAGGGAAACTTACGTCGTATGCGGGTTGCCGAGCCCGGCGACGAGGCGGGAGAGGGGGGCTGTCCTTGGTGAGTCCCGCCTTGAGACGCGTGAAGGTCGTGGTGAGGGTATGCTTGACGGCCTTGTTCAGCATGGCGAGACGGCCATGCGGCAACCCTCCGGACGACAGGACCAACGACTCCTCGTCGACCTCCGCGCTCATGGGGTCATCCACCTCCGGGTGACGATGCCTCACCATCTCGCAGTAGTTCTCGACGTCCTCGGCGTAGGTGCCGAAGTACTCAGGGAGCGAGGGCTGAGGCTGCGAGAGATCGGGCTTCTTAAGCCGCATCTTGTTGTATATCTCGAGGTCAGACATCTCCTCCTCGGGTCCTAACGCGGCCCTCTGCATCGCGAAAGGAAATGTTGTGAGTACCAACTTTGAACCTGAAGGAAAATAAAATGTATACATACCGTCTTCCCCTTGTAGCGCTCGTAGCTGAGGTTTCCCCCACAGTGTGTGCCACCGTCGCCTCGGTTCTCCGCGTTCCGCCTCGCCACGGCTGCAAAGTCCTCGTCCATCTTGAGCCACCTCGTCCTAACCATCTCCTCCCATGCCTCGGCATGCGGCTCGGCCCAATCGGGGATAACCTAAAAATGCAATACTCAACTCAATCTAATGCAATCGCAACTTAGTAGCAATGTAGAATCTCATTGACATTTTACTCACCGACATGTAGTCCTCCACCGTCATCTCGTACTCGGCCTTAGCATTCTTACCGACAATGTCCGGCTTATGGACCCTCTCGCCTCTCTCCGCCCAGAAGTGACCCGCGGACGTGATCCTTTGGTTGTACCACACCTGCGGTGTCAACCTCTCACAAGTCGCCCGCAAAGTCCTGTTCGCGGCCGTCTCCTCAACCTCGGGCGCCACACGATAAAAACACTTCAATCATGCACAAAACAATTGTGAGATTCATGAGTTAGAACATTGGGGTCATCAAATATGAACGAAGCTCGAGAAAATATGTCTTACACATAACTGTCTCATAACGGCCTCTGCAGCCGTCGGAAGCCTACGCCAGGGGCACTCTCGTAGTCCGTCCAAGTAGTGGCTAGCTTCTTCTCGCCAGCTGGGACAGTGCCGAGGGGATAGTACTTGCCCGGCCAGAACTTCCTAAGCAAAGCTCCAATCATGCTGCTAGGCAGGCGCCCCTTGACCCCCGGAGGAAATATCCAATTGCTGCACATGAAAATCAAACATTAGCACATGAAAATCAAACATTAGTACATGAAAATCGAAATTGCCAAATTAGTACACTTACTCAGGGCCAGCAGGAATAATAAGGGTCTTCGCCTCATGGGTCTTAGGCTCCTTCCTCTCGTCGGGGACTCTCGCTTCCCCACGAATCTTCAGTGCCTTCGGCCGCCCATCCTCCTCCGGAGTCTCAAACCCACGGCTAGAGTCCTCCTCGGCTCTAGACTCCGTCTCCGCCTCCTCTCTAGACGTCCCCTCCAAAAAGAACCCGGAAGCAACATCGCCTGAAGCCGAGGGTGGTGGCTCAAAGTCCGGTCCTCCCCAGCCACCTCCACCTCCACCTCCACCTCCACCTCCTCCCAAGCCACCTCCAGCTCCACCACCTCGTCCCCGTCCTCGTCCTCGTCCTCGTCCTCCTCCTCCTACCGCGCCGTCCTCGTAACGCGGATTGCGACGCGGTGCCCTCTCACTCCTTCTAACATTGTTCTTGCGTTGTTGCATCTTCTTAAGCAAGCTCGACGAGTCCTCCTTGCCGCCGCTCATATTGTTCAATCACCTGCATTGAGAAAGAGAAAACAATTAAGAAGCATGTTCAAAAATATATAAATAGTAAGCATAAAGACACTAAACAATTAAGAAGCATGTTCAAAAATATATAAATACTAAGCATAAAGATACTAAACAATAAAGAAGCATGTTGAAATAAAATATAAATACTAAGCATAAAGATACTAAACAAATAAGAAGCATGTTGAAATATAAACACATAAAAGACCCTCACCAGCCGTCATCAATCTCATCGTCAATCTCATTTTGTTTCTCCTTGCCACTATCACTATCACTATCTTTTGAGTAGTAAGTTGGATTTTGATAGACGGGTGGAGGCTCATCATCGCTATCATCTTCCACTTGTAACTTCTCGAGCATATCTATGTCCTTTAGATCCACCACTGACTCACCACGAGTTTCTGCATCGTTCCTGAGGTCCTCTTCAAGAACACATTCTAACTCAAAGTGCCCGAAGTCCTCTTCCTCTTGATAGAAAATTCCCTCGTATGTTACAGGGTCAATGTTGTTGTAATCGTCCTCGGAGGGAATCGGTAGGTTACCATGTGGCGATACCTGGAACACGACTTCCCAGCCGTTGAGGGCCGCTTTCTGGCATGGGTACGGCAAATAATAAACTTGCTTGGCTTGGTGAGCAACAATATAGACATCGGCTCCGGTATAGGTGGTGGGAGGCTTAACTTCAACTAACCCAATGGACTTGGTAATTCTCTGTCCACCTCTTGGGTCGAACCAATGACACTTGAACACAACGAGATTGAGTTGTTTGTGTGTACGATTGAAGGTCAGCTCGTATACATTCTCTAACCTCCCGTAGTAATCAAAGGTATCGGATCCTTTAGTGAAGACACCAGTATTTATCGTTTTTGGATTCGCCCGGCCCTTCTGGTGTGTCTCTGTATGGAATCGAAACCCATTCACGTCATACTTCTCATACTTCATGACGTCACGGTTACAACCTTGGGAAACACATCTCAACTCATCTGTCATCTCAACGTTTGCATCAGCTCCCTACAAGCACGGTTCAAATTTGTTGTGTGCATTAGTTACGTGGAATAACAGGGACAAGTCACATATTGGTAGGTAAGAGGGACAGCTTAGACATTACTTTTTTCATGAACCAAGACACAAAGTTTATTTTTACTTGAGCACCCTCTTTCAGTAGAGTCTCCAACTCCGCGCCCGTGGGATCGCGCGGAAGCCACCACTGTTCATCCGTGAATTCGCTGAAAGGATACAATAAGCATTAGACCGAGTTGAGTGTAGGTGATCGAAACTAGATACAATAAGCATTACACCATGTTACCTAATGAAATCGTGACCGCCATCGTCGTCGTCCCCCCCCCACCACTTCCTTCATGTTCATAAGCACATAGAGCATTATGCAATCCTTCTCTTCCCTCTCCAATCTATATTTTTGTCCTTTACCAGCCTTGCCACCGGGACATTGGAATAGTTGAAGCTTGGGGTCATTCATGGGCACGTCGACATTGTAACGAGAGACCGGGTTATGCAGAGTGGGAACTTCATCAGGATAGTACGTTGTTGCGGCATCTGCCATCTCCCGAAGGCACGTTGCCTCAGCTATGCATGCTTCAATCTTGGCTTTGTTTCCAGTTATCTTCCGAATATACTTGAACTCTCTCTCAATACAAAACTGCCACCGAAACTGCACTGGGCCACCCAAGAGTGCCTCGTTTGCGAGGTGCACAATGAGATGTGCCATCGGAGTAAAGAAGCCTGGCGGAAAGATCATCTCCAAATTGCATAGCAACTCCGGCACTTGAACTTGCAGCTTCTCAATAACCTTAGGACATATCTGCTTAGCACAGAGCGTGCGGAAGAAATGGCTCAACTCCGCGAGCACTCGCCATATTTTCTCGGGGAGATACCCTCGAAGCATCACCGGCATCAGCCGCTCAATCCATATATGATAGTCGTGACTCTTGAGCCCGGTGACTTTTCCCGTCGAAAGATTGACTCCCTTGCTCATATTCGAACAATAACCATCCTGTAACATCACAACGTATTTTAGCCACTTGAATGCCTCCTTCTTTTGGATGGAATCAAGGCAGAAGTCGGCGTGCGGCTTGAACCAATTCTTTCGACGGCCAGTAGGACGTTGCATGTGCAATTTCTTCCTATCACAGAGCTTCTCAACATCGACTCTAGCCTTGACATTATCCTTTGACTTCCCGGGAATGTTTAGGCACGTGTGAAATAAGGACTTCGCGACATTCTTTACGGTGTGCATCACATCGATGTTATGGGGAAGTTCGAGGTCCTTGTAATACTCGAGCTTCGTTAAGGCTGCCTCGTGAGTCCGGGCTTGTGCGTTACACCATATCCCTCAAATTGATGGCCAGCTTCCGATGCCGCTGCACGAGAGCACGTAGCTCGGCATCAACAGCTATACCATCGAACTTTGGCACCTCTGTTACTTCATGCACAACTTTGCCTTTCTTGAAGTTCTTTTTGTCTTCTCTGAACGGATGCCTCCGTTTGAGGTACTGCCGATTCGTGTCAAACGCAACATACTTGCGACCCTTATTTAGCCAAAGGAACTCAAGTCGATGCCTGCACACTGGGCATGGCCATTTACCAGCTGTACACCATCCGCATGTTAGGGCGTACCCGGGCATGTCATGCATGGTATACTGCAACCAAACTTTCATGCAGAAGTTTGTCTTCGATGCTCGGTCGTACGTCAACGTCCCGTGGTGCCAAGAGTGGTTCAAATCTTCCACAATCGGCTGCATGTAGACACTCAAGTTCTTCCCCGGGTAATGGGGCCCTGGAATGATCAGCGACAGAAACATGGTCTTCCTCGTCATTAGGACTCCGGGAGGGAGATTGAGCGGAATTACAAACACGGGCCAACAACTGTAATTGGAATTCGACATACCATATGGATTGAAGCCATCTGTAGCTATCGCAATTCTGACATTCCGAGCATCTGCTGCCCTATGGGGGTATTTTCTATCAAAGTTCTTCCATGCATTGCCATCAGATGGATGTCCCATCTTCGTCCGCCCCTGATTGTCCTTTATTCGAGTCCCCATCTTGTGCCACGTCATCTGTTTGGCGGTCTCCTCAGTCAAGTAAAGCTGCTGGATTCTTTTTATGAATGGGAGATACCGAAGAATCGACTTTGTGATCTTTGACTGCCTCACCTGACCATCCTTTCCCGTTACCTCTTCATACCTAGAGGCCTTACAAATGGGACAAGACTTGTCCTCCGCAAACTGTTTCCAGAAGAGAACACAGCCATTTTCACAACAGTCTATCCTTTGATAATCCAGGTTGAGCGCCGACATGAGTTGCCTCATCTCGTGCAGGCTTTTAGGCAGACAATGCCCTTTGGGCAACATGTTACCAGTTGTTTTCAGACTTGCTTCGAAGCCGTCACGGGTGGTGTTGTACCGGGTCTTGTCGGCTAGACATTGGGAGATGGCATCGAGCTGAGAAATCTCGGTGCCATCGTACAGAGGCGTCTTAGCAGCGGCTATCATATCATAGAAGGCCTTCGCGGCTGGCTCTGGTTCCTCCGGTTCTGGAGGTTCCTCCGGTTCTGGCGGTTCCTCCCGTGAAGGTGGCGACTCTGGCATGTGGGCATCGACAAGATCATCTAGAAAGTCTCTAACCCCATCGTACTCATTGCCATTGAGCCGCTGCCGCATCACCTCACCTCTGTCACGTTCGTGCTCATCAAAGTCGATCTGCGTGACGTAACGAGGCATATACCCATATTGCAGAAGGTGTTTAAACATGTCATCCTTTCCACGACGGTGATGCTTCAAGCAACGATTGCACGGGCAAAGTGGCTGAACCTTCTGTTTTGTACCACGCGCCAACTCCTTCACTAAATGCCAAGTCTTCCTTATCCACTCATCTGTTTTATTAGTCGCACTAACACGGCCGGTGTACATCCATCCATTATCAGCCATCCTCTGCTCTATTGGAAGCCAAACGACAAGCATAGCATTTATATCAAATAGGAAAATGCATCATATTTTAATTTTTTTACCAGGCAAAACGAATGCATCAACCTACATCTCTACTAGGTGGGCTCCTAGCAGCCGCCGGATCCGTAGATTGAGTACGTTCTCCATGCTCTACCCCGGTCCGAGTCAAAATTTCGGCAGCACCTCCCCGCTGCTCTCCTGATACACGTCTCGCCAAAAAGACAAGAGGATGTGCATCCGGAGAACAACGGTGAGGCGCTGCCGAAATCCTGACTCGGACCGGAGCAGAGCATGGAGAACGTACCCAACTACGGATCCGCCGACTGTCCCGTAAATGCCGCAAGCGTTACGGTTGAAAATATGCCGACCACTAATGCATATTTATCCGCGTAACGCTTGAGGACGGGAAGTGACACCTAGGTTACGCAACTTGACTTGGAAAATGAATCTAGTGACATAAATAAAATACGGAGAAGAAGTTCGAATTTTTGCTCACCCTCGGCGGTGGGAGAGAATCACGGACACGACGGAGCGGTCACGACGGGGCGGTCACGAAGGGGCAGTCATGACGGGGCCTAGTTAAAACAACAATAAAATTAGTCAATGCAAAAAGTAAATAGCATATTTCTATTTCCAACTATATTTTGTTTTCCAACTATTTCTATTTCAACAACAAAATCATATTTCTATTTCCAACTATATTTTGTTTTCCAACTATTTCTATTTCAACAACAAAACGTAAAACAATAACAAAATCATATTTCTATTTCCAACTATATTTCGTTTTCCAACTATTTCTATTTCAACAACAAAAAGTAAAACAACTACAAAATCCTATTTCTATTTCCTAGTACTAAATAGCTAGAAAAATAAAAATAAAGAAAAAATAAGTGAGGTATACCTCACTGCTGCCGGCCATGGTGGGTAGGGCGCCGGGGTGGAGGAGGAGGGGCCGATGGCTGCGGAGGTGGCGGGTCGGGCAGGAGGGGGTCAGGTGGGGAGGGGGCCGGCCTGCTGCGGAGGGGGTGGGGTGGGTTGGGGGCCGGCCTGCTGCGGAGGTGGCGGGTGAGAGGAGGAGCAGGGCCGGGGCCAACGGCGGCTCAGGCTACCTGAGGTGGGGTGGGGGCGGGCCGGCCGTGGAGGTGGCGAGCGAGAGGAGGAGCGGGGCCGGGGGCAGCCGCGGCTCAGGCGACCGGCGCGCGGTGGGGAGGCGGGCGAGAGGAGGAGCGGGGCCGGCAGCGCGGGACAGCGGCGGCGGTTGAGGAGGAGGACGGGGTGGCGGCGGCGGGCAGGAGGCGGCGGCGCGAGCGGGCAGGAGGCGGCGGCGGTTGAGGAGGAGGAGGCGGCGGTTGAGGAGGAGGACGGGGTGGCGGCGGCGGGCAGGAGGCGGCGGCGCGAGCGGGCAGGAGGCGGCGGCGCGAGCGGGCAGGAGGCGGCGGCGGCGGGACAGGGGGAAAAATCGAGCGGGCAGGAGGTTGGGGATTTTCGGGCCGCGCCGACCAGGTGTTTTTCGGGCTTAGATCCCGCGCTTCGCGTTTTTAGGGTTGGTGTCTATGCCGAGGGCCGGCCATACGCCGACGGCTACCCTCGGCATAGACCACTTTTTCTTTTTTTTCTTTTTTCCTTTTTTGTTTTTTCTTTCATTGTTTTTATGAATGTAATATACAAATATATATACTAACAATAGGTACATATTATAATAATAATATCTATAATAATAATAATAGACCACTCGATTTTTTGGCTCCGTTTGCTTTGCCAACTGCGCAAAACGGGGCCGCCGGGACATGCGGTATGGCCGTACCGGGCGCGCGCGTGCACCCGTCCGCCAACGCGCGAAACGGAAAACATTTAGCACATAAAATGACGCGTCCTAGACCTAAAAACATTTTTCCCTCCATTTATTGAGCGAAGGAAAGTGTGGCCCCAGTTCAAATCCGGTCAGTTTCCAGCGGATTCGGCGGGGCACCGCAGGAAGCGGGTGGGATTCCCAGATGGCTTCCGCGCGCATATGGCATGTGATAGGTGGTGCGTAGGAGGTATCCTACCGCTGCGCGGAGGTCCCGCGCGATACTGAAATGCGCACCATGTAGCTGCTTCACAAAAAAAAGCCCTTCCGGCACCCCGAAAATGGAAAAACCGTCGCCCGTGGTTCGGATTGGAAATCCGCGACCGGGGCCTTGCTTCCCATCCTAAGGCCCACGCACGTGCCAAATATGGCCTCGTTCCGACAAACTATGTGGTGAAACGGGCCGTTTCCTACTCATTTCCCCTAAAAGCCATAGAACTCCGGACGAGATAGCCCTGTTCGTGAAGGGTTCTCCAAGATAATTGCCGTATCCCAGTTCCGTCTTTTGCAGTGGTTACTAGGACACATAAAATGACGCCACGCGGCTCCGCTCGATTTTTTGGCTCCGTTTGCTTTGCCAACTGAGCAAAACGGGGCCGCCGGGACATGCGGTATGGCCGTACCGGGCGCGCGCGTGCACCCGTCCGCCAACGCGCGAAACGGAAAACATTTAGCACATAAAATGACGCGTCCTAGACCTAAAAACATTTTTCCCTCCATTTATTGAGCGAAGAAAAGTGTGGCCCCAGTTCAAATCCGGTCAGTTTCCAGCGGATTCGGCGGGGCACCGCAGGAAGCGGGTGGGATTCCCAGATGGCTTCCGCACGCATATGGCATGTGATAGGTGGTGCGTAGGAGGTATCCTACCGCTGCGCGGAGGTCCCGCGCGATACTGAAATGCGCACCATGTAGCTGCTTCACAAAAAAAAGCCCTTCCGGCACCCCGAAAATGGAAAAACCGTCGCCCGTGGTTCGGATTGGAAATCCGCGACCGGGGCCTTGCTTCCCATCCTAAGGCCCACGCACGTGCCAAATATGGCCTCATTCCGACAAACTATGTGGTGAAACGGGCCGTTTCCTACTCATTTCCCCTAAAAGCCATAGAACTCCGGACGAGATAGCCCTGTTCGTGAAGGGTTCTCCAAGATAATTGCCGTATCCCAGTTCCGTCTTTTGCAGTGGTTACTAGGACACATAAAATGACGCCACGCGGCTCCGCTCGATTTTTTGGCTCCGTTTGCTTTGCCAACTGCGCAAAACGGGGCCGCCGGGACATGCGGTATGGCCGTACCGGGCGCGCGCGTGCACCCGTCCGCCAACGCGCGAAACGGAAAACATTTAGCACATAAAATGACGCGTCCTAGACCTAAAAACATTTTTCCCTCCATTTATTGAGCGAAGAAAAGTGTGGCCCCAGTTCAAATCCGGTCAGTTTCCAGCGGATTCGGCGGGGCACCGCAGGAAGCGGGTGGGATTCCCAGATGGCTTCCGCGCGCATATGGCATGTGATAGGTGGTGCGTAGGAGGTATCCTACCACTGCGCGGAGGTCCCGCGCGATACTGAAATGCGCACCATGTAGCTGCTTCACAAAAAAAAGCCCTTCCGGCACCCCGAAAATGGAAAAACCGTCGCCCGTGGTTCGGATTGGAAATCCGCGACCGGGGCCTTGCTTCCCATCCTAAGGCCCACGCACGTGCCAAATATGGCCTCGTTCGACAAACTATGTGGTGAAACGGGCCGTTTCCTACTCATTTCCCCTAAAAGCCATAGAACTCCGGACGAGATAGCCCTTTTCGTGAAGGGGTTTCACTGATAATTGCCGTATCCCAGTTCCGTCTTTTGCAGTGGTTACTAGGACACATAAAATGATGCCACGCGGCTCCGCTCGATTTTTTGGCTCCGTTTGCTTTGCCAACTGCGCAAAACGGGGCCGCCGGGACATGCGGTATGGCCGTACCGGGCGCGCGCGTGCACCCGTCCGCCAACGCGCGAAACGGAAAACATTTAGCACATAAAATGACGCGTCCTAGACCTAAAAACATTTTTCCCTCCATTTATTGAGCGAAGGAAAGTGTGGCCCCAGTTCAAATCCGGTCAGTTTCCAGCGGATTCGGCGGGGCACCGCAGGAAGCGGGTGGGATTCCCAGATGGCTTCCGCGCGCATATGGCATGTGATAGGTGGTGCGTAGGAGGTATCCTACCACTGCGCGGAGGTCCCGCGCGATGCGAAATGCGCACCATGTAGCTGCTTCACAAAAAAAAGCCCTTCCGGCACCCCGAAAATGGAAAAACCGTCGCCCGTGGTTCGGATTGGAAATCCGCGACCGGGGCCTTGCTTCCCATCCTAAGGCCCACGCACGTGCCAAATATGGCCTCGTTCCGACAAACTATGTGGTGAAACGGGCCGTTTCCTACTCATTTCCCCTAAAAGCCATAGAACTCCGGACGAGATAGCCCTGTTCGTGAAGGGTTCTCCAAGATAATTGCCGTATCCCAGTTCCGTCTTTTGCAGTGGTTACTAGGACACATAAAATGACGCCACGCGGCTCCGCTCGATTTTTTTGGCTCCGTTTGCTTTGCCAACTGCGCAAAACGGGGCCGCCGGGACATGCGGTATGGCCGTACCGGGCGCGCGCGTGCACCCGTCCGCCAACGCGCGAAACGGAAAACATTTAGCACATAAAATGACGCGTCCTAGACCTAAAAACATTTTTCCCTCCATTTATTGAGCGAAGGAAAGTGTGGCCCCAGTTCAAATCCGGTCAGTTTCCAGCGGATTCGGCGGGGCACCGCAGGAAGCGGGTGGGATTCCCAGATGGCTTCCGCGTGCATATGCATGTGATAGGTGGTGCGTAGGAGGTATCCTACCGCTGCGCGGAGGTCCCGCGCGATACTGAAATGCGCACCATGTAGCTGCTTCACAAAAAAAAGCCCTTCCGGCACCCCGAAAATGGAAAAACCGTGGCCCGTGGTTCGGATTGGAAATCCGCGACCGGGGCCTTGCTTCCCATCCTAAGGCCCACGCACGTGCCAAATATGGCCTCGTTCCGACAAACTATGTGGTGAAACGGGCCGTTTCCTACTCATTTCCCCTAAAAGCCATAGAACTCCGGACGAGATAGCCCTGTTCGTGAAGGGTTCTCCAAGATAATTGCCGTATCCCAGTTCTGTCTTTTGCAGTGGTTACTAGGACACATAAAATGACGCCACGCGGCTCCGCTCGATTTTTTGGCTCCGTTTGCTTTGCCAACTGCGCAAAACGGGGCCGCCGGGACATGCGGTATGGCCGTACCGGGCGCGCGCGTGCACCCGTCCGCCAACGCGCGAAACGGAAAACATTTAGCACATAAAATGACGCGTCACACTTGTACATATATGTTTGGGGCAGATGCAAGTTTTCCAACAATTTTTGGTGATCTGTATCTTGGGAAACCCTAGGGCGGGGACCCCGTAGATCTACCCTCCGTGCGAGAGTTTACCAAGGTAATTTTTTACTTGTTTTGGTTTATTTAGGACATATGTACATGGAAACCATAGGTTGGGCATACTTCACCATAAAATAGGCTCCATTTGAGCCGTGGCGAGAGTTTCCACATACAGATCCTGGATTTTACCAAGTGTTAGCCCATGTATGCGGAAATCGTCAACAACGGGTACATCCAAGGTTAGCCAAACCTTACATCACACTTGTACACATATGTTATGGGCATATGCAAGTTTTCCAGCGATTCCGACGATCCGATGGTCTGTATCTTGAAAAAACCCTAGGGCGGGGACCCCGCAGATCTACCCCTATAGCTTTCTCCGTGTGAGGGTTTACCAATGGACTTTTTTACTTGCTTTGGTTTGTTTAGGACATATGTATATGGAAACCATAGGTTGGGCATACTTTACCATAAAACAGGCTCTGTTTGAGCCGTGGCGGGAGTTTCCACATACAGATCCTGCATTTCACCAAGTGCTAGCCCATGTATGCGGAAATCGTCAACGCCGGGTACATGCAAGGTTAGACAAACCTTACATCACACTTTTACACATATGTTATGGGCATATGCAAGTTTTCCAGCGATTCCGACGATCCGATGGTCTGTATCTTGAAAAAACCCTAGGGCGGGGACCCCGCAGATCTACCCCTATAGCTTTCTCCGTGTGAGAGTTTACCAATGGACTTTTTTACTTGCTTTGGTTTGTTTAGGACATATGTATATGGAAACCATAGGTTGGGCATACTTTACCATAAAATAGGCTCTGTTTGAGCCGTGGCGGGAGTTTTCACATACAGATCCTGCATTTCACCAAGTGCTAGCCCATGTATGCGGAAATCGTCAACGCCGGGTACATGCAAGGTTAGACAAACCTTACATCACACTTGCACACATATGTTAGGGACAAATGCAAGTTTTCAAGCGATTCCGACGCTCCGGTGATCTGTATCTTGGGAAACCCTAGGGCGGGGACCCTGCAGATCTACCCCTATAGCTTTCTCCGTGCGAGGGTTTACCAATGGATTTTTTATTTGCTTTGCTTTGTTTAGGACATATGCACATGGAAACCATAGGTTTGGAATGAAATAGGCCCCGGATGAGCCGTAGCAGGAGTTTCCACATACAAATCCTGGATTTTACCAAGTGTGGGCCCATGTATGCGGAAATCGTCAACGCCGGGTACATGCAAGGTTAGACAAACCTTACATCACACTTGTACACATATGTTAGGGACAAATGCAAGTTTTCAAGCGATTCCGACGCTCCGGTGATCTGTATCTTGGGAAACCCTAGGGCGGGGACCCTGCAGATCTACCCCTATAGCTTTCTCCGTGCGAGGGTTTACCAATGGATTTTTTTATTTGCTTTGCTTTGTTTAGGACATATGCACATGGAAACCATAGGTTTGGAATGAAATAGGCCCCGGATGAGCCGTAGCAGGAGTTTCCACATACAAATCCTGGATTTTACCAAGTGTCGGCCCATGTATGCGGAAATCGTCAACGCGGGGTACATGCAAGGTTAGACAAACCTTACATCACACTTGTACACATATGTTAGGGACAAATGTAAGTTTTCAAGCGATTCCGACGCTCCGGTGATCTGTATCTTGGGAAACCCTAGGCCGGGGACCTTGCAGATCTACCCCTATAGCTTTTTTCGTGCGAGGGTTCACCAATGGATTTTTTTAATTTCTTTGCTTTGTTTAGGACATATGCACATGGAAACCATAGGTTTGGAATGAAATAGGCCCCGGATGAGCCGTAGCAGGAGTTTCCAGCGATTCGGACGCTCCGGTGGTTTGTATCTAGGGAAACCCTAGGGGGCGGGGACCCCGCAAATCTACCCCTAGGGTTAGGGTTAGAGTTAGGGTTAGCAATGGACTTTTTTCCTTTGTTTTAGGACATATGTACATCGATAGCAGATGTTGGGCCTACTGGATCCCGTCGACCCGTCTACGAAGAGCGTCACTCGTGGGATCTACATAAGCCATCTACCTTTTTTTCTTTAAAAAAGTAACTATTTTTACATAATTCATACTAGTACATAAATAAAACAAACATAATATAAAGTTAATGACCGAGAAGAAAAAAAGAAAAAAAAAAGTGTATGCCGAGGGTGGCCGTCGGCATAGGTGGGTGGTGCCCTATGCCGAGGGTGGCCCTCGGCGCCTCGCTGACGCCGTGACCGGGCCGTCACGGCCGGAGCGGGACCGGAGCACATGCTAGTGCTACGCCGACGGCCTTTAGTACGCCGAGGGTGGCCGTCGGCGTATCCGTCTCTACGCCGAGGGTATGTCTACGCCGAGGGGCTAGATGGGCCGCTGCCATGGACCGGACGTACGCCGACGGCCCCGACATTTGGCCGTCGGCGTACGCCACGGCCGTCGGCGCAGCGAGCCATTCCTGTAGTGATACCCGGACCCTCCCCTCGAGGCCGTCTGGTTCTTCTCCGCGCTCGTCTTTCACGACGCCCCCGACGACCTCAGCTGCATCCTCCAACTCATCTCCGCCGTCACTGCCTCCTCCCCCTCCGCCGCAAAGCCCCTTGCGCTCCTCGCCCCCGTCATCTCCGAGCTCTTCCACTCCACCAAGCCCCGCAGCTATATTAAGCCACTCGTCCAGGCTGCCCTCAGATGCATCAGGACCTGCTGCAGCCGCGGCGACGTCAAGGCCAAGGCGGGAAGCCTGTTGCCAGGGTTCGAGGAGCTGGTCAAGGTGTGGAGCGTCGTGCGCAAATCGACGGGCGAGTGCTCGTTCAAGGTGATATTCCCGCTCGTCGCGGATGAGGCTAGGCAGGAGCTCAGGAAGGAAGGCTGCAGCGTCACTTTTCTCGCCGGAGTGGTGGTGGCCGAGGCGTTCCTGCTCATGCTCTGCCTCAACGTGCAGGGTGCGGGAGGGGTACCCCGTTCCGACCTGCAGAAGAAGCTAAGGAACTGGGCGATCAGCTGTATCTCGGACTTCAAGAACCAGCAATTCTACGGTGAGTTGATGATGCTGGCCATGTGTATGGTCATAATTGTTTCTCGTAGCTTCACGTTTTCTGATTCCATTGTGTATTGCTGATTGGTTTTACAGGAGTCCTCCTGAACATGCTCGAAAACCCTCCACTGCCTCTCTATTCACCATTGGTATGTGTTACTTTGTACTCTGATCGTGCTTTCACTCAGTGGTCTTCTTATCTTGTGGGAACTAGCTAGAGGAGAACAGTACCACGAGTATTATATTTCGGAAAGATGGTGTTACTATGCCATTTTTTGCTGTTAATTAAGGTATCCACGAGGAGCTTTACTTGGGATGGAATAATTGTATATCATATTTGCGATGTGCAAGCAGGTTGAAGTCTGATTTGTGGCGATCTTCTTATGCCCGTCTATTTTGAAATATAATCACTATATAAATGTGTATGTTCTGTAGTGTGAACTGTGAAACTTCCAAGCTTCACTCTCGCCTAATGCCAAATTGTTATCGTGTTTGCATCTGCTTAGGCCATAAACTTGCGCAGGCCATGCTAGTTCCTTGCTAATGAACTAAGTTCACCTGTATTTTTCATTTATTTTTAAGATTTACTAAATTGAGTACAAATTAATCCATGTTTATATTTGAATAATTACTATTTGTACGGTTTCTTGCGTTAATTGTGCCAATAACATTTAGAAGAAACGAACTTACTACCATCCTGCAATTTTAGTTATGATGATGGCATTACTAGTTTTTTTTTCTGACATCTTATGTATGGTTCATTTTGTACTTTGGTGCATAACTCAGAGTGCAGACGATGAAATCTTGGTGAGAGATGTCCTTTATGATGCTCTGATCTCGTTGGATAATGCAATTCTCAGTGGAGCTGAAGTTGTTCAAGCTGATAGTTCTCATTTTCCTATTTCTGTGTCAAGATTGGTTATAACTCTAGATGCCATCAAGGATGTCATCAATGATGCTAGGTGATATCAATAGGTGGTTTTACCTATGCTTGGCTGGTGATAAAAAAAATTATTCTAATTTTTTTCTGATAGGCACAAAGGAGATCAAGGGAGAGCAATGTTGTATATTAATGCCTTCTCGACTTCAAACATTCCCAAGTACCTCACCAGCTGGGCTATTTGTCAAACTAGCACCAACCTACATGGCAAACCAATTGCGATCACACCTCAATCCTTTCTGAGTAAGTAAAGATGTGACAAGATCCTTTTGATTTGAAGTACAAAATGGGTGAATGTCATCGTTCCTTTAAGATTGATTGATGAAGTTCTAAATGGTTGCTTTTCATAGAGTGGCTTGTAGATCTGGAAGATAAGGGGCTCAAAGTATTTGGAGGGAAATGTTCAGGGATTAAGGAAAGGTTGATGCATGATCAAGGCAAGGGTAATAACTAGAGCACGATAAGTCAATCAGATGCTGACCTTTTCCTCATTGATAAGTAGACTCGCCATGAGGGTATGGACACAAAAGGTAGAGAGGATGAAGAAGCCGTGGAGATGTAGACATCAAATAATACTTTCGTGACTGCTGCTCATTCTATGAAGGTAATGACAGATGGCAAAAGTAAAAGGAAGAATGGAACTGAAGATGCAATAATGGTGAAATATGTGAAGTGCTGAAGACAACTCAGTTCAGGACTACTAGCAGGCAACCAATGGCATGCGTAGTGGTAGCGAGCTGGAGAATCTCGTATGCCTAGATGGAAACATTCACTAATGCTTACTTGAGGATAATTGACTTTTATTTTGTGTTCCGACTTCCTCCTCTTAATGATGCCGTGAAGTGTTATCCCTTTTATTTCATGATTTGATGACTATTAGTTGAAGTGCAGTCCTGCGAATTCCCAAACATGAACACGAAATAGATATCCAAACACTCAATGAAACTAGGAACCGGTCGCAGGAACGGAACCACAACGTGAATTGCATCGTTTCATGTAGAGCATATCTGGAATGGAAGAACCGTTATGTAGGTTAGAAGAGATTAGGTAAAATAGATTAGAGAGTACAATGTTATGCACATATGCATGCATGTATGGAGCAACTAGGAACCAATTTTTTGTGCTCACCTAGGCCCGTCTTGCTGAAAATAGTTGATCTAAGGTCATCTTTAACGGCCCGAAGCAAATGGATCAACCTGGTTCTGCGCGGATAGGAGGACAGCCGAGAGCCATCCTAGCGGCCCGACACAAACGAACCAACCCTATCCGCAGAGTGCCATTTCAAACCCACAGCGGACGTGTTGTGACTGCGCGCTAGTATTGACAGCAGGCACGATTGTGGCCTTGTGCGCTTGATTGATGGTGCTTTTTTCGCCTTCCTCCAACCATCAATGCCCCGGAGATCAGAGACAGCAGTGATGGCGCCAGCTCCACCTTCCACGTGTCTGCGCTTTACAAGCTTATGCCCATGCCTGGCTTTTCCCACGCCAAGTCCACAACCACAGATCGCAAAAACACTCCACCATGGGAAAGTCCTGGCCATTCAGGCCAAAAACGACCATGAGGCGGGGTCCTCGCGTGGCCTCCGCCGGGACGATACGTCCCAATCGACTTTGCTCGGCGGCTGTACGAGAGGAGGTGGTCTGTGCCCTGGCCATACGTCGACCTGCTCGTAGATTGGCTTCTGAACTCGCGCTGGGTGTCGGAGCACGGGAGGAGTGCGCACGGCGCGACAAGATTCACCACTGGTGATTCGTCCTCCCTCTCGACTCCTACGCATGGGACATGTTCGGATGTGGGAGTTCAACCTGCGCCACCAAGCTGGCTACTTGGAGGACGTCGTGTACTTGAGCCACGACTACGCCCGTCGCCATAGCGGCAACAACGACGATTGGGCACCTGACCTACCGATTGTCAAGCAGGAGAATGCCTTCTACTCACCAGAGCAGAGTGAGGAGGAGACCATCCACATGGACATTTCCTAGAGAGCACTAGACGATCTCGCCAAGTAGCAGGGCCTTGTCATCCAGCTACGGGAATCCACACTGGCACAACGAAGGCCTGTCGGACCACCAGTCACACCGACACGCCATCAACCGCACCGCTACCACCGACTCTTGAACCGGCACCGCGGCACTTGCCCTTGTGCCAGCGCCAGCGGCTGGCCCTCCTCTGATGCCATACTGGCCATTTCCCTGGGAGATTCCGGCAATTGCCGACCTCAGCGATGGCAGAAAATCTACTTAGCTAGGATTTATTTTATTTTTAATTTGTCCTTATTTCTTGCACTATGTAATACTACACAAAAGTCTCTCTTGCTCGGCGGTTTTTTAGACGGTCGCCTCAAAAAAGTTTTTTCCTAGCATATTTTTTTTTGGGACAACTAGATAATAAGGCAGATACTTATGCGCCATGAATGAGTCCATACTAGCACTTATTGGTGTCGTTATTGGTATCACCTAAATAGAGACACTTGTTATCACTTGGTGTTACCTATAAGGCCACATACCTCCAACCACGCTTAACGATGATTGCTTTTAATGTCCTTAATGGCAAATATTGCATGATGCACAACATAAAATATGATCAAAGACAACCACCGTTTACACATATTGAAACCAAACAACATAAATGTTTATTTCAAATTATAGAAGTTCTAGGGCTCCTCCATCTTCCCAAGAACAAATGAACCTCTCACTCATGTGGGCAAACAACATCATAATGAATATAAACGAAGTACGATAGATAAATGAACAAACAAGTGATGTTTCGGCATTACAACAAGATGGATGATGGTGAAGACGATGATGGCTGCAATGGTGCTTATGATGAAGATGAAGATGATGCCCAAGGCTCCAAGAACAACGGTATTATGGAAGCCCTTTTGCAAGTTCCCCCACCACATCCTTCCGGAGGCGAGGTTTCGTTGTTCTCTGGTGTCTTCATACGTTCAAAACGTATCTACTTTCCCGAACACTTTTGCTATTGTTTTGCCTCTAATTTGTGTATTTTGGATACAACTAACACGGACTAACGCTGTTTTCAGCAGAATTGCCATGGTGTCCTATTTTTGTGCAGAAACTCAACTTTCAGGAAATTCCTCGGGAATAATTGCAATGGGCCTATTTTCATAGAAGATTGACGGGGCCAGAAGACGGGACGGAGGGGGGCCACGAGGAGCCCACACCACCAGGCGGCGCGGTGGGCCCCTGGGCCGCGTCGGCCTATGGTGGCGGCGCCTCGGCCAGCCTCCGACGCTCCCCTTTCGACTACTTAAGCCCTCTGACCTAAAAACGCGAGGGGGTTCGACGAAATAGCCAGAAGACATCCAGAACTCCGCCGCCATCGCGAAACTCCGTCTCGGGACCAGAAACTCCGTTCTAGCACTCCGCCGGGACGGGGAATTGGAGGAGATCATCGCCATCATCAACACTGATGCCTCTCCATCAACCATCCATGCTTCCCCCATCCATGTGTGAGTAATTCCCCCGCTGTAGGCTGAAGGGGATGGTAGGGATTGGATGAGATTGGTCATGTAATAGCATAAGATTGTTAGGGCATAGTGCCTAGTATCCGGTGTTGGTACTTTTATGATTTTGTTGCAACTTGTTATGCTTAATGCTTGTCACTAGGGCCCGAGTGCCATGATTTCAGATCTAAACATGTTATCAATTCATGATGATATTCATTGCTTTATGATCTTACCTGCAAGTTGTATACACATATTGCTGTCCGGAACCCGAGGCCCCAAAGTGACAGAAATTGGGACAACCGGAGGGGAAGGCGGTGATATGAGGATCACATGTGTTCACGGAGTGTTAATGCTTTGCTCCGGTGCTCTATTAAAAGGAGTACCTTAATTACTAGTAGATTCCCTAGAGGCCCGGCTGCCACCGGCTGGTAGGACAAAAGATGTTGTGCAAGTTTCTCATTGCGAGCACGTACGACTATATACGGAACACATGCCTATGGTTGTTTAGTACTTGGATACTGTTTTATTACTATCTGCAAATGCCCTGCCTTGATTGTTACATGAGTTCTCTTATCCATGCAGCGCCCGTTCATCCATCCCTGTGCCTACAGTATTTTAATCCTGCTGTTTACTATGATCACTACTGCTGTCTTTGCTACACCGCTGCTTATATTTCGCTACTGCTACTGCTATAAAACTGTTGCTACTGATAAATTCTTGCGAGCAAGTCTGTTTCCAGGTGCAGCTGAATTGACAACTCCGCTATTAAGGCTTACAAATATTCTTTGGCTCCCCTTGTGTCGAATCAATAAATTGGGTTTTACTTCTCTTGAAGACTGTTGCGATCCCCTATACTTGTGGGTCATCATGTCTCTGCGTCTCTTATTCGAGATCCGACTTCAAAGCATTAGAATACTTAACGTGACAATCCACCGATATATGGTGCGGTCATTTTGAACTTTGGTGCATAACTTCAAAGCGGTCATCTCTGAAACCAACCAACATAGCACCGATAGTTCTCTTGGCTGGAAGGGCGAGCTAAAAAAATTACCACTTCTATGAAGAATGGTTTGGCAAATGTCTTTCTAGCCATAGAAAACATGCACTCAATATGACCGTGTGTCCAATCAATTTGGAGGTACACCCTTCCGTCGAAATTGCAATCAAAGAATAAAGGAATCCAGCCATATCCGTTGAGTCCCCCTAACCTCCCGGGCGATCCCGGAGGATCCACGCCGCCGCCTCCAGTCAGCCCCTATCCGGCCCCGCCTGGCCGCGGCCCTCGCCGCTGTCGGTGGCGGCACCCTTCTCGCCAAAGGCGGAGGGAAGGGGAGGGTGTTGGAGATATGCCCAAGAGGCAATAATAAAAGTGGTTATTATATATATCTTTGTGTTTATGATAAATGTTTATATACCATGCTATAATTGTATTAACCGAAACATTGATACATGTGTGTTATGTAAACAACAATGAGTCCCTAGTAAGCCTCTTAACTAGCTTGTTGATTAATAGATGATTAGTTTCATAATCATGAACATTGGATGTTATTAATAACAAGGTTATATCATTATATGAATGATGTAATGGACACACCCAATTAAGCATAGCATAAGATCACGTCATTAAGTTTTTTGCTATAAGCTTTCGATACATAGTTACCTAGTCCTTTCGACCATGAGATCATGTAAATCACTTATACCGGAAAGGTACTTTGATTACATCAAACGTCACTGCGTAAATGGGTGGTTATAAAGGTGGGATTAAGTATCCGGAAAGTATGAGTTGAGGCATATGGATCAACAGTGGGATTTGTCCATCCCGATGACGGATAGATATACTCTAGGCCCTCTCGGTGGAATGTCGTCTAATGTCTTGCAAGCATATGAATAAGTTCATAAGAGACCACATACCACGGTACGAGTAAAGAGTACTTGTCAGGAGACGAGGTTGAACAAGGTATAGAGAGATACCGATGATCAAACCTCGGACAAGTAAAATATCGCGTGACAAAGGGAATTGGTATCGTATGTGAATGGTTCATTCGATCACTAAAGTCATCGTTGAATATGTGGGAGCCATTATGGATCTCCAGATCTATTGGTTATTGGTCGGAGAGAGTTCTCAACCGTGTCCACATAGTTCGCGAACCGTAGGGTGACACACTTAAGGTTTGATGTTGTAATAGTAGAACTTGAATATGGAATGGAGTTCGAAGTATTGTTCGAAGTCTCGGATGGGATCCCGGACATCACGAGGAGTTCCGGAATGGTCCGGAGAATAAGATTCATATATAGGAAGTCATATTCCAAGTTTGGAAATGATTCGGTGCATTTATGGAAGGTTCTAGAAGGTTCTAGAAAAGTCCGGAAGAAATCACTTTGGAAGGCGGAGTCCCGAAGGGACTCCACCTCCCATGGCCGGCCAACCCTAGAGGGGTGGAGTCCTAGGTGGACTCCACCAAGGGTGGCCGGCCACCCCCCTCATGGAAGGGTGGGAGTCCCACTTGAGGTGGGAATCCCACCTTGGGTAGGTTTCCCTACACATGGAAGGTTTTGGGTTGGGGTCTTATTCGAAGACTTGTAGTCCAACACTTGGGGGTTCCACCTATATAATGAGGGGCAAGGGGAGGGGGCCGGCCACCACAATCCATAGCTTGGCCGCACCCCTCAAGTGGCCGGCCACCCCCTCTCCCAAACCCTAGCCGCCTCACCTCCTCCCTCTCTCCCGCAACGCTTAGCGAAGTTCCGTCGGAGATCTACATCACCACCGCCACCACGCAGTCGTGCTGCCGGATTCAAGGAGGAGCTACTACTTCCTCTGCCCGCTGGAACGGGGAGAAGGACGTCGTCTTCATCAACACCGAACGTGTGACCGAGTACGGAGGTGCTGCCCGATTGTGGCACCGTCAAGATCTTCTACGCGCTTTTGAAAGCGGCAAGTGATCATCTACCGCAGCAACAAGAGCCTCATCTTGTAGACTTTGGAAATCTTCAAGGGTGAGACTCGTTCATCCCCTCGTTGCTCCCGTCTTCTAGATTGCATCTTGGCTTGGATTGCGTTCTCGCGGTAGGAAATTTTTTGTTTTCTATGCAACGAATCCCTACAGTGGTATCAGAGCCGTGTCTATGCATAGATGGTTGCACGAGTAGAACACAATGGTTTGTGGGCGTTGATGCTTATGTTGTCTTTAGTTTGAGTACTTTGCATCTTTGTGGCATAGTGGGATGAAGCGGCTCGGGCTAACTTTACATGACCGCGTTCATGAGATTTGCTCCACGCTCGACATGCAACTTGTATTGCATAAGTGGCTTTGCGGGTGTCTGTATCTCCTACTATAGTGAAGATTCAATTTACTCTTCTATTGACAACACTAGTATCACCGTTGTGGTTCATGTTCGTAGGTAGATTAGATCTCTCTCGAAAACCCTAAACCACGTAAAATATGCAAACCAAATTAGAGACGTCTAACTTGTTTTTGCAGGGTTTGGTAATGTGATATGGCCATAATGTGATGATGAATATGTATGAGATGATCATTATTGTATTGTGGCAACCGGTAGGAGCCTTATGGTTGTCTTTAAATTTCATGTTGAGTAGTATTTCAAAGAAGTTGTAATAGTTGCTACATGGGAGAACAATCATGAAGACGGCGCCATTGACCTTGGTGCTACGCCGACGATGATGGAGATCATGCCCGTTGATGATGGGAATCATGTCCGTGCTTTGGAGATGAAGATCAAAGGCGCAGAGACAAAAGGGCCATATCATATGACATATGAACTACATGTGATGTTAATCCTTTTATGCATCTTATTTTGCTTAGATCGCGACGGTAGCATTATAAGATGATCCTTCTCACTAAAATATCAAGATAATAAAGTGTTCATCCTTAGTCGCACCGTTGCCAAGACTTGTCATTTCGAAGCATCTCGTGATGATCGGGTGTGATAGAATCTACAAGTGCATACAACGGGTGCAAGCCAGTTTTGCACATGCGGATACTAAGGTTGCCTTGACGAGCCTAGCATGTACAGACATGGTCTCGGAACACGTGATACCGAAAGGTAGAGCATGAATCATATGATTGATATGATGAACACTTTAAATGTTCGCCATTGAAGTTGCATCTTGTCTCGTGATGATCGGACTTGGTGTGGTGGATTTGGTTCGTGTGATCACTAAGACAATTTGAGGGATATTGTTTTGAGTGGGAGTTCACCTAGTTTTTTAATTATGTTGAATTAAAATTTGAACTCAATTTGTCATAAACTTAGTCTAAACTATTGCAATACATGTTGTAGATATGGCGTCCCCAATCAATTTTAACCAGTTCCTAGAGAAGGAAAAGCTTAAGAGCAATGGTAGCAACTTCACCGACTGGTTCCGTCTGTAGGATAACGTTGCATAGAAAACAAAAAATTTCATACGGCGAACACGCAATCCAAGCCAAGATGCAATCTAGAAGACGGTAGCAACGAGGGGGTATCGAGTCTCACCCTTGAAGAGATTCCAAAGCCTACAAGATGAGGCTCTTGTTGCTGCGGTAGACGATCACTTGCCGCTTGCAAAAGCGCGTAGAAGATCTTGATCCCGATCGGTTCCGGTGCCACGAACGGGCAGCACCTCCGTACTCGGTCACACGTTCGGTTGTTGATGAAGACGACGTCCACCTCCCCGTTCCAGCGGGCAGCGGAAGTAGTAGCTCCTCTTGAATCCGACAGCACGACGGTGTGGTGTCGGTGGCGGTGTAGAAGTCCGGCGGAGCTTCGCTAAGCTACGCGGGCAATATGGAGTGGAGGAGCTTGGCTAGGGTTTGGGAGGGGTGGCCGGCCACTCTATGGGGGGCGGCCAGCTTGTGGTCTTGGGGTGGCCGGCCCCCTCCCTTGGCCCCTCATTATATAGGTGGATCCCAAGTGTTGGTGTCCAAGTCTTCGAATAAGACCCGAAACCAAAACCTTCCATAGGAGGGGGAAACCTAGCCCAACTAGGACTCCCACCCAAAGGTGGGATTCCCACCTCCCATGTGGGGGGTGGCCGGCCCCCTATGGTGGAGTCCACTTGGGACTCCACCCCATCTAGGGCTGGCCGGCCATGGAGGTGGAGTCCCTTGTGGACTCCACCTTCCTTGGTGGTTTCTTCCGGACTTTTCTAGAACCTTCTAGAACCTTCCATAGAACCTTCCGCGACATTTTATTTCACATAAAATGACATCCTATATATGAATCTTATTCTCCGGACCATTCCGGAACTCCTCGTGATGTCCGGGATCTCATCCGGGACTCCGAACAAATATTCGAACTCCATTCCATATTTCAAGTGCTACCATTTCAACATCCAACTTTAAGTGTGTCACCCTACGGTTCGAGAACTATGCGGACATGGTTGAGTACTCACTCCGACCAATAACCAATAGCGGGATCTGGAGATCCATAATGGCTCCCACATATTCAACGATGACTTTAGTGATCGAATGAACCATTCACATATATTACCAATTCCCTTTGTCTCGCGATATTTTACTTGTCCGAGGTTTGATCTTCGGTATCACTCTATACCTTGTTCAACCTCGTCTCCTGACAAGTACTCTTTACTCGTACCGTGGTATGTGGTCTCTTATGAACTCATTCATATGCTTGCAAGACATTAGACGACATTCCACCGAGAGGGCCCAGAGTATATCTATCCGTCATCGGGATGGACAAATCCCACTGTTGATCCATATGCCTCAACTCATACTTTCCGGATACTTAATCCCACCTTTATAGCCACCCATTTACGCAGTGGTGTTTGGTGTAATCAAAGTACCTTTCCGGTATAAGTGATTTACATGATCTCATGGTCATAAGGACTAGGTAACTATGTATCGAAAGCTTATAGCAAATAACTTAATGACGAGATCTTATGCTACGCTTAATTGGGTGTGTCCATTATATCATTCACACAATGACATAACCTTGTTATTAATAACATCCAATGTTCATGATTATGAAACTAATCATCCATTAATCAACAAGCTAGTTTAAGAGGCATACTAGGGACTTCTTGTTTGTCTACATATCACACATGTACTAATGTTTCGGTTAATACAATTCTAGCATGATATATAAACATTTATCATAAACATAAAGATATAAATAATAACCACTTTATTATTGCCTCTAGGGCATATCTCCTTCAGTCTCCCACTTGCACTAGAGTCAATAATCTAGTTTACATTTGTAAAGATATAACACCTTGGCCTTCTGGTGCTTTATCATGTATTGCTCACGGGAGAGGTTTTTAGTCATCGGATCTGACACGCTCAGAAACGTATGTATTTTGTAATTCATTTGCGTCTCAACGCATCACTCATTTCCAAATGAGTTGGCATTAAATATGTTTGATCTTCTGGTGGAACCTTAATTCCGCTGTCTGAAATATGTCACTTATATTGTTACACACAATATAGCTTCAAAGTTCTGACTCTGTCGGAACTATACCAAGTTCTCAAAGAACCTCTTGACTTAACATCCTTTGTCATTGTCAAAACAATGACATACTCTGCCTTCTTTTGTAGAATCCGTCACAATATTTAGAACTCCTCTAAATCTAGCATAGACAACTTCTAGCTTATTGTGCTACCTTTTAAACAACACTTAGTCTAATTTGAGATTGAAATTATATTTTATATGTGACAAAACCAATATCGGTGTAACACCTTACAGCGATTTGTTTGTCATTTCTTCATACAAAAATATATATATATATATCCTTAGTTCTTCTAAAGTACTCAAGGATATTCTTACTGTCGTCCAATGATCATCGTATGAATCATTCTGGTATATGCTCATAACACTTTATAGCACATGATATCTGATTGTGTACATATTATTCGTGATCTATAATCACTCATGTGTTTTTACTCATTGAGTGTCAGATACACTCAAGTCTTGTTAAACCTTCACATGACAAGAACATTTTCTTAATATTTCTATATTGAACTACTTCAATATCCATCATATGTACTTTGACTTAAACTTATTTATATGTTTCAATCTATCTTCATAGATCTTGACACTAAATTTGTTTCAGTCCATATCCTTTCATTGAAGTTAATTCTCAATGAAACCTTTTAATCAAGTATATAATTACATCATTTATAACCAACTATATGTCACCTACATAAAGTATTATAAATGTGTCTTAGCGCTCCCACTTAATTTCTTGCAAATGCAAGCCTCTTCATCGTCTCTGATGAAATCAAAAACTCTTTGACTATTTCATCTGGTGAAGATTCCAACTCCGTGATACTTACTTCATCCAATTGAAGCTTGTATAGCTATCTAGTATTCCACGGACCAGCAAAACTCTTGGTTGTATCTTGTATACATACTTCTGTTAAGTAGTGTATTTTGCCATCCTACTAGCATATCTCATAAAAGAAATATGTAGTGATTACTAGAATAATCCACATAGACTATAAGCATTGCTACGGAAGATCTAATCTTATCGTATTCAACTCTTTGAACTTTGTCGTAAACAATTTTTCGACAAGTCAAGCTTTCTTCAAGGATATTTCATCCAAGTCTATCAATTTCATAGATCCATTTACTTTCATAAAGTATTCATCTATCTTGGATTTCATGGCGTATAGCCATTTTAACGGAGTCAGGGCCCATCATAACTTCTTTGTTTGTAGTTGGTTTATCATTGTTCAAAATCAATCCTTTGTTCACAAATCATTTATTTGATCACAAAGTAAACCATACCTACAAGGTTCAATATGTACTTCGATCTCCATGGCTAAAACACTTTGTAGTCATGGGAGCCATGATCGTCGTGGCCGCTTCTGAAACAAATTCCGATGCTGCGCTACTCTGATCATTATGCTCAGGTTCATAAACCTTATCAAAATATATTGTCCTCCCACTCAAAAACTTCACTAGAAACAATTTCTTGGAAATAAGAAACATTGACAAACACTTTTGTCTTTGTCTCCATTGTGGGAAGAATTCCCAATCAATTCTCTGGGATAACCAACAAAGACATTCATCCGATTTTGGTTGTAAACTTATTTACTTATGCTATGCATACCAAAATTTAAGAAAAGACTATCAGGTTTCATACCCATGCCATAACTCGTATGGTGTCATTTCAACGGATCATGATGATGCTCTATTCAGTGTAAAAGCGGTAGTCACTAAAGCATAATCCACAAAAATATAATGGCATCAATATTTTATCTCATCATTGATCCAACAAAGTTTGGATATATCTCTTGGATACTTCATCATCACTATGATACTCCAAGAAACGTAAGTTGTAGAACAATTTCATAACTCTCTTAGATGTTCGCTAAAACTCGTAATTCAAATATTTTCACCATGATCCAATCATAGATATTTGACTTTTCTATTACGATGATTTCCACTTCATGCTGAAATTTATTTGAAACCATTCAAATGTTTCAAACTTCTTTCTTATTGAATATATCCACATATATATACTCAATTCATTGTTGAAAGTTTTCATGAAGTAGAAGAATCTCCCGCACATAACTATGCCCAGTGAACCACATACATCATCATGTATTTTTCCACTAAGTTTGTTGCCCGTTCAACTTTTGGCCTATGAACGGTATTTTAATCATTCTCTTTAGAAAAGATTTGCAAGCGCCAAACGATTCAAAAATCAAATGACTCCAAAAATCCATTTGCATGGAGTTCCTTTATGCGTTCCTTTCTAACATGACCTAAATGGCGGTTCCACAAATAAGTGGAATTCAAATCATTTGCCTTATGGCATTTTAGCGTCAGTGTTATGTATGTGTGTTTCACCATTAAGATTTATAATAACTTATCCATCGTACATGGAGTAATGTCATAATTTGAACAACTCATTGTTTTCATTTGACTAGAGCAAAATAACAATTATTAAGTTCTTTATTATAAATTCTAAGGGCTAGATAGAATGCCAATGACGAACATAATAACACTTTATTTTTGTTCCAGACGTGCATTCTTATCATATTCCTTGTCAGTCACTTAGGCCATTGTATTCTTGTATTGCGTTGTTTTGTATGACACTTCATACCAACCAATATGGTACAAATACCCAAGAATTTCATTGTGTGACCTAACTAGGAATACAACCATAACATGTATATCATTTATATACACCTGAGCTAGACTTTCTAGTCTTTTCTTTCTTTTTGCCAAAATATCTTTTGCAGTTTCTCTTTTAGCTTTCCTCATTATTCAGAAAAACACTTTAACATCAATAACTTCTAGGTTTGTTAGTTAAATACCAATAACCTTGAGGTTCTTACTTTGAAGTTGATCATCATATGACAAGTGTTCTAGATTTCACTTATTAGTAACTTTGTAATATGATGAACAATTTCACTCATATTTTTATCCATCAATTCATGACAACTTTTTGAGACCATGTCTGTACATGCTAGGCTCATAAAGTTTAACCTTAGTATTCGCAGGTGCAAATCTGGTTTGCACCCGTTGTAAGCACACGTAGAATCTATAACACCCGATCATCACGTGATGCTTCGATACGACGAGTCTTAGCAACGGTGCATACTAAGGATGATAACTTCATGGATATGCGAATATATTTAGTGCCCCAATAGTTGGAGGATTGTGACGCCTGGCGTCTTCAACCTTCATACATTCTCATAAAACTTATGAGTTTATGTAGTCTCACCAAATTTATATTCTATCATCTTGCAATAAGGTCTTAGATATCACATATATCTCGTACCTTGATTATTTCTGAAAACTAAATTTTCAGCTCCTTACTTTTCAAACAGATTTGAACTTCAAGTTTCACGGAGACAAGATAACTTTAGGTACTAAATTGAAACCATAGCTCTCTGAATTAACAAAGTGAGGTTTACTAAAAATTTGCAATAGGACTTAATCATTTCTTGATTCATTAACAATACGGTACCAATCCGTAAAGTTTCTAGTCAGATTTTAACAGTATTTCTATCTCAATAACAAGACTAGCGCATAGTAGAAAAACGGATGCCAATACTACAAAATTAATTCAAAATACTACTCAGACTATGTTTATGATAATTAGTTCATGTTTTAATCTAATTACTAATGAACTCCCACTTAATACAACATCCCTCATAGTTGTTAAGTGGTACACGATCCAAATCCACTACACCAAAACCGATCATCACGTGAGATGATGTAGCTTCAATGGTGAACATCAACATGTTGATCATATCATCCATATGACTCGTGTTCAACCTTTCGGTTTCCGTTGTCCCGAGGCCATGTCTGTACATGCTAGGCTCGTCAAGCAAACCCAAGTATTCCGCGTGTGCAACATGGCTTACACCCGTTGTATGTGAATCGTTGAATCTATCACATCCGATCATCACGAGATGCTTCGAAACGACGAGCTGTTACAACGGTGCATACGAGGGGAGAACACTTTATTATCTTGATATTAATGTGAGGGATCATCTTATAATGCTACCGTCGCGATCTAAGCAAAATAAGATGCATAAAAGGATTAACATCACATGCAGTTCATATGTGATATGATATGGCCCTTTTGTCTTTGCGCCTTTGATCTTCATCTCCAAAGCACGGACATGATCTCCATCATCTTCGGGCATGATCTCCATCATCGTCGGCGTAGCACCAAGGTCAATGGCGCCGTCTTCATGATTGTCCTCCATGTAGCAACTATTACAACTACTTTGAAATACTACTCAACATGAAAAATAAAGACAACCATAAGGCTCCTGCCGGTTGCCACAATACAATAATGATCATCTCATACATATTCATCATCACATTATGGCCATATCACATCACCAAACCCTGCAAAAACAAGTTAGACGTCTCTAATTTGGTTTGCATATTTTACGTGGTTTAGGGTTTTCGAGAGAGATCTAATCTACCTACGAACATGAACCACAACGTTGATACTAATGTTTTCAATAGAAGAGTAAATTGAATCTCTACTATAGTAGGAGAGACAGACACCCGCAAAGCCTCTTATGCAATACAAGTTGCATGTCGAACGAGGAACAAGTCTCATGAACGCGGTCATGTAAAGTTAGTCCGAGCCGCTTCATCCCACTATGCCATAAAGATGCAAAGTACTCAAACTAAAGATAACAAGAGCATCAATGCCCACAAACCATTGTGTTCTACTCGTGCAACCATCTATGCATAGACACGGCTCTGATACCACTGTAGGATAACGTTGCATAGAAAACAAAAATTTTCCTACGGCGAACACGCAATCCAAGCCAAGATGCAATCTAGAAGACGGTAGCAACGAGGGGGTATCGAGTCTCACCCTTGAAGAGATTCCAAAGCCTACAAGATGAGGCTCTTGTTGCTGCGGTAGACGATCACTTGCCGCTTGCAAAAGCGCGTAGAAGATCTTGATCACGATCGGTTCCGGCGCCACGAACGGGCAGCACCTCCGTACTCGGTCACACGTTCGGTTGTTGATGAAGACGACGTCCACCTCCCCGTTCCAGCGGGCAGCGGAAGTAGTAGCTCCTCTTGAATCCGACAGCACGACGGTGTGGTGTCGGTGGCGGTGTAGAAGTCCGGCGGAGCTTCGCTAAGCTACGCGGGCAATATGGTGTGGAGGAGCTTGGCTAGGGTTTGGGAGGGGTGGCCGGCCACTCTATGGGGGGCGGCCAGCTTGTGGTCTTGGGGTGGCCGGCCCCCTCCCTTGGCCCCTCATTATATAGGTGGATCCCAAGTGTTGGTGTCCAAGTCTTCGAATAAGACCCGAAACCAAAACCTTCCATAGGAGGGGAAACCTAGCCCAACTAGGACTCCCACCCAAAGGTGGGATTCCCACCTCCCATGTGGGGGTGGCCGGCCCCCTATGGTGGAGTCCACTTGGGACTCCACCCCATCTAGGGCTGGCCGGCCATGGAGGTGGAGTCCCTTGTGGACTCCACCTTCCTTGGTGGTTTCTTCCGGACTTTTCTAGAACCTTCTAGAACCTTCCATAGAACCTTCCGCGACATTTTATTTCACATAAAATGACATCCTATATATGAATCTTATTCTCCGGACCATTCCGGAACTCCTCGTGATGTCCGGGATCTCATCCGGGACTCCGAACAAATATTCGAACTCCATTCCATATTTCAAGTGCTACCATTTCAACATCCAACTTTAAGTGTGTCACCCTACGGTTCGAGAACTATGCGGACATGGTTGAGTACTCACTCCGACCAATAACCAATAGCGGGATCTGGAGATCCATAATGGCTCCCACATATTCAACGATGACTTTAGTGATCGAATGAACCATTCACATATATTACCAATTCCCTTTGTCTCGCGATATTTTACTTGTCCGAGGTTTGATCTTCGGTATCACTCTATACCTTGTTCAACCTCGTCTCCTGACAAGTACTCTTTACTCGTACCGTGGTATGTGGTCTCTTATGAACTCATTCATATGCTTGCAAGACATTAGACGACATTCCACCGAGAGGGCCCAGAGTATATCTATCCGTCATCGGGATGGACAAATCCCACTGTTGATCCATATGCCTCAACTCATACTTTCCGGATACTTAATCCCACCTTTATAGCCACCCATTTACGCAGTGGTGTTTGGTGTAATCAAAGTACCTTTCCGGTATAAGTGATTTACATGATCTCATGGTCATAAGGACTAGGTAACTATGTATCGAAAGCTTATAGCAAATAACTTAATGACGAGATCTTATGCTACGCTTAATTGGGTGTGTCCATTATATCATTCACACAATGACATAACCTTGTTATTAATAACATCCAATGTTCATGATTATGAAACTAATCATCCATTAATCAACAAGCTAGTTTAAGAGGCATACTAGGGACTTCTTGTTTGTCTACATATCACACATGTACTAATGTTTCGGTTAATACAATTCTAGCATGATATATAAACATTTATCATAAACATAAAGATATAAATAATAACCACTTTATTATTGCCTCTAGGGCATATCTCCTTCACCGTCATGTGAGGATTTTCCTCGCTGGCGGAAATCTGCAATATGTGCTTGATGCACCGCTAGGTGACCCTCCTGCAGAAACTGAAACCGATGAAGTAAAGAATGTTTACGCGACTCAGAAAACTCGGTACTCTCAAGTTCAGTGTGCCATCCTATGCAGTCTGGAAGTCGATCTTCAAAAACGTTTTGAGCACCACGATCCACATGAGTTGATCAAAGAGTTGAAAACTATTTTTGAAACTCATGCGGCCGTGGAATGCTATGAAGCATCGAAACACTTCTTCAGTTGCATGATGGAAGAGGGTAGCTCCGTTAGTGAGCACACGCTCGTTATGACCGGGCATGCGAAGAAACTCAGTGACTTGGAAATAGTTATTCCTAACAGACTTGGGATTAATCGTATCCTTCAATCACTGCCACCTAGTTACAAGAACTTTGTGATGAACTACAATATGCAGAACATGAACAAAGAGTTACCTGAACTCTTCTCCATGCTTAAAGCTGCTGAGATTGAGATCAAGAAAGAGCACCAAGTGTTGATGGTTAACAAGACCACCAGTTTCAAGAAACAGGGCAAGTCTAAAGGAAAATGCAAGAAGGGTGGTAAGAAAGCTGCCACGCCTCCTGTGAAACCTAAGACTGGCCCTAAGCCTGATGCAGAGTGCTATTACTGCAAGGAGAAGAGACACTGGAAGCGTAATTGCTCCAAGTATTTGGCGGATCTGAAGAGCGGCCTTTTCAAGAAGAAGAAAGAAGGTATATCTGATATACATGTTATAGATGTTTATCTTACTGGTTCTCGTACTAGTACCTGGGTATTTGATACTGGTTCGGTTGCTCATATTTGTAACTCGAAACAGGAACTAAAGAATAAACGAAGACTATTAAAGGATGAAGTGACGATGCGCGTTGGAAATGGATCCAAAGTTGATGTGATCGCTGTCGGCACACTTCCTCTACATCTACCTTCGGGATTAGTTTTAAACCTCAATAATTGTTATTTTGTACCCGCGTTGAGCATGAATATTATATCTGGATCTTGTTTAATGCAAGACGGTTATTCATTCAAGTCTGAGAATAATGGTTGTTCTATTTTTATGAATAATATCTTTTATGGTCGAGCACCTGAAAAGAAAGGTTTATTTCTGTTAGATCTCGATAGTAGTGATACACATATTCATAACATTGATGCTAAGCGAATTAAATTGAATGATAATTCTACTTATATGTGGCACTATCATCTTGGTCATATTGGAGTGAAACGCATGAAGAAACTCCATACCGATGGATTACTTGAATCACTTGACTTTGAGTCACTTGATAGATGCGAAGCATGTCTAATGGGAAAATGACTAAGACTCCATTCTCTGGTATTATGGAGCGAGCTACAGACTTATTGAAAATCATACATACCGATGTGTGTGGACCAATGAGTGTAACCTCACGCGGTGGTTATCGTTATGTTCTAACCTTCACAGATGATCTGAGTAGATATAGGTATATCTATTTCATGAAACATAAATCCGAAACTTTCGAGAAGTTTAAGGAATTCCAAAGTGAAGTAGAAAATCAACGTAACAAAAAGATTAAATTTCTACGATCTGATCGTGGAGGTGAATATCTGAGTTATGAGTTTGGCATGTATTTAAAGAAATGCGGAATACTTTCACAATTTACACCGCCGGGAACACCACAACGAAACGGTGTGTCCGAACGTCGTAATCGAACTCTCTTAGATATGGTTCGTTCTATGATGTCTCTTACTGATTTGCCGTTATCATTTTGAAGTTATGCATTAGAGACAACCGCATTCACTTTAAATAGAGCACCATCAAAATCCGTTGAAACGACACCGTATGAATTATGGTTTAACAAGAAACCTAAGCTATCGTTCCTTAAAGTTTGGGGTTGCGAAGCCTATGTAAAGTGTAAGGGTATTTTACCCTTATCCATTATTTTGGTAACAATGACACCGTGCTAGTGTATTTGGACTAATACATGGCTACAAGATGATTCCCAGATATTAGCCAAAGAGGTATAAAGGTGTATCAATGGAACAAGAAGGCAATGGGAGACCCCCTCACTTCGACGAAAAATCAACAGGATTTTCCTGAGCCTGGCCGGTCACCGGCCCGGTCGGACCGGCCCTGGCACCGGCCAGCCCGGTCTGGACCGGCTCCAACGCTGGTGCCATCCGGGCAGGATCCAGTAAAGGGGGGCGAGCGCTCCGGTCTCCGCCCGGTCTCCAGCCCGGTTTTGACTGGCCCATCCGGTCCCCGGCCCGGTCGGACCGGGCTACAGACCGGCTGCCCCGGCGCCAACCGAACTTCGCGCCTGTGCCATCCGGGCGCATTCCAGTACGCTCAGAAGCTCGTCCGGTCAAGTTCCGGTTCCTGCTCCGGTTGAAACCGGCCGGCCCGGTCGCCAGCCCGGTCGGACCGGCCTGTGCGCCGGCCAGCCCGGCGCCAAACCCGGTCAACCGGATTCCTCGAAGAAAAGCTGATGTGGCAAGTTGACCAACGACCATTTTTCGAAGAAGACTATAAATAGCCCTTCTCCTACCTCTGAACACTTGGGCACTACACTACAAGCTGTTCTTGAGCTCTCTCTCTCTTACTCCATTGCTAGAAACACCAAAAGCCTCAGATCTACTTCCTCCTCCACCCAAACTCAAATCCCTCCGGGGAATCGTTAGAGGAGGACCCGATCTACTGTTCTACCAAGCCAAATCTCATCCCCCCTTGTATTCATCGAGAAACTTGCTTCCTAGGGTTCCTTGGAAACCCTAGGTGGGCAAGAGGAGTCCGGAAGCATCCGGGCTGTGGATTTGCTCCGGGCAAGATTGTGAAGGTTTGGAGGCTACCTCAAAGTCTACCACAAGTGAGTGAGCTATTCCTTCGTGGGATAGGCTCCGGAGAATAGGGTGAGCCTTCGTGGCGTGGGGAATCCTTCGTGGGACCTCCACCCCTCCAAACGTGACGTACCTTGTTGCAAAGCAAGGGAACACGGGAATACATCCTCGTCTCCGCGTGCTATCGGTTATCTCTAACCGAACTCCTTACTTGTGATTTAACTACCTGTGAGAGCCTTCGTGCTCGAGTTAGTTGTATCCTCATATAGGTTGCTTCACCTAGTTTGCATTAGGCTCACCTTTATATTCCGCAAAGCCTAATATTGCAAAGAAAGAATTAAAACTTGTAGAAACCTATTCACCCCCCCTCTAGGTTTACCATCTCTATACTTTCAATTGGTATCAGAGCCTGGACTCTTATTAAGGGCTTCACCGCCTTAAGAGTGAGATGGAAAAACTATTCGAGGGTCTAGATGAAAACTCTAACCTTTCGGTTAAAGAGATGAAATCTAGATTCTTGGCATATGATGTCGAGAAGAAGAAAAAGGAGGATGAACTACAAAGCCAAATGGCGGAGATGTCCGCCATGCTTAAGAACTTGACTAGTGGGTCTCCTAGTGGGGCTTCGGCCTCTCTAGGGAGTTTCCATGAAGTCAACCATGACTATCCCAAAAACACTTCACCCATGCCTCATATAAACCATAGTGGGAACGTTCCCCATTTTGATGGAACTCACTTTCCTTTTTGGAAATCATCTATGGAATCTCATATTCGCAGCTGCAGTGTGGAGTTATGGGAGATCATTGTTCATGGATACCGAGTGCCACAAGATCCCATTCGGTTGACCTCCACCGAATTCTACAACCGTCAACTCAATGCCTCCGTTCGTGACAAGATTAGGAGTGGCATCAACCGCAAGCTCCTTGATCAAGTCAATGATATAGACTCCGCTAAAGAGTTGTGGGATCGAATCATAGTACTCCAAGAGGGAACCGATTTGATCCAATCAGCTCTTTACGAGACCGCAAAGCAAGAGGCTCATCAGTTCATGATTCGAGAAGGAGAATCCGTGGCCGATGCTTATGCAAGGCTTGGTGCTCTTAGAGTAAGGGTCAAGGGACTTGGTGTTGAGAAGTACAACGATGGCTTCGAGATGAATGAAGCCTTCATAAAGTCCAAGGTCATTGCTATGATTGCTGTTAAGCAAGAAGACACCAACCTTGCACTCAACTTGCAAATCATGACCAAGAGCGCCGATCTCAACTCCGATGATCTAGTCTCCTATGTGGCCGCCAATGAAAACATGGCCAAAGCCGGAAAGAGGCTCATGGCAATGAACCGTGTTGATGAAGCCTCACACAACCGTGAAGCGTCACACAACCTTGCTCTCAAAGCAAGAGCCGACCATGGAAGAGAAGAAGATTATGAACTTGGAGAAGATGAAGAGATGACTTCAACTAGTGACATTGCTACCGACTTTGCTTTCTTTGCCAAGAAGTACAAGGCAAAGTTTCCAATGCTCCTCAATGACAAGAAGAAGAAGAGAACTTGCTACAACTGTGATGAAGATAACCACTTCGCAAATGAGTGCCCTTATGAGAAAAGGGTAGACAAGCCAAAGTTCATCAAAGGGGTCAAGCCAAGATTGAAGCCAAACCCAATCAACGATCGATACAAGAAGAACAAGGGAAGAGCCTTTGTTGGAGCCGAGTACTTGTCCGATGAAGAAGAGGAAGATGAGGAGAAGGAGGCCGGAGTGGCCGGCTTGGCTTTCTCCAAGCCCGGGTCACTCTTCACATATGACTAATCCAAGGATTACTCCACGGAGAATGATGTTGGCTCTTCCTTCATGGCAAGAACAACTCAAGATGATGACTCGTATGACTCTACCTCCTCTACAATCGTTGGCTCTTGTCTTATGGCAAGGGAAACCAAGGTAATGGAATCTCCACCTTCCTTATCTAGTGTTCTTGATGATGAAACTGAAAATCAAGAAGAATTAATTATGCTTAAGGAACTTTATAATGCTAGATGCACCCTTCGTGGTGAAGCTCTTGTCAAGTTTGATTTCTTGATGGACTCCCTCAAAGAAAAGGATGAGTCCCTTGAGGAATTAGAATATCAATTGAATGAAAAAGATCGGAGATTCAATCTCCTAAGACAAGAGCTAAAAACCGAAAGGTGCATATCTCAAGGTCTTAAGCAACAAATTGAAACTTACGAACTTGATAAAGTTAAGGACCTAGAAACTATTGATAGGGCTCAATCATTGACTCAAGAGCTCAATGCCTCAAAGGAGGAACTTGAAGTTGCTCATGCTTCTCTCACTAGGGATCTTGACCACCTTGAAAGAGCTAACAAGCTTGTTAAGGATGAGCTCAAGAAACTTGGAGAGAACCATGACCTACTCCAAGAAACCTACGAAAAGGCTCTTGGATCAATGAAGGGTCCCATTGTCGTTGAAAAGCTTGCTTGTTCCTCCACCTCCTTTACTAGTGAGCATGCTAAACTTGTTGAGGAACATGTTCGTTTACAAGAGGAACTCTCTTTGCATGTTGAGACCAATGCATATCTTAAATCCTTGGTGAACAAATATGGTCTCGACTATCATCCTAATGAATCTTCTTGTGAGCAAGCATCTATTCTTGAGGAAAATGTTAGGTTAACAAAGGAACTTGCAAAGTTCACCACCGCCAAGAACAAGATGGGATTGGATGACCTCTTGACTAAGCAAAGGTCAAACAATCAAAAGTTTGGACTTGGATATGTTCCCAAGTCCTACAAGAAGAACAACTACAAGAAGGAGAAATCCCCGCTCAAGACAAGAACAAGAAGGTCACTAACAATGGCAAAGCCTCAAAGGGCAAAACCACTAGTGGTGACCGCACGGGGCCAAATGATCACTATGCTTTATTTGTTGATTATTATGGTGATGTCTATGCTAACTATGTTGGCCCTCCTAATGGCTATGCTTATAGAGAATACTCAATTTGGGTACCAAAAGATATTGTTGCCATTGCAAAGGGACCCATTAATCGATGGGTTCCTAAATCCTCTACTTGATTTTGTAGGGGTATGATAACCCACAAGTATAGGGGATCGCAACAGTCTTCGAGGGAAGTAAAACTCAAATTTATTGATTCGACACAAGGGGAGGTAAAGAATACTTATAAGCCTTAACAACTGAGTTGTCAATTCAGCTGCACCTGGAAAAGCACTAGTAACAGGGGTGATGTGAAAGTAGCAGTGATATGAGAGCAATAGTAACAGAATACGTGCAGCAGTAATAGTAACACAGTGGCAATGGCACCAGAAAATAGTTGATACTACTTCCAGTGACATGTAGAACAAGTATATGATGATGAGAGATGGACCGGGGTTCCCAGCTATCTACACTAGTGGTAACTCTCCAATAACAAGTGACAAGTGTTGGGTGAACAAATTACAGTTGGGCAATTGATAGGATTGAAATAGCATTAAGACAGAACATCAAGATTATTAATCATGTAGGCATGTTTTCCATATATAGTCGTACGTGCTCACAATGAGAAACTTGTACAACATCTTTTGTCCTACCAGCCGGTGGCAGCCGGGCCTCTAGGGAATCTACTGGCAATTAAGGTACTCCTTTTAATAGAGCACCGGAGCAAAGCAGTAACACTTGGTGAAAACATGTGATCATCATACCTACGCCTTCCCCTCCAGTTGTCCCAGTTTCTGTCACTTTGGGGCCTTTGGTTCCGGACATAGACATGTGCATACAACTTGTAGATACAATCTAAGCAATAAGTATAGAGCTTAAATCTAAGATCATGCCACTCGGGCCCTAGTGACAATCATTAATCACAACAAGATTGCAGCAACAATAACTTCACAAACTTTATAGATAGACTAATCATAATGTAACAATCCGTCGGATCCCAACAAACACAACACCGATTACATCAGATGAATCTCAATCATGTAAGGCAGCTCATGAGATCATTGTATTGAAGTACATGGGGGAGAGAATACCAGCTAGCTACAGCTAGAACCCATAGTCCATGGGGGAACTACTCACGGAGCACGATGGAGGCGATGGCGTTGATGGAGATGGCTTCCGGGGGCACTTCCCCGTCCCGGTAGGGTGCCGGAACAGAGACTTCTGTCCCAAGAATTGGAGTTTCGCGATGGTGGCGGCGCCCCTGGAGTCTTTCTGGAGTTTCGTCCATTCGTCTCGAGTTTTTAGGTCGAAAGGGCTTAAATAGGCGAAGAGACGGAGTCGGAGGGGCCACGGGGCCTCCCCACAGTAGGGCGGCGCGCCCCCCCTTGGGCCGTGCCGACCACACGTGTGGGGCCCCCAGGGCTCCCCTCTGGTCCCCCTTTGACTTTCTGGAAGGTTCCGGGAAAAATAAGATGTTGGGTCTTTGTTTCGTCGAATTCTGAGAATATTGCCCGAACAGCCTTTCTGGAACCAAAAACAACAGAAAACAGGAACTGGAACTGTGGCATCTTGTTAATAGGTTAGTTCCGGAAAATGCATAAAAACATTATAAAGTGCGAGCAAAACATGTAAGTATTGTCATAAAACAAGCATGGAACATCAGAAATTATGGATACATTGAAGACGTATCAGGGTATTCCTCCGGTGGTCCAAAATGGGTGTTTGATAGTGGATGCACCAATCATATGACCGGAGGAAGAGGTGTGCTTGATCAATTCATTGAAGATATCAACAAGAAGTCAAGCATCACCTTTGGTGACAACTCAAAGGGAAAGATACTTGGGTATTGCAAGGTGGCAATCTCTAAGGACTTGTGCCTTGAGAAGGTCATGCTTGTTGAATCCCTTGGCTATAACTTACTTTCTATATATCATCTTGCCGATGACGGTTACAATTCATATTTTACTAAATATTGTGTGAAAGTCTTTAGGAGTGACAATCTCAAATTGGTCCTTGTTGGATATGTGGAGAACAACCTTTACGTGGTTGACCTCTCGAAAGAGAGCTCCTCTCCCTCCACATGTCTAATGGCGGCCAAGCATGACGAAGGCTGGTTGTGGCATCGTCGCCTTGGTCATGTTAACATGAGAAATCTTAAACAACTCCTAAAGGGTGAGCACATTGTGGGACTAACCGGCATTTCTTTTGAGAAAGATCGTGTTTGCAGTGCATGTGTAGCCAAAAAGCAACTCAAGAAGAAACATCCTATCAAGAGTATCGTCACCACATCTAGGCCTTTGGAGCTCCTTCATTTGGATCTCTTTGGGCCATCACATTATGATACTCTTGGTGGGAGCAAGTATGGACTTGTCATTGTTGATGATTACTCAAGATACTCTTGGGTCTTTCTCCTTAAGTCTAAGGACGAGACCCATAGAGAGTTCATCACCTTCGCCAAGAAAGCTCAACGTACGTATGAATCCGAGATCAAGGCGATTAGGACCGACAATGGCACCGAGTTCAAGAACTATACCATGCAAGAGTTTGTTGATGATGAGGGCATCAAGCATGAGTTTTCGGCGCCATACACCCCTCAACAAAATGGTGTTGTTGAAAGGAAGAACCGGACTATCATTGAGATGGCAGGAACCATGTTGAGTGAATTCAACTCACCCCACAACTTTTGGGGAGAAGCCATCTCTACGGCCGTCCACTACTCCAACCGGCTCTTTCTCCGTCCCCTCCACAACAAAACTCCATACGAGCTTCTTACCGGTAACAAGCCTAATGTCATGTACATTCGTGTCATTGGATGCAAATACCTTGTTAAGAACAACAAAGGAAAGCTCGGTAAATTTGAAACTAGAACCATAGAGGGTATATTTGTTGGGTATGCGGAGAACTCTCGCGCCTATAGGTACTACAACCGGTCCACTGGAACTATTGAAGTATCTTGTGATGTGGTGTTCTTGGAGGATAATGGCTCCCAAGTGGAGCAAGTTGTTCCATGTGTTGCAGGTAATATTGATGATCCATCTAGTGCCATCAAGCATATGGGCATTCAACACATCCGGCCCATGGAAGTTCATAATGATGATCAAGATGATGGAGTAGAAGTATCAAGCTCGGCTCAAGTGGAGCCTAGCTCAACTCAAGCCGAACCATCAAGTGCAACTCAAGAACCATCCTCCACTCAAGATGAGTCACATTCCGAAGAACAAGAAGAAAACCCTCATACCACGGAGCAAGACCATGATGATGATAAAGAAACATCCTCAACTCATGATCAAGCTCAAGTGGTCCCTCATGATCGAGTACTAGCAAGAGATGAATTCATTGATCATGAAGGAACCATTCGGTAGATCAAGGCCGCTACAAGGGCAAGTGACATGAAAGTAGATCAAGTCCTTGGTAGCATCTCAAGAGGAGTGGTAACTCGTAGACACCATGCATTACTTATCACTTATTGTCAACATCATGCTTTTGTGTCTAGTTTTGAACCACTCAAGGTACATGAAGCCTTGGTTGATCCGGATTGGGTAATTGCCATGCAAGAAGAATTGGAGTGTTTCACTCGTAATGAAGTATGGTCTCTAGTTGAGAGACCCAAGGATCATCGCATCAATGTTATTGGGACCAAATGGATATTCAAGAACAAGCAAGATGAGAATAGCATTGTCATACGAAACAAAGCAAGGTTAGTGGCGCAAGGGTTTGCCCAAATAGAAGGTATGGACTTTGAGGATACCTTTGCGCCGGTAGCCCGTCTTGAAGCTATTCGTCTTTTGCTTGCATTTGCATCTTTCCACAATTTCAAACTCTATCAAATGGATGTGAAAAGTGCATTTTTGAATGGTCCCCTAAAAGAAACCGCATATGTGGCTCAACCCCCGGGTTTCGAAGACCCATGCCGACCCAACCACCTGTATTTACTCCATAAGGCACTCTACGGTCTCAAGCAAGCTCCACGTGCTTGGTATAAGTTCCTTAGGGATTTCTTACTACATGATGGGTTTTGCATGGGTACGGTCGATTCCACCCTTTTCACCAAGCGGGCTAAAGGGGGTGGCCTATTTATATGTCAAATATATGTTGATGATATTATCTTTGGTGGAACTAACCCCAATCATAACAAAGCTTTTGAGCTATTGATGACTAGGAAATTTGAGATGTTCATGATGGGAGAGTTGAAGTTCTTCCTAGGCTTCCAAGTAAGGCAACTTGCAAAAGGCACCTTCATCTCTCCAGAAAAGTATGTGAAGGACATGCTCAAGAAATTCAACATGACCAATGCAAGCCCAATGAAGACACCCATGCCCGTAAAGGGGCAACTTGGCTCATGTGACGGTGAGAAGGATGTGGATATAAAGGTATACCGCTCCATGATAGGATCCTTGCTCTACCTTTGTGCCTCTAGGCCGGATATCATGTTAAGTGTAGGGATGTGTGCTCGTTTTCAATCCGCTCCCAAGGAGAGCCATTTAATGGCGGTCAAACGGATTCTAAGATACCTTGTTCTCACTCCTACTCTCGGGCTATGGTATCCAAAGGGGTCAACCTTTGAACTCATTGGCTATTCGGATTCCGATTGGGCCGGTGATAAGGTTGACCGGAAGTCTACCTCCGGGGCTTGCCAATTTATTGGCCGGTCATTGGTGAGTTGGTCATCCAAGAAACAAAACTCCACCGCTTTATCCACCACCGAAGCCGAATACATATCCGCGGCATCTTGTTGCACTCAATTGTTATGGATGAAGCAAACCTTGAAAGACTATGGTGTGTCTCTTGGTACGGTGCCTCTTCTTTGTGACAATGAAAGTGCAACTAAAATCGCCAATAACCCGGTTCAACATTGTCGCACCAAACATATTGACATTCGCCATCACTTTCTATGTGATCATGTTGCCAATAAGGATATTGATCTCACTCAAGTGGGGACAACCTACCAATTGGCGGACATTTTCACTAAGCCTTTGGATGAAGCCCGGTTTGTTAACTTGAGAGGAGAACTTGGTATTCTTGATCCTAAAAACTTGGATTGATTAACTTCTTGCACTATATTCTTGCATTTATCTTGCTATCTAGCTTAGAGGTATAGCACATATGGGGATAGTCATCGTACCATGTCTTGGTATGATGCATACCTATGTGTGCAACATAAATAGACCCAATGTCATTATATGGACCCAAGCATGTCTCTTCGAGGTCTCATGACATTTGCCCTTTCACATAGGGGGAGTAATTCCCCGCCCCTCATTGAGCCTCGATTACAACTTGATTTGACAATATAAGGCTCAATGATCTTATTGCAAAAACTATTTCAAATTTTTTTATGGTTCTTGATATACTTCGAATCATGCCCATTGTTGCTATTTGTATCTTGTTTGAATTTTCACTCCAACACTAGTAGGAAAAGCCTCATCAGTGGCGCACGAAAATGGGCTTCTGTGGCGCACGGGAGGTGCGCCACAGAAACATCGCCACAAAAATAAGGTTTCTGTGGCGCATCTGGCAGTGCGCCACAGAATTAAGGTTTCTGTGGCGCACTCAGAAATAAGTAGTTCTGTGGCGCATGTGATGTAGCTGCGCCACAGAAATAGGTGCGCCACAGAATTATGTTTTGGTGCGCCACAGAACAATCTACAGGTATACTCGATTTTGTGCTCCCTGGTGTATTATACAGGTTTTATACTGGTTTTATACACCATATACAGGTTATATACTGATATAATATAGACAAATATAATATGGACATATATAATCATCACATCATCATCACATTACTTAGAGCCCGATCGAGTTATACATATAGCTCCATACACTCATAATCCATGCAAATTAATTAAGTTCTCATCATCTCTAGATACAAACGAAGTGACACCGGCCGCCGCCTACACTAGGATGAAATAGAGTACCGCCGCGACGATGGTGAGCAAGAGCGAGAGCACAAGGAAGGTCTTCATCTTGCTCTTGTTCACTTGGTACGCCCTCCACTTGGCAACCGCCTCGTGTCTAGTCGGGTACCCTTTGTAGCAGTTGCCGCTGAACTTGTGCACCTGTTTCTTGCACTCCTCCCACTCCTCGTACACTCCTGGAACCCGCCCCTCGAACACGACGTAGTACGTCATCTCTATGGACACAAGGCATATTAGTATATAACGCAATGGAAAGAGTTAGAGGGTTCACATGCATACATATTCACAAGAATTAAAGCAAGGAAATAATAATAAACCTAAAAGAAATATAGCATCGGTATCACATAAGTAATATGGTTCAACGATAACGACTACAATAGTAATTGAAGTCCAACAACGATGACCACCGTTTCGAGCAAATTAAGCAAGTTTAGTTTACAACACGGTACAAATTGTCCATCGATTCAAAGTAATGCTAGGCACACCGGCCTCGGTCAACGAGACGTCTTCTTGAGCGGCTCCGGGAACGGCTTGTACAAGTCCTTCGTCGTCCACGTCCTTCCATCACCCTGCCTATGTAGGCGTTCTTTGATATCCCTCTTAGGCAACGCTCTGGCTGCGTGTAAGAGCCCCGATCCGTTGGATACATCTTGTAAGATAATTTCCGAGAGCTTTACTTGGATGCGATGGAAGTCTTCTCTAAGATCATCATCACTGATTTCCCCCGACATTTTAATGGGGTCTCGCTTACTAGGTGGCAGAGACATCATCTCTGCATCCTCGACAAACCCTTTAAGGTGCTGGAGGACATAGAAGGCCTCCTTAATGCTGCCAGCTGGCTGCTTGATACAAGGGAAGTTGATCACGTGCTTGAACCCGATCTTTTTAGTGTCCGGCCTGATATATTGCCCATTCTTGTCGAAGGTGCCTCCATTTTTGGAGTAGCCAAGGATAGCCTCATCGAGAACACCCCTTATTCTCTTGTAGTCTTTCTTCGTCGTCGTACTCGACGAGTCGAAATACTGGGCTAGTGACCACTTTGGATCTAGGATGATGAGTGTGCAGTATTTGTCCCTGCTCAATGATGCGTGTGGTTGACACGTACGTTGGGAACCCCAAGAGGAAGGTGTGATGCGCACAGCGGCAAGTTTCCCTCAGTAAGAAACCAAGGTTTAATCGAACCAGTAGGAGTCAAGAAGCACGTTGAAGGTTGATGGCGGCGGGATGTAGTGCGGCGCAACACTAGAGATTCCAGCGCCAACGTGGAACCTGCACAACACAACCAAAGTACTTTGCCCCAACGAAACAGTGAGGTTGTCAATCTCACCGGCTTGCTGTAACAAAGGATTAACCGTATTGTGTGGAAGATGATTGTTTGCAGAAAACAGTAGAACAAGTATTGCAGTAGATTGTATTTCAGTAAAGAGAATTGGACCGGGGTCCACAGTTCACTAGAGGTGTCTCTCCCATAAGATAAACAGCATGTTGGGTGAACAAATTATAGTTGGGCAATTGACAAATAAAGAGGGCATGACCATGCACATACATATCATGATGAGTATAGTGAGATTTAATTGGGCATTACGACAAAGTACATAGACCGCCATCCAACTGCATCTATGCCTAAAAAGTCCACCTTCAGGTTATCATCCGAACCCCCTCCAGTATTAAGTTGCAAAGCAACAGACAATTGCATTAAGTATGGTGCGTAATGTAATCAACAACTACATCCTTAGACATAGCATCAATGTTTTATCCCTAGTGGCAACATCACAACACAACCTTAGAACTTTCTGTCACCGTCCTGTGTCAATGCAGGCATGAACCCACTATCGAGCATAAATACTCCCTCTTGGAGTTACAAGCATCTACTTGGCCAGAGCATCTACTAGTAACGGAGAGCATGCAAGATCATAAACAACACATAGATATAACTTTGATAATCAACATAACAAGTATTCTCTATTCATCGGATCCCAACAAACGCAACATATAGAATTACATATAGATGATCTTGATCATGTTAGGCAGCTCACAAGATCCGACAATGATAGCACAATGGGGAGAAGACAACCATCTAGCTACTGCTATGGACCCATAGTCCAGGGGTAGACTACTCACACATCACTCCGGAGGCGACCATGGCGGCGTAGAGTCCTCCGGGAGATGATTCCCCTCTCCGGCAGGGTGCCGGAGGCGATCTCCTGGATCCCCCGAGATGGGATCGGCGGCGGCGGCGTCTCCGGGAAGGTTTTCCGTATCATGGCTCTCGATCGGGGTTTTCGCAACGGAGGCTTTAAGTAGGCGGAAGGGCAGGTCAAGAGGCGGCACGAGGGCCCCACACCACAGGGCCGCGCGGCCAAGGGGGGGCCGCGCCGCCCTAGGGTGTGGCCCCCTCGTGGCCCCTCTTCGTCTCTTCTTCGGACTTCTGGAAGCTTCGTGGCAAAATAGGACCCTGGGCGTTGATTTCGTCCAATTCCGAGAATATTTCGTTACTAGGATTTCTGAAACCAAAAACAGCAGAAAACAGCAACTGGCACTTCGGCATCTTGTTAATAGGTTAGTTCCAGAAAATGCACGAATATAACATAAAGTGTGCATAAAACATGTAGATAACATCAATAATGTGGCATGGAACATAAGAAATTATCGATACGTCGGAGACGTATCAGCATCCCCAAGCTTAGTTCTGCTCGTCCCGAGTAGGTAAAACGATAACACAGATAATTTCTGGAGTGACATGCCATCATAACCTTGATCATACTATTTGTAAAGCATATGTAGTGAATGCAGCGATCAAAACAATGTATATGACATGAGTAAACAAGTGAATCACATAGCAAAGACTTTTCATGAATAGCACTTCAAGACAAGCATCAATAAGTCTTGCATAAGAGTTAACTCATAAAGCAATAATTTAAAGTAAAAGCATTGAAGCAACACAAAGGAAGATTAAGTTTCAGCAGTTGCTTTCAACTTGTAACATGTATCTCTCATGGATATTGTCAACATAGAGTAATATAATAAGTGCAATAAGCAAATATGTAGGAATCAATGCACAGTTCACACAAGTGTTTGCTTCTTGAGGTGGAGAGAAATAGGTGAACTGACTCAACATTGAAAGTAAAAGAATTGTCCTCCATAGAGGAAAAGCATCGATTGCTATATTTGTGCTAGAGCTTTGATTTTGAAAACATGAAACAATTTTGTCAACGGTAGTAATAAAGCATATGTATCATGTAAATTATATCTTACAAGTTGCAAGCCTCATGCATAGTGTACTAATAGTGCCCGCACCTTGTCCTAATTAGCTTGGACTACCGGATCATCACAATGCACATGTTTTAACCAAGTGTCACAAAGGGGTACCTCTATGCCGCCTGTACAAAGGTCTAAGGAGAAAGCTCGCATTGGATTTCTCGCTATTGATTATTCTCAACTTAGACATCCATACCGGGACAACATAGACAACAGATAATGTACTCCTCTTTTATGCATAAGCATGTAGCAACAATTAATAATTTTCTCATTTGAGATTGAGGATATATGTCCAAAACTGAAACTTCCACCATGAATCATGGCTTTAGTTAGCGGCCCAATGTTCTTCTCTAACAATATGCATGCTTAACCATAAGGTGGTAGATCTCTCTTACTTCAGACAAGACGGACATGCATAGCAACTCACATGAAATTCAACAAAGAGTAGTTGATGGCATCCCCAGTAAACATGGTTATCGCACAACAAGCAACTTAATAAGAGATAAAGTGCATAATTACATATTCAATACCACAATAGTTTTTAAGCTATTTGTCCCATGAGCTATATATTGCAAAGGTGAATGATGGAATTTTAAAGGTAGCACTCAAGCAATTTACTTTGGAATGGCGGAAAATACCATGTAGTAGGTAGGTATGGTGGACACAAATGGCATAGTGGTTGGCTCAAGTATTTTGGATGCATGAGAAGTATTCCCTCTCGATACAAGGTTTAGGCTAGCAAGGTTATTTGAAACAAACACAAGGATGAACCGGTGCAGCAAAACTCATATAAAAGACATATTGAAAACATTATAAGACTCTACACCGTCTTCCTTGTTGTTCAAACTCAATACTAGAAATTATCTAGACCTTAGAGAAACCAAATATGCAAACCAAATTTTAGCATGCTCTATGTATTTCTTCATTAATGGGTGCAAAGCATATGATGCAAGAGCTTAATCATGAGCACAACAATTGCCAAGTATCACATTACCCAAGACATTAATAGCAATTACTACATGTATCATTTTCCAATTCCAACCATATAACAATTTAACGAAGGAGAAACTTCGCCATGAATACTATGAGTAGAAACTAAGGACATACTTGTCCATATGCTACAGCGGAGCGTGTCTCTCTCCCATAAAGTGAATGCTAGGATCCATTTTATTCAAACAAAACAAAAACAAAAACAAACCGACGCTCCAAGAAAAGCACATAAGATGTGATGGAATAAAAATATAGTTTCAGGGGAGGAACCTGATAATGTTGTCGATGAAGAAGGGGATGACTTGGGCATCCCCAAGCTTAGACGCTTGAGTCTTCTTGATATATGCAGGGGTGAACCACCGGGGCATCCCCAAGCTTAGAGCTTTCACTCTCCTTGATCATGTTGCATCATACTCCTCTCTTGATCCTTGAAAACTTCCTCCACACCAAACTTAGAACAACTCATTAGAGGGTTAGTGACAATAAAAATTAACATATTCAGAGGTGACACAATCATTCTTAACACTTCTGGATATTGCATAAAGCTACTGGACACTAATGGATCAAAGAAATTCATCCAACATAGCAAAAGAGGCAATGCGAAATAAAAGGCAGAATCTGTCAAAACAGAACAGTTCGTATTGACGAATTTTATCGAGGCACCAGACTTGCTCAAATGAAAATGCTCAAATTGAATGAAAGTTGCGTACATATCTGAGGATCACTCACGTAAATTGGCATAATTTTCTGAGTTACCTACAGGGGAAAACAGCCCAGATTCGTGACAGCAAAGAAATCTGTTTCTGCGCAGTAATCCAAATCTAGTATGAACTTTTCTATCAACGGCTTAACTTGGCACAACAAAACACTAAACTAAGATAAGGAGAGGTTGCTACAGTAGTAAACAACTTCCAGGACTCAAAATAAAAACAAAGTACTGTAGGTAAAAACATGGGTTGTCTCCCATAAGCGCTTTTCTTTAACGCCTTTCAGCTAGGCGCAGAAAGTGTGTATCAAGTATTACCAAGAGACGAAGTGTCAACATCATAATTTGTTCTCATAATAGAATCAAAAGGTAACTTCATTCTCTTTCTAGGGAAGTGTTCCATACCTTTCTTGAGAGGAAATTGATATTTAATATTACCTTCCTTCATATCAATGATAGCACCAACAGTTCGAAGAAAAGGTCTTCCCAATATAATGGGATAAGATGCATTGCATTCAATATCCAAGACAACAAAATCAACGGGGACAAGGTTATTGTTAACGGTAATGCAAACATTATCAACTTTCCCCAAAGGTTTCTTTGTAGAATGATCAGCAAGATTAACATCCAAATAACAATTTTTCAGCGGTGGCAAGTCAAGCATATTATAAATTTTCTTAGGCATAACAGAAATACTTGCACCAAGATCACATAAAGCATTACAATCAAAATCTTTAACCTTCATCTTAATGATGGGCTCCCAACCATCCTCTAGCTTTTTAGGAATAGAGGCTTCGCGCTCTAGTTTCTCTTCTCTAGCTTTTATGAGAGCATTTGTAATATGTTGCGTGAAAGCCAAATTTATAGCACTAGCATTAGGACTTTTAGCAAGTTTTTGCAAGAACTTTATAACTTCAGAGATGTGGCAATCATCAAAATTCAAACCATTATAATCTAAAGCAATGGGATCATCATCCCCAATGTTGGAAAAAATTTCAGCAGCTTTATCACAGGCAGTTTCAACAGTTTTAGCGATTTCAGCGGTTCTCGCGCTTTGCATTAGAAGTGGAAACATTGCTAACACCAATTCTTTTATTATTAATAGTAGGAGGTGCAGCAACATGTGTAGCATTAGCATTACTAGTGGTGGTAATAGTCCAAACTTTAGCTACATTCTTCTCTTTAGCTAGTTTTTCATTTTCTTCTCTATCCCACCTAGCACGCAGTTCAGCCATTAATCTTATATTCTCATTAATTCTAACTTGGATGGCATTTGTTGTAGTAACAATTTTATTATGATGATTTTCATTAGGCATAACTTTCGATTTCAAAAGATCAACATCAGCAGCAAGACTATCGACTTTAGAAGCAAGTATATCAATTTTCCCAAGCTTTTCTTCAACAGATTTGTTAAAAGCAGTTTGTGTACTAATAAATTCTTTAAGCATGGCTTCAAGTCCAGGGGTGTGTTCCTATTATTATTGTAAGAATTCCCATAAGAATTACCATAGCCGTTGCCATTATTATAAGGATATGGCCTATAGTTGTTACTAGAATTGTTCCGGTAAGCATTGTTGTTGAAATTATTATTTTTAATGAAGTTTACATCAACATGTTCTTCTTGTGCAACCAATGAAGCTAATGGAACATTATTAGGATCAATATTAGTCCTATCATTCACAAGCATAGACATAATAGCATCAATCTTATCACTCAAGGAAGAGGTTTCTTCGACAGAATTTACCTTCTTACCTTGTGGAGCTCTTTCCGTGTGCCATTCAGAGTAGTTGATCATCATATTATCAAGAAGATTTGTTGCTTCACCAAGAGTGATGGACATAAAGGTACCTCCAGCAGCTGAATCCAATAAATTCCGCGAAGAAAAATTTAGTCCTGCATAGAAGGTTTGGATGATCATCCAAGTAGTCACCCATGGGTTGGGCAATTTTTAACCAGAGATTTCATTCTTTCCCAAGCTTGAGCAACATGTTCAGTATCTAATTGTTTAAAATTCATTATGCTACTCCTCAAAGATATAATTTTAGCAGGGGGATAATATCTACCAATAAAAGCATCCTTGCATTTAGTCCATGAATCAATACTATTCTTAGGCAGAGATAGCAACCAATCTTTAGCTCTTCCTCTTAATGAGAAAGGGAACAATTTTAGTTTAATAATATCACCATCTACATCTTTATATTTTTGCATTTCACATAGTTCAACAAAATTATTAAGATGGGCAGCAGCATCATCAGAACTAACACTGTAAAATTGCTCTCGCATAACAAGATTCAAGAAAGCAGGTTTAATTTCAAAGAATTCTGCTGTAGTAGCAGGTGGAGCAATAGGTGTGCATAAGAAATCATTATTATTTGTGGTTGTGAAGTCACACAACTTAGTATTTTCAGGGTTGGCCATTTTAGCAACAGTAAATAAAGCAAACTAGATAAAGTAATGCAAGTAACTAATTTTTTTGTGTTTTTGATATAGCAAACAAGATAGCAAATAAAGTAAAACTAGCAACTAATTTTTTTGTATTTTGATTTAGTGCAGCAAACAAAGTAGTAAATAAAACTAAGCAAGACAAAAACAAAGTAAAGAGATTGAGAAGTGGAGACTCCCCTTGCAGCGTGTCTTGATCTCCCCGGCAACGGCGCCCGAGAAATTTGCTCGCGCAAAGTTGACGTGGGAGTTAGAGATCTCTGTGGTGTAACTTTTCTTCGTTCCCGCAACGGCGCCGTAAATTTGCTTGATGCGTGTGGTTGACACGTCCGTTGGGAACCCCAAGAGGAAGGTGTGATGCGCACAGCGGCAAGTTTCCCTCGAAGAAACCAAGGTTTAATCGAACCAGTAGGAGTCAAGAAGCACGTTGAAGGTTGATGGCGGCGGGATGTAGTGCGGCGCAACACCGTAGATTCTGGCGCCAACGTGGAACCTGCACAACACAACCAAAGTACTTTGCCCCAACGAAACAGTGAGGTTGTCAATCTCACCGGCTTGCTGTAACAAAGGATTAACCGTATTGTGTGGAAGATGATTGTTTGCAGAAAACAGTAGAACAAGTATTGCAAAGAGATTGTATTTCCGGAAAGAGAATTGGACCGGGGTCCACAGTTCACTAGAGGTGTCTCTCCCATAAGATAAACAGCATGTTGGGTGAACAAATTACAGTTGGGCAATTGACACATAAAGAGGGCATGACCATGCACCTACAGATTTTGAGGTGTATAGTGAGATTTAAGGGGGCAGTACGACAAAGTACATAGACCGCCATCCAACCGCATCTATGCCTAAAAAGTCCACCTTCAAAGTTATCATCCGAACCCTCCAGTATTAAGTTGCAAAGCAACAGACAATTGCATTAAGTATGGTGCGTAATGTAATCAACAACTACATCCTTAGACATAGCATCAATGTTTTATCCCTAGTGGCAACAAGACAACACAACCTTAGAACTTTCTCACACTTGTCCCGGTGTCAATGCGTGCATGAACCCACTATCGAGCATAAATACTCCCTCTTGGAGTTACAAGCATCTACTTGGCCAGAGCATCTACTAGTAACGGAGAGCATGCAAGATCATAAACAACACATAGATATAACTTTGATAATCAACATAACAAGTATTCTCTATTCATCGGATCCCAACAAACGCAACATATAGAATTACAGATAGATGATCTTGATCATGTTAGGCAGCTCACAAGATCCGACAATGATAGCACAATGGGGAGAAGACAACCATCTAGCTACTGCTATGGACCCATAGTCCAGGGGTAGACTACTCACACATCACTCCGGAGGCGACCATGGCGGCGTAGAGTCCTCCGGGAGATGATTCCCCTCTCCGGCAGGGTGCCGGAGGCGATCTCCTGGATCCCCCGAGATGGGATCGGTGGCGGCGGCGTCTCTGGAAGGTTTTCCGTATCGTGGCTCTCGGTACTGGGGTTTTCGCAACGGAGGCTTTAAGTAGGCGGAAGGGCAGGTCAAAAGGCGGCACGAGGGCCCCACACCACAGGGCCGCGCGGCCAAGGGGGGGCCGCGCCGCCCTAGGGTGTGGCCCCCTCGTGGCCCCTCTTCGTCTCTTCTTCGGACTTCTGGAAGCTTTGTGGCAAAATAGGACCCTGGGCGTTGATTTCGTCCAATTCCGAGAATATTTCGTTACTAGGATTTCTGAAACCAAAAACAGCAGAAAACAGCAACTGGCACTTCGGCATCTTGTTAATAGGTTAGTTCCAGAAAATGCACGAATATGACATAAAGTGTGCATAAAACATGTAGATAACATCAATAATGTGGCATGGAACATAAGAAATTATCGATACGTCGGAGACGTATCACTCAACACATGCAATTGAAATGGAATGTTGGAAATGATCGGCAATGGAAGAAATATATAAGAAAGCATAAGTTACGACGGCCGTGAGCGGATGTGTACTTACTCGGGAAAGACAGGCAGAAGAATGGTGTTGCTCTCTTTGTGCATGAGCATGAAGTTCTGGAGGTACCGCACCGCCTTGGTCCGTGTCCTTGAGCCGTCCTGGAGCTGGCTATCGCGCATGTAGTAGGGATCCGCTACCGCGATGTGGCGGGGTCTCTCTCTGTTGATCTTCATCTGAAGATTGATCGCGTATAGGCGGACCAAGTTATAGTCGAGCCGTTTCGAGTGAAATAGATTGAAGACGTCCTCGAACGCTATGAAGAAGATATCCGCGGGGTCTTCATTGACAAAGTTCTGGTCGGACGGTGCCTTGACCGAGAACACCGGGTAATTTGGATCCTTTTCTTTAAGAAGGACGCTCTCTTGATAATGAATAGAGTGCTGCAAAGGGAGCATTGGTCCACTTGCGAGGTGTTCCATGTCCGGAGGCAGTATAGGTTTACCAGCTTCATGACACCGGGGCAAGCCATCCGGTGTAGGTGGTACCATGTTGTCGGCCCGGATCCTCTTAGGAGCAGGCTGGCTCGAAGATGCGCCCTTCTTGGCTCCTCTCTTCCTTGCCTTCTTCACCTGACCTACTAGGGGTGCTGGTGGTGCTGATGGTGGTGCTTCGGGTGCTGGTGGTGCTTCTGAGGTCGCTGGGGTTGATTTGGGTGGCTCCCCGATGATCGTCTTACGCAGCGTGTTAGGGCTGAAAACGGTAGCAGGCTTGACTTGAGCTGGATTGCCAGCCTCCGGAGGAGTGTCTTGAGAAAGACCCGTGAAGACCAGGCGCTGCTTTGTCACTGTAGGGGGACGACCAAGTTGATCGCCGTGTGTGCGGAAGGCTTGTTCATCCATAGGAGGCATGTACATATCTTGGCTGCAGGCGCCAGTGTTGATGTAGGCATCGATGTCATCATCATCATCTGCATCGTTGCCATCAAGTGGCGCCATGTCCTGGACCTTAGGTGGTGGCGGTTGCGATGCCGCCGCTTGGCGTACCGTGCGTCTAGTTGACGGTCGTTGCGGTAGCGCTCCCAACAACTGTTTGTGGCGTGTGGTGGTGGCAGCGATCGTCGGTTCCTTCCGGGTGGCAGCGGCGACCGCCGGTTCCTTCAGGGTAGTGGGGGCGGCGACCGCCGTTTCCTTAAGGGTGTCGTCGGCGCTGGCGATCTTGGGCTGGATGATAGGGAGGTGGCGCCGGTGCTTTTGTTAGCACTCGGAAGACCCCCCCAGACTAATCTGGTTCTTCGGCCATTTCATAACCCATGAGGTGCAATCCCCAAGGGGCAAAACGTCGCCTTCATCTGTGCCCGAAGGTTGAAAGGGGGACATGGCGTAGCGGTACTCCGGCACTACCATTACCAACTTGACCTTCGCCACGTCTTCCGCCAATCTAGCGCCGTGCATAACGCGGGTAGCCATGACATGGCCGCTAGCAACTTCCACCAACTTGCCGCCGGGCTCCACCGCTTGCAGAAATATGCATTGTTCATCCTGAGTCAGGGGCGCCATGTTGGGCATCGTGAGATGGCAGTCACGAAAGGCATATATAGTTAAAGAAGATGACGCGAAGGAGTAACTAATGAGTTTACCTCCTTGATGGCGTCGATCTCGGCTACTGTCGATACAATGGCGGTGGTTGGGGGCGTCGATGCGACCAGTTGGAGCTGCGGCGGCGGTTGGAGCTGCGGCGTCGGGTGGAGCAGCGGCGTCTGATGGAGCCCCAACGCCGGCGTCGGGTGGAGCGGCACCGTCGGCGACACGTGGAAGCTTGAGTTGCTGCCGCTGATGCTGGGCACATGTATCGGCCCCACTTGACCTCCCGCATTCCAAGCAGCTAACCCCTCCATCAACCCAGGGGGGATGATCTGCCGGATCTTCTCGTCCAATAACTTGTTCATCATATCTCCGTGTTCTCCATAGGCTTTTCGGCCACCAGCTTCTCTAGTGACTCCACCTTCTTCTTCAGCTCCTGATCCTCGGATTTATCCTTAGCAGATGACCTCCTCTCCAGCTTTCTCATCTTGGCATCCGATCCGTAGTACTCGGATAGCTTCATACTTGTGCCAAAGCCGGACACACGGCCACCCGACGTCGGTGGCTTGTCCAGCTCCCTCTCCTTGTATTTGTTCATCGCCCTGTTGAAAGGCGTGTCCCACGGTTCCGTCGACCCCTGGGACGACGGGCCAGCCTTCGTCAACTCTTCATCCTTCAGACAAAGGAACTTAAGGTTAGCCCATTTGGCTTCATTGCCTAATAAGATGAGCGAAATAATATAGAACTATCCTTACCAGGTACTTCTCGAAATCCCTCACGTCTTCGTGATCCGTAATAAATTCCCCCGTCTTCCAGTCTAAGTAGTAGCGGGACCGAACAAAGTTCCTAGCATGTTCATCCTGGATTTCGTGCCAGGGGTTTTCTTTCCCCAGACGTACCATCTCGGCATCCTCCTTGTCCCAAGTGGGCTGTTTTCCTCGGTAACCGCCGCTTCCGCAATGGTGGGTCCCTAAGTTCAAGTCCGCATTTTCTTCCCCCAGGCGGTCCATTTTTTAACACTGTCAGTCTGTAAGTAAGACTTGCATGCATTAAAGTCTTCTAAGGAGATCGACGGGTCTTTGGTACTTATCCTCTCCCAGCTTTCACCGGCATCGATCTTTGTCTTCAGCCGGTTCTTCCAGCTGCTCAAGGCGGTGCTCATCTTCGTGAGAGCTAAAGAGTCCACCTTCTTTTTGAACGGCTCCGGGAACGTGTATCGTTGGTGAAGCTTCTGGAGGAGGGATTGGGCGAGAGCCTCGTTCTCCTTGCTTCTGAGGTCCTGAGTTAGGATCGGCACAGTTTCACGGACGATGCACCCTAGTTGCATGCCGTACCCTTTGGCAACCCACGAAGGCTCCAAGGGTAGGCCACTTTCGGAGACTACCGTGACAGCATCGGTGACGTTGGCGAGCACTTGCGGCCTCCGATCCCTCCTTGGCCTCCTCGCCGTCCTCTTCTTCTTACCCTCCTGAGGGTTGCCGCCGCTATCACCTTCCGTGCGGTTGGCCGCGTTCTCTTCACCGGTCGTCTCTTCACCGGTCTCGGCGGCGGCGTCCCAGGTATCGTCATCGTCACCGATGTCGGCGGCGGCCCCCGGCCCTCTCCCTCGGAGGCGGCGTCCTGGCCCTCGTCAGTGTCGTCGTCGGCCCCCCGGCCCTCTCCCTCGGAGGCGGCGTCCCGGCCCTCTTCCTCATCGCCGGGCGACTCGGCGGCGGCCTTCCGGGGATGCTCGTAGCCCTCCCAGAAGTCCTTGTTGGCCTCTCTCGCTTCTTCATTCTGGCTCCTGGGCTTAGAAGTGCTGCCCGACATGTTTATTTGCACTTCATTAAAAAGAGGCAAAAAGTTAGTACAAAAGTCAACCAAAAAATTCGGCATGACCTTTGCTATTTTTTCTACGTAGGAGTGCCCATTTCTCAACCGAAACGGAAGTTAATCAACGCGTCAGGAGAAATGGGCAACTCAATGAAATCCCTGCAAAACCTGGAGCCCACATTCATCACCATATTCACAGATTCTAAACATGTTCATCATCATACAAAATTGTATCCAAATACTACTACATCAAAACCTGGAGCTACAACTACATCAAAACCTGGAGCATCAAAAACCTGAAGCATCAAAACCTAGAGCATCTACAACAAAACTTGGAGCATCAAAAACCTGAAGCATCAAACCCTGGAGCTACAACTACATCAAAATCTGAAGCATCACAACCTGAAGCATACAACTACATCAAAACCTGGAGCATCAAAACCTGGAGCATTACACTTATACTTACAGTAGCACTAACCACTTATACTTACAGTAGCACTAACCAAAGTAGCATCATTAGCTTGAACCAAGAATTGCTAACAAATCCTAGCTAGCAGTAGCAATAAAGAACATCAACATATAAAATTCCAGAGATAATTAAATAGCAGAAGCTTGAGCATCATATGGAAATGCTAGTGACTTCAAATGAAAATGCTATTACTCATAAATATACATTACAAAAGGCAGTAGCTAGTGACTTAAATTTTTTATAAATTCAAAGAGAATTATACCATCTCTAGAACACTAGAAATACCAACACAGCTTGGTACTGCAAGCAATCCATAGCAACTAGGCTAGCCAGAGAGGGAATTCGAAGCAGCATTGCAAGGAGAGCATTCACTGGGGAGGTGAGAGGGGCAGGGGACAGGGGAGTGGGGAGGACAGGGGAGAGGAGCTCTCACCGAACGGGTGGCGGTGGAGGGGATCAAGCGGTGGTGGTGGCGCTATCCTCCTCCTCCTCCTCGGCGACGGCAGCTCAGGCTCGAGCGTGAACCACTGGGCTCGGGTGTCCTCCTCCTCCTCCTCGGTGGCGGCGGTGGCTCGGGCGTCCTCCTCCTCCTCGGTGGTGGCGGCGGCTCGGGTGTCCTCCTCCTCCTCGGTGGCGGCGGCGGCTCGGGCGTCCTCCTCCTCAGCAGCGGCGGCGCTAGGCGGTGGCTCTAGGCGGTTGCGACGGCGCTAGGCGATGGTGACGGTGGCAGTTAGCTAGGGTTCGTGCGCGAATAAGAACTGGGGAAGGGTGGGGAAGAAAGGGTGTTCGCGACTATTTCACCAAGTGTAAATATTCTGTGGCGCACCAAAGTTGGCATGCGCCATAGAATTCCTTAATTCTGTGGCGCACCAAGTGGGACATGCGCCACAGAATTAAGGAATTCTATGGCGCATGCAGTACTAGGTGCGCCACAGAATATTTACACTTGGTAAACAAACTGGGCTAATGCTGTGTTCTATCAGAAACACAGCATTAGCCCAGTGGTTAAGCCCACTGGTAGGCTTGGGTAACCCAGGTTCGAACCCTGGTTGCCCCTACTTTTTTCCCTTTTTAAAAATGTTTTTGTTACATTTTCAAGAAACAACACAACATTTAATAATAATTACTAGAGATTTTCAATTACAAATTACTTGTCTCACACACACATGTTCTTGTCTCTCTCACACACACATGCATGTACTTGTCACACACACATACACCAAAAAAAGATCTTCATCCCGGCTCCGAGCTCTAGCGTATGTTCGCAATGTTCTTGCCCATTCTCACACACACATGCATGCATGTACTTTTCTCATACAAACATTATTTAGTAATTAGTAGAGAATTATAAATTACTTGTCTCATACAAACATGTTCTTGTTTCTCTCACACACACATGCATGTACTTGTCTAACACACACACTCACACACATGTGATAGACCAAAAAAAGATCTTCTTCGTCCCGGCTCCAAGCTCTAGCGTCTCTTCGCAATCTTCTTGCCCTTTCGGTTGTTGGCGGTTGAATACTTTATGCCGGCCACCTTGAGATTTCTTCGCGTGAACGGACAACCTTTAGAGGGTAGGGAGGTCTTCCTTCTTACTTTACTAGTAGTAGGCATGTCGAAGTGCCTGTCGAATTCCTCCTCAATCTTCGGGTCACCGTTCTTGTCCAAGTCTTCCTCGTTGGCGTCTCCTTGCATTCCTATGATGCTCCTCTTGCCCCTCCTCACGACAACACGGCTAGGCCTCAACGGATCGGTGATGAAGAAGCATTGGTCAACTTGGCTACCGAGTACCCATGGCTCATTTTTCGCGGATGCGTTCTTCGATTTTGCATCGGGTATAACCATGGTTGTGAAATATCGGCCTTCTTTTTCGACCTTCTTGGCCCATCTCACACGAAACATTGGCACCGTCTCTCCACAGTAATTGAGCTCCCATATCTCCTCGATCCTTCCAAAAAATCTTTCCTTGACATTAGTCTCGTCATCGACGTATGACAAAGATAGTTACTCCCGAGCTTTGATTTTCACTATTTCTGTCCTTTTCCTCTGTGTAGAATCAGAATCGTTGATGTCGTACTCGATAGGTCCTTACGTTATGCGCGGGTCCCTGTGATAAGGTGTATATGAGTTTTTCATCTTCGGTAGAAGGCCTTTTTCTCTGTGCTTCAACCAGTTGAGTTTGCTTGAACCAACGCGTGAAGCTGGAGTTGTGCTTTTTGGTTACGTCTCCCATCTTCCTCGGCCGGCCCATATCGATGTAATTCTGCTCGACCATGCTTTTGTGCTCTTGCACAAAAGGTTCGATCAGTTTTAAGTGTTGTAGCGCGACCCGGTGAGCCCTGTCAAAGTCGTCGCGTCGATTTTCAATGCCGACATGGACTGAGCGGTAGCCCTCGCGGTGACCGACTCCAGCGAGCCTCCCGAGGTGAGTCCTGGGGGGTAGACCAACATGATCCTCGTCGTCCTCGGTGCTTAGATAATTCTGGCAGAAGGAGATGCACTCGTAGGTTAGAAACCCCTTGGCCATGCTTGCGTCTGGACGGGCCCTATTGCGAACGTATCCTTTCATGACACCGTTCTGCCTTTCGAAAGGCATCATGTTGTGGAGGAACGTTGGGCCGAGCTGCTTGATGTCTTCAACGACATGGAGAAGGAGATGGACGCATATATCACAGAATGCAGGTGGGAAGTAAATCTCGAGCTCACATAGTATCACCACGATCTCATCCTGTAGCATCTTGAGCTGCCTCACGCCGATCGACTTCCTAGTGATAACGTCAAAAAAGTTGCAAAGGCCAAACAGTGTATCACGGACGTGCTCGTCCATTATGCCTCGGATCGCAACGGGAAGTATCTGCGTCATTAGCACGTGGCAATCGTGAGACTTCATCCCAGTGAACCTCTTCTTCGCTACGTCCAGATATCTGATTATATTCCCCGAGTAACCGTGAGGAACTTTCACTCCTAGGAGGCACCTGAAAACCTGCTCGAGCTCCTCCGGACTCGTTGTGAAGCAGGCAGCGGGAAGCTGCACCGCGTTCTTCTTAGCCCTTTTGCGGAGACGTTGAGTCCCTTCCGTCTGATCATCATCATCATCATCATCATCATCGTCGTCAGTATCGGGGGCTTGAAGATCTTTCCTGATGCCAAAATGTTTAAGATCGTATCTTGCTTTCGGTCCATCCTTGGACTTTTCTGAGTTGCAAAGAGTGCCAAGCAGACTCTCGGTAACGTTCTTCGTAATGTGCATGACATCGAGGCTGTGGGGCGTGTGGAGGACCTTCCAGTATTCCAAGTCGTGGAAAACAGACCTTGCTTTCCATACACCGAGCAGCGGCTCTGGCTTCGGTCGCTTCTTTCCCGGCGCTGGGCACTCCTTCCAATTTTTTAGAAGATCATAGATTTCTGCGCCGCTCCTCGGGCGTGGGGGTCCATCGGGCTCATCTTTACCATTGAACAGATCACCGCGTTTTCTCCACGGGTGATCCAAGCGAAGCCACCTTCGAGCACCTGGGTACACGGTTTTCGAGGACCCGGGATCCCTTGGTAGTTCTAGATGCGGGGTCTCGTCCATGCACATCACACAGCCGTTGAATCCGTGGCCGACCTGGGCAGATACATATGCGTAACCAGGATAGTCCGTGACCGTCGTGATCAACGCGGCTCTCATATCGAAATAAGTTCTAGTGTAGGCGTCCCACGTACGGGGTGGCGTCTTCCACAACGTGTCTAACTCCTCTTTCAGCAGCCCGAGATACAAATGCATGTCGACACCTGGTTGTTTCGGCCCCTGAATGAGAATACTCAAGTGTATGTACCTTTGCTTGGTGCACAGCCATGGGGGTAGGTTGTAAGGCCATACAAACACAGGCCAGGTGCTATGCGTGCTACTCTGGTTGCCGAACGGATTGAGTCCATCGGTGCTCATACCCAGCCTGATGATCCTTGCGTCGCCCCCGAACCTAGGGAAGGCGATGTCCAATGCTTGCCACTGTCCAGCGTCTGAAGGGTGTGTCAGCATATTGCCCATCTCCGGATCTTCTTCGGGCTTCTGCCTTTCCGCGTGCCATTGCATGAGCTTTGCTTCCTTAGGGTCCACGAAATACCGCTGCAGACGGGGAGTGATAGGAAAGTACCATACCACTTTTCGAGGTACCTTCTTGTTCCCAACCTTGTACCGTCCGTGGCCACACACCGGACATGTGGTTCTGTCCTTGTACTCGCACCTATAAATCACACAATCATTAATGCAGGCGTGGTATTTTTCGTGCGGTAGGTCAAGGGGACACACGACTTTCTTGGCCTCCTCGCTCCTCCTTGGCAATGTGGTCCCCTCCGGGAGACGATCGTGCCAGAATTTTAAGTTCTTGCTGAAGCTGGAATCGGTCCACTTGTTCTGCGTCTTCATCTGCAGGTAATCAAGCGTTACATGCAAGCGCGTATCCTGCGGACGACACCCAGGAAAGATCGGAATCATCCCGTCTTTCTCCATTTGCGACAGCTTGGCTCTCTCTCTAGCTGCAACTCTATCGTTGCTCGTCTCCTGGAGGAGAAGATCTTGAACATGAGAGTCCCGCAAGGCCGAAATTAGCGGGATCGCGTCGGAATCTTCTTCTTCATCATGATGATCTTCTCCGCCGGCATCTTCTTCTTCATGATGATCTTCTCCGCCGACTTCTTCTTCATGATGATAGTCCCCGTCGGCATGATGATAGTCTTCTTCATGATGATAGTCATCTCGCTCGACATGGTCTTCATGCGCACCATTTGATGGGGCCGGCCGCGCCTGGTTGTCTTGCATGAAACCGCGCCTCAGCAGGTGCTCCTCCAGTTGTCCGGAATCAGGGTTGATCCAGCGCTCGAGTTTGCATGATCGACACGGACATCTTATCTGGCGCCTATTGTTCTGAATCATGTCCTCCTTCACGTCTATCTTGTATCTAGAGATTCGAGCGGAACTCATCGAGAGGACCATGCTTGCCTGCAAATGGTATACATAGAACAGGAAATTAGAACCGCAACAAATGCACACACATGCATGGGCCGTACCTCTCCTCAAGGTATTACATGGAGCGGAAAAATTCGGCATGACCTCTCCTCAAAGTAGGACATATGGGTAGTGCAAAATTTGCCGAAACGGAAATGAATCAACATTTCGGCAAACATCCATGCAGCACACCGGCACACACACAAGCGCTTCACCTGCAACAAGCATCCATACACACGACGGCCACACAAGATTTACAAGCATATGCATGTCTCCTCCAAGCATATGTATGTCTCCTCCAACTACTCACCTTGTAGATTCGATACCGAGACGAGACCGCGATCGATGAGTTTGAGAGGAGGAGAGAGTATGGAGACCCTTCTCCTCAACTCCAATTATGTATCAACCAAAGTAAGTGCAATAAATACCCAAGCAAGTGAAAAGTAGAGCCAAAATGGTATGAGAGAGAAGGGGGGACGAGCTAGATGGAGGAAGAAGAATGGCTTGTGTAGTGTGGTAGGTGGGAGGTTGGCTCACTTTTGTATATCTGGTTCGCTAATTATGTGGCGCACCGAGCACAGTGCGCCACAGAATACCTTATTTCTGTGGCGCACCGAGCGCAGTGAGCCATAGAATACATTATTTCTGTGGCGCACTGTCGCCGTGCGCCACAGAATAAGGAATTTCTGTGGCGCACTGTGGTTGGTGCGCCATAGAAATAGTAAAACCAATGATTGGGGGTGACAGGTTGTGGGGCCACCAAGTTTTTGTGGCGCACGGTTCGCTGGTGCGCCACAAAATTAAGCTATTTCTGTGGCGCACCTTGCCTGGTGCGCCACAAAATATGTTTCTGTGGCGCATTTTTAACGGTGCGCCACAGAACTAAGCTCCGCCTATAAGGGTTTTCCTACTAGTGCAATGGGTATGCCTAGAGAACTTTGTGTTTTCCAACCCCATGTCTATGCTCATCTCATCATCGTCTATCTATCTATATGTACATGTCATCATCTGAGCATTCATACACATTTACACAAAGAATAGGGGCAAAAAGAGGCAAAACTAGACAAAACTGGGCAAAAATACCCTGGCCGGTCACTGGCCCGGTTGGACCGGCCTCTGCGCCGGGCCAGCCGGCGCCAGGCCCGGTCGACCGGGCGCCCAACCGGCCGCGCGGCTGGTTATGTTGAGGGAGAGGATACCCCTTGGGGTCTTCTTCCTCATTATCCCCATCTCCAACCCTCCATGGCCGCCGCCCTCTCCACCTCCACCACGATCTAGCACCCTCCCACCACAAGAACCCTTCCAAACTCCACCAAACCATAGATCGGGTCCCTTGGAACATCTCCACCGAAGGATTTGGTCCCCCTCAAGCTATTTTGGGAGATCTTGGAGTTCTTGGCTTTCAAGCCATACCTAGGTGTTCTTCCTGTTCTCTTGATCAAGGAGGAACATGTCTTCGGGTAATTTGTTCTCTCTTTCTCCCTATTCTCTTGTCCTCATCACACATTGCACATCTTTGAGAAGATTTGAGTAAATTTTAGGGTTAGGATTTGTAAGTCCTCATGCCATTAGAGTGTCTCTCAACACAATGCACATACTCCACTCTATTGCTATAGCCTATGTTCAAGTTTGTGAGTTTTTGCACGATTTTGTGGTTGAATTTCTGGGCAAACATCACAAATCGTCACCACCCGGTTCACAGCCCGGTCAACCGGCCTCTCAACCGGCCGGTCCGGCGCGCGGCCCGGTCAACCGGATTGTCGACCGGCTCGTCCGGTCTGCAGTCCGGTCGGACCGGCCTGTGCGCCGGCCTGCCCAGTTCTTCGCATAATCTCGTCAAAACACTTGGATATATGCTATGCTTTTTGGTCTCCCTATTTACCGATGACATGTACACTTACCCCATTGCTATCCTCGCTCTATTTTTGCTGATTCACAGATAATGATTGGAGTGGTGAGGACCGTGGCACTGTTGCCAAGCGAGGGAGGCTCTCAGGGCCTCCACCACGACGTCCTAGTGGTCGTGCCCCTCAGACTACTGGTGGCAGCTCATCTGGAGGCCGCACCAAGACCACTGTCCATAAGAGGAAAGATAAACAAGCTGCACAAGGAGATGATGAGACATTGCCAGACTTCAATGTTGGCGATGTACATATTGGTGCATGGAAAAGGCTTCGAGAAACCAACCCCTATCGCTTTGAGGCACCCACTTACACCGGGGGAGACAGATTTTTCTAGACCCAGACACAGCAGATGATGTGGGATGAGTACTATGCCTCCAGAGAGCACATGAAGAATGGTTGCATTGTTATGCCCAAGGCTGTCAAGGATGTTATTGCGATGCATGAAGCCACCACGTATCGGTTCGTGGTTGAGACTTTGAGGCGGATGGGGCTGTATGAGCTTGTATGTCTGACGCCTACTGATGGATGCTATTGCCCACTCTTGGTAAGGCAATTCCACTGCACAGTGTTTTTCCATGATGATGCAGCTCGTACCATGACCTGGATGACAGGCCGAGAGAAATACACTTGCAACTATCTTGACTTTTGTGAAGCCCTGGGGTTTGGTGGAGGTCGTGCTCAAGGTTTCAAGCTCTACTCTCAGCAGAAGTTCAACAAAGGAGACATTGCTTTCTGCTATCCTCGGGAGCCCACAGCTCGTCCTCCCACTATATCTGGCATGTTCTACTCCTACCTCCTGCTTGCCAAGTTATTCAGAGAGTCTCTCATCAGCAAGTCCGGCGATACAAGTGAATGCCGTGGATATCACTTGAACTTGATGTACTACTGCAGCCCTGAGCACCGGCGATGCATTGATGGCTGTGATCTCATCTACTCTGAGCTGAGGAGATGTGTTCGCGACAGGATGACCCCGAACTATGCTCAATACATCCAGCTCCTCATCAACAAGGTTGTGCCTGCACCTCTCAATACGCAAGGTGAAAGGGTCAAGATGGAAGCCTTCAAGGTACCTGTCCAAGGCGACAGACCGGACGTCCCTGAGATGATGCCTTCTGAGCGCCGGTCCAAGGAACGCCATGATCCTGCTAGCTCCAGCTACACTAGGCGCCCACAGCGTGGTGTCTCTAGGTTCTTCTCCTCCATGTGGCAGATGTGCAAGAATACTAATGATGTTGCACATCAAAGCCTTTCTATGAACCAAGAGACGAGGAGGCGCCAGAATGAGTTCATGGCTACTAGGAATGTCACTGTTCCTCCTCCTGGCCCTGAGTTGGAGCCTGTTCATGCACCTAACTGGGAGATGCCTCCTATCTCTGATCAGATGTTTCAGAACTTTGATCCCTCCTTCTACACTTTTGGTGGTTCTCCTCCTAGGCATGCACGTGTTCCTCCTGCTGAAGAGGATGAGGATGAAGGAAATGAGGATGAGGAGATGCGGATGACGCGGATGATGACGATGATGACGATGATGGCGAGGACACACACTCCCCTGGTCATGAGTTCTACTGATGGGAGCGGTAGCATCTCTCCTCTTTTCTTCGCCTTTTTGGTGTTCCGATGCCAAAGGGGGAGAAGAGAGTAGAGTCTAGGACCGTGGGGTTCTTTGATTGTCACAATCCATGGGTGTTGCTTTATTTGATTCTTATATGGCTTGTGCTTATTTGTCTTTATCATTCCAAGAACCATTTGCTACTTCGAATAATTCTTGTATGGACGACTATTATGTGTGCTACTCTATGTTAGGATGATTATGTATGCTATGCTTATATATCTTGCTATACTTGTTCATACCATGCTTGTTTCCTAAAGATATTGGGGGAGCTTCTCATGTTTCACAAATATTGCACTTTGCATTCAAACGCAAATTCTCCAAGTGCACACATTATGGGGGAGCCATCTCAATATCTTATATGGAATCAAGGTTTAGAGCTTATAATAATATCTATATGTGACTCTAGCTCGGTTTGTCATCGTCTACCAAAAAGGGGGAGATTGTAAGGGTATTTTACCCTTATCCATTATTTTGGTAACAATGACACCGTGCTAGTGTATTTGGACTAATACATGGCTACAAGATGATTCCCAGGTATTAGCCAAAGAGGTATAAAGGTGTATCAATGGAACAAGAAGGCAATGGGAGACCCCCTCACTTCGTCGAAAAATCAACAGGATTTTCCTGAGCCTGGCCGGTCACCGGCCCGGTCGGACTGGCCCTGGCACCGGCCAGCCCGGTCTGGACCGGCTCCAGCGCTGGTGCCATCCGGGCAGGATCCAATAAAGGGGGGCGAGCGCTCCGGTCTCCGCCCGGTCTCCAGCCCGGTTTTGACCGGCCCATCCGGTCCCCGGCCCGGTCGGACCGGGCTACAGACCGGCTGCCCCGGCGCCAACCGAACTTCGCGCCTGTGCCATCCGGGCGCATTCCAGTACGCTCAGAAGCTCATCCGGTCAAGTTTCGGTTCCTGCTCCGGTTGAAACCGGCCGGCCCGGTCGCCAGCCCGGTCGGACCGGCCTGTGCGCCGGCCAGCCCGGCGCCAAACCCGATCAACCGGATTCCTCGAAGAAAAGCTGATGTGGCAAGTTGACCAACGGCCATTTTTCGAAGAAGACTATAAATAGCCCTTCTCCTACCTCTGAACACTTGGGCACTACACTACAAGCTGTTCTTGAGCTCTCTCTCTCTCTTACTCCATTGCTAGAAACACCAAAAGCCTCAGATCTACTTCCTCCTCCACCCAAACTCAAATCCCTCCGGGGAATCGTTAGAGGAGAACCTGATCTACTGTTCTACCAAGCCAAATCTCATTCCCCCTTGTATTCATCGAGAAACTTGCTTCCTAGGGTTCCTTGGAAACCCTAGGTGGGCAAGAGGAGTCCGGAAGCATCCGGGCTGTGGATTTGCTCCGGGCAAGATTGTGAAGGTTTGGAGGCTACCTCAAAGTCTACCACAGTGAGTGAGCTATTCCTTCGTGGGATAGGCTCCAGAGAATAGGGTGATCCTTCGTGGCGTGGGGAATCCTTCGTGGGACCTCCACCCCTCCAAACGCGACGTACCTTGTTGCAAAGCAAGGGAACACCGGAATACATCCTCGTCTCCGCGTGCTATCGGTTATCTCTAACCGAACTCCTTACTTGTGATTTAACTGCCTGTGAGAGCCTTCGTGCTCGAGTTAGTTGTATCCTCATATAGGTTGCTTCACCTAGTTTGCATTAGGCTCACCTTTATATTCCGCAAAGCCTAATATTGCAAAGAAAGAATTAAAACTTGTAGAAACCTATTCACCCCCCCCCCCCCCCGCCCTCTAGGTTTACCATCTCTATACTTTCATAAAGAAGTTACAACCGGACAAGCTAGAACCCAAAGCGGAGAAATGCGTCTTCATAGGATACCCTAAGGAAACTATAGGGTACACTTTCTATCACAGATCCGAAGGCAAAATCTTTGTTGCTAAGAACGGAACCTTTCTTGAGAAAGAATTTCTAACTAAAGAAGTGACTGGAAAAAAAGTAGAACTCGATGAGATTGATGAATCTTCACTACTTGATCAGAGTAGCGCAGTACCGGAAGTTGTTCCTGTGCCGCCTACACTGACAACAGAGGAAGCTAATGATAATGATCATGAAACTTCAAACGAAATAGCTACTGAACCTCGCAGATCGACAAGGGAACGTGCCACTCCTGATTGGTATGATCCTTGTCTAAATGTCATGATTGTGGACAATAATGATGAGGACCCTGCGACGTATGAAGAAGCGATGATGAGCCCAGATTCCAACAAATGGCAAGAAGCCATGAAATCCGAAATGGGATCCATGTATGATAACAAAGTGTGGACTTTGGTAGACTTACCTGAGAGCCGAAAGGCTGTCGAGAATAAATGGATCTTCAAGAGAAAAACAGATGCTGATGGTAATATTACTGTCTATAAAGCTCGACTTGTCGAAAAGGGTTTCCGACAAATTCAAGGTGTTGACTACGATGAGACTTTCTCACCTGTAGCGAAACTAAAATCTGTGAGGATTTTGTTAGCAATAGCTGCATTTTTTGATTATGAGATTTGGCAGATGGATGTCAAAACGGCGTTCCTTAATGGAGACATTGAGGAAGAGTTGTATATGGTACAACCCAAAGGTTTTGTCGATCCTAAAAATGCTGACAAAGTATGCAAACTTCAACGTTCAATTTATGGACTGAAGCAAGCATCGAGAAGTTGGAACCGACGCTTTGATAAGGTGATCAAAGACTTCGGGTTTATACAGTGTCATGGAGAGGCCTGTATTTACAAGAAAGTGAGTGGGAGCTCTGTAGCATTCCTGATATTATATGTAGATGACATATTATTGATTGGGAATGATATAGAACTATTAAGCAGTGTAAAAGGTTATTTGAATAATAGTTTTTCAATGAAAGACCTTGGTGAAGCACCGTATATATTAGGCATCAAGATTTATAGAGATAGATCAAGACGCCTAATAGGGCTATCACAAAGTACATACGTGGACAAGATTCTAAAGAAGTTTAGAATGGACGAAAGTAAGAAAGGATTCTTACCTATGTTACCAGGCAAGGTCATGAGTAAGACTCAAGGACCGGCTACGGCAGAAGAAAGAGAAAGGATGAGTCAGATCCCCTATGCCTCGGCAGTAGGCTCTATCATGTATGCCATGCTATGTACTAGACCGGATATAGCACATGCTGTCAGTTTGACTAGCAGATATCAAAGTGATCCAGGAATGGAACACTGGACAGCGGTCAAGAATATCCTGAAGTACTTAAAAAGAACTAAGGATATGTTTCTTTGTTATGGAGGTGACCAAGAGCTCATTGTAACCAGTTACACCGATGCAAGTTGGAACACTGATCCTGATGACTCTAAGTCACAGTCTGGGTATGTGTTTATATTGAATGGTGCTGCAGTAAGCTGGGCAAGCTCGAAGCAGTGCACGGTGGCGAAGTCTTCAACAGAATCAGAATACATAGCGGCTTCAGAGGCTTCATCAGAAGCGGTATGGATGAAGAGGTTCATTGTAGAGCTCGGTGTGGTTCCTAGTGCATTGGACCCACTAGTCATCTACTGTGACAACATGGGTGCCATCGCCAATGCACAAGAACCAAGGTCACACAAGAGGCTGAAGCATATCAAGTTGCGTTATCATTCGATTCGCGAATACATCGAAGATGGAGAAGTAAAGATTTGCAAAGTACACACTGATCTGAATGTAGCAGATCCGTTGACTAAAGCTCTCCCTAGGGCAAAGCATGACCAACACCAGAATGCCATGGGTGTTAGGTACCTTACAATATAATCTAGATTATTGACTCTAGTGCAAGTGGGAGACTGTTGGAGATATGCCCAAGAGGCAATAATAAAAGTGGTTATTATATATATCTTTGTGTTTATGATAAATGTTTATATACCAAGCTATAATTGTATTAACCGAAACATTGATACATGTGTGTTATGTAAACAACAATGAGTCCCTAGTAAGCCTCTTAACTAGCTTGTTGATTAATAGATGATTAGTTTCATAATCATGAACATTGGATGTTATTGATAACAAGGTTATATCATTATATGAATGATGTAATGGACACACCCAATTAAGCATAGCATAAGATCACGTCATTAAGTTTTTTGCTATAAGCTTTCGATACATAGTTACCTAGTCCTTTCGACCATGAGATCATGTAAATCACTTATACCGGAAAGGTACTTTGATTACATCAAACGCCACTGCGTAAATGGGTGGTTATAAAGGTGGGATTAAGTATCCGGAAAGTATGAGTTGAGGCATATGGATCAACAGTGGGATTTGTCCATCCCGATGCCGCATAGATATACTCTGGGCCCTCTCGGTGGAATGTCGTCTAATGTCTTGCAAGCATATGAATAAGTTCATAAGAGACCACATACCACGGTACGAGTAAAGAGTACTTGTCAGGAGCCGATGTTGAACAAGGTATAGAGAGATACCGATGATCAAACCTCGGACAAGTAAAATATCGCGTGACAAAGGGAATTGGTATCATATGTGAATGGTTCATTCGATCACTAAAGTCATCGTTGAATATGTGGGAGCCATTATGGATCTCCAGATCCCGCTATTGGTTATTGGTCGGAGAGAGTTCTCAACCATGTCCACATAGTTCGCGAACCGTAGGGTGACACACTTAAGGTTTGATGTTGTAAGAGTAGAACTTGAATATGGAATGGAGTTCGAAGTATCGTTCGAAGTCTCGGATGGGATCCCGAACATCACGAGGAGTTCCGGAATGGTCCGGAGAATAAGATTCATATATAGGAAGTCATATTCCAAGTTTGGAAATGATCCGGTGCATTTATGGAAGGTTCTAGAAGGTTCTAGAAAAGTCCGGAAGAAATCACTTTGGAAGGCGGAGTCCCGAAGGGACTCCACCTCCCATGGCCGACCAACCCTAGAGGGGTGGAGTCCCAGGTGGACTCCACCAAGGGTGGCCGGCCACCCCCCTCATGGAAGGGTGGGAGTCCCACTTGAGGTGGGAATCCCACCTTGGGTAGGTTTCCCTACACATGGAAGGTTTTGGGTTGGGGTCTTATTCGAAGACTTGTAGTCCAACACTTGGGGGTTCCACCTATATAATGAGGGGCAAGGGGAGGGGGCCGGCCACCACAAGCCATAGCTTGGCCGCACCCCTCAAGTGGCCGGCCACCCCCTCTCCCAAACCCTAGCCGCCCCACCTCCTCCCTCTCTCCCGCAACGCTTAGCGAAGCTCCGCCGGAGATCTACATCACCACCACCACCACGCCGTCATGCTGCCGGATTCAAGGAGGAGCTACTACTTCCGCTGCCCGCTGGAACGGGGAGAAGGACGTCGTCTTCATCAACACCGAACGTGTGACCGAGTACGGAGGTGCTGCCCGATTGTGGCACCGTCAAGATCTTCTACGCGCTTTTGAAAGCGGCAAGTGATCATCCACCGCAGCAACAAGAGCCTCATCTTGTAGGATTTGGAAATCTTCAAGGGTGAGACTCGTTCATCCCCTCGTTGCTCCCGTCTTCTAGATTGCATCTTGGATTGGATTGCGTTCTCGCGGTAGGAATTTTTTTGTTTTCTATGCAACGAATCCCTACAGAGGGCGCATACGGCATCACATCTAGGCGGGGGGGGGGGGAGGTGTTGGCGGGTTTGGGTGATCTGCGGAGGAGGAATGCGGTGGGCGGCACGTAGGTGTTGCGGCCGGCGGTGGCCTACGGCGGCGGTGGGGATCCGGTGGCAGCGGCGGCTTGATCTGGGCCGAGTCGGCTGCTTGGGCCGTTCCCACCACGCATGTAGCCGAGCAGGTTGCCTTCCTAGATTGCGGCACGTCGGCTCCTCCTCTGCTGCCGGCCGATGGCATGGGGGCTGTTGGCGCGGCTGCTTTGAATAAAGGTGATTGTCCTAGGGTTCCTCTTGCGCGAAGATGAAGATCTGCCTGAGTGTGTCCTTCTTTGATCTGGCCGGAGTGTTGAGTTTCGAACACTGGCGGAGCTTAGTGAGAACAAAACCGGGCCATGGCCCGCCCTATCCAGGAGTGAGATTTTTTTTATTCCTATACTGCTACGTGCAAAGCCCAAACGCACAATAGACCAGCCGAGTACCTACTAACAGGAGAGGCTGTTCAGGTGTTCATGATTCAGTCCTCCCTACTTGTTCCTGCTTGGTTGTTCGTCAACAGCGCATCCATGGCGCTTACAGCATCTACCCTGACTCCAAGGTGAGTGGTGGCCCAGGCGCAAAGGTAGCAGTCAGATTGCCGGAGTTTGGAGAGACTCAGTCTGGCGAGCGGGAGTAGCAATGGCCAGCCAGCCACGCCTTGTCCCAACCCCAAATCCCCAGGCCTCATGCAGGCAGCCAGAAGACGCGGGCGGCCATACAGCTATAGCGGGGGCGATACCACAAGGCCATGACCCATGTGCTACTTGGTGGCAATTGGTGCATGTGCAAGCCCGCAGGCCGCAGCTGCTGTAGTTCTTCTCCCCAGCCAAAGCGCACAGCTCAGTCACTTCATGATGCGGCCTAAGGCCACGTGGGTTGCCCGATCTCACGAATTGACCGAGGGAAAGGCGGGGGAGAGGAAGAACACGAAGAACACGGCGAAGAACACGATGAACACACGTGAACGCACGCAACACAACCCGATACAATTCCGGTTTACTCCCGATAGCCCGAACCACTATCCCGATAGAATCTCTCAAGGGAGAGACACGCGGTAGAATCCCCGAGAGGAAGATCGGTATACGATCGGTGGAATCACACGAGTGAGAGACCGGTGGTAGAATCACAAGTGTGAGAGACTAATCATATAAGGAGTGCCTTGATACAACTCATAGATTTGTGTCTAAGAGAGGAGGGGGTTTCCCTAATCCCAAAGGGATGGTAGAGGCATAAGCCAAGTTCTCACTCAAGTTATGTCTAACCTAATGAAGGGGGAGGTGTGAGCCTATATATAGGGAGCCACTAAGGAGGGGTAGTTTAGGCATACAAAGAGCATAGTGGGATGGTTTATATTATGAGCTTCATAGTGGGGACGGCGGTGTCGGCGTAGGCATGGCGACAGTGCCGTCTTCCTCCGGCGTCGAGCAGGGTGGCAGTGTCGGCCACTCCGTGGCGGTAGTGCCGGCCTTCCTAGACGCATCTCCTTCTTCCGTCTCCTCTTCCATGCTTCCGTGACGTCGGACTTGAGCGTAGTTCTTGATGATGACCATGATGCGGATAAGACCGAAGGTCGGGCTGCATCATCTCCCCCCACTTGAAAAAGAGTCGCCCTCGACGATGAGTCTTCATGAATGTGTAGAGGAGGTAGATGACACCAACGCTTGAATGTCCCTTCACTTGTCAAGAGCCCTATCAATAGCACAAGAAAAGCAAAGGAGCAATCAAAACGTAGCCAAAGTTCAATGGATTTAGCAAGAAAGCTCAAGTAGAAGGAGGTCACCTTATCAAAGTGTCGGTGTGCTCTCATTGAGAGGTCTTGTGTAGTGGAAGTGTGCGGGCAAAACCACTCATTGGAGCTCACTTGTATGATGCTCTCAAGAGCTCTTTTTGTCAACTCGTGCTCAATCGAGGTTGACATTGGATTTTGGGTACCTACACACACCATAGGCAAAACAAAGAACGTGTGTGCATGGTATATGAACACATCATCCATCATGATGTTCCATTTCTTTTGCACATCACCATTAGCGTTAAGCCAAGCATCATAATAGATATGGTGAATATGCGGAGTAAACATGAGAACATGATCAACATGGATATATGCAAAGTCTCCAAAATTTGAGAGAGCTATGGGGGCAATCTCATTTACAAGCATATTAACACTATTGCAAGCCAAGCATTGGAAAGAGAAATTGTTCATCATTTTGGTTGCATTAATGGGAGAATATTGCAAGCATGTAGCACAAAACATGTTCAACATTTAATCATTGTTGTCGACAAACCTAGGGAAAGAGAAATTGTTCGGCAAGGTTGTCACAACACAAGCATCATTATCAACATTGCAAGCAATACATGGGAAAGAGAAATTGTTCAACATATTGCAAGCAATAGGATAGAAATCGAAACACTCATAGCATGGCATGGTCATGTTATCACAAGCAATCAAGTCCACATGATCAACAATGTTGGTGTCAAGCAAAGCATCACATGGGAAAATGAAAGAAGCATATGACATAGCATTTGTATCATCAAGATCATGCATGCACTCATCAATCTTCATGTCCACTAGTGGGATCATGGCATCATCAACACCCATATAGATACCTTTGTAGTTCCGCTCATATGAGGTAGGTGTTGTGGAAGTGGTAGGCTCGATGTGGCCTCCATGTTCATCTTCAATCAAGCATGGTGTGATATCACCATCTTCATGCACCATGTACATCTTCTCCATGATCGGCGTCTCGTCATCCATGGGACCTAATAAGACACAAGGAAACACACTAGAGGTAGAGGGTAAGTTGTTAGAATTCGAAATGGCCTCACATGACCTATCAACTACCACTCTCATCTCACTTGGTGTATCGCTCATGCTCTCGAAGTGGAGGCACTCAAGCTCACATATGGTGGAATCGCTCATCTCACATATAGTGGAGTCGCTCATCTCACATATAGTGGAGTCCCTCATCTCCATGGCAATGGCGTCGTCGATGTCCGAGCAACCTAGCAAAGAGGAAGACAACACAAGAGGAGTAGAGGTTAAGTTGTTAGAAATCGAAACATCCTCACTCGACTCATGGTGTGTATCACTCTTGCTCTCAAGGTGTTTGAAGTAGGATTTGCACTCGGCTTTGTCTTGGAGGGTCATTTTGGCCTCTCGAGCATCTAGCTCGGCGAAGTATGCTCTCATCTCGGCTTGCTCTTGTGGGGTCATCATGTATATATCTCACTAGGAAGGTGTATATGTATGTGGTGGAAGGAAAGCTACACAAGTATCTCACCTATCAAGAAAGTATCGGAAAATGGTCCAAGCCAAGAGCAAAGTCGAAATGTATCGGGGTTACTCACACACACACTCAAAGAACACGCAAAAGGCTAAGAAACACTATATGTGGTGGGTAAGGGGTGGATAGCAAACGAAAAAGATCAACGGAAAAGTCTATTATCAAATGTGGGTAAGATCCAAAGTCAAATGTCAAAAGTGGTGATCTATGTCAAGGAAACACGGAAACACACACAAGAAGATCAATGGGGTTAGCGCGACCAAGGAAGTGAGCAAGTAACAAGATGGTCCTAGCGAAGACTATTAGCTCGGTGTCACGCCAACACAAGAGAGAGGTAGCTTGGTTGCATATGAGAGAAGCAACTAGATTTGCACAAATGCCACTCTTCTCTTTTCTCTCTTAGTGCGCACAAGCTTTGCACTTCTCGGTATCGGTGGACACACACTCTTTTTCTCTTTTTTTTCTCTTTTTTTTTCTTTTTTTTTCTATGCTTAGAAGCTTTATTTTTCTCTATGTATATGTCGCACTTTTTCTTCTTTTGTGTATCTTTCTCACCGAGCTTGCTTCGGAGCTTCGCTCAACACAACGCACACACACCCTCTCACAGTCGTGACACTTGTGCAATGCTTCGCAACGCTCGGAAAGCCACTCTCAATGGGATAGGTACACAAAGAAAGAAACGGGGCTACAAGGGGTAAGGGGCAAGTTATACCTAGTGAAAAGGTTAGGCGGTGTCAAGCACACGAACTTGCGATGGCGAAGTGGTGGTGTCGATGACGATGTCGAGGTTGCGTCGGAATCCGGGGTGCCAACGGTGTCGTCGCGGAGTTGGTGTAGGCGCGGAGGTGGAGTAGACGACCGATGCACTCCAAATCGGAAACCGAGCAAATTAAGTCAATGCCCGAAAAGTTGGGTCGAAACGAGCGGTCAAAAAATATGTTCCAAAAATCACGGAAAATTAGAGATGGGCTATGTGAAGTATTTGGGGGATGCTGTTAAAATTTGGAGTTAAACGGGTTCCGGAAAGTTGTCAAAATTTGGGGCAAAAAGTGGAGTCAAAATTGGGCGAAATTTGGGTCAAAACTTGAAATCCGATCATGGGGCCGGTTGGACCGGATCCTGGGCCGGACCGTCCGGTCTGCAGCCCGGTTTGGCTCCGGTCCGGTTGCCGCCCGGTCTGGATCCGGTTTCAACCGGTTGCGCCGGCGTGCCGTCCGGTCTGGGGCCGGTCAAGTGCGTGGATGTTGGTGGTCTGCGCGCCCGTGGTGTTCGTGGAAGCTGCGGTGGTAGCGCGAGGTAGGCCGGCAGCTGGAAAACGAGGAGCTGCGCGCGTGGGGGCCAGGAGGCCGGAGCTTGCTGCGGGATTGGCGATGCTGGCCGCTCGGTTTGCGGCCGGAACGAGCAGAAGAACTGTGCGGCGCGCGCGGCCTGGGTAGAATCGAGACGCGGCAGCTGAAACGATGGAGCGGAGCGGTGCTGGGCGTAGGGGCGCGCGATGATGGGCCAGGGAGCGGGCCAGGCGAGGTAGGTGGGCGCGCGGATTGAGCCTGGTGCGGCGGCCGGTCGAGCGCGGGGCGAGCGGCGGCGGGTTGCAGTGAGGATGCGGTGGAGCGGCCTGGCGTGGTGGTCGGGCGGCGCTGCTGTCGAGCTGCAGTGGTGGTGACCAGAGCTGGGCGAAGGCGGTCGCAGGCGAGCGAGCGGAGGCAGTGGGCCGATGGGGATCGAGCGCCAGGTCGTTGAGCAAATTGGGAAGGAACCTCACGATGAACAGCTCAGGAACACACGGAAACTGGACAGAAAATCCTCAGATTCGAGCGAAATTGATGGAATTGATCAAAGAAAATATGGGGGAATGATAGATCAGCACAAGTAACACCAAATCTCTGGATCAAAACCACAAAACGCAACAAATTCGAAGATCAATTTTCGAGCTATTTTTTGGGGAAAATTTTGGGCGAAATTGGAGAGATTCGAGGGTCAAATTCGTGGCAACCTTTGCTCTGATACCATATGATGCGGCCTAAGGCCACGTGGGTTGCCCGATCTCACGAATTGACCGAGGGAAAGGCGGGGGAGAGGAAGAACACGAAGAACACGGCGAAGAACACGATGAACACACGCGAACGCACGCAACACAACCCGATACAATTCCGGTTTACTCCCGATAGCCCGAACCACTATCCCGATAGAATCTCTCAAGGGAGAGACACGCGGTAGAATCCCCGAGAGGAAGATCGGTATACGATCGGTGGAATCACACGAGTGAGAGACCGGTGGTAGAATCACAAGTGTGAGAGACTAATCATATAAGGAGTGCCTTGATACAACTCATAGATTTGTGTCTAAGAGAGGAGGGGGTTTCCCTAATCCCAAAGGGATGGTAGAGGCATAAGCCAAGTTCTCACTCAAGTTATGTCTAACCTAATGAAGGGGGAGGTGTGAGCCTATATATAGGGAGCCACTAAGGAGGGGTAGTTTAGGCATACAAAGAGCATAGTGGGATGGTTTATATTATGAGCTTCATAGTGGGGACGGCGGTGTCGGCGTAGGCATGGCGACAGTGCCGTCTTCCTCCGGCGTCGAGCAGGGTGGCAGTGTCGGCCACTCCGTGGCGGTAGTGCCGGCCTTCCTAGACGCGTCTCCTTCTTCCGTCTCCTCTTCCATGCTTCCGTGACGTCGGACTTGAGCGTAGTTCTTGATGATGACCATGATGCGGATAAGACCGAAGGTCGGGCTGCATCACTTCAGGAAATTTTTTGCATCTTAATTCTCTCTCAATACCAACTTTTGAACACAGATTGAATTCAGGTACCAATGACGAGGACAGTCAGAGAAAATTTGGTTTTGTTTTAAAAAGAAAAGGAGACGACCCAACTACATAATTATTTATACTTTTCTTTAGCTTGGCCCGCCCAGGATTTTCTTTGAAGCTCCGCCACTGGTTTCGGAAGGCACCACCGGCGAATGTAACAGTGCACATATTGCATGGAGTTTTTCGGACGTGGTGGTATTCGGTCGTACGCACCCATGCGTTTATTCCGATCGTTTGTTTCGGAGGGAGCGTCACGAAGCTCTATTCTTTCTTGCCATACAGTGACTTTGGTCCTGGATGAAGTCAGAGGCGGAGAATATCATGATGACCTGATTGGGAGGTCTAGCAACGGAGGTCAAAGTCTAGCTACTTTTGACCTGCCAGTTCCTTCTTCTCAACATATCTCTAGCGTTTAGTTCATTATCCAAGAGCTAGGGAAAAACTTACATCCTTAGTAGTACTCTACTCCCCCAAATCCATGAACAGATTTTACTGGAGTTAAAGTGAGAAAAACAATGGTTGCTCAATAGAGTAGTATAGTTGCTGGAGTTAAAGTGAACTAACTAACGTTCTGTAACACTGAAAATGCTGTAGGAAAAAGATCTCGATGCTTTCGACAGTTTTTTTTTTTTTTGAGGGGGGAAAGACCTCATTTGTTCAAGGTCTGCTTTCGACAGTTTTTTTTTTTTTGAGCGGGCTTTCGACAGTTGTTTAATAACGGGAAATGGTGAACACCCTAGTTTGGGCTTTTCTTTTTCTTTTCCTTAGAAACGTGGTGTGGGCTGTTGCCAGACCGGGGAATCAGTTTAGCGAGTGTGGGGGCATGGGCTCACAAGGGGCCTGCAGTTCTCGCAAGGCCTACAACTTGGTAACAATTTGTACTTCTAACCTGATCAACAGGGCTCTCTAACTCACAAGTATTAAAAAGGTAGTTATATCTCTGTAAATGTTCCACTATTATTAATCAAGCCAGCTATTCCGAAAAACAAAAGTAGCAAGTTTGGTCTTCTGACAGCAACGAGCACTGGAGGAAGCCGGAGAGACGTTACAATTAATCTTAATCGCTGACGGCGCTTCCTCCGTCGTTCTACCTCTTGGGGAATCATTTTTGGAGCAGTGGCTGGATGGAGGTGGATCTTGGTGGAGTGGTGTTCATCTACCACGTTGACATCGATGATTCTTGGCGGCGTGGAGCTGCAGGGTATCGAAGACGGGCGCGGACTGCTGGACGCGTGTAGGATGGTGGAGCTGTCTGGCATCATGGTGACATCAACGGTAGGTTTGGCAAGATCAATGCGGTGATCCCTCTTAAAGATGGGTGCGAGGAACACGGCGGTAGCGATTTCTGTGGTGTGTGTAATGTCATGCGCTTAGGATCTGCTTGACTGGTTGTGCTTCTCACCCGCCAATGGACGGCTTGAGAAGGCATTTAGTTTTAAATGATGTGCGTTGGTGTATTGTCAGGGTAATGGCCCTATTCATGGTCACCCCCTTCATTGCTCTTGTAGGTATAGCGAGTTGTCGCTGGAAAGGTGGCTTCGAGTTGATCCTTGCATCTTCCTTATAAGGCTTTGCGAATAATCTAATAAAGAAAAGTTGTGTGCAACCTTTGGATGCAAAGGCTGAGGCGATGCACTCATTTCAAATAAAAATTTATTAAAAAGAGGCTTGTCAAAACACGTCGAACGAGATTATTTTCTGCCGCCACTCATTCCCACTGTTTTGTTCTAAACCAGCGTATGAAAGCTGTTTTTGCTGAATGCATCCCTACCTTTGGAAACCAGGGCGATGCTTGTTCGGATGTAACTTTCTAACTGCATCTAAGATTGCACAGTGCCTCCACTAGTAGAAAACCTCTCATCCATCTAAGCCTTTAGTACCGGTTCCCTTACGAACCGGTACTAAAGGTGGTATTAATACCGGTTCCGTGCGTGGGACATCAATACCGGTTCGTTATGGACCTTTAATACCGGTTCGTAACACGAACCGGTATTAAAGGGTTTGGGCCCGATTTCCAGGCGGTGGTGGGGCCAGGGTTGCACCTTTAGTACCGGTTCGTGTAAGGAACCGGTACTAAAGGGTCTGTGCCCTATATGAGCGCGCGGCAGCGCCCGAGCTCCCTGCATATCTCATTCTCACTTCTCCTCTCACATTTCCAAATATTTTGCACCTCTCACACTCCAATAATCTTTATTTTTCTCCACCATTTTAACAAGATTAACGGCATACATCTATCCAAGGGTTAGCAATATCATCCTTCCTTCCGGCGTTCCTAATTTAGCTCAGTTCTTTGGTAGTTTTAACTCGTACTATTTTTGTAGTGCAAGCAAGGTGTTCGATGAAATGCCTAAGTTAGTGATTTTATTTTTTTTATATGCAATTTGAGCTGAAATTATGGTATGTTTTGTAGGTTTTAATTAGTATCATCCCCGTCCTTACCGCTATCGATCGCCAGCGTCGTCCCCTAGCCGGCACGGTACCACCTCGGTGAGCCCCTCTTCTTTTTTATAAAAACAATTAGTTTTATGTGATGAACTTGAATATTAATTAAGTTGGTCACTCATATATCCATGATGTTGTGTATTTAATGATTTTTGATATACATATAAAATGCAGATGAGTCGACAATGGATGTACGGTGACCGGTGCCATCCCGAGTTCATTACTGGCATGCATTATTTTCTCAACGTGGCTGAGGCAAACAGGCGGTCGAATGGTTTCATGTATTGTCCATGTAGTTCCTGTAAGAATATGAAGGATTACTCTACCTCGAAGACCCTTCACGTCCACCTGCTGGAGAACGGTTTCATGCCCAGCTATAATTGTTGGACCAAGCACGGAGAAAGAGGGGTTATATTGGAAGACAACGAAGAAGAAGAGGATAGTGACAACTATCCCTTATTCACCGAAGACGGTGGTAGTAGAATGGGGGAAGACGAAGTCGAAGAAGAGCCCATTTTCGATGAGCCGATTTTTGATGACCCGGATGACGATTTGGGTCGGGCCATTCTTGATGCGAAGATGAACTGCGGAAATGAAAAGGAGAGGTTGAAGTTGGAGAAAATGTTAGAGGATCACAACAAACTGTTGTACCCAAATTGCGAAAATGGTCAGAAAAAGCTGGGTACCACGCTGGAATTGCTGCAGTGGAAGGCAGAGAATGGTACTTCTGACAAGGGATTTGAAAAGTTGCTGAAAATAATAAAGAAGATGCTTCCAGGGGAGAACGTGTTGCCCTCTAGCACGTACGAAGCAAAGAAGGTTGTCTGCCCTCTAGGATTAGAGGTGCAGAAGATACATGCATGCATCAATGACCGCATCCTCTACCGCGGGAGTACGAGAATTTGAATGCATGCCCGGTATGTAGTGCATTGAGGTATAAGATCAGGCGAGATGACCCTGGCGATGTTGAGGGCGAGTCCACCCCCAGGAAGAGGGTTCCTGCGAAGGTGATGTGGTATGCTCCTATAATACCACGGTTGAAACGTTTGTTCCAGAACAAAGAGCATGCCAATTTGTTGCGATGGCACAAAGAGGACCGTAAGAAAGATGTGATGCTGAGACACCCCGCTGACGGGTCGCAGTGGAGAAAAATCGACAGAGAGTTCAAGTCATTTTCAGATGACGCTAGGAACTTAAGATTTGGTCTAAGTACAGATGGCTTTAACCCTTTCGGGGAGCAGAGCTCCAGTCATAGCACCTGGCCAGTGACTCTATGTATCTATAACCTTCCTCCTTGGTTGTGCATGAAGCGGAAGTTCATTATGATGCCAGTGCTCATCCAGGGCCCGAAGCAACCCGGCAACGACATTGATGTGTACCTGAGGCCATTGGTTGAAGAACTTTTAGAGTTGTGGCGTGACGAAGGTGTACTTGTGTGGGATGAGCACGAACAAAAGGAATTTAACCTACGAGCGTTGTTATTTGTAACCATCAATGATTGGCCTGCTCTTGGTAACATTTCAGGGCAGTCAAACAAGGGATACAATGCATGCACACACTGTTTAGGTGAGACTGACAGTAATTATTTGGGAAACAAGAATGTGTACCTGGGGCATCGTCGATTTCTTCCAAAACAACATCACGTAAGAAAGAGAGGAAAGCATTTCGGAGGTGAGGCAGATAACCGAACGAAGCCTACCCGCCCTACTGGGGAAGTTATATATGATATGGTCAAGGATTTAAAAGTGATCTTTGGAAAGGGTCCCGGCGGACAATCTGTCCCGCATGATGTTGACGGACGCGTACCCATGTGGAAGAAGAAGTCGATATTTTGGGAGCTACCCTACTGGAAATTCTTAGAGGTTAACTCTGCAATCGACGTGATGCACGTGACGAAAAATCTTTGCGTGAACCTGCTAAACTTCTTGGGCGTGTATGGGAAGACAAAAGATACACCGGATGCACGGCAGGACCAGCAAAGTATGCACGAAGGAAACAACCTGAATCCAGAGAAGTATCAAGGTCCTGCCAGCTACGCTCTTACCAAAGAGGAGAAGGAGATCTTTTTTGAAGTCCTGAGTAGCATCAAGGTCCCGTCTGGCTTCTCGTCGAATATAAAGGGAATAATAAACATGTCGGAGAAAAAGTTTCAAAACCTAAAGTCTCATGACTGCCACGTGATTATGACACAATTACTTCCGGTTGCATTGAGGGGCTTCACGGAAAATGTTCGAGTACCCATTGTGAAGCTATGTGCGTTCCTCAATGCAATTTCTCAGAAGGTGATCAATCCACTTATTCTACAAAATTTACAGAAGGATGTGGTCCAATGTCTAGTCAGCTTCGAGTTGGTGTTCCCACCATCCTTCTTCAATATTATGACACATCTCCTAGTTCACCTGGTCGAAGAGATTGGCGTTCTCGGTCCTGTATTTCTACACAACATGTTCCCCTTTGAGAGATTCATGGGAGTCTTAAAGAAGTACGTTCATAACCGTGCTAGGCCAGAAGGAAGCATCTCCAAGGGCTATGGAACAGAGGAGGTCATTGAGTTTTGTGTTGACTTTATTCCTGACCTTAAGCCGATCGGTGTTCCTGAATCGCACTATGAGGGGAGACTGTGTGGAAAAGGCACGCTAGGAAAGAAATCAAGAACGTGTATGGACGGACATTCTTTCACTCAAGCACACTACACAGTTCTACATAATTCCATCTTGGTGGCTCCGTACAAAGAGGAACACAAGGATATCTTATGCTCTAAATACCCGGAGCAACGTGAAGATTGGATTGCTGGAGAACACATGAAGACTTTCGGCGGTTGGTTGCAAACACGTCTCATGAATGTCACTGATGACGAGCAGCTGTACTTGTTGGCCAAGCAACCATCTTCGACTATATCGACTTTTCAAGGGTACGAGATTAATGGGAACACATTTTACACGTTCGCCCAAGACAAAAAGAGCACCAACCAAAATAGTGGTGTCCGCTTTGATGCAAAAGATGATAATGGGAACAAGGTCACATATTATGGGTACATAGAGGAGATATGGGAACTTGACTATGGACCTAATTTCAAGGTCCCTTTGTTCCGGTGCAAATGGTTCAACCTGAAAGACGGAGTACAGGTAGACCCGCGGTACGGAATGACTACAGTGGATCTCAAGAATCTAGGGTACGACACCGAACCATTCGTCCTAGCCAGTGAGGTGGCTCAGATTTTTTATGTGAAGGACATGTCTAGCAAACCGAAAAAAAGAAAAGAAAGGCAAGATGACACATCATACGTTGAGCCAAAGCGGCACATAGTTCTTTCAGGAAAAAGAAACATCGTGGGAGTAGAGGACAAGACAGACATGTCAGAAGATTATAATAAGTTTGATGATATTCCACCCTTCAAGGTAAAAATTGACCCAAGCATCATCTTAAATAATGAAGATTGTCCATGGTTGCGTCGCAGTCAGAAGAAAGGGAAAGAGACGAAGAAAACTCAGAAGACTAGCTAGATATAGGGATCATAACTTGTGTATCTCAATATGGAAATCACTTTTGTGCAATGATGTTACTGTATGTAAGATATTAACAATGGAGATGGTTGGCTTGCAGGAAAAAAATTCCGAGGCTTCCGAGCGGGACTTGCGGGAAGAGTTACTCGGGCGGAGCTTCCGAAGATGTCTAAGACGGCCGTCCATCTAAGACATCTTCGAGAAACTCCGCCGGAGAGGCTCTTTCCTTCGAGGTCGCCGTCGTCGGGTTATATACCAGCTCCCTGGAGCTTCTGTTTGTTGGGTGTATACTAGCAGCTTGCGAGCGGGACTCCTAGCTTGCTTGCGGGAAGAGTTACTCGGGCGGAGCTTCCAAAGATGTCTAAGACGGCCGTCCATCTAAGACATCTTCGAGAAACTCCGCCGGAGAGCAGGGCCGTACCTGAGATTTTGGTGGCCCTGTACAGAATCTAAAACTAGACCCTATATATACTAAGAAGAGATAACCACAACAATATTATTCTCCAATATTTATACCTCAAATGCAATACTTTCCAGAAAATACTAGTATATCTCTTAAAAAATGACACCCTAAATACTTTGTAGTATGTGTTAATATATGAAACTAATATTTTGATTGATCAAGTGAAAATAAGGTAATGATGTTTTTTTATGAATTTTACTAGCATATCCATGTATATATGTGGAACCAAAAGCCAACATGATGTTGAAAAATATGTATTGTTCCTCTAAACTACAAATCTATCACCTAGTTTTAGCATATATTTTTTCTAGTATAGAAATCACGTTTAGAGAGAAATAAATGTACAGTTAGACAGTTGAACCTGGAAATTAACTAAGTAGTAGTACTAGTACTCCGTACGTACATGTAATTGGACGTTGAGAGAGTCCAGCTCATCATTGTTGCTTCTGTTTGCTTAAGCTGTAATTAGTACCATTAAATACTAGTATTACTCCTACAAAAGAATTAATTGGGGGCCCTAATTATTTGGAGGCCCTGTGCCATCGCACCTTCTGCACACCCTTCCGGTACGGGCCTGCCGGAGAGGCTGTTTCCTTCGAGGTCGCCATCGTCGGGTTATATACCAGCTCCCTGGAGCTTCTGTTTGTTGGGTGTATACTAGCAGCTTGCGAGCGGGACTCCTAACTTGCTTGCGGGAAGAGTTACTCGGGCGGAGCTTCCGAAGATGTCTAAGACGGCCGTCCATCTTAGACATCTTCGAGAAACTCCGCCGGAGAGGCTCTTTCCTTCTTGGTCGTTGCATCTTCTCTCTTTGTTCTCTCTACTCTCACTAGAGGGGCTATATATAGCGGTGTGTGTCTCCAGATAATCCCCTCCCCCCAGATGAAACCACCCCAGATAAGGCAAACACCAGATAAGCCTCCCCCAGATTTAGCCCCCCCCCCATCTTTAGCACCGGTTCGAGCAGGGCGTCCTTATCCTGCCGATAGCTTTAGTACCGGTTGCACCCACCAGCCGGTACTAAATGTTTCCCACGCGTCCTTATCCCACCGACAGGGCGTCGTGCGCTACACACTTTAGCTCATCGAGCAGGGCGTCCTTATCCCGCCGACAGCTTTAGTACCGGTTGCACCCACCAGCCAGTACTAAATGTTTCCCACGCGTCCTTATCCCACCGACAGGGCGTCGTGCGCTAGCTCATCGAGCAGGGCGTCATTATCCTGCCGACAGCTTTAGTATTTGTTGCACCCACCGACCGGTACTAGAGGTTACCCACGCGTCCTTATCCCACCGACAGGGCGTCGTGCGCTATATACTTTATCTCATCGAGCAGGGCGTCCTTATCCTGCCGATAGCTTTAGTACCGGTTGCACCCACCAGCCGGTACTAAATGTTTCCCACGCGTCCTTATCCCACCGATATGGCATCGTGCGCTACACACTTTAGCTCATCGAGCAGGGCGTCCTTATCCCGCCGACAACTTTAGTACCGGTTGCACCCACTAGCCGGTACTAAATGTTTCCCACGCGTCCTTATCCCACCGACAGGGCGTCGTGCGCTACACACTTTAGCTCATCGAGCAGGGCGTCATTATCCTGCCGACAGCTTTAGTACCGGTTGCACCCACCAACCGGTACTAGAGGTTACCCACGCGTCCTTATCCCACCGACAGGGCGTCGTGCGCTACATACTTTATCTCATCGAGCAGGGCGTCCTTATCCTGCCGACAGCTTTAGTACCGGTTGCACCCACCAACCGGTACTAAAGGTTTGCCTCTGTCTTCCTGCCTATTTTCTTCCCGCGCTTTCCACCGGTTCCCGCCTCTGTCTTCCCGCCATTTTTTCACTATATATATGTAGACTTGGCCACCATTTACATATCACATCTAGACTCATATCTGCAAACGTCATCATTCTCTCCCATGGCTTCCATCGTATCTCTCACCCCCCGGGAGGCGGAGGCGCTTTGCGCCTCGAACTACCCCTGCCCGCCGGGCTACCGCGTCCCGACCGGCGGGTTGCTAAGCGTCGGAGGCGTACCGGTCCCTCTAGTCCCTCTAGGTGTGGCGCGCGAGATGGCCATCACGAACCACTACTACTTCGAGCTCACGCCAGAGCAGCGGAGGAATCCCCAGTGGCATCCCGACTACAGCCCGACTTGGGAAAGCTTCTTCATCAATCGGCGTGAGAGGGCACTTGCCAGGCACGAGGAGGGCGGCCCGCCTCCTTCGAACTTCAACGAGGCCGGCCGTCGGCTGTGGTGGCGCGACCGGACTCTCCAGGGCGTCATGGCCTACCGTGGCCCCCGCCTGCGCTACCCTCAGTCCCAGCCCACGCGTGCTCACCCGCCGAGGTTCGACTATCGCGACCCCGATGCCAGCGACGATGATGACGGCGACTACGACGACTACAGTGGCGACTACTACAGGGCTAGGCACGAGTATGACTGAATGACTTCAACAGTAGAATCTGGCCATGTATCTTAATTTCCAGTTAAGCTATGTACTTTTAATTCGAGTTCAATCGTAGTAAAATTTTATTCCGGCCCTTTCTTTCCCGCCTTTTTTCTCCCACGCGCGGCGTCGTGTCGGGAAAGTTTCCCGCGCAGACGGCGGGAGTAAAGAAAAGAAATAGAAAAGAAATAAAAAAATAAGAAATAGAAAAGAAAAGAAATAGAAAATAAAAAGAAAAGAAAAGAAACACAAAAGGAAAGAAAAAAAACAGAAAGAAAGAAGAAACAGAAAAGAAAAAATAAATATAAAAGAAATATAAAAGAAAAGAAATATAAAAGAAAAGAAATAGAAAATGAAAAGAAAAGAAATAGAAAATGAAAAGAAAAGAAAAGAAAAGAAATAGAAAATGAAAAGAAAAGAAAAGAAACACAAAAGAAAAGAAAAAAGAAAGAAGAAAACAATAAAAGAAAAAAGAAACAGCAAGAAAACAGTAAAAAAAAAAACAAAAAAACCCTTTAGTACCGGTTGGTACCACCAACCGGTACGAAAGGTCTTTCGTACCGGTTGGTGGTACCAACCGGTACTAAAACCCGTCCCCTCGTTTTAATTTAGCGCGCGACCGAAAAATCCCCAAATCCCACGCCGCGCGGCAAGCAGACGAAGCAGAGCCGCCGACGCCGCGCGACGCACCCACGCCGCCGACGCACCCACGCCGCCGCCGCCGACGCAGCCCGCCGCCGCCGACGCAGCCCGCGGCCGCCGACGCAGGTAACCTCCCCAGCCCGATCTCCTCCTTCTTTCCCTCCCTACCGCCGTGCCCACTGCCTGCAAGGTGTTCGACGAGATGTCGAGATGCTGGCCGCAGCGGCGCTGCCCCAGGTGAGCTGGTCCTGCAGGAAGAGGGAAAACGAAAACGAAAAAGGAGACACCCAGTTTTCGTTTCCTCACAGCAACCGACTTCCGACGAACATCGCCGGCGATACGAGCCACACCAGCTCGAGCCACTTGCACCACTAGATGCACAACGTCTCAAGTTTCGTTTCAGTTTTTGAATCATCCAAAACGGTGCAATATTCGCGACGCCATCTTCGTTCAAAGATCTGTCCAGAAAACTGTTTTCAGTTTCGGTTCGCGGCGCTGTTTCGTGGTTCCGTTTTCCGACGAGTCTCGCCGGCGAACCACTTCACCTCCGCGCGATTTTCTTGGACCTATGCAAAGACACGACAAAGGGATACATTTTTTATGTTTACACCTTCCTGAGATACGCTGTAGATCCGTCGCCATCGTCGACCAAAGTTGGCTCCAGAAACAGATCCGTTTCAGTTTCAGTTTTCGCCGTGTCATGGTTCCGTTTTCCGATGATCACCGGCGTCACCACACTGCACCAACTCGAACCAAACCACCACCAATCTAAACTTGGCACCTCCCTCTTGCTCAACCACTCGATTTCCACTCAGATCCGTCGCCCATTGCGTCGCCATCTTCGCCCAAAGTCTCAGCCAGAAAGTGTCCAGTATTCAGTTTCCAGTGTTAAAAATTCAGTTAACTTCGGCACTACACCTTACCTTGGCTGAAGTCTGTATCTCTACAAGATTCGTACAGCAGCGCAGTGGCTTTGCACTCCACCTCCGACCGAATCGAACGGCGCAGATAAAACCCCCTTTTTTTGCCTCGCCATGCTCACAGATGATTGTTAAATCTTTTACAAATGCATTTTCACAAATCCAATTTTGACAAACTTGATATCTATGTTGCTCAGTTTTTCATGCTCTTTCCAAATATGAACTTTGTTTTGGGTTTTGGATAATTAAAATTTGGACATATTTAAAATCTGAATTAATTTGAGTAATATGGCATAATTCATATCTCTCAAATTACAAATCAAAATTGTAATCCATCTACGAGACCTATTTACGGAGGTCTGTACACGGTTGGAGACTATGGCGAGAGATACTCAAATAACTAGACTTAGAGAGGAGGAGCGCCGAGTGTTAGGGTTAGGGTCCGTAGCGGTGCCGAGTCCGTGGCGGTGCCGCCGCGACATAGAGAGAAGAGCGAGAGGAGGAGCGCCGAGTGTTAGGGTTAGGGTCTGTAGCGGTGCCGAGTCCGTGGCGGTGCCGCCGCGACATAGAGAGAAGAGCGAGAGGAGGAGGGGGAACACCGTGTCCGTGGCCGTGGCGGTCCGTTAGGGTTTTTTTGCTTTCTTCATTTCAATTGTTATCCATCTAGCAATCTGTTATATGATCATGACATGATGAATGAAATACAATTGCTTTCTTAATTTTGTAGTGACATTGAGGTATGGAGGACGGCACCTTCGTCCGAGATGAGGAGGGGGAAGAAGCGGTGCAGAAATTGATCTATGAGAGTGCCCGTGGTCCGGAACCCGACGATGGAGATGACAACGAGTTCCAAGACTTTCTGAATGATTTTGGCGAGGGACTTGAGTCTGAACAAGTTAGAAAAGACAATGAAGTGTCCATCACAAACTCCGGCGAGGTGTATATCTATGTATCAATTAGTCTATGTTCATCCCTAGATGCATTCATTTATTTGTATTGCACTTATTAACGAATAATTTTTTCTTTTAGCCTTCTGGATCATCGAGCAAGTCTGTTAGAACAAAACGAGGCCCGACGCGGGTGCTAAAGGGCGAGGGCAGGTTAGCCCTCACGGCATTCAAGGATAATGGTGAACCAGTTCATCCCAAGGAGTTTTGCCGCAAATTTACAAGTCAATCCGGAGTTCTTGTTAGGGACCATGTACCGATCAGCATTCAAGAGTGGCATAAGCCGAAGAACGTGGAGAGTGGTGCTAGTTATGTCAACGAGACGATGAAAACATTTCTTTGGGACACGCTACTGACAAAGTTCGGCCTACCGGAAGACATGACGGAAGGCCAGAAGAAAAAAGTCAAGGAATGGACATTGAAGAAGATGGCCATACAATTCCAGACCTGGAAGAAAAATCTATGGGACAAATATAAGAATGAAGATCCAGTATTCGATGATAATCTAGTGAAGATAAAAGATCACTGGGCCGCATTTAAGGAGTATAAGAAATCGTCTACTTTTGTGTCCCGATCGAAGAAAAATACCGAAAATGCTGCAAAGAAGAAACTTCCGCATCATTTGGGGTCAGGTGGCTACAAGAGTGCCATTCCGAAGTGGACAGCGTTTGAGAATAAACTGATTGATCATGGAATCACTCCACAGACATGGGACTGGCCCGAACGGTCCAAGTTCTGGTTGTTCGCTCATGGGGCAGGGTTGGACCCAAAGACAGGGCTGATCGTTGCGAAGGGAAAATGGAAGGAAAAAATTGAGGCAATTGTACCGATTCTTGTAGATGCAATTGAAAAGGTCAGAAAGGGAGAGTACATTCCCGATCGAGAGAATGACGAGCTGACACTCGCTCTGGGGAACCCTGAACATGTTGGACGGGTACGAGCTCGCCCAGGTGTCACCATGAAGGAAGCGTGGCCGGACAGCGCTGACACTTATAGAAGCCGTTCGCGAAAGAAGAAGAAGGACACCGACATTGTAACGGAATTGTTAACTAGGGTGGAGGCTCTTGAGAGAAATCAGAGGGCACCTGATCAGCCGTTGTTTCTACAGGATCCACAAGCCGATGCTGCCCCATCTCAGCGAAGAAGCAGTGTCGGTTCCTCGCATATTGACGGATGTGGAGGAAGCTACCCCGTGGATTATGTCACGGAGAAGACAGATTGCGAGCTACATATGTTATTCAAGACCGCGTCCGTTAAGGTGGCGGTCGGCTATGTGTACCCAAGTGAAGATGAAGCGGAACGGTACGCCGCCTAGGAAGAAAGCTAGAAAGGAGAAACAACTGCCGCCTACTGAGAAGTTACCTTGGGAAAAAACTCCAGAGGAAAACGCGGAGGCCGTTCAGGCCGAGTTGAAGAAATGGTTTGCACCGAAAGTGCCAGAGATACCTTTCGAGAAGACACTAGATCCGGTGAAAGTTGTGCGTACCGTTGACAATCTATATGACCCTGTACCATCGCCGCCATCTGACTATGCGCGTTCTATTGAAAGGTCGTATGACAAGATGATCGAGGCGACAAAACCCGTTCAATCGGGTATCAGGGAGATAAAAGGGATACACAGTGTCTACCAGCTCGGACAACAACCCGTTCAATCGGTCGCCCCTCTCAAGGTGTTTGACGGGAAGATCGTTCAAAGTTCTCGACAAGACGCAACTGATTACGCCTTCGCTGAACGAGCATATCAGTTTGTTCAAGGGAAAGATTTGGTCGAGAATCTCAGGAAGGTACCAACATGTATGCGTAACTTGCATTCGTGGTACCTTAAGGCCTCAAAGGAAGGGATCGAGACTATCATGGTGCGAGTTAGGGAAGAGCACTACTTCCAGGAGTACTGTGTGAACGTTGACTTCGCCGAAGTCTTTCAGTTATACAATCTCCGGGCCCTCGACAAATCAATCATCAGTTGCTATTGTCTGTAAGTGATTTATTTATTTAATTTGAGAAGTCTTTAGCTCAGCTCGTTCATTGTCTGCAGATTATAATCTTTTGTGCGCTATATTATGCAGATCGAAGATGCTCGAATGCAAAAGGGACGATATCACAGACATTGGGTTCATTGACCCGCACACAGTGCATGTTAAAACCATAGAGAATCCCCTCTATAACAAGGATACACCGCAGACTTTGCTAAGGTTTTTGAAGCGACAACGTGACAAAAAGCTAAGAATTTGGCCTTACAACTTCGAGTGAGTCTTACTGTCTTATAACACATTATATTTTGCTCACCGTATGTCAAAATTTTAACTAATGACTTATATATATGACACTACATATTGAAACGTGCGTAGGTTTCACTTTATTCTTCTCGTCATCAATTTGGAAATTGGAGAAGTTGAAGTCTATGACTCACTAAGCAAAAAATCGGAACTATACTTGTCTTGTTATTTAATGCTCAGAAGGTAATTTTAATTCTTATCGGTTTGTTTCGTTAATTTCCTGCTATGAACTAATTGATGACTCTTTTATGCATTTTCTTTTGTCGAGCAGCGTATGGAAAACTTTCATCAAGGAAGATACGTCCTGTGAATGGACACCGAAGCTGCGATGGAAGGCGAAAGTAAGTAGTACTACCTAGGTCCACACACCTTTAATTATCATACTTGACTATTGTTTGATTGAATTATATTCTTGTAAAGAAATGCCCGCAACAACCAGAAGGGACCGATCCCTGTGGATTCTTCGTTTGCGAGTACATCCGCAGAATTGTCAGCGAGAGAACGAATAATGAAAGAAATAAAGAGGTACAAAAACAATCTTCACAAATTTGTTTTCTTATCATAAGTTGTGCTGAGTTTCGGTAATAGTTGTTTCATGTATTCATTTGTATCTTATTCTTTTATAGTTGGCAAGAAAGCGGAACAAGCTCTCAATCGATGACCGCTTCATAGCAATAGGCGAGGAATTGGCGGGATTTTTCCTTCGGGACGTCATACCACCATTCGCAGAGTACCACTATGAATGAAGATGTACATGTTACATATATAGTTGACTCGAAGAGTACCACTATGCTACATGTAATAGACATATATAGAGTACGCCTCGGAGAGTACCACTATGCATGAAGATCGATCTTCATGCATAGTGCTACTTAATTTGCGATCTTATGCAATTACATGTGTGTTATATTATATGCACCAACTTGCTATGCATCATCTTGATCTTCATTTACTACCTAAACCCAAACACGTTTCTGGTGCATCGACGCGATATGAAACAAACCGATATCCCTAAACCCCTCCAAAAACCCTAAAAATCCAATTCTCTACCGCGGCAGAGATTTGGGCAAATTCCCTGCCGCGGGTGGGAACCTTTAGTACCGGTTCGTATTACCAACCGGTACCAAAGCTCCTTGGCCCTGAGCTCTCCTGGTGGCCCACGTGGAGGCCCCTTTTATACCGGTTCGTAAGCAACCGGTACGAAAGGGGGGGCCTTTAGTGCCGGATAATTTGTACCGGCCGCTCAACCGGTACGAATGCCCCTCTGGAACCGGTACTGATGAGAGATTTTCTACTAGTGCTCGTCTTACCCAATTGTATCCAGTCTTTGGAGGTCAACATAGTTATACATAGGTGAGAAAAAAACGTACTTCCCAATTGAATGAGGAGTACGTGAGAATAATTGCATAAATGTCATGTTCTTACAACAACAAGTATGAGAGTAAGTTTTGAGATCACATGATTTTATTCGTGGAAGAAGTTCTAGAATACTTTCATAGTACCATTAACTTATCAGCTAATAGATAGGCAATTTTTCGATGCCTTTTTTACAAGTTTGTGTTGATTTTTATTGTCTAACTAAACCCACTTTCTAATAACTAATGCATTATTTTCGAAAATGAAGGCAACCCCTGGTCTCAATATCGATTAGTGCATGCAGTCAATAAATATTGCAAGTACTAGTTCACTGCAATTATATTGCACAACCATGAGCAAACACAAAGACCTATAGTAAGATTTCATCAAGCATTTAGACTAATCATAATGCATAGTATTGTATATAAGTATCATGTGTTATGATACTAATATCTGTTACTATATCCATAATGCATGATATCATATACTAGTATCATAATCTTCTTATATTAATTGATTTGTAAAATCTCAATGCAAATATATGTATAAGATTTTTTACTAAATGTTTTCTAGTATTATGTGGTATAATACGCTATCTACCTATAATACTACTATCATCTCTCTCATCTTTAATTGTGCTGCCACGTCAGCTTTTTGCATACATGGAATGCATGATACTACCAATAATACTCTTATTGTGGGTAGTCTTATGCATTGCTAATCCTATTATTAGGCCACCAACCTACTCCCTCAGTGGCAAAATATAGGACGTTTAAGCTTTTCTAGTACAACTTATGTCACATAAAAATATCGCTTTCCAAAATTACCCCTCCCACCGACACGCACACTCGCTCAGTCGCACGGACATGCACACTTCTTCTTGCTCTCTCCCTCTGCCTCCCCGTCACAGCCATCAACCTTTGCCATATCGCTGCCGTCGTCCTCGCTGCTCGCCATCGCTGCTTGCGATCAAGGACACCTACAAGATGACGATGCTCATGGGAAGTAGAAGACACTCAAGGCGATCATGATTCAAATTTACATATGGGTACCGATGCCATTTTTCATGTTTCTCACCTGGTCCGAAAGTTCCTTAAAGGTCTTATATTTTGATTAGGGGGGATTATTAGTTGTAGATGTTACGAGAAAAATTCCATAAATTCCTGCAGCCTGATTCCATTGTAGCCCGCTCCTCGACACGTTAAACTAAGGAGCAATGTCTCTAGACGGATAACAAATCGCGCATTTGAACCAAACATAATCGATTTATCTTCACAGATGTGTCCATGCAAGATATCTCGCTACAGTTCTATCTGGATTAAATGCATCACGTTTTTGATGAAAAGCACTTTATTGATATTAAGAAGAAAGATGGCTTGGTTTATAAAGAAAACCAGGCCTGAAAACAATACAACACGTAGCAAAACTAGAACAGCAGCGTGCGCTGAAGCACAACACAAGAACGATGAGCTGCAACAGCAACTACGCCAACAGCAACACCATAGCTACAAACTCCGCAACAGCCAACATTTCTATACCTAGGAAGAATACATGGTTTCTTCCACCCAACCAAACTCGTCGGTGTGGTGGGTTCAGGAATGTGTCGGTTTTGAAAATTCTCTTTTTCACTGTCTTCAAGTCCAACAAATGTGGCGCAATATGCACCCGCTGCACCTAGCTACTTCGAGATGTCATACATGGACTGCACAAAAGATGAAACTGGACCATGTTGCCCAGCTAGCCCAGAAAGACTGATTTCTGACACCACCCACTCTCAAAATTTAGTCCAAAAAATTCTACAATACAGTGTTCGTGCAAACAAACAAAACAATCGCTTGGGTGTTGGGTGCAACTATCAAGTACACTAGATTTAGATGTGCGCCTTGGCGCACGACCCCGTGAAATTCGCTATGGTTTCGATTTTGTATAGCGAAAAAAAGAAGATGAAAAATAATAATATACTTTTTAGGTTTTATAAAACAAAATTGGCAGGATGAAATTAGGATGAAGCACACAAAATGACGACCAAAGTGGCTCACTCGTGGGCAACAAAATCAAGCAAGGGATTTCTTTGTGAAAGGTATATAATAAGCTCATAAAATTAAGAGAATATCAGTAACATAATTACTGGAACCATACGAAATTTCAAAAGATATCAATCTAATTAACCTATCAAAAAATGGTGATAACGGTCAAAAGCAACAAAATGGATAAACCGAAGAGGCTATAAACAACCTTACACTACATGAGTGCATAACAATTGTAAGTTTAGGAATAGAAGGCCATCTTCTCCAAACAATCACATGCAAGACTGCAGTTGATCAATTCAGCAAGAGATTTTCTCAGATAGTCGCCTACTTGGTGAGACAGAGCAATATTGGTAGCCACCGAAGATTTTACGTTGGGTTAATTAGTCGACTGCAGTGAAAGAAGATTAAAAAAATGATATGCGTTGGGTTAATTAGACCCCTTTTCACTGCAGATATATGTTAGCAAGAAAGATACATATGATAGCATGTCAGCATCTATGACAAAATAAAGAGCGGATACCGGAATAATCTCCAAAAGTATGCCACCAAGAATAACAAGTCAATTTCCCAAGGAACCTCAACGTGTTTCCATTAAATCACTATCACCCCAAAAGATCAAATTTTAGCACCTGGCCGTTAGGGTCAATGCAATAGCCAGACTATAAATAGAATGAATATATAGACATAGAAAGGAAGCACATGAGATTTAAAATCTTTTGAAGCACATCTGGACATCAAATGAAGCCAGTTGTTTGTCTTAGGACGAATAGAATGACGAAATATTAGGGGCACTCCTTGATGCCCTTTCCCCGTTTTATGTATTGGTAAACAGGTTTGTAAAACACTATACTGAACATTTATACAAATCGAAAGCATGCAGCATACATATGATTAAACTAAAAGATGTGATATTACCCTTTTAAGATGTGATGCGAATTCTATGTAGAAGCAGAGTCTCAATTGCACGAACAAAATAACTAATCTAGTTCGCAAATGGAAAACAAACATTACCAATAAGCTTTGGGGTTGAATATACATATCTCTATTTTCTTTACCCTTACAGAAAATACAACCTACATATGGAGTCTATAGAGAGCTGAACTACGAAGATACTAACTCAAATAGAAAGTATTTTAAACTTGAAGCACAACATGGATGAATGAGCCCTCTTTCTATCCGTAATTACTGAAATCTATAGATAAAAAATTAATCACGTGGGATCCTAGTGTAGTCAGTCGCATCTTTAGATGTTCCCTTTTGCTTAGGTTAATTAGTAACTGTCAGTTTGACAGACTGTGGCCAAATCAACAAACCAATATTAGCAGTGAAGAACCATTTTCTCGGCCAGCAGCAGCTTTCGTCCAGCACTAACAATGGTAAAGTCAGCCTAATATAATCTATGCCGCATAAGCAAAAACATAGAACATTAGTGTCCATTATCTACGAAGAAGAATTTGATGACAATTTAGTAATATGTACTATGGTACCAGCAAAAGCAACCAAGTAAGCTATATGTTCCTAATAACAGAACAGGGTAAAAAGTACAAAAGGCAAGTGCACATATTATCTTAGTAAAAAGGAGCATTCTTATTAGCTCTACTCTCGTGATTAATCACCACCAGGTATCCATTTATGTACTTAAGTGTGCTAAATACATGTACATGTGATCAAAATAACGATCAATGATGTAATGTGTGGTTTTATGCCAAAACTTACCACCGAACAGTCAGCCATCATATTGCCTTTTGCCAAAAGGACATGAAGCATAATAAGGATGTAGAAATCTCCTTTTCAAAACCTAGGAATTCACACAATATTTTCTTTACCTACAGAAAAATACAACCTACATATGGAGTCTATACAGAGCTGAACTACGAAGATACTAACTCAAAATAGAAAATATTTTTAACTTGAAGCACAACATGGACGAATGAGCCCTCTTTCTATCCGTAATTATTAAAACCTATAGATAAAAAATTGATCACGTGGGATCCTAGTGTAGTCAGTCGCATTCCTAGATGTTCCCTTTTGCTTAGGTTAATTAGTAACCATCAGTTTGACAGACCGAGGCCAAATCAACAGACCAATATTAGCAGTGAAGAACCATTTTCTCGGCTAGCAGGACCTTTCGTACAGCGGTGAAGTCAGCCTAATATAATCTATGCCGCGTAAGCAAAAGCATAGAACATTATTATCCATTATCTACGGAGAAATTTTTTATGATGATTTAGTAATATGTACTATGGTACCAGCAAAGGCAACCATGCAGCTATATGTTCCTAATAACAGAACAGGGTAAAAAGTACAAAAGACAAGTGCACATATTTTCTTAGTAAAAAGGAGCATTCTTATTAGCTCTACTCTCGTGATTAATCACCACCAGGTATCCATTTATGTACATAAGTGTAATAAATACATGTACCTGTGATCAAAATAACGATCAATCATGTAATGTGTGGCTCTATGCCAAAATTTACCACCGAACAGTCAGCCATCATATTGCATTTTGCCAAAAGGACATGAAGCATAATAAGGATGTAGAAATCTCATTTTCATAACCTGAGAATTCACACATAGCATCACAAATAACGGGAACTCGGAAATGAGAAATTATTGTATCATCTCACAATCAAATGGTCGAAATAAGACAAATTTAAAACTGATACTCGCTCTCAAAATAAGTAATGTAGAAACAAATACACTTCACTATATCTAATTAGAAATTAACTGACCAACCTCTATCAAAATGAGATCTTCAGGTCACTTGTCATGCACTAAATAGGACAGGACACATAAGTAAACTGGTAGAACCTAGTGAAGAATAAAAAGTTCAGTTACATGTAACAAGAGGATTTATTATGCTAGAACCTATCGAAACATCAAAAGTTCAAACAAGGGAAAACAAGCCAGCATGACCTGAATTCTGGAAGTAGTATATGAAGCACATCGAATCAAGATCCAGACATGATTATGGGATTCAGTTAACATGTGCTCAAGTAGAGGTGAAGCAAAAGAACCTGAGCAATCAGTTAACCCGTGGCCCATTCTGAGCTCTTGTATTTGCATACAGTTTATCACTTTATGCCACAACATCCGAGCTACATAGCTAATAAGTTTGACACTCTGCTACACTCAGGTGTCCAGGCTAGTACATTAAGAAAAAATAAGCACCAAAAATAAATAGAAGGGAACATTTTAGCCCTACTCTATTTGCATTTCAAGCAATTGACTATGATCATCAATTGAATTCATCTAGGATAAAGGCGCCAATGAACATTCACTCCTCCCCGCAAGGGAAACCTCTATAAAAGATAGCCTGGAACTCATGCGATGGTATTTTCACAGTTCAAATGTGTATAAGATGTTAATATATACTCAACACTTCTGAACATTGACTCTACCCCCAGAGGCAAAGAGTAACCTAGAGATAGAATTAATATGATAACATCTACACTTAGATATAGATTTAATATTGAAAAGCCTGAATATTTATTTCTGATCAAAATGTCATATTGTAAATTGGAAATAGATGTGTTCAATCTCAAGAGGATACAACCTATACCTCAAACTTACATGAGTTTATCTTGTTCACCACCACTTTCAATGGGTCAATATCTGAAATTCGAAAGATGACAATAGTGTGTTGTACTCATATTCTGTAGCAGAATTAGATAAGCAGGAACCATGTGAGGATTATGATAAGCAAATAATGCATCAAAAATTATATTGTCATGGAGCAAGACGAAATGAGGGAAACCCATGCACTTTGCACGCAGTTACCCACCAAAGCAGTTGTGCCCTTTCGGCAAGCAAGGCTTGCACTCATCATCACAAACACTGCAACATACCACACCGGGCACTAGCAGCACGAAAGCATATGTTACACCTCCATTTAATTATAAGTGTACACAAATTTAATTTGATAAATAAGGAACTTACAGATGATTTAGTACTACACCTATTATGCCATAATACCGAGGTAAAGATGTTACTTGATTGGGAAATGAAGGAAATGTATAGGATTAGGTTGCTTACAGGCCACTCGGAAAATTGGTTGTGCTCAGACCCAAAAATCTATACATACACTGCATTAGACCATATCAATAAAAAATTGGCTGTGCCCGAACTTTATCTCAAGCGCTATACTAAATCTTAATGAAGCTGTTTAGAAAATTCGCAGTCTAACATATTAGTATGATGCTATGAAGGTTTAGGAAATATGTCATCTCACGCAGGAACCAGGAACCCAGTGTGTTTTGTGCGTCCTTAACAAAATGCGATTGCAGCCTTGTATGATTCAACTTTCTGCAACATCAGTAAATTGAAAAATCAGATCCATAAATAATTTGAATACAGAAGAACGTGACAAATTTTAGTAGAACAACAGGTCGTTCAATAAGGAGTTAAATACCATAGGCTAAACTGCAACCAGGCAAGCAGCAATTGCTTGCATCAGACACAAACATGAACTGTGATGAACACATCGAGAACCATTGTGAAATACAAAATCAGAGGACATGCTAAAATCTACAAAAGGCTAAGATATACATGATGCACACATCCTACTTTGAAACAAATTGAGAGCCTCAAAAGAAGCTATAACAACAAAACAATGTATGTGTAGCTATGTGATTTTTGCCTCCATAATCCAAGATTGGATTCAGCCAAGCATCCGCTAGCAAAATAAAAAGATTTGAAGAATACATTTGCTAATCAAGTTAGAAAAAAAGAGTTGGTTGCCTCGCTGTTGCTGCAGGCCGACCCAACTGGTTGCCTCGCTGTTGCTGCAGGCCGACCCGACTGGAGGAGAGCTCTACGATAGCGCCACATCGCACTATACCAGCCCTCCTTCTCTGTGAAGCAGTGACGCTGCTCAGTACATAACTATTTACAATATAACTGATATTTAGGAAAAGAAAAATATACCAAATGCACACCGTGAAGTTAAAAATATTAGTGCCTTTCTGGACTTCACATTCAAGGCGTTCCTCATCCATTTGTTGACAAAAAAACAACCATATTAAAATTTAATTTGCACTGCAGATTCAAAACAAAAAATGAAGATGAAAAGAGGCAGAGAGGCAGTAGTTGTGGCGGTAGCACCACCATGTTCATCACGGCCAGATCCATTCATCACGGCCAGATCCACTTCGTCATTCGGCCGGAGAGAGACACACAGCATCAAAGCCCTCCTTATGCAGCCATACAAAGAGATACGAGTGGGATGGTGGAGTTTGGGCAGCGGCTAGCCGCCGCGACTCCAAGCACAGGGAGGAGCGTGGCTGCGGCCCTGCTGCCTCCTTCTGCTGCAGTGGCTGATGGAAAAGGGGGGATGGAGGAAAAGGAGTCTGGCCGGCCGTCGCGCGAGAAGCGGGCGTCCTACCGCAAGCCCGCATCATGACCTCTTTCCTGATCCAGGTTGGGGCGACGAGGGAAAAGGCGAGAGGCAGCGAGGTAAGGCCAGCGTGCCGCTGAGGAAGACAGCGGCCGGCACCCATGGCCCTACCTCGCCGGAGTCGACGAAGACGAGGGGGGAGAGGTTGGAGGACGAGGTGGAGATGGAGGGGATTAGAGGAGGAGTGAACCAAGGGGATTGGGGAGGAGCCAACACAGGCGCAGCGATTGGCCTCCGGCGGCTAGGGTTCTCACCCGTGTCTGCTCCTTTTATACCACGCAGTCAAAGCAATTGGATGGACGAGATCCACCGCGTGAGAGCTGCTGGAAAGATCCGACGGCCAAGAAGCTCTAATCTCTGTGAGGCCCCCGTTGGGGGGCATCATATATACCCCTGGATGCATGTGAGTTGCACTGTGCGCTTTATGCATATGCGTATATCTAAAGGTGTATATGATGCCCCCCATAGGGGGCCTCACAGGCGTTTGGATTTTGGGCCGTTCGATCGAGCTGATGTGGCGCGATCTCGACCGGCCGTTCTTCCAGGGCGCTGAGGCCCTCCCGCATACCCACTTTTTATCCATGGGTCGTGTGAAAGCCCGCTCGGCCCAGACTCTGGCATCGCGCGTGGCTGCGAGCTGAGGGAAAAGGCCGCTTCCTCTCCAATCCCGTCGCTCCCTCTCCCCTTCCAATGCCGCAGATGCAGCCGCCCCCTCCCTAGCTCCCTCTCCCTGCTGCCGCTCTCCTCTCCGGCGAGCCGCCGCCGCTCTCCTCAGCGCCCCCCATCCCGCCGCCACCTCCCCCTCGTGCGATGAGGAGGTGGGCGAGCGCCGCCTCGGGTCGACGCCACCGTCGCGGCTCCTCCACACCATGGCCGACGTATGCTCGGCGGCGGCCTCCGACGAAACCTTAGCCGCCGTCTTCGCCCAGCTCAAGCCCCACACCACCGCCCTCCTCGACGTCCTCCGCAGCCGCGGCCCCACCTCCAACTCCGTCGCCGCCACCTCCCTCCGCGCCATGGCCGCCCTCCTCCGCTCCGCCCCCACCCCCACTTTGCACCTCTGCCTCTCGCGAACCTCTCCCCGTCGATCTTGCGGTTCGATGCAAGGTCTCTCTCTCTCTCTTAATGACCTAGGTAAGAGGAGGCAAGGATGGTGTTAGTCCTGCTGCTCAGATGTACAAAGGTCGTCAATGGCGCAAACAGGCAGTTCCAGTCCCCGGATGCTGTTATCTCACTATGATTCCTTAATTTTTGTTTGCTACAGTTGGGAGTTAATCTACATTGCTTCTTATGTCCAAGATTGATGGTGTTGAATCTGCAAACAAGGAGGTCGCTAGGGTTATCCCCAACTATCAGCTAAGGTTCATCTTCTAACATATGTGTTCTTCTTGCCCTGTATTTTTCATTGGTGGAGTGGCACACATGAGTAAGTATTAATTATTTATATGTGTCAATATATTTATATTTACCAGGACCACACTGAATGTATTTGAATTGATTTCATGAAACTTTGGACTGGATCTGGAGATTTTGTTCTTGGAAAAGGAGGTACAGCTGTGATATAATTCTTCTACAAACATTTATCATTTTTAGATTTGGTTTCACATATACTTTGCTCCTATTTTCAATAGCTACAACCTGTTGAACTCAAGACGTTGCCGCACTGCCGAGCATGGGCCGCCACCGCGCAGCACGAGATGGCGAGGATGTCAACGCGAGATGAGCCTCCTTCCCTGCATCCTCCGCTCGTGCCTTTTCATGGGGGCTCTAACCCTTTGTAGCATGCCGTAAGTTTGTTTGAATCCAGTCTGTGTGAATCAAGTGTGTAATTTTGCGTGACATTCAATTTTGTGATGGCGTGATGCTGATGCTTATGTTAGGTTCAACCCAGATGATATGTTAGAGATGCAGTGGGAAAGAGACGTTGTTCATAGCCGCAATCCGCACTCTTTCTTTCAGGTTTGTCGCTTTAGTCTTTGCTTTGCTTTACTGGGCTGCTCCTAGAAAACGTTTCAGCAAGTTTTGTTTCAGTGATGTTTGCCTCAATGGGAACATTGAACTATGGATTTCCATGTTGGGATTAATATGCTTGACAGACGTAGTAGGTTATGATTAGGTCTGATCCCAGGACGTACTAATTTAGCAACATTGCTATTTGGAATCCCTTCTCTCTCTCCCACATATTTTATTCGGCAGGTCTAAAAAGTTGTAACCGCAAATCTATGCTGAAATCCATTGCGAGAACTGAGTTGGTGCCACTTTGGCCACACTTATTTTTTCCCGAGTACAATCAGAATAAGCAATTAGAGATGCATTTTTCTCAACATATTTCTTCTTTGAAAGGTGTAATATCTTTGTTGAAAGGTATGGTTGTGTATTCAAGATTTATTTAGTCGTTAGACTATTTCATGTTCTGCTTCTATTCAATTAAGATTTTTTCAGTTTTTCAATTTTGATTAGTCAGGAAGAGATATGGTGCAGATTGACTCATTGAGGAACGCCATCTTTTGCACCTTTGAAGTTTAATTTGTACCCTGCGAGTGCTAATACAAAGTGTGATTAGACCTTCGGAAAATTCTTAACATACCAAAACTACATTCTTCGGAGAGCAGTCGTAGGCAAGTGTCTCTTTAGATTTACGTCAAACCTCATGAAGTATTTAACTTGCTTTAGGTTTTAGCAAATCATATTTCAGGACCTACATAATATATTTATGGATATCCTATTTAAATGCAGAATGTAGAAGTGGCTAGGTTTCTGTCTCTACTTACCGATTATGCCAAGTTATGGAATATACAGTACTGCCATCCTCTTATGCTGTTTGTTTCTTTTTAAATATGCTATGTGATTCTTTTATTCTTCTAGATGGTCATTGAATACATGCCACCGTATTAGATGATTGACATAGTTTTCGGGTAATTCTGATTCTCTATGGATAATGAATGCTATTAGTTAGTTCTTTCCAGATGTTGGGGTATGGCCTCAAATGCTTGGTTTTGAATGGCTGAAAGTTCTTAGGCCTGCAGTGACAGCAACATTAATGCACATGGTTTTAGTGATGCCCAAATTCCACAAATAAATTATGTTCCTCCGATCCTCAAGTTAATCATTTTAACCTTCTTCCTTATTTCTATTCTGCGGGCATGAAACACACACTGATTTCTAGACACCTTCGGTTATTTCAGATCTGGATTGTTTTTAGTGATGCCCAAATTCCACAAATCAAGTATGTTCCTCTGATCCTGAAGTTTATCATTTTAACCTTCTTCCTTATTTAATTTCTGCAGGCACGAAACACACACTAATTTCTAGACACCTTCAACTATTGCAGATCTTTATTGTTTTTAGTGATGCCCATATTCCACAAATAAAGTATGTTCCTCTGATCCCCAAGTTTATCATTTTAACCTTCTTCCTTATTTATCGTGATGTCTCCTTATTTGGTGAAGTACACTGTTGTATGTTTGCCGGCCCGTGTTGTTGCATCAGTTGAATTTTACCATAGTGGGTTATGTTTCTCCATCAAAAGGATTATATATTTTCTCGGCTGGGTATTAGTTCTGCTATCCCTACTGTTCTGGATCTTGATTTCTGTATATTGTTATCTACATATGTTGTGGTTATATTTCTTTGATGGAATTTAAAAGGTGTTGATTAGCGCATTCCATGTTGTCTTTGATTATAAATAAGTTTAACATCTTCAAGTAGTATATTGTGTGGCTTGACATTGAATTCCTCTATGGGGTAATCCCATCATTTGTTCTCCAATTATTATATAGAAGATTGAGCGACCATGAATGCAGCTGGGTTTTCTGAGTTAAACATACTGATTTGTCTCTATCCACTCCTGAGTAGGAACTGAGATTCCAGAAAGTTTTGATTAACGATTTTACATGCCAATGATCTGTGTGAGTTCCACAAAAAATGCCGTTGTTGATTTCCCCTCAACCGTGTTGGCTCAGCTGAGAAAGCTAACTATAGAAAGACACACCAGGTGTTCATGGATAGCTGCTAAAATTCAACTTAGTAGTTCCAAAAGTGGCACATGTATTTACATTTCAGCATAGCTTGTCCAGCTGTTAAGAATAGCTGCTATCCTAAGTGGGAAACAGTCTTTCATGTAGTAGATCTGTGTAATACATTTTCGTGTCGTAATACTGATTCAAGTCATGTGTAAAATATCTATAGGAGCAGGCTGCTGACACGAAAAGCTCAGCACGATACACTGTCTAGGAAGAAGACCCGAATTAGGAACATGTACTGTCTCAAATGCTTTGCGTGTATCTTCTTTCGTCTGCTCTTGCATTTCTTGCAGCTCTAGATTGATGGTCTCTCTTTCTCATAGGAAGTAGATGTTAGACCTGTGCTTTTTATCTTCTATTTTTTTAACCTTAAGATTTATCATTGGCTGATTTGTGCTTTGCTTTTCAGTGGTGTTCCCGCTTGGTGACACAGGTCCTCAGTATTTGTTTGTATCCTATTATCTATGTACAGTGGGATCTGAGGAGTGAGGAGTGAGCTCCTCCCTTTTTTAGTTGACATGTTTATATGAACTAGGTGGCTGGTGCAACAATTCCCTTGTCCGCCTCGTGTGGATGTTGTTTCTGCCCTTCCTTAATGTTCGTCATATTTGAATGTTTTTTGCTTAATGCTGTTGTTGTTTGCTTACTTGTGTAGTTGGTTCTATCCTGTAGTGGCTTTCTCAGGAAAGAGACTTCTGAAATCATGATGCAGTGCCGCTCTGCACTTATGTTTTTCGTTCTAGCCTAGTGTGTCTTAGTCAGGAAAGACTGTTGTAAATTCCTGGTTTGGTACCAGTATCTACTTATTAACATGCTTTCATGGTTCATGGTATACTGATCTTCTAATGTTGCTACTGTTTGTTGTATGTCCACTTTTGGCAGTATATATTCAGAAGTGTTAAGCTATGGTTCTATACCAAGTATATGCCCAATTTCAGTTCATCGGCGTTCTCCAGTCCTTTGCTGGGACTTTTTACATCTACTGTTGACTATTAAGTTTACATTTTGGTTAAAGTCCTGAGAGGAATATACCTTGTATCTTCTTTTTATGATTGGTGTGCTCTTAATCTTTCGGTAGTATTCTCACATGAACACTGATAATACGACAGTTATTCTAATTTTCTACATAATAATTTTGCAGCTCCTACAAGAGATTTGGGCAGCCGAAGGCAGTCATGTAGTCTGTTTCACTTCAGTTGGGTGTGCCAGAGTCTGACCACCTATAGAACTATCAAATTTTCTGTGCTCACTTTCAATTTCATAATTATGTTGTAAAACACACATTTGTTATAGCCGTCCATAAAGGTTTACCCGGTGCAAAAGGCAAATGTTTGTATCCTGTTGACTGCACGTCGTTGGTTCTGATGATCGTGTTCCCCCTTTTCTAGCTGATCTGTGTAGTAGTATAAGGTATGTATATAACAATACCTTATACCCAACAATCGATGGACTAAGAAAGCTATCATCAAGAGCTTCATATGATTCTGGATCAATCAATTTGAACGCACCCACAAATCAAACAAATTCAAGAATTTGGATTCACGATGGAGTAATTGAAACGTAATGTTTGTCATTTCGTGTGTTTTATCCTAATTTTATCTTATTGATTTGGTTTTGTAAAACCGGAAAACATATTACCATTTACCCACTCGATTTCATCGATGTTATACAAATTGTAAATTAGTGCGAATTTCACGGGATCGTGCGCCAAGGCGCACATCTAAATCTAGTATCTTTCAATGAGAGGTAGGTGTGCTCACTGTGATCACCAAATAAATTGGGGAGCGGAGTAAGCTGGTGGGATATTACATCAGGCGAGCGAGGACGCCCCAAGCAACCATAGAACGCCAATCCTTGGAATCTTACAGCTATTATGAGATTTTTCTAGTATTATGTGGTATAATACGCTATCTACCTATAATACTACTATCATCTCTCTCATCTTTAATTGTGTTGCCACGTCAGCTTTTTGCATACATGGGATGCATGATACTACCAATAATACTCTCATTGTGGGTAGTCTTATGCATTGCTAATCCTATTATTAGGCCACCAACCTACTCCCTCAGTGGCAAAATATAGGACGTTTAAGCTTTTCTAGTACAACTTATGTCACATAAAAATATCGCTTTCCAAAATTACCCCTCCCACCGACACGCACACTCGCTCAGTCGCACGGACATGCACACTTCTTCTTGCTCTCTCCCTCTGCCTCCCCGTCACAGCCATCAACCTTTGCCATATCGCCGCCGTCGTCCTCGCTGCTCGCCATCGCTGCTTGCGATCAAGGACACCTACAAGATGACGATGCTCATGGGAAGTAGAAGACACTCAAGGCGATCATGATTCAAATTTACATATGGGTACCGATGCCATTTTGCATGTTTCTCACCTGGTCCGAAAGTTCCTTAAAGGTCTTATATTTTGATTAGGGGGGATTATTAGTTGTAGATGTTACGAGAAAAATTCCATAAATTCCTGCAGCCTGAGTCCATTGTAGCCCGCTCCTCGACACGTTAAACTAAGGAGCAATGTCTCTAGACGGATAACAAATCGCGCATTTGAACCAAACATAATCGATTTATCTTCACAGATGTGTCCATGCAAGATATCTCGCTACAGTTCTATCTGGATTAAATGCATCACGTTTTTGATGAAAAGCACTTTATTGATATTAAGAAGAAAGATGGCTTGGTTTATAAAGAAAACCAGGCCTGAAAACAATACAACACGTAGCAAAACTAGAACAGCAGCGTGCGCTGAAGCACAACACAAGAACGATGAGCTGCAACAGCAACTACGCCAACAGCAACACCATAGCTACAAACTCCGCAACAGCCAACATTTCTATACCTAGGCGAGCGAGGACGCCCCGAGCAACCATAGAACGCCAATCCTTGGAATCTTACAGCTATTATGAGATGTCTGAAACTCCGTACTAATAATACTTAACATGTGCACCAAACTTTTTTTTAGAGAGTCTGCATTGGTAAGGAGGCACGATGTACTGCAACAAGGTATCCCCAAGTTAGGCCGTATAATTGACGAGTACTCTAGGCCAAGATGGAAAACCCGTCTTAATAAGACAAACACGGCACTTACAAGATGATAAATTCAATAATACCTACTTTATTCGACTCAGCTCAATATTTGGAATTCAGTAAAAAATGGTGAACGTCCGAATTCGAGAAGGCCTTATTATCAGGCAAAAAGGAGAATGGTCGGTTCCCATACAGTTCTGACTTGTTTGCGCATTGATCAATGACCGTGTAGTTGTTTTTCAGGGATCTTTACACGGTACCTTTCACTACTATGTCAACTTACAATTATGATGCTAAATTGTGGTCGGAAGACAGTTTATGAAAAAGTTTGATCAAAAGAGGCAACTAGGACTATTATGTTCCTTGTACCCGAATAAGAGATTGGTACTAGGATGATCTCGATTCAGAATTGACGGAAATATGTTGCACAATAGGCACCAGATACATCTCACAGATAGCAGAACTTGGACATAGATTGCGAGAAATGAAGGACATGAACTCTGTGCCCAGTTGTCGCTGAGAGGCTGGCTCCAGATACCGCTCATTCCCACAAGAGTCCAGACCATCCTACATTGGAAAGATGTTGTTTCTTTGGTTGTGCAAAACCGCACATTGGAAACTCTTGCACAATGCTTAGGAAAGTGAACATAGTTATATTTTGTGACAAAAAGGATGCAAAAATATGATTACTTACGTTTGTTTTTAGAATATTCGAAAGTAGTAGGTGTGGTCAAATGTGATCTTGAGAAAAATTTAAAGAAAAAGAAAAGTCAATGATGGCCCAGTATATTATCTATGGTCATCCGATTGGAAGTACGAGTACTATGTTCAGCATAGCTGCCTTTCACGAAGAACTCAGAATCCATCCGAAGAAGTTCGTCCATCATATCTTCGGCTACCGGGGTTACATAATCGCCAATTTTGCTAACATCCCTTCTCTTTTTCGCCATCTTCGCCAAGCACTTGGTGACAATTTGTCTCATATCAAACTTAGGGTGGCAGATTTTGATCATCATCATAGCAAATCTGGCACCAGCTGAGAGCTACGCCCGAATAAAACCATGGATCTTCGGAGCATCTCGAAATTTCTCCATCAAGCCAAGAAGAGTATCGGGTGCTTCGTTCCGAGGAAACATTGTTTTGTAAACCAAAAACAAGGTTCTAGTACAGAAATTCAGGAAATCGCGAACCTGACAGGCGCGGTCTTGAAATCTGACAATCTGTCGGGTCCTTTCTGGAGTGGCCCAGAACAAACAGCCATGGTCAAGGGAGAGATTGACGAGCAGGTTGGTCCTCGTGTTTACCCTGTCGTCTTCAGCCGCAGCATCGAGAAAGGAACCTATTCGACGACAGCACAAAAATATCAAAAAGGATACAGCAGAAAGATAGAAGGAGCTTTGGTTCGAAATAAAATACCAGATATATCGGCAGTGGCCTCATTCATCAACTCAAGCATGGAATTCTCTCGAGAAGTTGCTTTCTCAGCTTCAGAAACGGCGGCTTCTTTGGCAGCCATGGCCTCTTGAGCTTGTTGAAGAGCAATTTTTTCAGCTTTGGAGGCCTTGCGAGATTTTTCCATCATTACAAGTGTTTGCCTCTTTGCATATTGAAGCTGCTGTCGAAGTTCTTCAAAATCTTGCGACAAACTCTCACTCGAGGAATTTTCACCGAGCTCAGTATTAATGAGAACTTTCTTCGAGTGAGAAGAAGTAGGCAAAATATCGGAAGGAGCATGAGTTGGAGTATAGTTATCAAATATCAACTGAAATTAAAAAGAGTCGACATCAATCGTCAAGCAAAACAGAATTCCATTGATCTTCAGAATAATTACAAAGACATTACAAGGGAGCTAGCGGGAAAAGTGTCGCCAAAAGCTACTTTGGCGACAGCATCAAAAGGAAAAAAGAAAAAGGAAAAAAGAGAGGGGAGGAAAGACAAGGCGATCTACTGGACCTCCGGTTTCGATGAACTTGGAGCCGGAGTTGGCTTGCACCCAAGGTAGGCGAGGACCTTCTTCGAATTTGGTTTTGCAGCCTTGATCAGCGACTGCCATTTTTTGGTCTCCATCTCTTGCGTGTCGCCAACCTTGGTCCAGTCAATACTTTGTTGGCTATCGGCAATCAACGCAATGGTGCTTTCCACGCCAACCTTCAAACTTTCTTGGCGAAGTTTGAGCCCAAGGTTTTCGGTAGTATTGAAGCACTTGGCCAGGGCAAGGAACGGCGTGGGTTGCTCCTTCTTCGGGAAGAAGTAGGGATAAAGTCGCGACAACCCCGATTCAGCCTCGGCAAGGCCGTCGCGTGCTTCGTCTCCATGAATCTCAAGAAGAGAAAGCGCGTCAAGAAGGGGATCATTTTCGGGATCACTAAGTTCATATTCTTGACCCGTCTTTCCTGCTAAGACAAAAGTTTATCGATAAGCAAGCAAGATAGAAGAAGTTCGAAGCAGTCAAAATAGTTTGGATACTTACTGACGAAACGACGACTTTGCGACGCCAGGCGCTTGATAATCGCCTCCTCGCGAGCAGATTGTTCAGAAATGCGTTCGCTTAGAGAGCTTTCCGCCTCATGAAGTCTCTTTCGAAGATCTTCGACGGTGGCGGCCTCTGCCTTAGCCTTTTTGGCATCTGCTTCAGCCTCCTTGCGAGCTTTTTCACTTTGCTCCAGTTTAAGAGCAAGTGCGTCAGCACGATTATTAGCTTCCGCAAGATCGGCTGAAAAAGCATCGACAATATTGAGTATGGCGACAAGAATTAAGAGAAAGGAAATGCAATTGAGAAAAAGAGAGCAAGATAGTACCGTTCAACTGGTTGGAAAGATCACGGTACCCGACGAATTGAGTACCGAGGCGAAAAAACTCCTTCATCAAGGGCTATAGAAATCAAAAGAAAGAAAAGTCAAAATATAGTGCGGGGAAATTCAGAGGCAACAAGGAAAAACGAGGCAAGAAACAAAAGAGTAATGGATAAAACTTACGTCGTTCAAAGAAGAAGTCGTGAAACCACCACTTAATTGGGTGGATTCTTTGATTGGTTCAACTCTGGCCCTCTTCGGTGAAGGGGCTCGGGGGCTTGAAGGTGGAGTCGGATGATTGATGATATGTTGAGGAGGCGAAGTTTCCTCCACCTCAGGCCGAGCATCCGACACAACTAAAGTACGTGACATACTCGTTCGAGCAGTCACGTCAATAGGCGGATTTTCTTCCTCGTCGTCACTGCAATAAAACGTCGACAGTATAAGCAAAACGACGACAAGTATCTTGCAAGATAACCAACAAAGGATAGTGACTTACGAGCTGATGAGGGCATCCACAAAAGGGTCAAAAGCTTTCTTTCCTTCAGAAGGACCAGCTTCTTCGGCTTTGAAGGTGCCGGAATCTTCGACTTCATTCCTTTTCCTTTTGTTCTTTGGAGAAACAGCAGGAGGAGGAGAAGGAACTGAGGCAGTACCCTCAGATTCAGTCTCTTTTTCAGAGGATACCGCAGATTTCCGGGAAACTGCGGCTTCACTCTCAGGGCGAGAAGTACCCTGGTTGTCGTCGGTGATAACGGCCTGTTCTTCGACTTCTCCACCTTCAGGAAGGGGAGGAAGAGAAACCAAATCTGGATGGTTCTACAAAACAGAAGAATGTCGACAAAAGTCATAAAGAGTGTCAACAAAAACAAAAGAAAACGGCATCGATAAAAAATAGTGTACCCGAAGAAATTACCTCAGGGAGAGGGTTGGTGGCGCTATACGGCTCCACGCGGCAAGATTAGGGAACTGGATCTTTCTTGTTGAGGGAGGAGATTTTTCGGACAAGTTTTTCTAAGTCCTTAACCGGCAAATCCACTAACAAGCGATCCACATCTTCATTGCCAGCATATTTCCAGAGGGGATTTTTGCGAGCTTGCAGAGGCTGCACTCTAATCCTAAGGAAATACGCCGTGATTTGGATACCCGATAATTCTTGGCCACGAGTATTCTGACGTTCACGAATGCGAGTCATCAGTGCCTCTGTTGCCGTTTTTTCTTCGGCGGTAGCCTCTGCATCCCAGGAACGGCGGTGATAGATTTTCTCGGCACCATCAAAAGGAGGGATGTTGTCTTCAGCACATCCATGATTTTCCTCATGGATGTACAGCCACTTCTTGCGCCACCCTTGAACTGAGTCAGGGAATTTGACATCGAAGTAATCGACATCAGGGCGAACGCAGATAACAATGCCGCCTATGTTATAGGCGACATTGGGAGAGCCATTGCGGCGACAAAATAAGATGCGCTTCCACAACGCCCAGTTAGGCTGGACGCCGAGGAAGGACTCGCAAAGGGTGATGAAGATGGAAATGTGGAGGATAGAGTTGGGCGTGAGGTGATGAAGTTGCAGTCCATAAACAAAAAGCAACCCCCGAAGAAAAGGGTGAATGGGGGCAGAAAGGCCGCGGATGAGATGATCGACGAAACTAACCCGATACTCCATTGGAGGGGTTGGGTAGCTCTCTTCGCTGGGGAAGCACAGCGCCTTGGGTTTCTTGCTGATCCCAAGTTTCTTCAGGAGGTTGATGTCTTGGGCAGTGATTTTGGATCTCTCCCACTCAGCGCTCCCCAGATCTGCGGAAGCCATCATTGATTCCGGCGTGCTGTGCCTGGTTAGTCTGCGTGGTGGCATCAACAATGGCACAGGAGTGTGGCTCGAGAGAAGTTGAGCTCAGGGAACTGTGGGGCGCAAGAGGAGATTTTTGCAGAGGAGAGCAGAGGAGCGGCGCGAGCGAAAGTGCTGGAGGAAGAAGAAGGGGATCTTAAATAGAGGTGCGGCGAAGCGGCGTACCGTTGGATGGAAAAAGTGTGCGGCAGATGATGTACACGTGGAACAGGGGTAAAAAAGTAATTTCACCCTGGAGGAGTTACAGTGCGTGCGCCAGGAAAAGCGGAGGACGTGTGTCCCCCACTTGCACGACGTGTCAACATGGCAGGAACTTTGGACCCACAAGACAGGGACACCAGTACTCGAATTTCTCGGATGCAAAGATCGCGGCTATCGTCACACATTGAGTTCACTTTGACCAAGGGGAAAATCTCGACAACTATGAAATAAGAAAATTGGCGGCAAGAAAAATTATTACTTGGGAGCCTTTGATCAAATACAAGTTTTTGCCCAAATGCTCGGGGGCTACTTTGGAAAAAAGTAAAAATTCGAGTATGACAATACAAAAATTGCGGGAGCCTATGATCAAACGCAAGCATTTGTTCATAGACTCAGGGGCTACTCCCATCGGGAGCGCTGTTCGCGCACCCGATAAATATAAAAGCTCGAGAAGGAACGACAATATAGCGGCATAAAGTGTGGAGCCTACAACCAAGTCCAAGTCCTTGGCTGTAGCCTCGGGGGCTACTCCCATCGGGAACGCTGTTCGCGTGCCCGATGAAATTATAACAAAAGAGAGAAAAAGAAGAGAAAAGGAGCATATTTCGAGTTATGAAAATAACTCTACATATACTCCCATCGGGAAAACAATATAAGTCATCCGTTGACTCAATAAAATGTGCTATTCCAGCAGCCGAATAAGCACTCGACAATATATTCTCAGAACGCCAAAGTTGCGAACGATTTCTGAATGCCGCAAAACCTTGCGAAGGTAAGACCCCAGATCTGTTCTGCGTGGCGTGGCGCCGTCTCTGACGTCGGTTTGCTACTTTTTTCCGTATCAACAGATACGAAGAAAAATCCTAACGGACGCGTTAGGTACCCGATAAATATGACTTGGACTCGACAGAATGGTAAGACCTTAAGCGGCACCTGTCGAAGTTTACACCAGTATCCCGAGATCATGTCCAGGGACGTGATCTTGAAGTAGGTTTTTGCGGATTGCCACTAGAGCAGTTAACTAGTACCTGATCCGTCAGATGAACTAGCCCCAACTACCATTATCCCTGTACAATATAGAAATTTATATGCAAAGATATATGATGAAATTCAAGGTTATTGAATAAATATAAATGTGGAGATTTTCATTGACTCTACGATTCAAACAAAATCTCGGGGGCTACTGACATAGGTATCCCCAATGGGCCTGCCGAAGATGGTACCCGAGATTTATTCAAGGCCCATGACTCGAAGAATAAGAAGATTCGGAAGCCCAAGATACTATTATGGAAAGATAGAGTTGTAGTAGGAAGTGTAATTTGTAAACTTGCGGGGCGGGTCAGAAACCCTCCCGGATTCTGTAAACTTGTGTATACGAATCCCTCGGCTCCGCCTCCTATATAAGGGGGAGTCGAGGGACAAAGAAAGGATCGAATCATTGTTTTCTAAACCCTAGTTTACAATCGTCGAGTACTTTTCGGCTGAAACCCTCGAGATCTACTTGCCCTCTACATCCAACAAAACCCTAGTCTACTACTTGTAGGCATTGACAAGTTGATACCTTGTCAGTGGGACATTGCAACTAGTCCCTGAAATTTGGTAGGAAGAACATCCACTATGTTATCCATAAGAATGTCAACAAGCAAAAGGTGCACCTTAAGGAGTTCCGCATACATAGTAGAGGCTATCCACAAGCACTCCACAAGCTTGTAGTCAACCACAAGGAATAAATAAATACTATTTTTTGGCTACACTACTCACTATTGGTCCAAGGTTCACTTTTTGACTACTTCCTAACATGTGGAACCTATCTTAAGGTGTGCTTTTGCAACATACATGGTGGTGAACTTCCTTTGCCACAAGTTCGCGACATGGGTTCCAGCTTGTGGCAAATTTGACCACATACTGACATTTAGGTGATGCCTTATAATAAACAAAAGTATCGATCAGTTTCAAACCCATTGAAGGATTTTTTCTAGGGAAAATAAGGAAGGGTCGAGTTTCTACCGAGAACAAATGCATGTCACTTGTTTGGTCCCTTTCTATCCTACATATACTAGTACACAAATCATGTGCAACAATAATTTACACATTAATGCAAATTGTTTATCCACAAGGAAACTGCTACTATATCTTTACCACTTTTTTCCTACCCCCAACACTTCAATTTAATAAAGATACGATCTAAATTAGTAATGCATGTTTGGTTTGACATTAATGACATTGTTATTGTTAGCTAAGTAAGAGCCAAGAGGCTCTGCGTCCTAGGTTATATTTGTACACACTTGCGAGATATAAAAAGGACTTATTATTACATACCAATCTTTAAGATTTTTGGGCACCTTTTACTACAATTTGAACTTATACATGACATGTATGGCGTCTGAATGTTGATATCTGCACACGCGAAAAGAGAAATATAATTAAATTACCCCTATTATGTACTTGTGTACTTTATAGTCGATTTACTCACAATTTTGTTGGCAGAATCTCAACTATTTAAGTACATGTTGTTCCCAATGTAAGACGATCAGGTAGATGCACAACTCAGATACATCCCGAGTCTCTATCGTGTTGTATTTATAGACTAGTTAAAATGCCCGTGCGTTGCCACGGGTCCTCAAATTTCATTTCCCAATGCACATATATAGTTCGTAATACTTGTAAAAAAAAAAAAGAAATCAAAGATATAGATTCCTGTGATCAATTTCAACAAGATAAACAATGCATATCTTCGCAACCTTCCCCCGAAAGTCAGCGGCCAAGTAGTAAACATGTGATCAATTTCAACTCTATATCATTTGAAAAGATAACAAGCATAGATTTTGCATGCCAGCTATACATACTGCGTAGAAATTTATCAAACAGATATTCTAGTGATTATTGATTCATTTTATCTGGCCAATTCGGAAGCAAAACCTAAAATATGGTTTACCATTTTATTCAAGCAGCAATCGGCACCCGCACCCCACTCCGCCACCATTGCCACATTACCCCACTCCGCGAGACAACGATTCATGCAAGGAGTATTTTACCATTTTTCATAGCAAAAAAATAATACCATGAAATTCATTATAGAGATAGTGCCAGCATTCATGAACAGGTTTACACATATTTTGACTGGTTCGAGTCTCCAAGAATGCATGTGTGATAACTCACAGAATACTCACTTAAATTCATCAACATTAATCTTTGTCCATATTTACAAGAAAACAGTACTGAGTGGCTGGCAGAGAAACATACATTACAATCAGATGATGTTAGAAGTAATTTGCTTACTATAAAATTATCTGTAATATGAATTAGCAATATAGATTACGTCGTACATCAGTACACGAATGCTAAATCAGTTAACGGCTAATGCTTCAGTCCATCTAACACTCCTCACTCATATTCATTTCTGATATCGGGATCAGTCAAAGAATATATATATTTGTAAAGCTGATGGTAATCATTACCCAATATTATTTAACACTAAACAGATATAGCGTTGCAGACATGTAACACCTCATCCCTTTGACAATTCAAACAAACTTAGAATTAGATGCACTTTTATCTCTACTTCTAGAAGATGACAACTTCCCAGGTACATAAACCAGCGACCAAGTCACCAAGCACCTGAACCTAGAATTTTCTTGAACATCTCTTGGTACGTTTTACTGGTATAAACAAACCAGCATGGCAACTCAGGAGAAATAACATGACAAAAAATGACATAGAAGTCTCTGAAATAATGCAAAGAATCTTATTCTCATATTTCATGAATAAGATGGATAATTTTGTATGGTATTTTAAGTGTCTTGGTCTTGATTTCACCCAAACAATGCATGTTTTGGAGATAAAGAGAACTGGAATTCAGTGTCTAACTAAGCAATACAAAAGAAGGTACCTGTTATATAATTCATTGAATTATGATTCTCCTCATTGCCATCACACTTACAGTCGTCATATTGGCAATTTCGTACTACAAGGTGGGCATGCGCATTGTGCAACATTGCGTGCAGCCCTGCACTGCCCGAAAAACTGAAATATAAGTTCAGTTTGAAAGGCAAAACAAGTTCTACAGGAGTGCAGATCCCATGGATTTAATTGTAACTCTACCCGGTGATTTGAAGTTCATGTAAGAAGTTGCTCCACCTGATTAAATGGAGCAGATCATGCCGGTGCTTCTACCTTATCGCCACACAACAATTTGCTTTTTCTTCTTACGTAGCATTCATATCTGTAACCCCCAAGTCAGCTCGTTCTCTTTGCATGGCTGATGTAGTGATGTTTCTTCTCCACAATAAATCAATAAGTACACCTCTTTCCTCCTGATGCTATTCCGTGTTATTGTGGAATAGCAACCATGGCTGCATTGCTTCCATCAGGATTTCACAAACCTACCCAAACCTACCCACACGAAGACTATATTTAGTACATAACACCTTCCTGGAAATTTGATTCAGTGCAAGAAGCTAAAACACTCATCAACAAGAAAACTTATTTAGTGCAAGGGAACTAAGTCTGATTGCAAACCCAGATTAGCCCACGAAGGCCGAAGCTGCCACGCCACACCTCACCGTGCAGAGAGAGGTCAATCTTGTCTAGCAGCGGTTCGCCCGCTAGAAATCTTCGCATCGGCAAGATCCACCGCCGCCGCCAACGCCTCCCAAACAAACCGGATGAAAACCCGCGCGGCCCAAAGTCATGTTGTGCTCCACCTGCGTGAGGCGAGGCGAGCCTGTGGACCGCCGAAGACGCCCCTGTGGCGTGCAGCGTGCCCTTCCCCACTACCATGGAATCCACCAGGTCCGGGTCATCTTCTTCTGGCGATAAGTGATGCATCCTCTCCAAGGCTTGCGACGTGATGTTGAGCCGCTGGTCGAGCACCACGAGATGGCGCACCGCTCCGCTCCGCATTCGCCTTGGCCCCCTCCTGGACCACGACGGCTTTGGGGTTGAGCTGCGCCCGAGCGATTGCCCGGTTGGTGCTGGTGTTGCTAGGCAATGAAGATGGGGTAGGCGGGGTAGATCGACGGAGTGGCAGGATGAAGGCGGCATACGACTGGGGACCATGGTCGAGGGATTGGGGATTCACGAAACACTGATTCTGTATGATTTCTTTAGCGTGGGCGGTTTTCATCCAGTTTCTTTTGCGTGAGTTATGGACGAAAATCCCGCGTGGGAGGGAGTGATGGAAAGAAAAAACCTTTCTGATGGAATTTCCTGTAATTCGTGTTACCTGATTGGTCGTCAAAAAAGTGTAGTGCTATAAATATTCTGCGTGAGTTATGGACGAAAATCCCGCGTGGGAGGGAGTGATGGAAAGAAAAACCTTTTTTATGGAATTTACTGTAATTCTTGTTGCCTGATTGGTCGTCAAAAAAGTGTAGTGCTATAAATATTTTGCGTGAGTTATGGACGAAAATCCCGCGTGGGAGGGAGTGATGGAAAGAAATACCTTTTTGATGGAATTTCCTGTAATTCTTGTTGCCCTGATTGGTCGTCAAAAAAGTGAAATCCCATGAATTATGGTCGGTGATGGTGGACAACATTTATGGCGCGCTGATGCATTGTTTGATGTTGTGGTGGGAGGGCAAAATGGTCAGATGAAAAATATGTAGGACGAAACCTTGGACCGGAGGAAACAGAATCAGTTCCTCCTTTTTATATAGTAGAGATGGAAGATACAATCACGTGACAACGCGTATTCCTAGTTCTATACATATAAGAGATATAACTGAATACTAAGTTTAACACTCTCCCTTAATCCCAACTTAGTCAGGTTGAGATTATGTCTAAACTCTGTAGAACTCCTCACATGAAGTGGTTTGTAAAACTATCTGCAACCTGATCTCTTGAGGGAATGAATCAAATCTCCACATCTTTGTTCATCACTCTTTCTCGAACGATCCTGCCATGGAGTTGCGATGCGCAGGGCTGGTCACAGGTGGGCTGTCAGGTGCCTGATCCGAGACGGATCGACCCAATCCCGAGGAAGATTGCGTCAGGGAATCCTCCTCATGTTCTGTGTCGATGTCATCTAGCAGAGAACCTGTAGGGGTGTCATTTGCATCATTGTGACCACCGTTTGCAATTAAATTTTCAGCAGTTGTTCGTGGTGGAACCTGCATAGCACCATGAGTACTAGAAGTAGGATTAGAAGTAAAAGCAACCATGTGTGAGTCATCATCATAAGCATCGCCTTGATCAGATTTTCGAAGAGATGAATCAAGGAGCAAAATTTCCTTTCGAAGAAGGGTACCGGCATTGGGGTGAAGGGCTTGGAAAGGAAATATAGCCTCATCAAACACTACATCGCGCAAAATATACACACGAACTGAGGAAACATCTAGGCACTTGACACCTTTGTGACAAGGGCTATACCCAAGAAACACACATTGTGTTGAGCGGAAAGCGACCTTGCGCTACTTGTAGTGATGCAAGTTAGGCCAACATGCACAGCCAAACACGCCGCAAATAATTATAATTTGGTTTAGTGCCTAGAAGATGATGAAGAGGAGTGTCATGATGAATAATTTTGTTGTGAAGCATGTTTATGATGTATGTGGCGGTAAGAAAGGCTTCGTCCCAGAATTTTAATGGCGATCAGGTAGATGCACTACTTGGATACATCCCGTGTCCCTATCGTGTTGTATTTATAGATGGAAGATACAATCACGTATACAACATGTATTCCTAGTTCTATAGATATAAGAGACATAACTGAATACTACGTTTAACAGCCAAAGTGTTGTCGGAAGAAAGTTCAGAAAAAAGTTCAAACAGAAGATGCAAATAGGAGTATTACGGTATAGTTATACACTAATAAGAAATTGATATCTTCTGTACATCATGACTACATTGCGAAAGGACACATCAAGATATGCAATGATTCACCATCAAAAAGATTTTGCTCAATAGGCACCAGATACGTCTCGCAAGTAGTAGAAGTTAGGCATGGACTACAAGAGGCGAAAAACATGAACTTAGTAGATATCTGTGAGAGAGAGACCAGTTCCTGATACCGCTCATTGGCTCATGTATTTCAATTCATCCTACATTGTTGGAAAGTTTATCTTCATTGGCTCTGAAAAATATTGGATTGGAAATTCTCCCACAATTATCTCTTTACATCCAAGTATGTATCGAGTTCGCACAAAGGAGGACATATTTATATTTGTGGGAAATAATGATCTAAACATATGAGGTGTTATATTTGTAACTGTACAAAAAGTACCTATGTTTGTTTTTAGCATGATCAACAATGTAGTACTTGTGCTCGAATGTGATCTCATGATACTAGCAAGTAGGTGGGACACTACATCTTGTCCCTCAGATTTGACAGTAATAAAAAAAAGCATTGGTTTCAAACCCGTTGAGAGGTTTTCTCCTAGGGTATTCAAGAAGGGTTGATTTTATATTTGCTTGAGACAAAGGACGTGGTTTCTTCACATCTCGGCACTCTTATTCAATCTTGATATCCGCAAAGTTATTGACTCTGTTAGATGGGACACTACTAGGAAAACAACTAGCCGTAATATTGGAAGCAGTGACGCACCATGCTAGCAGTGGCGCATCACTATCACGTGCGCTACCGCTAACCCATTACCAGTGGGGAACCTGGTGATGTAGTTCGCCACTACTATGTGTGACGAATGTTTGACCCATCCCCCACACTTACCAATGGTGCACCACCTATAGGTACGCCAATGTTAGTTGAGGTAGAAGTGGCGCACTTATACGTGGTGAGCCATTGGTAAGTGTGGAGCTGGGTTATAGATAGGGTCTAGGGTTACCAGTGGCGCACCACATATATGTGCGCCACTGCTACACTTCTACCTCAAATAGCAGTGGCGCACCTATACGTGGTGCGTCACTGGTAAATGCTACCCCAAACCCCATCCCCTCGGACCTCCTTTCCAACATTAAAAAAATTATAACAAAATTATATAAATTTCAAAAACTAAAAACCACTGAGATGGCCATGTGTATTGTGTTTTACTTGTTAGGAAAATTACTGACCATGCGTTTCTACTTTTTTGCAAAATGGCACTATCTTTCGGAAAACGGTTTTTCTAGTTGCATATGACCTTCGATGAAAATGTTTTTATATGAAATTGTATCTACCGAAAATTTTATATCTGATTTCGACAATCTTCTTTCGTTACCGATTTTTTAGATTCCTCAAAATAAAAAATAAAAAAATAGGATTTTTTCAGCTTTAGAAAAAAAGTCCGAAAGAGGGAAAAGTTAGAAGTGGCGCACCAGATGATCTACTTCCGTTTACAGATTTTTTAGATTCCTAAAAACCAGAAAGAAATACGGGTTTTTCAGCTTTTAGGAAAGAAGTACGAAAGAGAGAAGTCCAATTTACCCCCCTAAACTCGTCTCAAGGTTCAGATTACAACCCTCAACTTTACTTTGGTTTAATTTTCAACCCTGAATTCTATAAACCGTTCGGAATTGGACCTTCTACCCTTTTTCAACTTGTTTTCAACCGGTTTTTCTCGCCAGTTAGCGGGTTTTCTTCCTATATGCTGTGCCAACTCATCAACATAGAACACGTTACATGAACAACCAGCTTTCTACAATGCAAGGGGTGATTCTGAACCATTTTTAGAATTCAGGGTTGAAAGTTGAACTAAAGTAAAGTTGAGGGTTGTAAGCTAAACTTTGAGAAAAATTTATGGGGGTAAATTGGACTTCTCTCAGTCCGAAATAGGGAAAAGTTAGCAGTGGCGCACCATGTCTTGGTAAATTATAAAAGCGTTGAAAGCAATGCTCGAACTCAAGATCTTTAGGTACATTTTGTAGACACCTAACCATTTAGCTAGCATGACACAACATCTTGCTAAATCTCTTAAAGAAAATCTTATCATCACTATATTGAATGCCTAAATTTTTTGTAAAATACCTATACAGAATGTAAATAATGTCACAAACTATGTCTCTAGCTATAATGTAAGGTCACAAACTGCAAGCCTCTTGTCGCGAAGAAAAGTGGCAATTCTTCTGACCTGATGGCACCAGGATTGTTTTGACAAAAGTCACACATTTTGCATATATACCATCGGTTAGATAATAGATTTTGGTATATTGATGGCTGCTTGCGCGTAGTTGACGTGGGAGTTGGATTGCAACGACGCCAAAGTAGCTTCCTTGTGACGGTAAAGTACTCGTCCGTTGGGAACCCCAAGAGGAAGGTATGATGCGTACAGCAGCAAGTTTTATCTCAGTAAGAAACCAAGGTTTATCGAACCAGTAGGAGTCAAGGAACACGTGAAGGTTGTTGGTGACGGAGTGTAGTGCGGCGCAACACCAGGGATTCCGACGCCAACGTGGAACCTGCACAACACAATCAAAATACTTTGCCCCAACTTAACAGTGAGGTTGTCAATCTCACCGGCTTGCTGTAAACAAAGGATTAAATGTATGGTGTGGAAAATGATGTTTGCGAAGAACAGTAAAAACAAGTATTGCAGTAGATTGTATTCGATATAAAAGAATGGACCGGGGTCCACAGTTCACTAGAGGTGTCTCTCCGATAAGAAATAGCATGTTGGGTGAACAAATTACAGTTGGGCAATTGACAAATAAAGAGGGCATAACAATGCACATACATATCATGATGAGTAGTGTGAAATTCAATTGAGCATTACGACAAAGTACATAGACCGCTATCCAGCATGCATCTATGCCTAAAAAGTCCACCTTCGGGTTAGCATCCGCACCCCTTCCAGTATTAAGTTGCAAACAACAGACAATTACATTAAGTATGGTGCGTAATGTAATCAACACAAATATCCTTAGACAAAGCATTGATGTTTTATCCCTAGTGGCAACAGCAGATCCACAACCTTAGAACTTTCTGTCACTGTCCCAGATTTAATGGAGGCATGAACCCACTATCGAGCATAAATACTCCCTCTTGGAGTAACAAGTATCAACTTGGCCAGAGCCTCTACTAGCAACGGAGAGCATGCAAGATCATAAACAACACATAGATGATAGATTGATAATCAACATAACATAGTATTCCATATTCGTCGGATCCCAACAAACGCAACATGTAGCATTACAAATAGATGATCTTGATCATGATAGGTAGCTCACAAGGTCTAACATGATAGCACAAGAGGAGAAGACAACCATCTAGCTACTGCTATGGACCCATAGTCCAGGGGTGAACTACTCACACATCGATCCGGAGGCGATCATGGCGATGAAGAGCCCTCCGGGAGATGATTCCCCTTTCCGGCAGGGTGCCGGAGGCGATCTCCTGAATCCCTCGAGATGAGATTGGTGGCGGCGGCGTCTCTGGAAGGTTTTCCGTATCGTGGCTCTCGGTACTGGGGTTTTCGCGACGAAGACTTTTTATAGGCGGAAGGGCAGGTCAGGGGGCATCACGAGGGGCCCACATACCAGGGCCGCACGGCCAGGGCCTGGGCCGCGCCGCCCTAGTGTGGCGGCGCCTCGTGGCCCCACTTCGTTTTCCTTTCGGACTTCTGGAAGCTTCGTGGAAAAATAAGACCCTGGGCGTTGATTTCGTCCAATTCCGAGAATATTTTCTTACTAGGATTTCTGAAACCAAAAACAGCAAAAAACAGCAACTGGCTCTTCGGCATCTTGTCAATAGGTTAGTGCTGGAAAATGCATAAATATGACATAAAGTGTGTATAAAACATGTGAGTATCATCATAAAAGTAGCATGGAACATAAAAAATTATAGATACGTTTGAGACGTATCAAGCATCCCCAAGCTTAGTTCCTACTCGTCCTCGAGTAGGTAAACGATAACAAAGATAATTTCTTAAGTGACAGGCTATCATAATCTTGATCAATACTATTGTAAGCATATGTAATGAATGAAGTGATTCGAAGCAATGGTAAAGATAATGATTAAACAACCGAATCATATAGCAAAGACTTTTCATGAATAGTACTTTCAAGACTGATGACGGGAAAATGGCTGCGACAAAAATAGCTAATGCGCGTCCACGTCATAGAGACAGATAGTATATAAATTTAAAGTTGCGCGAGTATAAATGACAACAAATCAAGAATTGCGAGTACTTTATTTCCAGAACTCTTACATATGCATAAAAATTCTGTTAATTACATCTCCAAAGAGAAAACCCCTGATTAAGAATTCCAACATTTCTAATATAAATGATTACATCATATGACTATTACAAAATAAAAGATTAAGTCCTCCTCGCTGTCGTCGACGCCGTTGCGCTCCAGGAAGCCTTCGAATTATCATTTGCGTTGATATAATTTCTTTGCATATATGACATCTTTCAGCAGTCACATACCATTTCATTTTACTCGTACTAATTTTGACAGTACGAAATATACCCATGAGAACGCATGCGTAAGTTATCTACGCCGGATCAATCAACCGAGTTGATTTTATAATAATAGTTGATTGATTAGCCAGAGGCCCTTTTCATTGTTGCATGCAGCGGTAGGCCATAGGAATATATAGGGATTATACATGCATGAGATGAAGAAAACATATTTTCTTATGTGTGACAATCGCACCATGCGAACTGAGTAGTTTACAACATGCAAAGTTTATTATTTCAGACACAATACATGTTGCATATAGATGGACTTGTATTTTCGGGACCAAGCAAAGGTCAATGTGAAACTAATCATGAGCAGACTATTTTATTTGCCTTCAGCCTACACACAGGTTTCTCTACTGGTACGTGGCTACTAGTTAATTAACATAGGTATGTAACTATTTCAGGCATGGCCATACAGTATTATAGCCAACGAATTTGGGTAGTTTTTTAATATTAGAATATGGGAGTTTAGAACTCTTTGGCTTATGTCAATATGAACAAACCAAAAGCGTAATTTAGTAGCATTTTAATTTAGAGCACCTTGGCTTGTGTCAATGTGACCAAACCAAGGGCATGGTTTTTATTGTATATATGTAGATTTATAGCACCTTGGTTTGTGTCAATGTGACCAAACCAAGAGCCAATATATATTTCTTTTAAAGGGTATTGATTTAAAGCTACTTGGTTCATGTCAATGTGACCAAACCAAGCACTTGATTTGAGCAATATTTGATTTTTTTAGCAACTTGTTTTGTGTCAATATGACCAAAACAAGGGCCAATTATTTAATATGATATGAATTTAAGCAACTTGTTTCGTGCCAATGTGATCAAAACAAAGCCAAATTTTATTATCCTGTGGATATAGATTTAAAGCAACTTGGATTGTGTCAATATAACCAAACCAAGAGCTACATTTCTTATAATTATATGGATTTAAAGCAACTTGGTTTGTGTCAATGTGACCAAACCAAGGGGAATGATGTATTTTTAAAGCAACTTGTTTTGTGTCAATGTGACCAAAACAAGAGCCAGTTATTTCATGATTATATGGATTTAAAGCAACTTGAATTGTGTCAATGTGACCAAAACAAGAGCATGATTTTTAGTAGTATGTGTTTTTAGAGCAACTTGTTTTGTGTCAATGTGACCAAAACAAGAGCCAATTGTTTCATGATTATATGGATTTAAAGCAACTTGGATTGTGTCAATGTGACCAAAACAAGAGCATGATTTTTAGTAGTATGTGTTTTAGAGCAACTTGTTTTGTGTCAATGTGACCAAAACAAGAGCCAATAATTTTAGGATCATAGAAAGAATGCAACATGAGAGGTAGCAATTTTAGGAAGAGAAATCCATAGTTTGTGTCAATGTGACCAAACTAGAGATTAGGAGGAGAAACTCCATGGCGTGTGTCAATGTGACCAGCCAAGGAGCAGGGAAAAAATCACATTCTCACCTTCCTGTAGATGTCCTCCTGGTGCTCTTCGTCAAGTATGCAAGTGCTGCAGCTCTGCAGCGCGTATGACGAGCGGCCGGCCGGCCGGACGGCGTACAGCGATGGCGAAGCGTGGATTGGTGATTTTCTTAGCAATCTGTGTATGGAGAACGGGCGGGGCGATTTGCGATGTATATGAGTGTTGATTTCTGTATGGCGATTAGCGATGTGTATGGCGAATGGGACGGGGCTAGCGAATGGGGAGTATGGATTAGCGATTGAGCGGGGACTTGAACGATGGATCTGTCCTCATATTTATAGAGGGAGCCGATGACAGTTGCATCGTCGACGCGGAGAGACGCTCCCACGATCAGAACGTGGAACATGGGGCGGCGGTTCTAGGCTCCACCATATTTCATTCCCTTTTTCCTTTAATTCTTTTCCTATTTAATCGGCTGATCGTTCGAGCCTGATGTCGTGCATATCACGGAGTGCTGAGTGCTGACCGATCGAGTCGGATCGTAACTCCTCCATGGTACATATATATGGCCAATTTGAGTGGGCTGCTACCATACATGTGGGTCATGGGCCTAATAGTTATATTATTTTAATGAGTTAATTCCGCGTGGTGCCGCCAAATCCATGCATGCACGTGATTAGGTGCCGCACGTAGCTTTTCTGGTTCATATGATGCATATGACATCTGAGCTAGCTACTTAGTTAATAAACCCTTAAGTTTTAGCGACCATGCTCACTGTACATGTATTTTGCCAAATTTCCTTTCTGGTGAAATACTTTGCATACATGATTCACCATTTATTTAATTCAACGCAACTATATTTTATAGCGTTGTCGTGACAAGGCCGATTTTTATCACGCGCAAGGTCGAATACTTCATAAATTTAGTGTCGCTGGCGGAGTTTTGAATTTAGGTCAATATTAAACTACCACCATCGATGGCGATATACATGTTTATAAATTTACATTCGATTATTAGGAAGACCTTTTTTATATTTATAATTTATTTATTTAATTTTACCGTATTTCATGATCCTTGATCGTTCGTTACAATTTAGGACAAAATAGGTGTCAACAGATGCCCCTCGTGGTCTGGATGCGAATGTAATTTTTATTTTGGATCCAGAGCTCGAAATTTTTGTGGATTTTTTTGATGGCATTGTTAGAATTTTTTTTTTATGAAAATTATTTGGCCGTAATTTTTGAGAGGATAAGGAACCCTGGCTGGTTTGAAAATTAGTTAGCCACTGCTACTTGCCGATAATCTAGCGGTATGCTGGCCGGCTGAGTTTGTTTCCGCGTGTTCAGCAACAAGACGTATATTATTTCTTGTTCTATTTTTATATTCTGCGTGCTCCACTTCTTCTAGTGTGCTGCGCTTTGGCGATTTTCTGCCAGATCCGATCTCTATCATATTTCGTTGTGTATCGAGTATATGTACCGCTATCCTAAACATCGTGTAAACTGATCTCGTAGTTCCATCATCTAACTGATCTGTTCTTCTCGTTCTTTTCTTACTAGGCACATAAGCTAGCAATTTCTGGAGAAGTGCAGATCGATCAGTCCTTAGTTTAGATGCTGGTGAGTGATCGATCGTTTCTACAATCATTCATGTCAGCAAGATTTTTATGTACTCTCTTCTGAATCTTTGACCTTCTTCCTTTTTTTTAGGTGGGCTAATTACAATCTGCGTATCAGATCGCTTTTTAGCTGACGGACGTATACGCTCCGTATAGGTATACATTATATCATTTACATTTTTCCCAGCAGGAAGAAAACCTTTTTTTTTAGATTGCAGATCATGGCATGCATCGATTAATTTAGTCACGGACTGCACCCTATTGCGATTATAAATTTGATCTTATGGTTGGCGTGCCAGCAAGTTTCTTTAAACTTGGTCCATCCTACATCCATAGGTACAAATATGCATATGGCACAGTTTTGTCAAAAAATATTTATATCACATGAAGAAGTAGGGGTTTATATGATATCGCAACCACGGAGAAAATCATACTGTTGCGAAAATTTAACACTTTCACATGGTTGGCGATGTAACATCATGCTATCATAGACATCCCAATTTAGGGATGTTTTTATTTGACATATTTTTACATACAATTTATGCTAATATTCAAGCGGAGCACTGCACCTGTTTAGCGATGTTTTGTTATCGCCCGTTATACAGTTCTTTAATTATGAAGTATGTGATTTTAAATACTTCAGCACTCAAGCTTACAACCATTTCCCTTTGGTGTTGGGGAATAATATGCCAATGCACATTACTGAACTTGATGCTTCACATGTTGACTTACCAGCTTAATGTGACGTTTCACCTTCATTTGTAAAGAGAAAAAAAATAGGTTTTTCTTTTATAATTTCATCTCATGATGATTTGGGATTGAGCGATTTAATATTTCATTTTCTTTAAAGGAAAACATAGCTTACAGTTCTATTTCATGAAGCAACTAGAGGATTCTTTAGACATGATGCTGCTCATAAAGCAGTGGAGCTCATATAGCATCGGAGCATATTTTGATTTTTTTTTTGCTAATAGTAGGCTCGCATAGCATTGGCACAATTTAATTTGTGATATGATGCTTATAGTTTAGGCTCATATATATAGCATTGGAGCATATTATGATTTTTTATGCTAATAGTTTAGGCTCATATAGTATTGGAGCAATTTAAATTTTCATATGATGATGCTTATAGTTTAGGCTCGTATAGCATTGGAGCATATTATGATTTTTTATGCTAATAGTTTAGGCTCATATAGTATTGGAGCAATTTAAATTTTCATGTGATGATGCTTATAGTTTAGGCTCGTATAGCATTGGAGCATATTATGCCTTCAGATATCTTTTTTTATTATCTGAAATGTGATTGATTGGATTGGATGGCTTTCTTGTATCGATGTTGTATCTCATTCTCTTGTGTTTGTTTGTGTTGTTTGCCAGCTGGTTTCAAAATATTGGAATTTATTCCTCCTTTCATTGTAGCTCATGATGAAGTTGCATTACTGATCCCTGGACTTGTTTCATCTGAATATCAACCTGGGTATGATCTTGGAAATATTCCTTTGATATTTGAGCGCAGTTTAATGTACTCTTATATATTCTTTTCATGTATGTAATATGGACCAAAAGCAAATCCCCAGCTTTCCTTTTATGAGAGGTCATGTATATGTGCCTTTGTAAATGTTTTCTGCATTAAATATCTTATCCTTGACATGTCTCAGAAAACTTTGGATGAATTCGTCCCCAACAACCCTTTAAGATGAGGTGAGCTTGATGTCTCAATATCAATTTGGAGTGAATTTACGTGAGTTTGCATAGAACTCAACATAATGTAATGGCGACGGATCAAGGAAACATGAAAAAAAAAATCCATGTAATGCAGGCTCTAATGTACCATGCATATTAGGACACGGTAAGGTAAAGTATACCCCAGCATGTTGGATTCCCATTTACACGAGTTTGTGCTAAGTTACATAGGAGATTCTGGGTTACACACCCTGCATTTTATATTCCTAGAAACAAAATTGCATATGTTTTAGTTTTGATGGAATATGCCTTTTGTGATTGCAGGGGAGTACTTTTTAGCATGCCGAGAGATCTTTGACACAACATCTTGATGTCGCCCTTTAGCTTCTTCTGGCCCAGCATGAAGGCATACATCATGAAGAATTTAACTTGTGTCATTTAGCAAAATTATTGTAGCTTGTGATATAGAGCACAATGATCTAAAGAAATATCGGCTGAATAGTTGATGAGTTACACCCCCATCCCTTGTTGAAATTCATTGATGTCTACATGCAGCACTATTTATTTGGGAGCTAATAATTTGGAGCTCTATCATGACCTGCATGTTTTTTCTATGATGAGTACTTAAGCCATGTTTTTTACGATGACCTATTTATTAAATGTGATATTTATGCCTGAATCTATAAAGACATGGTGTGCTACTTGCAGTGTGCCATGTTTTATGATTATCAAGGTAAATTTATTTGTATATTCTATAATTTTAGGTCATATGTTTTGAGACCTTTTATTTCATTCACGGTCTGAATTGCACGTTGTTTAAGTATTTTTTTATGGAGGTTATGATATACCTGTGACTCACTAGAGTATTTTTTGTTACTATCACAGTTTAGACTCGTGAGTTATTGGAGTTTTTTTGTCACAGTTTAGATTCATGAGTTTTATTGGAGTAATTTTTTTTAATATCACATTTTAGACTCGAAAGTTATTAGAGTAATTTTTGTGTCCCTGTTTATACTAATGCAGTGATATTTCTCTTATATTTGCCCTAGTTTATACTCGTGATATTGTGGAGTAATTTTCTTTTACATTTGCCCCAGTTTATACCCGCGATAGGGTGGAGTAATTTTCTTTTATCTTTGCCCCAGTTTATACCCGTTATAGGGTGGAGTAATTTTCATTTATCTTTGCCCCAGTTTACGCTCGTGATGGCGTGGAGTAATTTTCTTTTATCTTTGCCCCAGTTTACGCACGTGATGGCGTGGAGGAATTTTCATTTATCTTTGCCCCAGTTTATACTCGTGATGGCGTGGAATAATTTTCTTTTACCTTTGCTCTAGTTTATAATCTTGAGGGCATGGAGTAGTTTTTTTTTCAATGCATGTCACAATTTTCTTTTACCTTTGCCCCAGTTTATTTGGAGTAATTTTGATTGATAGATTTTTTACATGAGGTGGTTGAAGTTTTATACTCGCTCAACGTTGGAGTATTTATTTCATACAATATAGTATGCATGATGTCATCAGTTTATACTCGTAAGACATTTGAGTTATTTCATTTCATAGATTTTTCTTTACATGATGTGGTTGAAGGTTTATACTCGCTCAACCTTGGAGTATTAATTTCATACAAAATATAGGATGCATGATGCCAACAGTTTATAGTCATGTGACATTAGACTTTTCATGTTTATTTAGGACACCCTTTCTGTAAGAGGTAAGACAGTTACATATGCAGATTTTGTGGATAAACCTTCTCACATATGAGTGACCTTGGAACCCCTATATATTTTCAAGGTTCATTTATGGTGGCAATATAACAACTGCCAGTAATTTGTTTGCATCGGAACTAAAAAAAATTCATGAAGAGGAAACCCCAAATGCACATCTTATTGGGTTAAAAAAAAATTCACATTCCTCGTGGATTTTGCGAAAATATGATCGTAAAAGAAAACATCTACACTTCCTAATGTGTAAGCCCACCACCATCGCATGATGATGGACCGGTGGAGATATCATAATATTTTTGTTTTTTCTTTGATTGGTTCATACATTTCGGTATGTCTACAACCTCTTTCTTACAACACTGAACTGAAGTCTAAATATTTTTTCCAAATAAAACCGGTAAAGGCAACAATTGTTGAAGGGTTACTACTCCCCGTAGTCAAGATCCCAAGGCCACCCTTGCTAATATGGAAACGGCTACTCGCAGCGTTCCTCTTAGCTTCGGAGTTTGTACTTTTGGCCGCACGATTGCGTAAAGCGATCAACTCATCGTCTTTCTGTTGGAGGGCAGCTGTAAGTTGTGCTAGTTGCTCCTCAACCGACCATTTTGCAGTCATGGTGAGGACCTGCTCCAGACGGGCTATACTAGCTTCAGGTTGCTGTTCATCACGAGATTTTAGCTCATTTTCAAAATTATGTTAAAGAACCATCACAAACAGGAACATGAGATTCTGCACAATATGAATATTGCTCGTGATTACTGGAATCTAGCCTGCTGAGTTACAGGTCGATGGCCTGGTAGACATTTCTCTTTGGTTTCTTTCTCGTGAAGTGTACTTACATTGATGATGCTTCACTATTGTTGTCCGCTGCCTCTATGACACCATCGGCAGTGAATTAAATATTTCAAAGGAGTTGTTTTAAAATCTCTTGCGAGCTAGCCAAGGAGTGGGCGTTGTGGCCTTCTCCTTTGGTACATGTTCAGCTTTCTTGTTCACATGCACTTCACTAATTTGGCTTTCTGATGAATCATTCTCTCCTTGTATCCATCTATATCCAAAATCAGGTCGTACTGCCATCTTGTTTCTCTTACAAACTTATTATACTTCGGCCATTGTGCCGCCAATGTCATCTGCTGACATGGAGTGGCCTGACAACATATTTTTCAGTGTTTGATATATACTCTGTGTTATGATTGCATGAAAATCGGTGTGACGTCTTCCATGAATTATTGCATTGGCATTCCCATCTCTATTTTAGATAGGGTGAGCAACTTGTCTTCGCCGACCCGTCTTGCTTGGTTGGAGTCGACTGCTGCTGGATGATCGACTCACGCTTGATGAGCCCTCTGCCGGCGGCGGTGATGAGCCGGGTCAAAGGGAGCTTCAAATGATGGACATGGCATTGTCCCTAATGATGAAAATGATCTGAAATTGTGGCGGCCGGATCAACATGGCACGTCATAATATCTTCCGGAGTGAGGTACACGCCATGCCACGTGAACGAACGCATGGTGTTCGGCTTAGTGTACGTGAGGATGAACTCGAGCGCATCAACCCGAAGTTGACCGTGTGGTCAAGGAGGTTTATTTTCCTTCACGGTCACAGCCTTTGCTTTGTCCACTACAGAAGCCTTTTGAAGTGCCCCTGCGTGTTTGGCACAGGCTTGTATGAGCCTGTTCCATATGCTTCATGAAAAACCTTGCTCGACCATGCGCCCACCTTCATTTTGGAAGGACTGAGCGGTAACGTGACCTTGGTCGATGTAGTAGACAAAGAAACTGGTTCGTGTCTTGTTTGAGTAAGCAGAGCTAAAACAGAGTGCATCGACGAAGCAATCTTTAGTAGGGCTGCTCTCTTTTGCAAGAACCATCCACTCTTCAAATAACGTGCTATGGAACCTCAATGCAGCCTGTTGGTTAGTAGGCTTGACACATGATGCATTTGCAAAGCCAGGAGGAACCGAATCGGCTTAAGCAGCCTTATGTACACTCACAAGCTGATCATTTGAAACAGCTCTTAATGCTCTTGCTGTAGCTCGCATTATTCTCTTGGATGACTTTGGAAGAACACGAGTCACCCCTCTATAATGTGGAGATTTTTTCTTAGCCCTGTTTAGTTGTTAATGGCCTCCTAAGCAGACTTTGGCTTAGTAAAGTCATGAGAGGACAAATTGGCCCATCAAACTAAATAGATCCACAACAGATAGTCACAACTTGTTGCTCTTGTCTGTCCATGTCAAGACAAATGGAGGACCCATATAATAGTCCTCTCAAATATGATATATTTTGAAGATGTATTATGAGTACATATGTTGTATGATATGTTGGAATTTCAAAGATGAGGGGAGAAATATGTCCCACCGGGCGTGCCAGAATCTGATGACGGGAAAATGGCGGCGACAAAAATAGCTAATGCGCGTCCACGTCATAGAGACAGATAGTATATAAATTTAAAGTTGCGCGAGTATAAATGACAACAAATCAAGAATTGCGAGTACTTTATTTCCAGAACTCTTACATATGCATAAAAATTCTGTTAATTACATCTCCAAAGAGAAAACCCCTGATTAAGAATTCCAACATTTCTAATATAAATGATTACATCATATGACTATTACAAAATAAAAGATTAAGTCCTCCTCGCTGTCGTCGACGCCGTTGCGCTCCAGGAAGCCTTCGAATTATCATTTGCGTTGATATAACTAGATGATAACCCGCGCCTTGCCGCGGGATATTGGTTTATTTTTTTTTAGATATGGGAGCATAGCCCCGGCCTCTGCATCAATCGATGCACACAGCCATTTATTAAATAAAACGTCGATGTCAAGTACTTATTACATAAAGATATACTGGTAGCCGAAGAGAACTAAAGATATCAAAACAAAACATCCGTAGATGGAAAGTGTGCAAAAACTATCCATCTAGAATTCTGCTAGTGTGCCGCCATCCAGTAGCCCGGAAATAGCAATCCTGAGTGACCTCCAGGAGCCGGTTGCATCCAGAAACCATGGTATCCCGCTGGTCCGCCGGGAGCAAATATGCCCATAGTTGTATCCAATGCGCCGCACGAAGAATAACCTGCAAAAAATTTGTACCCTTTTGTTTATTAAAGATGATATCATTCCGGCTAGTCCAAATCGACCAACAAATTGCCGAAACACCAATTCGAATATATATTTTATCCTTCTTATTCACTCCATTTAGCCAATTACCAAACATATTAGTTATATTGGAAGGAGGTGGAATATTATATGTAAAAAAAATCATTCTCCAAACAATCTTCGCAAAAGGACAATGAAGAAATAGATGATCAACAGTTTCATCATTATTACAAAAACAACATTTTTGACATCCAGTCCATTTCCTCTTTGTCAAATTATCCTTAGTAAGCAAAACTCTATTACTTAAGAACCACATGAAAATCTTAATTTTTAGAGGAACCTTAATCTTCCATAAGTATTTACGTAAAAATCTGGTATGGCCATTCATAAGATCAAGGTACATAGATTTAACAGAAAATATACATTAGGTTCATTAGGTTCCAAACAAACGTATCCGGTTCATTAGAAAGATGAATAGACATAAGCCTCTCACATAAGTGTAACCACAAATTGTATTTATAATCATTAAAAATTCGTCTAAAACCAATATTCAGCGGTGTATTTGCTAATACCGTAGAAACCAACTCATTTTTCCGTTGGACAATATTATATAAAGACGGATATTGTAAAGCTAGAGGACAATTACCCAGCCAATTTGAAAAGATGCCCACACACAAAAGAGGAAAAACATAAATGAAGGTGGAAAAATACATTTCTGGATCATGATAGGATGCACATGAGGTGGTGTGCAGACTGCCCTAGTTCAGGCCTCACCACTCTCTTAATAAAACACCATGGTCGTTTCTCCCACCACTGGTCTCGTTTTAAGAAAAAAAAATACTATGGCGGTTCCTCCCACCATTGGTATATTTTTTAAAGCACAAAACCATATATCCCTGAAAAGATGGAGAGAACTTAGGTGTTGACGGACAAATTGAAAAGTTGAGGATGTTTCAGGATGAACATCTTTGGGATGGAAGAGTTTTCAACTTGATTCCAACATATACATAGTGCAACACCAGTTCAATGACAATTTTGTGAGAAATAGATCGGTGGACTTTAAAGCAAAAAAAAGTAGATTGATCTATGGAAAACAACCAGAATGCTAAATATTAATTCATGGTGTACTCTTCGAGCTACTCTTTGTTTAGCACGGCTGCACGGGCCATTGTTGTCGTCGACTTGAGGGCTCAAATCTGAACCGCATAAAACATGGCTAAAGTTGCTGATGACCATGGTGATTCGTGAGCAAAATCAATCTTTTATTAAGTGTGGCTCAACCGCTTCATTGTTGTTGCTTATGAGGATTCTGAGGCAGCATCGCTGCTGAGCTACGGTATACAAACCTGATTCAAGCAGTGCCCTCTACATGTTTTCCTTTCACATATCCTTTCTTGCGATTAACACAACTTGATTGCAACCTCATACTGATATATCCTGCACAAACAGAAAATAATCTTGAAAGTGAAATGAAAACAAAAAAGAAAATTGAGCATTAATTCACATGAGAATTTTATTCTATCCAAGATGAGATGGAACGGATTGTTAATCCCTTATTCATATGCTTAAATCTGAAATAAAAAAGAAAGCACATAAGTAGGTGTTTCGAGATGAAGTCAAGGGCGGATCGTAGACTGTAGCCTGTAGGGCACCGACCTTCTTGCCATGACAGGATCACAAGCGATGCCTTTTTTTTCAGAATCAGCTTGCCACGCCTCTCCTTCGGAAGGTGCTTGATAGGTGGGAAGCTTGATGCAAAAAAGGAAGAAAACAATGAAACGAAAGTAATCCTTCCTGTGTGCGCGCGAATCGTCTGCCACCATGAAAAAATCAACCATTGGTGATTACAGAAAATGAAACACTGGATAATGTATGAAGGGTGGGAATTGATATTCAAGAAAAAATGCATAGAACTGAGATAAATAGTGGGTGTGGTGATATGCGATGTGAGCAGCGTCCCAGGGTAGTGCTAGGTATTTCAAGTAAAACATGGCCATTCAGTTCCCTTCACCGTCTCTTTTGCATTTACGTGGCAATAAAGATGGATCACTGATGGAAATTTAGGATCCTCCTTCAGTTTCAGATTGTATTGTAGTGGAACCATGGAAGAAAAGTGAGTGGGATTGATGCGCGGGAGAGGAGGCGAGGGGACTGGACGTGAAGATGCCGTGGCCTAGGAGTTAAGGACGCGTGATCGTATTATGGCAAGACAGTAAGTGTGAACCGTTTTCCTACACACATTGGGGCTGCCAAATATTTTAGAGTGACGTGGCTTCACAGGATTGCAAAGAAATCTTGTAGTGGGGGCTAGCTATTTAGATATAGAAGATTTCTTTGCATATATGACATCTTTCAGCAGTCACATACCATTTCATTTTACTCGTACTAATTTTGACAGTACGAAATATACCCATGAGAACGCATGCGTAAGTTATCTACGCCGGATCAATCAACCGAGTTGATTTTATAATAATAGTTGATTGATTAGCCAGAGGCCCTTTTCATTGTTGCATGCAGCGGTAGGCCATAGGAATATATAGGGATTATACATGCATGAGATGAAGAAAACATATTTTCCTATGTGTGACAATCGCACCATGCGAACTGAGTAGTTTACAACATGCAAAGTTTATTATTTCAGACACAATACATGTTGCATATAGATGGACTTGTATTTTCGGGACCAAGCAAAGGTCAATGTGAAACTAATCATGAGCAGACTATTTTATTTGCCTTCAGCCTACACACAGGTTTCTCTACTAGTACGTGGCTACTAGTTAATTAACATAGGTATGTAACTATTTCAGGCATGGCCATACAGTATTATAGCCAACGAATTTGGGTAGTTTTTTAATATTAGAATATGGGAGTTTAGAACTCTTTGGCTTATGTCAATATGAACAAACCAAAAGCGTAATTTAGTAGCATTTTAATTTAGAGCACCTTGGCTTGTGTCAATGTGACCAAACCAAGGGCATGGTTTTTATTGTATATATGTAGATTTATAGCACCTTGGTTTGTGTCAATGTGACCAAACCAAGAGCCAATATATATTTCTTTTAAAGGGTATTGATTTAAAGCTACTTGGTTCATGTCAATGTGACCAAACCAAGCACTTGATTTGAGCAATATTTGATTTTTTTAGCAACTTGTTTTGTGTCAATATGACCAAAACAAGGGCCAATTATTTAATATGATATGAATTTAAGCAACTTGTTTCGTGCCAATGTGATCAAAACAAAGCCAAATTTTATTATCCTGTGGATATAGATTTAAAGCAACTTGGATTGTGTCAATATAACCAAACCAAGAGCTACATTTCTTATAATTATATGGATTTAAAGCAACTTGGTTTATGTCAATGTGACCAAACCAAGGGGAATGATGTATTTTTAAAGCAACTTGTTTTGTGTCAATGTGACCAAAACAAGAGCCAATTATTTCATGATTATATGGATTTAAAGCAACTTGAATTGTGTCAATGTGACCAAAACAAGAGCATGATTTTTAGTAGTATGTGTTTTTAGAGCAACTTGTTTTGTGTCAATGTGACCAAAACAAGAGCCAATTGTTTCATGATTATATGGATTTAAAGCAACTTGGATTGTGTCAATGTGACCAAAACAAGAGCATGATTTTTAGTAGTATGTATTTTAGAGCAACTTGTTTTGTGTCAATGTGACCAAAACAAGAGCCAATAATTTTAGGATCATAGAAAGAATGCAACATGAGAGGTAGCAATTTTAGGAAGAGAAATCCATAGTTTGTGTCAATGTGACCAAACTAGAGATTAGGAGGAGAAACTCCATGGCGTGTGTCAATGTGACCAGCCAAGGAGCAGGGAAAAAATCACATTCTCACCTTCCTGTAGATGTCCTCCTGGTGCTCTTCGTCAAGTATGCAAGTGCTGCAGCTCTGCAGCGCGTATGACGAGCGGCCGGCCGGCCGGACGGCGTACAGCGATGGCGAAGCGTGGATTGGTGATTTTCTTAGCAATCTGTGTATGGAGAACGGGCGGGGCGATTTGCGATGTATATGAGTGTTGATTTCTGTATGGCGATTAGCGATGTGTATGGCGAATGGGACGGGGCTAGCGAATGGGGAGTATGGATTAGCGATTGAGCGGGGACTTGAGCGATGGATCTGTCCTCATATTTATAGAGGGAGCCGATGACAGTTGCATCGTCGACGCGGAGAGACGCTCCCACGATCAGAACGTGGAACATGGGGCGGCGGTTCTAGGCTCCACCATATTTCATTCCCTTTTTCCTTTAATTCTTTTCCTATTTAATCGGCTGATCGTTCGAGCCTGATGTCGTGCATATCACGGAGTGCTGAGTGCTGACCGATCGAGTCGGATCGTAACTCCTCCATGGTACATATATATGGCCAATTTGAGTGGGCTGCTACCATACATGTGGGTCATGGGCCTAATAGTTATATTATTTTAATGAGTTAATTCCGCGTGGTGCCGCCAAATCCATGCATGCACGTGATTAGGTGCCGCACGTAGCTTTTCTGGTTCATATGATGCATATGACATCTGAGCTAGCTACTTAGTTAATAAACCCTTAAGTTTTAGCGACCATGCTCACTGTACATGTATTTTGCCAAATTTCCTTTCTGGTGAAATACTTTGCATACATGATTCACCATTTATTTAATTCAACGCAACTATATTTTATAGCGTTGTCGTGACAAGGCCGATTTTTATCACGCGCAAGGTCGAATACTTCATAAATTTAGTGTCGCTGGCGGAGTTTTGAATTTAGGTCAATATTAAACTACACCATTGATGGCGATATACATGTTTATAAATTTACATTCGATTATTAGGAAGACCTTTTTTATATTTATAATTTATTTATTTAATTTTACCGTATTTCATGATCCTTGATCGTTCGTTACAATTTAGGACAAAATAGGTGTCAACAAAGACAAGCATCAATAAGTCTTGCATAGAAGTTAACTCATAAAGCAATAAATTCTTAGTAGAAAGTTTTGAAGCAACACAAAGGAAGATATAAGTTTCAGCAGTTGCTTTCAACTTCAACATGTATATCTCATGGATAATTGTCAACACAAAGTAATATGATGAATGCAAATAAGCAAGTATGTAAGAAACAATGCACAGTTAACACAAGTGTTTGCTTCTAAGATAGAAAGAAGTAGGTAAACTGACTCAACATAAAAGTAAAAGAATGGTCCCTTCGCAGAGGGAAGCATGGATTGCTATATTTGTGCTAGAGCTTTTATTTTGAAAACATAGAAACAATTTTATCAACGGTAGTAATAAAGCATATGCGTTATGTATAAGATATCCTATAAGTTGCAAGCCTCATGCATAGTTTACCAATAGTGCCCGCACCTTGTCCTAATTAGCTTGGATTTACATGGATTATCATAGCATAACATATGTTTCAACCAAGTGTCACAAAAGGGTACCTCTATGTTGCCTGTACAAAGGTCTAAGGAGAAAGTTCGCTTTGGATTTCTCGCTTTTGATTATTCTCAACTTAGACATCCATACCGGGACAACATAGACAACAGATAATGGACTCCTCTTTAATGCATAAACATTCAACAACAGATAAAATTCTCATAAGAGATTGAGGATTGTTGTCCAAACTGAAATTTCCACCATGGATCATGGCTTTAGTTAGCGGCCCAATGTTCTTCTCTAACAATATGCATACTCAAACCATTTGATCATGATAAATCACCCTTACTTCAGACAAGACGAACATGCATAGCAACTCACATGATATTCAACAAAGGTGAAATAGTTGATGGCGTCCCCAGGAACATGGTTATCGCTCAACAAGCAACTTATTAAGAAATAAGATACATAAGTACATATTAATACCACAATAGTTTTTTAAGGCTATTTCCCATGAGCTATATATTGCAAAGACAAAGAATGGAATTTTAAAGGTAGCACTCGAGCAATTTACTTTGGAATGGCAGAAAAATACCATGTAGTAGGTAGGTATGGTGGACACAAGTGGCATAGTTTTTGGCTCAAGGATTTTGGATGCACGAGAAGTAATCCCTCTCAATACAAGGCTTGGGCTAGCAAGGTTGTTTGAAGAAAACACAAGTATGAACCGGTATAGCAAAACTTACATAAGAACATATTGCAAGCATTATAAGACTCTACACTGTCTTCCTTGTTGTTCAAACCCTCACCAGAAAATATCTAGACTCTAGAGAGACCAATCATGCAAACTAAATATCAACAAGCTCTACAGTATTTCTTCACTAATAGGTGCAAAGTATATGATGCAAGAGCTTAAACATGATCTATATGAGCACAACAATTGCCAAGTATCAAATTATTCAAGACATTATACCAATTACCACATGTAGCATTTTCTGTTTCCAACCATTTAACAATTAACAAAGCAGTTTCAACCTTCGCCATGAACATTAAGAATAAAGCTAAGAACATATGTGTTTATATGCAACAGCGGAGCGTGTCTCTCTCCCATATAATGAATGCTAGGATCCAATTTTATTCAAACAAAATAAAAACAAGAACATAAAGACGCTCCAAGTAAAGCATATAAGATGTGGCCGAATAAAAATATAGTTTCACTAGAGGAACCTGATAATTTGTCGATGAAGAAGGGGATGCCTTGGGCATCCCCAAGCTTAGATGCTTGAGTATTCTTGAAATATGCAGGGATGAACCACGGGGGCATCCCCAAGCTTAGAGCTTTCACTCTCCTTGATCATATTGTATCATCCTCCTCTCTTGATCCTTGAAAACTTCCTCCACACCAAACTCAAAACAAACTCATTAGAGGGTTAGTGCATAATCAAAAATTCACATGTTCAGATGTGACATAATCATTCCTAACACTTCTGGATATTGCATAAAGCTACTGAAAGTTAATGGAACAAAGAAATCCATCAAGCATAGCAAAACATGCAATGCGAAATAAAAGGCGGAATATGTCAAAACAGAACAGTACGTAAAGACATATTTTTCTGGGACACTAAACTTGCTCAGATGAAAATGCTCAAATTGAATGAAAGTTGCGTACATATCTGAGGATCATGCACAGAAATTGGCATATTTTTCTGAGTTACCTACAGACGGGGCGACTCAAATTCGTGACAGTAAGAAATCTGTTACTGCGCATCAATCCAAATCTAGTATCAACTCTACTATCAAAGACTTTACTTGGCACAACAATGCAATAAAATAAAGATAAGGAGAAATTGCTATAGTAGTAACAACTTCCAAGACTCAAATATAAAACAAAAGTGCTGTAGTAAAATCATGGGTTGTCTTCCATAAGCGCTTTTCTTTAACGCCTTTCAGCTAGGCGCAGAAAGTGTGAATCAAGTATTATCAAGAGATGAAGCATCAACATCATAATTTGTTCTAATAATAGAATCTAAAGGTATTCTCTTTCTAGGGAAGTGTTCCATACCTTTCTTGAGAGAAAATTGATATTTAATATTACCTTCCTTCATATCAATAATAGCACCAACGGTTCGAAGAAAAGGCCTTCCCAAAATAAAATAATGGGACAAGATGCATTGCATTCAATATCCAAGACAACGAAATCAACGGGGACACGATTATTGTTAACCGTAATGCGAACATTATCAATTCTCCCCAAATGTTTCTTTGTAGAATGATCAGCAAGATTAACATCCAAATAACAATTTTTCAATGGTGGCAAGTCAAGCATATCATAGATTTTCTTAGGCATAACAGAAATACTTGCACCAAGATCACATAAAGCATTACAATCAAAATCATTGACCTTCATCTTAATGATGGGCTCCCAACCATCTTCTAACTTCCTAGGAATAGAAGTTTCAAGTTTTAGTTTCTCTTCTCTAGCTTTAATGAGAGCATTTGTAATATGTTTTGTAAATGCCAAATTTACAGCACTAGCATTGGGACTTCTAGCAAGTTTTTGTAAGAACTTTATAACTTCAGAGATGTGACAATCATCAAAATCTAAACCATTATGATCTAAAGCAATGGGATCATCGTCCCCAACATTTTGAAAAATTTCAGCAGTTTTATCACAAGCAGTTTCAGCAGTTTCAGCAGTTTCAGGCAGTTTTGAACACTTTGCATTAGGAGTAGAAACATTGCTAACACCAATTATTTTACCATTGATAGTAGGGGGTGTAGCAACATGTGAAGCATTAGCATTACTAGTGGTGGTAATAGTCCAAACTTTAGCTACATTATTCTCTTTAGAATTTTCTTCTTTTTCCCACCTACCATGCAATTCAGCCATCAATCTAATATTTTCATTAATTCGAACTTGTATGGCGTTTGCTGTAGCAAATGACTTAATATCTTTATCTTCATTAGGCATAACTTTCAATTTCAAAAGATCAACATCAGCAGCAAGACTATCAACTTTAGAAGCAAGAATATCAATTTTTCCAAGCTTTTCTTCAACAGATTTGTTAAAAGAAGTTTGTGTACTAATAAATTCTTTAAGCATGGCTTCAAGACCAGAGGGTACACTCCTATTATTGTTGTAAGAATTCCCATAAGAATTAACATAACCATTGCCATTATTAGAAGGATATGGCCTATAGTTGTTACCAGAATTATTCCTATAAGCATGGTTGTTGAAATTATTATTTTTAATGAAGTTCACATCAACATGCTCTTTTTGAGCAACCAATGAAGTCAAAGGAACATTATTAGGATCAACATTAGATCTACCATTCACAAGCATAGACATAATAGCATCAATCTCATCACTCAAGGAGGAGGTTTCTTCAACAGAATTTACCTTCTTACCTTGTGGAGCCCTTTCCGTGTGCCATTCAGAGCAATTAATCATCATATCATCAAGAAGTTTTGTTGCGGCACCTAGAGTGATGGACATAAAAGTACCTCCAGCAGCTGAATCCAATAGGTTCCGTGAAGAAAAATTCAGTCCTGCATAAAAGGTTTGGATGATCATCCAAGTAGTCAGTCCATGGGTAGGGCAATTCTTGACCAAAGATTTCATTCTTTCCCATGCTTGAGAAACATGCTCATTATCCAATTGCTTAAAATTCATTATGCTACTTCTCAAAGATATAATTTTAGCAGGAGGATAATATCTACCAATGAAAGCATCCTTACATTTAGTCCATGAATCAATACTATTCTTAGGCAAAGATAGCAACCAATCTTTAGCTCTTCCTCGTAAGGAGAAAGGAAATAATTTTAATTTTATAATGTCACCATCTACATCCTTATACTTTTGCATTTCACAGAGTTCAATAAAATTATTAAGATGGGCAGCAGCATCATCAGAACTAACACCAGAAAATTGCTCTCTCATAACAAGATTTAGTAAAGCAGGTTTAATTTAAAAAAATTCTGCTGTACTAGTAGGTGGAGCAATAGGTGTGCATAAGAAATCATTATTATTTGTGCTTGTAAAGTCACACAACTTAGTATTCTCGGGAGTACCCATTTTAGAAGTAGTAAATAAAGCAAACTAGATAAAGTAAATACAAGTAACTAATTTTTTTTGTGTTTTTAATATAGAGAACGTAAACAAGATAATAAGTAAAGCAAGTAACCAATTTTTTTATATTTTTGATATAAGGAAACAAACAAAGCAGTAAATAAAATAAAGTAAAGCAAGACAAAAACAAAGTAAAGAGATTGGAAGTGGGAGACTCCCCTTGCAGCGTGTCTTGATCTCCCCGGCAACGGCGCCAGAAAAAGAGCTGCTTGCGCGTAGTTGACGTGGGAGTTGGATTGCAATGGCGCCAAAGTAGCTTCCTTGTGACGGTAAAGCACTCGTCCGTTGGGAACCCCAAGAGGAAGGTATGATGCGTACAGCAGCAAGTTTTCCCTCAGTAAGAAACCAAGGTTTATCGAACCAGTAGGAGTCAAGGAACACGTGAAGGTTGTTGGTGACGGAGTGTAGTGCGGCGCAACACCAGGGACTCCGGCGCCAACGTGGAACCTGCACAACACAATCAAAATACTTTGCCCCAACTTAACAGTGAGGTTGTCAATCTCACCGGCTTGATGTAAACAAAGGATTAAATATATGGTGTGGAAAATGATGTTTGCGAAGAACAGTAAAAACAAGTATTGCAGTAGATTGTATTCGATGTAAAAGAATGGACCGGGGTCCACAGTTCACTAGAGGTGTCTCTCCGATAAGAAATAGCATGTTGGGTGAACAAATTACAGTTGGGCAATTGACAAATAAAGAGGGCATAACAATGCACATACATATCATGATGAGTAGTATAAAATTCAATTGGGCATTACGACAAAGTACATAGACCGCTATCCAACATGCATCTATGCCTAAAAAGTCCACCTTCGGGTTAGCATCCGCACCCCTTCCAGTATTAAGTTGCAAACAACAGACAATTGCATTAAGTATGGTGCGTAATGTAATCAACACAAATATCCTTAGACAAAGCATTGATGTTTTATCCCTAGTGGCAACAGCACATCCACAACCTTAGAACTTTCTGTCACTGTCCCAGATTTAATGGAGGCATGAACCCACTATCGAGCATAAATACTCCCTCTTGGAGTTACAAGTATCAACTTGGCCAGAGCCTCTGTAAGGGTACATTGCCCCTATGTGTGGTTTTGGTAATTAATGACAACCCCTATGGACTAATGTTTTCATTGAGTTTATATGAAGGAATATTCCATAGGTACTACTTGTACTCCATGTGTTGGATTCAAGTATGGATGCCATGAAGATAAAGATATATCTTGTGTATTGGCATCATGATCATCGGTTTGAAGATAAATATGTGATATGATCAACAAGAAGAAATGAAGATGGAGTTCTTATGTGGAACTCAATATTAGCCATGCTCTATCTTAAGTGAGTATGAGAAGATACAAGGTTGAGTCGTGCAAGTTCAAGATGAGCATCTCAAGTGGATCACATGCTTGAAGCTTGCCGTCCATTTGGTAATAATGGACATGTGAAGATGTGCATCAATGGAGCTTTCCCATCATGATGTATGGGGGAGCATTTGTGAGTCTTCACGAAGCAACGATGATCAAGTTGAGGCATTCCGATTTGAGAAGAGCTTGAAGAGCTATCATCAAGATCAAGCGGGATGCGCAAGGCAAAGGTATGGCCTTGCTAGGTTTTCCTTTTACCGGTCTCAAGGTAGTTGTTGGGAGACCGGATTATAGGATAGATAGCCGCACTATTAAGAGGGGCTTTCGGTTGAGTAACTTGATCACATCGTCTTAGGGAGCTCAATCCTTTGCATACTTTGCATATCCTTATTGCTTCTTGGTGTTTCTCTGTGTGAGGTCCTTGTGCTTGTTGCTAGCTTTACAACAAGCCCAAGTTCATCGAAAACGGAATCCGCATGCATCTTCTATTGCGTTTTCGAGTTTGGACGTCTTCACCGTTTCTTGACGGTGGGAGACTCCCTCTCTAAAATCATCTAAAAATGTTATGTGAGGAGTCTCCATATTTCCAGTTTTTGTTGGGGTTCTATTCGTCGTTACCTTTCCAACAAAATTGGTTTCATGTCATTCGGGGTTCGGGAGCAATTGTTATTAAAGGAAAAGGAAAAAGGAGAAAAGAAAAGAATAAAAGAAAAAAAGGGGAATGGGGCAGCCGGCCGGACCGGCCCAGCCGCCGGCCCACCCGGTCGAAGACCGGCCCTGTCACCGGTGCCATCCGGCCGGGATCCAGGGGCTTCTGGCCCATGACCGGTTGCAGGCCCGGTCCACGACCGGCCTGCCCGGCTCGCACCCCGGTCCGACCGGGCGCCTCCCTGGGCCGCTCACCGCCACTCGGCCCACACGGCCTCCCCAGCCCACGCCGCCGCCTCCCCCGCGCGGCCTGCCTCCGCGCCGCCCACGCGGTAATGGGCCGCCTGCCCGCCCGCGCGCCGCTGCCTGTGGGCCGCTCGCCCTGCGCGGCCTCAGGCCTGTCCGCCGCCCAGGGCGCCTCCGGCCGCTCCCGGTTGCTGGGCCGGACCGACCGGGCCACCGACCGGGCTCCTCAGTGCCCAGGCCGGTCGGCCGGCCTGGCAACCGGCTGGGCTCTTTTTCAGGGCGTTTTTTATGCGATTTGCACATAGTTTTTTCTCCAACGGTTATATTTTCTCCCATGCTATAAATAGACCCTTCTTCCACCTTGAGCAAGTACTTCTTCCCTTTCTCTCACCTCCATTGTTGCATTTGAAGAAGTTGCTCTCTCTCTTGTTCCCCCCCATGATTCTTGCTCATATTTGAGGATTTGAGAGAGGAGATCTAGATCTACACTTCCACCAAACCAATTCTTCTCTAAGTGAGGGAATCTCTTGGGATCTAGATCTTGGAGTCTTTGGTTGACTTTCCCCCTTGTTCTTCCTCTCCAATCTCATCCTAGCATTCGTTGCTTTGGTGGGATTTGAGTGTGAAGGACTTGAACACCTCCGGTGTTCTTGCTTTGCATCATTGCATAGTGTTGAGCTCTCCACCACGATTTGTTCGAGTGAGAGACCGTGAGCTTGTTACTCTTGGAGGGTGACCTCCTAGTTGGCTTGGTGATTGGTGCTCCGGTGATCTCTTCAAGAAGATTGTGAAGAGGCCCGGGCTTCTCCTTCGTGGAGCTTGTGAAGTGGTTGTGAAGCTTGCCATCTCCGGAGCGGAGGAAAAGCTAACCATAAGGAAAGGGCCATTATCCTTCGTGGGTGTGGTTCGGAGAATAGGGTGAGCCTTCGTGGCGCGGGGAATCCTTCGTGGGACCTCCACTCCTCCAAACGTGACGTACCTTGTTGCAAAGCAAGGGAACACGGGAATACATCCTCGTCTCCGCGTGCCTCGGTTATTTCTATACCCGAGCTCTCTTTCCTTGTGATAGCCATCGTGCTTGAAGTACATATATCTTGCTATCACTTGTGCTACATATATCTTGTGCCTATCTTGCTTAGCTCTAGTTGCTATTGTTACACTTAGTTGAGCTTAGCATATTTAGGGTTTGTGCTTGTAAACTAAACGATAGTTTAATTCCGCATTCATACAAGACAAATCCGCAAGAGTTTGTAATTGCCTATTCACCCCCCCCCCTCTAGGCGACATCTCGATCTTTCAATTGGTATCAGAGCAAGGTCTCTCCTTGTTTAAGGCTTCACCGCCTTGAGAGTAAAGATGTCGGCTAGTATAGTCCACAATGACACAATTGTCTTTAATGGCACAAATTATCTTTTGTGGAGAAATTGCTTGCTTTGTAAGCTTCGGACCTTGTGTCCACATATAGAGCAATTTCTAGATGTCGGTTTTTCTCCTCCGATGAATTCTCAAAATCTATCTTTAGAGGATGAGAAAAACTTACATCTTGAAGCTCAAGTATCTAATGAGCTTTTATTCTCTTTGAGACCCGATTTTCGTAGGTTCTTGATATATAAAGCGAAAATCGTCTCATGAGATGTGGATCAAGCTTAAGGAAATGTTTGGTGGATCCACTTCTCAATTGGTCGGTGGTGACTCCGAGGAGCTCTCTTCCCCTTCACATCATGAAGAGCTCCAAGTTGCTTCCACCTCCGGTCGTGATGAGTTATCATCTTCTTTCACTTCACCAACGTGTAGCAAGACACGAGGTAATGATATGGTGAGTGGTGAGGAAAATTGCAATGTTGATATTGTGCTCAATAGTGATGATTCTTCATCTCTATCCCATTGTAATGCTTCCTCTTTGGACTTAAACACATCTAGCATTGAAAATGACCTACATGCTTGTGTTGATAGTCCTTGCATATCATGTGTAAATTGCTTACATAGATCTCATGAAGATATGCTTACCTTGTCTTGCCCCCATAATCAAAATGCTTATATTTCCTCTAGTTGTTTGTTGACTAACAATGTAGAGGAAACCGAACACTCTATGGATCAAGACATGTTTTCAAATGAGGATTCAAGAATATCTTCATCTTCATTCTCCGGTATGCACATGTGCCTTATGGCAAATGGATCAAAGGTATCTCCTACTTTGACTCCTAACACTTCCTCTAATGATGAGAGTGATGATGATGATAATGATGAAGAATATAATACCTTGGTGCATAATATGGCAATGATATATGCTTCCCTTCATGGTAATAAAGAAGCTCGTGCTAATCTCGAACACTCTATGGATATCTTGAATAAATATAAGGAAACCATAGTGAAGTTGGAGTCCCATATTGAAAATGAGGAAATGAGATTCACTCTCCTCAAGCATGAGCTAAAAGATGAGAAGCATGCTAATTTCATGCTTACACAAAAAATTGAATCCTATATGCATGAAAATGAGAAAACTATTGTTGATGCTTGTGCTACTAACTCTAATTCTTGTGAAGCATCGACCTTAAAGGAGAATGTTGAGCTAAGGGCTCAACTTGAGTTGCTAACTAGCAATTATAGGGAATTGGAAGAAAGTCATAAAAAGCTCTCAAGCTCTCATGATGATCTTCTAATTTCCTATGATGGGCTAAAGTTGGCTCATGAGGCAAGTATCACTAAGGTAACATCTTGTGAGCCTCATATGGATGTTAGCACAATCTCTACTACAAATGTTATATTGCCATGTGCTAGTCCTTGTAATCCATCTAGTCAAACTAGTGATACACCTTGTGTTGGATTACTCACTTTGCCTTGTTGCTCTAACAATGAAGCTTCTACTTCCTCTAGTACTTGTATTTCTACTAACCATGTAGAGGAAATAAAAGAACTCGAGGCTCAAGTCCTTTCTTTGAAGAAAGACTTGGAAAAGCGTCATGAAGGGAAATCCGCACTTGACAAGATGCTAAGTGTGCAACAATCCCCCAATGACAAGAGTGGACTTGGATTCAACTCCAATAACAAGAACAAGTCCAAGAGCAAGAGCAACAAGAAGAAGGGCCAAGATAAAGTCAATGATCCGGCCAAGTTGGTTTGCTTCAAGTGCAAGGTTGAAGGGCATCATGTTAGATCATGCCCATTGAAGAAGAAGAAGAAGCACTTGAGTGAGAAACAACAAGGGAAACGGCCGCAAGGTCAAGGTCAAGCTCATGCTCGACCTCAAGTTGAAGATAGGCCACTTCCCAAGAAGAATCAAGATTATGTTCCCCAAGAGAAGAAATCAATAAAGAAGAGAAAGGGGAACACTTGCTACTTATGCCGCGAGAAGGGGCACTTTGCTTCTTCTTGCTTAGGTGGTACCTTATCTAACCCTATAATTGTTGATGATGATTATTCTCTAGGGAAGGATAAGAATGGCAATGTGTTTGCCAAGTTTGTTGGAACTCAAAGTGGTTTCAAGAAAAGAACCATTTGGGTTGCCAAGCCTATTGTGACTAATCTCTTTGGACCCAACTTGGTTGGGGACCAACAATCTCAAACTTGATCAATAGGTGCATGTGGAGGTCATTGGAGACTTGGCTACTTCATGAAGAATTAAGGGATCTTCATATATTATATTTTGACCAAGCCAAGTCATATGGATTATCATCTATATCTCATAATCCAATGTTCCTCCTTGCGGTAACTTATACTTCAACTCTTCATGTTTATTGTAAGTTACTTGCCCCTTTGCATGTTTGGTTTTGTACCAAATATGTGTATGTATGTGTTGTGTCTTACTTGCTTATCTTGTGTGTTCAAGTATGTTTGTTTGACTCACCATATACTTGTGTATTGTTTTGAGCCTAATGCATCTTGATGATATCTTATTTGGCTCTCTTTGAAGTGATTAATGGAACATCCCATTTTGGGGGAGTGATATGCTTTGTGCATCTCTCTTTCTATAAAATGTGTGTATATGGGTAGCATCACTTAGTATTGATATTGCAAGATTATCTAGTCACTATGTGGTGTGCCAAACTCATGAGAAATTCAAATTCTAAATATCCATTAATCATCTCTAGTTGAATTTTAGTTGCCTCTTATTTAGAAGAAATGACTTATCACATTATGGGGGAGTAATATGTTTTGTACATATCACAAGCCTAGAAAATGTGAACATATGAGGTTATGCCACTTAGAGTTGATGCTCTTAATTATCTTGTTCCTAGGTGGCATGTTTGCTCAAACAAGCTCCACTTGTAGTAAAAAGATTTTATTGCTCATCTTTTGGTTCTTGTTTGAATAAGAAATTCTTGGTGCGGTTTTTCCTCAAGTACATATCTCTATATCTTATTTGGGACACCGTTTGCTTCAAGTTATTCTAATCATTGCCGTGCGTGATTGTGTGACTAGTTGAAGTTATCAAGAATCTTCATCCATGCATAGTGCTTAATTCTATATACTTATCCTATGCCTGTTATTGTGAAGTTGATCCTTACTATCTTTGTCAATTCACCACCGGAAATTATTTCCAATATACTCATTGTCTTTGACAATTGATAACCTTATATGTGGTTGAATTTATGGATCACCTTCACCTTGGATTGCTTCTTATTGTCTTATTTTATTTCCAACAAATCCTTGTTGCTCCCATGTGTCTTCCTTGTCTCTTTGAAAAATCTTTTGATAAATTATCTTGATTCATATCAAGTGTTTGTTTTGGAAGATAAACCTTTTCTTTATGGTACATTGTGCCATTGTGAAAGGTGTAGAGGGTTTGGTTTATTTGTTCGAACCTTGCTCTTTTGGGGAGTTTACTATCTCATTCCTTCTTACATATTCTATTAGCTTGAATGAGATAAATCTTTGAGCATGTTTGCTTTATTTCATCCTCTATGCTCAATGGTTTCTTCTTAGTTCACTTGTTGAACTTTGTTGAACAAATCTTTTGTGATTTGCTTCTTAGATATAATTTGGACAACAAATTTGTTTTGTGACACCTCTATGCCTTATTTAATTCCTTTGGCGTTTTGTCCAAAGTATATCCTTCTTGGATCTTTAAAAGTTTTGGTGCATGCTTATGTGTAATTTGTTTATACTTGTAGCATGCTTGCTTTCTTTCGATCCATTATGTAGGATATACTCCATCAAATCCTAAATGGCTAAGATGTGCATGAAATTCAAACTTCATCTAAATATGCACATGTTTATATGGAGTGTGTCCTATATATTGTGGTTAGTCTAACCATGTTGGACCCAATGAGTTTGGGGACCAAGATGTACTTGAATGATGTTTTAGGTACATTGGAGATGCAATGGAGGCTTGTCTCATCTATAAGGAAGGTGTTGTCACCATATGAGGATTGGAGTCAAGCTAGGATGATCGATGGACTCTTATCTACTACATCAAGCCATTGCCATCTCGGTAACAAGTATCTTATTCATGCACTCTCATATAGCATCCAACCTCTTGTAGGTTGTATCTTAGCATGAAATTATTTATTTCGAAAATATTGCGGTTCTTGAAAAACCCTTTTTAAAGTAAAACTTCTTATTGAACATTTGAGTAATTTGAGAAGATGCATATGATAGGTTATATATATATATATCATATTCTATGATTCACCTATCACAAATATGCCCTCTAGCAATTTATTGCATATCAATTCCTCAAAGAGCTCTTGTGTGCAATATTGATGAATTTGTGAAATAAATCCGTATTTGTGATACTTGTTGCCTTTCTCAAAACACTCCAACTAGCTCTACTTCCCTTATTGTTAGTTGTAATGTTTTTGAGGTTTAACTTGGTTGAAGTTCATTCATATATACCATAAGTGAAAATTGGAGCCATAGGCTATATATGCTTTTTAAGCAAACATCCTTGGTATATTTTATGACTTCATCTTGGATACCATGTCTTATTTATTTTGTTAACCTCTTGTGTGTGCATGTTTCTTTATGGATCACTATGTCCACTTTAGAAACTTATATACATGAGAGCGTTAATCCATCAACTCGATATCCTTGTTCATTGCCAATCATCTTTTACCCTTTTGCTTTTAGTGGTGTTGGTAAACAAGATTTATGAGTGCTTGGTTTACTTGTTTTTCTTCATGCACTCATATCTCGTAAATTGTTGGACTCAAGTTATTTTTGATAAGCATTTTATTTTTATCTTGGGTATGTTCTAAATAATATAGAGGGAGTGAGGATTCCATGTTTGTGCATATTGTATTCAAATGCAAACATTATAAATTGTGCAGGAACCTTGGGGAGCTTTCTTATTTTATTTAGAGCACTATATCTCTCTTATCACGATATCTTTGTTTGTCCAATTGGATCTTTGATTGCTCGCTTTATTTGTTGAAGCTCACTTCACCATGATATCTTTATGCAATCTTTTGATCCTCAATATAGTTTGACTTCCTTCAAGTATTCATCACTGGATATGTGCACTTGATTCCACTCAAATTATGAGAAGTGCACACCTTGGGGAGGAACTCACATTATATTGGTCTTCTAAATTTTTCACCCATTTTGACAATCGATGCCAATGGGGGAGAAGTTTAGAGGGTTTAAGGGAATGGTTTTATACTTAAGTTTGGTTTGTGCTTAAGTGTTTTGTCCTCTCATGCATTCCATATTTATATGTCTTGCATGGTCGTATATATATATAGTGGAAACTATCCCAAAGGTTAATCTTGACAATATATGCAATGAATTCATGTTCATCACACGTGCATACATTGTGGGGGAGTTTTCTCTATATATATTGGTTCTACTCACATCCATTGCATTTGTTGTAGTTGTGTGAGTAGAGCCGGTTTTGATATGGACTAGTTGCTTTGTGTTACTTGACCATATCAAATACAACCTCTTGTATACAACTTATTCTCGGATAAGTTGCGTACTTGTCACTAATATTCATTATATAAACCCTCTTATTGTGGTTGTCATCAATTACCAAAATGGGGGAGATTGTAAGGGTACATTGCCCCTATGTGTGGTTTTGGTAATTAATGACAACCCCTATGGACTAATGTTTTCATTGAGTTTATATGAAGGAATATTCCATAGGTACTACTTGTACTCCATGTGTTGGATTCAAGTATGGATGCCATGAAGATAAAGATATATCTTGTGTATTGGCATCATGATCATCGGTTTGAAGATAAATATGTGATATGATCAACAAGAAGAAATGAAGATGGAGTTCTTATGTGGAACTCAATATTAGCCATGCTCTATCTTAAGTGAGTATGAGAAGATACAAGGTTGAGTCGTGCAAGTTCAAGATGAGCATCTCAAGTGGATCACATGCTTGAAGCTTGCCGTCCATTTGGTAATAATGGACATGTGAAGATGTGCATCAATGGAGCTTTCCCATCATGATGTATGGGGGAGCATTTGTGAGTCTTCACGAAGCAACGATGATCAAGTTGAGGCATTCCGGTTTGAGAAGAGCTTGAAGAGCTATCATCAAGATCAAGCGGGATGCGCAAGGCAAAGGTATGGCCTTGCTAGGTTTTCCTTTTACCGGTCTCAAGGTGGTTGTTGGGAGACCGGATTATAGGATAGATAGCCGCACTATTAAGAGGGGCTTTCGGTTGAGTAACTTGATCACATCGTCTTAGGGAGCTCAATCCTTTGCATACTTTGCATATCCTTATTGCTTCTTGGTGTTTCTCTGTGTGAGGTTCTTGTGCTTGTTGCTAGCTTTACAACAAGCCCAAGTTCATCGAAAACGGAATCCGCATGCATCTTCTATTGCGTTTTCGAGTTTGGACGTCTTCACCGTTTCTTGACGGTGGGAGACTCCCTCTCTAAAATCATCTAAAAATGTTATGTGAGGAGTCTCCATATTTCCAGTTTTTGTTGGGGTTCTATTCGTCGTTACCTTTCCAACAAAATTGGTTTCATGTCATTCGGGGTTCGGGAGCAATTGTTATTAAAGGAAAAGGAAAAAGGAGAAAAGAAAAGAATAAAAGAAAAAAAGGGGAATGGGGCAGCCGGCCGGACCGGCCCAGCCGCCGGCCCACCCGGTCGAAGACCGGCCCTGGCACCGGTGCCATCCGGCCGGGATCCAGGGGCTTCTGGCCCATGACCGGTTGCAGGCCCGGTCCACGACCGGCCTGCCCGGCTCGCACCCCGGTCCGACCGGGCGCCTCCCTGGGCCACTCACCGCCACTCGGCCCACACGGCCTCCCCAGCCCACGCCGCCGCCTCCCCCGCGCGGCCTGCCTCCGCGCCGCCCACGCGGTAATGGGCCGCCTGCCCGCCCGCGCGCCGCTGCCTGCTGGGCCGCTGCCCCTGCTGGGCCGCTCGCCCCGCGCGGCCTCAGGCCTGTCCGCCGCCCAGTGCGCCTCCGGCCGCTCCCGGTTGCTGGGCCGGACCGACCGGGCCACCGACCGGGCTCCTCAGTGCCCAGGCCGGTCGGCCGGCCTGGCAACCGGCTGGGCTCTTTTTCAGGGCGTTTTTTATGCGATTTGCACACAGTTTTTTCTCCAACGGTTATATTTTCTCCCATGCTATAAATAGACCCTTCTTCCACCTTGAGCAAGTACTTCTTCCCTTTCTCTCACCTCCATTGTTGCATTTGAAGAAGTTGCTCTCTCTCTTGTTCCCCCCCATGATTCTTGCTCATATTTGAGGATTTGAGAGAGGAGATCTAGATCTACACTTCCACCAAACCAATTCTTCTCTAAGTGAGGGAATCTCTTGGGATCTAGATCTTGGAGTCTTTGGTTGACTTTCCCCCTTGTTCTTCCTCTCCAATCTCATCCTAGCATTCGTTGCTTTGGTGGGATTTGAGTGTGAAGGACTTGAACACCTCCGGTGTTCTTGCTTTGCATCATTGCATAGTGTTGAGCTCTCCACCACGATTTGTTCGAGTGAGAGACCGTGAGCTTGTTACTCTTGGAGGGTGACCTCCTAGTTGGCTTGGTGATTGGTGCTCCGGTGATCTCTTCAAGAAGATTGTGAAGAGGCCCGGGCTTCTCCTTCGTGGAGCTTGTGAAGTGGTTGTGGAGCTTGCCATCTCCGGAGCGGAGGAAAAGCTAACCATAAGGAAAGGGCCATTATCCTTCGTGGGTGTGGTTCGGAGAATAGGGTGAGCCTTCGTGGCGCGGGGAATCCTTCGTGGGACCTCCACTCCTCCAAACGTGACGTACCGTGTTGCAAAGCAAGGGAACACGGGAATACATCCTCGTCTCCGCGTGCCTCGGTTATTTCTATACCCGAGCTCTCTTTCCTTGTGATAGCCATCGTGCTTGAAGTACATATATCTTGCTATCACTTGTGCTACATATATCTTGTGCCTATCTTGCTTAGCTCTAGTTGCTATTGTTACACTTAGTTGAGCTTAGCATATTTAGGGTTTGTGCTTGTAAACTAAACGATAGTTTAATTCCGCATTCATACAAGACAAATCCGCAAGAGTTTGTAATTGCCTATTCACCCCCCCCCCCCTCTAGGCGACATCTCGATCTTTCAGCCTCTACTAGCAACGGAGAGCATGCAAGATCATAAACAACACATAGATGATAGATTGATAATCAACATAACATAGTATTCCATATTCATCGGATCCCAACAAACGCAACATGTAGCATTACAAATAGATGATCTTGATCATGATAGGCAGCTCACAAGATCTAACAAGATAGCACAAGAGGAGAAGACAACCATCTAGCTACTGCTATGGACCCATAGTCCAGGGGTGAACTACTCACACATCGATCCGGAGGCGATCATGGCGATGAAGAGCCCTCCGGGAGATGATTCCCCTCTCCGGCAGGGTGCCGGAGGCGATCTCCTGAATCCCCCGAGATGGGATTGGCGGCGGCGACGTCTCTGGAAGGTTTTCCGTATCGTGACTATCGGTACTGGGATTTTCGTGACGAAGACTTTTTATAGGCGGAATGGCAGGTCAGGGGGCGTCACGAGGGGCCCACACACCAGGGCCGCGCGGCAAGGGCCTGGGCCGCGCCGCCCTAGTGTGGCGGCGCCTCGTGGCCCCACTTCGTTTCCCTTTCGGACTTCTGGAAGCTTCGTGGAAAAATAAGACCCTGGGCGTTGATTTCGTCCAATTCCGAGAATATTTCCTTACTAGGATTTCTGAAACCAAAAACAGCAGAAAACAGCAACTGGCTCTTCGGCATCTTGTCAATAGGTTAGTGCCGGAAAATGCATAAATTTGACATAAAGTGTGTATAAAACATGTGAGTATCATCATAAAAGTAGCATGGAACATAAGAAATTATAGATACGTTTGAGACGTATCAATGGCTATTGATCTCATAGTTGCATGGTGGAGCATGACCTTCCACTAGTTTGTTGAACACCGGAAACCTTTGCGACACGTTGATGTCATTGTGTGATCCCACCATGCCAAAGAAAGAATGCCAAATCCATAGGTCATAATCTTCCACAGCTTCAAGCACCACAGTGCAATATCCATGATGCCCTTCGTATATACATTGCCGAGCAAACGGGCAGTTCTTCCGTGAACAGTGCATACAATCGATGCTTCCAAGCATCCCAGGGAATCCTCTCACTGCATTTTGGGCCATGATCCTTGCAATCTCTTCTTCGTTTGGCCCTCTCAAATAGTATTTGCCAAAATTTTCCACCACAGCTCGGCAAAAATTATACATGCACTCAATAGAAGTATACTCACTCATTCGAAGGTAGTCGTCCTGTGTATCGGCAGGTGCTCCGTATGCAAGCATCATCATGGCGGCGGTGCACTTCTAAATCGACGAGAACCCGACAATGCCAACAACATCGTGCTTAGGGTTCGAGCTCTCGAACGCCGTGGAGGATATTCATGAACAAACCCTTGCTCATCATATATCGGCGCCGAAAATTGTTGGCATGTGTTGCTTCATCTGCGAAGTAGTCGTTGCTTTGACTTCTTTATTCCCGCCTTTGAACCTCCACGGCGCAACCTCTTCCTCTTCTCCACGTCGGCATCAAGCATGTTTTGGAGGGACGCGATGATCGACAAATGCTCTCGAATGTCGTCGTCGAAGGCTTGCTCTTCCTCCATCATTTGGATGATCATCTCGTCGTCGCTATCCTTGTCTGAAGCAAAAAAAAATGGTTAAAATTCATCCGCGGCAGAGGAGGCAACGAACAGCGGCCTCTTGCGCCTACTAGACAAGTCGCCGAACACCTTCTGTGCGCGGAGGAGAGGCGGATTTGCCGGCGCGTTCTGGGTGGCAAAGCGGCGGCAGGGGAAAGGGCGGCGAGGGAGCCAGTCGTGAGGACAGTGTCTGACTCATGAGAGATTGTCCGTCGAGACGGCCGACAAATCGAGCGGTGGCGGAGGGGTGGAAGGCGCGACGATAAATAAAAGGCGGAAACCAACCGTTCTAGATTTTGTCGCTGACAGGTGGGCGTCCGTCTCGCTTCTCGCTCAGTCCGGCGCGTCCGGAGCGTCCCCTGTGGGGCGGGGACGGGCTCGAGGCGTCGGACACCGTATTAGACTGCGCCGAATAGAAAGAGGCTTTGGGACACGCGACTGAGGTCAAAAAAATGTCTAACGCGCCCTAAAAAAAATTGGTAAACGTTTTTGGGGACGGGATTGAAGATGCACTTACCCTCCTTCAAAAAGCTCGGGGTAAAGGAGTGTAAAATAGTCGTCTTCAACTACTCATGCTGCAAGGTGGTCGGCGGATGCCATGAGCACCCAGAGGCCAGAGTGCAGTAGGAAGATCGTTGAGGTGGACGAGTAGTGACCTGATTTAATTGCCCAGAGGCCGTTTCGGCGTCGCCATATGTACCAGGGCCTGCACCCGGGAACGCAAAAAAAGGCTTGAGACAACCATCACGCCCTCGCTGCACTTGCACAGGCTGGTCGTGATACTCGCACGGTCACGCTCCCAGATGTTTGACCCGTAGGCTAGCTTTTGGGGTGCATCGCATGGGTGCAGGCCGGCCTGCTAGAGCACGCATCCTCAGCGCCGATCCTGCGGTTAAACCAGGTACGTACCGCGAGATGGCACAACCGCAGAGGGTATCCCAGATGCCTGGGCAACCAGTAGCTGTGGAGACAAGACTAGACGCGAGGTAGCGGCTGGGTCGCAGGGATTCGAGGACGTGACCTGAAATTATAACATTTTCTTGATAGACGCGTATTCAATTCACTATGGCAGCCGTACGTGCGGTGAGGATGACACGCCAACAAGGGTACGCAGTTGACTTGAGGTTGCCCGTACGTTGAAGGATGCTCCACAGACCACATGCATGACATGGCCTTTGCTCGTACGCACGGCATGTTGATGTTCAGTCTCTCTGCATGCACCCGATGGAGACTAAATTACTCGAGTTGTGGAAGTGGAAATTATGTACTACTGTAACAAAGCTACTTCTATAGTTCCATGCACGTTTTTGGTTCGAGCCGTTAAATTAGATCAGGATGAAATAAACCCAAATACGGTACCGCCGTTGATGGTTAGAATGGCAGTGGTACTCCCAGCTCAATACAGATCAAACTTTAGGTCAGACACACTATTGTCTTGGAGAGGAGACATATTTTTTTTAGTGGGAGGCGGCGTTCCTGTTGATAGCGAGGCATTTGCGGTGAATTTTTTATTAATCTGAAGACTCGTTGGATCAATTTCTTGGACTCGGTCTATCGGAGATGCCGGAGGTGCTCATAGAGGAACGGTGTGATGTGTCCAGACGGTTAAGTATATGTACGTTGTAAACGTTTATGGTTCTTTGTGTTTTGAAAAAAAAAGTACCTACGCATAGTGTTTTTTCTAGTGTTTCCGACATGAGGGTATCACATCTCCCCTTGGCCATCGTCACCATCGCCACTGGTTCTTCTATCTGCTGTCAGCCACTACGGTGGCACGGGAATAGCGGAACCACAGATTGGGTGTCCAGTCTCGTAGGGTCTACAAGTTTTTCGTCTCCTTTGAAGGGAGAATAAAGGCATTTCTGCTCGCCCAAGATCGATGTTCAATCCGAGAGGAGCATCGACGCGCTGTAGTTTGGAATTGATCGACATACATTAGATCTAGCGTGATAAGTATTTATCTACGATGACGATGTTCTATGGAGGGAACGATATCACGGTGTACTGGTGTCCTCAAGTTCCGTCTCCGCCTAATGAAGCTCAGCCATATTTGGCTTCAGCGGGTAACTTGCCAGTTTTATGCTCGATCTCTATCTGGTCGTTGGGATTATGTCCCGACTCACCTTGGTATTAGCTTCTGCAAGACAACAGTCTCTCGATATCGCGGTCGTTGACATCTTTTGGTCTAAGTCGATGAGTTTCCCGACATTTTTCTAAAAACTACAAGTTTTTTCAAAGCTTTCCCTGACATAAGTTTCTCTACGCCGGAGGCCAAGAGGCGGCATCGATTCGAGGGATGCAGGGAGCAACAAGGTGCTGAACTTTTAAAACACTTGTGTCTTTTTTCCTTGTAAGTATGTTTTTATAAGGGTTGGTATATGTGGCCATAGGCATTTTTTCGCGAAAAAAAATTAGGCCCAGCTGACATGTTGGAAGGTCCTAGAAAGGCAAACAAATCTATGTCGTCTGCAAGGAAATGTCTCTGATCGTTTAAGCTGTTCATTAATGGAAATTGTCGAACATCCTAGTTGAGAAAGTGCTTGATCAAAGCAACCTGTCGCTTCCTCCAATTGACAACACACTGCTGAACTGTTATTAAAAAAAAGGCACACTGCTGCATTTTGTTTTGTTATTTCTTCTTCAGATTTGAACGGCGGTGTTGGAGGTTTTGGACAGGCCGGGGGGACAAGCTAGGTATGGGGTGGCACGCGTGCATGCGCAGCTAGCGCTGCATGCATGAGACGCGGGCGTGCGTCGCGTCGGAGCCGCAGAATCCCCATCAGATCACGCCGATTGACCCGACTCGTCTGCGTGCGTGCATGCAACGCGGGCGGGGCTAGGCCACTGTTCCGTGATGTGCATGCTACGAGTACGTTGTTTGGATGCCGGCCTCTTTGCTCGTGACTACTCCCATCCATACAGATATACAGTATCCATCCTCTCACCACTATAGTAGTCAGTGTACTGCACGCACAACCTCGAGACACCGAGCCTCAACCCCTGAATGCACCGGTCGGTGAAATACAACTGGCCATAGTAGCCGTGGAATATGCAACTATGCATAGCGGAAGAGACCGGTGGCGTCCATTATTTGCTTCAAACAAATATAAACCTTCCAACTTATAGCTTCGAGCAATCTAAATCTTAAAACTTCGCACTTCATGCGCATGAAGTGTGAAGTTTTAAGATTCAGGCCGGGTAGCTAAGTTTTTTTGAAAAATTCGTCCTCACATCGCAAGCCATCTTCCACCCCACCCCGCTTACCATACCTCCCGGTTGTCTTCACAACATGAACAAGATGGAGCATTCTTTCTTGTGGGATGGCACTAGCAAGGTTATTGGAGACAAATGTAAGATAACTTGGTAGTCGGTTTCCCAGCCTACCAACCTTGAGGGTCTTGGAACTCTTCACCTTGAGAAGTTTGGCGGCACAATAGGATTGAGTCGGCCTTAGTTCCAGTGGACAGACCAAAAAATGCTTTGGATGGGGATGGGCAACCCTTGTGATGAGGTTGACGTGTCGCTCCTTTATGCTTCCACTAGCATCACTCTTGGAAATGGCAATATTATGCCTTTATGGACATCACCGTCCCTAAACGGGAGAATGCCCAAGGACATGCATAGCGCCGCTCATTTTCGAGGCTTGTACAAAAAACAATGGAGCCTTTCCCGAGCCATTAGAGAGAATGCTTGATCTCAAAGATCAAGATGGGCGCAGACTTTAACTATCCTGCGTATCCGTCGATACGTCTCCTTGCGAAGCGAGATAAGCAATGTGCATCTCCATGAGGATGAGGAAGACACAATAGTATGGAACCTAACATAAAACGAATGCTCTCCATCCTCGTCGTACAAAACAAAATTCTTTGGGTCAACTCTCACAAGCATGAACGAGTCGGTTTGCAAGCCTTTGGGCACATCCTAAAATAAAGTGGATTCACTCACATTTTTGTCCATTGCCGTTATTCCAAGAGAGCATGGGGGATGGTGAAGGAGTAAATTGGGCTCCCATTCATAGAAATGTCCAATTGGGCACCTGAGCTTTCCATCAAGGATTGGTTGATGGTTATGTCCAAAAGAACCATGCCAAAGCTTGAAGCCATATGCATTCTATCACCATGCTTATTTGTTAGATAATTTGAAACTAAGTGTAAAGCGAAGTCTTCCGCAACAAATCCGTGCCGTTGGCCATCCTTCTTTAATCTTTGAAGAGAGAAGCAAATCTTTGGATCATTGCGGGTGCTAAAAAAAATGAGTGTTATAATTTTGGGAGAGTAATATCTTTTGATGAACCTTTTATTTGTAGGTTTTGCTAATTCACATCGACTCAAACACCATTGATTTCGCGCTAGCTGAGTTGCAACGCATGCTGCAATTAAGATTTTTTTTGGTTGCACAAGAGATTGCAACTGATATTTTACTACCTACAATATGGTTTGAAAGTGAGAAAAATAATTGAGATCGTTAAATTGCTTCAATATTCATGTAAGTTTGGAGTTGCAACAGAAGTTACAACTAAAATTTGAAGAAATAAATTAGTTCTCGGTCGACTTAGAATTAGTCAATTTCTTTATTTATCATGTAAAATAACTCTCTTCTCCTTATTTAATGTAACGAGGCCAACCTTTTGCCCGCCCTTCTAAAAAAAAATCCTAGTGCTACATGTACCACCTGTGCAGTACAACTGAACGAGCTAGGTAGACCATGAGCGGTATGTAGCTGCCACTGCCATAGAATTAGTGAATTTAGCTAACGATACGTAGGTAGGCGCATTGCATTCAGCAATACGAGCATAGGCATTGCACAGCGTGTACTTGATCCAAAGTGCCCCTACGGTACCATGCATCAGGGCATCTCGGCAAATAGATATGAGCGACCGTTTGCGTCCGCGCGTAATACGTCTGGTACCGTTTCAGTGGGACGACGCATAGTGACCAGGCCGTCCGCAGCGACGCAAAAGCGGCCTTAAAATACGGCAGGTTTACGTCTCTGTGGACACAGCGGTGTCCGCCAGGTCCTCGCACGGGACCGCCTAGCGGAAGCACATATGCTTGTCTTCCGCGGCATAACTTACGGGCGACACACTGCAGCTTTTCAGGGCCGCGTTAATGGCGCCCCGGCTTCCGCGAGCGTGCGCTGGTGGGCAGTGTCACAGTGGCAGGACATTGAAAGCGAGATGACGTCCGAGCCTCTTAAAGGTTCGCTGTCGGCGCCCATTTTCCCGACCACACCATTGTCAGAGTCCACCCTATCCACCCGACCGACGTCACGGGGATGAAATGTTGGCCGTTCTGCAAGACCAAGAACGACCACGAGGCTAGCGGCTCGCGGTCCGGCAAGAAGCCGCGGGTCGAGCGGTACGTCCGCATCGAGTTCGCCGCTGCCTCTCGGAGGAAAACTGGCAGGTGCCATGGCAGGAAGCAAACCTGCCTAGAGGAGGCTAGTACCTCAACTCCACGCGTGTGCCGGTCCCCCCGTGCCACGCGAGGACCGAGAGCGCCGTGACGAGGTGCGCCACCGTCGGGCGATCTTGCCGGCCGATCTCCGAGAAGATCCGGTGTATGATACGTCTCTGACGTATCGATAATTTCTTATGTTCCATGCCACATTATTGATGTTATCTACATGTTTTATGCACACTTTATGTCATATTCGTGCATTTTTCTGGAACTAACCTATTAACAAGATGCCGAAGTGCCAGTTGCTGTTTTCTGCTGTTTTTGGTTTCAGAAATCCTAGTAACGAAATATTCTCGAAATTGGACGAAATCAACGCCCAAGTTCCTATTTTCACCGGAAGCATCCAGAACACCCGGGAAGGACCAGAGGGGGGGCACTGGGCCCCCAGACCATAGGCCGGCGCGGCCCAGGCCCTGGCCGCGCCGCCCTATGGTGTCGTCGCCCCTTCGACCCTCCTGCGCCGCCTCTTCGCCTATATAAAGCCCCTGGATCGAAAACCCTGATACGTTCGACGAAAAGCACAGAAACCTTCCAGAGCCGCCGCCATCGCGAGGCCAAGATCTGGGGGACAGGAGTCTCTGTTCCGGCACGCTGCCGGAACGGGGAAGTGCCACCAGAAGGCTTCTCCATCGACACCGCTGCCATCTCCACCGCCATCATCATCACCGCTGCTGCTCCCATGAGGAGGGAGTAGTTCTCCATCGAGGCTCGGGGCTGTACCGGTAGCTATGTGGTTCATCTCTCTCCTATGTGCTTCAATACAATAATCTCATGAGCTGCCTTACATGATTGAGATTCATATGATGATGCTTGTAATCTAGATGTCATTATGCTAGTCAAGTGAGTTTTACTTATGTGATCTCCGGAGACTCCTTGTCCCACGTGTGTAAAGGTGACAGTGTGTGCACCGTGTGGGTCTCTTAGGCTATATTTCACAGAATACTTATTCACTGTTGAATGGCATAGTGAGGTGCTTATTTATATCTCTTTATGATTGCAATGTATTTGTATCACAATTTATCTATGTGCTACTCTAGCAATGTTATTAAAGTAGTTCTATTCCTCCTGCACGATGTAATGGTGACAGTGTGTGCATCCGTGTTAGTACTTGGCGTAGACTATGATTATGATCTCTTGTAGATTATGAAGTTAACTATTGCTATGATAGTATTGATGTGATCTATTCCTCCTACATATGCATGAAGGTGACAGTGTGCATGCTATGTTAGTACTTGGTTTAGTCTTTTGATCTATCTTACACTATAAGGTTACTAAAATATGAACATTAATTGTGGAGCTTGTTAACTCCGGCATTGAGGGTTCGTGTAATCCTACGCAATGTGTTAATCATCCAACAAGAGTGTAGAGTATGCATTTATCTATTCTGTTATGTGATCAATGTTGAGAGTGTCCACTAGTGAAAGCGTAATCCCTAGGCCTTGTTCCTAAATACTGCGTTACTACTGCTTGTTTACTGTTTTACTGTGTTACTACTGCTGCAATACTACCACCATCAACTACACGCCAGCAAGCTATTTTCTGGCACCGTTGCTACTGCTCATACTTATTTATACCACCTGTATTTCACTATCTCTTCGCCGAACTAGTGCACCTATTTGGTGTGTTAGGGACACAAGAGACTTCTTGCTTTGTGGTTGCAGGGTTGCATGAGAGGGATATCTTTGACCTCTTCCTCCCTGAGTTCGATAAACCTTGGGTGATCCACTTAAGGGAAAACTTGCTGCTGTTCTACAAACCTCTGCTCTTGGAGGCCCAACACTGTCTACAGGAAAAGGAGGGGGCGTAGACATCAGTGTACACGCTGAACTCCTACAACTGGGTCTCGTTTGGGACGTGGGAGTTCGACACGCGCCGCCAAGCTCGATACCTCGGCGACCTCGACTACTTCGACCGCGAGATCGCCGCGGAAGAAGAGGAGAAGGACGACGAGGACGAGGATGAGGACGAGGAGGCGGAGCGCGTAGACAACGACCACGACGCCGGCGGGAGGGCGTGGGATCTCGTGACCCAGCCGTCAGACATTAACGAGGACGAGGCCATTGCACTGACCAATAGGGAGATCGACGAGCTCAACGAGCTCGCTATGTGGGACGGGCTCGCAATCCAACTCCGCGAGTCGGCGCTCGCGCATGGGAGGTCGGTGACTCCTCCGGCCACGCCGACGCGTTCCAACGATCGCGCGGCGGCTGCTACTCCGGCCTGGGATCCGTGGCCACCTTCACCACAACCTCATGTGCCGCCGACGGCCTGGCCGTAGTTGCCGCAACCTGCCCTTCCTCTTCCACCGCCGGCGTACCAACTTCCATGGCCGACGCCGGAGTTCATCAACCTCGTCACCGACGAGGAGCAGTAGCCATTAGCTAGGTTTTACCAGGCCTTTATAGCCTTTTTAAAGTCTTTTTATGTTTTTTTAGTAATGTAAACTTATGGCTTTTATTAAAAGAGAAAAAGTATGCGCCGTGTCGCTGGAGCCACCTCCAAGTAAACGAACGCGCGCTTAATTTAGACTATTTCGGCGCCGCTCGCTAGAGATGACTTAGAGCAAGTTCAATAGTATAGCCGGTTGTTGGCTGTAAGCAAGTTACCAAGTCATCTATAGTTAGCATATAGCTAACATGTACAATAGTTGGCTATAATAATGTAGTACTTTATCAATGTATAGCCCACCTTTCACTTTCACAAATTACTTAGAAGCACGTGCTAGAGCTAGCTCTTGTATAAGAGCCCACTTACCTTCTCTCTTCTCTTCTCTCTCCTCCAACTAAGCAAGGATATATTATTTTATTTCTTATAGTCAGTTGAGTAAGCCTTAGAGCAAGTACAATAAGTCATAGTCAGCTGGCTATAAGGATTAAAATACTATATTATTGCTTAGTTGGAGGAGAGAGAGGAGGAGATAGAAGAAAAGTGGGCTCTTATGCAAGAGCCAGTTCTAGCACGTGCTTATAGGCACTTTGTGATCGAGAGTGAAAGGTGTGTCATACATTGATAAAGTAATACATTTTTATAGCTTACTAATGTATGTGTTGGCTCTAAATCGGTATTGACATGATACTGGACTTATAGTCAGCAGCTGGCTACACTATTAGAATTGCTCTTATTGCACATGCTCTTAGGGGAAGAAGGAAGTCGTACTCGTATTGAAATCAGTGACGCGAAGGACGGCCCATTGTACGTAGTACCTGCGGTAGTACACAGAGACCTCGAAGGGAAACTTAGCACAAAGCTACCTAGCTAGCAATAATGTCCGTAATGTTGAAATATACAGACTAGCTATTTTCATTTGTTAAATTTTATTTTCACTTGAGTTGGCTAGCGTATCCGTTTAATATGGTATGGACCTAGTATCTCGTCTCAAGTTCACGACCACGTAACACACTATTTATAAAATGCTTGTGGCGTTTCATCAATCCCACGTCTACGATCTATCGTATTACCATCCTCAAAGTGAGGGGGGGCTGTTGAAATATATATACAACCTAACCGTTTTTAATAGTTCAAATTTTTATTTGAGTTGGCACCATTTCTGTACACATCAACGAAGGGAGAGGCGACACCAAAGACCAAACACACATTCTTGACCTAGATCTTGACCACATTTAGAAACTTACTACAGTTGAAATTAACCAAGAGAGATGTATCTACAAGGTCCGAGACATAGCATGCTTGAACACACAGTCAAACAAGGCACCCGTACTGGTGTCTGGTGAAACGCACGGACACACGTAACAATGTCGTATTTTGTGGATCCCGTTCTTTCAGCCGGTCAAGCCGTCACACCACCAACACCAAGGTAAAACGTACAAGCAAACGTTTACTCCCGGCCATTCCGGAGATACTGCGAGATCCATATACAGTGAGTAATGTACTGCACCTAGCAGATGTACGTTAATTGGCATGTGTACATAACACCGTAGTACAGTACACGTACGTACGTACGTACATCAATCGGTCAATCTCCATTGAAAGCAAGCGGAAATCAAGCAACATTACAGCAAAGACGATTTTGCCGTAACATATTGTTTTCCCCATCTACCAGGCTGAATTGCCATGCATCTTGCATTCATCGATCTCTGATCGAGGACTGAACCATTAGTCCATGAATTGTGAATTGAAGGTGGAATTGACACTACAGGAAAAAAGCTCAGTGCCGTGCACGGGTCTTTGCCGTGTGCTTCCAGTGCCCTTTGCCGTGCGGAAGTTCTTTGCCGTGCGCCTCGCGCACGGCAATGAATTCTTTGCCGTGTGGCTCCGGGGCGACGCACGGCAAACCAGCAGCGCACGGCAAAGAGCCAGCACGGCGCTCGGCAAAGCATCCCCGCACGGTAACGCAGCCAGATGGCGCACGGCAAAGTAACCCCCCACGGTAAAGAGGCCACGAAGGCGCACGGCAAAGATGCATGCACGGCAACGACGGCTTTGCCGTGCAGGCCAACCCTTTGCCGTGCGTTTTTGCACGGCAAAGAGTACAGTTTCATTTCTTTCCCTTCTTTTGTAGTATTCATATTTATATTAATACTTATATTTGTTGTAAAATTAGTTTTTACTTTTTGTAGACTATTTGTTAGTGTTACTTAATACAATCTGTATACCGATAAAACAAGTAATCTACATCTTCATCGACCCCTCCCCCCAACATATCAGGGTTTCGGAGCAAATTAACGGGGGTTCGGTGTCTGCTAAGTGTTATCGCCCCCACATATTTGGTGCAATTTCTTGCAGGTTTACACCTTCCACCACACTTCCACACATATCCTAGGTCCACATGCAAGTTTTGGTTGCATTCCGGTGCTCCGGCGGTCGTTCCCCGATAACGGCGGTCTACGTGCCTCGGGGGGTCTACCCCCCTAGATTTCACCGCGCGAGGTTCCACCAACATACTTTTTGATAGGTTTGGTTTTGGTTAGTCCATATACACATGGAAAGCAAGGTTTGGCACCATTTGGCACATTATAGCCACCGGTATACCCGCAGCGGGACACTTCAGCCTACAAGTCGAGGAATCTTCCAAGTGTTATCGCCCGAAAGAGAGGAATGTCACACATGGGAGCTATGCCTTGCACCATTTGGTGAATCACACCTTCCACCACACTTCCACACATATCCTAGGTCCACATGCAAGTTTTGGTTGCATTCCGGTGCTCCGGCGGTCGTTCCCCCCCGATAACGGCGGTCTGCGTGCCTCGGGGGGTCTACCCCCCTAGATTTCACCGCGCGAGGTTCCACCAACATACTTTTTGATAGGTTTGGTTTTGGTTAGTCCATATACACATGGAAAGCAAGGTTTGGCACCATTTGGCACACTATAGCCTCCGGTATACCCGCAGCGGGACACTTCAGCCTACAAGTCGAGGAATCTTCCAAGTGTTATCGCCCGAAAGAGAGGAATCTCACACATGGGAGCTATGCCTTGCACCATTTGGTGAATCACACCTTCCACCACACTTCCACACATATCCTAGGTCCACATGCAAGTTTTGGTTGCATTCCGGTGCTCCGCGGTCGTTCCCCGAAACGCTGTCTGCTTGCCTCGGGGGGTCTAGCTACCCACCTAGATTTCACCGCGCGAGGTTCCACCAACATACTTTTTGATAGGTTTGGTTTTGGTTAGTCCATATACACATGGAAAGCAAGGTTTGGCACCATTTGGCACATTATAGCCACCGGTATACCCGCAGCGGGACACTTCAGCCTACAAGTCGAGGAATCTTCCAAGTGTTATCGCCCGAAAGAGAGGAATGTCACACATGGGAGCTATGCCTTGCACCATTTGGTGAATCACACCTTCCACCACACTTCCACACATATCCTAGGTCCACTTGCTAGTTTTGGTTGCATTCCGGTGCCCCGGCGGTCGTTCCCCCCCGATAACGGCGGTCTGCGTGCCTCGGGGGGTCTACCCCCCTAGATTTCACCGCGCGAGGTTCCACCAACATACTTTTTGATAGGTTTGGTTTTGGTTAGTCCATATACACATGGAAAGCAAGGTTTGGCACCATTTGGCACATTATAGCCACCGGTATACCCGCAGCGGGACACTTCAGCCTACAAGTCGAGGAATCTTCCAAGTGTTATCGCCCGAAAGAGAGGAATGTCACACATGGGAGCTATGCCTTGCACCATTTGGTGAATCACACCTTCCACCACACTTCCACACATATCCTAGGTCCACTTGCTAGTTTTGGTTGCATTCCGGTGCCCCGGCGGTCGTTCCCCCCCGATAACGGCGGTCTGCGTGCCTCGGGGGGTCTACCCCCCTAGATTTCACCGCGCGAGGTTCCACCAACATACTTTTTGATAGGTTTGGTTTTGGTTAGTCCATATACACATGGAAAGCAAGGTTTGGCACCATTTGGCACATTATAGCCTCCGGTATACCCGCAATGGGACACTTCAGCCTACAAGTCGAGGAATCTTCCAAGTGTTATCGCCCGAAAGAGAGGAATCTCACACATGGGAGCTATGCCTTGCACCATTTGGTGAATCACACCTTCCACCACACTTCCACACATATCCTAGGTCCACATGCAAGTTTTGGTTGCATTCCGGTGCTCCGTGATCGTTCCCCCCCAAAACGGTCATCTGCTTGCCTCGGGGGGTCTACCCCCCTAGATTTCACCGCGCGAGGTTCCACCAACATACTTTTTGATAGGTTTGGTTTTGGTTAGTCCATATACACATGGAAAGCAAGGTTTGGGACCATTTGGCACATTATAGCCACCGGTATACCCGCAGCGGGACACTTCAGCCTACAAGTCGAGGAATCTTCCAAGTGTTATCGCCCGAAAGAGAGGAATGTCACACATGGGAGCTATGCCTTGCACCATTTGGTGAATCACACCTTCCACCACACTTCCACACATATCCTAGGTCCACTTGCTAGTTTTGGTTGCATTCCGGTGCCCCGGCGGTCGTTCCCCCCCGATAACGGCGGTCTGCGTGCCTCGGGGGGTCTACCCCCCTAGATTTCACCGCGCGAGGTTCCACCAACATACTTTTTGATAGGTTTGGTTTTGGTTAGTCCATATACACATGGAAAGCAAGGTTTGGCACCATTTGGCACACTATAGCCACCGGTATACCCGCAGCGGGACACTTCAGCCTACAAGTCGAGGAATCTTCCAAGTGTTATCGCCCGAAAGAGAGGAATCTCACACATGGGAGCTATGCCTTGCACCATTTGGAGAATCACACCTTCCAACACACTTCCACACATATCCTAGGTCCACATGCAAGTTTTGGTTGCATTCCGGTGCTCCGGCGGTCGTTCCCCCCCCCGAAAACGGCTGTCTGCTTGCCTCGGGGGGTCTACCCCCCTAGATTTCACCGCGCGAGGTTCCACCAACATACTTTTTGATAGGTTTGGTTTTGGTTAGTCCATATACACATGGAAAGCAAGGTTTGGCACACTTTGGCACACTATAGCCACCGGTATACCCGCAGCGGGACACTTCAGCCTACAAGTCGAGGAATCTTCCAAGTGTTATCGCCCGAAAGAGAGGAATCTCACACATGGGAGCTATGCCTTGCACCATTTGGTGAATCACACCTTCCAACACACTTTCACACATATCCTAGGTCCACATGCAAGTGTTGGTGGCATTCCGGTGCCCCGGCGGTCGTTCCCCCCCGATAACGGCGGTCTGCGTGCCTCGGGGGGTCTACCCCCCTAGATTTCACCGCGCGAGGTTCCACCAACATACTTTTTGATAGGTTTAGTTTTGTTTAGGACATATAAACATGGAAAGCTAGGTTTGGCACACTTTGGCACACTATAGCCACCGGTATACCCGCAGCGGGACACTTCAGCCTACAAGTCGAGGAATCTTCCAAGTGTTATCGCCCGAAAGAGAGGAATGTCACACATGGGAGCTATGCCTTGCACCATTTGGTGAATCACACCTTCCAACACACTTTCACACATATCCTAGGTCCACTTGCAACTTTTGGTGGCATTCCGGTGCCCCGGCGGTCGTTCCCCCCCGATAACGGCGGTCTGCGTGCCTCGGGGGGTCTACCCCCCTAGATTTCCCCGCGCGAGGTTCCACCAACATACTTTTTGATAGGTTTAGTTTTGTTTAGGACATATACACATGGAAAGCTAGGTTTGGCACACTTTGGCACACTATAGCCACCGGTATACCCGCAGCGGGACACTTCAGCCTACAAGTCGAGGAATCTTCCAAGTGTTATCGCCCGAAAGAGAGGAATCTCACACATGGGAGCTATGCCTTGCACCATTTGGTGAATCACACCTTCCAACACACTTTCACACATATCCTAGGCCCACATGCAACTTTTGGTGGCATTCCGGTGCCCCGGCGGTCGTTCCCCCCCGATAACGGCGGTCTGCGTGCCTCGGGGGGTCTACCCCCCTAGATTTCCCCGCGCGAGGTTCCACCAACATACTTTTTGATAGGTTTGGTTTTGGTTAGTCCATATACACATGGAAAGCTAGGTTTGGCACACTTTGGCACACTATAGCCACCGGTATACCCGCAGCGGGACACTTCAGCCTACAAGTCGAGGAATCTTCCAAGTGTTATCGCCCGAAAGAGAGGAATCTCACACATGGGAGCTATGCCTTGCACCATTTGGTGAATCACACCTTCCAACACACTTTCACACATATCCTAGGTCCACATGCAAGTGTTGGTGGCATTCCGGTGCCCCGGCGGTCGTTCCCCCCCGATAACGGCGGTCTGCGTGCCTCGGGGGGTCTACCCCCCTAGATTTCACCGCGCGAGGTTCCACCAACATACTTTTTGATAGGTTTAGTTTTATTTAGGACATATACACATGGAAAGCAAGGTTTGGCACCATTTGGCACATTATAGCCTCCGGTATACCCGCAGCGGGACACTTCAGCCTACAAGTCGAGGAATCTTCCAAGTGTTATCGTCCGAAAGAGGGGAAGGTCACACATGGGAGCTATGCCTTGCACCATTTGGTGAATCACACCTTCCACCACACTTCCACACATATCCTAGGTTCACTTGCAACTTTTGGTGGCATTCCGGTGCTCTGGCGGTCGTCCCCCCCCCCCCCGAAAACGGCCGTCTATGGACCCGGATGGTCTACCCCCCTAGATTTCACAGCGCGAGGTTCCACCAACATACTTTTTGATAGGTTTGGTTTTGGTTAATCCGACGGGTTAATGGCGCAATAAAGTAGCCGGTTTAGGTCGCCGCGGCGCCTACGTGGCCGAACGGGAGTCCATGCCGCGAACGTGGTCATGGACGTGCCCCACCGTGGCTGCGCCTTTTGGGGATACAACATGGGTACTTCTGATCTCAGATGGACTGTAAAACTGAAAAATTACTAAATAAAACTAATTAAATGCCAAAATGACAAAAAAAAAAAAAAACTTTGCCGTGCATGGGCGCACGGCAAAGGCCGACTTTGCACGGCAAAGAACTGCCGGCGCTCGGCAAAGGGCCCTTGCTCGGCAAAGCCCTTGAGGCGCTCGGCAAAGGGCTTCGCTCGGCAAAGCCCTGTAATTTAGATCTGGATCGGGCCGGCCAGCTGCTTACCCATTCGCCACACACACGCGCGCCCCAGCTTCGCTTCCCGACGCCGCCGCCGTGCCGCCACCCCCCGACGCGCCGCCACCTCGCCCCCGCCTCCCTCCACCTCCACGTCCGCCGCCACCTCGCGCCGCTGCGGCGCGCCGCCACCTCGCGCCGCCTCCCTCCGCTTCCCTCCACCTCCACATCCGCCGTGCCCTCCCCCTGCCCGACGCGTCGCCACCTCGCGCCGCCTCCCTCCGCCGGCGACCTCCCTCCGCTTCCCTCCGCCGCCTCGCCGTGCTCTCCTCGCGCCGCCTCCCTCCGCCACAGCCTGCGCCCCGACCTCCCTCCGCGCCCTGCCCCCCCAGCCGGCCACCGCCGCCACAGCCCTGCCCCCCAAACGTGAGTTCCCTCCTTCATTTCTTGTGTTGCTTGTTACTTGACACTTGACAGAGGATTACAACACTTCACTGGCACATAGTTCCAGTGCCAAAACCTGCTTTATTTGGAGCACTCTTTGATTAGTACATCATCAAAGCTAGATAACACATGTGTATGCTTCCCTATACATTTTCTTACTACTGCGCAAGTGTAGAGAGAATAGAAGCTAGATAGAGAGCCGTCGCGGAAATCGCCCGCTTGCGGAAATCCTCGACACCATAGAGAGCCTTTTTTTTAGATGGAATCGTACATGTCAAATAAATTGTGTTCGTTTGCAATAATTAGTAATTCATTTTGTCGCTATGCAGGCGATGCTTCGAGGAGGACACGGGGGGCGGCGTCGCGAGGGTCTCTGAGGGGGCGTCCCGGATCTTCTTCGAGGTGGTCACGGGGGGCGGCGTCGCGGGGGTCTTTGAGGGGGCGTCCCGGATCTTCTTCGCCGGCTGTCGATCACGCTTCGAGGGTGAGAATCCGTTCACCTCTCTCGTACCTAGGTTTTTTTTTGGTCTAGATCACCAAGTATGTCGCGTTACCTAGGCGTCTCTTCCCGACCGTAAGGGTTACGCGGATAAATATGCATTAGTGGTCTCGCATATTATGAAGCGTAACTCTTACGGCATTTATCGGGACAGTCGGCGGATGCGTAGTTGGGTACGTTCTCCCTGCTCTACCCCGATCCGAGTCAGATTTCGCAGCGCCTCCCCGTTGTTCTCCGGATGCACACCCCTCTCGGCTTTTTGGCGAGACGTGTATCGGGAGAGCAGCGGGGAGGTGCTTGAAATCCCGACTCGGATCAGGTAGAGCAGGGAGAACGTACTCAATCTACGGATCCGGCGGCTGCTAGGAGCCCACCTAGTAGAGATTCAGGTTGATGCATGCGTAAAAAGGAAAAATTAAAATGCGGATCATGTTTGATATAAATTCTAAGTTCGTCTGTTTTGGTGCTGGTTAGAGGATGGATAACCGTGACTGGATGTACGATGGCAGAATCGGTCCGTGGAAATATACTGAGGAATGGGGAGAAAAGACCAAGCAGTTCGTGGACAGCGCGTTTGACATCCCTAGCAGACCCAGGACAGTTTTTTGCCCTTGTAGTAAGTGCGCTAACCAAAAAACACAGGACAAGGAAACTATGAGTCTTCACCTGATCAAGTCTGGGTTCAAACCGTCCTACAAGATTTGGACTTTTCATGGAGAAAAGGCGAAGAAACGTGCTAGGAAGGAGGTGCGGCAGATTCAGCCTACGAGAGAATATGATACTGGGTTTGATAGGTGCCTAGAGAACTTGGCTAATGGTAATGTGCCTGAAAGCCCTCATGTAGAGGCGGAGACATCTAGGGATGCGGAGACAAGTGAGGAGCCGGAGGAAAACACAAAGAAGTATTACGAGGCTTTGTTTGCTTCGCAGAAACCCCTACACGTAAATACAGATGTCACCCAACTAGATGCCATCGCTCGCCTTTTGGCCTTTAAGTGCCACAGGAATCTGTGCAGAGATGGGTTCGATGAACTTCTGGTCCTCGTTGGCAGCATTCTGCCGAAAGGGCACCTCTTGCCGCAAAACTTCTACTATTCGAAAAATTGCTCGGTGACCTCAAGATGTCATCTCAGCGAGATACACGCTTGTCCAAAGGGATGCATGCTATTCAGAGAGGAGCATGCTAACACAAACTATTGCATCCATTGCAATAGCTCTAGGTACTTTGAGGTTGACACCAATGGTGATGGTCAGAAGAGGCAGACCACGGTTGCCAAGAATATCCTCCGCTATCTTCCAGTCCTACCGAGGATCCAGCGGCTCTTCATGACCGAGGATACCGCCACAGATGAGGTGGGCTGTAGAAGGGATCAGACCAGACAGTGGCAAGATGATACATCCGTCGGATGGTACTGCATGGAAGAACTTTGTCAAGAAATATCCCCTGAAAGCCGGTGACCCGAGGAGCGTAGCAATTGCGATATCAACCGATGGGTTCAATCCATATGGTATGTCGGCTGCGGTATACAGTTGTTGGCCAGTGTTTGTTATTCCCCTGAACCTACCCCCTGGCGTCTGCACGAGATCAGAGTACATGTTTGTGTCGATGATAATCCCTGGACCGAAATACCCGGGTAAGAACATGAACGTGTATCTGGAACCACTGATTGATGACTTGCTTCTTGGCTGGGAAGATCGCGGGATCCGAACTTATGACGCGCAAAGAAGGAACACTTCGATATGTATGTCCTGGTACCACACGTCTCTGCATGACTTGCCAGCACGTGCTTTGTTCTGCGGGTGGTGTACACATGGGAAGTGGCCTTGTCCGGAGTGCAGGCAAGCCGTGACTTTCTTCTGGCTAAACAAGGGTGGCAAGTATTCCTGCTTTGATGAAGCTCGGCAGTTCCTTGAGCAGAATCATGAATACAGGAGTGATGTAAAGAGCTTCAAAAAAGGCCGTGTTGTCCATGCACCGAAGCCAATTCCGAAGACCGGACAGGAAACCAAGGCCGAGTTAGACGCTCTCAGCCCTAACCACGATGGGAATGGTTTCTTGGGATATGGGGAGACACACCAATGGACCCACAAGCCGTGCTTACTGGAAGCTTCCTTACTTTGAGTTTCTCGAGCTCCCGCATAACATTGATGTAATGCACACCGAGAAGAATATCGGTGAAGCCATTTGGAGCACCATAGTGGACCGAGAAGACGAAGGATAACATAAAGGCTCGAATTGACCAAGAAAAGTTGTGCGATAGGCGTAGTTGAACATGAAGCCACCTCATGGTGCCAAAAAAACTTGGACTAAGCCACACGCTCCGTTCTGCCTCACAAAGGCCCAAAAAAGGGAGGTCTTCCAATGGATGAAGGACTCCTTGTTTTTCCCTGATGGGTTCGCAGCCAACTGGATGAGGGGTCTTAACATTGAAACGTTGCGAGTACAAGGACTGAAGAGTCATGACTACCACGTATGGATTGAGCGGATAATGCCGGTGATGATTCGAGGCTATGTCCCTGAGAAGACTTGGCGAGTGCTAGCGAGGTTGAGTTATTTCTTCCGCCAGATTTGTGCTAGGGAGTTAGACACTAAAGTGATTGAGAAGCTGGATGAACAGGCACCCATGTTGCTTTGCGATCTAGAGAAGATCTTTCCTCCAGCGTTCTTTAATCCGATGCAACATATGATCCTCCACCTCGCGAAGGAATGCTTAAAGGGGGGGGGCCGAATTGGGGCAGTTGGCAGTTTGGTCCCGAGAGAGAAACACAAAAGCTTCGTCAGATGACTGGCAATAAATGCAAGATCGAAGCATCCATAGCCGAGGCAGTCCTGAACGTGGAGGTGGCAAACTTCACCACTAAGCACTATGATCCCAACATTCCCACAAAGCACAACCCGGTCCTCCGTTACAATGCCGCCAACAATGAAGATGTACCCAAGCTTAGCATCTTCATAGGGCTTGGCGGCAAGTCAAGTGGCTCGAAGCCGTACACAACGAATTTACATGAGCGGGAGTTGATCCACTCATATGTCTTGAACACCATGGTGGAAGTGAAGCCGTACATGAGCGGGAGTTGATCCACTTACATGAGCGATGTTGTTCTCGTGCCCGCTGGAAAGAGGTACATGCTGATTTTGGCATTCCATTATTGAAATTTTTATCATTATACATATTTTTATCACATGCATACTGATTTTGGCATTTCGTTGTGCAGCATGTTCAAGTATGGCGACCCGAGGAGGAAGCCGACACGTGAGTACCCGAACATCCTTGGAGGCATAATTAGGAAGCATTTCCCTGGGATTGTCAATCTCCCTACTGGTGGCCGCGACGTGGCTTGGACTTGGAAGCACTACAGCTACGCGGAAGATCCTAGCGGCAAGTACGGAAACATGCAAGAGCGGGTTGTCCGCCACTTCTGGGTACGTGACTTTTGGCTTCTTAGCATTCAAACACTTCTTGGCTACCAATAGTTGCTCTAATTCATCTTATTTTACCTATGTGCATGGTTGCAGAAATACTTCAAGAGGGCTGAGGGCAAGGAAATTGCGTGCGACGTTATCTTACACGAGTTGTGCAGGGTGAGGGTGACTGGCATGCACTACGAGGCACGTGTCCAGTGCGTCCGCGACTGGCACGCCGAGCGCAAAGTTTGGATGAGTAAGGCTGATTGTCGGGATACGCTCATGGCACCATGGCAGTACCTGCAGGTATTAGCATCGATGTGTTATTTATTTCCGCATTTTCATGTAGTTTATGTTCTAATAATGGGTCTATCTTGTGTATGTAGCACCCTCCTCAGTACGTCGGGGAAGACAGGGCGTGCTTTCTTGCGATGGTCATATGGTGGACATCCCGCGAGTACGCCCGGAAGCACGAGGAGGGCAAGCAGAAGCGTTCAGAGATGGGAGGTGGATCACATGTCCTGGGCAGCAAGAACTTGGCCCTTACCTTGCAGGATGAGGTGAGCAAGTGGTTTCTTCATTCTTTCGTTTTATGTTATTGCTAGCCCCGCAAGTGTCTCCCTCTTCACTTAATTGCATGTACTCTTTTGCAGGAAGTGAAGACAGGCGTGGCACCAAACTTGTTTGGCTTTTTCCAAAAGTCGAAGACCAGGAAGGAGCCGCATCCTGAAACGGGGTCCTTGTGGGTCAATGACCTAGCGGAGGGCCAGTGTGGCGCGTACCGCTCGAAGTTCAAGGACAAGCACGGCGAAGACGCCGACCCAACCACCGAAGAGTTTGACGTTGAGGTTGCGGTGCTTGCGGGACAAGGCAAGAAGGGTGGCCGCCTATGGATTGCTGACGGGTTAGTCGACCCAAGTACCATTCCATCTCTACGCCAGATCCGTCGTGGGCGTACGAGCGAGCAGCCTCGGGTAGAGACCCGCCCACGGGCTTCGGACCTAGCTATCGAGAAGTTACGGGTAAGTTCTTCGTCGATCCTCTACGCTTCATTACATGTTTTCCATTGCAATGTTACTGACATCGCGGCAACACAACGTAGGCGGAGATGGAAGAAAGGGAACGGAGGCACCAAGAGGAGCAGATGCAGATGCAGCAGCAGCTTAGGGAGAACATGCAGATGCAGCAGCAGATGTTGCAGCAGATGCAACAACAGCAGCAGATGTTCCAATGAGATGTTCATGAACCAGACCGTGCTGACTTCACCACCGGGGAGTAGTGGTCCTAGCACGTCGTGTCCTCCTATGTTCCCACATTTTGTAAGTGGTTAACTTAATATCTCCGTCTCAATCTTGTTTGTTGTCTAACCGAACTTTGGATATTGCAGATCCCCGCGCCTGATCCGGCTGTGATGGCGCTCCTCCAGCAAGCGCCAAGTCAGAGCCCGCTGACACCTGGCTTGACCGTCAACAATACGGGCATCATCCGGAGCCTGCAGCAGTTTCTAGGTGAGTTCTCCTACACTTCTAATTCTTCCATACCATGTCACTTGTGAATTTTAGCCATTCAACCATGTCAATTTTAGCCAGTATGTTCAATTTTACCTATTCCATGTTAATTTTAGCCATTCCATGTCATCCTTAGCCATTATGTTGAATTTTAGCCATTTCATCCAAATTCTAGCGATTATGTTCAATTTTAGCCATTCCATGTCAATTCTAGTTCTTCCATGTCAATTTTAGCCATTCCATGTCAATTCGAGTTCTTCCATGTCAATTTTAGCCATTCCATGTCAATTCTACTTCTTCCATGTCAATTTTAGCCATTCCATATCAATTCTACTTCTTCCATGTCAATCCTAGTTCTTACATGTCAATTTTAGCCATTCCATGCCACTTATGCATAGATATCTATTAACTTGTAGGAGGTGGAGAAGGACAAGGAAGTGGAGATGGACAAGGAAGTGGAGAAGGACAAGGAAGAGGCCAAGGTTGATGTTGCTTGTGTATGAACTTGTTGTGCGACTTGGAACATTCTATGTTGGAGACTTTGATGTTGATGTTGCTTGTATGAACTAATTATGCGACTTGGAACTATTGTATGGACTTTGTTGGATATGAACTATGTTGTTGATGATGCAATACTCTATATATTGTGCTATATGTGTATCTGGACTGTTATTTGTATTTGTGAATTGCATATGCAGGGATTAATGGGGAAGCAGGAAAATTCTGGCAAAATTTGCACAATCTTTGCCGTGCACATGCACACGGCAAAGGCCACAGCACACGGCAAAGAGTGCCTTTGCCGTGCACATGCACACGGCAAAGGCTGCCCACGCTGCCCACCTGACGTTGCTGTACCTACCTTTGCCGTGCATGGTGGAAGAGAAGCACACGGCAAAGCCAAATCTTTGCCGTGCGAGTTGGAGAGGAAGCGCACGGCAAAGAAACTCGCACGGCAAAGAGGCCAAACGCACGGCAAAGGAATCCGCACGGCAACGAGGCCACAGCTCACGGCAACGCTGCGTCGCTCGGCAAAGCCTTTGCCGTGCGACTTTCGCGCGACACACGGCAAAGACCCCTTTGCCGGGCGGATCTTTGCCGAGCAGTCTTTGCCGTGCACGGCCGCACGGCAAAGGCTTTGCCGAGCCGGTTTGTCCCTTTGCCGTGCGTTTGGGCTGCACGGCAAAGCCCTGTTTTGCCGTAGTGTGAAGAGTCAAATGTACGTACGTACGTGGTGCAGCATCCGTATTCAGTAGTGTGCACTACACTGCACCATGCAGGGGTCTGACATACAGGGCCCCATGATGTGCTCCATCACTGCCACATGTGGCCCGCCCCGTGCTAAACCATTAGTTAATGCTACGCAGGAGTAGTACCTTTCTTCTGAACATCTTCTTCCATCACCGGATGAAATTGCAATTTCCACCAGTTCGTTCTCACTGGTAGAAAAACAGGCTTCCGGTGAGCCCCATAAATCGCGAAGCTGTAGGAACCGCGACTAATGGTACCTTTAGTCGCGGTTCGGGAGGCGAACCGCGACCAAAGGCCTGGGCCCAGGGCGCTCGGTGGCCAGCCGGTGCACGTGGGGGGCTTTAGTCGCGGTTGGCCAGGCCAACCGCGACTAAAGGGCCGCGACGGCCTTTACTCGGGGTTGGCCAGGCAAACGGGGAAAAAAGCCCCCCCCCTATATATACCCATCCAGCAGCCAACACTTAGCCATTTGGTGCCATTCTCTTCACAAACTTCACAAGTGGGTGTTAGGTTTGCTTTTGGTTCCTCGTATGCACATAAGGTGTTTGATGAAATGCCCCAAGAGCATGAAACAAACATGATATGAAGTGTTGGAGCCACACTTGAGCTTTCTCATTTATTTTTTCCTCCTCGATCGCGGTTAGCAACTTGAACCTTTGATGTGTCGTTGATAAAATGTGCATGTGTGTGTAGTTCATTGTTTAATTTATATTGTTTGTAGCTAGTTAGTTTAACAAATGCATGATGGTTAATTATATATTTTATATTATAATAATGCAGATGAATCGACAATGGATGTACGGTAACCGACTCTCCGGCGAGTTCAGTACGGGTTTGAAAGATTTCCTCGTAGTGGCTAATGCGAACAAGCAGGGGGGTTTTGTTATCTGTCCATGTGTTAAATGTAAGAATCAGAATGGTTACTCTTCCTCAAGAGATGTTCACATGCACCTGCTTTGGCACGGTTTCATGCCAAGCTATAATTGTTGGACCAAGCATGGAGAAAGAGGGGTTATAATGGAAGAAGATGAAGAAGGGGATGATTTCATCGATGAAAGCTATCTTGCTCATTTCGGTGATACTTTCATGGAGGATGCTTTGAAGGTGAAGGGGAAGGTGAAGGGGAAGGTGAAGAAGAGGCACGTGATGATCCCGTTGATGATCTTGGTCGGACCATTGCTGATGCACGGAGACGCTGCGAAACTGAAAAAGAGAGGGAGAATTTGGATCGCATGTTAGAGGATCACGGAAGGCGCTGTACCCCGGATGCGATGATGGTCACGAAAAGCTGGGCTGCACACTGGATTTGCTGAAATGGAAGGCACGGGCAGGTGTAGCTGACTCGGCATTTGAAAACTTGCTGAAAATGTTGAAGAATATGTTTCTAAAGAATAACGAGTTGCCCGCCGGTACGTACGAAGCAAAGAAGGTTGTACGCCCTCTAGATTTAGAGGTTACGAAGATACATGCATGCATCAACGATTGCATCCTCTACCGCGGTGAATACGAGAATTTGAATGAATGCCCGGTATGCACCGCATTGCGTTATAAGATCGTAGGCGATGACCCTGGTGACGATGTTGAGGGCCGAAACCCAAGAAGAGGGTTCCCGCCAAGGTGATGTGGTATGCTCCTATAATACCACGGTTGAAACGTCTGTTCGGGAACAAAGAGCATGCCAAGTTGTTGCGATGGCACAAAGAGGACCGTAAGTCGGACGGGGAGTTGAGACACCCGCAGATGGAAAGCAATGGAGAAATATCGACAGAGAGTTCAAAGATTTTGCAGGTGACGCAAGGAAAATAAGATTTGGTCAAAGTATGGATGGAATGAATCCTTTTGGCGAGCAGATCTCCAGCCATAGTACCTGGCCCGTGACTCTAAGCATCTACAACCTTCCTCCATCGTTGTGCATGAAGCGTAAGTGCATTATGATGCCCTTCGTCATCCAAGGTCCGAAGCAACCCGGCAACGACATCGATGTGTACCTAAGGCCATTAGTTGATGAACTTTTACAGCTGTGGGGCAGACCTGGTGTCCGTGTGTGGGATGAGCACAAAGAAGAGGAATTTGACCTACGAGCGTTGCTTTTCGTAACCATCAACGATTGGCCTGCTCTTAGTAACCTTTCGGGACTGTCAAATAAGGGATACAATGCATGCACGCACCGCTTACATGAGACCGAAAGTGTACATTTGCCAAATTGTAAGAAGAACGTGTACCTTGGGCATCGTCGATTTCTTCCGAAAGGTCATCCGATGAAGAAAGAAAGGCAAGCATTACAACGGCAAGGCAGATCACCGGCCGAAGCCTGCGGAACACACTGGTGCTGAGGTATTTGATATGGTCAAGGATTTGAAAGTCATCTTTGGAAAGGGTCCTGGCGGACAATCAGTTCCGAAGGGAGCTGACGGGCACGTAGCCATGTGGAAGAAGAAATCTATATTCTGGGAGCTAGAATATTGGAAAGTCCTAGAAGTCCGCTCTGCAATCGACGTGATGCACGTTACGAAGAATATTTGCGTGAACATCCTAAGCTTCTTGGGCGTGTATGGGAAGTCAAATGATACAAAGGAAGCACGGCAGGACCAGCAAAGTTTGAAAGACCCTGATGACCGGCATCCGGAACGGTTTCAAGGTCGTGCCAGCTACGCTCTGACCAAAGAAGAGAAGGTCATCTTTTTTGAATGCCTGAGCAGTATGAAGGTCCCGTCAGGATTCTCGTCCAATATAAAGGGAATAATAAACATGGCGGAGAAAAAGTTCCAAAACCTGAAGTCTCACGACTGCCACGTGATTATGACGCAATTGCTTCCGATTGCTTTGAGGGGGCTCCTGCCGGAAAATGTTCGAGTAGCCATTGTGAAGCTATGTGCATTCCTCAATGCAATCTCTCAGAAGGTAATCAATCCAGAAGTTCTACCACGGTTACAGAACGATGTGATCCAATGTCTTGTCAGTTTCGAGTTGGTGTTCCCGCCATCCTTCTTCAATATTATGACGCACCTCCTGGTTCACCTAGTCGATGAGATTTCCATTCTCGGTCCTGTATTTCTATACATGCATTAAATTATGTATGGAAACTTGTTCAAACTTGTATATGGTCATCCGATGATATTGAATATATATTGTATATTCCTCTTGAATTCTTTTTGGTTATAATTTCAAATTTGTTTGAAATTGTACATTCATATGCATGTATATATGTAGTACCGTAGAATATGTGAAACTCCTTCAAAATTACAATAAAGCACAAAAGAAATAAAACAATATACAAATTAAACACAAAATATGTTTAGGGGGGGGGGGGGCAGGTTTAGGGGGGGCCGAAAACCCTAAACCTGCGGCGGCCTTTAGTCGCGGTTGGCCAGAAGAACCGCGACTAAAGGTCCTCCGCCCGGACGGCCGCCTGGCGCCCACGTGGACGGGCCTTTAGTCGCGGTTCGTAAGGAACTGCGACTAAAGGGGGGGGGGGGCCTTTAGTCGCGATACTTTGGTCGCGGTTGCGCTACCGCGACTAATGGCAGTTGCGAACCGCGACCAAAGGCCCTTTTTCCACCAGTGTCTCCTTGCATTGCATAAACCACTATATGGATAGAATCTATCTAGTTTCCACCGATGTTGGTTTAATCAATTGCAGTTTTCACCACTTCATCATCTAATCAACTATTAGGCCTTGTTGACAACAAGACCTAAGAAAAACCCGTGACACACTGAACTGAACATATTGTTGGAAAATATTTGTATGTACAAAAATTATGATTTTTGTTATGATTTTTGCATATACTTTATAGGGTATTTTTAAACATGAATTGTCCAGTCATAAGTTTTATTTAAAGAAGAAATCAAATAGGAATGAGTTCATTAGCTGTATATTTTGTTAAATATTTCAGTTCTAGAATTAATGTTCACATGCAGGTTTTTTTATACCTTATAAGGAATCGCCAAAAAATCACTATGATTCATTCAGTCTATCACCAATATTAAATATGTAAAACTATATGGACTAAAAAATTGAGTAACCATTGATGCTTTATATAAAATTTGTCCATCACATCCTAGTGTATCCACAAAAAAACTCGTAATCTTTTTATGAATAGTCATTTTTATGATCTCTAAAGGTTCTATATATTTTGACATTAGTTGAAACATTGGCATGCAGGGCTAGCTGTCAACTTTGCTTTCGACGGGGCTAATTAGTTGATTAGACGATCAAGTGGTGGAAACTGAAACAAATTAAACTACCAGTTCGTGGAAACCAAATAGCCGTGCAAATAGTGTTTTGTGCAACACATGGACAAGAAAGTGGTGGAAGCTGCAATTTCTTCCCCGGGCCGCTTCCTCTCTCTATTGTTACCTAAAATCTGAATAAAAAACCGTGCCTTCCGTTTCGATAGTGCACACCCATTTCTAAGATGAATTTTGACCGGAAAAATTGAGCAAAAGATCTTAATTATAGCATACGTAATCAGTCTCGTTGGATTGTGATTGAAAATCACTTTCTAAAGATGCTAATTGTATACCAACAATTTTTATACATTGGGCTGATTCTTGGTGAAAGAAAAAACACAAAAAACGAGAGTGCGTTATTCAATTGATTGGAGGGAGTACTAGTGTGTACTAGTGTGGTACTGGCTAGTGCGCACACACAGCTACAGTTGTACAGACAAAAGCTCCCGCACGACCGGAGAAAGCTGAGGGTGCACCGCAGCACACGGTCCGTTGCGCAAGGTACCATGTAACGGAAAAGTTGAGGTAGGAGCGGGCGACACGCGCGCGTGAATCAACACACAAATTAAGGCTACGCGCGAGGGAGAGGGGAGGCTATGGCGCGCCTGCGCGCATGAACTGAAGAACACAGTGCGAGCTAGTTTTATCGCATTTAAGGAGGTCTGGGAGGGCCTCTCGTCTTTTCTCTGCTGTCACACTCCAACAAGGACCTGTCCTGGATGAGCAGCAGGGCACTGCTGTTGGAAAAGACACGGAGAAAGACGCAGAAATTTGTCACAACGTGATGCCGAGCTAGGCTGCAATGCCCACCTTGCCCGGGCGGGCAGCAATTATGGCCGCATCATTCCACGCCTATCTAGCCGCTCCATATGATTGCCTAATCATGCCTAATGCCAACGTCGTGAGAAGCCGCTCCTCTCGAGATCTTCTGCTTCTCCTCGATACATCGCCGCCGAAACTCACGAAACCTAATTTAGGTAGAGTACTGCAATTCCATAGATATACACCTTCAAAGAAAGCAATTCTAACAACGTACTTGGAGGATGTGAATCATTACAGTGCATATATAGTTCGGACGTGCTATATTGTCCTTGTATATAAACCTGGGTCCAAATTAAAATGTATAGTGCATACGAGTCATCTCTGAAGGTAAAAGGCGAAGAATGCAAGTAAACCTGCGGACAGAACTATGAACACTATTTCAACTAATTAACCCTGTGTTGATGCGGGCTTGAAGGCAAGAGCGTGTACGCTTTCTTAGCCCGTGGTTAATTAGCTCAATGGCCTTGATACTGCAACCCCGGGCAGGCCTTGGTGCTCGCTCGCAGACGATGCCAAGAACCCCTGACTGCCGCACGTTTCTTCATCTCCGCATGAGGGAAGACATGGCAGAAGAAATCGATCTCTGAGCTCTCGGCCGACCAGGGGACTCTATCGATCAAGGTAACAATCCCCAAGCTAAACCTAGCTAATCCGACAAGCATGCGTGAGCGCGCGGGGGCGCCGCCGCCGGGTGGTCTAGTCTAAGTAAATGCCGCAAGGTTAAAGGGAATGAAGCCTGGTCCGACGTCCCCGATCAACGGACGTCTCCCGGCGAGGGGAGAGCCGAGGAGATCGAGCGGGGGCACCGAGCCAGACAACATACCCCTTAACCTAATCCAGGCATGACAGCAGCTCTCGCCGCATGATTCCACAATCTAACCTAGCAAGACAGCAACATATTCGGAAACCATGGATGCTTCGGTTTGCGAGGGATGAAGCCTGGTCCGACGCACGCCTCCACCTGCCCGCGACCGGACCGGCGAGGATGCGTGCATCGAGCCAGCCAACATACCCCACAAACCACCGTGGCCGGTGCCTAGCCCTAGAAACACTATGACATGGAGGAAGAGAGGCTACCTATATAGAATAAGGGCATAGGCTTGCAAGGCATGCGAAGAAGAAGAGGGGGTAGAAGGAGGGTCGGAGTGTTTTCTTGAAGAGGGCAACAAGGAAGGGGGTGGGGATGGGGAGGAGGACGACGGGGGCACTGGTGCCAATTTATGGAGGAATGCCCCAGTCTGACCGGATGCCGAGTATTAACTGCGCTGCTAGCTAGCTAGTAGTACGTCCCCGGCCGGCCGGGCCGGCCTAGCTTTATGTTTCTCGTCAGCTCCGGCCAGTTGGGATTCTATTGCGTGTACTGCTCTCTGCTGGCATCCCATCTCTCAATTTCGCGGCTCAGACACGCTGAGCCGGGACGGAAAGGTGGCAGACTCCGGTCCAGGGCTTTGAATCCTCACAGGATGCATCGTGGACTGCGCACACCACCCTCCGTTCTGGCTCTATCCCCAGGGTGTGGAATGTCTTTGAGAGCGAATTGGAGAGATCGTTTTGATCCTTCGTAATATTATACAGTAGCTCCAAAATTTGTGCCCATCTCTTGTGGTGTTTTCCTACAGGTCGTTAAGCTTGCTAGATGGGTAAGGGCATCTCCAGCGGCACGACACATTTCGGACGCCCAAATTGTCCGCGGGCGTCCGTTTACGTCGCCTGGCGGACGCGAAAATGGTCGTGCGTCCGTTTGCGTCTGGGGTTGGCTCCAGCGGGGAGACGTATTTTCGGCGCAGACAGAATTCAAAAAAGATGAAATAGCGTCGACTTTGCACGAAAATACAGCCGCAAATTGAGGGCTGAAACAAGTTCATCACACTTTGCAGCTCATACGATGCAAAGTGGAGCAAAAGGGGCACAACAAGGCCTGAACAGCAATTAAAAAAACCCAAAAGGAGGCCAAGGTGCTGGGCGCATGGCGCCGGCGATCAGGCGTCTCGCGCGCGGATTTCGGCGCGCCTCTTCATGAACCATGCCCTGGTGTCGTCGTCGACGCCGCTCAAGTCGGCCAGCATGATCCTTGTGTCTTCTGCACGCAATTTGGCCTCGGCGTCTGCCTTTTTGACCTCGATGTCCAGCCTTTGGACATCGAGGACCTCCTTGGCGAGGTTCTGGTAGATGGCAGGTGCGGCCTCTTTTTTCAGACGCCTCTTCTCGTCCCTAGCAGCCATGAAGGCACAGTTGTCGACCATTATCTTCTCCATGCTCCGCGTGAACGCAATGGCCTGCGCCTCCCGGACAAGATCGGCCTTGGTAGCCTTATGGCCTCGTGGACGAGGTGGAAGGGCTGGACGGCCTTGATCGTCGTCTTCACCGTCGAGGTTGATCGCTGTCCAATTCCTCACAGCTTCGTTGTAGGTCGCAAAGCGTGTCATCCACTTGTTGTTGTTCTTGAGCAGGTCCCAGCAATGGACCATATGGTAGCCCTTCTTATGCGTCGCCCTGAACTTCTCCAAGGCGCGGGATACGGGATACCTGCAATCATAGCCGCCAATGATGTACATACAATGATGCAAATTGTGTAGAATGATGATGGTTGTATCGTGTTTACCACTGTCATGACGCCAGTGCCGCTTACAGGGTTGTTAATAGCATGTTCGACCACCGAGCAAAACTTGCTTGTCTCTTGTTTGATGTAGTTCCATCTTTTCCGGAGGGACTCTTCCGTCCGAGGGCCTGTGATATGGTAGGGCGGGTGCATCCTCGTCTCGTTGTACTGCTGCAAAACCTTGACCCAATAGACCTTGCCCTTTTGCTGGGCGCCATTGATACAATCATGGGTCGTTGCCAGCCACGCTTCACACAAACACTTATCCTCGTCGTCGACGAAGCCTTGTGTCCTCAAGCTCTTGCCCTTCTTCTTCGCCGCAATGTCCGTGGGGATAGGCTGTGTTGGCGTGTCGTCGAAGTCGTCGACGGACACGGGTGTTGGCTGCGTCTGCTGGGTGGCGAACAGCCGTGCAGTGTCGATGTCCTCCGCATCTTGCGTTGGTGGCCAGTCATCATGCGCGCCTGTCCCAGCCCGATCATCGCGAACGAAGCCGACGTCGTAGATAATTTCCTGGATGTCTGAATCATGGCGGTTGATACGTCTCCGACGTATCGATAATTTCTTGTGTTCCATGCCACATTATTGATGATATCTACATGTTTTATGCACACTTTATGTCATATTCGTGCATTTTCTGGAACTAACCTATTAACAAGATGCCGAAGTGCCGATTCTTTGTTCTGCTGTTTTTGGTTTCAGAAATCCTAGTAACGAAATATTCTCAGAATTGGACGAAATCAACGCCCAGGATCCTATTTTGCCACGAAGCTTCCAGAAGACCGAAGAGGAGACGAAGTGGGGCCACGAGGCGGCCAAACCCTAGGGCGGCGCGGCCTGGCCCTTGGCCGCGCCGACTTGTGGTGTGGGGCCCTCGTGTGGCCCCCTGACCTGCCCTTCCGCCTACTTAAAGCCTCCGTCGCGAAACCCCCGATCTGCAGAGCCACGATACGGAAAACCTTCCAGAGACGCCGCCGCCGCCAATCCCATCTCGGGGGATTCAGGAGATCGCCTCCGGCACCCTGCCGGAGAGGGGAATCATCTCCCGGAGGACTCTACGCCGCCATGGTCGCCTCCGGAGTGATGAGTGAGTAGTCTACCCCTGGACTATGGGTCCATAGCAGTAGCTAGATGGTTGTCTTCTCCCCATTGTGCTTAATTGTCGGGTCTTGTGAGCTTCCAAACATGATCAAGATCATCTATCTGTAATTCTATATGTTGTGTTTGTTGGGATCCGATGAATAGATAATACTTGTTATGTTGATTATCAATTTATATCTATGTGTTGTTTATGATCTTGCATGGTCTCCGTTACTAGTAGATGCTCTGGCCAAGTAGATGCTTGTAACTCCAAGAGGGAGTATTTATGCTCGATAGTGGGTTCATGTCTCCGTGAATCTGGGAAAGTGACAGAAATCTCTAAGATTATGGATGTGCTGTTGCCACTAGGGATAAAACATTGGTGCTATGTTCGAGGATGTAGTTACTGATTACATTACGCGCAATACTTAATGCAATTGTCTGTTGTTAGCAACTTAATACTGGAGGGGGTTCGGATGATAACCTGAAGGTGGACTTTTTAGGCATAGATGCATGCTGGATAGCGGTCTATGTACTTTGTCGTAATGCCCAATTAAATCTCACTATACTCATCATAATATGTATGTGCATGGTCATGCCCTCTTTATTTGTCAATTGCCCAACTGTAATTTGTTCACCCAACATGCTGTTTATCTTATGGGAGAGACACCTCTAGTGAACTGTGGACTCCGGTCCTATTCTTTACATCGCATACAATCTACTGCAATACTGTTCTACTGTTTTCTGCAAACAATCATCTTCCACACAATACGGTTAATCCTTTGTTACAGCAAGCCAGTGAGATTGACAACCTCACTGTTTCGTTGGGGCAAAGTACTTTGGTTGTGTTGTGCAGGTTCCACGTTGGCGCCGGAATCTCTGGTGTTGCGCCGCACTACATCCCGCCGCCATCAACCTTCAACGTGCTTCTTGACTCCTACTGGTTCGATTAAACCTTGGTTTCTTACTGAGGGAAACTTGCCGCTGTGCGCATCACACCTTCCTCTTGGGGTTCCCAACGGACGTGTCAACTACACGCATCAAGCAAATTTCTGGCGCCGTTGCCGGGGAGATCAAGACACGCTGCAAGGGGAGTCTCCACGTCCCAATCTCTTTACTTTGTTTTTGTCTTGCTTTATTTTATTTACTACTTTGTTTGCTGCATTATATCAAAATACAAAAAAAAAAATTAGTTGCTAGCTTTACTTTATTTACTGTCTTGTTTGCACTCTATATCAAAAACCCAAAAAAAATTAGTTACTTGCATTTACTTTACTTGATTCATCATGTTTAATTTTACCACGAAAGACATACCGGTAGGACGTGGGTCTATAGTTGGGAGAAATAATATAGAAGAATGTTTCAATCATGTTAGTACCGTTGAAGATTTTGAAGATAGACACTTGGAAGAACTAGCTCCTACTTATGAAATTGCCGCTGCTGCTTTAGTTCGCATGTTGGAAACTAAATTTGTTAATCTCAATCCTATAATCCAACACATGTTTCTCACACTTGGTGATATGGAAGAAGGGGAAAAGAAAGATTTTGTTTTAGAAACCCTTCTTAGAGAATTTGGTGGTATAGCAAGAGAAGCTAGAAAGGTCTTTGCTAAATATGATATGCTTGGTTCTTATACCAATTTTGTTAGTCTCCTTGAAAAGATGGATATGGATAGAATAAAGTACACTAATAATATTAATGATGGTGGGGAGATCAAAGCACCAATACCATGTAAGCTCCTAGCAATGAATGATGCACTACAAAATAATTATGCTTGGCTTGTTCCTGAAAATTTGTTTGATGAGAGTAGCAAGCCCAAGACTAATGAAAAGGGGGACGCTAAAACTTATGTATCTAATATACTATGCCTGGTTGAGAAAACTCCGCATCCCGCTGTAGATGCACCATCTCTGGATAATACTTGATACACACTTTCTGCGCCTAGCTGAAAGGCGTTAAAGAAAAGCGCTTATGGGAGACAACCCATGTTTTTACTACAGTATCTTTGTTTTTATTTTGTGTCTTGGAAGTTGTTTACTACTGTAGCAACCTCTCCTTATCTTAGTTTAGTGTTTTGTTGTGCCAAGTAAAGTCGTTGATAGTAAAGTTCATACTAGATTTGGATTACTGCGCAGAAACAGATTTCTTTGCTGTCACGAATCTGGGCTGTTTTCTCTGTAGGTAACTCAGAAAATTATGCCAATTTACGTGAGTAATCCTCAGATATGTACGCAACTTTCATTAAATTTGAGCATTTTCATTTGAGCAAGTCTGGTGCCCCAATAAAATTCGTCAATACGAACTATTCTGTTTTTGACAGATTCTGCCTTTTATTTCGCATTGCCAGTTTTGTTATGTTCGATGGATATTTCGATTCCATTGACTTTCAGTAGCTTTGTGCAATGTCCAGAAGTGTTAAGAATGATTGTATCACCTCTGAACATGTATATTTTGATTGTGCACTAACCCTCTAATGAGTTGTTCTAAGTTTGGTGTGGAGGAAGTTTTCAAGGATCAAGAGAGGGAGATGATACAACATGATCAAGGAGAGTGAAAGCTCTAAGCTTGGGGATGCCCCGGTGGTTCACCCCTGCATATTCTAAGAAGACTCAAGCGTCTAAGCTTGGGGATGCCCAAGGCATCCCCTTCTTCATCGACAACATTATCAGGTTCCTCCCCTGAAACTATATTTTTATTCCATCACATCTTATGTGCTTTTCTTGGAGCGTCGGTTTGTTTTTGTTTTTGTTTTGTTTGAATAAATGGATCCTAGCATTCACTATATGGGAGAGAGACACGCTCTGCTGTAGCATATGGACAAGTATGTCCTTAGGCTTACTCATAATATTCATGGCGAAGTTTCTTCTTCGTTAAATTGTTATATGGTTGGAATTGGAAAATGATACATGTAGTAAATTGCTAATAATGTCTTGGATAATGTGATACTTGGCAATTGTTGTGCTCATGTTTAAGCTCTTGCATCATATGCTTTGCACCCATTAATGAAGAAATACATAGAGCATGCTAAAATTTGGTTTGCATATTTGGTCTCTCTAAAGTCTAGATAATTTCTAGTACTGAGTTTGAACAACAAGGAAGACGGTGTAGAGTCTTATAATGTTTACAATATGTCTTTTATGTGAGTTTTTCTGCACCGCTTCATCCTTGTGTTTGTTTCAAATAGCCTTGCTAGCCTAAACCTTGTATCGAGAGGGAATACTTCTCATGCATCCAAAATCCTTGAGCCAACCACTATGCCATTTGTGTCCACCATATCTACCTACTACATGGTATTTCTCCGCCATTCCAAAGTAAATTGCTTGAGTGCTACTTTTAAAATTCCATCATTCGCCTTTGCAATATATAGCTCATGGGACAAATAGCTTAAAAACTATTGTGGTATTGAATATGTACTTATGCACTTTGATGGCGTGTAACTCACACGTTCGTTGGGAACCCCAAGAGGAAGGTATGATGCGCACAGCAGCAAGTTTTCCCTCAGAAAGAAACCAAGGTTTATCGAACCAGGAGGAGCCAAGAAGCACGTTGAAGGTTGATGGTGGCGGGATGTAGTGCGGCGCAACACCAGGGATTCCGGCGCCAACGTGGAACCTGCACAACACAACCAAAGTACTTTGCCCCAACGAAACAGTGAGGTTGTCAATCTCACCGGCTTGCTGTAACAAAGGATTAACCGTATTGTGTGGAAGATGATTGTTTGCAGAAAACAGTAGAACAAGTATTGCAGTAGATTGTATTTCAGTATAGAGAATTGGACCGGGGTCCACAGTTCACTAGAGGTGTCTCTCCCATAAGATAAACAGCATGTTGGGTGAACAAATTACAGTTGGGCAATTGACAAATGAAGAGGGCATGACCATGCACATACATATCATGATGAGTATAGTGAGATTTAATTGGGCATTACGACAAAGTACATAGACCGCCATCCAACTGCATCTATGCCTAAAAAGTCTACCTTCAGGTTATCATCCGAACCCCCTCCAGTATTAAGTTGCAAAGCAACAGACAATTGCATTAAGTATGGTGCGTAATGTAATCAACAACTACATCCTTAGACATAGCATCAATGTTTTATCCCTAGTGGCAACAGCACAACACAACCTTAGAACTTTCTGTCACTGTCCCAGGTGTCAATGCAGGCATGAACCCACTATCGAGCATAAATACTCCCTCTTGGAGTTACAAGCATCTACTTGGCCAGAGCATCTACTAGTAACGGAGAGCATGCAAGATCATAAACAACACATAGATATAACTTTGATAATCAACATAACAAGTATTCTCTATTCATCGGATCCCAACAAACGCAACATATAGAATTACAGATAGATGATCTTGATCATGTTAGGCAGCTCACAAGATCCGACAATGATAGCACAATGGGGAGAAGACAACCATCTAGCTACTGCTATGGACCCATAGTCCAGGGGTAGACTACTCACACATCACTCCGGAGGCGACCATGGCGGCGTAGAGTCCTCCGGGAGATGAATCCCCTCTCCGGCAGGGTGCCGGAGGCGATCTCCTGGATCCCCCGAGATGGGATCGGCGGAGGCGGCGTCTCTGGAAGGTTTTCCGTATCGTGGCTCTCGGTACAGCGGGTTTCGCGACGGAGGCTTTAAGTAGGCGGAAGGGCAGGTCAGGAGGCAGCACGAGGGCCCCACACCACAGGGCCGCGCGGCCAAGGGGGGGGGGGTGCGCCGCCCTATGGTTTGGGCGCCTCGTGGCCCCACTTCGTCTCCTCTTCGGACTTCTGGAAGCTTCGTGGCAAAATAGGACCCTGGGCGTTGATTTCGTCCAATTCCGAGAATATTTCGTTACTAGGATTTCTGAAACCAAAACAGCAGAAAACAGCAACTGGCACTTCGGCATCTTGTTAATAGGTTAGTTCCAGAAAATGCACGAATATGACATAAAGTGTGCATAAAACATGTAGATAACATCAATAATGTGGCATGGAACATAAGAAATTATCGATACGTCGGAGACGTATCAGCATCCCCAAGCTTAGTTCTGCTCGTCCGAGCGAGTAAAACGATAACACTTATAATTTCTGGAGTGACATGCCATCATAACCTTGATCATACTATTTGTAAAGCATATGTAGTGAATGCAGTGATCAAAACAATGTATATGACATGAGTAAACAAGTGAATCATAAAGCAAAGACTTTTCATGAATAGCACTTCAAGACAAGCATCAATAAGTCTCGCATAAGAGTTAACTCATAAAGCAATAATTCAAAGTAAAAGCATTGAAGCAACACAAGGGAAGATTAAGTTTCAGCGGTTGCTTTCAACTTGTAACATGTATATCTCATGGATATTGTCAACATAGAGTAATATAATAAGTGCAATAAGCAAGTATGTAGGAATCAATGCACAGTTCACACAAGTGTTTGCTTCTTGAGGTGGAGAGAAATAGGTGAACTGACTCAACATTGAAAGTAAAAGAATGGTCCTCCATAGAGGAAAAGCATCGATTGCTATATTTGTGCTAGAGCTTTGATTTTGAAAACATGAAACAATTTTGTCAACGGTAGTAATAAAGCATATGTATCATGTAAATTATATCTTACAAGTTGCAAGCCTCATGCATAGTGTACTAATAGTGCCCGCACCTTGTCCTAATTAGCTTGGACTACCGGGTCATCACAATGCACATGTTTTAACCAAGTGTCACAAAGGGGTACCTCTATGCACTTTGTACAAAGGTCTAAGGAGAAAGCTCGCATTGGATTTCTCGCTATTGATTATTCTCAACTTAGACATCCATACCGGGACAACATAGACAACAGATAATGGACTCCTCTTTTATGCATAAGCATGTAACAACAATTAATAATTTTCTCATATGTGATTGAGGATATATGTCCAAAACTGAAACTTCCACCATGGATCATGGCTTTAGTTAGCGGCCCAATGTTCTTCTCTAACAATATGCATGCTTAACCATAAGGTGGTAGATCTCTCTTACTTCAGACAAGACGAACATGCATAGCAACTCACATGAAATTCAACAAAGAGTAGTTGATGGCGTCCCCAGTGAACATGGTTATCTCACAACAAGCAACTTAATAAGAGATAAAGTGCATAATTACATATTCAATACCACAATAGTTTTTAAGCTATTTGTCCCATGAGCTATATATTGCAAAGGTGAATGATGGAATTTTAAAGGTAGCACTCAAGCAATTTACTTTGGAATGGCGGAAAATACCATGTAGTGGGTAGGTATGGTGGACACAAATGGCATAGTGGTTGGCTCAAGTATTTTGGATGCATGAGAAGTATTCCCTCTCGATACAAGGTTTAGGCTAGCAAGGCTTATTTGAAACAAACACAAGGATGAACCGGTGCAGCAAAACTCACATAAAAGACATATTGTAAACATTATAAGACTATACATCATCTTCCTTGTTATTCAAACACCTCACTAGAAAATATCTAGACTCTAGAGAGACCAAATATGCAAACCAAATTTTAGCATGCTCTATGTATTTCTTCATTAATGGGTGCAAAGCATATGATGCAAGAGCTTAAACATGAGCACAACAATTGCCAAGTATCACATTACCCAAGACATTAATAGCAATTACTACATGTATCATTTTCCAATTCCAACCATATAACAATTTAACGAAGAAGAAACTTCGCCATGAATACTATGAGTAGAAACTAAGGACATACTTGTCCATATGCTACAGCGGAGCGTGTCTCTCTCCCATAAAGTGAATGCTAGGATCCATTTTATTCAAACAAAACAAAAACAAAAAACAAACCGACGCTCCAAGCAAAGCACATAAGATGTGATGGAATAAAAATATAGTTTCAGGGGAGGAACCTGATAATGTTGTCGATGAAGAAGGGGATGCCTTGGGCATCCCCAAGCTTAGACGCTTGAGTCTTCTTGATATATGCAGGGGTGAACCACCGGGACATCCCCAAGCTTAGAGCTTTCACTCTCCTTGATCATGTTGCATCATACTCCTCTCTTGATCCTTGAAAACTTCCTCCACACCAAACTTAGAACAACTCATTAGAGGGTTAGTGACAATAAAAATTAACATATTCAGAGGTGACACAATCATTCTTAACACTTCTGGACATTGCATAAAGCTACTGGACATTAGTGGATCAAAGAAATTCATCCAACATAGCAAAAGAGGCAATGCGAAATAAAAGGCAGAATCTGTCAAAACAGAACAGTTCGTATTGACGAATTTTATTAGGCCACCAGACTTGCTCAAATGAAAATTCTCAAATTGAATGAAAGTTGCGTACATATCTGAGGATCATGCACGTAAATTGGCTTAATTTTCTGAGCTACTTACAGGGAGGTAGACACAGATTCGTGACAGCAAAGAAATCTGGAACTGCGCAGTAATCCAAATCTAGTACTTACTTTACTATCAAAGACTTTACTTGGCACAACAAAACACTAAACTAAGATAAGGAGAGGTTGCTACAGTAGTAAACAACTTCCAAGACTCAAAATAAAAACAAAGTACTGTAGGTAAAAACATGGGTTGTCTCCCATAAGCGCTTTTCTTTAACGCCTTTCAGCTAGGCGCAGAAAGTGTGTATCAAGTATTATCAAAGGGTGGTGCTCCTACAGCGGGATGTGGAGTTTTCTCAACTATGCATCTTATATTTTCTATGTGAGTTTCAGAGGCTCCCTTTTCATTAGTCTTGGGCTTGCTACTCTCATCAAACAAATCTTCAGGAACAATCCAATCAAAATTCTTTTCTAGTGCCTCACACATTCCCAAGAGCTTGCAAGGTATTGATGTTTTAATATCCCCCTCATAATTAACTTCATTAGTGTACTTTTGTCTATCCTTTTCCATCCTCTCAAGGGTACTGGCAAAGTTTGTATAAGAGCCTAGCATATTATATTGAGTGAAGACTTTTCTAGCTTCTCTCGCTATTCCCCCAAATTCTTTAAGAAGGGTTTCTAATACAAAATCTTTCTTTTCTCCTTCTTCCATATCACTGAGTGTAAAAAACATATGTTGAATCACAGGATTAAGATTAACAAATCTAGCTTCTAACGCGTGTACTAAAGAAGCAACAGCAATTTCATAAGTGGGGGCAAGTTCTACCAAGTGTCTATCTTCAAAATCTTCGACCGTACTAATATGAGTGAAAAAATCTTCTATATTATCTTTCCCAAGGATAGACCCTCGGCCTACCGGTATATCTTTAAGAACAAACTTAGGAGGAAACATGATGAAATAAGTAAAGTAAATGCAAGTAACTAATTTTTTTTGTGTTTTTGATATTGCAAACAAGATAGCAAATAAAATAAAACTAGCAACTAATTTTTTTGTATTTTGATTTAGTGCAGAAAACAAAGTAGTAAATAAAACTAAGCAAGACAAAAACAAAGTAAAGAGATTGAGAAGTGGAGACTCCCCTTGCAGCGTGTCTTGATCTCCCCGGCAACGGCGCCAGAAAAAGTGCTTGATGGCGTGTAACTCACACGTTCGTTGGGAACCCCAAGAGGAAGGTATGATGCGCGCAGCAGCAAGTTTTCCCTCAGAAAGAAACCAAGGTTTATCGAACCAGGAGGAGCCAAGAAGCACGTTGAAGGTTGATGGCGGCGGGATGTAGTGCGGCGCAACACCAGGGATTCCGGCGCCAACGTGGAACCTGCACAACACAACCAAAGTACTTTGCCCCAACGAAACAGTGAGGTTGTCAATCTCACCGGCTTGCTGTAACAAAGGATTAACCGTATTGTGTGGAAGATGATTGTTTGCAGAAAACAGTAGAACAAGTATTGTAGTAGATTGTATTTCAGTATAGAGAATTGGACCGGGGTCCACAGTTCACTAGAGGTGTCTCTCCCATAAGATAAACAGCATGTTGGGTGAAAAAATTATAGTTGGGCAATTGACAAATAAAGAGGGCATGACCATGCACATACATATCATGATGAGTATAGTGAGATTTAATTGGGCATTACGACAAAGTACATAGACCGCCATCCAACTGCATCTATGCCTAAAAAGTCCACCTTCAGGTTATCATCCGAACCCCCTCCAGTATTAAGTTGCAAAGCAACAGACAATTGCATTAAGTATGGTGCGTAATGTAATCAACAACTACATCCTTAGACATAGCATCAATGTTTTATCCCTAGTGGCAACAGCACAACACAACCTTAGAACTTTCTGTCACTGTCCCAGGTGTCAATGCAGGCATGAACCCACTATCGAGCATAAATACTCCCTCTTGGAGTTACAAGCATCTACTTGGCCAGAGCATCTACTAGTAACGGAGAGCATGCAAGATCATAAACAACACATAGATATAACTTTGATAATCAACATAACAAGTATTCTCTATTCATCGGATCCCAACAAACGCAACATATAGAATTGCAGATAGATGATCTTGATCATGTTAGGCAGCTCACAAGATCCGACAATGATAGCACAATGGGGAGAAGACAACCATCTAGCTACTGCTATGGACCCATAGTCCAGGGGTAGACTACTCACACATCACTCCGGAGGCGACCATGGCGGCGTAGAGTCCTCCGGGAGATGAATCCCCTCTCCGGCAGGGTGCCGGAGGCGATCTCCTGGATCCCCCGAGATGGGATCGGCGGCGGCGGCGTCTCTGGAAGGTTTTCCATATCGTGGCTCTCGGTACAGGGGGTTTCGCGACGGAGGCTTTAAGTAGGCGGAAGGGCAGGTCAGGAGGCGGCACGAGGGCCCCACACCACAGGGCCGCGCGGCCAAGGGGGGGCCGCGCCGCCCTATGGTTTGGGCGCCTCGTGGCCCCACTTCATCTCCTCTTCGGACTTCTGGAAGCTTCGTGGCAAAATAGGAACCTGGGCGTTGATTTCGTCCAATTCCGATAATATTTCGTTACTAGGATTTCTGAAACCAAAAACAGCAGAAAACAGCAACTGGCACTTCGGCATCTTGTTAATAGGTTAGTTCCAGAAAATACACGAATATGACATAAAGTGTGCATAAAACATGTAGATAACATCAATAATGTGGCATGGAACATAAGAAATTATCGATACATCGGAGACGTATCACACTTTATCTCTTATTAAGTTGCTTGTTGTGCGATAACCATGTTTCTGGGGACGCCATCAACTATTCTTTGTTGAATATCATGTGAGTTGCTATGCATGTCCGTCTTGTCTGAAGTAAGAGAGATCTACCACCTTAATGGTTGGAGCATACATATTGTTAGAGAAGAACATTGGGCCGCTAACTAAAGCCATGATTCATGGTGGAAGTTTCAGTTTTGGACATATATCCTCAATCTCATATGAGAATAATAATTGTTGCCACATGCTTATGCATTAAAGAGGAGTCCATTATCTGTTGTCCATGTTGTCCCGGTATGGATATCTAAGTTGAGAATAATCAAAAGCGAGAAATCCAAAATGCGAGCTTTCTCCTTAGACCTTTGTACAGGCGGCATGGAGGTACCCCATTGTGACACTTGGTTAAAACATGTGTATTGCGATGATCCGGTAGTCCAAGCTAATTAGGACAAGGTGTGGGCACTATTAGTATACTATGCATGAGGCTTGCAACTTGTAAGATATAATTTACATAACTCATATGCTTTATTACTACCGTTGACAAAATTGTTTCATGTTTTCAAAATAAAAGCTCTAGCACAAATATAGCAATCGATGCTTTCCTCTTTGAAGGACCATTCTTTTTACTTTTATGTTGAGTCAGTTCACCTATTTGTCTCCACCTCAAGAAGCAAACACTTGTGTGAACTGTGCATTGATTCCTACATACTTGCATATTGCACTTATTATATTACTCTATGTTGACAATATCCATGAGATATACATGTTACAAGTTGAAAGCAACCGCTGAAACTTAATCTTCCTTTGTGTTGCTTCAATGCTTCTACTATGAATTATTGCTTTATGAGTTAACTCTTATGCAAGACTTATTGATGCTTGTCTTGAAGTACTATTCATGAAAAGTCTTTGCTATATGATTCACTTGTTTACTCATGTCATATACATTGTTTTGATCGCTGCATTCACTACATATGCTTTACAAATAGTATGATCAAGGTTATGATGGCATGTCACTCCAGAAATTATCTTTGTTATCGTTTTACCTGCTCGGGACGAGCAGAACTAAGCTTGGGGATGCTGATACGTCTCCGACGTATCGATAATTTCTTATGTTCCATGCCACATTATTGATGATATCTACATGTTTTATGCACACTTTATGTCATATTCGTGCATTTTCTGGAACTAACCTATTAACAATATCCCGAAGTGCCATTAGCTGTTTTCTGCTGTTTTTGGTTTCAGAAATCCTAGTAACGAAATATTCTCGGAATTGGACGAAATCAACGCCCAGGGTCCTATTTTGCCACGAAGCTTCCAGAAGACCGAAGAGGAGACGAAGTGGGGCCACGAGGTGGCCAAACCCTAGGGCGGCGCGGCGCGGCCTGGCCCTTGGCCGCGCGGACTTGTGGTGTGGGGCCCTCGTGTGGCCCCCTGACCTGCCCTTCCGCCTACTTAAAGCCTCCGTCGCGAAACCCCCAGTACCGAGAGCCACGATACGGAAAACCTTCCAGAGACACCGCCGCCGCCAATCCCATCTCGGGGGATTCAGGAGATCGTCTCCGGCACCCTGCCGGAGAGGGGAATCATCTCCCGGAGGACTCTACGCCGCCATGGTCGCCTCCGGAGTGATGAGTGAGTAGTCTACCCCTGAACTATGGGTCCATAGCAGTAGCTAGATGGTTGGCTTCTCCCCATTGTGCTTAATTGTCGGGTCTTGTGAGCTGCCGAACATGATCAAGATCATCTATCTGTAATTCTATATGTTGTGTTTGTTGGGATCCGATGAATAGAGAATACTTGTTATGTTGATTATCAATTTGTATCTATGTGTTGTTTATGATCTTGCATGCTCTCCGTTACTAGTAGATGCTTTGGTCAAGTAGATGCTTGTAACTCCAAGAGGGAGTATTTATGCTCGATAGTGGGTTCATGTCTCCGTGAATCTGGGGAAGTGACAGAAATCTCTAAGATTATGGATGTGCTGTTGCCACTAGGGATAAAACATTGGTGCTATGTTTGAGGATGTAGTTACTGATTACATTACGCGCAATACTTAATGCAATTGTCTGTTGTTAGCAACTTAATGTTTGGAGGGTTCGGATGATAACCTGAAGGTGGACTTTTTAGGCATAGATGCATGCTGGATAGCGGTCTATGTACTTTGTCGTAATGCCCAATTAAATCTCACTATACTCATCATAATATGTATGTGCATGGTCATGCCCTCTTTATTTGTCAATTGCCCAACTGTAATTTGTTCACCCAACATGCTGTTTATCTTATGGGAGAGACACCTCTAGTGAACTGTGGACCCCGGTCCTATTCTTTACATCGCATACAATCTACTACAATACTGTTCTACTGTTTTCTGCAAACAATCATCTTCCACACAATACGGTTAATCCTTTGTTACAGCAAGCCAGTGAGATTGACAACCTCACTGTTTCGTTGGGGCAAAGTACTTTGGTTGTGTTGTGCAGGTTCCACGTTGACGCCGGAATCTCTGGTGTTGCGCCGCACTACATCCCGCCGCCATCAACCTTCAACGTGCTTCTTGACTCCTACTGGTTTGATTAAACCTTGGTTTCTTACTGAGGGAAACTTGCCGCTGTGCGCATCACACCTTCCTCTTGGGGTTCCCAACGGACGTGTCAACTACACGCATCAGTGGTCCTTCCAATAGTCCTACGAACGACTGGACATCAGACGCATGATACACGGCACTCGCACACATTGACAGAGCTCACGTACCGGGTCGTCCATCGTCGGGGCAGGCGGCGCCATTTCGTCGAACAGGATGCGGGGCTGCGACATGCTCTCCTCCGGCACCTGGCGCGTCTTCTGTGTCGCGCCCGGGCAGGAGTCACCGCTTCTAGGCGTCGGTTGAGGTCGGGAACCGCCGCCCCGGTCAACTTCACCGGCGGCAGGCTGGAGGCGAACCGCGATGCCGCGTGGCTCTACAAGGGAGCGGGAGTTCCAGGGCACAGCTGGGAACATACCGAGCTCACCGACGAGGCCGGAGGCGCGATGCCAGCCATCCCCTCTTTCTTGACGAGCATGTAGACCTCCGCTAAGCTCGGATGGAGGGCTACTTGCGTGACGCCGGCTTTGATCTGCATCTGCCAGGCCTGCTGGTTGGCGGCCGCGACAGTCTTGATCTTCTGGTTCTTGTGCCGCCTGCGACGCTTCGCGGCCTCCACGATTTTCTCCTCCGCGGAGAGCACCTTCTTTTTCGCCTTCAGCTTTGCCTCCCGGCCGCCGCCGGTGGCGGCCCGCTTTGCTTCCGCCGGAGCTGCAGCGTCCATTCTGGCTATGGCCGTGGCTACGGGGGAGTGTGGGGCGGCGGCGGGTGCGAGGGTTTGCTCCGCATCCATGGCGGTAGCTGCGGCGGCGAGGACGTCCATCGCTTCTGGACTGCTCGCGCCGGTCTAGTTTCCAATTTCGCGCGGGGGAATGGCCAGTGGCGGGAATAATATCGCCCTGCAGCCACTGACGCGCGGGTCCTACGTCTTTTTCGGTGGACACTCGGCGCGACCGCCGAGCGTCCGCGGAGACGCAAACCTGGCGCATATTTGGGCCAGGTTTGCGTCTCCGCGGACGGCCCGGTCACTTTGCGTCACCCCGCGGGAAGAGGCCCCAGACGCATTTCCGGTCACGGCGGACAAAAACGGTCGCTCAGCGACCGTTTGCGTCGCGCCGCTGGAGATGCCCTAATCACATGGTTTTATTTCTCATTGTAGCATGTAGTTCTCACCCATGTTTGTTTTTGTAGTGTAGAGTTAATTCTGAACTTTGGGTTAACATCGTGATTCGTGAGGATGGATTCAGTCGAATATGTCTCTTGTGATGAAGTAGTAATGAGTTAGGAGTAAGTTTAGGCTAAAAGGAAGACAATAAAATATACATATATGTAGGGCATGTAGCTATAGTATGCTAAGCTCATGGTCTTCAACTTGTTGAGCACACTAAGGGAATATTTGGCTTATCTTCTCTCTCCGAATTCGAATATGACTTTCTATGCATTTTTGAAGTGTGCCGGCTTAAGAATTATCCACGGAAAGCATCTAAGCAAATATGCCGCATAATTCACCATATATTGGCGTGTTTAATAGCATGTCCATTTTTTGCGCTCCCTCCCGCTGGCTCTATGGGTCTAGACCCGTCTAGAACGAGCTCTGGGCCATATTATCCAGTTTTTTTAGTGGCTTGGGTTGCATTAGTGAGGACAAAAACCTTCCAACGATTGGTTAGATGCGGCTAAGCCCAAATGAATTAGGTGATGCAACATTGGATGTTTGTTGGTAGCATGTAGGCAGCGATTGCAGGCACCTCTTTGTCTACTAGCGACCTTACCATACTACACTGTCACACACAAGCAAGCTAGCAGTTCATCAGTTTTTTTCTAACAAGGGGCCAGCCTTGAAAGGCCGAGAGCTATCCATTCATAACCGCAGTGGCATTACATTTTACATAAATGGTCTTGAAAACACTAGGAACTAAAGTCAAACACATAAAAATTGCACAAAGGACCTTGAAAAGAGTAGTTCAATAGCAACCAGGTCCAGCTACATGCACTACTAGAAACTGCAGTTTTCCCTAGAGCCCATTACTCTAAGTGAAGGCAAAATAACCATAGGTAAAGATTTCACCTAGGGATCACACTAGGTAACGAACACTAGGGAAAGTCTTGTGGGTAAAGAAAGGTTAACCTAGTGCACATGGATCTCGACGATGCCAACCTCTATGCCGCCGGGGACGCTGCCACTAGAGAGAGCCAACAACATCATCGCTAGAGGGCTTTCGGTGTGGATTGAAAGCCTGGAGGTTGATGTCCTTCATGCACTGGCCGGAGCACACTGTAGCTAGCGCACGAGGTGGGAGCGGTAGCCTTTTGGCTCTTTAGAGCGACTGAGACGGCGCCATCGTGATGACTCTATGAAGAGAACCGTAGCTCTTCCTCCCCTGCTGCCAACAACCATATTCCGGGATGCCCTACCCTTTCTAGCCACCATGAATAAAAATAAGAAGCGAATCGGAAACTTGGATGTTGACCTCAGATATGCAAAAAACACGACCAGAGCTTATTTTCGGAGATATCGAAGAAGCTTCAGCTAGAAGCAACCAGCACCACACCGTCACCACTAGGAGGAGCACCGCCGCATGCCAGTAGACATCGCTCATAGATGTCGGATGCTTACTCTAAGACCTTGTCATAAAGAGAAACCACAACATAACGGCAGACCCTAATCCTAAGCTACTACTAGAACTATGTACATGGGGCTGGCCTCCATCCCTCCACCCTCTCCGGTCGGCGAGGCCACCGAAGAAGAGGGGGAAGGAGCTAGAGGTTGTGATATTATCAATGGGCATGAGCGAGAGGAGGAGGGGAAATGAGAGCGAGGTGATTTAGTAGTTCATGAGTTCATCCATAGCTATTATAAGTCCCTAGCTAATACGAATGATAGTTCATTAATTTATTTAATACTTATATTTTTTGCATGTCAGTTTATCATTAGAGACCTATTGTAATCAAAGGGGGAGTTCACCATGGAGGGATCTAAGAGGGGAGTTCTTCGTCTCCTTATTCTTGTTGTATGATGGTGGCTTTACATATGTCATCCCACATTGCATTTGCCCACTACAAACCTCGTGTTTTTTGAGTCGTCATTGTTACCTTGCTCCATGCCATAGCCACTCTCAACTTCATGAGGCGCAACAGCTTTTGGAAACATGTCATCTTCGCCCCAACCTAAGATCCACTTGTGAAGAATGCAGCAAGCAAGAACTAGCTTGACTTGGGCCTCATAAGTATGGAATGGTTTCTGGTGAAGGATATTGAACCTATTCTTCTAAGCAGCAAATGCTATCTCTATGGTGACTCTGAAGCTAGAGTGTCTGAATGTGAAGAATTATTTGGCATTTCGTTGTCTATTCCTTGAACTGAACTCGTTGAGATTCTACCTGGTTCTCCATAAGGGTGGTAGAATCATAGGTATACATGCATATCTAGCATCTCCTAGGTAGAATTTACTATAATGGATTTTTAACCCATCAACCATAGACAAGCTGTCAGCGGGAATGCTTGCATGATGAGCAAATACTTTCAAACCACCTAGCACATATGTGAACTTCATATCGAAATCCGTATCAGGTAGCACATTGTGGCTAGTGTAGTGCTTCCTTCGCCTGAATGATGAAGAATGATCTGTCGACAACCTAGCTATCACATGAGTATCATCGACATGGAGTTAATTTTATCCTTCACCACCACATGAACCATGTACATGCATTTGTAGATAGTTCTCGATTATCCGGACCTTGAAGAAAGGCTACAGACAGAGTAGGTGCACATGTAAATGACCTGCAAAGGATATGTAGCATTAAAAATGTATCATTTCTACATAGCCAGCAACCATATTACAACAACCCTTACCACCCTAATGAGGATTTTGTAATTGTGATATATGTTACAAATAGATCCACTCATGTGATGAATCTAAACTCATAACTTATTAATATTTCCTTGAACATCATTATGTATATCTCATGTACGTAACTTTATTGTGGGACAATGTATTGATGATAGTTATAATGATCCCTAGTCGACAATGTTATGGAAACACACATCCAAAAGCTTGTATACATTTCCATTGATGACTATATATCACAAGTCATGTGCATAATTATGTTGAGTCCATAACATTGACTCTGGATGGATATCACCAAGTCAAACATACCTACTTTGAGATGCAAAAGGATCTTTGTCATGTGTTAGTCTCACATACTATATATGCCATATCCTAGACCCGATGCCTTCACATGTTCCTGATTTATGTACCGACACTTACTTAGGGCCTATCATCGGATAATTTGTAACTAGGTAGTTAACGGTTGTTTTTTCAGATTAGTCAAAAAGACAACTATGAGGTGTGGTCGACTAAAATGATATTTCACCCTTCAACTCGGAGATATACTGTTTGTACCCTCTCGGTTGATCATGCATATTCGAAAATCATGGCCATGTGACCTAGGTTAATTAAGTGTTAACCCGGATTCAGGAATCTATACACAAGACCGAGAAGAGAGGTTCCTATCAACAAGATGACAAGCACTAGCCTTGTACTCGAAAATGTATATCATCAGGCAACATGCGTGATACTTATGCCATGTTGTTAAGGTTTGCTCGATTGAGTTTACATCACTCAGGAGTTGGTATATTTTGCTAGGAGCTGATGTAAATTATTGATTCAAGAGAGCAGTGTACTCACGAAGTTAAGTCATCTTAAAGTGGTGACACACTTAACGGTTGGACCCAAGTGGTATTTGGAAATGGATTTCTACTATGGCATGTACGATCCAAATAGAGCTCAGAGTCCAATGAGTATGCAAGTGTCGCAAGCCCGAGGAGATGTCTATTTAAGGTGGAGGCACCTATGACTGGAATGTAATGTTTGATGATGATTATTCCAGGTTTTGGAAACCCTGTCCACCATTATCCTAGAGTTGTGGCCTGGTGTTCCTCCCCAAACATGTGGATAGTCGTCGCACATGCGATGTTGGAACAATTTGATCTCGGGATTCATGAGAAGTTGTTGGACAGGTCAAAAGGAGGATGCCTGCATTGTCCCGATGCGCTACATAATTTCTCACACGAGCGTTGATACGTCTCCGACGTATCGATAATTTCTTATGTTCCATGCCACATTATTGATGATATCTACATGTTTTATGCATACTTTATGTCATATTTATGCGTTTTCCGGAACTAACCTATTGACGAGATGCCGAAGTACCAGTTCCTGTTTTCTGCTGTTTTTGGTTTCAGAAATCCTAGTAAGGAAATATTCTTGGAATTGGACGAAATCAACGCCCAGCATCTTAGAATCCCCGGGAGCTTCCAGAACACTCGAGAGCCGCCAGAGAGGGGCCACAGGGGGCCCACACATGGGGCTGGCGCGGCCCAGGCCCTGGCCGCGCCGCCCTATTGTCTGGTGGCCCCAGACCCCTTCTGACGCCGCCTCTTCGCCTATAAGAAGCTCCTCGACCTAAAACTTCGAGACGGAAAAGCCACGGTACGAGAAACCTTCCAGAGCCGCCGCCATCGTGAAGCCAAGATCTGGGGGACAAGAGTCTCTGTTCCGGCACACCGCCGGGACGGGGAAGTGCCCCCGGAAGGCTTCTCCATCGACACCACCGCCATCTTCATCACCGTTGTTGTCTCCCATGAGGAGGGAGTAGTTCTCCATCGAGGCTCGGGGCTGTACCGGTAGCTATGTGGTTAATCTCTCTCCTATGTACTTCAATACAATAATCTCATGAGCTGCCTTACATGATTGAGATTCATATGATGATGCTTGTAATCTAGATGTCATTATGCTAGTCAAGTGGATTTTACTTATGTGATCTCCGGAGACTCCTTGTCCCACGTGTGTAAAGGTGACAGTGTGTGCACCGTGTGGGTCTCTTAGGCTATATTTCACAGAATACTTATTCACTGTTATGAATGGCATAGTGAGGTGCTTATTTATATCTCTTTACGATTGCAATGTGTTTTGTATCACTATTCATCTATGTGCTACTCTAGTGATGTTATTAAGGTAGTTTATTCCTCCTGCACGGTGTAATGGTGACAGTGTGTGCATCGTGTAGTACTTGGCGTAGGCTATGATTGTGATCTCTTATAGATTATGAAGTTAACTATTGCTATGATGGTATTGATGTGATCTATGCCTCCTTTCGTAGCGTGAAGGTGACAGTGTGCATGCTATGTTAGTACTTGGTTTGGTTATGTTGATCTGTCATGCACTCTAAGGTTATTTAAACATGAACATTGAATATTGTGGAGCTTGTTAACTCCGGCATTGAGGGTTCTTGTAATCCTACACAGTTAGTGTTGTTCATCATCCAACAAGAGAGTGTAGAGTCTAGCATCTATCTATTTATTCTGTTATGTGATCAAAGTTGAGAGTGTCCACTAGTGAAAGTATGATCCCTAGGCCTTGTTTCCAATACTGCTATCGCTGCTTGTTTACTGTTCTACTGCATTTGTACTGCCTACCATATTACCACCATCAACCACACGCCAGTTCTGGGCAAAGCACTTTTCTGGCACTGTTACTACTGCTCATATATATTCATACCACATGTATTTCACTATCTCTTCGCCGAACTAGTGCACCTATTAGGTGTGTTGGGGACACAAGAGACTTCTTGCTTTGTGGTTGCAGGGTTGCATGAGAGGGATATCTTTGACCTCTTCCTCCCTGAGTTCGATAAACCTTGGGTGATCCACTTAAGGGAAACTTGCTGCTGTTCTACAAACCTCTGCTCTTGGAGGCCCAACACTGTCTACAAGAATAGAAGCTCCCGTAGACATCAATCATTTTTCTGGCGCCGTTGCCGGGGAGGAAAGGTAAAAGGCACTCATACTTCGGTTCCAGGTAACAGCACTTTTCTGGCGCCATTGTGTTTGTGCTCGAAGCTATTTCCTTTAGATCCTGCAATTGCATCTTTTTGTTTCTTGTTTACACTAGTTAGGCATAATGGACAACAATGATCTTCTTATTCTATTTCCTGATTTAAGACATGGATGGTTTGATCCGAAAATTAAAAAACCCATGGAACATATTAGCATGAACACATTGAACACTATTGTTGCTAATGCTTTGGAAAATTCTAAGCTTGGGGAAGCTGGTTTTGATGAGCATGACCTTTTTAGTCCCCCAAGCATTGAGGAGAAAATTTACTTTGATGATACTTTGCCTCCTATTTATGATGATTATAATGATATTGGTCTTTTGGTTCCACCTGTTATGGAGGATAAATTTAATTATGATTACAATATGCTTCCTATATTTGATGATGAGAATAATAATGATAGCTACTTTGTTGAATTTGCTCCCACTACAACTAATAAAATTGATTATGCTTATGTTGGGAGTAACAATAATTTTATGCATGAGACTCATGATAAGAATGCTTTATGTGATAGTTATATTGTTGAGTTTGCTCATGATGCTACTGGACATTATTATGAGAGAGGAAAATATGGTTGTAGAAATTTTCATGTTACTAAAACACCTCTCTCTGTGCTGAAATTTTTGAAGCTACACTTATTTTATCTTTCTATGCTTGTTGCATTATGCTTCTTGAACTTGTTTATTTACAAGATTCCTTTTCATAGGAAACATGTTAGACTTAAATGTGTTTTGAATTTGCCTCTTGATGCTCTCTTTTGCTTCAACTACTATTTCTTGCGAGTGCATCATTAAAACTGCTGAGCCCATCTTAATGGCTATAAAGAAAGAACTTCTTGGGAGATAACCCATGTGTTTATTTTGCTACAGTAATTTTGTTTTATATTTGTGTCTTGAAAGTTGTTACTACTGTAGCAACCTCTCCTTATCTTAGTTTTGTTGCATTGTTGTGCCAAGTGAAGTCTTTGATAGTAAAGTTCATACTAGATTTGGATTACTGCGCAGAAACAGATTTCTTGCTGTCACGAATCTGGGCCTAATTCTCTGTAGGTAACTCAGAAAATTATGCCAATTTACGTGAGTGATCCTCAGATATGTACGCAACTTTCATTCAATTTGAGAATTTTCATTTGAGCAAGTCTGGTGCCTCAATAAAATTCGTCTTTACGGACTGTTCTATTTTGACAGATTCTGCCTTTTATTTCGCATTGCCTCTTTTGCTATGTGGGATGGATTTCTTTGTTCCATTGACTTCCAGTAGCTTTGTGCAATGTCCAGAAGTGTTAAGAATGATTGTGTCACCTCTGAACATGTGAATTTTCGATTATGCACTAACCCTCTAATGAGTTTGTTTTGAGTTTGGTGTGGAGGAAGTTTTCAAGGATCAAGAGAGGAGGATGATACAATATGATCAAGGAGAGTGAAACCTCTAAGCTTGGGGATGCCCCGGTGGTTCACCCCTGCATATATCAAGAAGACTCAAGCGTCTAAGCTTGGGGATGCCCAAGGCATCCCCTTCTTCATCGACAACATTATCAGGTTCCTCCCTTGAAACTATATTTTTATTCGGTCACATCTTATGTACTTTACTTGGAGCGTCTGTTTGTTTTTGTTTTTATTTGAATAAATGCTTGTGTGGGAGAGAGACACGCTCCGCTGGTTCATATGAACACATGTGTTCTTAGGTTTTAATTTTCATGGCGAAGGTTGAAACTGCTTCGTTAATTGTTATATGGTTGGAAACGGGAAATGCTACATGTAGTAATTGATAAAATGTCTTGGATAATTTGATACTTGGCAATTGTTGTGCTCATGTTTAAGCTCTTGCATCATATACTTTGCACCTATTAATGAAGAAATACATAGAGCTTGCTAAAATTTGGTTTGCATAATTGGTCTCTCTAAGGTCTAGATAATTTCTAGTATTGAGTTTGAACAACAAGGAAGACGGTGTAGAGTCTTATAATATTTACAATATGTCTTTTATGTGAGTTTTGCTGCACCGCTTCATCCTTGTGTTTGTTTCAAATAACCTTGCTAGCCTAAACCTTGTATCGAGAGGGAATACTTCTCATGCATCCAAAATCCTTGAGCCAACCACTATGCCATTTGTGTCCACCATACCTACCTACTACATGGTATTTCTCCGTCATTCCAAAGTAAATTGCTTGAGTGCTACCTTTAAATTTCTATTCTTTATCTTTGCAATATATAGCTCATGGGTCAAATAGCTTAAAAACTATTGTGGTATTGAATATGTACTTATGCACTTTATCTCTTATTAAGTTGCTTGTTGTGTGATAACCATGTTCCTGGGGACGCTATCAACTACTCTTTGTTGAATATCATGTGAGTTGCTATGCATGTTCGTCTTGTCTGAAGTAAGGGCGATTTACCACTCATTTAATGGTTAGAGCATACATATTGTTAGAGAAGAACATTGGGCCGCTAACTAAAGCCATGAATCATGGTGGAAGTTTCAGTTTTGGACATATATCCTCAATCTCATATGAGAACACTAATTGTTGCTACATGCTTATGCATTAAAGAGGAGTCCATTATCTGTTGTCTATGTTGTCCCGGTATGGATGTCTAAGTTGAGAATAATCAATAGCGAGAAATCCGATGCGAGCTTTCTCCTTAGACCTTTGTATAGGCGGCATAGAGGTACCCCTTTGTGACACTTGGTTAAAACATGTGCATTGCGATGATAATCCAGGTAATCCGAGCTAATTAGGACAAGGTGCGGGCACTATTATTATACTATGCATGAGGCTTGCAACTTGTAAGATATAATTTACATAACACATATGCTTTATTACTACCGTTGACAAAATTGTTTCTTGTTTTCAAAACCTAAGCTCTAGCACAAATATAGCAATCAATGCTTCCCTCTGAGAAGGGCCTTTCTTCTACTTTTATGTTGAGTCAGTTCACCTATTTCTCTCCATCTCAAGAAGCAAACACTTGTGTGAACTGTGCAATGATTCCTAAATACTTGCATATTGCACTTATTATATTACTTTGCATTGACAACTATCCATGAGATATACATGTTACAAGTTGAAAGCAACCGCTGAAACTTAATCTTTCTTTGTGTTGCTTCAATACCTTTACTTTGAATTATTGCTTTATGAGTTAACTCTTATGCAAGACTTATTGATGCTTGTCTTGAAGTACTATTCATGAAAAGTCTTTGCTTTATGATTCATTTGTTTACTCATGTCATTACCATTGTTTTGATCGCTGCATTCATTACATATGCTTACAATAGTATGATCGAGGTTATGATGGCATGTCACTCCAGAAATTATCTTTGTTATCGTTTACCTGCTCGGGACGAGCAGGAACTAAGCTTGGGGATGCTGATACGTCTCCGACGTATCGATAATTTCTTATGTTCCATGCCACATTATTGATGATATCTACATGTTTTATGCATATTTTATGTCATATTTATGCGTTTTCCGGAACTAACCTATTGACGAGATGCCGAAGTGCCAGTTCCTGTTTTCTGCTGTTTTTGGTTTCAGAAATCCTAGTAAGGAAATATTCTCGGAATTGGACGAAATCAACGCCCAGCATCTTATAATCCCCGGGAGCTTCCAGAACACTCGAGAGCCGCCAGAGAGGGGCCACAGGGGCCCACACATGGGGCTCGCGCGACCCAGGCCCTGGCCGCGCCGCCCTATTGTCTGGTGGCCCCAGACCCCTTCTGACGCCGCCTCTTCGCCTATAAGAAGCTCCTCGACCTAAAACTTCGAGACGGAAAAGCCACGGTACGAGAAACCTTCCAGAGCCGCCGCCATCGCGAAGCCAAGATCTGGGGGACAGGAGTCTCTGTTCCGGCACGCCGCCGGGACGGGGAAGTGCCCCCGGAAGGCTTCTCCATCGACACCACCGCCATCTTCATCACCGATGCTGTCTCCCATGAGGAGGGAGTAGTTCTCCATCGAGGCTCGGGGCTGTACCGGTAGCTATGTGGTTAATCTCTCTCCTATGTACTTCAATACAATAATCTCATGAGCTGCCTTACATGATTGAGATTCATATGATGATGCTTGTAATCTAGATGTCATTATGCTAGTCAAGTGGATTTTACTTATGTGATCTCCGGAGACTCCTTGTCCCACGTGTGTAAAGGTGACAGTGTGTGCACCGTGTGGGTCTCTTAGGCTATATTTCACAGAATACTTATTCACTGTTATGAATGGCATAGTGAGGTGCTTATTTATATCTCTTTACGATTGCAATGTGTTTTGTATCGCTATTCATCTATGTGCTACTCTAGTGATGTTATTAAAGTAGTTTATTCCTCCTGCACGGTATAATGGTGACAGTGTGTGCATCGTGTAGTACTTGGCGTAGGCTATGATTGTGATCTCTTGTAGATTATGAAGTTAACTATTGCTATGATGGTATTGATGTGATCTATGCCTCCTTTCGTAGCGTGAAGGTGACAGTGTGCATGCTATGTTAGTACTTGGTTTGGTTATGTTGATCTGTCATGCACTCTAAGGTTATTTAAACATGAACATTGAATATTGTGGAGCTTGTTAACTCCGGCATTGAGGGTTCTTGTAATCCTACACAGTTAGTGGTGTTCATCATTCAACAAGAGAGTGTAGAGTCTAGCATCTATCTATTTATTCTGTTATGTGATCAAAGTTGAGAGTGTCCACTAGTGAAAGTATGATCCCTAGGCCTTGTTTCCAATACTGCTATCGCTGCTTGTTTACTGTTCTACTGCATTTGTACTGCCTGCCATATTACCACCATCAACCACACGCCAGTCCTGGGCAAAGCACTTTTCTGGCACTGTTACTACTGCTCATATATATTCATACCACCTGTATTTCACTATCTCTTCGCCGAACTAGTGCACCTATTAGGTGTGTTGGGGACACAAGAGACTTCTTGCTTTGTGGTTGCAGGGTTGCATGAGAGGGATATCTTTGACCTCTTCCTCCCTGAGTTCGATAAACCTTGGGTGATCCACTTAAGGGTGACTTCTTTTGGGCTTCTGCTTATGCATAAGCCAGCTTCTCTGTTTCGGTGGGAAAAAACTGTGGTGGCTAGAAGCTCCTAGAAGCTAGTTACTTCTATTCTTTTGGGCTTCTGAAATTATAGCTCATTTGTATGAGTGAGTTGTAAAATGTATATAAAGCCCCAAGATTTGTTGTGTGCTTTAAATAAGTGATGATATCATATATACCTTGCTTTTTAGTACATAATGAAGTATAATTGAATCAAGAAAACTATGAGAAGTCAGACGCCAATAAAAACATGGTTAAACTCCCATATTATGATACATATACAAAATGCATAGCACATCTGCCTCAAATGTTGTGAAACAGACAAGTTTTTATAGCTAATTCTCACAGCAATTTTGATTATACCAGAAAATGTTGAAGGAGAGATGGTTACCGGTGGCTATGATGACGACATGGATCGAATAGTGGTCGAAATAGTTGGGGCAGGACAAGGAAGTAGGGGAGGATGCAGGGGCCGGGCCGTCCTTGATGCATATGCAGGAGGAGGGCACCGTCCTTTGGCGTCGGTGGGGAAGGTCGATGCGGAGGGAGGAAGAGGTCGACGGTCCGCCGCCGGGCCGGAGCGGAGAGCTCGTCGGAAGTGGATGCAGGGGCGGGCGCCGTCCTTGATGCGTCGGCAGGAGGCGGCGACGCAAGGCGAGCACACGAGGGGCGCGTGGGGGAGGAGGTGCGGCTGCGCTCCTTCCCTTCCGGAGCTGAACGGCGGCCGGTCACCGGCCCTGGAGCGGCGACGGCTTGGGAACCCTAGCTCAGGACGAGCGGTGCGGGAGAGGAGGGACGACTGTGCGAGAGAGGAACGCCTCTAGCTACGTGAAGAAAATGGGCTTCACTGTGGGAGGAAGCTGTCCAGAAACTGGGTTGATCTTTTGGGCTTCAGCGGTTTGAGACCTAGAAGCTGAGGTAGAAGCCCAAAAGAAGTCAGCCTAAGGGAAACTTGCTGCTGTTCTACAAACCTCTGCTCTTGGAGGCCCAACACTGTTTACAAGAATAGAAGCTCCCGTTGACATCAAGCGTCCGGTGGTAATTATATGACCTACTACCTCAACATTGTTCCTAATGTTGTGCGGTCGAATTTTATACTTTGTTATTGCATAGCATGCCTTTTGACCCAAAAATCTATGCCCGCAATCAATCAGTTACAATTTTTTGAACACTACATGGTCAATACCCGTAACAGGCCAACTGAATAACTTGATCAGATGTTTTATGCTCACATCATGATGACAAAAGAAACACTATAAACTTACTTGCCAATTGCGCGTTGGGAGATTATCCTTAGTGAGGATGACATCTTAGCCAAGATACTACCACATGATAATTTTTTATTTATGTTAAGATGTAGATTCATTTTCTAGATTTCTTTGATATTGGCACATCCAAGTAAACATGTGCTTTATACATAGAATCCAATGAAAATTTGCATGCTTATGTAGACGCTAATGAAATCATCATTCCCTTGAGATAATTGGACCATTGCCATCCGCTCTTGAAAAACATCGCATGGCACATGATCTTCTCGTAGTATGTAGTACTTACACATGTTCTGTGGCGTAGAGTTAATTCTAAAGTTCAGGTAAACATCATGACGATGGAATCAATTCAATCTTTTGTGTAATAAAGTAGTATTACTGACTAAAGCTACTCCCGTTGCACAGGTTATCATGCCGCAAAACTGAATGTCTTTTACACATACTTGTACCGGCGCAGAAAAAAGATAAAAAAATGCGGATTTATAATGGATGTACTTCTTTCTAAAAAAAAGGATAACATTCTTTTACATATTATATGTCGCATAACACTGAAATTGTTCATTGCTGAGAATTTATAGAAATATATTGGGCATCCGCATGCATGTACATATGAGCTTTATGAAATTGTTTCAAATGTGAATTTATTTTGAACTTTTGAAATTTCAGGGCGTCATGGAGGAGGGGAGCCAAAATACCACACAGGTCTCACCTACTTGTTAGTACTTGCACAATACACGACTTAAAGACAAATGGTGAAATTAATAAACCCGGGGTGTGTTTACTAATTTCACCATGTGTCTATATAAAGTACTATATTTACCTCTATCAGCGAACGGGCCACACTTGGCTATATATCACACCAGAGCCGGCTGCTTTAATTTCCTCTGTTAGCACAACTGGAGAAACCAAAACGTTAGATTCAAATGTATGATAGGTCAGGCACCTTGGAAATGAGTAGCATCATGAAAGTGATTTCCTGACATGTACCAGTAGTATTTAGAAACACCAAGCCTCAATGGGGTCTACTCCAATGTTAGCAGGCAAGTATTGCTCTTTTTCATAATTTGATCATTTGTTGCTACTTATATCCAAAGTTACTTGTCTAAATTAGAGAAGGAAAGTTTAACTTCACATATTGTAGAACTTCATGTACTTTCACTATGTACTACGTAGTACGTATCCATGCTTTCTAGTGTAGAGCATTTGACCATGGATAAAATTCTCCAAGATGAAATCAGTCACATGATTCTTTTTGTCAGGATGTATGAACTATGACTATGAGTAAAGAAACGAAACGAAATCCAAGGGCTCCTTTGATTTGAATGATAGGAAAAACATAGGAATAGGAAAGGTATAGGATTGGAATGGCATGTCTACTTGAATCCTATAGGAAGATGAAGTTTGTTTGATTGTAGCAAAGGAATTTTTCCATGGGGTATGAGCTAATGCTTTTTTCCTATAGGAATTACACTACAAGATTTCTATAGGAATTTTTCCTATAGGCTATGTTCCTATGAATCAAACAACATGTATAGAAATTTTTTTCATAGGAACCAAATCCTACACAATTCCTATGCAAATCCTTTGAACCAAAGGAGCCCCAAATATGTCGGTATATTTTTTTATTGGTTGGGCACATTCAAGAGAATGTTTACTCCTAGTTGATATTGTTTCTCTGTCTTCGACATTAATCTGATTTCAGTCCATTTTTCATCGTGAAGTGCGCCAATTCAGTGCAATTAAGTGCTGTATGGACTGCAGGATATCTGTCTAAAGCATGTTACAAGAGCGACCTCGTAATTACATCTCCAGATATACAGCCCGGCCCATTTCTCTGAATCTCTCTGGTCCACAGCAAGTGTTTACTGCAAGTGCACCTGCATACCCTGCCCCAAAACTACAGGTCTTGTACACATACCAGTACGTAGCTACATAGCTCAAACTTCCATAGAACGTTTCAGTCTCGATCGAAAAGAACGGAGAATAGGAATGGGACTTCCCTGACTTGACACAAGCTGTAGCTACAAGAATCAGTGTGTCCCTAGTGATGGCAAGCTAGCTAGCTTGGCATCAAAAGCGATGTGTAACTGCGTTACCGAAATGTCAAGCACTTTTGAAAAGGAGTTCACCAAGGGTCTTCCGTTTCGCAAAAATCTCACCAAGGGTCTTTGTAGTGTTTGCCTTCATTTGTGTCTACCTTGGAACCTCATGTCCTGTCAGCTGTTTTATTTGTAGGCTTTACCACCACAGTCCAGAAACATGCACATGACGCTACGGCCGATAGAGGAATGGGTGTAAGTATAGCTCACGCACAAACATGCTTACATGCTCTTCTCCTGGAGAATTCAAAAGATAAAAATTCAAAATCTTGTGCTTACAGGTTTTTTTTTGCTCTGCCCCCGATGTGTATAATTGTAGTATATGCATGCATAGTACTACCCGCAGGATTATACGATACATGAATATGAATGAGTGGTAGCCCGACAGAGATTGTGATGATCACCATCATTGCATGTTGATTTAGGCAGAGTTTCGCACGTAGCCATAGATATACGGACTACCTCTTTTGCACGTGTCATATGAGAACTATTGGTAGCTACATACAAAATAGCTCTACTCTGCCTAGCCTCAAAGTGCCTTTCTGCATGATCGACTATCTCCTACAAATAGAGTTCCCATAAGTATACATTTCCCAAACTACTCCAATCTTGCGTGAGCGCCTCCAATGGTTGACCAATCTATGATCCGATGAATGAATTAGGTGTAGCCAAGACTTGTCCCATAGAGAATTTCGTTTGGCATATTTTGTATACAATATGTTAATCACAGTTGTTTTTTTTCTTCGATAAAGGGAATATATTAACTAGCTGAATGCTCGTGCGTAGCTATGAATCAATATTGTGATTTATGAATGTCAGCCCCCTCCCATGTCCCTCACCCATCACTTTTCCTCAACTTTTCCCACATGTGGATCCCTGGTCCATCTTATTTAACCTTATTATGCTAAGATAAATCGAACATCAATGGTACTCATTTTTTTATATTAGATTTGGTTGTATTTGATAAAGATATGTAATTTAATTTATATATCCCACCTTAAAATTCGTTATTTGGTTTTATATATGCAAATCTACAATGTCTAGCAAACCTAAACCAAAATTTATTAATATTTGTATATGAAATTCTCTTTGTCCCGCTCATAAACCATTTCCCCCGTTGGTATTCCTAATAAATATGCAACAGCACCACCAAACACACACGCCACCACCAAATTTGTAATATCCCTGAACTTTGCTATTGATGGACTTTTTTTATATGTTAGGTTTGACATTACGGTGCAATTCCAGATGAAGGTGGCCAGACCAACACTGCTAATATCTTTCATTTTTCTTCGTTTGGGCTTGTATGTTGCGTATTCCGCATAGGTTGTTCGGATGTGTTCTGCTTTAAAGTCATTGTACATCTTGCATTTCTTGGTTCCAGAGCATGTGGTAAGTACAGTACTGTTGAGTAATATATTGTATAGGTACAGGTCCCCGTGTTTTCTCAGGGTTGTACCTGTAATTGTACATGTGTCCGCCTATATATACATGAGCAGCCGGCCCTATTGGTGTTGTGCAATCTCCAATAACCTTTCTACATGGTATCAGAGACCCTTCGGGTCCTGACCTAGCCGCCGCCCTCCTCTCCCTTGGGGCGCCGCCGTCCACCTCCTCCCAACCCTAGCCGCCGCTACCTCCTCCCTAGGGCGCCGCCGGCCACCCCTCCACCAACCCTAGCTGCGGCCCCCTCCTCCCTAGGGCGCCGCCGGCCACCACCTCCACCAACCCTAGCCGCCGCCCTTCTCATTTAGGGCGCCGCCGGCCCTCATCACCACCACCACCGCTTCCGCCTACCACCACCACCACCACTTCCGCCATGGATCACTTCGACTCCTCCGCCTCTGGCTTCTCCTCCGGCTCCGGCAGCAGCAACCCCTTCGTCGGCCCCTCCGTCGTCGTCATCCGCGACATCCCCATCGCCGAGCGCGTGCCGGTGAAGCTCTCCACCACTGCTGCCAACTTCTTCCCGTGGAAGACGTACTTCGGGCTACTCTTCCGTGAGTATGATCTCCTCGATCACATCGAAGGCACCATCGACCTCCTCGCCATGCCGCACGACCCCGAGTGGCTCGCCATCGACGCCACCATCATCCCCTGGTTCTACCAGACCGTCTCCAACGACATCTTCCGCACCGTCGTCCGCGACGACGACTCCGCCCACACGGTCTGGGCCAAGATCACCGGCCTCTTCACCGACAACAAAATCCAGCGGGTCACCTTCCTTCAGCAGGAGTTCTTTGGCACCCACCAGAACGACCTGTCTCTCGATGACTACGCCCTCAAGCTGAAGAGCCTCTCCGACGAGCTCCGTGACTTGGAGTTCCCGATCGCTGACAAGATCATGCTCTCCACCCTGTCGGCGGGTCTCGGCGAGGATCTCAGCAACGCCGCCTCCAACCTCACGCTCCTCACCACGCCCACCTTCGAGCAAGCCGTGGCCTACCTACGCCTCGAGGAGCGCCGACTCAAGCATCTTCGGGCTCGGGCAGCCCACACTGGCTTCGTCGCCGGCTTCTCCCGTGGTGCCCAGACCCCCGCGCCCCACGCCCCTGCACCTCATCCCACGGGCCCGCCGCCGGCCAGCCGCCCGGTCCGACCGGGCCGTGGACCGGCCAGCCCGGTCACCAGGCCGGTCCGACCGGACCATGGACCGGCCACGCCGGTGCCCAGGCTGGCCAGACCGGGCCCTGGGCCGGTCAGACGGCGCCTTCTGGCGGTGGTCGCCGCGGCCGTCGTCGCCGTGGCGATGGTGGCAACGGCGGCGGCAATGCTGGTGCCAACGCCTCTGCGCCTCGTCCACCTCAGCACACCGCCCCTCCGCCATGGACCGCCGATCACAATCCGTGGACCAGGGTCGTTCACGCCTACTGCATGCCCGTACCGCACGCCCCCTACCCGGGCATCATGGGGCCGCGCCCCGCCACTCACCAGGCGTTCTACGCGGCGCCCCAGCCCGCCCCGGCCTACGCCGCCCCACCGGGCGCGACCCCGTGGGATCCCGCGCTCTTGACCGCCCTCCAGAGCGCCCCCTACGCCGGGGCGTATGGTGGCGGTGGCGACTGGTTCATGGACACCGGTGCTTCCGCGCATATGGCTGCGCACCCTGGTAACCTCTCATTTTCTACACCCGCTTCCACTTCCTCTCGCATCATCGTTGGCAACGGTCATGTTCTTCCCATTACTCACCCTGGTTCTGTCTCTTTTCCTTCTACTTCCACTCCTCTCTCTCTCCATAATGTTCTTGTTTCTCCTGACTTGATTAAAAATCTTGTTTCCGTTAAGTCTTTCTGTCGTGAAAACCCTGTGACTGTGGAATTTGACGCCTTTGGTTTCTCTGTCAAGGATGGTCGTACCCGGATGCTCCTCCACCGATGTGACAGCCCCGGCGATCTCTACCCCGTTGGCGCGGCCTCCACCACCACCGACCGTCCACTCGCCCTCGCCGCCGGTGTCGACCTTTGGCACGCCCGTCTTGGCCATTCTAGCTCCGCCACTCTGCGTCAAATAATTCAAGGCTTCTCCTTTACCTGTAATAAAATGCATGCCCACTCTTGTGAAGCATGTCGTCTAGGCAAACATGTTCGCCTTCCTTTTAGTTCCTCCTCCACAGTCGCGTCTTTTCCTTTTCAACTTATTCATAGTGATGTTTGGACCTCGCCGGTTCCGAGTAATTCTGGTTATAACTATTATCTTGTGATTCTTGATGATTACTCGCATTTTGTATGGACTTTTCCACTTCGCCGTAAATCAGATGTTGCCGCCACCCTCATCGCCTTCTTCGCCTTTGTCTCCACTCAGTTCGGTCGCCCCATCCACGCCTTACAAACCGACAACGGCAAGGAGTTCGACAACATCACCATTCGCTCACTGATGACCCACAAGTATAGGGGATCGCAACAGTCTTCGAGGGAAGTAAAACCCAAATTTATTGATTCGACACAAGGGGAGGTAAAGAATACTTATAAGCCTTAACAACTGAGTTGTCAATTCAGCTGCACCTGGAAAAGCACTAGCAACAGGGGTGATGTGAAAGCAGCAGTAATATGAGAACAATAGTAACAGTAACACAGCAGCAGTAGCAGTAACACAGGAGCAATGGCACCAGAAAATAGTTGATACTACTTCCAATGACATGTAGAACGAGTATATGATGATGAAAGATGGACCGGGGTTCCCAGCTATCTACACTAGTGGTAACTCTCCAATAACAAGTGTTGGGTGAACAAATTACAGTTGGGCAATCGATAGGATTGAAAGCATTAAGACAGAACATCAAGATTATTTATCATGTAGGCATGTTTTCCATATATAGTCATACGTGCTCGCAATGAGAAACTTGTACAACATCTTTTGTCCTACCAGCCGGTGGCAGCCGGGCCTCAAGGGAATCTATTGGCAATTAAGGTACTCCTTTTAATAGAGCACCGGAGCAAAGCATTAACACTTGGTGAAAACATGTGATCCTCATACCTACGCCTTCCCCTCCAGTTATCCCAGTTGCTGTCACTCTGGGGCCTCGGGTTCCAGACATAGACATGTGCAAACAACTTGTAGATACAATCTAAGCAATAAGTATAGAGCTTAAATCTAAGATCATGCCACTCGGGCCCTAGTGACAAGCATTAAGAATAACAAGATTGCAGCAACAATAACTTCACAAACTTATATAGATAGACTGAGCATAATGTAACAATTTATCGGATCCCAACAAACACAACACCGATTACATCAGATGAATCTCAATCATGTAAGGCAGCTCATGAGATCATTGTATTGAAGTACATGGGGGAGAGAGTACCAACTAGCTACAGCTAGAACCCGTAGTCCATGGGGGAACTACTCACAGAGCATGATGGAGGCGGTGGCGTTGATGGAGATGGCTTCCGGGGGCACTTCCCCGTCCCGGCAGGGTGCCGGAACAGAGACTTCTGTCCCCCAAAACGGAGTTTCGCGATGGCGGCGGCGCCCCTGGAGTCTTTCTGGAGTTTCGTCAATTCGTATCGCGTTTTTAGGTCGAAAGGGGTCTTATAGGAGAAGAGGCGGCGTGATAACCCACAAGTATAGGGGATCGCAGCAGTCTTTGAGGGAAGTAAAACCCAAATTTATTGATTCGACACAAGGGGAGGTAAAGAATACTTATAAGCCTTAACAACTGAGTTGTCAATTCAGCTGCACCTGGAAAAGCACTAGTAACAGGGGTGATGTGAAAGTAGCAGTAATATGAGAGCAATAGTAATAGTAACACAGCAGCGGTAATAGTAATATGAGAGCAATGGCACCAGAAGATAGTTGATACTACTTCCAGTGACATGTAGAACGAGTATATGATGATGAAAGATGGACCGGGGTTCCCAGCGATCTACACTAGTGGTAACTCTCCAATAACAAGTGACAAGTGTTGGGTGAACAAATTACAGTTGGGCAATTGATAGGATTGATAAAGCATTAAGAAAGAACATCAATTCATTAATCATGTAGGCATGTTTTCCATATATAGTCGTACGTGCTCGCAATGAGAAACTTGCACAACATCTATTGTCCTACCAGCCGGTGGCAGCCGGACCTCAAGGGAATCTACTGGATATTAAGGTACTCCTTTTAATAGAGCACCGGAGCAAAGCATTAACACTCCGTGAAAACATGTGTCCCTCACATCACCGCCATCCCCTCCGGTTGTCCCGATTTCTGTCACTTCGGGGCCTTTGGTTCCGGACAGTGACATGTGCATACAACTTGTAGATACAATCTAAGCAATAAGTATAGAGCTCAAATCTAAGATCATGCCACTCGGGCCCTAGTGACAAGCATTAAGAATAACAAGATTGCAGCAACAATAACTTCACAAACTTTATAGATAGACTAATCATAATGTATCATCCATCAGATCCCAACAAACACAACACCGATTACATCAGATGAATCTCAATCATGTAAGGCAGCTCATGAGATCATTGTATTGAAGTACATGGGGGAGAGAATACCAACTAGCTACAGCTAGAACCCGTAGTCCATGGGGGAACTACTCGCGGAGCATGATGGAGGCGGTGGCGTCGATGGAGATGGCTTCCGGGGGCACTTCCCCGTCCCGGCAGGGTGCCAGAACAGAGACTTCTGTCCCCCGAATTGGAGTTTCGCGATGGTGGCGGCGCCCCTGGAGTCTTTCTGGAGTTTCGTCAATTGGTACTGCGTTTTTAGGTCGAAAGGGGTTAAATAGGCGAAGAGGCGGCGCAAGGGGGCACCTGAGGGCGCCTCACCATAGGCTAGCGCGGGCCCAGGCTAGGCCGCGCCGCCTTATGGTGTGGTGGCCCTCTGGCCCCTCTCCGACTCTTCTTCGGTGTTCTGGAGCCTTCCGGGAAAAATAGGAGGTTTGGCGTTGATTTCGTCCAATTCCGAGAATTTTTCGCGAACAGCCTTTATTGTACAAAAAACAGCAGAAAACAGGAACTGGCACTGTGGCAACTTGTTAATAGGTTAGTTCCGTAAAATGCATAAAAACATTATAAAGTGCAAGCAAAACATGTAAGTATTGTCATAAAACAAGCATGGAACATCAGAAATTATGGATACGTTGGAGACGTATCAGCATCCCCAAGCTTAGTTCCTGCTCGTCCCGAGCAGGTAAACGATAAAAGAATAATTTCTGTAGTGACATGCTACTTACATAACCTTGATCATACTATTACAAAGCATATGAAATGAATGAAGTGACTCAAGGCAATAATCTATAGTTGCTAACAAATAGATAACATATAGCAAAACTTTTCATGAAGAGTACTTTCAAGACAAGCATCAAAAGTCTTGCACGAGAGTTAACTCATAAAGCAATAGATTCAAAGTAAAAGCATTGAAGCAACACAAAGGAAGATTTAAGTTTTAGCGGTTGCTTTCAACTTTCAACATGCATATCTCATGGATAATTGTCAACATAAAGTAATATGATGAATGCAAATAAGCAAGTATGTAAGAATCAATGCACAGTTGACACAAGTGTTTGCTTCTAAGATGGAAGGAAGTAGGTAAACTGACTCAACATAAAGTAAAAGAAAGGCCCTTCGCAGAGGGAAGCAGGGATTAAATCATGTGCTAGAGCTTTTTAAGTTTTTGAAATCATATAGAGAGCATAAAAGTAAAGTTTTGAGAGGTGTTTGTTGTTGTCAACGAATGGTAGTGGGCACTCTAACCCCCTTGCTAAACAGACTTTCAAAGAGCGGCTCCCATGAAGGACGTTATCTCTACCAGCAAGGTAGATCATCCCTCTTCTCTTTTGTTTACACATGTACTTTAGTTTTATTTATGGTTGACACTCCTCCCAACCTTTGCTTACACAAGCCATGGCTAACCGAATCCTCGGGTGCCTTCCAACAATCTCATACCATGGAGGAGTGTCTATTTGCAAAATGAAGTTGCTTACTGATTAATCAGAGCAAAACATGTGAAGAGAATTATTAATGAAGTTAATTAATTGGGGGCTGGGAACCCCGCGCCAGCTCTTTTTGCAAAATTATTGGATAAGCGGATGAAGCCACTAGTCCATTGGTGAAAGCTGCCCAACAAGATTGAAAGATAAAACACCACATACTTCCTCATGAGCTATAAAACATTGACACAAATAAGAGATAGTAAATTTTGAATTGTTTAAAGGTAGCACATGAAGTATTTACTTGGAATGGCAGGAAATACCACATAGTAGGTAGGTATGGTGGACACACATGGCATAGGTTTTGGCTCAAGGTTTTGGATGCACGAGAAGTATTCCCTCTCAATACAAGGCTTTGGCTAGCAAGGTTGTTTGAATCAAACACAAGTATGAACCAGTACAGCAAAACTTACATAAGAACATATTGCAAGCATTATAATACTCTACACTGTCTTCCTTGTTGCTCAAACACTTTTACCAGAAAATATCTAGACCTTAAGAGAGACCAATCATGCAAACCAATTTTAACAAGCTCTACAGTAGTTCTCCACTAATAGGTTTAAACTACATGAAAAAACTTAATCATGATCTACTTGAGAGCTCAAAACAATTGCCAAGTGTCAAATTATCCAAGACATTATGAGGCATTTTCTGTTTCCAACCAAATAAAAATAATTATTGTAGCTTCCAACTTTTATCATTGAACATTAAAAGTAAAACGAAGAACAAGCGTTCATATGAAAAAGCGGAGCGTGTCTCTCTCCCACACAAGGATTGCTAGGATCCGAATTTATTCAAACAAAAACAAAAATAAAAGCACACAGACGCTCCAAGTAAAGCACATATGATGTGACCGAATAAAAATATAGTTTCAGTAGAAGAAACCTGATAAGTTGATGAAGAAGGGGATGCCTTGGGCATCCCCAAGCTTAGACGCTCGAGTCTTCTTGAAATATGCAGGGATGAACCACGGGGGCATCCCCAAGCTTTGACTTTTCACTCTTCTTGATCATATATCATCCTCCTCTCTTGACCCTTGAAAACTTCCTTCACACCAAACTTCTCATAAACTTCATTAGATGGGTTAGTACATAATCAAAAAATCACATGTTCAGAGGTGACACAATCATTTTTAACACTTCTGGACATTGCTCAAAGCTACTGGAAGGTAATGGAACAAAGAAATCCACCCAACACAGCGAAAGAAGCAATGCGAAATAAAAGGCAGAATCTGTCAAAACAGATCAGTCCGTAAAGACGAATTTTTAATAAATAATTCCGTTGCTCAAATCAGAAAACTCAAAACTAATGAAAGTTGCGTACATATCTGAGGAACAAGCACGTAAATTGGCATATTTTTCTGAGTTACCTACAGAGAAAACAGCCCAGATTCGTGACAGATAGAAATCTGTTTCTGCGCAGAAATCCAAATCTAGTATCAACCTTCGATTAGAGGCTTCACTTGGCACAATGATGGCGTGTATTTCACACGTTCGTTGGGCAACCCCAAGAGGAAGGTATGATGCGCACAGCAGCAAGTTTTCCCTCAGAAAGAAACCAAGGTTTATCGAACCAGGAGGAGCCAAGAAGCACGTTGAAGGTTGATGGCGGCGAGATGTAGTGCGGCGCAACACCAGGGATTCCGGCGCCAACGTGGAACCTGCACAACACAACCAAAGTACTTTGCCCCAACGAAACAGTGAGGTTGTCAATCTCACCGGCTTGCTGTAACAAAGAGTTAACCGTATTGTGTGGAAGATGATTGTTTGCGAGAAAACGATAGAACAAGTATTGCAGATGGGTGTATTTCAGTAAAGAGAATTGGACCGGGGTCCACAGTTCACTAGAGGTGTCTCTCCCATAAGACGAACAGCATGTTGGGTGAACAAATTACAGTTGGGCAATTGACAAATAAAGAGAGCATGACAATGCACATACATATCATGATGAGTATAGTGAGATTTAATTGGGCATTACGACAAAGTACATAGACCGCCATCCAACTGCATCTATGCCTAAAAAGTCCACCTTCAGGTTATCATCCGAACCCCCTCCAGTATTAAGTTGCAAGCAACAGACAATTGCATTAAGTATGGTGCGTAATGTAATCAACAACTACATCCTTAGACATAGCATCAATGTTTTATCCCTAGTGGCAACAGCACAACACAACCTTAGAACTTTCATCCTTTGTCCCAGGTGTCTATGCAGGCATGAACCCACTATCGAGCATAAGTACTCCCTCTTGGAGTTACAAGCATCTACTTGGCCAGAGCATCTACTAGTAACGGAGAGCATGCAAGATCATAAACAACACATAAGCATAACTTTGATAATCAACATAACAAGTATTCTCTATTCATCGGATCCCAACAAACGCAACATATAGAATTACGGATAGATGATCTTGATCATGTTAGGCAGCTCACAAGATCCGACAATGATAGCACAATGGGGAGAAGACAACCATCTAGCTACTGCTATGGACCCATAGTCCAGGGGTAGACTACTCACACATCACACCGGAGGCGACCATGGCGGCGTAGAGTCCTCCGGGGAGATGATTCCCCTCTCCGGCGAGTGCCGGAGGCGATCTCTGGATCCCCCGAGATGGGATCGGCGGCGGCGGCGTCTCTGGAAGGTTTTCCGTATCGTGGTTCTCGATGCTGGGGTTTCGTCACGGAGGCTATTTGTAGGCGGAAGGGCAGAGTCGGGGGCCGGGACGAGGGGGCCACACCATAGGCGGCGCGGGCCCCCCTGGGCCGCGCCGCCACGTGGTGTCGCCACCTCGTGGCCCACTTCGTGTGTTCTTCGGTCTTCTGGAAGCTCCGTGGAAAAATAGGCCCACAGGCTTTGATTTCGTCCAATTCCGAGAATATTTCCTTACTAGGATTTACTGAAACCAAAAACAGCAGAAACAAGACATCGGCACTTCGGCATCTTGTTAATAGGTTAGTTCCAGAAAATGCACGAATATGACATAAAGTGTGCATAAAACATGTAGATAACATCAATAATGTGGCATGGAACATAAGAAATTATCGATACGTCGGAGACGTATCAGCATCCCCAAGCTTAGTTCTGCTCGTCCCGAAGCGAGTAAAGCGATAACACGAGATAATTTACGGAGTGACATGCCATCATAATCCCGATCATACTATTTGTAAAGCATATGTAGTGAATGCAGCGATCAAAACAATGTGTATGACATGAGTAAACAAGTGAATCATATAGCAAAGACTTTTCATGAATAGCACTTCAAGACAAGCATCAATAAGTCTTGCATAAGAGTTAACTCATAAAGCAATAATTCAAAGTAAAGGCATTGAAGCAACACAAAAGAAGATTAAGTTTCAGCGGTTGCTTTCAACTTGTAACATGTATATCTCATGGATATTGTCAACATAGAGTAATATAATAAGTGCAATAAGCAAGTATGTAGGAATCAATGCACAGTTCACACAAGTGTTTGCTTCTTGAGGTGGAGAGAAATAGGTGAACTGACTCAACATTGAAAGTAAAAGAATGGTCCTCATAGAGGAAAAGCATCGATTGCTATATTTGTGCTAGAGCTTTGATTTTGAAAACATGAAACAATTTTGTCAACGGTAGTAATAAAGCATATGCATCATGTAAATTATATCTTATAAGTTGCAAGCCTCATGCATAGTGTACTAATAGTGCCCGCACCTTGTCCTAATTAGCTTGGACTACCTGGATTATCACCGCAATACATATGCTTTAACCAAGTATCACAAAGGGGTACCTCTATGCCGCTTTGTACAAAGGTCTAAGGAGAAAGCTCGCATTTGGATTTCTCGCTATTGATTATTCTCAACTTAGACATCCATACCGGGACAACATAGACAACAGATAATGGACTCCTCTTTTAATGCTTTAAGCATTCAACAACAATTAATTCTTTTCTCATTAGAGATTTGAGGATGTTTGTCCAAAACTGAAACTTCCACCATGGAACATGGCTTCGGTTAAGCGGCCCAATGTTCTTCTCTCACAATATGCATGCTCAAACCATTCAACTCAGAGTAGATCGCCCTTACTTCAGACAAGACGAACATGCATAGCAACTCACATGAAATTCAACAATGAGTTGATGGCGTTCCCCGGTAAACATGGTTATCGCACAACAAGCAACTTAATAAGAGATAAAGTGCATAATTACATATTCAATACCACAATAGTTTTTAAGCTATTTGTCCCATGAGCTATATATTGCAAAGGTGAATGATGGAATTTTAAAGGTAGCACTCAAGCAATTTACTTTGGAATGGCGGAAAATACCATGTAGCATAGGTAGGTATGGTGGACACAAATGGCATAGTGGTTGGCTCAAGTATTTTGGATGCATGAGAAGTATTCCCTCTCGATACAAGGTTTAGGCTAGCAAGGCTTATTTGAAACAAACACAAGGATGAACCGGTGCAGCAAAACTCACATAAAAGACATATTGAAAACATTATAAGACTCCACACCATCTTCCTTGTTGTTCAAACTCAATACTAGAAATTATCTAGACCTTAGAGAAACCAAATATGCAAACCAATTTTAGCATGCTCTATGTATTTCTTCATTAATGGGTGCAAAGTATATGATGCAAGAGCTTAATCATGAGCACAACAATTGCCAAGTATCACATTACCCAAGACATTTATAGCAATTACTACATGTATCATTTTCCAATTCCAACCATATAACAATTTAACGAAGGAGAAACTTCGCCATGAATACTATGAGTAGAAACCAAGGACATACTTGTCCATATGCTACAGCGGAGCGTGTCTCTCTCCCATAAAGTGAATGCTAGGATCCATTTTATTCAAACAAAACAAAAATAAAAACAAACCGACGCTCCAAGAAAAAGCACATAAGATGTGATGGAATAAAAATATAGTTTCAGGAGGAACCTGATAATGTTGTCGATGAAGAAGGGGATGCCTTGGGCATCCCCAAGCTTAGCAGCTTGAGTCTTCTTGATATATGCAGGGGTGAACCACCGGGTGCATCCCCAAGCTTAGAGCTTTCACTCTCCTTGATCATGTTGCATCATACTCCTCTCTTGATCCTTGAAAACTTCCTCCACACCAAACTCGAAACAACTCATTAGAGGGTTAGTGCACATTATAAATTGACATATTCAGAGGTGACACAATCATTCTTAACACTTCTGGACATTGCATAATGCTACTGGACATTAGTGGATCAAAGAAATTCATCCAACATAGCGAAAGAGGCAATGCGAAATAAAAGGCAGAATCTGTCAAAACAGAACAGTTCGTATTGACGAATTTTAAAATGGCCAGACTTGCTCAAATGAAAATGCTCAAATTGAATGAAAGTTGCATACATATCTGAGGATCATGCACGTAAATTGGCTTAATTTTCTGAGTTACCTACAGGGAGGTGGACCCAGATTCGTGACAGCAAAGAAATCTGGAACTGTGCAGTAATCCAAATCTAGTACTTACTTTTCCATCAACGGCTTAACTTGGCACAACAAAACACAAAACTAAGATAAGGAGAGGTTGCTACAGTAGTAAACAACTTCCAAGACACAAAATAAAAACAAAGTACTGTAGGTAAAAACATGGGTTGTCTCCCATAAGCGCTTTTCTTTAACGCCTTTCAGCTAGGCGCAGAAAGTGTGTATCAAGTATTATCAAGAGATGAAGTGTCAACATCATAATTTGTTCTCATAATAGAATCAAAAGGTACCTTCATTCTCTTTCTAGGGAAGTGTTCCATACCTTTCTTGAGAGGAAATTGATATTTTATATTACCTTCCTTCATATCAATGGTAGCACCAACAGTTCGAAGGAAAGGTCTTCCCAATATAATGGGACAAGATGCATTGCATTCAATATCCAAGACAACAAAATCAACAGGAACAAGGTTATTGTTAACGGTAATGCGAACATTATCAACTTTACCCAAAGGTTTCTTTGTAGAATGATCAGCAAGATTAACATCCAAATAACAATTTTTCAGCGGTGGCAAGTCAAGCATATTATAAATTTTCTTAGGCATAACAGAAATACTTGCACCAAGATCACATAAAGCATTACAATCAAAATCTTTAACTTTCATCTTAATGATGGGCTCCCAACCATCCTCTAGCTTTTTAGGAATAGAGGCTTCACGCTCTAGTTTCTCTTCTCTAGCTTTTATGAGAGCATTTGTAATATGATGCGTGAAAGCCAAATTTATAGCACTAGCATTAGGACTTTTAGCAAGTTTTTGCAAGAACTTTATAACTTCAGAGATGTGGCAATCATCAAAATTCAAACCATTATAATCTAAAGCAATGGGATCATCATCCCCAATGTTGGAAAAAATTTCAGCAGCTTTATCACGAGCGATTTCAGCGATTTTAGCGATTTCGGGCGATTTTTCGCGCTTTGCATTAGAAGTGGAAACATTGCTAACACCAATTCTTTTATTAGTATGAGTAGAAGGTGCAGCAACATGTGTAGCATTAGCATTACTAGTGGTGGTAATAGTCCAAACTTTAGCTATATTCTTCTCTTTAGCTAGTTTTTCATTTTCTTCTCTATCCCACCTAGCACGCAGTTCAGCCATTAATCTTATATTCTCATTAATTCTAACTTGAATGGCATTTGCTGTAGTAGTAATTTTATCATCTAAATCCTCAGGTTTAGCAGCCATTTTATTAATTAAAGAAGATTGTGATGCAGACATGTATGAGATTCGGTTTTCAGCATTAGCAAGTTTAGTTTGCAACCCCGAGATCTCCCTATTCAGATTTTCAAGTTGATTCCCTATATTCTTCAACAAGGTAGATTGCTCATTCAATGTTTTAGTAAACAATTTATTTTGCTCATATTGTGATTGCATAAAGCTCTTAGTGGATCTTTCAATTTCTAGTATCTTCTCTTCATTAGGTGAAACATATCTACCATGAGAATTACCATTAGCAGGATATGGCCTAGAATCATTGTAATTGTTATTTTTAATGAAATTCACATCAACATATTCTTTTTGAGCAACCAATGACGCTAACGGAACATTATTATAATTAACATTAGGCCTACCACTCGCAAGCATAGACATAATAGCATCAATCTTATCACTCAAAGTAGAGGTTTCTTCGACAGAATTTACCTTCTTACCTTGTGGAGCTCTTTCCGTGTGCCATTCAGAATAGTTGATCATCATATTATCAAGAAGCTTTGTTGCTTCACCAAGAGTGATGGACATAAAGGTACCTCCAGCAGCTGAATCCAATAAATTCCGTGAAGAAAAATTTAGTCCTGCATAGAAGGTTTGGATGATCATCCAAGTAGTCAGTCCATGGGTTGGGCAATTTTTAACCAGAGATTTCATTCTTTCCCAAGCTTGAGCAACATGTTCAGTATCTAATTGTTTAAAATTCATTATGCTACTCCTCAAAGATATAATTTTAGCAGGGGGATAATATCTACCAATAAAAGCATCCTTGCATTTAGTCCATGAATCAATACTATTCTTAGGCAGAGATAGCAACCAATCTTTAGCTCTTCCTCTTAATGAGAAAGGGAACAATTTTAGTTTAATAATATCACCATCTACATCTTTATATTTTTGCATTTCACATAGTTCAACAAAATTATTAAGATGGGCAGCAGCATCATCAGAACTAACACCAGAAAATTGATTGTTCATAACAAGATTAAGTAAAGCAGGTTTAATTTCAAAGAATTCTGCTGTAGTAGCAGGTGGAGCAATAGGTGTGCATAAGAAATCATTATTATTTGTGGTTGTGAAGTCACACAACTTAGTATTTTCAGCGTTGGCCATTTTAGCAACAGTAAATAAAGCAAACTAGATAAAGTAAATGCAAGTAACTAATTTTTTTGTGTTTTCGATATAGCAAACAAGATAGCAAATAAAGTAAAACTAGCAACTAATTTTTTTGTATTTTGATTTAGTGCAGCAAACAAAGTAGTAAATAAAACTAAGCAAGACAAAAACAAAGTAAAGAGATTGAGAAGTGGAGACTCCCCTTGCAGCGTGTCTTGATCTCCCCGCAACGAGCGCCAGAAAAAGAGCTTGATGGCGTGTATTTCACACGTTCGTTGGGCAACCCCAAGAGGAAGGTATGATGCGCACAGCAGCAAGTTTTCCCTCAGAAAGAAACCAAGGTTTATCGAACCAGGAGGAGCCAAGAAGCACGTTGAAGGTTGATGGCGGCGAGATGTAGTGCGGCGCAACACCGAGGATTCCGGCGCCAACGTGGAACCTGCACAACACAACCAAAGTACTTTGCCCCAACGAAAGCAGTGAGGTTGTCAATCTCACCGGCTTGCTGTAACAAAGAGTTAACCGTATTGTGTGGAAGATGATTGTTTGCAGAAAACAGTAGAACAAGTATTGCAGTAGATTGTATTTCAGTAAAGAGAATTGGACCGGGGTCCACAGTTCACTAGAGGTGTCTCTCCCATAAGACGAACAGCATGTTGGGTGAACAAATTACAGTTGGGCAATTGACAAATAAAGAGAGCATGACAATGCACATACATATCATGATGAGTATAGTGAGATTTAATTGGGCATTACGACAAAGTACATAGACCGCCATCCAACTGCATCTATGCCTAAAAAGTCCACCTTCAGGTTATCATCCGAACCCCCTCCAGTATTAAGTTGCAAGCAACAGACAATTGCATTAAGTATGGCGCGTAATGTAATCAACAACTACATCCTTAGACATAGCATCAATGTTTTATCCCTAGTGGCAACAGCACAACACAACCTTAGAACTTTCATCCTTGTCCCGGTGTCAATGCGAGCATGAACCCACTATCGAGCATAAGTACTCCCTCTTGGAGTTACAAGCATCTACTTGGCGAGCATCTACTAGTAACGGAGAGCATGCAAGATCATAAACAACACATAAGCATAACTTTGATAATCAACATAACAAGTATTCTCTATTCATCGGATCCCAACAAACGCAACATATAGAATTACAGATAGATGATCTTGATCATGTTAGGCAGCTCACAAGATCCGACAATGATAGCACAATGGGGAGAAGACAACCATCTAGCTACTGCTATGGACCCATAGTCCAGGGGTAGACTACTCACACATCACACCGGAGGCGACCATGGCGGCGTAGAGTCCTCCGGGAGATGATTCCCCTCTCCGGCAGGGTGCCGGAGGCGAGCTCCTGGATCCCCCGAGATGGGAGCGGCGGCGGCGGCGTCTCTGGAAGGTTTTCCGTATCGTGGTTCTCGATGCTGGGGTTTCGTCACGGAGGCTATTTGTAGGCGGAAGGGCGAGTCGGGGGCCGGGCAGGGGCCACACCATAGGGCGGCGCGGGCCCCCCCTGGGCCGCGCCGCCACGTGGTGTCGCCACCTCGTGGCCCCACTTCGTGTGTTCTTCGGTCTTCTGGAAGCTCCGTGGAAAAATAGGCCCCTGGGCTTTGATTTCGTCCAATTCCGAGAATATTTTCTTACTAGGATTTCTGAAACCAAAAACAGCAGAAAACAGCAACTGGCACTTCGGCATCTTGTTAATAGGTTAGTTCCAGAAAATGCACGAATATGACATAAAGTGTGCATAAAACATGTAGATAACATCAATAATGTGGCATGGAACATAAGAAATTATCGATACGTCGGAGACGTATCACACAACAAAACACAAAACTAAGATAAGGAGAGGTTGCTACAGTAGTAAACAACTTCCAAGACACAAATATAAAACAAAGTACTATAGCAAAATAACACATGGGTTATCTCCCAAGAAGTTCTTTCTTTATAGCCGTTAAGATGGGCTCAGCAGTTTTAATGATGCACTCGCAAGAAACAAGAGTAGAGGTAAAAGAGAGCATCAAAAAGCAAATCCAAAACACATTTAAGTCTAACATGCTTCCTATGTAAAGGAATCTTGTAAATAAACAAGTTCATGAAAAGCAAAGTAACAAGCATAGGAAGATAAAACAAGTGTAACTTCAAAATTTTAAGCATATAGAGAGGTGTTTTAGTACCATGAAAATTTCTACAACCATATTTTCCTCTCTCATAATAATTTTCAGTAGCTTCATGAACAAACTCAACAATATAACTATCACATGCAGCATACTTTTCATGATTTCCAAACACATATTTTTTATCAAGTTCAAGAATAGTGGAATTAAAACTTTCGAACACAATTTTATCAATAATATAACAAGATGAATGATCAATCTCAAGAGATATGGGACACATAGATAATGTCAAGAACTCTCCAATCCCATTTTCATTAGTAGTACAATTAATAGTATCAAGTAACATAGGACCATCATCTAGAGCTTTATCATAAACATTTGCTAAACAAAACTCTTTAGTACCATGCATTTCGACATCAGGCACAAACAAAGCATTATCATAAGATTTATCAAAGTAGCATGGATTATCATATATAACAGTAGCATAATTATTCTCACAAGTTTTACTTATAGGAAATATTTCAAGAGAATCCACAGGAACATAACATTCAACCTCTTTCGGTAAGCATGGAGGACAATCAAATAGTGTAAGAGATAAAGAGTTACTCTCATTAGAAGGTTGGCATGGGTAGCTAATCCATTCTTCCTCCTTTTGTTCGTCGCTCTCCTTTTCTTTTTCATCCAATGAGCTTTCAGGTTCATCAATTTCCTCCTCTTTTTCATCCAATGCGCTTTCAGGTTCATCAATTTCTTCTTCCACAGGTTCCTGCAAATTGTGAGTGCATTCTTATGCATTAATGAGTCTCTCTTTATAATCAATGATATAAGGACTATTACTATAACTTTCATTGAAAAAATTAAGGATAGAAGAGACATAATCTTTAAGGTCCTTACAAACAACACAAGTTTCATAATTCTCAACCATGAAGGATTCTATCTCAGAGGCTCCCATAAATACGACAAATTGTTCTACCTCTTCGAACCCATAATGAATATAGCAATTCCGATTATAGCTCTTAATAAAAAATTCCTCACTAAAGCCACATTGAAATTTAAGATGTTCAGTATCCTGTTGAGAGCAACAGTTTATATCATGGCGTTTAAGCAAGATTTTAGCCATTGTATTCAATTTTTCTATCACAACACTCATTACTTCACCAGTTCTTGATTTTCTATATTATTATAACATTCTATAAGCTCCAAATAGGTTGTTGGTTCTCCCATAATAGCAGTTTTTAATTTTTCGATTTTTCAAATTTTTATGGATTTTTGGGTATATGAGGAAAATAAAACAAGACAAAAAGAAACTAAGCAAAGTAATACTAAGCAAAATAATACTAAACAGAAATAAACTAAGCACAAATAAACTAAACAAAAGTAAACTAAGCAAAACAAAATAAAACAAAATAAAAACAGAGAGAGAGGTAGAGTGTACTCCCCAGGTGAACTTATGAGTAGAGCTATGCCTCCCCGGCAACGGCGCCAGAAAACAGTCTTGATAACCCACAAGTATAGGGGATCGCAGCAGTCTTCGAGGGAAGTAAAACCCAAATTTATTGATTCGACACAAGGGGAGGTAAAGAATACTTATAAGCCTTAACAACTGAGTTGTCAATTCAGCTGCACCTGGAAAAGCACTAGTAACAGGGGTGATGTGAAAGTAGCAGTAATATGAGAGCAATAGTAATAGTAACACAGCAGCGGTAATAGTAATATGAGAGCAATGGCACCAGAAGATAGTTAATACTACTTCCAGTGACATGTAGAACGAGTATATGATGATGAAAGATGGACCGGGGTTCCCAGCGATCTACACTAGTGGTAACTCTCCAATAACAAGTGACAAGTGTTGGGTGAACAAATTACAGTTGGGCAATTGATAGGATTGATAAAGCATTAAGAAAGAACATCAATTCATTAATCATGTAGGCATGTTTTCCATATATAGTCGTACGTGCTCGCAATGAGAAACTTGCACAACATCTATTGTCCTACCAGCCGGTGGCAGCCGGGCCTCAAGGGAATCTACTGGATATTAAGGTACTCCTTTTAATAGAGCACCGGAGCAAAGCATTAACACTCCGTGAAAACATGTGTCCCTCACATCACCGCCATCCCCTCCGGTTGTCCCGATTTCTGTCACTTCGGGGCCTTTGGTTCCGGACAGTGACATGTGCATACAACTTGTAGATACAATCTAAGCAATAAGTATAGAGCTCAAATCTAAGATCATGCCACTCGGGCCCTAGTGACAAGCATTAAGAATAACAAGATTGCAGCAACAATAACTTCACAAACTTTATAGATAGACTAATCATAATGTATCATCCATCAGATCCCAACAAACACAACACCGATTACATCAGATGAATCTCAATCATGTAAGGCAGCTCATGAGATCATTGTATTGAAGTACATGGGGGAGAGAATACCAACTAGCTACAGCTAGAACCCGTAGTCCATGGGGGAACTACTCGCGGAGCATGATGGAGGCGGTGGCGTCGATGGAGATGGCTTCCGGGGGCACTTCCCCGTCCCGGCAGGGTGCCGGAACAGAGACTTCTGTCCCCCGAATTGGAGTTTCGCGATGGTGGCGGCGCCCCTGGAGTCTTTCTGGAGTTTCGTCAATTGGTACTGCGTTTTTAGGTCGAAAGGGGTTAAATAGGCGAAGAGGCGGCGCAAGGGGGCACCTGAGGGCGCCTCACCATAGGCTGGCGCGGGCCCAGGCTAGGCCGCGCCGCCTTATGGTGTGGTGGCCCTCTGGCCCCTCTCCGACTCTTCTTCGGTGTTCTGGAGCCTTCTGGGAAAAATAGGAGGTTTGGCGTTGATTTCGTCCAATTCCGAGAATATTGCCCGAACAGCCTTTCTGGAACCAAAAACAGCAGAAAACGAGGCGCTTTGTGGCAACTTGTTAATAGGTTAGTTCCGTAAAATGCATAAAAACATTATAAAGTGCAAGCAAAACATGTAAGTATTGTCATAAAACAAGCATGGAACATCAGAAATTATGGATACGTTGGAGACGTATCACGGCGCAAGGAGGCGCCTGAAGCCCGCTCACCATAGGCCGGCGCGGCCAGGCCTGGGGCTGCGCCGCCTTATGGTGTGGTAGCCCCCTGGCCCGCCTCCGACTCTCCTTCGGTGTTCTGGGGTCTTCCAGGAAAAATAAGATACTGGGTCTTTGTTTCGTCGAATTCCGAGAATATTGCTCGAACAGCCTTTCTGGAACAAAAAACAGCAGAAAACAGGAACTGGCACTATGGCATCTTGTTAATAGGTTAGTTCCGAAAAATGCATGAAATCATCATAAAGTGCGAGCAAAACATGTAGGTATTGTCATAAAACAAGCATGGAACATCAGAAATTATAGATACGTTGGAGACGTATCAGCATCCCCAAGCTTAGTTCCTACTCGCCCTCGAGTAGGTAAACGATAAAAAGAATAATTTCTGTAGTGCCATGCTACTTACATAATCTTGATCATACTATTGTAAAGCATATGAGATGAATGAAGTGACTCAAGGAAATGATCTATAGTTGCTAACAAATAGATAACGTATAGCAAAACTTTTCATGAATAATACTTTCAAGACAAATATCAAAAGTCTTGCATAAGAGTTAGCTCATAAAGCAATAAATTCAAAGTAAAGGCATCGAAGCAACACAAATGAAGATATAAGTTTCAGCGGTTGCTTTCAACTTTCAACATTCATATCTCATGGATAATTGTCAACACAAAGTAATATGATGAGTGCAAATAAGCAAGTATGTAAGAATCAATGCACAGTTGACACAAGTGTTTGCTTCTAAGATGGAAGGAAGTAGGTAAACTGACTCAACAAAAAGTAAAAGAAAGGCCCTTCACAGAGGGAAGAGGGATTAAATCATGTGCTAGAGATTTTTAAGTTTTGAAATCATATAGATGTAGGATAACGTTGCATAGAAAACAAAAAATTTCCTACCGCGAACATGCAATCCAAGCCAAGATGCAATCTAGAAGACGGTAGCAACGAGGGGGTATCGAGTCTCACCCTTGAAGAGATTCCAAAGCCTACAAGATGAGGCCCTTGTTGCTGCGGTAGACGTTCACTTGCCGCTTGCAAAAGCGCGTAGAAGATCTTGATCACGATCGCTTCCGGCGCCACGAACGGGCAGCACCTCCGTACTTGGTCACACGTTCGGTTGTTGATGAAGACGACGTCCACCTCCCGTTCCAGCGGGCAGCGGAAGTAGTAGCTCCTCTTGAATCCGACAGCACGACGGCGTGATGTCGGTGGCGGTGGAGAATCCCGGCGGAGCTTCGCTAAGCTTGCGGGAACTATAGAGGAGAGAGGGGGCGGCTAGGGTTTGGGAGGGGGGCGCCGGCCATCTAGTGGTGCGGCCACCTTGTGGTGCTTGGGGTGGCCGGCTCCCTCCCCCTTGGCCCTCATTATATAGGTGGAACCCCAAGAGTTGGTCTCCAAGTCTTCGAATAAGACCCGAACCAAAAACCTTCCATATGGAGGGGAAACCTAGCCAAGCTAGGACTCCCACTAGAGGTGGGAGTTCCACCTCCCATATGGGGGGGTGGCCGGCCCCCTAAGGGGGAGTCCACTTGGGACTCCACCCCCACTAGGGTTGGCCGGCCATGGAGGTGGAGTCCCATGTGGACTCCACCTTCCTTGGGGTTGGCCGGCCATGGAGGTGGAGTCCCATGTGGACTCCACCTTCCTTGGTGGTTTCTTCCGGACTTTTCTAGAACCTTCTAGAACCTTCCATAGAACCTTCCGCGACATTTTAATTCACATAAAATGACATCCTATATATGAATCTTATTCTCCGGACCTTTCCGGAACTCCTCGTGATGTCCGGGATCTCATCCGGGACTCCGAACAAATATTCGAACTCCATTCCTTATTCAAGTTCTACCATTTCAACATCCAACTTTAAGTGTGTCACCCTACGGTTCGTGAACTATGCGGACATGGTTGAGTACTCACTCCGACCAATAACCAATAGCGGGATCTGGAGATCCATAATGGCTCCCACATATTCAACGATGACTTTAGTGATCGAATGAACCATTCACATACAATACCAATTCCCTTTGTCACGCGATATTTTACTTGTCCGAGGTTTGATCTTCGGTATCACTCTATACCTTGTTCAACCTCGTCTCCTGACAAGTACTCTTTACTCGTACCGTGGTATGTGGTCTCTTATGAACTTATTCATATGCTTGCAAGACATTAGACGACATTCCACCGAGAGGGCCCAGAGTATATCTATCCGTCATCGGGATGGACAAATCCCACTGTTGATCCATATGCCTCAACTCATACTTTCCGGATACTTAATCCCACCTTTATAACCACCCATTTACGCAGTGGTGTTTGGTGTAATCAAAGTACCTTTCCGGTATAAGTGATTTACATGATCTCATGGTCATAAGGACTAGGTAACTATGTATCGAAAGCTTATAGCAAATAACTTAATGACGAGATCTTATGCTACGCTTAATTGGGTGTGTCCATTACATCATTCATATAATGATATAACCTTGTTATTAATAACATCCAATGTTCATGATTATGAAACTAATCATCCATTAATCAACAAGCTAGTTAAGAGGCATACTAGGGACTCTTTGTTTGTCTACATATCACACATGTATCAATGTTTCGGTTAATACAATTATAGCATGGTATGTAAACATTATCATAAACACAAATATATATAATAACCATTTATTATTGCCTCTTGGGCATATCTCCAACAGTCTCCCACTTGCACTAGAGTCAATAATCTAGTTTACATTTGTAAAGATATAACACCTTGGCCTTCCGGTGTTTTATCATGTATTGCTCACGGGAGAGGTTTTAGTCAATGGATCTGACACGCTCAGAAACGTATGTATTTTGTAATTTATTTGCGTCTCAACGCATCACTCATTTCCAAATGAGTCGGCATTAAATATGTTTGCTCTTCTGGTGGAACCTTAATTCCGCGGTCTGAAATATGTCACTAATATTGTCACACACAATATAGCTTCAAAGTTCTGACTCTGTCGGAACTACACCAAGTTCTCAAAGAACCTCTTGATTTTAACATCCTTTGTCATTGTCAAAATAATTACATACTCTGCCTTCTTTTGTAGAATCCGTCACAATATTTAGAACTCTTCTAAATCTAGCACAGACAACTTCTAGCTCATTGTGCTACCTTTTAAACAACACTTAGTCTAATTTGAGATTGAAATTTTATTTTCATATGTGACAAAACAAATATCGGTGCAACACTTTACAGTGATTTGTTTGTCATTTCTCCATACAAAACTATATATATATCCTTGGTTCTTCTTAAGTACTCAAGAATATTCTTACTGTTTTTCAATGATCATCACATGAATCATTCTGGTACATGCTCATAACATTTTTAAGAGCACATGCCATCTGATTGTGTACATATTATTTGTGATCTATAATCACTCATGTGTTTTTACTCATTGAGTGTCAGATACACTCAAGTCTTGTTAAAACTTCACATGACAAGAACATTTTCTTAATATTTCTATATTGAACTATTTCAATATCCATTCTATGTACTTTGACTTAAACATATTATGTGTTTCAATCTATCTTCATAGATCTTGACACAAAATTTGTTTATGTCCATATCCTTTCATTGAAGTTGATTTCTCAATGAAACCTTTTAATCAAGTATATAATTACATCATTTATAACCAACTATATGTCATCTACATAAGTATTATAAATATGTCTCAGCGCTCCCACTTAATTTCTTGCAAATGCAAGTCTCTTCATCGTCTCTGATGAAATCAAAAACTCTTTGACTATTTCATCTAATTGAAGTTTGTATACCTATCTAGTATTGAAGTTTGTATACCTATCTAGTATTCCACGGACCAGCAAAACTCTTGGTTGTATCTTGTATACACCTTTAATACACACTTCTGATAAGTTATGTATTTTGCCATCCTACTAACATATCTCATAAAGGAAATATGTAGTGATTACTAGAATAATCCACATAGACTATAAGCATTGCTACGGAAGATCTAATCTTATTGTAATCAACTCTTTGAACTTTGTCGTAAACAATTTTTCGACAAGTCGAGCTTCTTCAAGGATATTCCATCCAAGTCCATCAATTTTATGGATCCATTTACTTTCAAAAAGTATTCATCTATCTTGGATTTCATGGCGTATAGCCATTTTAACGGAGTCAGGGCCCATCATAACTTCTTTGTTTGTAGTTGGTTTATCATTGTTCAAAATCAATCCTTTGTCCACAAATCATTTATTTGATCACAAAGTAAACCATACCTACAAGGTTCAATATGTACTTCGATCTCCATGGCTAAAACACTTTGTAGTCATGGGAGCCATGATCGTCGTGGCCGCTTCCGAAACCAATTCCTGATGCTGCGCTACTCTGATCATTATGCTCAGGTTCATAAACCTTATCAAGTTCTATTGTTCTCCCACTCAAAAACTTCGCTTGAAACAATTTCTTGGAAATAAGAAACATTAACAAACACTTTTGTCTTTGTCTCCATAGTGGAAAGAATTCCCAATCAATTCTCTGGGATAACAAACAAAGACATTCATCCGATTTTGGTTGTAAACTTATTTACTTATGCTATGCATACCAAAATTTAAGAAAAGACTATTAGGATTCATACCCATGCCATAACTCGTATGGTGTCATTTCAACGGATCATGATGATGCTCTATTAAGTGTAAAAGCAGTAGTCTCTAAAGCATAATCCACAAAAATATAATGGCTTTATTTTATCTCATCATTAATCCAACAAGGTTTGGATACATCTCTTGGATACTTCATCATCACTATGATACTTCAAGAAATGTGAGTTGTAGAACAATTTCATAACTCTCTTAGATGTTCGCTAAAACTCGTAATTCAAATATTTCCACTATGATCCAATCATAGATATTTGATTTTTCTATTACGATGATTTCCACTTCATGCTGAAATTTATTTGAATCCATTCAAATGTTTCAAACTTCCTCCTTATCGAATATATCCACATATATATACTCAATTCATTGTTTGAAGTTTTTATGAAGTAGAAGAATCTCCCGCACACAACTATGCCCAGTGAACCATATACATCATCATGTATGTTTCCACTAAGTTAGTTGCCTGTTCAAATCTTGGCCTATGAACGGTATTTCAGTCATTCCTTTTAGAAGAGATTTGCAAGCACCAAATGATTCATAAATCAAATGACTCCAATAATCCATTTGCATGGAGTTTCTTCATGTGTTCCTTTCCAACATGACCTAAAAGGCAGTTCCACAAATAAGTGGAATTCAAATCATTTGCCTTACGGCATTTTAGCGTCAGTGTTATGTATATGTGTTTCACCATTAAAATTTATAATAACTTATCCATCGTTCATGGAGTAATGTCATAATTTGAACAACTCATTGTTTTTATTTGACAAGAGCAAAATAACAATTATTAAGTTCTTTATTATAAATTCTAAGGGCTAGATAGAATGCCAACGATGAACATAATAACACTTTATTTTTGTTCCAGACGTGCATTCCTATCATATTCCTTGTCAGTCACTTAGGCCATTGTATTCTTGTATTGCGTTGTTTTGTATGACACTTCATACCAACCAATATGGTACTAATACCCAAGAATTTCATTGTGTGACTTAACTAGGAATACAACCATAACATGTATATCATTTATATACACCTGAGCTAGACTTTCTAGTCTTTTCTTTTCTTTTTGCCAAAATATCTTTTGCAGTTTCTCTTTTAGCTTTCCTCATTATTCAGAAAAACACTTCAACATCAATAACTTCTAGGTTTGTTGGTCAAATACCAATAACCTTTGAGGTTCTTACTTTGAAGTTGATCATCATATGACAAGTATTACGGATTTCACTATTAGTAATCTTGTAATATGATGAACAATTTCACTCATAATTTTATCCATTGTATCATGATGACTTTTTGAGACCATGTCTGTACATGCTAGGCTCATAAAGTTTTAACCTTGGTATTCGCATGTGCAAATCTGGCTTGCACCCGTTGTATGCACACGTAGAATCTATAACACCCGATCATCACGTGATGCTTCGATACGACGAGTCTTAGCAACAGTGCATACTAAGGATGATAACTTCATGGATATGCGAATATTGTTAGTGCCCCAATAGTTGGAGGATTGGGACGCCTTGCGTCTTCAACCTTCGTACATTCCCATAAAACTTATGAGTTTATGTAGTCTCACCAAATTATATTCTGTCATCTTGCAATAAGGTCTTAGATATCACATATATCTCATACCTTGATTATTTCTGAAAACTAAATTTTTCAGCTCCTTATTTTTCAAACAGATTTGAATTTCAAGTTCCATGGAGACAAGATAACTTTATGTACTAATTGAAACCATAGCTCATTGAATCGACAATGTGAGGTTTACTAAAAGTTTACAATAGGACTTAATCAATTCTTGATTCTTTAACAACACGGTACCAATCCGTAAAATTTCTTGTCAGATTTTAACAGTATTTCTATCTCAATAACAAGACTAGCGCATAGTAGAAAACGGATGCCAATACTACAAAATTAATTCAAAATACTACTTAGACTATGTTTATGATAATTAGTTCATGTTTTAATCTAATTACTAATGAACTCCCACTTAATACAGCATCCCTCATAGTTGTTAAGTGGTACACGATCCAAATCCACTACATCAAAACCGATCATCACGTGAGATGATGTAGCTTCAATGGTGAACATCAACATGTTGATCATATCATCCATATGACTCGTGTTCAACCTTTCGGTTTCCGTTGTCCCGAGGCCATGTCTGTACATGCTAGGCTCGTCAAGCAAACCCAAGTATTCCGCGTGTGCAACATGGCTTACACCCGTTGTATGTGAACGTTGAATCTATCACATCCGATCATCACGAGATGCTTCGAAACGACGAACTGTACAACGGTGCATACAAGGGGAGAACACTTTATTATCTTGATATTAATGTGAGGGATCATCTTATAATGCTACCGTCGCGATCTAAGCAAAATAAGATGCATAAAGGATTAACATCACATGCAATTCATATGTGATATGATATGGCCCTTTTGTCTTTGCGCCTTTGATCTTCATCTCCAAAGCACGGACATGATCTCCATCATCATCGGGCATGATCTCTATCATCGTCGGCGTAGCGTCAAGGTCAATGGCGCCGTCTTCATGATTGTTCTCCCATGTAGCAACTATTACAACTTCTTTGAAATACTACTCAACATGAATTTTAAAGACAACCATAAGGCTCCTGCCGGTTGCCACAATACAATAATGATCATCTCATACATATTCATCATCACATTATGGCCATATCACATCACCAAACCCTGCAAAAACAAGTTAGATGTCTCTAATTTGGTTTGCATATTTTACGTGGTTTAGGGTTTTCGATAGAGATCTAATCTACCTACGAACATGAACCACAACGGTGATACTAGTGTTGTCAATAGAAGAGTAAATTGAATCTTCACTATAGTAGGAGAGACAGACACCCGCAAAGCCACTTATGCAATACAAGTTGCATGTCGAGCGTGGAGCAAATCTCATGAACGCGGTCATGTAAAGTTAGCCCGAGCCGCTTCATCCCACTATGCCACAAAGATGCAAAGTACTCAAACTAAAGATAACATAAGCATCAACGCCCACAAACCATTGTGTTCTACTCGTGCAACCATCTATGCATAGACACGGCTCTGATTCCACTGTAGGATAACGTTGCATAGAAAACAAAAAATTTCCTACCGCGAACACGCAATCCAAGCAAAGATGCAATCTAGAAGACGGTAGCAACGAGGGGGTATCGAGTCTCACCCTTGAAGAGATTCCAAAGCCTACAAGATGAGGCTCTTGTTGCTGCGGTAGACGTTCACTTGCCGCTTGCAAAAGCGCGTAGAAGATCTTGATCACGATCGCTTCCGGCGCCACGAACGGGCAGCACCTCCGTACTTGGTCACATGTTCGGTTGTTGATGAAGACGACGTCCACCTCCCGTTCCAGTGGGCAGCGGAAGTAGTAGCTCCTCTTGAATCCGACAGCACGACGGCGTGATGTCGGTGGCGGTGGAGAATCCCGGCGGAGCTTCGCTAAGCGTGCGGGAACTATAGAGGAGAGAGGGGGCGGCTAGGGTTTGGGAGGGGGGCGCCGGCCATCTAGTGGTGCGGCCACCTTGTGGTGCTTGGGGTGGCCGGCCCCCTCCCCCTTGGCCCTCATTATATAGGTGGAACCCCAAGAGTTGGTCTCCAAGTCTTCGAATAAGACCCGAACCAAAAACCTTCCATATGGAGGGGAAACCTAGCCAAGCTAGGACTCCCACTAGAGGTGGGAGTTCCACCTCCCATATGGGGGGGTGGCCGGCCCCCTAAGGGGGAGTCCACTTGGGACTCCACCCCCACTAGGGTTGGCCGGCCATGGAGGTGGAGTCCCATGTGGACTCCACCTTCCTTGGGGTTGGCCGGCCATGGAGGTGGAGTCCCATGTGGACTCCACCTTCCTTGGTGGTTTCTTCCGGACTTTTCTAGAACCTTCTAGAACCTTCCATAGAACCTTCCGCGACATTTTAATTCACATAAAATGACATCCTATATATGAATCTTATTCTCCGGACCATTCCGGAACTCCTCGTGATGTCCGGGATCTCATCCGGGACTCCGAACAAATATTCGAACTCCATTCCTTATTCAAGTTCTACCATTTCAACATCCAACTTTAAGTGTGTCACCCTACGGTTCGTGAACTATGCGGACATGGTTGAGTACTCACTCCGACCAATAACCAATAGCGGGATCTGGAGATCCATAATGGCTCCCACATATTCAACGATGACTTTAGTGATCGAATGAACCATTCACATACAATACCAATTCCCTTTGTCACGCGATATTTTACTTGTCCGAGGTTTGATCTTCGGTATCACTCTATACCTTGTTCAACCTCGTCTCCTGACAAGTACTCTTTACTCGTACCGTGGTATGTGGTCTCTTATGAACTTATTCATATGCTTGCAAGACATTAGACGACATTCCACCGAGAGGGCCCAGAGTATATCTATCCGTCATCGGGATGGACAAATCCCACTGTTGATCCATATGCCTCAACTCATACTTTCCGGATACTTAATCCCACCTTTATAACCACCCATTTATGCAGTGGTGTTTGGTGTAATCAAAGTACCTTTCCGGTATAAGTGATTTACATGATCTCATGGTCATAAGGACTAGGTAACTATGTATCGAAAGCTTATAGCAAATAACTTAATGACGAGATCTTATGCTACGCTTAATTGGGTGTGTCCATTACATCATTCATATAATGATATAACCTTGTTATTAATAACATCCAATGTTCATGATTATGAAACTAATCATCCATTAATCAACAAGCTAGTTAAGAGGCATACTAGGGACTCTTTGTTTGTCTACATATCACACATGTATCAATGTTTCGGTTAATACAATTATAGCATGGTATGTAAACATTATCATAAACACAAAGATATATAATAACCATTTATTATTGCCTCTTGGGCATATCTCCAACAATAGAGAGCATAAAATTATAGTTTTGAGAGGTGTTTGTTATTGTCAACGAATGGTAGTGGGCACTCTAACCCCTTGCCAGACAGACCTTCAAAGAGCGGCTCCCATGATGTAGTTTATTTTTATTTTTGGGTGACACTCCTTCCAACCTTTGCTTTCACAAGCCATGGCTAACCGAATCCTCGGGTGCCTTCCAACAATCACATACCATGAAGGAGTGTCTATTTATTTTAGTTTTATTTAGATGACACTCCTCCCCACCTTTGCTTTCTCAAGCCATGGCTAACCGAATCCTCGGGTGCCTTCCAACATTTCACATACCATGGAGGAGTGTCTATTTGTGATTAATTGGGGCTGGGAACCCCGTTGCCAGCTCTTTTTGCAAAATTATTGGATAAGCGGATGAAGCCACTAGTCCATTGGTGCAAGCTGCCCAACAAGATTGAAAGATAAAACACCACATACTTCCTCATGAGCTATAAAACATTGACATAAATAAGAGATGATAAATTTTGAATTGTTTAAAGGTAGCACATGAAGTATTTACTTGGAATGGCAGAAAATACCATGTAGTAGGTAGGTATGGTGGACACAAATGGCATAGTTTTTGGCTCAAGGTTTTGGATGCACGAGAAGCATTCCCTCTCAGTACAAGACTTTGGCTAGAAGGTTGTTTGAAGCAAACACAAGTATGAACCGGTACAGCAAAACTTACATAAGAACATATTGCAAGCATTATAAGACTCTACACTGTCTTCCTTGTTGCTCAAACACTTTTACCAGAAAGTATCTAGACCTTAGAGAGACCAATGATGCAAACCAATTTCAACAAGCTCTACGGTAGTTCTCCACTAATAGGTTTAAACTACATGATGCATGAGCTTAAACATGATCTACTTGAGAGCTCAAAACAATTGCCAAGTATCAAATTATCCAAGACAATATGAGGCATTTTCTGTTTCCAACCAAATAGCAATAAATGCAACAGCTTCCAACTTCAAGTGTTCATATGAAAAAGCGGAGCGTGTCTCTCTCCAACACAAGGATTGCTAGGATCCGAATTTATTCAGACACAAACAAATAAAAACACACATATGCTCCAAGTAAAGCACATAAGATGTGACTGAATAAAAATATAGTTTCAATAGAAGAAACCTGATAAATTGTTGATGAAGAAGGGGATGCCTTGGGCATCCCCAAGCTTAGACGCTTGAGTCTTCTTGAAATATGCAGGGATGAACCACGGGGCATCCCCAAGCTTAGACTTTTCACTCTTCTTGATCATATATCATCCTCCTCTCTTGACCCTTGAAAACTTTCTTCACACCAAACTTCTCATAATCTTCATTAGAGGGGTTAGTACTAAAAAAACTTTAATCAACCTTGGTCCTGTAGTGACACATTGCAAGAACTCAATAAAACATTAGCTACTGCTCTCCACATCTAGAAAGCCTTGCTTAAAGTCCACAAGAGACAATGCAAAAAATAGAGACAGAATCTACCAAAACCGAACAGCCAGTAAAGACGATTTTTTAAGAGGTATTTCCGTTGCTCAAATCAGAAAACTTAAAACTAATGAAATTTGCGTACATATCTGATGAACACACACGTAAATTGGCAGATTTTTCTGAGTTACCTACAGAGAACCCTGCCCAAATTCGTGATCGATAGAAATCTGTTTCTGCGCAGAAATCCAAATCTAGTATCAACCTTCTATTAGAGACTTTACTTGGCACAACATTGCAATAAAATAAAGATAAGGAGAGGTTGCTACAGTAGTAACAACTTACAAGACACAACAAAACAGTAGCAAAATAAAGACATGGGTTATCTCCCAAGAAGTGCTTTCTTTATAGCCATTAAGATGGGCTCAGCAATTTTAATGATGCACTCGCAAGAAATAAGAGTTGAAGCAAAAGAGAGCATCAAAAAGCAAGTTCAAAACACATTTAAGTCTAACCTACTTCCTATGCATAGGAATCTTGTACACAAATAAATTCATGAAGAACAAAGTGACAAGCATAAGAAGATAAAACAAGAGTAACTTCAAAAGTTTCAGCATATAGAGAGGTGTTTTAGTACCATGAAAATTTCTACAACCATATTTTCCTCTCTCATAATAATTTTCAGTAGTATCATGAGCAAACTTAACAATATAACTATCACATGCAGCATGGTTTTCATGATCCACAAACATATAATTTTTATCAAGCTCAAAAATAGTGGGATTAAAACTTTCAAATCCACTTTTATCAATAATATAACAAGATGATTGATCATTCTCAAGAGATATGGGACTCATAGATAAATTCAAGAACTCTCCAATCCCATTTTCATTAGTAGTACAATTAATATTATCAAGTAACATAGGACCATCATCTAGAGCTTTATCATAAACATTTGCTACGCAAAACTCTTTAGTACCATGCATTTCGACATCAGGCACAAACAAAGCATTATCATAAGATTTATCAAAGTAGCATGGATTATCATAGATAACAGTAGCATAATTATTCTTACAAGTTTTACTCATAGGTAATATTTCAAGAGAATCCACAGGAACATAACATTCATCCTTCTTTGGTAAGCATGGAGGACAATCAAATAGTGTAAGAGATAAAGAGTTACTCTCATTAGAAGGTTGGCATGGGTAGCTAATCCATTCTTCCTCCTTTTGTTCATCACTCTCCTCTTCTTTTTCATCCAATGAGCTTTCAGGTTCATCAATTTCCTCCTCTTTTTCATCCAATGAGCTTTCAGGTTCATCAATTTCTTCTTCCACTGGTTCCTGCAAATTGTGAGTGCATTCTTGTGCAATAATGAGTCTCTCTTTATAATCAATGATATAAGGATTATCACTGTAGCTTTCTATGCAAAAATTAAGGATAGAAGATACATAATCTTTAAGGTCCTTACAAACAACACAAGTTTCATAATTTTTAGCCATGAAGGATTCTATCTCACAGGCTCCCATAAATAAGATAAACTGTTCTACCTCTTCGAACCCAAGATGAATATAGCTATTCCAATTATAGTTCTTATCCTCACTAAAGCCACATTGAAATTTAAGATGTTTAGTATCCTGTTGAGAGCAACAGTTTATATCATGGCGTTTAAGCAAGATTTTAGCAATTGTATTCAATTTTTCTATCACAGCACTCATAACTTTACCCGTTCTCGATTCTCTATAATTATTATAAGATTCTATAAGCTCCAACATGGTTATGCGTTCTTCCATAGCAACAGTTTTTAATTTTTAGGTTTTTCAAATTTTTATGGATTTTTGAGTATATAGGAAAAATAAAACAAGACAAAAAGAAACTAAGCAAAAGTAAACTAAGCAAAATAATACTAGACAGAAATAAACTAAGCACAAATAAACAAGACAAAAGTAAACTAAGCAAAACAAAATAAAATAAAACAAAAACAGAGAGAGATGTAGAGTGTACTCCCCAGGTGAACTTATGAGTAGAGCTATGCCTCCCCGGCAACGGCGCCAGAAAATAGTCTTGATGACCCACAAGTATACGGGATCGCAACAGTCTTCGAGGGAAGTAAAACCCAAATTTATTGATTCGACACAAGGGGAGGTAAAGAATACTTATAAGCCTTAACAACTGAGTTGTCAATTCAGCTGCACCTGGAAAAGCACTAGCAACATGGGTGATGTGAAAGCAGCAGTAATATGAGAGCAATAGTAACAAGAATAACAGCGTAAAGAGCAGTAACACAGGAGCAATGGCACCAGAAAATAGTTGATACTACTTCCAATGACATGTAGAACGAGTATATGATGATGAAAGATGGACCGGGGTTCCCAGCTATCTACACTAGTGGTAACTCTCCAATAACAAGTGTTGGGTGAACAAATTACAGTTGGGCAATTGATAGGATTGAAAGCATTAAGACAGAACATCAAGATTATTAATCATGTAGGCATGTTTTCCATATAGTCATACGTGCTCGCAATGAGAAACTTGTAAAACATCTTTTGTCCTACCAGCTGGTGGCAGCCGGGCCTCAAGGGAATCAACTGGCAATTAAGGTACTGCTTTTAATAGAGCACCGGAGCAAAGCATTAACACTTGGTGAAAACATGTGATCCTCATACCCACGCCTTCCCGTCCAGTTATCCCAGTTGTTGTCACTCTGGGGCCCCAGGTTCCGGACACAGACATGTGCAAACAACTTGTAGATACAATCTAAGCAATAAGTATAGAGCTTAAATCTAAGATCATGCCACTCGGGCCCTAGTGACAAGCATTAAGCATAACAAGATTGCAGCAACAATAACTTCACAAACTTATATAGATAGACCGATCATAATGTAACAATTCATCGGATCCCAACAAACACAACACCGATTACATCAGATGAATCTCAATCATGTAAGGCAGCTCATGAGATCATTGTATTGAAGTACATGGGGGAGAGAGTACCAACTAGCTACAGCTAGAACCCGTAGTCCATGGGGGAACTACACACGGAGCATGATGGAGGCGGTGGCGTTGATGGAGATGGCTTTCGGGGGCACTTCCCCGTCCCGGCAGGGTGCCGGAACAGAGACTTCTGTCCCCCGAAACGGAGTTTCGTGATGGCGGCGGCGCCCCTGGAGTCTTTCTGGAGTTTCGTTAATTCGTATCGCGTTTTTAGGTCGAAAGGGGTCTTATAGGCGAAGAGGCGGCGCAAGGAGGCGCCTGGAGCCCCCTCACCATAGGCCGGCGCGGCCAGGCCTGGGGCCGCGCCGCCTTATGGTGTGGTGGCCCTCTGGCCCGCCTCCGACTCTCCTTCGGTGTTCTGGGGTCTTCCGGGAAAAATAAGATACTAGGTCTTTGTTTCGTCGAATTCCGAGAATATTGCCCGAACAGCCTTTCTGGAACCAAAAACAGCAGAAAACAGGAACTGGCACTGTGGCATCTTGTTAATAGGTTAGTTCCGGAAAATGCATGAAATCATTATAAAGTGCGAGCAAAACATGTAGGTATTGTCATAAAACAAGCATGGAACATCAGAAATTATAGATACGTTGGAGACGTATCACTCACTTCTCGCCACCCACGGTGTCGTCTTCCGCCTCACGTGTCCATACACTTCCTCACAGAACGGCCGTGCCAAACGGATTCTTCGTACCCTCAATGACTGCGTCCGCACCCTTCTGTTTCACACCTCCATGCCCCCGCGATTCTGGCCGGATGCCCTTGCCACGGCGACTCTCCACGTCAACATCCGCCTGTGTCGTGTGCGTTGGTCCTACACGCCGCATCATCTCCTATACGATGTGCCGCCCGCCTATGATGACCTTCGCATCTTCGGCTGCCGGTGTTATCCTAACACTGCTGCCACCGCCGCGCATAAGCTTGCGCCGCGCTCTCTTCCTTGTGTGTTTCTCGGCTACCCCGCCAACACCAAGGGCTACCGCTGTTACGACCCGGTCTCCCATCGTGTCCTCACTTCCCAGCACGTGTACTTTGACGAGTTGGTTTTTCCCTTTCAGCAGGGACTCATGGCGACACCTCCGACGACGCCCCCGGTGCCCGCTGGCCCTCCTGCGGCCGTGCGCCGACGACTGACCACGGCGGGCCCCTCTGCGCTGGCCCCGCCTAGTCCCTCGGCGTCCCCGTCACCCGTGGTGCCCACGGCGGCCCCGTCGCCCGCACCCGCGACGCCCGAGGCGCCATCGCCCGCGGCGTCCCCTGCGGCCGTCTCTTCGTCGTCTGCCTCGTCGCCCGCCTCGCCACCCGTCGCTACGGCTCCCGAGCCCATGCTCACCCGCGCCGTGCGGGCGTGTGGCGGCCGTCCACACGCTACCCCGCCGACCATGCGTCTGCGCGCGTCGTCTTCGTCTACCGCGTCTGCCTTCTGGGCCAGCGGCAACAACATCTTGCCGCACGACGGCGGCGCACCTTTCACCAGCCGACCTGGCCCAGCACCCGGTCCGACTAGCCCCACGACCGGCCAACCTGGCCCGCCGCCCGGTTCTCCGCCCGGTTTTCTGCCCGGCCCGCCGCCGGTCAGACCGGCCCCCGGACGGCCGGCCCGGCCTGCCGCCGGCTGGCCGCCCGGTTCACCGCCCGGCCTGCCGCCCGCCTGGCCCCCGGTTCACCGCCCAGCCTGCCGCCCGGCTGGCCCCCGGCCGGCCGACCCGGCCTGCCGCCCGGCAAGACAGGCTCCGCGACCGGTCCGGCGACCGCTCCTTCGCCGGTACCCACCTCGGCTCGCGCTGCCTTGCGCGACCCGCATTGGCGCGCCGCCATGCAGGAGGAGTACGACGCACTGCAGCGCAATAGGACTTGGGAGCTCGTTCCCCGGCCCCCTCGCGCCAACGTCATCACCGGCAAATGGGTCTTCAAGCACAAGCTCGGCTCCGACAGTACTCTCGAGCGCTACAAGGCGCGCTGGGTTGTGCGCGGCTTTCGGCAGCGCGCTGGCGTCGACTTCACGGATACGTTTGCTCCGGTTGTCAAACCGGGCACGATCCGCACGGTGTTGCACCTCGCCGCGTCTCGCGCGTGGCCAGTGCATCAGATGGACGTCTCCAACGCCTTCCTTCATGGCCATCTGCAGTAGCAGGTGTACTGTCAGTAGCCCATCGGCTTCGTCAACACCGAGCGCCCCGATGATGTGTGCTTGCTTTCTCGGTCCCTGTATGGACTGAAGCAGGCGCCCCGCGCCTGGTACCAGTGCATCGCCGGCTTCCTGCATCAGCTTGGATTCCGCTCCACGCGCTCCGATGCGTCGCTGTTCGTCTACCGGACCGGCAACGACATGGCATACCTGCTGCTGTACGTCGACGACATCATCCTGACGTGCTCCACCGCTGGTCTTCTTCGACAGCTCACCAACAGTCTTCGCGCTGAGTTCACGTTGAAGGATCTTGGCCTGCTCCACTACTTCCTCGGCATCGAGGTTGTCCGGCGTGCGGACGGGTTCTTCCTCCATCAGCGGAAGTATGCCCACGAGCTTCTCGAGCGTGCAGGGATGCTTAACTGCAACCCTGCGCCTACTCCTGTCGACACGAAGGCCAAGCTCTCCGCCAGTGATGGGTCGCTAGCGTCTTACGCGCCGTTCTACCGCTCCATCGTAGGTGCTCTTCAGTACTTGACGTTGACGCGACCGGAACTCCAGTGCGCTGTGCAGAAGGTGTGCTTGCACATGCATGCTCCTCGGGATGCTCATTGGGCCGCGGTGAAGCGGATTCTCCGCTACGTATGTGGTACCATGGGCTATGGCTTGTCGTTGCATGCTTCGCCCTCGACGTCGACTGACCTTGTCGCCTACTCGGACGCGGACTGGGCGGGCTGCCCGGATACGCGCCGCTCCACCAGCGGCTACTGCGTCTACCTCGGCTCGTCGCTCGTCTCTTGGTCCTCCAAGAGGCAGCCCACCGTGTCTCGCTCCAGTGCTGAGGCTGAGTACCGCGCCGTGGCTAACGCTGTGGCTGAGTGCACATGGCTTCGTCAGCTTCTGTCCGAGGTCTCTTGTCCTGTTGACAAGGCTACGGTGGTCTTCTGCGACAACGTGTCGGCTGTCTACCTCTCCGCCAACCCCGTTCATCATCGGTGCACCAAGCACATCGAGTTGGACATCCACTTTGTTCGTGAGCAAGTTGCCCTCGGTCGCGTTCGAGTTCTTCACGTACCGACGTCTCAGCAGTTTGCCGATATCATGACGAAGGGATTGCCATCCACGACTTTTCCTGAGTTTCGCTCCAGTCTATGTGTCGGTGCCGACCCTTCGACTGCGGGGGGTGTTGAGTAATGATGACGCGTGAAGCACACGTTCGTTGGGAACCCCAAGTGGAAGGTGTGATGCGTACATCAACAAGTTTCCCTCAGTAAGAAACCAAGGTTTATCGAACCAGTAGGAGATGAAGGCCACGTGAAGGTTGTTGGTGAAGGAGTGTAGTGCGGCGCAACACCAGGGATTTCGGCGCCAACGTGGAACCTGCACAACACAATCAAAATACTTTGCCCCAACTTAAAAGTGAGGTTGTCAATCTCACCGGCTTGCTGTAAACAAAGGATTAAACTGTTGCCGTCAGAAACTCACCGGCGAGCAGCGACGAGCAACACCGTAGAGCCGAGAGGCTCCCAGGACTGCGGCTGGCCCTGGTCCCTCGGGCGACGGCCCGCAATGCTCCTAGCACGCACGTCCGATGCTGATGCAAGGGCGTGCCACCTGACCTATACCTGGTCAGGAAGGTGATGGATTGCTTCGACTTAGTTTCCTGCATGGCAACACGTAAACATTAAATACGAGCCCCGATCGGCTCTTAGGTTGCTCTGTGGATCGGCTCTAAGAGCCGATTGCCCCATGACACACATTGGATTTTACATTAACATGGGGATCCTGCCTGATCAAAACAAGCTAAACTAATCTACGATAGTATATGGTTTTCACCGCATAATCGGAACATCCTATGCGTAATTGAGCCTAGCAGATACGTGAGATGATAGGAAAAACTAACCCTAAAGAGGCCTAAAAACCAACATGAAGTTGATCCCCGGAACAATCCCTCTAGGATCTCGCTAACCACACCTTACGCACTACCGGATCGTTCAACCCGTTTATAAGGCCTAACCATACGGATATCAAACCAATCCTTGAAGAACAAGGAGCGACTATACACTACAAGAAAAGTTCTGATAGACAACGTCTCAAAATCGTCCGCTAAGGGGTATTTTTCGTCGCCTATGGGCCTAACCCGGCGATATGGGTTCTATTGTGGAAACTGCGTCAGGCAAAGTCCTACGACGATTTTTTCGGTCCGTCGCGCTTGGGCGCCCTTCCGCCACGGAAAATCGGACCGTTGCCCAAGTGTTTCCGGGAGCCCGTTGATCGCGACGTCATGCAAAGGGACACGTGGCGACGCCGTTAAGCGCGATTAACGGCGTTAAGCGCGATTAACGGCGTTAACCGGCTGAAACCCCGTGGTAGATGGTAGGCCCACACGAGGCCTGCCACGTCTTAAGCGGGCCGGCCCATTAAGTTTACGGGCCGGGCCAGCTGACTTAGTTTGACCGGTCAACTATATAGCTGGGCTGGTCCATTAGTTACGTGGGCTGGGCCTAACCTCTAAAGTTGACTGGTCAAAACTTTAATGGGCCGGCCCACTAAGCATGTGGGCCGGGCTGAATGCACTCGTTTGACCGGTCAACAGGCAAAAGGGCCGGCCCACAAGACATGTGGGACCCACTTTCCTGGTATCGGGCCGGCCCATTTACAAAGTGGGGTCCACATTAAGGCAACTGGGCCGGCCCAAGAAGTTATTGGGCCGGCCCAATTAGCATGTGGGTCCCACTTTCCTGCTATCGGGCCGGCCCATTTAGTACGTGGGGTCCACATTTGATCAAATGGGCTGGCCCAACAAGCCAGTGGGCCGGGCCAAAAGCACCGGTGGGTCCCACTTTCCTGTTAAAGGGCCAGCCCATTTAGTATGTGGGGTCCATCATATAGCAAGTGGGCCGGGCCAAAAACACAGGTGGGTCCCACTTTCCTGTTAAAGGGCTGGCCCATTTAGTATGTGGGGTCCACCATATAGCAAGTGGGCCGGCCCAAGAAGATAGTGGGCCGGGCCAAAACACTGGTGGGTCCCACTTTCCTGTTAAAGGGCCGGCCCATTTAGTATGTGGGGTCCACCGTATAGCAAGTGGGCCGGCCCAACATGCTAGTGGGCCGGGCCAAAACACAGGTGGGTCCCACTTTCCTGTTAAGGGTCCGGCCCATTTAGTATGTGGGGTCCACCATATAGCAAGTGGGCCGGCCCACCACGCTAGTGGGCCGGGCCAAAAACACAGGTGGGTCCCACTTTCGTCTTAAAGGGCCGGCCCGTTTAGTATGTGGGGACCACCACAAAAGCAATTGGGCTGGCCCAACTAGTTAGTGGGCCGGCCCAGTAGTGGGTGGGGTCCACCTTAAAGCAAGTGGGCCGGCCCAATAAAAGTGTGGGGTCCACGATAAATCAAGTGGTGGCCCAATAAGTAAGTGGGCCAGCCCGTTTAGTTCTTGTTTATATGCAGCGTAAAAGGCGCTTTAGGATTTTGCGGGCCGGCACGTATGTGATTTCGCTTAATTGGGCCGTCTAAGGGATAGGAATTCGTGATTTAGATACTGAGAATATTTACGCAGCATTGATTTCTGTCGGATAGCCTCACTTACCACAAGCACCAAAGAAAAAATGCGCGAAAGAACTATAAAAACTAACTAAATATTACATCAGCTGCAAGGCTTTGAAAAAATATTACAGAACCCAGAGAAATTGAATGGTAATTAAACCTAGCAATACAATGAAGTGATCCGGCAATCTTTTAAGTTGTCCATGCAGCACCTATATCTGAAACAAAGACATTACAAGTTAAGACAGCAACAATGGAAACGCAAAGACACTGCAATATTGTTTGCCAAAGAATTTGGAACTCATCATTTCGTCGTTATAACAAGATCATTGTAATGCGCACAATAAGCAAACAAAGAGTGCATGCCGCATACCAACAGCCAATATAACAGAGCATGTTAGAATGAAACAGCAGACTTACTACTGTCGAGTCCCATGCAAACCAACATGTTCAGGGAGTACAAAATTGGCATGAACAATATAGTAGCAGGCTATAAATTTTGTAACAATGACTGAGCAAGATGAAGTTATGATGGCTACATCTACGAAAGGTGGAATGTAAACCAAAAATAGAAGTTACGATGGCAAAAGCTAAAGAGGAGGGAATGTGAACCAACATGTGCCAAGTGCAATTACTTCATTTTGGCCGTGAACTAAATAATACTCCTGAACTTATAGTGAAGGGGATGCAAATCAAGATGTTTCGGGATATAAACTTGTAATGAGCAACACATAGAGGATAGTTAATGCTGGAGCTTAGGAAGGACCAGATACAGAATATAGTGGGATCACCTGTGAACTTGTATAAGAGGGAATGCAAACCAATATGTTCAGCTTTCCATATTTGAGCGTCATGCCAAGTCAGAGAAACAAGTCAATAATGCAGCTTTTGAAGAACAAGATGGCACGCAAAATTATTATCTAGTAGTATGGCAAGTTTATTTGTACTACAGGCTAGATAGCAGAGTGATAGCATGCCAAACTAAGTCCTTACTTTGTTAGCTTACAATGAACTAGATACAAAACAATGGCATCACCTGTAGTACAGGGAATGCAAGCCAACATGTTCATGGAGTAAAAAATTGGCACAAACAACATAGTAGCAGGCCATAATTTTTGTAACAACGACTGAGCAAGATAAAGTTATGATGGCTAGATCTACAGAGCAGGGAATGTAAACCAAATATAGAAGTTACGATGCCAAAAGCTATAGAAGCAGGAATGCGAACCAACATGTGCAATTACTTAAAATTGGCCATGAACTAAATAATAGCAGGATGTTACTATAATACCTATAATTTTTGTAACAACGACCGAGCAAGATAGAAGTTATGATGGCTACATCTACAGAGCGAGGAATGCAAACCAAAATGTTCAATCGCTTAAAGTTAGCAATGAAGTAGAAAATAGCAACGTGTTACGGTCATAGCTAGGAATGAACTAAAAGAGCTTCAGACAAACAAGCATCTGAACCCAGAACATGGCGCTAAAACAAGGGACTTACATTAGGAGAAGCACTCTGTGGGAGTCACAGCAGATCTTCACAGAGGTTGATAGATCCGGTGATGAAGTACGCTACATGAGCGACTCGGGGTTGGAGATACGGCAAGTACACTTCATGATTACTCATCTCATCTGCAAAAACGTAACGGCGCGTCGTTAGCACAAACAAGGTTCCCCCAAGATTAAACAAGAACTTGCGAGGCAAGCAATAGAAAAGCGACAGTAGAAGAGTTTAGATCATGCAAGGCGCCGGTGAAGCAGATCCGGTTCATGCACAGCGGTGTCGGTGAGCAAGATACGATGCGGTGGACGACGGATCCGGCGAAGCGGCTCCGGTGGGGTGGACGATACCGCAGCTGAAGCGACTGCGGTAGACTGCTGGATGAGCATATGGTTTCGAGGTTCGGCGGGGATGATCCGGTCCGGTTGATGACGGCGTCGATGAAGCGGCTCCGGCAGGCAGCCGGATGACGAGGATCACGAGGGCTCGGGTAGGCCAGGGAAGTCCGGCGGGGATGTTCCGGTGCGGTGGTCGTGGAGGTGGGAGAGAGGGACTTGGGAAGTTCCGGTGGGTGGTCTGAAGGAAATGTATTTTTTTTGGGAGGGTTTCCGGGCTAGGGAGGTGGTGATCCAATAAATGACGGGCAGACCCCCCCACCAACCGACTTTCTTTGCCATCTCCACAGGGGTAGAATGGGAATTTGGAAGCGTGTGAAATTTTTGTATTTTGTGGGCGGGAAGTTTTGCCGCTATGAGATTTTGAATTTGGCCACCGTCCAAGTATAATGATAAAAAATTGTGACACCGTACTAGTACCTCTGTTCAAGGCCGAGTGCAAAATCGAATCATCATCACGTTGAAAATTTGTTACCAACTTACCATGATCATGATCTACCTCTGAAAATGGGCACATCCACTAAAACTTGCAAAGTATAATGATACAAATTTGTGAGACCGTACTAGTACTTATGTTCAAGGTCGAGTGCAACATCAAATCATCATTACATTGAAAATTGTGTTACCATGATCATGATATTTCTCTGAATTTGGCGCATCCGCTAAATCTCGCAAAGGATAATGATAAAAAATTGTGAGATTGTACTAGTTCTTATGTTCAAGGCCGAGTACAAGATCAAATCATCATCACGTTGAAATTTGTTACAATGATCATGACATATCTCTAAAATTGATGCATCCGCTAAATCTTGCACGTGGCGCATCTCGGTGCGGAGCAACAGGTCGGTGCTATCAAGGTTGAGGCGTCGGTAGCGTCATCGGGCTCTCCTCTCTTGATAGATCTTCTACATGGCGCGGCGCACCACCCGCCGATAAGCAGTCAAATGTGAGACCGAGGTGGAGACGTCCCCGGCATCCTCGAGGCGCGGCCGCCCTTCTACGAGCCAGCGTCGACTCAAGGTATGAATCCATGTGGTGCCTTAGATTTATTGTTCTTCTCTTATGATTATTTTGAGCCGAACATGTGTGCTCTTTCTCTGAATATATTGCTTGAAAAGCTTATCAAGTTACTTAAATTCACTTCGTTCTTAATCTTGCGAGCTAATATTGTTATTTTAATGAACGGTGGTGCGCGCAAGCAGAATTATTTGTGGGTGTGTTGAGCTGTTAGGCATAAGTCGAAATCCTCATCTAAACGAGGCCTCAGCTTAACACATAAAAAAGGTGTTCAATCTCGCCCACAATACCCTCTTCTTTCCTCTCCCTTTATTGGAACTTGTTTTGCAGACAAGGAAAGTGGCACGTGTAATGTGAGTAAAACCCTCTTAGCCAAAATCATCTACGAGCAAGATTTTCTATATTGTAGATGCCCCAATTGACTCTCATCCCCAAAGTAGTTTTTTATGTCAGTATAGACTTCTTTACTGGATGTATACTATCGTACATGGCATGCATTTGCCTAATGAGCAGCATTGTATTGCTATTCTAGCCAACCTGATCGATATGTCAAGCTTCATGCACGAGATGCCATGTTTAATTTACTCCCTCGCTCTGATCCATATTTCTTGATGTGAAATGAATGTGAATCGGAGGGAGTACTTTTCTTAGATAGTACTATATCATTTCAAAAAAAAGTACTACTACATCACAAATGCATCAAAAGAGTACTACATCACAAGACCACCACGGTTGTACTAGTAGAGTTTAATGCTGAACTTCCAAAGGGATTAAGATTACACATATGAACTTTAAACATGACCAGGAGCATGAGGGCCAGCAGCAGGGGCGTTGACGTGGAGCAAGCTAGGCAAGACGTAATTCTGGAGGAAGAGGCCATATGATGCGTGCTTGGCCTTGGTTGCAGGGCGGTGTTTCCCCCTATGTACTTAGGCCTACACCCATCGCATGTTGGATCAGGCTGTGGATGTCCTTCTAGAGAAATTTGCCACATAATGGGCAAAATAGCTCCCCGCGCATGCAGAAACGAATTTCACCACCCTTCAGCCGCTTGAGAACATAGCGGCTTTTCCGGTCCCTGCGCACCTTGTTGTTGTCCATGTCATCAGAATACTCCTATGAATTATTAAGTACTACATAATCAGGTTTTTTATGACAGATCGAATAAATACTCCACTAACATAATCAAACCTTAGAAACCCTAAAATTAAATGTGTAGAACAAGTAAATGGCAGAAGAAATCGTAATAAATCATGAGAAACCCGATGAACAACCATGAACATAAGCCACAACAATTGCAAGTCCACTAAGTATGAACACATAAATTGATTATATGACTACATGGCAGATTAGTCGAAATTAAACTAGAATCTGATCTTACGAATCGTAGAATCAATTACATCTACAAGAACAAGGTAGGATATCAAATCAATCAAGAACCAGGCTCGTGCAAACCATGTGAACAGCAATATGACACAAAGAGGGTTGGGACAGTTTCGGTAAAAGAGAAGTACCTCCTCGTCATCACCCTCAACATCCTCCTGGAACTGAACGTTTGGGCCGAAATCGTCGAAGGGGTCGAGGTTCGCGTCCAGCATCGGGCCTAGGAAGACCTCGCCGTGGTGGCCTGCAACGCCGTGCACATCTTCGGCGGGATAAACAACATTGGTATCCACCTTCTGCTCGATGGCCAGGACGCCCGTTTCGACCGAGGTCGAAGAACCAGACAAGCAGAGGAGACGAGCGGCATGGGTGCCCGGTGAAGCCTCACCCGTCGTGACGGCCAGGACGCCCATTTCGACCGAGGTCGAAGAATCTGACAAGCAGAGGAGACGAGCGGCCTGGGTGCCCGGTGAAGCCTCACCCATCGCGACGGCCACTACCGTAGAGGCATCCTCTGTGTGGGCGGTCGCCTATTGCTCCGCCTCGTATGCAATACCTATCTTCATGCTGCTGCGGTTGGAAACGGGAAAGTCGATGCCTCAGAGGTGCGGTGAGTGGATGGGGGTTTTCACAGTGTGGGGGAGGCAAGTTGGGGGAGTGGAGAGGACGAGCTCGCGAGAGATGATGTGGCCGATTATGTTATAGCCTCTGACTCTTTGTATCCAGTAGTGGACGCGTGAAGTCATGCATGTACTCGACTTTCCACTTTCTGGGAGACGTGTACGAAACTTTTTTTTGGGACCATTTAACTTCATGTGGGACTCATGTATACCAATACTTCCAAACATCATAAGTAATTCAAAATCATTCAGAATAATATGAGACCTTAACATTTTATTTTTTGTGTCAGATATTGTCTATGAAAAATAACATCCTTCAAAAAATAAATCCCCGATGCCAATCCGATCATGCCCGTCTACTCCAACTAGCTTCCTCGAGTAATTTGTCACCTTACATTCTTAAAATGAACCAAAATTTGGCACAGGGGTGCATCATCACATGGAAAATGATGTTACCATTCTGTCTTCCCATTTTTTTGAATTTTTCAAAATTGTCATGCCCTAACGGAAAAAATGTACTCCTTCTAAGAAGCATGTATCAGAATGGCATTACCAAAACCTAGGGGTGGGGTGGGGGGAGGGGGGCACATGGTGGTGTGATGATACATCACATTTGGACCACACAACACCATTTGGACCAACCAAAAAAAAACCACCCTACACAAACCCTGGTCAAAACTAGTTTGACCAATATTACAAAAGTTGTACGGAGTACATAATTCAGAAACCGTCAGAAATATACGAAGCATTCAGGAGTCCCCAAAGTCAGTGACTTTGAGTCACTTACAACTGTGGTCCACATATCAGTCACCCAAAGTCATGGCAAAGTCAGCTTGGCAAAGTCACCGACAGACAAAGCAAGCAGTGAACAGACAACTCCGTAGCACTGAAAGACCATCTCACAGAAAAGGCTAGTACTACCTTTTCTTCCCGGATAAGCAAAAATAGCTGATCGGTACTGACGAAATGCACCAGGTCCGCAATGTACTCCAGCTATATAAGTGAAGCATGCCTACCACTGAAGAGGAAATTCAAGATTCCACCAGATCCCCATATCACTCTTTTGCATAAAACACGGACATATCTTTTGCACAATTCACCACTTGTTGGTCTAATCTATCGCAGCTTCCATCAGTTGGTCATCCAATTAACGATTTAACGGATTAGAAAAATAAGCGGTGGAATTAGAAGTACTAGTAGCGAAATGTGCAAAATATACCGTCCTTCCCGAGGGGGTTTGTCCAGAAGAGGGCCGGATGACAATGTCCCGGGTGCATCCAGAAACGAGAGGGGTAGTTTCTAATACATGTAAGAAATTATTTTACAAAAAGGTACATATTAAGTAGTACAACTATTAGTACAGTACTACTATTTCGAGGGAAAATGCCATGTCGTGCGACCTCTAATCAATGAGTAGAAGTTGTAGGTGCGCATAACATGCATTGCTGAAAGCTGGTTCCGCTGGAATTTGAGCTCAGCCGGGGCGGATTCTGCGAAGTTCGCCCGACGTCACTCATGTATCCCACCAAACTGCTCACTTCTTTCAATGTCTCTTCTCTTTCACTGCAGCTCTCCAATATCAGGTGCATCAACTTATCTTGTGCCTTCTGCCTCTCGAGAAGGGCAAGGATGGCGATGTCAGCATATTCAAGGTTCAACTTTTGGAGCTGTACTTTATCCTGAAGAAGGATTTTGTACTCTATATCAGACTTGTCTCTTTCGAGGCACACAGTCTTGAGTATGCTGCTGGCTTTCTCCGCTGATGCAATGTTCCTCTCTTTCTGCTTAATCAGCTCGTTCTTCAACATATCGCGCTCATTGCGAAGGCTGCAAATGAGCTCCACAAGAGTTTTCGAATTCTTCTTCTTGGCAGCCAAATCGTCTCGGAGGCGATCACACTCTAAGCTGAGCTCCTCGTTTTTTTCCATCAAGATGGCGACAGTGGTGTCGATAGTCGGCGCCGCTTCCTTCAGGGCGAAATCATCGGTAGCAAGTAAGCGCAAAGGAAGAAGAAGAAGAAGAAGAAGAAGAAGAAGAAAATAACTACACAGTGCTTGGTGCTACCTCATTTCGCCGGGGTAGGGCCGGGTTGAAATCATCGGACGACGATGATTCCTTGGTCGTGGAAGTTGGTGCAGTACGGGCGTCGTTGGAACTTCCAACCCTTTAAGATGTATAACCATAGAGACTCTTAAAGAGCTTGAGCCCGGGCAAGAAGAAACGAAAGTACATGGCGAAGGAAACTAACCCGGTGAGCACAGCACGGACGCGTTTCGGCGACGGCGGCAGCGGCGGCGACGGCGAGCCCACTTGGTTTCTGGAACCGTCTCTCGAAATTTCGAGCCGGCGTTTTTTATCCGCGTACTTGACCGCCGGCGACTTGAAGTTTGAACACATTAATTGCTGGAGGAGAGAGCGACGAAAGAAACGAAAGTACATGGCGAAGGAAACTAACCCGGTGAGCACAGCACGAACGCGTTTCGGCGGCGGCGGCGGCGATGGTGAGCCCACTTGGTTTCTGGAAGCGTCTCTCGAAATTTCGAGCCGGTGTTTTTTCTCCGTGTACTTGACCGCCGACGACCTGAATTTTGAAGACATTGCTGGAGGAGAGAGCGACGAACAAATGTTTGTTAGGTGGAGAGAGGAAGAAAGTGAATGGAACGAGAGAGTTTAGCGTTTTGCCCTTATAGTCATAGTCGCTAACCGTGACGCGGGAATGTTGGTCGTCGGCGTTTAATGGTCTCCCGCGTGGAAACCGAGGCGGCCACGAGGCAACGGCTGGCCACGCGGCGTCCAGTCGCCTACGCCGCCGTAAATGAGGGTAGTTGCCTACCACCACCAGGTGACATGCACCTTTTGCATGTCACCGTGTGACATGCGGCCTAAATTCAAATTTAAAACATTGCGAAAAAAATCATGCATCCGGTGACATGCCCATGGCATGCCACCGATGAAGAGTTCCGTGCCATGCACTCTGGCACTCTGCGCCGTCTTGGATCAGAAAATGAGCGAAGAACGAGGACGAGGCACTAGTTCAAATTTAGGATGAAGTTTAAGTTTTATTTTGGTTTAAATTAGATTAGAGGGAGTAGTACTCTTACTTTATTACTCGTACTTGTGTTAATGTAGTAGTATTATTATGGTGGTGTACTTGCGTTCATGTACTTGTTTCAGCTGTTTTGGTGAAGGAGACATGCATCACCTTTTTTGGTGATGTATCTAGTCGTCATGTAGCCCTTGTCAAATTCCTCTGATATACTGATGGGAGGGCTTGTTCACCCCATACTGATGGGAGCCCTTGTCAAATCGTAATCATAGCCAAAAGGCGCATTTTTTCCCGATATTACTCGATGCTTAAGGCGCGGGTGGTTGTGGTTCAGTTATCTCCCTAATTTGCACTTGCTTTCCCGTTTCCACTAGTCGAAAGTCGAAACCTGGCCACATTAACCCAAGATCCTGAAGCCGCCGCCTCAACCCTAGCCGCCTCCAGTTCTTCCTCCTCCATAGATTGGTTCCCCCTCCTCCGGTTGGCTTCGCCGGCGTCAGGAGGAGTGGGGAACCCGATCTATGCGTGGAGTTTCGAATAAAAGTATTGTTTTCATTAGATTATATTAGATTATGTTAGGATTTTGGTAGCCGCCTTCTTGTTGGTTTCCCCTCAATGGAGATGGCATCGTCTGCAATAAGTGATCTTCGGCCTTTCGTTCGGCGACGAGATCTTCTTCCCGGCGTCAATGGTGGTCTTGAACGATCACAATTTTCTAGGTATGGGTCTTTGGATCTTGCTTCGCCAGATCGATTTTGGATCTTTTGTCTTTGTTGCCGTGGGGAGGATTATCCTCGCAGTTTTTGTCCCGGCTGCTACGTCCTCGACAATGGTGATTCATACTCTCGGCTCTCCATCGACGATGACAAAGCTAGTCGGTTATTATTCCCTGATATACTAGTGTTGGTACTCTTGCCGATGTTGTATGACTGCTTTAATGGTTGCGTGCGTGCACGCAGCTTTGGCATTGCGGCTCAAAAAATCATGGGAGAACTTTCATCGGTATCTACAGGTCTATGGTTAGTTATCTATTTTTGGCTGCCTTGAGAAAAGTACAAGATTGTGTTCGAAGAAGAAAAAATTGAAGACCTCGAAGATTTGTTACTATCTTTTAGACTTTATTTTGTAATCGTTGGAGTCAGTTCATGTATCTCTACCATGTACTATTTGTTGCTATGAATATATGTGGTATTGATTGTCAAAAAAAAACCAAGATCCTGAAAAACTGTTGGTCTATCCCGAGAAACGAGGAGGTTTAAGGAAACGAGGAGTCCAGCGCGTGCGGAAGGAGCTTTAATCGTGCGAGCATGCAGGGGCAAAATGAGGAAACTAGCGATTACTTTCTCTCCACCGATCTTATACCTTAATAAATGGGCAAACTGAGCACGTTGTAGCTAATCCTTTTATTAATTATAAGCAGCTATATTAGTCCATAAGATTGCCTTATGTTTTTCCTCAGTTTTCGCCAAGCCCTTATTTGTAACCCGCGGAAGGAGCTCAGACGGGAGGATTCCAGTTTAGTTGACCGTTCCGTGCTGACGTGTGGGGCTAGTAGAAAGGGACCGCGTGGGATAGGACGAGACCGCGTTTGGTTGTACGTGAGCAGGAGCTGGGTTCTGTCTCTCTCGGCGCGAATTGGCATTTTTAAGAGCACCTTTTCCCCCTCTGTCTCTTTGTCTTTATTAACCAAATTAGTATCAAATCTAGAGAAGCTTGCATTTCTGTCTTTCTTCAATTATTTGTGCCTTTTGGCCCTCGTTGTTTGCCCAATATGGCAGCAAATCTAGTACTCCCTCTGGTCCATATGTATGTAGTTAAATCTAGAAACAAATCTCCAGGGTAATGTATGCCAAATTCACAGTCATAGTAAATCTAGAAAACATAGTAGGGCCAACAAAATATAGTAGAATAGGGATCCCTCCCTAGATAATAAGCCGCATACACAGCAGCCAACATAGTAACAGGTTCGAGGTTCTTCACAACACCATCATACTAACAACATAACAACAAGGGATCCCTAGCTAACAACAAAATAGAAGCTGCTTTGCAGCAGCAGCACACGTCCAGGACTCCGCCTACCCCATCTGCCTCTGCCTCCACTTGTTGCTCCCCTTGGGAGCCTTGGGCTTGAGTGGAGGCATGCGCCCGGCGGAGATCTCCACCCGCTGGACGCTGCGGAGGTGCATGCCGAGCGCCTTGTGCTTGGCGCGGAAGGAGTAGGGGTTCACCGACGCGCCGACCTTGGGGAAGATGTTGCCGACGTTCTCGGCATGCGTGAGGAGGCAGTTGAAGTCAGTGCCGCCGAGTCTCCTAGTGCAGAAGGGGCACCTGTAGACACCCTTGGCGACGTCGAGGTAGGAGACGTACTGGCCGACCTGCAGCCTCCGCAGCACCTGGCGAGTCTTGGTGTGATGGTCCTCGTCGTCGCTGCCGACGTCGCTGCCAGACACCTGATCCATATCAAACTGGAACTTGAGTGAAGGAGTTGCAACGATGTCTAACGTGCATGATAACAAAGTAAGGAAAAACAGAGCCAGCCTCAGTTAGAGTGGAGACGATTATATGTCTACAGGGATGGTGTTAGCGAACCAAAGCTCATGCACAACAGATTTGTACACAGCAATGGTTCGCTGAACCCACTCTGTAAAAATTTGTGCCCAACGATTCATCATAGGCAAAGAAACAGATTCCAGATCTGAATTTGAACAGATTCCAGATTATTTGCAAAATTAAACGGTTTATATCTTTTGACTCGTGCATAAAATAACTGATTGAGATCGCATGATTACTTTCATAAATTAACTGATTGAGATCTCATTATTACTTGCATAAATTAACCGAACGGCCGAACTCCAAATCTTCGACGAAATCAAGAAGGGGTGAAAGAAAAATGGAATAAAATCGGCGCAAATATTAACCCAATACTCATCCATCTACAGATCGGCACTAATAGTTACTAGGGAACCAGCAAAAATAGGGTTCAAAGAGGAATGGGGAACAAAAAAAGGGAGCAAACCATAGTTACCTCGTTCCATGGGTCGTCCATGCAGGTGTCGTAGGGGTTCGGAGGCGGGATGTACGGCACCTCCTCATAGGGGTCCCATCCCGGCGGGATCCGACCGCCACCGGCGGCGGCGACGGCCGTTGAGGGGACGGCATCGAAGAGGGAGGCGTCGCGCTTGGAGCCGACGGCGTCATGGACGATGGGATTCGCATTCTCCTTGCACATCATCTCGCCGGCAGAGAGGGAGAGGGTTTTTCTCTTTGGAGAAGATGATGATGGGACGTGAGAGGAGGCGTTGCATCAGCTAGTGAGAGAGACAGAGAGAGTGCGAGGAGGCATCTATAAAGGCGAGGGGTGGTTAATGTGACCCGCGTCCTACGCGTCCACCATTTATCGTCTGCACGTCTTGGGCTTCTGCAACGCGACACGCGTCCACGATTGCACGTCTTCGACTTCTGCACCGCGACTCGCGTCAGTACCCGTCAACAATTGCACGTCTTCCACTTCTGCACCGCAACACGCGTACTCGAGTCTAACCCTGGAAATTTAGATATACTCTCGAGTCTTATACTGTAGCATTTTTTGTGTGCTCAGTTTTCCCATTGAGTACTAATACTGGCTAGTGCAATATACTCAGTTTTACCTCAAGTGCCTGGTCAACAGAGACTCAACAAATGGGATTAACTAGTTAAATGAGTCAACAAATGGGATTATCAGTTCGTTTTCACGTGTTAAACTTGTCTAAATATTGGTCAAACCTAGGATTTGACCAAGATTCAAATGGGCAGAAAATTTAAAAAAAAATAGAAAAATGAAAAACCAAAGCACATAGTCTTCTTATGTCATATAGTAGGCATTAAAGGTGATAAACAAGGTCTAGACATATTCAAACCATACAAATCATGTATCTACCCCCTAACCCCTAAACTCTGTCTTATGAAGTCAAGCATGAAGAGAAGTGGTTTTGGGTTTCAAACATGGAAATTTCAAAAACCTCCCAAAAACTTCATTTTAGAGTGACTAAGAATGATACATGCGTCCCTTTTCATTTTCATGTTTTAAACTTGTTTAAATCTTGGTCAAACCTAGGATTTGACCAAGATTCAAATGGGCAGAAAATTAAAAAAAAACAGAAAAATGAAAACCAAAGCACATAGTCTTCTTATGTCATATAGTAAGCATTAAAGGTGATAAACAAGGTCTAGACATATTCAAACCATACAAATCATGTATCTACCCCCTAAGCCCTAAACTCTGTCTTATGAAGTCAAGCATGAAGAGAAGTGGTTTTGGGTTTCAAACATGGAAATTTCAAAAACCTCCCAAAAACTTCATTTTAGAGTGACTAAGAATGATACATGCTTCCCTTTTCATTTTCATGTTTTAAACTTGTTTAAATCTTGGTCAAACCTAGGATTTGACCAAGATTCAAATGGGCATCAAAATTTAAAAAAATCAGAAAAATGAAAAACCAAAGCACATAGTTTTCTTATGCCATATAGTAAGCATTCAAGTTGATAAACAAGGTCTATACATATTTAAACCAGACAAATCATGTATCTATACCCCTAAACCTTAAACTCTGTCTTATGAAGTCTAGCATGAAGAGAAGTCGTTTTGGGTTTCAAACATGGAAATTTCAAGAACATCCCAAAAGCTTCATTTTAGTGTGACTAAGAAGGATCAAGGCTTAGCTTTTCATTTTCATGTTTTAAACTTGTTTAAATCCTGGTCAAATATAGGTTTGACCAAGAATCAAATGGGCATAAAATAAAAATATAGAAAAATGAAAAACCAAAGCACATAGTCTTCTTATGTCATATAGTAAGCATTAAAGTTGATAAACAAGGTCTAGTCTTATTCAAACTAGACAAATCATGTATCTACCCGCTAACCCCTAAACTCTGTCTTATGAAGTCTAGCATGAAGAGAAGTCGTTTTGGGTTCAAACATGGAAATTTCAAGAACATCCCAAAAGCTTCATTTTAGTGTGACTAAGAAGGATCAAGGCTTACCTTTTCATTTTCATGTTTTAAACTTGTTTAAATCCTGGTTAAATCTAGGATTTGACCAAGATTCAAATGGGCATAAAATAGAAAAATAGAAAAATGAAAAACCAAAGCACATAGTCTTCTTATGTCATATAGTAAGCATTAAAGTTGATAAACAAGGTCTAGACTTATTCAAACTAGACAAATCATGTATCTATCCGCAAACCCCTAAACTCTATCTTATGAAGTCAAGCATGAAGAGAAGTGCATGGTTTTGGGTTTCAAACATGGAAATTTCAAAAAACTCCCAAAAAATTCATTTTAGAGTGACTAAGAAGGATACATGCTTCCCTTTTCATTTTCATGTTATATACTTGTTTAAATCTTGGTCAAACCTAGGATTTTACCAAGATTCAAATGTGCATCAAAATTCCAAAAAAATTCAGAAAAATGAAAAAACAAAGCACGTAGTTTTCTTATGTCATATAGTAAGCATTAAAGTTGATAAACAAGGTCTAGACATATTCAAACAAGAAAAATCATGTGTCTACCCCTAACCCTAAACTCTGTCTTATGTAGTCAAGCATGAAGAGAAGTGCTTTTGGGTTTCAAACATGGAAATTTCAAAAACCACCCAAAAGCTTTATTTTAGAGTGACTAAGAAGGATCCATGCTTATCTTTTCATTTTCATATTTTATACTTGTTTAAATCATTGTCAAACCTAGGATTTGACCAAGATTCAAATGGGCATAAAATTAAAAAAATCAGAAAAATGAAAAACTAAAGCACATAGTCTTCTTATGTCATATATATAGTAAGCATTTAAAAGATGATAAATAAGGTCTAGACAATTCAAATAATACAAATCATGTATCTACCCTTAACCCTAAACTCTATCTTATGAAGTCAAGCATGAAGAGAAGTGGTTTTTGGTTTCAAACACGAAAATTTCAAAAACCTCCCAAAAGCTTCATTTTAATTAGACTAACTTATTAATTATGAAGGATCCAGGATTGATTACATTTTCATTGTCATGTTTTAAACTTGTTTAAATCTTGGTCAAACCTGGGATTTGACCAAGATTCGAATGGGCATAAAAATTAAGAAAAAAATTGTAAGAATGAAAAACCAAAGCACATAGCCTTCTTATGTCATATAGTAAGCATTCAAATTGATAAACAAGGTCTAGACATGTTCAAACCAGAAAAATCATGTATCTACCCCGAACCCTAAACTATGTCTTATGAAGTCAAGCATGCATGAAGAGAAGTGGTTTTGGGTTTCAAACATGAAAATTTCAAAAATCTCCCAAAAGCTTCATTTTAGAGCGACTAATAAGGATCGATGCTTACCTTTTCATTTTCATGTTTTTACTTATTTGAATCTTGGTCAAATCCTAGGTTTGACCAAGATTTAAACAAGTTTAAAACATGAAAATGAAATGGGAAGTGTGTATCCTTCTTAGTCAGTCTAAAATGAAGCTTTTGGGATGTTCTTGAAATTTCCATGTTTGAAACCCAAAACCACTTAAGACAGAGTTTTTGGTTAGGTGTAGATACATGATTTTTCTTGTTTGAATATGTCTAGACCTTGTTTATCAACTTGAATGCTTATGACATAAGAAGGCTATATATGTGCTTTGGTTTCCATTTTTTTTTCATTTTTATGCCCATTTAAATATTGGACAAATCCTAGGTTTGACCAAGGTTTAATCAAGTTTAAAACATGACAATGAAAAGGTAAGCATGAATCCTTTCTTAGTCACTCTAAAATGAAGGTACTTGAAATTTTAATGTTTGAAACACAAAACCCCAGTTCTCTTCATATGTTTGACTTCATAAGAGAGAGTTTAGGGTTAGGGGTAGATATGATACATGATATTTCTGGTTTGAGTATGTCTAGACCTTGTTTATCAACTTGAATGCTTACTATATGACATAAGAAGGCTATATATGTGCTTTGGTTTTTCATTTTTTTTTTATTTTTTTTTGAATTTTTACGCCCGTTTGAATCTTGGTCAAATCCTAGGTTTGACCAAGGTTAAAACAAGTTTAAAACATGGCAATGAAAAGGTAAGCATTGATCCTTCTTAGTCACTCTAAAATGAAGCTTTTGGGAGGTTTGTGAAATTTCCATGTTTGAAACCCAAAATCACTTCTCCTCATACTTAACTTCATAAGACAGAGTTTGGGGTTAGGGGGTAGATACATGTTTTGTGTGGTTTGAATATGTCTAGACCTTGTTTATCAACTTGAATGCTTACTATATGACATAAGAATACTATGTGCTTTGGTTTTTCATTTTTCTGATTTTTTAATTGTTAAACCCATTTGAATCTTGGTCAAATCCTAGGTTTGAGCAAGATTTAAACAAGTTTAATACATGAAAATGGAAAGCTAAGCATGAATCAATTCTTAGTCACTCTAAAAATCTTTCAGTCTGCAGAAGAGTCGAATCTGCAATCAGTAGTTACAAAAGCGACCCACCTTAGGGATGGATAATAAGACTTGGGCAATATAAACGTTGATACTTACTTTGTGATACTAAAATATATGTATCTAGACATATTTCAGTTGTAGATACATCCATTTTAACATCAAGTAATATGGATCGGAGGACTAGCTAAAGAACAATGAGAGGCAGTGTTTCTCTCCCCCAGCCTACTTGGCGGAGTGGCCCTCCATCAGGACGTACAGGTGGTGATTCCGCTTCTCTCGTTGGAATTCCTTATCCCCCAGCCTACTCGGCGACGTGCGCTCCTCAGTGACCTGCGCGAGGGCGCCTCGGCGACCTACGCAAAGGTGGCTGGACTCGGAGCGCATCGACTTCCTTCTGCGGTGCCTGGATTGGATCGACCATCCCGCGCGTGTCCTCCACCATATTGTTTTCTTCAAGATGCTGTCATCCATCATCTTCTTCACCGCATCATGTTGGGTGTTGAGTCTCCCGTTGAGAGCTTGAACGCACCTGTTTGATAGCTCGACGTTTTCTTCGCGAAGAAAGACGCACTCGATCTTAAGCATCAAATTCTCGCCCTTGAGCTTCTTGATGATAGAGTTCGTTTCCTCACTTGATGGAACGCTCACATCATGCAGCTTGCCCCGGCCGGTGACCTCGTCCTTCAAAGTATCGACATCATCGCGAAAGTTGGAGGCGAGTTCCACGAGAGTTTTAAGCTCATCTCTGAAACACGCCGATGCTTCCTGCATGGCAATATCATCAGTACCGAAACAAAGTGACGAGAGGAAGACGAAAATGTCCAATCAGTGGTAACCTCTAAGCGCAGGAGACAGGGGTTGAAGTCGTCACGAGAAGATGTCAGGGTGCGTCGTGGGGCACTGAGATATGTATAAAAAGGATTAATACGGAATAAAGAGTTGGGACCTCCGGGCCAGGAAGAATCAAGAAACATGGCGATGGAAACCAACCAGGAATCTTCGACCGCACGACTGACGCCGTTCCGAGACGAGCGCGAAGCAGGGCCTTCGTTTTCTGGTGGGCCCTTTCTCGCGGCCAGCATCTGGATAGACCGCCGGCGGGAACTCTCCGCGTCCTTGGTCAACACTAGATGGTGCTTCTTCAAGCGAGATGGTGGCCTTGACTTCGGAGGCATCGCTGGAAGTGGAAGGAGACTGGAAGTGAAGCAAGAAGGGGATGGAAGAAGTACTCCCCCCTATTAAAACCAGACAACCGTCTACTGCCCTCGCTTCGAGCAACCTGGTCCGCCCATCCTAAATCAACGGCCGAGAGGGGGCTCCCTTGCGAACTGAGATCCAGTGACTTTACCCAACAGAAGTTACGATGAACTTTACCTATACGAGCCATCAGGTTAAGATCCAACGAACATGGTCGATCTAAAATTTGAAATTAAAATTTATGTAGCTTAGAAAAAAACAGAAAAACTTTACATTAAGACGTATTCTCGGAAAGTTCCAGTCCATTTAAAATATTAGTTTAGTTTAAGTTCGAAATTTGGATCAACCGCGAGCGTTGGATCTTGATCGAATGGCTCACGTGTGTAAAGTCGCATGGTGACTTCTCTTAGTGAAGTCACTGGATCTCAGTCCGCGAAGGGTCAGGACGCGGGAGCAGAAGCAAATGAATCGAGAGCGGTCCGGAGTATCCTGTCCGTCCACCGTAAATCAACGGGACAGAGCGGCTACCTTCTCTTCGAAGGCTCTGGCGCGCAACCCGAGGAATGGACATCTGTCGGCTAGTATAGAATTTTATAGCACGCCATTAATCGAGCTAGCGATCTTGTACTGGAGTACAACTCGATGGACGTCCAAAGCTACGAATAGTCGTGGAAACAATGAATGCGAGCCGGGGTAGTACGGTACTACTGTAGTAGTGAAGCAATGGGGATTATACGGAGCAAGTACGGAGTACCGAGTACAAGTACTACAAAAGTGCCGTTCGTTGTTTTTCGCGATTCATTTTAGCGTAACGTCCAGGTTGTTGTCGAACCAATTTGTTAGATTTTGGGTAATTATTGTTAAGTTGCTGCTTCTTAATTAAAATTTATCAAAGTCATGTACTAGACTAGATCGATTTGTGAGAACATCCCAAAAGCTTCATTCATTTTAGAATGACTAAGAAGGATCCATTCTTACCTTTTCTTTTCATGTTTTAAACTTGTTTAAACCTTGGTCAAACCTAGGATTTGACCAAGATTTAAATGGGCATAAAAATTCAGAAAAATTCAAAAAATGAAAAACCAAAGCACATATATAGCCTTCTTATGTCATATAGTAAGCACTGGAGTTGATAAAAACTCTGTCTTATGAAGTCAAACATATGAAGAGAACTGGTTTTGGGTTTCAAACATGGAAATTTCACAAACCTCCCAAAAGCTTCATTCTACAGTGACTAAGAAGGATCCAGGCTTACCTTTTTCATTTTCAATTTCTTAACTTGTTTAAATCTTGGTCAAACCTAGGATTTGACCAAGATTCAAATGGGTATAACAATTCAAAAAAAAAAACGGAAAAAACCAAAGAACATAGTCTTTTGATGTCATATAGTAAGCATTCAAGTTGATAAACAAGGTCTAGACATATTCAAACCAAACAAATCATGTATCTACCCCCTAACCCTAAACTCTGCCTTATGAAGTCAAGCATGAAGAGAAGTGATTTTGGGTTTCAAACATGGAAATTTCAAAAACCTCCCAAAAGCTTCATTTTAGAGTGACTAAGAAGGATCCATGCTTACCTTTTCATTGCCATGTTTTAAACTTGTTTTAACCTTGGTCAAACCTAGGATTTGACCAAGAGTCAAATGGGAGTAAAAATTCAGAAAAATTCAAAAAAAATGAAAAACCAAAGCACATATATAGCCTTCTTATGTCATATAGTAAGCATTCAAGTTGATAAAAAAGGTCTAGACATATTCAAAGCAGAAATATCATGTATCATATCTACCCCTAACCCTAAACTCTGTCTTATGAAGTCAAACATATGAAGAGAACTGGGGTTTTGGGTTTCAAACATAAATTTTTCAAGTACCTTCATTTTAGAGTGAGTAAGGAAGGATTCATGCTTACCGTTTCATTTTCATGTTTTAAACTTGTTTAAACCTAGGATTTGACCAAGATTTAAATAGGCATAAAAAAATCGAAAGAAATCAAAAAATGAAAAACCAAAGCACATATATATAGCCTTCTTATATCATATAGTAAAAAATTCAAGTTGATAAACAAGGTCTAGACATATTCAAACAAGAAAAATCATGTATCTACACCTAACCATAAACTCTGTCTTAAGTGATGGTTTTGGGTTTCAAACATGGAAATTTCACAAACCTCCCAAAAGCTTCATTTTACAGTGACTAAGGAGGATCCATGCTTACCTTTTGGATTAAACGTTTGAAACCAAAAACCACTTCTCTTCATGCATGCTTGACTTCATAAGACAGAGTTTAGCTAGGGTTAGGGGGTAGATACATGATTTCCTGGTTTGAATATGTCTAGACCTTGTTTATCAACTTAATTGATTGCTTACTATATGACATAAGAAGACTACGTGCCTTGGTTTTCATTTTTTTGTTTTTTTTGAATTTTATGCTCATATATTTGAATCTTGGTCAAATCTTAGGTTTGACCAAGATTTAAACAAGTTTAAAACATGAAAATGAAAAGGGAAGCATGTACCCTTCTTAGTCACTCTAAAATGAAGCTTTTGGGATGTTCTTGAAATTTCCATGTTTGAAACCCAAAACGACTTCTCTTCATGCTAGACTTCATAAGATCAACAGGGGGTAGATACATGATTTGTCTGGTTTGGATATAAATAGACCTCGTTTAACTTGAATGCATACGATATGACATAAGAAGACTACGTGCTTTTGTTTTTCATTATTCTGATTTTTTTGAATTTTGTGCCCACCCATTTGTATCTTGGTCAAATCCTAGGCTTGATAATGATTTAAACAAGATTAAAATATGAAAATGCAAAGGTAAGCATGGATCCTTCTTAGTCACTCTAAAATGAAGCTTTTGGGAGCAAAACCACTTCTCTTCATATGCTTGACTTCATAAGACGGAGTTTAGGGGTTAGGGTGTATAGATACATGATTTGTCTAGTTTGAATATGTCTAGACCTTGTTTATCAACTTAATTGGCTTACTATATGACATAAGAAAACTATTTGCTTTGGTTTTTCTTTTTCCTGATTTTTTTCAATTTTGATGCCCATTTGAATCTTGTCAAATCCTAGGTTTGACCGAGATAATTTAAACAAGCTTAAAACATGAATATGAAAAGGGAAGCATGTATCCTTCTTTATCACTCTAAAATGAAGTTTTTGGGAGGTTTTTCAAATTTCCATGTTTGAAACCCCAAACCACTTCTCTTCATATGCTTGACTTCATAAGACAGAGTTCAGGGGTTAGGGGGTATAGATACATGATTTGTCTAGTTTGAATATGCCTAGACCTTGTTTATCAACTTTAATGCATACTATATCACATAAGAAAACTATTTGCTTTGGTTTTCTTTTTTCTGACTTTTTTTTTCAATTTTGATGCCCATTTGAATCTTGTCAAATCCTAGGTTTGACCAAGATAATTTAAACAAGCTTAAAACATGAATATGAAAAGGGGAGCATGTATCCTTCTTAGTCACTCTAAAATGTAGTTTTTGGGAGGTTTTTGAAATTTCCATGTTTGAAACCCAAAACCACTTCTCTTCACATGCTTGACTTCATAAGACAGAGTTTAGGGGTTAGGGGTATAGATACATGATTTGTCTGGTTTAATATGTCTAGACCTTGTTTATCAACTTTAATGCTTACTATATGACATAAGAAGACTATGTGATTTGATTTTTCATTTTTCTATTTTTTATTTTTCTGCCCATTTGAATCTTGGTCAAATCCTAGGTTTGACCAAGATTTAGACAAGTTTAACACGTAAATGAGTTAACTTGGATTTCCTACCCTTGAATCCATAGGAAACTTTGTTCTAATGCACTATTATAATCAATCGAGTTTTTACACCAACAGGTCTGTCACTTACGTGTGGTGCCCACGCTTGAGGTCCCACACTTCAGTGAGCACAAGTCACGTGCAATAGGTACGCAAACTCCCAGCCATCTTCTTTGTCAAGAGAAGACGCATCAGGATGCGTATTGGAAGTCTGTGGGTCCTTCTGGATCCTTCCGTTGTCCCTCTCACAAAAAAAACAAATCTCTCTCATTCTCGGCCTCGCTCGACTCGCTCGCTCGCTCGCTCGCACCTCCTGCTCACTGACAAACCCTGCACAAAAGTCAACATCATCACCCGAAAAAGGGGAGACACCATAATGCTCTCCCTTCTTCTCTCCTTCCGAGTGATCCCTCTTCCTCCGAGTTTCACTCGACGGGCAAACACCATGTGCTGCATAGTGGAGTAATAAAAAGGTAGTACTCGTAGAAAAATCGATATACGAATCTGTAATTAAATAGGTTAAACTAGGGTTTTGCCCAGTTCTACAGATCAAGGGTTCAAAAAAATCCAACTACGGGGTTCGAACAACACGATTCTAATCCAAGAATTTTTTCGACCTAGGTCACCCAAATGGCCTCAAACTATAGGGTTAGCATCTAGTGCAGTATGTGTGAAAATGTATGCACTATGTGTGCTATAACTTGTATGTCTTTCATATTTGAACCAAATTTGAATAAGTTTGAAATATTTGAAAAGGGTCTTTTGGCTTAAACGTTTGAAACCAAAAACCACTTCTCTTCATGCATGCTTGACTTCATAAGACAGAGTTTAGCTAGGGTTAGGGGGTAGATGCATGATTTTCCTGGTTTGAATATGTCTAGACCTTGTTTATCAACTTAATTGAATGCTTACTATATGACATAAGAATACTATGTGCCTTGTTTTTTATTTTTTGATTTTTTTTAAAATTTTATGCCCATTTGAATCTTGGTCAAATCCTAGGTTTGAACATGCTTTAAACAAGTTTAAATCATGAATATGAAAAATTAAGCATCTATATATCCTTCTTACTCACTCCAAAATGTAGCTCTTGGGAGGGTTTTTCGAAATTTCCATGTTTGAAACCAAAACCACTTCTCTTCATGCATGCTTGACTTCATAAGACAGAGTTTAGGGTTAGGGCTAGATATATACATGATTTTCTGGTTTGAATATGTCTAGGCCTTGTTTATCAACTTGAATGCTTACTATATATATATATGACATAAGAATGTTATGTCCTTTGTTTTTTCATTCTTTTGATTTTTTATGAATTTCCATGCCCATTTGAATCTTTTGGTCAAATCCTAGAGGTTTGACCAAGATTGAAACAAGTTTAAAACATGAAAATGAAAAGGGAAGCTTGTATATCCTTCTTAGTCACTCTAAAATGAAGTTTTTGGGAGGTTTTTGAAATTTCCATGTTTGAAACCCAAAACCACTTCTCTTCATGCTAGACTTCATAAGACAATTTAATTAGGGGTTAGGGGTAGATACATGATTTGTCTGGTTTGAATATGTCCAAACCTTGCTTGTTTATCAACTTTAATGCTTACTATATGACATAAGAATGCTTACCATATGTTTGAATTTTAAAAGCATATAGTCTTCTTATGTCATATAGTAAGCATTCAAAAGTTTTTCTTTGAGAGAGTAGCATGCATTCAAAAGTTGATAAATAAGATTTGTACATATTCAAACCAGACAAATCATGTATCTACACCCCCTAACCCTAAACTCTGTCTTATGAAGTCAAGCATGAAGAGAAGTGCTTTTGGGTTTCAAACATGGAAATTTCACAAACCTCCCAAAAGCTTCATTTTACAGTGACTAATTAAGAAGGATCCAGGCTTACCTTTTCATTTTCATTTTTTAAACTGCTTGTTTAAATCTTGATCAAACCTAGGATTTGACCAAGATTCAAATGGGCATAAAAAATCAGGAAAAAATGAAAAAATGAAAAAACAAAGCACATATATAGCCTTCTTATGTCATATATATAGTAAGCATTCAATTAAGTTGATAATTTTAAACAAGGTCTATACATATTCAAACCAGAAAAAAGCATGTATCTACCCATGCATATATATATATAACCCTATACTTTTGTCTTATGAAGACGTCAAGGATGAAGAGAAGTGGATTTGGGTTTCAAACATGGAAATTTCAAAAACCTCCCAAAACATGTATATATCTACCCCTAAACCCTAATCTTTGTCTTGTGAAGCCAAGCATATGAAGAGAAGTGATTTTGGGTTTCAAACATGGAAACTTCAAAAACCTCCCAAAAGCTTCATTTTAGAGGGACTAAGAATGATCCATGCTTACCTTTTCATTGCCATGTTTTAAACTTGTTTTAACCTTGGTCAAACCTAGGATTTTTTGACCAAGATTCAAATGGGAGTAAAAATTCAGAAAAATTCAAAAAAAAAATGAAAAACCAAAGCACATATATAGCCTTCTTATGTCATATAGTAAGCATTCAAGTTGATAAAACGGGTCTAGACATATTCAAAGCAGAAATATCATGTATCATATCTACCCCTAACCCTAAACTCTGTCTTATGAAGTCAAACATATGAAGAGAACTGGGGTTTTGGGTTTCAAACATAAAATTTTCAAGTACCTTCATTTTAGAGTGAGTAAGGAAGGATTCATGCTTACCGTTTCATTTTGATGTTTTAAACTTGTTTAAACCTAGGATTTGACCAAGATTTAAATAGGCATAAAAAATTCGAAAGAAATCAAAAAATGAAAAACCAAAGCACATATATATAGCCTTCTTATATCATATAGTAAAAATTCAAGTTGATAAACAAGGTCTAGACATATTCAAACAAGAAAAATCATGTATCTACACCTAACCATAAACTCTGTCTTAAGTGGTTTTGGGTTTCAACCATGGAAATTTCACAAACCTCCCAAAAGCTTCATTTTACAGTGACTAAGGACGATCCATGCTTACCTTTTGGCTTAAACGTTTGAAACCAAAAACCACTTCTCTTCATGCATGCTTGACTTCATAAGACAGAGTTTAGCTAGGGTACGTTAGGGGGTGTAGATACATGATTTTCCTGGTTTGAATATGTCTAGACCTTGTTTATCAACTTAATTGATTGCTTACTATATGACATAAGAAGACTACGTGCCTTGGTTTTCATTTTTTTTTTTGAATTTTATGCTCATATATTTGAATCTTGGTCAAATCCTAGGTTTGACCAAGATTTAAACAAGTTTAAAACATGAAAATGAAAAGGGAAGCATGTATCCTTCTTAGTCACTCTAAAATGAAGCTTTTGGGATGTTCTTGAAATTTCCATGTTTGAAAGCCAAAACGACTTCTCCTTCATGCTAGACTTCATAAGATCAACACGGGGTAGATACATGATTTGTCTGGTTTGGATATACCTAGACCTCGTTTAACTTGAATGCATACGATATGACATAAGAAGACGTACTATACGTGCTTTTGTTTTTCATTATTCTGATTTTTTTGAATTTTGTGCCCACCCATTTGTATCTTGATCAAATCCTAGGCTTGATAATGATTTAAACAAGATTAAAATATGAAAATGCAAAGGTAAGCATGGATCCTTCTTAATTAGTCACTCTAAAATGAAGCTTTTGGGAGCAAAACCACTTCTCTTCATATGCTTGACTTCATAAGACGGAGTTTAGGGGTTAGGGGGTATAGATACATGATTTGTCTAGTTTGAATATGTCTAGACCTTGTTTATCAACTTAATTGGCTTACTATATGACATAAGAAAACTATTTGCTTTGGTTTTTCTTTTTCCTGATTTTTTTTCAATTTTGATGCCCATTTGAATCTTTGTCAAATCCTAGGTTTGACCGAGATAATTTAAACAAGCTTAAAACATGAATATGAAAAGGGAAGCATGTATCCTTCTTTGTCACTCTAAAATGAAGTTTTTGGGAGGTTTTTCAAATTTCCATGTTTGAAACCCAAAACCACTTCTCTTCATATGCTTGACTTCATAAGACAGAGTTCAGGGGTTAGGGGGTATAGATACATGATTTGTCTAGGTTGAATATGTCTAGACCTTGTTTATCAACTTAATTGGCTTACTATATGACATAAGAAAACTATTTGCTTTGGTTTTTCTTTTTCCTGATTTTTTTCAATTTTGATGCCCATTTGAATCTTTGTCAAATCCTAGGTTTGACCGAGATAATTTAAACAAGCTTAAAACATGAATATGAAAAGGGAAGCATGTATCCTTCTTAGTCACTCTAAAATGTAGTTTTTGGGAGGTTTTTGAAATTTCCATGTTTGAAACCCAAAACCACATCTCTTCATGCTTGACTTAATTTATAAGACATAGTTTAGGGGTTAGGGGGTAGATACATGATTTGTATGGTTTGATATTTCTAGACCTTGTTTATCAACTTTAATGCTTACTATATGACATAAGATGACTATGTGATTTGGTTTTTCATTTTTCTGTTTTTTATTTTATTTTTCTGCCCATTTGAATCTTGGTCAAATCCTAGGTTTGACCAAGATTTAGACAAGTTTAACACGTGAAAACGAATAAGTAAGCCTGGATCCTTCTTAGTCACTCAAAAAGCCAGAATCCATGCTTACCTATTCATTTTCATGTTTTAAACTTGTTTAAACCTTGATAAAACCCAGAATTTTACCTATTTAATCATAGATTCATAGGTCGATTTTTTACTTTTTTATTATTACTATGCAGCACATGTGTGTTTGCCCGTCCAGTGAAACTCGGAGGAAGAGGGATCACACGGAAGGAGAAGAAGGGATAGCAGTCACGGGGCCCCTCTTATTATTTATGGTGTATATCTTTTTTCTGGTGATGTTGACTGTTGTGCAGCGTTTGTCAGTGCACAGGAGGTGCGAGGCTACGAGCGAGCGAGTCGAGCGAGGCCGAGAATGAGAGAGATGTTTTTTTCTTTTTCTTTTCCGTGAGAGTGACAACAGAAGGATCCAGAGATGACTTCCACTACGCATCCTGGTGCGCGTCTTCTCTTGACAAAGAAGATGGCTGGGAGTTTGCGTACCTACTATAGTACTACTACACAAGAAACATATACATGTCAAACTTTTCAATCATGACCCACATGCATTTTATGTATATATTCACAACTTTTAATGCATGCATGAAAACTCAGCAAAATATGTGCATTTTGGGTTGTCGCACATAAATGTGCTTTTACTTGTCTGCCACCAATCCAATTTTCATGTGAGGGGGAAACATGACACACGATGGACATTTCCAATGTTTCACGAATTAATTATCTCAATTTGCATCCATATATATATGCGCCTGGTTACTGAAAGATCGAACCAAAGGTGAACTTGAAACATTTTCATTTTCATGTTTTAAACTTGTTTAAATCTTGGTCAACCCTTGGATTTGACCAAGATTCATAAAAAATTCAAAAACATAGTCTTCTTATGTCATACAGTCAACATTCAAGTTGATAAAACAAGATCTAAACATATTAAAAGAAGAATCATGTATCTACCCCCTAACCCTAAACTCTGTCTTTTGAAGTCAAACACGAAGATACGTGGTTTTGGGTTTACAAGATGGAAATTTCAAAAACCTCCGAAAAGCTTAATTTTGGAGTGACTAAGAAGGATACATGCTTAATTTTTCATTTTCATGTTTTAAACTTGTTTAAAGCTTGGTCAAACCTAGCTAGCTAGGATTTGACTAAGATTCAAGTGCGCATAAAAAATTCGAAAAAACCCCCAAAAATGAAAAACCATAACACATAGTCTTCTTGCGTCACATATATTGTAAGCATTCAAGTGTTGATAAACAATATCTAGACATATCAAACAAGAAAAATCATGTATCTATACCCCTAACCCTAAATTTGTCTTATGAAGTCAAGCATGAAGAGAAGTGGTTTGGGTTTTCAAACATGGAAATTTCGAAAACCGCCCAAAGCTTCATTTCGGACTGACTAAGAAGGATCCATGCTTACCTTTTCATTTTCATGTTTTAAACTTGTTTAAATTCTTGTTCAAACCTAGGATTTGACCAAGATTCAAATGGGCATAAAAACAATCGAAAAAATCAAAAATGAAAAACCAACGCACATAGTCTTCTTATGTCACATAGTAAGCCATTCAACTTGATAACAAGGTCTAGACCTATTCAAACCAGAAAAATCATGTATCTACCCCTAACCCTAAACTCATCTGTCTTATGAAGTCAAGCATGAAGAGAAGTGGTTTTGGGTTTCAAACATAGACATTTCAAAAGCCTCCCAAAAGCTTCATTTTGGAGTGACTAAGAAGGATCCATGCTTAATTTTTCATTTTAATGTTTTAAACTTGTTTAAATCTTGGTTAAACCTATGATTTGACCAAAATTTGATTCGGCATAAAAATTTAAAACAAATCAAATAAATGAAAAACCAATGCACATAGTACATCTTCTTATGTCATATACTAAGCATTCAAGTTGATAAGCCAGGTCTAGACATATTCAAACTAGAAAAATCATGTATCTACCGCTAACCCTAAACTCGATTTGTCTTATGAAGTCAATCATGAAGAGGTGTTTTGGGTTTCAGACATGGAAATTTCAAAAACCTTCCAAAAGCTTCATTTTGAAGTTACTAATTAAGAAGGATCACTACAAGAAAAGTTTGGCAACTTTTCTTGTAGTGGATCCAGGCTTAATTTTTCATTTTCATGTTTTAAATTTTGGTCAAACCTAGGATTTGACCAAGATACAAATGGGCATAAAAATTCAGGGTAGCATCATACCCCCCTCCTTCCCGTGTAGAAAAAGTGTTAGGCGAGTAGTAGAATGGCATGACCAACAAGTTTCAAGTAAATTTTTTAATATGACCAAAATATACCAATTGATAGATGTGTTAACTTGGCTTCATGGGTGTGTGACCTAAGATTGAGCCATGGTACATTTTGCCAACAAAGTAGCAATTGAGTTGGCTTTCTACCTTAGTAGGCGTGCATTGGAAGGATGCATTATGCCGGCAAAGTTTTCAAACGTTCAAACTTTTCCGGTTTCTCATACAGTATTTGGCTCCTTGAGAAGCATTGATGTGATCATATAAGGTTATGCAAAACTTTGCCTTTCCCGTACTTACCCGAGCACTCGACACCCCTCGTCCCATGGTGACTCCTCCAGCCATAGCCCCGTGCACCCAGGCTCCACGACTCAGCCTCGGAGGGGTGTGCGCTAAAAGCTCGCAAATGTCTGTGTGCCATTGGTGTGCGATGAAGCAGGCGGCTCTGTGTCTTGCTGTGGCTAGACTCCTGGCGCCCTTTGATCTAGGAGAGGGAGAGGAGGGAGGGGGGTCCCATGAAGCGGCGGTGGCCCAGGTATCGGCGGCAGCCCAGGCAGCAGCGGCAAAGTGGGCTGGTCGGAGCATAGGCATGCGCCGGGGGCGAACCTCGCCGGGTGAGGATGCTTCCATTGTGAAGAAGCACTTGCCATCCAGGGCTTCGGGTTCGCCAACAAACTCAGCGCCTCGGTCCATGGCGTTGCCGTCGTGGGGACGTCGGGGGCGGCGGCGACGTGCTGCAGCCCCAGCCTTTAGTGGGGACCAAAGTGCGACCGACCACATCACGGCGTCGGCAGCATTGGGGATGCCGATGGGCATCCAATGCCACACACAGATTTGGGAGGTTCTGGCCGGGCCGAGTTCCAAACTTCCATCATCGGAGCCGAGGGCTTGGTACTTCAAATTCCGAATCAGGCAATCCTTCGACCCCAATCAGCTTCTGCCTGTGGTCCAAATCCGAGATATCTTGGCGGCAGCTATGCTGGTTAAGCTTAGCCGGACAGCGGCAATCGACGATCTGCAAAACCTAGATGCCTTCCGAGGATTTGCAGCAGCCGTCAATGCACTCGTGGAGGCATCACATGCTGGTAGCAGCGGCGAATGTGGGTATGTTGTTTTACTCCCTTTGTATGCTTTTGTTATAAAAATCAATTTGCTAATTCTCATTCGATTGAAAATTAGACCCATTCACCATCAACTCTCAAACAGTGGACACTAGTAATATGTAGAACTAGAAATTACACAAGATTTCTGTACTCCTAGTACTATTACTTCGACGCTACATGTTGTTTACATGAGGAAATTGCACAAACTACCCCTTATTGCTACCTTCGTTGCGTAAAACACATTTTTAAACTGTAATTTTTTTCCGCACAAACCACCAACTATCGTGTTCTGTTGCAGGGAGGTTCAAATTTAGGATTGAGCTATTTAAGAGCAAATCAGATGATCGGGGACCACCAACTACTATAGTTTTAATTGCAAATAGAATCGATTTTGCAAAATTATGAACGCACATAACGTTTGAATTACTACAATTTTTTTGAAGGTTTGATATTTTCATCATTTTTGTGTGAATCTTACACCAAGTAACACAACTTTCAGACGGAATACAAAATATTTTCAAACTTCCTAGATTTGATAGCTCAAATATTTTTAATTACTAGTTTTTCAGTATTTTAAAAAGTCGAAACACTATATTTTGGCTGAATGTTAGAAAATATATTTCATGATTATCCCATATTAGTTAAGAAGTACATAAACTAGTAGTAGTAATAAAGAACAGAGGGAGTTTATGGAGAGCCTCCGTTCGTGTGTTGGTGTGTTAGTGTGTGTTGGTGTATTACTTATGCCTTCTTTGGTTAATACACTTCTCAAGTGATCCCCGCAAACCCTCTATTCTTGCCTAGAATACAAAAACTCCCCATCAAAGTATTAGTGCATTTTTTGGATGAGTATTCGAGAGGATTGGGTGAACACCAAGGATTTGCATAGGAAATTGGTACAATTGAATCCTTGGCTGTTTGATTTGTAGGATTGTTTCCGATAGGAATTTTTCCTAAGGATTTCTTTGCACAGATTCCATAGAAAATTAAACATCTACTCATGCCTCTTTTTAAGAATGCTTTACTTTTCCTATGGTGGAATCAAACAAAGTTTGGATTCTATGAATTCCTATAGGATTGGAGTGGACATGACATTGCAATCCTACATTTCCCTATTCCTACATCTTTCGGTAGGCATTTGCCTAGAATAAATAACCATGTGTATTACGGAGTAGCAATAAAATATAGGTTTATTTCTCTAAAGCATCTTGCACTGTACTAGTACATGGCTTAAGAGACAATATTTTTACCATTTTTTTTGCGAGAAGACAATATTATTACCATAGTTACTAAGTACATTTTATTGGATGATGAAGTGATAGCCCTCATCAATGCATTGAGAATTATTAGGGCATGGGTCGCACGTGATTTACGAGTACACCGCACGATCGAGAGCCGCCGTCCCTCTTTGCTTTCTACCGATGCGGCGGAGCTCCTCCCCACACCCACGAATAACTGAAAGCCACAACTGCTGGGGAAAAGTCTTGCGCCGAGAAAATCTACAACCGTGGTTGAGTACATGTGTTTCTTAAGATACGAGTGCTCCAATGCATTTTTTTCTTTCCTTTTACTAATTTACCTTGAAAATCCCGCACGTCCACTTATTTGTGGACGGAGGGAGTATCACGCCAAGAGGAAGTAGGACAATAGGGGGCGCTTATAGCCCGCCTACGTGGTACTTTTGCCAGCTGTTGGCTCTTCTATTGTTCTTGCTCTAAAGAAACCCCGATTGTGAAAGGCCAAGGCGTACTTCTTTTGGTCACGCAAAATTCAAAATATTGCCATGGACATTGAATTGACATGACAACACATAGCTTGGGATGTCCAAATTTGCACGTTAGACCAGTGACTTGTTCTTCACCTTTTCAGAGGGAACAGTATCTTTTTATTATGGGTCTATACACTTTCCAAGAAACAGGAGGAGATGCTGTAGAGTGTAGAGGAGCGAAGTCAAGCGCCCCGCCCCCACCTGCCCTATTTCGGTTCACCTCCATCATCTACCTCCGCCCCCGCCCGCACCAATCGACCACCTTCCATAGCACGCACCAGTGCCGCCGCCATGCAGCTTTAGAATCAATTCCACCGCCCAGTTTGAGAGCCTCCGTTCTTCATCTTCCCCGCCACCTGCCGCCATCGAACCCAAATTAAACTCCAATCAGTTGAACCCAAACCTCATAGACCCACCCCCTGCCCTGCGATGGCGGCATCGAACAAGGAAAATGATGACTCTGAACTGTTTCAGAAGGTCTTTTCCGAAGGTCCCCTTGAAGAACTCGTAACAAGATGCGACATCATCACCGCCGCGAGCCTCGTCGGTTCGTCCAAACTATTTTTCGACTCTGCAAATGATAGTGCAACTCTATCTTTTTCTCTCCCGTTTGGCCTGCCATGTGTTCTTCATTCTCACCCGACGAAGGTAGCACGGGATTGCAAGCTGATGCCACTGGACAGGTTCTCCTCCGACGCTGTGATGCTAGACGGTACGGGTAAGCAGTGGGTAGGTGCCAATGGAGATTGGGTTGCCATGGTTGACACTGGCTTTCCTGCTTGCAAATGGAAACTTGTCAACATCTACACTCGCCGTGAAATTCCTCTCCCTGTGCCGTTTGAAACCACCCACATTCCAAATATATACCACCACAACCTTCGTGCTATTATATTTCACAAGATATATATTTGCCAAGTTCCCACAGCTGCTGGGGGGTACAAAAATTTCTCTCTTGTTGCTGTTTTTGACATCAGAGTTGCCCTCCTTTGCGGCGAAGATTCTGGATGGACAGTTCTTACAGAGCCCAAGTCCCACATCTTTTACAATTACAGCGATGCAATTCTCCACAATGGGCTTGTGTTTGCCACAACTCATACTGGCACTGTTCACGCATGGAATCCTCAGCAAGCTGGTAATTTTCCTCCGGACGTAGTGTATGATGAGCTTCATTATTGATGGCTGTAAAGATAATTTTAATGCACAAACTTATTAATTTTCAAACCTGACTGATCTGACTTGGAGGCTTGGGGCATATTTGCTTCGGATGAAATTTCATTGGTATTTAGACTTTTTATTCGAGATGATTACCATAAAAAATTTGAGGATTGTATAATTAGGAGTTTTATTCTCAGATTGAATTATGTTGGATTTTGACCTCTACTTGAACTTCTTGAAATGAATCCTTTGGTTTCCCATGTGATGTACTCAAATACACCAATATGCTGTATTATTGAATGGAAATGCCATTATATCATCCCATCTGAATCCTAATGCGTTTTCCCAATTCTTACGTTTTCAGATTTGTGCAAACCAAACATACCCTTCTTAACAGTAATTTTGTTTTCAAGCAGGTCCTCCGCTGATCGTAGAGCCACCGCCCATTGTGTTTGAATGGCGGTGTGCACTTGATGATGCTCTTGGCCATGATCACGAGGTCGATTATGGCATGTGGTGGTTAGCAAGATCTATAGATGGTTCTAGACTTCTTCTGATCCATACAGGCATTCTTGATGAAAGGGAATATTCCTGTAAAGTTTGCCATACTGCTTCTGATCGTCGTGTTCATCATGGTCGCACTGTTGGCAACTATGCTTCTGGGTTTGGTTGCCTGGTGTTCACGAAGGACACTAGTAAGTTAAATGAAGGTATTCCATGGGAAAAGATTGATGACCTTGGAGAATATTCTCTTTTCCTTGGAGTGAACTATCCGATTATGCTGCCATTAGGCGGTGCAGATGTTGTCCCAGGATGTCTGACAAGAAGAAATTGTGTGTACACCTTGCCGAATGAAGCATGGCTTCGCAATTCGCAGCTGCCTGAAATATGCCGATTCAGTCTGAATCGTGAAGATTGCGCCGTTGGTTTCCAAACCAACGCCTTGGAGAAAACATGCAAAACAAAAAAAGATAGGTACCTGGTAAAGACACCGCTTTGGTTCATCCCAAACTTCGCCAACGCCCCGGATTGGAACAAGTGTGATGTTTAATTCTGAAACAGGGCCTGCAGCCATTGTAGCTACTGATAGTATGTAATTTCATAGCTAATGAACGAGGAAATTGTGGTCTACTAATTACAACTGTTTTGTAAAGAGGTGGTCTATAAGTATACCCCTCTCTTCATTGATGCATTTGTGGTCTACATGATGGTACTCTTAAATATATTGGTGTGGCTCCTCAACACATAATGTGGGGGTATTATTGAGTTAAAGTTGAAGGCTTGATCAACTATAGGTTCACTTCTCTAGTTACGTTACTAGGTACTCCGGTTGGCTATGTTGTGATGAACACATTGTGTTCTGTTGTTCGGTGAAGACAAAAGTAGAACTATGGTATGCTTATGTTTAAGAGCAAGCGAGGGTTTAGCTTGAGATGTTAAAATTCAGATTTGAACTATTTTTTGATATGGAAATTTGAAATATATATGGTACTGTATATGATTATGTATAACAACAAGCGACGAAAGGGCTGATGCTCCTATTCCTTGTCGGCGGGAGGACTATGTGTGCGGCGACTTGAGCCAAATTAGAAGGCCATAGCTATGTTGATTGGTCCTTGAAGTTGGAGGGGCTAGGATTTCGGATGAGCGGAGTGGGGGAAGTTGTTGCTCATGGAACAAAAGTCCTTAAAATAGTAATGTTAGTATATAGGAGTACAAGGTATATACTTGTACTATTTTAGTACTATAATAAGTATATCGGGTTCATCAAAAAGAATTATCTCGGGTTCACAACCACGTGGGGTCAAGGTGAGGGAAAGTTGGTCAATACCTCTTACCGCTATATCCCCGCCCCAAGTTCTAATGCGCAAGTGCTGTTATTTTTTTAAAGGGAAATAGTGGTTCCTCTCCCCCGGAAACATGCCCCGCATCTCCACCTCCTAGTATCGTAGTACTACTACTGCATCTTCTCCAAAAAACCCCTCTTCTGTCTCTTTCTCCCGTTCACCCCTCTCTCCCTTGCATTAGATTACCGACTCCAATGAAGCAGAAGCGTAAGGTTGAGGAGATTCCTGATTGCTACCACCAGTCCATGGGGTGGGGCAACCTCCACTACCCACTGGTGGAGAACATAGCCGAGCGGGCGGATATCCTCAGCACTGGTCGCCTCGCTCGAGGCATGATCGGCATGCGGCATGCCATCCGCGGAGCGCATAAGGTTCCGTTCGGTTTACCGAGCCTGCTCCACTGCGACCCCGAGACATGGCCAGACGACCGCGACAATACTGTAAGAGTATTTATTTATTTACTCATCTCGTTTCAGCTTGTTTTTTTTCAATCAACTTTTCTTATTGCCAAACATCATGCATGAATTTAGACTCAACATCATCACCTGATTTGGGAGTACTGTAAGGTTTGCTGCCTTCACTATGCACATGTACTCTTCGGAATTGCTTTATTTATCCATTACATCTGTGCTTCAGTTCTGCACAATCCGCTCTTCATTCTGTCGAATACTTTGCATGCATAGACAATTTTGAAAAAAATCCTATTTGCAGGGCATTCACACGTTGCTGATGCCATTAGACAAGCCGACAGTTCCAGCATTTATCCATACCAAGGAGGAACTGGATGGACATGGACCCATGCACTGGGTGGGTTGTAACGGCGACTGGGTGGCATTTGTCCAGCAGGACGGGCACTTGACGATCCGCAACATATACATATCAGATACTATTACACCTCTTCCATCTCTGCAAGATGCAGGAATTTCTTTGGGCCCTACTAGTGAATGGTGGCATGGCAGCCCACCATTCCTATTCAAATACAAAATAGATAAAAGTTTGGAACTGCTCAAAGTACGGATCGTCAAGAGGCCGTACAAAGATGATCTAGCAGGGCCATGGCATTACGAGGTAATCGTTGTATTTGACGAATTGATCGCTATCCTACAAGCGCCCCTAGAAAAGGAGTGGAATATCCTGAGAAACCCTGAATTCTTTGATAGAAACAGCTATGTCGATGCCATGGGCATTCCTGGATATGGTACAAGTTCACACCTACATCGTGTATACGCAGTTACATATCCGTATGGAGATGTTCTGGTTTGGGAACCATATACCTGTGGTGAGTCTTTGTTTTATGTCTTAACTAGTAAATGGCATGCTGCACATGTTGGACCAATTACGATTCGCAATACTGATGTATAAAAGTTGCGTTCTAAATGTTGTTCAAACTTTCAATACAACTAATAATTTGGTTATACCATCAAAATAAGTGTGAGCATACAGTTTATAAATATGAACAAAAATTTGGAACCTTTCTTAATCACTATCAAGTGGGACGTGTGATATCGGTGTGAGACTGCTCTGATTTTTCTTCACAATGGAAACATGATGGTTCTAGAAACAGTGGACACTGGTGTGGTATTTTTTTCACGCGAATACCTCTAATCCCAACCGTTAGATTTTGGACACCAATAGTTGGAATTGCTGCTACATGTCTTGTTAAAAACTGGTGCCTTATAGTAGTAGAAAATAGAAGATAGAAGAGAAGAGATAATTTTCAGTGTAGTTCCTACTTGCTGCATTGTGGTTGATCTTTGTGCATTGCAGGGACACATGCAGCCCCTCGTCTCATTGACGCCCCTGTCATTGAAGATGAAGAAGCAGAAGTGGCTGCAATTTTTGCTCAAATCGAGGGAGATGCTGTCATGGAAGATGATGAAGCAAATGTGGCTCAAGGCGATGGAGGTGCCGATGAAGATAATGATGCTGATGAAGAAGAATTAGAAGAAGAAGAATTAGAAGAAGACGAATTCGATGATGAAGAATTAGATGATGAAGAATTAGATGATGATGGTGATAATCATAATTATGAAGATGAAGATGTATTTCTTGGATTTTTTGACCAGCGCACTTGGTTCCTGGCACTAATGAGAGCAGAGTCCATTACTGGTGAATCTGATCTCGCGTGGATTCAGGTTAAAGGTTATCGGCCCATCCTCGGTCCTTCAATATTACATATGGGTAACAAGCTGAGGTCTTATCCTTTGGTACGGTGCTACGTTTTCTTGAGATCTGCCCATACCTTGGACCCTGTAGAAGAGGCAAGGTGGGAAAGATTGAACAATTTGAAGGGGCGTTCTTTATTTCTTGGACTCAATCACCCAATTTTCATGCTACCCCCGCCAATCGACGCAGAGGCTGCAGAACCAGATTTCCAATTGTTCAAACCTGACTGTGTCTTTGCTACCCACAATCGCGCCCGTGATACATGGATACGTCCAAGGCCAAATTGGTGCAGAATGCACGTCAATGGAGGTCCTGCCATAGGCTCAAGATTGCAGTACAAAAAAGAGAAGATTGAACATAGAGCCGAAGCACCCATGTGGTTCGTCCCAACACTTCCACCTGTTTTTCCTTGAGAAATAAGAGACAGATGGTGACCTTATTTTATAGAGAAAACATAGTGTTCGTGAACTTAACCTCATGAACATTCGCTGTTCGGTTTTTGCTGAAATCAAAATTTTGCAGAGATGAAGATCTTTGTTTGAATCCCGTGCTGAACATATTTTTCACAAATTAGCTACCCGTATTGTGATGAATACATGCTGGTTTGTTGTTTGGTGCAGTAGCAGACATGAAGATCTTTGTCCTGAATACCACAATGGACATCTTTTTTTTCTTCAAAAATTAGCTAAGCTCACGCTATTAGGCGCAAATGCCTATTAAGAGATTTGGTGCTCTTGGGCACCAGTGCTCCTGCTATTTTAGAAAAAATAAAAAATATATTTATTTGTTCAAAAAATTAGAAAAAAAAATCATGGAGTAGCTAATGAATTGTCCCATAAACGTGCAAAATTTCAGTTTCAAATACAAAAAATTCTGGGCTACACAAAAGTAACAAACGTGTGGATCTGGGTATGCATATTTCAAATCTCCAAATTTCAACAGATTTTGTCTTTTTTGTGTAGTCTACAATATAAAGAATGTCATATTAAAATTTTACACGCTTGTAGGTTACTTTATTTATTATGTCTACATTCATTTTCAGATTTTTTTGAAACAAATATGTATGATATTTGATTTTTTTTAAAACAGCAGGAGCACTGGTGCCCATTAGCCAAAGACACTTTTCGCAAATGCCTTCAATAAAGGAACGGATGGTGACCTTATTTTATAGAGAAACCATAGTGTTTGTGAACTTAAAGTCATGAACACACGCTGTTCGATTTTTGGTGAAATCAAAATTTAGCAGAGATGAAGATCTTTGTTTGAATCCCGTGATGAACACATTTTTCCTAAATTAGCTACCAGTATTGTGATGAATACATGCTGGTCTGTTTTTCGGTGGAGTAGCAGACATGCAGGGGATCGAAAGAAACGGCAAAGTAGCCAGAAATCAGGGGTCAAATATAAATTCGAGAAAGGAAACGTTTATTCAACAGTCAGGCTGACATGTGGGACGTATCTTGCAGCCGCGGCCTCAACATTTATCATTCAGAGAGGATGACATGTGGGACCCACGAACCAGCATCGTTCTCGACGTTTCTCAAAGGGGGCAGGAGATCGAAAGAAAAAGGCAAGTAGCTCAAAATCAGGTGTCCAAAAAATCCAAGAAAGGAAAGGTTTATCGCACAAATTAAGAGGCTGACATATTGTACCCAGTTTGCAGCAGCGTCATCAACGTTTCAAAGGCGGTGGAGTTCGAAAGAAAAAGGCAAATAGCCAGAAATTAGGGGTCAAAAATAAATCCAGCAAAGGAAACTTTTATCGTACAAAGAGGCTGACATGTGGGACCCAGCCAGCAGCGTCCTCAACGTTTCTAAGGTGGCAGGCAATGGAAAAAAGGCAAATAGCCAGAAATTAGGGGTCAAAAATAAATGCAACAATATAAACTCTTATTGTTCATAGAGGCTGACATGTTGGACCCATGAGCCAGCAGGGCCCTCAACGTTTCAAAGGCGTCACGGGATCAAAAGAAAAGAACCAAGTAGTCATTAATTAGGTGTCAAAAATAAATCCAAGAAAGTAAATGTTTTACTTTTCATAGAGGCTGTCATATGGGACCCATGAGCCAGCAGCGTCCTCAACGTTTCTAAGGCGGCTGGGGATCAAAAAAAAAGCGAAGTAGCCATTAATTAGGGGTCAACAATAAATCCAAGAAAAGAAATGTTTATTGTTCTTAGAGGCTGACATGTGGGAGCTATGCGCCAGCAGCGTCCTCATCGTTTCAAAGGCGGTCGGGGATCCAAAGAAAAAGGCAAATAGCCAGAAATCAGGGGTAAAAAAAATTCCAAGAAAAGAAATATTATTGTTCATAGAGGATGGCATGTGGGACCCATGAGCCAGCAGCGTCCACAATTTCAAAGGCGGCACAGGATCGAAAGAAAAAGGCAAGTGACCAAAAATCAGGGGGTAAAAAATCCAAGAAAAAAACTTTATTGTACATAGAGGATGACATGCGGGTCCCATGAGCCAACAACTTACTCGACGTTTCAGAGGGCCGAGGCAGAATGAGATCGAAAGAAAAAGGAAAGTGACCAAATATCAGGAGCAAAAAATAATCCATGAAAAGAAACTTTCATTGTACATAGAGGATGACATAGGGTCCCATGTTGTAGCAGCGGTCTGAACGGTTCAAAGACGGCATGAGATCGAAAGAAAAAGGCAAGTGACCAAATATCAGGAGCCAAAAATAATCCAAGAAAAGAAACTTTTATTGTACCTTTGAGAGTCGGCATGAGATTGAAAGAAAAAGGCAAGTGACCAAATATCAGGAGCCAAAAACCTAGAAAAGAAACTTTTATTGTACATAGAGTATGACATGCGGGTCCCATGACGCCGCAAACATCCTCAACGTTTCCAAGGCGGCGGGGATCAAATGCAAAAGGAAATAGCCAAAAAGCGAGAGGGTGAAAAAATAGAAAAAAAGTAACTTTTATTGTTCATAGTGGATGACATGTGGGACCCATGAGGCAGCAGCATCCTCAACGTTTCCAAGCAGCAGGGGATCGAAAGAAAAAGGAAATAGCCAAAAATCAGAGCGTGAAAAATAATCCAAGAAAAGAAACTTTTATTTTACATAGAGGATGACATGTGGGTCCCATTTTGCAGCAGCGGTCTCAACGTTTCAAATGCGGCTTGAGATCAAAAGAAAACGAAAGTAGCCCAAAATTAGGGGGAATAAAACTCCAAGAAAAGAAAGTTTTTTGTACATAGAGGATGACATACGGGTCCCAAGGCGGCAGGGGAACAAAAGAAAAAGGAAATAGCCAAAAATCAGAGGGGTGAAAAAAAAATCCAAGAAAAAAGAAACTTTTAGAGTTCATAGTTCATAGAGGATGACATGCGGGTCCCATGAGGCAGCAGCGTCCTCAACGTTTCCAAGGCGGCACACAGGACCAAAAGAAAAAGGATGTACCCCTGCTGGGCCTTTTGATCAAAAAATAATCCAAGATAAGGAAGATATAAATTGGGGCTGCCTGGCCATCTGGGCCTTCTAACCTGCTGGACGTCTTTTGACTCGTACAATTTCAGCCCACTCCAAAACAAGAAAGTCCTATGCTTCGCAAAAACAAAACAAAAACAAGGAGATTCATATTAGTTCGTTTATGTAAAAATAAAGATTTAATTTATCCGTTTGCAATAGCTCAGAGCGAAATACACTTTTTATTGTCTGCAAAATAATCAAGATATCACATGTTTCTTGTACGGGGAGGCTGACATCGGGACCCATGAGCCAGCAGCGTCGTCAAAGTTTTAAAGGCGGCATGGGATCGAAAGAAAAAATAAATCAAAAATCAGTTGGTAAAAAAATCGAAGAAAAGAAACATTTATCGTTCTGAGAGGATGACATGCGGGACCCATGTGGCAGCAGCATCCTCAACGTTTCCAAGGCAGCACGGGATCCAAAAAAAAGGCAAAATAGCCAGAAATTAGGGGTCAAAATAACTCCAAGAAAAGAAAGGTTTATCGTCCATAGAGGCTGACATGTGGGACCCATTAGCGAGCAGATTCTTCAACGTTCAAAGGTGGCAGGGGATCAAAAGAAAAAGGAAGTATCAATAAATTAGGGGTAAAAAATAACTCCAACAATGGAAACTTTTATTGTTCATAGAGGATGACATGCGGGACCCATGAGCCAGCAGCTTCCTCAACGTTTCAAAGGCGGCATGGGATCGAAAGAAAAAGGCAAGTGACCAAATATCAGGAGCCAAAAAAAATCCAAGAAAAGAAAGTTTTATAGTACATAGAGGATGACATGCGGGTCCCATTTTGCAGCAGCTGTATCACCGTTTGAGAGGCGGCAGGGGATCGAAAGAAAAAGGCAAGTGACCAAATATGAGGTGCCAAAAATAATCAAAGAAAAGAAAGTTTTCAACGTTTCAAAGGCGGCAGGGGATCAAAAGAAAAAGGAAGTAGCCAGAAATTAGGGGTCAAAAATAACTCCAAGAAAGGAAACTTTTATTGTTCATAGAGGATGACATGCGGGACCCAAGCGCCAGCAGCTTCCTCAACGTTTCAAAGGCGGCATGAGATCGAAAGAAAAAGGCAGGTGACCAAATATCAGGACCCGAAAATAATCCAAGAAAAGAAATTTACTGTACATAGAGGATGACATGTGGGACCCATTTTGCACAGGACCAAAAGAAAAATGAAGTAGCCAGAAATCAGGGGGTGAAAAAATCCAAGAAAAGAAAGATTTCAATTGGGCTGCATCTGGACATCTGGGCCTTCGAACTATCCTGCTGGGCCTTTTGACTCGTACAATTTCAGCCCACTCCAAAACAGGAAAGTTCGGTTTTTTCTCAAAAAAAAACAGGAAAGTCCTATGCTTCGCAAAAACAAAAAACAAGGACACTCAACATATAAGTTTGTTTATGTAAAAATGAAGATTTAATTTATCCGTTTGCAATAGCTCAGAGCGAAATACACTGTTTATTGTCTGGAAAATAATCAAGATATCACATGTTTCTTGTACGGGGAGGCTGACATCGGGGACCCATGAGCCAGGAGCGTCGTCAACGTTTCAAAGGCGGCAGGCGATCGAAAATAAAATAAAAAACTAAAAATCAGTTGGTAAAAAAATCCAAGAAAATAAAACATTTATCGTTCTGAGAGGATGACATGCGGGACCCATGAAGCAGCAGCATCCTAACGTTTCCAAGGCGGCAGGGGATCAAAAGAAAAAAAGGAAATAGCTAGAAATTAATTAGGGGTAAAAAATAAATCCACCAAAGGAAACTTTTATTGTTCATAGAGGATGACATGTGGGACCGACCTGCCAACAGCGTCCTCATCGTTTCAAAGGGGGCAGGGGATCAAAAGAAAAAGGCAAATAGCCATAAATTATGGGTCAAAAATAACTCCAAGAAAGGAAACTATTATTATTCGTAGAGGATGACATGGGGGACCCATGAGCCAGCAGCTTACTCAACGTTTCAATGGCGGCATGAGATCGAAAGAAAAAAACGTAAGTGACCAAATATGAGGTGCCAAAAATAATCCAAGATTTATTGTACATAGAGGATGACATGCGGGTCCCATTTTGCAGCAGCGGTCTCAATGTTTGAAATGCGGCTTGAGATCAAAAGAAAAAGAAAGTAGCTAGAAATTAGGGGGTCAAAAAAAAATCCAAGAAAAGAAAGTTGATGGACATAGAGGTTGACATGCGGGTCCCATGTGCCAGCAGCTTACTCAACGTTTCAAAGGGGCCAGGGGATCAAAAGTAAAAGGCAAATAGCCAAAAATCAGAGGGTGAAAAAAAATCCAAGAAAACAAACTTTTATAGCACATAGAGGATGACATGCAGGTCCCATGAGCCAGCAGGTTCCTCAACGTTTCAAACGTGGCATGATATCGAAAGAAAAAGCCAAGTGACGAAATATCAGGAGCCAAAAATAATTCAAGAAAAGAAACTTGATTGTACATAGAGGATGACATGCGGGTCCCATGTGTAAGCAGCTTACTCAACGTTTCCAAGGCGGCAGGGCATCAAAAGAAAAAAAGAAATAGACAAAAATCAGAGAGTGAAAAAAAACCATAGAAAATAAACTTTTATAGCACATAGAGGATGACAGGCGGGTCCCATGAGCCAGCAGGTTCCTCAAAGTTTCAAATGTGGCATGTGATCGAAAGAAAAAAACGCAAGTGACCAAATATCAGGAGCCAAAAATAATCCAAGAAAAGAAAGTTTTATAGTACATAGAGGATGACATGCGGGTCCCATTTAGCACCAGGTTCCTCAACGTTTCAAACGTGGCATGAGATCGAAAGAAAAAGGCAAGTGACCAAATATCAGGAGCCAAAAATAATTCAAGAAAAGAAACTTGATTGTACATAGAGGATGACATGCGGGTCCCAATTAGCAGCAGCGGTATCACCGTTTGAGAGGCTGCACGGGATCGAAAGAAAAAGGCAAGTGACCAAATATCAGGAGCCAAAAATAATCCAAGAAAAGAAATTTTATTGTACGTAGAGGATGACATGCGGGTCCCATTTTGCAGCAGCGGTCTCAACGTTTCCAAGGCGGCACAGAACCAAAAGAAAAATGAAGTAGCCGTAAATCGGGGTGAAAAAATCCAAGAAGAAAGATTTCAATTGGGCTGCATCTGGACATCTGGGCTTTCGAACTATCCTGCTTGGCCTTTTGACTCGTACAATTTCAGCCCACTCCAAAACAGGAAAGTTCAGAATTTTCTTAAAAAACAGGAAAGTCCTATGCTTCGCAAAGACAAAAAAACAAGGAGATTCAACATATAAGTTTGTTTATGTAAAAATAAATATTTAATTATCCGTTTGAAATAGTTCAGAGCGCAATACATTGTTTATTGTCTGCAAAATAATCAAGATATCATATGTTTCTTGTACGGGGAGGCTGACATCGGGGACCCATGAGCCAACAGCGTCGTCAACGTTTTAAAGGCGGCAGGGGATGGAAAGAAAAAATAAACCAAAAATCTGTTGGTAAAAAATCCAAGAAAAGAAACATTTTCGTTCTGAGAGGATGACATGCGGGACCCATGAGGCAGCAGCATCCTCAGCGTTTATTGTTCATAGAGGTTGACATGTGGGACCCGTGAGCCAGCGGCGTCCTCAACGTTTTAAAGGCTGCAGGTGATTGAAAGAAAAAATAAATCAAAAATCGTTTGGTCAACAAAATCCAAGAAAATAAACATTTACCATTCTGAGAGGATGACATGCGGGACCCATGAGGCAGCAGCATCCTCAACGATTCCAAGGCGGCAGGGGAAATATCCAGAAATTAATTAGGGGTTCAAAATAAATCCATCAAAGGAAACATTTATTGTTCATAGAGGATGACATGTGGGACCGACCTGTCAACAGCGTCCTCATCGTTTCAGAGGGGGCAGGAGATCAAAAGAAAAAGGCAAATAGCCAGAAATTAGGGGTAAAAAATAACTCCAAGAAAGGAAACTTTTATTGTTCGTAGAGGATGACATGCGGGACCCATGAGCCAGCAGCTTACTCAACGTTTCAAAGGCGGCATGAGATCGAAAGAAAAAGGCAAGTGACAAAATATCAGGAGCAAAAGATAATCCAAGAAAAGAAACTTTATTGTACATGGAGGATGACATGTGGGTCCCATTTTGCAGCAGCAGTCTCAATGTTTGTAATGCGGCTTGAGATCAAAAGAAAAAGAAAGTAGCTAGTAATTAGGGGGTGAAAAAAAATCCAAGAAAAGAAAGTTGATGGACATAGAGGATGACATGTGGGTCCCTTGAGCCAACAGCTTACTCAACGTTTCAAAGGGGGCAGGGGATCAAAAGAAAAAGGCAAGCCAAAAATCAGAGGGTGAAAAAAATTCCAACAAAGGAAACTTTTATAGCACATAGAGGATGACATGCGGGTCCCATGAGCCAGCAGGTTCCTCAACGTTTCAAACGTGGCATGAGATCGAAAGAAAAAGGCAAGTGCCCAAATATGAGGTGCCAAAAAAAACTCCAAGAAAAGAAAGTTGATTGCTCATAGAGGATGACATGCGGGTCCCATTTAGCTGCAGCGGTCTCACTGTTTGAGCGGCGGCAGGGGATCGAAAGAAAAAGGCAAGTGAACGAATATGAGGTGCCAAAAATAATCCAAGAAAAGAAAGTTTTATAGTACATAGAGGATGACATGCGGGTCCCATTTAGCAGCAGCGGTATCACCGTTTGAGAGGCGGCAGGGGATCAAAAGAAAAAAGAAATTGCCAAAAATCAGAGGGTGAAAAAAACCAAGAAAATGAACTTTTATAGTACATAGAGGATGACATGCGGGTCCCATGAGCCTGCAGGTTCCTCAACGTTTCAAACGTGGCATGAGATCGAAAGAAAAAGGCAAGTGAAAAAATATGAGGAGCCAAAAATAATTCAAGAAAAGAAAGTTTTATAGTACATAGAGGATGACATGCGGGTCCCATTTAGCAGCAGCGGTATCACCGTTTGAGAGGCGGCAGGGGATCGAAAGAAAAAGGTAAGTGACCAAATATGAGGTGCCAAAAATAATTCAAGAAAAGAAAGTTTTATAGTACATAGAGGATGACATGCGGGTCCCAGTTAGCAGCAGTGGTATCACCGTTTGAGAGGCGGCAGGGGATCGAAAGAAAAAGGCAAGTGACCAAATATGAGGTGCCAAAAAAAATCCAAGAAAAGAAAGTTTTATAGTACATAGAGGATGACATGTGGGTCCCATTTAGCAGCAGCGGTATCACCGTTTGAGAGGCGGCAGGGGATCGAAAGAAAAAGGCAAGTGACCAAATATGAGGTGCCAAAAAAAAATCCAAGAAAAGAAAGTTTTATAGTACATAGAGGATGACATGCGGGTCCCATTTAGCAGCAGCGGTATCACCGTTTGAGAGGCGGCAGGGGATCAAAAAAAAAGGCAAGTGACCAAATATGAGGTGCCAAAAGAAACTCCAAGAAAAGAAAGTTGATTGCACATAGAGGATGACATGCGGGTCCCATTTAGCAGCAGCGGTCTCAACGTTTCCAAGGCGGCAAGGGATCAAAAGAAAAAGGAAGTAGCCATAAATCAGGGGGTCAAAAAAAATCCAAGAATAGAAAGAATTTTGGTTCATAGAGGATGACATGCGGGACCCATGATCCTGCATCGTAAACGGCTCGATCGGAGAACGTTGAACGAGATGGCGCGATCGAGAAAAAAAACAATGCCAGAGAGGCTGCCATCTGGGCCCTACATCCCTCGGTGGTGCGGATTTGCATTGACTCGGCCGGCGAACCCGAGATTTCGAGATGCACCACGTCTCGGGCCACCATACGCGACGTTTTGGCCGCTTTCGTCGGGCTAGGTGGCCTCAAAAACGAGAAAAAAAAAGTTTTGACATGCACCACGGAGGGACCCAAAATCGTCGGCCATGGTACACCAGCAACCACGGCGCGACTTCAACTTCGTCGGCCATGGCAACTTTTCTTGTAGTGATAACATATTAGATCTACTAGCTAATGAACAAGCAAGATGCTACCCTTACACCTAGCGTAGGTGTGAGGGTAGCCAGGTATTGAGGGATAGCGTAGCTAAACAAGTACATCGTGAAGGTAACGACGTCAACCCCAAAACACCTGAGATAAGGGTGTTGCTCGCCATCAAAAAGGCTTCAGCACGAGCAACACCAAGAACGAATAAACCAATACTGCCTAGATCACGCAATGCGATCTAGGCAGCATGATGCTTACCCGGGAGAAACCCTCGAAACAAGGGGTGGCGTTGCGCCTAGATTGATTTGTTGTGAACGTGATCGTCCTCCTTCTCGAATAGCCCTAGATACATATTTATAGTCCGTAGACTTTCTAACGTAGGAATAATCCCAACCGTGCACGAGCCAAACTCTAACTAACCGACACGTATCCTACTATATTTATAGATACAAGGGAAAACTAGCCCAAACTTCGTGTACAAGGCCGGTTCACGTATTTCTTCCATGTATATTCTTCAAGCCCATCTTAATCACGGCCCACCTCCTGATCCGGTTAAATTCTGGTGATAACACATGTCCCCCTGGTTTTGGCAATGGTAATTCCAAAACCACTCTGGTTTACTTCGTTGGGTCATGTCGTGGCAGAGCAGAACCGTTGCAGCATCTTTCATCATGACGCCTTGCCTTCTCAACTTCCCTGCACGATTTGACAGTTTTTTGGCACCACTTCCTCGGAAATTGCTGCGGCATTAAACCTCCACTATATCCCCTTTATTTAACCGTACCGAACAGTTCGCCTCTTCATCCTCTCGCTCTGTACTAGCCATCGGCCCAAAAAACCTCTTTCCCTCTGCAACCATGTCTTCCTCTTCCTCTTCCTCCGCCTCATCGGGACTCTCCTTCCAGTCCTCTTCTTCCTCCTCCCGCGCGTCCACACCGGAACATGATCCAATGGCGGCGCACAACGAGTGCGCCCCAGAGGAGTGGGATCAGGAGGACCACGCCTCCTCCGTTTGGTCCGAGGACGACAAGTCCTTGACCAGCGGAGATGAAGACCTCCAGTTCCTCGCCGACGGGGAACCGGAGTCGGAGAGCGAGGACGACTCGTTCTCCTGGGACGGCTACACCTCCTCCGACAAGGAGGATGAAGAGGAGGAGGACGACGATGACTCCCTCGAAGACTACCCTCCGGCGAAACGCTTCCGCGCCGGGTCGTGCGACGACACCGACGATGATGACGACGAGGAGGAGTACGGAGCCCCCGCCAAGGGCTACAGCAGCGACGAGGAGCCCGCCGGCAGCAGCGCCGACGAGAGCTCCGATGGCGACGACGAGGGTAGCAACGGCCCGTAGAATAGGCCTAGTAGTAGTAGATGGGCCAATAGGCCTTTCTTTTGTTGTTCCTCCTCTGAGCAATCGGCTCTTTCTTTGTAAGAAATCCTTTATTAATGAAGAAAATATTCTTCTATTGATTCTGCTTCCTTGTCAATTTTGCCGATTGTCGAGGTAAGTTAATGTGCAACGAGCCGATGGTAGTGCATCGGCTTTTTCTCATAAAACGCAACCCAGTCCAGATTGCAACCTCCGTCTGAGAAAATAAACTCAGATCCACGGTGGTAAATTGTCGTTCAAACAGGTCTAATTCGAGACCATGCCACCCCTCTTGAAAATAACGGTCTCTGGCCTGAAGATGATCTGTTGCGCTTATTCCTCTAGAGTCGATGGCTATGCATCGGCTTTTTGGTCTGAAGTCGATGTCCTTGCATCGGCTGTAACATGTAAATTTTTTTTTACCGGCCGATTTTATGCATCGGCCTCCATATTTCACTGTCCATCATCCCACATGCTTGGGAAATATTTCTTGAGATATTGTCCATTGACAGCTACTGGGAACTTAACCCCATCCAACTGTTCGAGCATGTATGCATTACCTTTCAAGACCTGGTCGACTCTGTACGGACCGTGCCAATTAGGAGACCATTTGCCATATGCTTTATCTTTAGTCCCTAACGGCAAGACAGCTTCCCATACTAGATCACCAACCTGAAACTCCTTTGGTCTCACCTTCTTATTGTATGCACGAGCTACCTTGGCTTTATTCTCCTTAATCTTCTCAAGCGACCAAAGCCTAAGTTCTGTCAGATCCTCAATAGTATCACTCATCAGGGCCGCATACTCTTCAGATGTTAGGTCGTTCTGAAACGTGACACGTCTCGATTCAGCCGTAATTTCCCAAGGTAATACGGCTTCTTGTCCATAAACCAGCTGGTACGGCGAAGTTTTTATAGCCCCATGACATGACATACGATAAGCCCACAAAGCTTCTGACAATATTTCATGCCAACGTCTAGGGTGTTCGTCAACTTTCCTCTTGATCAACTTGATGAGGCTCTGGTTAGATGCTTCAGCCTGCCCATTTGCTTGAGCATAGTATGGAGATGATCGGATCAACTTAATTCCCATGTCATCACAGAACTTTCTGAACTCTTTAGAAATAAAGACCGAACCTCCATCGGTCGTAATAGTCTGGGGAACCCCGAACCTATGAATGACGTGCTCCTTCACAAATTTGATAACATCTTCCGATTTTACCTTCTTCATAGGGACAGCTTCCACCCATTTAGTGAAGTAATCTGTGATGGCCAGAATCCATTCGTGGCCTCCGCTTGACGCAGGATGGATCTTGCCGATCATATCCATGCCCCAACCTCGAAACGGCCATGGTTTGATGATGGGATTCATTGCTGATGCAGGTACCATTTGAATCTTCCCAAACATCTGACATGCTTGACACCCTTTATAATAATTAAAGCAATCTTCAAGAATGGTGGGCCAGTAGAACCCCGATCGCCTGATCAACCATTTCATCTTATGAGCCGATTGATGGGTTCCACAAGCGCCTTCATGTACCTCGTGTAAGAGCCGATTCGACTCGGTTGTTCCCAAACACTTGAGAAGTAATCCTTCCAGAGTCCTGTAGAACATATCATCTCCTATAAGGACATACTTCATGGCTTTGTACCTTATCCGTTTAGGTGCCCCCCGAGCCGGATCGTTCAAGTAATTGAAGATATCGGCTCTCCAGTCATCCGGTTCCAAGGCATATACCTGGACATCGGCTCCTTCTGCACCATCCTTGTAGCCTGATGCCGTCTGGGCTAGATCATTAGCCTCGGTATTTTGCGACCTTGGTATCCAATTGAAATTTATATACCTGAACTGTATCATCAGCTCGCGGCATTGCATCCATAATGGGAACAGGGACTCACTCTCGCATTTGTATTCTTCTGTGAGCTGGGAAATAACCAACTTGGAGTCTCCAAATACTTCCACTGCTTCTGCACCGGCTTCTATAAGCAACTCCATACCTCTGCATATCGCTTCATACTCAGCAACATTGTTGGTGCAAGGGGTAGGTAACCTGATGGAGAAAGAATATGTTGCCCCCCAAGGCGATACGAGCAGTATCCCGATGCCACAACCGTCTTCACAAACCGATCCATCGAAAAACATGGCCCAAGCACGAACTGACAGGGCTGCTACATCCGTGTTGATTCGTTCAGCAATAAGATCGGCTAACGCTTGTCCCTTGACGGCCTTCGCTGGTTGATACCGGAGGTCGAACTCTGAGAGCGCAAACATCCACTTACCAAGTCGGCCTTTCAATACAGGAGCCGACAGCATGTGTTTGATGACGTCTGATTTGCATATAATGATAACTTCCGCGTTCAGCAGAATAGGACGAAGCTTGGTGCAGGTAAAGAACAGGCAGAGGCACAACTTTTCAATCTCAGGGTACCTGGTTTCTGCATCCAACATTTCTCTGCTAAGGTAGAACGCGACTTTCTCTAGACCATTATAGACTTGCACCACTACAGAGGCGATAGAAGTATCGGCTACTGACAGATAAATAAAGAATGGTCTGTCTTGCTGAGGCGGGACCAACACAGGTGGCTTCGTTAGATATTCTTTAATCTCGTCGAACGCTCGCTGTTGCTCTGCCCCCCAGTGAAATTCTTCATCGGCTTTGATTTTCACCAATCCCATGAATGGCTCGATCCGTCCTGACAAGTTGGAGATGAACCTCCTGACGAAGTTGATTTTGCCGATGAGACACTGCAGTTCTTTCTTTGTGGTAGGCGGCTTCATTGTGCGCACTGCCTCATGACTCTTCAGGCTGATCTCGATTCCTCATTCATGAACCAAGAAACCCAGGAATTGACCGGCCGTCACACCAAAGGCACACTTCTTGGGATTCATTCTTAGTCTGAACTTCCTAGTTCGGTCCAAAATACGATGCAAGTCCTCCAAGTGTCCTTCCATCGAGACAGACTTAACTACCACATCATCGATGTAGATTTCCACCAATTTGCCGATCAGGTCATGAAAGATGTAATTCATGGCTCGTTGATATGTTGCACCGGCGTTCTTCAACCCAAAAGTCATGACCACATACTCAAACAAGCCCACCGCTCCTGGTACTCTAAATGCAGTCTTGTGTATATCTTCTGGAGCCATAAAAATCTGGTTGTAACCGGCATTGCTATCCATGAAACTCAACACTTTATGACCAGCGGCTGCGTTGATCAAGGTTTCTGCCACCGGCATTGGGTACTCATCCTTTGGGGTAGCTCTGTTGAGATCCCGAAAATCTATGGCGACGCGCATTCGGCCGTCCTTTTTCTCCACAGGTACAACACTGGAAATCCACTCAGCATACCTGCACGGCCTGATGAAACCTGCAGCCAACATTTTTTCGATCTCCTTCTTGACAGCTTCTAAAACTTCGGCCCTCATTTGTCGTGCCCGTTGCTGGAACGGCCGAAATCCCTTTTTAAGAGGGAGCCGATGCTCGATGATGCTCCTGTCTAAGCCGGGCATCTCTGTATAATCCCAGGCAAAACAATCTGGGTATTCTTTCAATAGAGCTATCATCAGACTCCGCAGATGTGGACCCAACTTCTTGCTGATAAATGTTGGTCGTGGCTTATCCCCAGGACCAATGTCAATTTCTTCTAGCTCATCAGCCGATGTAAACCCATACCCTAGCTTTCCATCACCTGCTAGATCAACGCTGAACGCAGGCAAAATGTATGATAAGGGTAATATGGGCCGATTGCTTGAATCGGCCTCCTTTGTCAATGCACTACTTGATGCGGATTTACCATTTATTTTTTGGGGCCGATCACATGGATCGGCCTTCCTACACATATCTAGTGATTTCGATGCGGTTACACCGTCAGGCCAGTGGATAAGACCAGCCTCACCCCGTTTTTTGTAACCTCAATGCACTCACAATCGTCCAGCCTTACTCCAGAGAGCGGCTCTTGGTCCACCGCATCCCAAACACTCATGCCAGCCGTTGAAATTTCGGCTGTGTCATCTGCGTGGACGACCTCCACCTCAGCGCCATCCCACTGTATCAAGCATTGGTGCATTGTGGATGGAATGCAGCAATTAGCGTGAATCCAATCTCTCCCTAGTAGGACGGCGTATGTGCTCTTGCTGTCGACGATGAAGAATGATGTGGGGATGGTTTTTCGGCCTACCGTCAGATCCACGCTTAGAACACCTTGCGCTTCTGATGTTTGGCCGTTGAAATCACTCAATGTGACGTTGGTTTTGACCAAATCCGCGCTAGAGCGTCCCAGGCGACGTAGCATGGAGTATGGCATTATGTTGACTACCGCTCCTGTGTCCACTAGCATCTTGCTGACAGGTCGTCCGTTGATATATCCCTTTACGTACAAGGCCTTCAGATGCCTATAGCTTCTTTCTCGTGGCTTCTCGAAGACAACTGGCCGTGGACCGCAGTCTAGTTGTGCCACAGATGCTTCCTCTGATCTCGGGGCGCAAAACTCTGACGGGAGTATGAACACCATGTTGGCGCTAGCCGATGTCTTATCATCGGCTTTCTTTGGTTTGGGACGCCACTCTTGCTTTTGTGGGCGGCTCTCCTCATCCAAAGTTTGCTGAATCTTTGCAGCCAGATAGGGCCGTGCCTTCCTCAATGTGTGCAGGTATAATCTCTCGGCTTCCTCCAAGCTGCGTAGCCGCTGTACCCTGCGTTTCTGAGAATGACTGAGTCCATCAGGGCACCACCTTGGTCGGTGGTACCTATCTTCTTCTTCTTCATCGTCTAACTCCTCAGAATCTTCCTCTCGAGAGGACTCAGCTCGTTTGTTCTGACGCGGCAGAGGTCCTAGACGTTTGAACACTGACACATCTGCCGCGTACTTCTTCCTTGATCTACACTCTGGGCAGCTTTCGATTGTTGGCAATCGGCTCATTCCTGAGTCCCAGCAATGTTTAAAGAACGGGCAGTCCCAGTGACGGTCCATGTCCTCTTGCTCGCCTGACCTTCCCGTAGTGCGGCTCTCAAATCTTTCGTCATCCCTATCATACCGACGATACTTTCTATCGTTTATGTCAGGCCGATGAGCTATGTCATCGGCTGTATCGTGCCGTCGGCGTTGGTCATACTGACGTTCATATTTGTTAAGAAGGTGCTCTGAGAGTGGTCGCTGGTACCGCACGCTTCTCACTTGATCCTCGGTCACGTACCGTTTGTCATTGTATCGGGGCCGATCGCGAGAACCGGCCTCCTCCTTGTCCTTGCCACGAGAACGACTTCTTTCTTCTCTGTCGCTACCAGAGTGGTATGCAGGCCCTGCCATGTTGATACTGAACAAAAAATCTGGCTGGTGTCTCGCAGGGTGACTACCCTCCACCATGTTGACAGCAGGGAACGGGTGCGTGTCCACTTTCATGGCATACTGGCTGAAAATAAGACGGCCTTGTTCTATCGCCATCTGTATCTGCTGACGCAACACTTTGCAGTCGCTGGTGGTATGTGTGAACGAATGATGCCACTTGCAGTATGGCCTTCCGTTCATCTCTTGGGCCGTAGGGATCCTATGGCCTTCTGGTAACTTCAGCTGCTTTTCTTTGAGCAAGAGATCGAAAATTTGTTCTGCCTTGCTCACGTCGAAGTCGAACCCTTTTGTAGGACCTTGTGGTTTGACCCACTTGCAGGACACAGGGTTTGCCCCCCGAGCCCATTCAGCCACGGCCACCTCTTGATCTCCTGCCGATTCTTCAACCTCTTCTACCTCGATCAGGCTTACTGGGCGTTTGAACTTGTCCTGGTATAATTCTGGATGGCGCTGTTCATATAATGATAGTTTCTGCACCATGTGAGCCAGGGAGACATATTCTGCCTGAGAGGCTATGTCTTTGATCGGCGACGTAAGACCTACCACTGCCAGATCAACGGCTTCTTTTTCACTCAAACGAGACGAATAGCACTGGTTTCTCACGGTCCTGAAGCCTTGAATGTACTCTGACACTGCTTCTCCACGCCTCTGTCGCACTTGTGCCAAATCGGCAAGGCCAACCTCAGAAGCTCCTGAATGATACTATACGTGGAACTTCTCTTCCATTTGCTTCCAAGTCCGGATTGAGTCTAGTGGCAGCGAAGTGTACCACCCAAAAGCCGATCCTGTAAGGGACTGCGCGAAGAACCTGACGCGTAGTTGGTCTGAAGCTAAGATCATGCCCAACTGTGCCAAATACCGGCTGACGTGCTCAATTGAGCTAGAGCCCTCCGACCCACTGAACTTTGAGAACTCAGGGAGCCGATACTTGGGTGGCAGCGGTATCAGATCATACTCGTTTGGGTACGGCTTGGAATAGCCGATTGCCCTTCTTTTTGGTACCATGCCAAACTGGTCTCTCAAGATTGCACTGATCTGGTCCACTGTAGGAGCTGCAGGGGCTGAATTTTGCTGATCTGCTGCGGTGGCGTACTTGGCTAGCCACGCCTGTTTATCGGTGTCTCCTCCAGCAATTCCTCCTGTAACTCCCGAAATTCCTCCTGCTGTTATCTGGTTCGTGCGCGCCAAATCGTTGCAATCTGGCACATATATGCACGTGTATCCGTGCGGGATTTCCTTGGGTGGTTCCAGCATGAACTGGTAATCAGCAGGATCGCCTCCAATTTTGTGGACGACGAAAGCCAGCGAACCACGCGGCTCTGGAGCTGTAGGCGCGAACGGTATCGGCGGTCTGGTCTGGAACGGCAGTTCCCCCTGGTGAGTTCCTAGGACTGGGCCTGACGGGGAGTATTGGTGCTTCATTATTTCCTGGACCACGCGGACCGCGACGCGCTCCAAAGTGCTTATCAGGCTCTCAGAGTGCCGATGAAGAAAATGAGCTGTCATATAGTTAAGTTCTTGGTGCAGCGCTCTGGTGCGCTCCTCTGAAGGGGTAGACAGATCTATTCCATCAAGAGCACCATCGGGCGAGAACCCTTTCCACCTGATGCCATGTGAACGGGTTTTTGTGAAAGAGCCGATGAGATCGGCTTCGAGGATGGATTTGATCTCATCATACTTCTTCTTGAACTCCTCCGGCAGCTCTTCGTACTTGACCGGCTCGTCTGCCATCTCAAAAGAAGATGTCGATGCCGTTGTTGTTGACTGTCCCACCGGGCGTGCCAGAATGTGTTGCCGTCAGAAACTCACAGGCGAGCAGCGACGAGCAACACCGTAGAGCCGGGAGGCTCCCAGGACTGCGGCTGGCCCTGGTCCCTCGGGCGACGGCCCGCAATGCTCCTAGCACGCACGTCCGATGCTGATGCAAGGGCGTGCCACCTGACCTATACCTGGTCAGGAAGGTGATGGATTGCTTCGACTTAGTTTCCTGCATGGCAACACGTAAACATTAAATACGAGCCCCGATCGGCTCTTAGGTTGCTCTGTGGATCGGCTCTAAGAGCCGATTGCCCCATGACACACATTGGATTTTACATTAACATGGGGATCCTGCCTGATCAAAACAAGCTAAACTAATCTATGATAGTCTAGGGTTTTCACCGCATAATCGGAACATCCTATGCGTAATTGAGCCTAGCGGATACGTGAGATGATAGGAAAAACTAACCCTAAAGAGGCCTAAAAACCAACATGAAGTTGATCCCCGGAACAATCCCTCTAGGATCTCGCTAACCACACCTTACGCACTACCGGATCGTTCAACCCGTTTATAAGGCCTAACCATACGGATATCAAACCAATCCTTGAAGAACAAGGAGCGACTATAACAGATTAGATCTACTAGCTAATGAACAAGCAAGATGCTACCCTTACACCTAGCGTAGGTGTAAGGGTAGCCAGGTATTGAGGGATAGCGTAGCTAAACAAGTACATCGTGAAGGTAACGACGTCAACCCCAAAACACCTGAGATAAGGGTGTTGCTTGCCATCAAAAAGGCTTCAGCACGAGCAACACCAAGAACGAATAAACCGATACTGCCTAGATCGCGCAATGCGATCTAGGCAGCATGATGCTTACCCGGGAGAAACCCTCGAAACAAGGGGTGGCGTTGCGCCTAGATTGATTTGTTGTGAACGTGATCGTCCTCCTTCTCGAATAGCCCTAGATACATATTTATAGTCCATAGACTTTCTAACGTGGGAATAATCCCAACCGTGCACGAGCCAAACTCTAACTAACCGACACGTATCCTACTATATTTACAGATACAAGGGCAAACTAGCCCAAACTTCGTGTACAAGGCCGGTTCACGTATTTCTTCCATGTATATTCTTCAAGCCCATCTTAATCACGGCCCACCTCCTGATCCGGTTAAATTCTGGTGATAACATAAACGTATGGTGTGGAGAATGATGTTTGTTTGCAAAGAACAGTAGAGAACAATGATTGCAGTAGATTGTATTCAGATGTAAAAAAATGGACCGGGGTCCACAGTTCACTAGTGGTGTCTCTCCAATAAGAAATAGCATGTTGGGTGAACAAATTACAGTTGGGAAATTTACAAATAGAGAGGGCATAACAATGCACATACATATCATGATGACTAATATGAGATTTACTTAGGGCATTACGACAAAGAACATAGACCGCTATCCAGCATGCATCTATGCCTAAAAAGTCCACCTTCGGGTTAGCATCCGCACCCCTTCCAGTATTAAGTTGCAAACAACAGACAATTGCATTAAGTATGGTGCGTAATGTAATCAACACAAATATCCTTATACAAAGCATTGATGTTTTATCCCTAGTGGCAACAGCACATCCACAACCTTAGAACTTTCTGTCACTGTCACAGATTCAATAGAGGCATGAGCCCACTATCGAGCATAAATACTCCCTCTTGGAGTCACAAGTATCAACTTGGCCATAGCCTCTACTAGCAACGAAGAGCATGCAAGATCATAAACAACACATATTGTAGGGATTCGTAGCATTGAAAACAAAAAAATTCCTACCGCGAGAATGCAATCCAAGCCAAGATGCAATCTAGAAGACGGTAGCAACGAGGGGATGAACGAGACTAACCCTTGAAGATTTCCAAAGCCTACGAGATTAGATCTCGTTGTTGCAGAAGATGATCACTTGCCGCTTTCAAAAGCGCGTAGAAGATCCTGACGGTGCCACAATCGGGCAGCACCTCCGTACTCGGTCACACGTTCGGTGTTGATGAAGACGATGTCCTTCTCCCTGTTCCAGCGGGCAGCGGAAGTAGTAGATCCTCCTTGGAATCCCGGCAGCACGACGGCGTGGTGGCGGTGTCGATGGAGATCTCCGGCGGAGCTTCGCTAAGCGTATGCGGGAGAGGTGGTGGAGGAGGGGCGGCTAGGGTTTGGGAGAGGGGGGCGCCGGCCACTATAGGGGTGCGGCCAACTAGGGCTTGGTGTGGCCGGCCCCTTCCCCTTGCTCCTCATTATATAGGTGGAACCCCCAAGAGTTGGTCTACAAGTCTTCGAATAAGACCCCAACCCAAAACCTTCCATGTGTAGGGAAACCTACCCAAGGTGGGATTCCACTCAAGGTGGGATTCCCACCTTTCCTTGGAGGGGGTGGCCGGCCACCTTGGTGGAGTCCACCTGGGACTCCACCCCCTTAGGGCTGGCCGACCATGCTAGGTGGAGTCCCTCCGGGACTCCGCCTTCCATACTGATTTCTTCCGGACTTTTCTAGAACATTCTAGAACCTTCCATAAATGCACCGGATCATTTTCAAACTTATAAAATGACTTCCTATATATGAATCTTATTCTCCGGACCATTCCGGAACTCCTCGTGATGTCATGGATCCCATCCGAGACTCCGAAAAAAACTTCGAACTCCATTCCATATTCCATATCTACTAATACGACATCAAACCTTAAGTGTGTCACCCTACGGTTCGCGAACTATGTAAACATGGTCGAGACCTCTCTCCGACCAATAACCAATAGCGGGATCTGGAGATCCATAATGGCTCCCACATATTCAACGATGACTTAGTGATCGAATGAACCATTCACATACGATACCGATTTCCTATGTCACGTGATATTTTACTTGTCCGAGGTTTGATCATCGGTATCTCTATACCTTGTTCAACCTCGTCTCCTGACAAGTACTCTTTACTCGTACCGTGGTATGTGGTCTCTTATGAACCATTCATATGCTTGCAAGCTAATTAGACGACATTCCACCGAGAGGGCCCAGAGTATATCTATCCGTCATCGGGATGGACAAATCCCACTGTTGATCCATATGCCTCAACTCATACTTTCCGGATACTTAATCCCACCTTTATAACCACCCATTTACGCAGTGGCGTTTGATGTAATCAAAGTACCTTTCCGGTATAAGTGATTTACATGATCTCATGGTCGAAGGACTAGGTAGCTATGTATCGAAAGCTTATAGCAAATAACTTAATGACGTGATCTTATGCTACGCTTAATTGGGTGTGTCCATTACATCATTCACATAATGACATAACCTTGTTATTAATAACATCCAATGTTCATGATCATGAAACTATGATCATCTATTAATCAACAAGCTAGTTATACAAGAGGCTTACTAGGGACTCCTTGTTGTTTACATAACACACATGTATCAATGTTTCGGTTCATACAATTATAGCATGGTATATAAACATTTATCATAAACACAAAGATATATAATAACCACTTTATTATTGCCTCTTGGGCATATGTCCAACAGTCTCCCACTTGCACTAGAGTCAATAATCTAGATTACATTGTAAGGTACCTAACACCCATGGCATTCTGGTGTTGGTCATGCTTTGCCCTAGGGAGAGCTTTAGTAAATGGATCTGCTACATTCAGATCAGTGTGTACTTTGCAAATCTTTACTTCTCCATCTTCGATGTACTCGCGAATCGAATGAAGACGCAGCTTGATATGCTTTAGCTTCTTGTGTGACCTTGGTTCTTGTGCATTGGCGATGGCACCCATGTTGTCACAATAGATGACTAGTGGGTCCAATGCACTAGGAACCACACCAAGCTCTACAATGAACCTCTTCATCCATACCGCTTCTGTTGAAGCCTCTGAAGCCGCTATGTACTCCGATTCTGTTGAAGACTTCGCCACCGTGCACTGCTTCGAGCTGCACCAGCTTACTGCAGCACCATTCAATATAAACACGTACCCAGACTGAGACTTAGAGTCATCAGGATCAGTGTTCCAATTTGCATCGGTGTAACTGGTTACAACGAGCTCTTGGTCACCTCCATAACAAAGAAACATATCCTTAGTTCTTTTCAAGTACTTCAGGATATTCTTGACCGCTGTCCAGTGTTCCATTCCTGGATTACTTTGATATCTGCTAGTCAAACTAACTGCATGTGCTATATCCGGTCTAGTACACAACATGACATACATGATAGAACCTACTGCCGAGGCATAGGGGATCTGATTCATCCTCTCTCTTTCTTGTGCCGTAGCCGGACCTTGAGTCTTACTCAAGACCTTACTTGGTAACATCGGTAAGAATCCTTTCTTACTTTCATCCATTCTAAACTTCTTTAGAATCTTGTCCAGGTATGTACTCTGCGAGAGCGCTAATAGGCGTCTTGATCTATCTCTATAAATCTTGATGCCTAATATGTATGCTGCTTCACCAAGGTCCTTCATTGAAAAACATTTATTCCAATAACCTTTTACACTGCTTAATAGTTCTATATCATTCCCAATTAATAATATGTCATCTACATATAATACCAGGAATGCTACAGAGCTCCCACTCACTTTCTTGTAAATACAGGCCTCTCCATGGCACTGTATAAACCCGAAGTCTTTGATCACCTTATCAAAACGTCGGTTCCAACTTCTGGATGCTTGCTTCAGTCCATAAATTGAACGCTGAAGTTTGCACACCTTGTCAGCATTTTTAGGATCGACAAAACCTTTGGGTTGTACCATATACAACTCTTCCTCAATGTCTACATTAAGGAACGCCGTTTTGACATCCATCTGCCAAATCTCATAATAAAAAAATGCAGCTATTGCTAACAAAATCCTCACAGATTTTAGCTTCGCTACAGGTGAGAAAGTCTCATCGTAGTCAATACCTTGAATTTGTCGGAAACCCTTTGCGACAAGTCGAGCTTTATAGACAGTTTTATTACCATCGGCATCTGTTTTTCTCTTGAAGATCCATTTATTCTCGACAGCCTTGCGGCTATTAGGTAAGTCTACCAAAGTCCACACTTTGTTATCATACATGGATCCCATTTCGGATTTCATGGCTTCTTGCCATTTGTTGGAATCTGGGCTCATCATCGCTTCTTCATACGTCGCAGGGTCTTCTTCATTGTTGTCCACAATCATGACATTTAGACAAGGATCATACCAATCAGGAGTGGCACGTTCCCTTGTCGATCTGCGAGGTTTACTAGCTATCTCGCTCGAAGTTTCATGATCATTATCATTAGCTTCCTCTGTTACCGGTGCAGGCGGCACAGGAACAACTTCCGGCTGCACTACTCTGATCAATGAGAGAAGATTCAGTAATCTCGTCGAGTTCTACTTTTCTTCCAGTCACTTCTTTAGTGAGAAATTCTTTCTCAAGAAAAGTTCCGTTCTTAGCAACAAAGATTTTGCCTTCGGATCTGTGATAGAAAGTATACCCTATAGTTTCCTTAGGGTATCCTATGAAGACGTGATACGTCTCCGACGTATCGATAATTTCTTATGTTCCATGCCACATTATTGATGATATCTACATGTTTTATGCATACTTTATGTCATATTTATGCATTTTCTGGAACTAACCTATTGACGAGATGCCGCAGCGCGCCTCGTTTTCTGCTGTTTTTGGTTTCAGAAATCCTAGTAAGGAAATATTCTCGGAATCGGACGAAATCAACGCCCAGAGTCTTATAATTGGACGAAGCTTCCAGAACACCCGAGAGCCGCCAGAGGGAAGCCCTGGGGGCCCCACACGCCACCCTGGCGCGGCCAGAGGGGGGGCCGCGCCGCCCTATGGTGTGGTGGCCCTAGGCCCCCTTCGAGGCTACCCTTCCGCCTATTTAAAGCCTCCGTCGCGAAAAGCCTATCACGTTCGACGAAACCCGCAAAAACCTTCCAGAGCCGCCGCCATCGCGAAGCCAAGATCTGGGGGACAGGAGTCTCTGTTCCGGCACGCTGCCGGGACGGGGAAGTGCCCCCGGAAGGCTTCTCCATCGACACCGTTGCCATCTCCACCGCCATCTTCATCAACGCTGCTGTCTCCCATGAGGAGGGAGTACTTCTCCATCGAGGCTAAGGGCTGTACCGGTAGCTATGTGGTTCATCTCTCTCCCTATGTACTTCAATACAATGATCTCATGAGCTGCCTTACATGATTGAGATCCATATGATGATGATTGTAATCTAGATGTCATTATGCTAGTCAAGTGAATTTTACTTATGTGATCTCCGGAGACTCCTTGTCCCACGTGTGTAAAGGTGACAGTGTGTGCACCGTGTGGGTCTCTTAGGCTATATTTCACAGAATACTTATTCACTGTTATGAATGGCATAGTGAAGTGCTTATTTATATCCCTTTATGATTGCAATATGTTTTGTATCACTATTCATCTATGTGCTACTCTAGTGATGTTATTAAATTACTCTATTCCTCCTTCATGATGTAATGGTGACAGTGTGTGCATCATGTAGTACTTGGCGTAGTTTATGATTATGATCTCTTGTAGATTATGAAGTTAACTATTACTATGATGGTATTAATGTGATCTATTCCTCCTCTCATAGTATGAAGGTGACAGTGTGCATGCTATGTTAGTACTTGGTATAGTTGTGTTGATCTATCATGCACTCTAAGGTTATTTAAACATGAATATCGAATGTTGTGGAGCTTGTTAACTCCGGCATTGAGGTGCTCTTGTAGCCCTACACAAATAGCGGTGTCCATCATCCAACAAGAGAGTGTAGAGTGGTTTTATTATGTGATCAATGTTGAGAGTGTCCACTAGTGAAAGTATGATCCCTAGGCCTTGTTCCTAAATACTGCTATCGCTGCTTGTTTACTGTTTTACCGCGTTACTACTGCTGCGTTACTACTGCTTGTTTACTGTCCTGGGCAAAGCACTTTTCTGGTGCCGTTGCTACTGCTACTATTTATTCATACCACCTGTATTTCACTATCTCTTCGCCGAACTAGTGCACCTATTAGGTGTGTTGGGGACACAAGAGACTTCTTGCTTTGTGGTTGCAGGGTTGCATGAGAGGGATATCTTTGACCTCTTCCTCCCTGAGTTCGATAAACCTTGGGTGATCCACTTAAGGGAAACTTGCTGCTGTTCTACAAACCTCTGCTCTTGGAGGCCCAACACTGTCTACAGGAAAAGGAGGGGGCGTAGACATCAAGCTATTTTCTGGCGCCGTTGCCGGGGAACGAAGGAAAGCTACACCATTTCCTCCCGCGTCAACTACACGCCAGCAAGCTATTTTCTGGCGCCGTTGCCGGGGAGGAAAGGTAAAAGGCACTCATACTCCGGTTCCAGGTAACAGTACTTTTCTGGCGCCATTGTGTTTGTGCTCGAAGCTATTTCCTTTAGATCCTGCAATTGCAACTTTTTGTTTCTTGTTTACACTAGTAAGGCATAATGGAAAACAACAAAAATATGAGAGATCTTTATGAACTTTATCTTGAATTAGGACATGATGTGTTTGAAGAGAGAATTAAAAAACCCATGGAACTTTATATGCATGCTAATGGGAATGTTATTAATATGAATGCTTTGAACACTATTGTTGCTAATGCTATGGAAAATTCTAAGCTTGGGGAAGCTGGATTTGATGAGCATGATCTTATTAGTCCCGCAAGCATGGAGGAGAAAATTTACTTTGATGATACTTTGCCTCCTATTTATGATGATTATAATGATAGTAGTCTTTTGTTACCACCTGTTATGGAGGATAAATTTGATTATGATTACAATATGCCTCCTATATTTGATGATAGCTATTTTGTTGAATTTGCTCCCACTACAACTAATAAAATTGACTATGCTTATGTGGAGAGTAATAATTTTATGCATGAGACTCATGATAAGAATGTTTCATTTGATAGTTATATTGTTGAGTTTTCTCATGATGCCACTGGATATTATTATGGGAGAGGAAAATATGGTTGTAGAAGTTTTACTGTTACTAAAACACCTCTCTTTTTGCTGAAAATCTTGAAGCTGCACTTGTTTTATCTTTCTATGCTTGTTGCATTATGCTTCATGAATTTGTTTACTTACAAGATTCCTTTTCATAGGAAGCATGTTAGGCTTAAATTTCTTTTGAATTTGCCTCTTGATGCTCTCTTTTGCTTCAAATACTATTTCTTATGAGTGAATCATTAAAACTGTTGAGCCCATCTTGATGGCTATAAAGAAAGAACTTCTTGGGAGATAACCCATGTGTTTATTTTGCTACAGTACTTTGTTTTATATTTGTGTCTTGGAAGTTGTTTACTACTGTAGCAACCTCTCCTTATCTTAGTTTTGTGTTTTGTTGTGCCAAGTGAAGCCTCTAATCGAAGGTTGATACTAGATTTGGATTTCTGCGCAGAAACAGATTTCTATCTATCACGAATCTGGGCTGTTTTCTCTGTAGGTAACTCAGAATAATTTGCCAATTTACGTGCGTGTTCCTCAGATATGTACGCAACTTTCATTAGTTCTGAGTTTTCTGATCTGAGCAAAGGAAGTATTTATTAAAAATTCGTCTTTACGGACTGTTCTGTTTTGACAGATTCTGCCTTTTATTTCGCATTGCTTCTTTCGCTGTGTTGGGTGGATTTCTTTGTTCCATTACCTTCCAGTAGCTTTGAGCAATGCCCAGAAGTGTTAAGAATGATTGTGTCACCTCTGAACATGTGAGTTTTTGATTATGTACTAACCCCTCTAATGAAGTTTATGAGAAGTTTGGTGTGAAGGAAGTTTTCAAGGGTCAAGAGAGGAGGATGATATACTATGATCAAGAAGAGTGAAAAGTCTAAGCTTGGGGATGCCCCAGTGGTTCGTCCCTGCATATTTCAAGAAGACTCAAGCATCTAAGCTTTGGGATGCCCAAGGCATCCCCTTCTTCATCGACAAAATTATCAGGTTCCTTCTCTTGAAACTATATTTTTATTCGGTCACATCTTATGTGCTTTACTTGGAGCGTCTGTGTGCTTTTATTTTTGTTTTTGTTTGAATAAATGCTTGTGTGGGAGAGAGACACGCTCCGCTGGTTCATATGAACACATGTGTTCTTAGCTTTTAATTTTCATGGCGAAGGTTGAAACTGCTTCGTTAAATTGTTATATGGTTGGAAACAGAAAATGCTACATGTAGTAATTGGTAAAATGTCTTGGATAATGTGATACATGGCAATTGTTGTGCTCATGTTTAAGCTCTTGCATCATATACTTTGCACCTATTAATGAAGAAATACATAGAGCTTGCTAAAATTTGGTTTGCATAATTGGTCTCTCTAAGGTCTAGATAATTTCTAGTTTTGAGTTTGAACAACAAGGAAGACGGTGTAGAGTCTTATAATGTTTACAATATGTCTTTTATGTGAGTTTTGCTGCACCAGTTCATCCTTGTGTTTGTTTCAAATAACCTTGCTAGCCTAAACCTTGTATCGAGAGGGAATACTTCTCATGCATCCAAAATCCTTGAGCCAAACACCATGCCATTTGTGTCCACCATACCTACCTACTACATGGTATTTCCTGCCATTCCAAGTAAATTGCTTCATGTGCTACCTTTAAACCTTCAAAATGCTTCTCAATTTGTGTTAATGTTTTATAGCTCATGAGGAAGTATGTGGTGTTTATCTTTCAACCTTGTCATTTACTCTTGACAGACTTTCATAATGGACTAGTGGCACATCCGCTTATCCAATAATTTTGCAATAAGAGCTGGCAATGGGGTTCCCAGCTCCGATTAATCAAACTTCATTAATAATTCTCTTCACATGTTTTGCTCTGATTCATCAGTAAGCAACTTAATTTTGCAAATAGACACTCCTCCATGGTATGAGATTGATGGTAGGCACCCGAGGATTCGGTTAGCCATGGCTTGTGTAAGCAAAGGTTGGGAGGAGTGTCACCCATAAATAAATAAAAACTAAAATACATGTGTAAGCAAAAGAGAAGAGGGATGATCTACCTTGCTGGTAGAGATAACGTCCTTCATGGGAGCCGCTCTTGAAAGTCTGGTTGATAAGGTAGTTAGAGTACCCATTACCATTCGTTGACAACAACAAACACCTCTCAAAACTTTACTTTTATGCTCTCTATATGATTTCAAAATTTAAAAAGCTCTAGCACATGATTTAATCCCTGCTTCCCTCTGCGAAGGGCCTTTCTTTTACTTTTATGTTGAGTCAGTTCACCTATTTCTCTCCACCTCAAGAAGCAAACACTTGTGTGAACTGTGCATTGATTCCTACATACTTGCATATTGCACTTGTTATATTGCTTTGCATTGACAACTATCCATGAGATATACATGTTACGAGTTGAAAGCAACCGCTGAAACTTCATCTTCCTTTATGTTGCTTCAATACCTCTACTTTGAATTATTGCTTTATGAGTTAACTCTTATGCAAGACTTATTGATGCTTGTCTTTAAGTACTATTCATGAAAAGTCTTTGCTTTATGATTCAGTTGTTTACTCATGTCATTACCATTGTTTTGATCGCTGCATTCATTACATATGCTTACAATATTATGATCAAGGTTATGATGGCATGTCACTCCAGAAATTATCTTTGTTATCGTTTACCAGCTCGGGACGAGCAGGAACTAAGCTTGGGGATGCTGATACGTCTCCGACGTATCGATAATTTCTTATGTTCCATGCCACATTATTGATGATATCTACATGTTTTATGCATACTTTATGTCATATTTATGCATTTTCTGGAACTAACCTATTGACGAGATGCCGCAGTGCCAGTTCCTGTTTTCTGCTATTTTTGGTTTCAGAAATCCTAGTAAGGAAATTTTCTCGGAATCAGACGAAATCAACGCCCAGAGTCTTATAATTGGACGAAGCTTCCAGAACACCCGAGAGCCGCCAGAGGGAAGCCCTGGGGGCCCCACACGCCACCCTGGCGCGGCCAGAGGGGGGGCCGCGCCGCCCTATGGTGTGGTGGCCCCAGGCCCCCTCCGAGGCTGCCCTTCCGCCTATTTAAAGCCTCCGTCGCCAAAACCCTATCATGTTCGACGAAACCCGCAAAAACCTTCCAGAGCCACCGCCATCGCGAAGCCAAGATCTGGGGGACAGGAGTCTCTGTTCCGGCACGCTGCCGGGACGGGGAAGTGCCCCCGGAAGGCTTCTCCATCGACACCGTTGCCATCTCCACCGCCATCTTCATCAACGCTGCTGTCTCCCATGAGGAGGGAGTAGTTCTCCATCGAGGCTAAGGGCTGTACCGGTAGCTATGTGGTTCATCTCTCTCCCTATGTACTTCAATACAATGATCTCATGAGCTGCCTTACATGATTGAGATCCATATGATGATGATTGTAATCTAGATGTCATTATGCTAGTCAAGTGAATTTTACTTATGTGATCTCCGGAGACTCCTTGTCCCACGTGTGTAAAGGTGACAGTGTGTGCACCGTGTGGGTCTCTTAGGCTATATTTCACAGAATACTTATTCACTGTTATGAATGGCATAGTGAAGTGCTTATTTATATCCCTTTATGATTGCAATATGTTTTGTATCACTATTCATCTATGTGCTACTCTAGTGATGTTATTAAAGTACTCTATTCATCCTTCATGATGTAATGGTGACAGTGTGTGCATCATGTAGTACTTGGCGTAGTTTATGATTATGATCTCTTGTAGATTATGAAGTTAACTATTACTATGATGGTATTAATGTGATCTATTCCTCCTCTCATAGTATGAAGGTGACAGTGTGCATGCTATGTTAGTACTTGGTATAGTTGTGTTGATCTATCATGCACTCTAAGGTTATTTAAACATGAATATCGAATGTTGTGGAGCATGTTAACTCCGGCATTGAGGTGCTCTTGTAGCCCTACACAAATAGCGGTGTCCATCATCCAACAAGAGAGTGTAGAGTGGTTTTATTATGTGATCAATGTTGAGAGTGTCCACTAGTGAAAGTATGATCCCTAGGCCTTGTTCCTAAATACTACTATCGCTGCTTGTTTACTGTTTTACTGCGTTACTACTAATGCGTTACTACTGCTTGTTTACTGTCCTGGGCAAAGCACTTTTCTGGTGCCGTTGCTACTGCTACTATTTATTCATACCACCTGTATTTCACTATCTCTTCGCCGAACTAGTGCACCTATTAGGTGTGTTGGGGACACAAGAGACTTCTTGCTTTGTGGTTGCAGGGTTGCATGAGAGGGATATCTTTGACCTCTTCCTCCCTGAGTTCGATAAACCTTGGGTGATCCACTTAAGGGAAAACTTGCTGCTGTTCTACAAACCTCTGCTCTTGGAGGCCCAACACTGTCTACAGGAAAAGGAGGGGGCGTAGACATCAAGACGCATTTCTCCGCTTTGGGTTCTAGCTTGTCCGGTTGTAACTTTTTTACATAGGCTTCGCAACCCCAAACTTTAAGGAACGACAGCTTAGGTTTCTTATTAAACCATAATTCATACGGTGTCGTTTTAACGGATTTAGATGGTGCCCTATTTAAAGTGAATGCAGCTCTCTCTAATGCATAACTCCAAAACGATAATGGCAAATCAGTAAGAGACATCATAGAACGAACCATATCTAAGAGAGTTCGATTACGACGTTCGGACACACCATTTCGTTGTGGTGTTCCCGGCGGTGTCAATTGTGAAATTATTCCGCATTTCTTTAAATGCATGCTAAACTGATAACTCAGATATTCGCCTCCACGATCAGATCGCAGAAATTTAATCTTCTTGTTACGTTGATTTTCTACTTCACTTTGGAATTCCTTAAACTTCTCGAAAGTTTCGGATTTATGTTTCATGAAATAGGTATACCCATATCTACTCAGATCATCTGTGAAGGTTAGAACATAACGATAACCACCGCGCGAGGCTACACTCATTGGTCCACATACATCGGTATGTATGATTTCCAATAAGTCTGTTGCTCGCTCCATAATACCAGAGAATGGAGTCTTAGTCATTTTTCCCATTAGACATGCTTCGCATCTATCAAGTGACTCAAAGTCAAGTGATTCAAGTAATCCATCGGAATGGAATTTCTTCATGCGTTTCACTCCAATATGACCAAGACGATAGTGCCACATATAAGTAGAATTATCATTCAATTTAATTCGCTTAGCATCAATGTTATGAACATGTGTATCACTACTATCGAGATTTAATAGAAATAAACCATTCTTCTCAGGTGCGTGACCATAAAAGATATTATTCATAAAAATAGAACAACCATTATTCTCAGACTTGAATGAATAACCGTCTTGCATTAAACAAGATCCAGATATAATGTTCATGCTCAACGCAGGCACAAAATAACAATTATTGAGGTTTAAAACTAATCCCGAAGGTAGATGTAGAGGGAGCGTGCCGACAGCGATCACATCGACCTTGGATCCATTTCCAACGCGCATCGTCACTTCATCCCTCGATAGTCTTCGTTTATTCCGTAGTTCCTGTTTCGAGTTACAAATATGAGCAACTGAACCAGTATCAAATACCCGGGTACTAGTACGAGAACCAGTAAGATAAACATCTATAACATGTATATCAGATATACCTTTCTTCTTCTTGACAAGGCCGCTCTTCAGATCAGCCAAATACTTGGAGCAATTACGCTTCCAGTGTCCCTTCTCATTGCAGTAATAACACTCAGCATCAGGTTTAGGGCCAGTCTTAGGTTTCACAGGAGGCGCGACAGCTTTCTTGTCGCCCTTCTTGAATTTGCCTTTAGACTTGCCCTGTTTCTTGAAACTGGTGGTCTTGTTGACCATCAACACTTGGTGCTCTTTCTTTATCTCAATCTCAGCAGATTTCAGCATGGAGAAGAGTTCAGGTAACTCTTTGTTCATGTTCTGCATATTGTAGTTCATGTGAGTATCTCGTCAATAGGTTAGTGCCGGAAAATGCATATAAATGCATATAAATGATGTTAGTGCCGGAAAATGCATATAAATGATGTAAAGTATGTATAAAACATGTGAGTATCATCATAAAAGTAGCATCGAACATAAGAAATTATAGATACGTTTGAGACGTATCACCTCTCTCCGACCAATAACCAATAGAGGGATCTGGAGATCCATAATGGCTCCCACATATTCAACGATGACTTAGTGATAGAATGAACCATTCACATACGATACCGATTCCCTTTGTCACGCGATATTTTACTTGTCCGAGGTTTGATCATCGGTACCTCTATACCTTGTTCAACCTCATCTTCTGACAAGTACTGTTTACTTGTACCGTGGTATGTGGTCTCTTATGAACCATTCATATGCTTGCAACCTATTAGACGACATTCCACCGAGAGGGCCCAGAGTATATCTATCCGTCATCGGGATGGACAAATCCCACTGTTGATCCATATGCCTCAACTCATACTTTCCGGATACTTAATCCCACCTTTATAACCACCCATTTACGAAGTGGCGTTTGATGTAATCAAAGTACCTTTCCGGTATAAGTGATTTACATGATCTCATGGTCGAAGGACTAGGTAGCTATGTATCGAAAGCTTATAGCAAATAACTTAATAACGTGATCTTATGCTACGCTTAATTGGGTGTGTCCATTACATCATTTACATAATGACATAACCTTGTTATTAATAACATCCAATGTTCATGATCATGAAACTATGATCATCTATTAATCAACAAGCTAGTTATACAAGAGGCTTACTAGGGACTCCTTGTTGTTTACATAACACACATGTATCAATGTTTCGGTTAATACAATTATAGCATGGTATATTGATACGTCTCAAACGTATCTATAATTTCTTATGTTCCATGCTACTTTTATGATGATACTCACATGTTTTATACACACTTTATGTCATTATTATGGATTTTCCGGCACTAATCTTTACTATTAAATTCGCAAACGACCGTGGTACGTCGTAGTCATTTTGTACAGCCCCTTCTCGCTCGCGAGGTTGCGGGTCGCGTCTCTTCCACAAAACATGTCCGGGTTAGTTTCAGGTCAAATACCGGAACCACGCGAGAAGATCAAATCTATTCCGAGCTCGACACAGGAGCTCCTTCCTGAGGCTTATATATTTAGCCACGTATCAGGCTAGATCGCATCTCATCTCGGTGTTGCGCTGTACGTACGTCGAGGTGTTCTGCAAGGAGGCGAAACGGATACAGTCCGGCATGACGGCAGGGCGCCGGAGGCGCGCGAGTGGTGGCTGGAGAAGGTGCTCTTTCTCAGATGATAACAACGTCCGGAAGCTTGCCGTACTTCCGTGGGTGCCCGATCATGGCGGCACAACAGCGCTGGCGATGATTGAGGTTCGCCAATGGCCTCAAGGTCGCCACGCCGTCGTCTCCGAGATTAATACGCCCGTGTCCTGTGATACGTCCAAAACGTATCTACTTTCCCGAACACTTTTGCTATTGTTTTGCCTCTAATTTGTGTATTTTGGATGCAACTAACACGGACTAACGCTGTTTTCAGCAGAACTGTTCTGGTGTCTCGTTTTTGTGCAGAAATCCAACTTTCGGGAAAATCCTCGGAATTTATGCAGAAGGCCCTATTTTCCCAGGAAACTGACGGAGTCAGAAGGACAAGTCAGGTGGAGGCCCGAGGGCCCCACACCATAGGGCGGCGCGGCCCAGGGGGGCCCGCGCGGCCATGTGGTGTGGCCCCCTCGGCCGGCCTCCGACGCCCTCCTTCGGACTATTTATCGGCCTCGACCTAAAAACGCACGGGGAGAAGTCGAAGTCGCCGGGAAACCCTCCAGAACGCCGCCACATCGCGAAACTCCGTCGCGGGAGCCAGAAGTCTCCGTTCTGGCACTCCGCCGGGACGGGGAATTGGAGGAGATCATCGCCATCATCACCGCCAACGCCTCTACATCAACCAGCCATGTTTCCCCCATCCATGTGTGAGTAATTCCCCCGCTGTAGGCCGAAGGGGATGGTAGGGATTGGATGAGATTGGTCATGTAATAGCATAAGATTGTTAGGGCATAGTGCCTAGTGTCCGTAATTAGTACTTTGATGATATTGTTGCAACTTGTTATGCTTAATGCTTGTCACTAGGGCCCGAGTGCCATGATCTCAGATCTGAACATGTTATTGTTTCATCATGATATTCATTGTTTATTGATCTTACCTGCAAGTTGTATACACATGTCACTGTCCGGAACCAATGGCCCCGAAGTGACAGAAATCGGGACAACCGGAGGGAATGGTAGTGATGTGAGGATCACATGTGTTCACGGAGTGTTAATGCTTTGCTCCGGTACTCTATTAAAAGGAGTACCTTAATATCCAGTAGTTTCCCTTGAGGCCCGGCTGCCACCGGCTGGTAGGACAAAAGATGTTGTGCAAGTTTCTCATTGCGAGCACGTACGACTATTATTGGAACACATGCCTATTGATTGCTTTGTACTTGGACACCGTTTTATTATCTGCTAATGCCCTGCTATGATTGTTACATGAGTTTCTCTCATCCATGCAATGCCCGTTCATCCATCCCCGTGCCTACAGTATTTTAATCCTGCTGTTTACTATAATCACTACTGCTGTCTGTGTTACTCGTCACGTTATTTCACTATCGCTTCGCTATAAAACTGTTACTATCGATAAACTCTTGCGAGCAAGTCTGCTTTCAGTGCAGCTGAATTGACAACTCCGCTGTTAAGGCTTCCAAGTGTTCTTTGTCTCCCCTTGTGTCGAATCAATAAATTGGGTTTTACTTCCCTCGAAGACTGTTGCGATCCCCTATACTTGTGGGTCATCAAGACTATTTTCTGGCGCCGTTGCCGGGGAGCATAGCTTTATTTGGAAGTTCACTTGGATTAATATTGTTCGCTGCAAATTCTCCATCATGGGTAAACCTCGCGATACTAAGGTCGCCATATTACCATCCACTACAAGAAAAGGTACAATTCTGAATACCTCCGCGATTCACCATCTGTGATTGATAAACTTGTTTCACCGCCACATGCTTCACATGCGGGTACTTCTGCTGAATCTGAAAACTCTCATAATATTGATAATATTTCTGCTGTGCTTGATGATAGTGGTTCATTGGGATCTTTTCTAGATGCTACAATTGCTAGGTCTAGACAAATTGAAAATACTGAAACTCCTAATGCTACTACACCTGTTAATTCACCTGAACTTGATTATTTTAGTGATGATCCTGATGAAGATTATGTGGAGCTTAATGATGATTTTATTGAAAAATGCAATGCTACTACGGATGCAAGAAAAATTAAAAAGTTGCTTGCGTAACATGCTGTTAGATATAAACTGTCTCTGATCCTAAGTTTGCCACATCTCCTATAAACATTAAGGATAAAGATTATGATTTTTCTCTTGATCTATCTCATATAGCTATTGTTGAGAAAACACCCTTTTGTGGTACTGAAAAAGAAAGTGCTGTTGAACACATGATTGAGTTATCTACTCTAAGTAGCTTGTTTTCTGATGATGTCAAGATGCGTACTTACTTTGTTGCTAAAATCTTTCCATTCTCATTAAAGGATGACGCTAAAACTTGGTATAATAGTTTGCCACCTAATTCTATTAAAAGTCCAAAAGAATTGCTTGATGTTTTCTTCCGTAAATACTTTCCTGCTAGTGCTCAACATATTGCTTTGCAGAGAATTTATAATTTTAACCAGGAAGATGGAGAGAAATTGCCTGAGGCTTGGGCGAGATTTTGCTCTCTTATTAGAGCTCGGCCTGACCATGATTTGGAAAAGCATGATTTACTTGATATATTTTATAGTGGACTAACCATTGAGTCAAGGGCATACCTGGATAGTTGTGCTGGTTGTGTTTTCAGGAAAAGAACTCCAGACGACGCTGAAGAATTATTGGCTAAAATAGGCCGGAATCATGATGATTGGACTACGCCTGAACCAACTCCAACGCCAATATTGAAGAAGAGGGGTATGATTAAATTAAATGATGAAGATATGAGGGAAGCCAAGAAGTCTCTCAAGGAGAAAGATATTAAATCTGAAGATGTGAAGAATCTTCCTCCCATAGAAGATATATGTGAGATAATTCCCCCTTCATCCATGATTGAGGTAAACTCCCTTCAACGCTTTACTAGGGAAGATATTCCGTATTCGAAACCTCCTGCACAATGCTTAGATGAGTTTGATAATTATATTGTTAAGCAAGAAATTTTTAATATGAGAGTAGAGAGTCATTTAATGGAAAATTCTCGAGCTATTAGTGAATTGCATGATATTGTAGAGAGAACCTCCAATGATGTTAAGATGCTTGTTAAACATTTTCATATGGTTCAAACTCAAATTGATCAACTCACTAAAGTGCAAAATGACTTGTTGGGGAATAATTCTAAAGAGAAACATGCTTATGAAGTAACAACTAGAGGTGGTGTCTCTACCCAGGATCCTCTATATCCTGAAGGGCATCCCAAAAGAATTGAACAAGATTCTCAACGCCTTGAACCTAGTGCTCCTTCTAAGAAGAAAAAGAAGAAGAAACATAAAAATGTTGTAGAATCCTCTGAACCTGCTAATGATCCTAATAGTATTTCTATTTCTGATGCTGAAACTGAAAGTGGTAATGAACATGATAAAGATAATGATAAGAATGATGCTCCTGATAAAGAAGAGGTTGAAGAAGAACCTGAAAAGCATGCTAAAAATAAAAAGTACACTAAAGAAGATTTTATTGCTGAGAAACATGGTAATGAAAGAGAACCTTGGGTGCAAAAGCAAATGCCTTTTCCTGCTAAGAAACTAAAATCAAAGGAAGAAGAACACTATAATAAATTTTGTGATTGGATGAAACCTTTATTCTTGCAAATCCCTTTGACTGATGCTATTAAATTGCCTCCTTATTCAAAGTATATGAAAGATATTGTTACTAACAAAAGGAAAATCCCCAATGAGGAAATTTCCACTATGCTTGCTAATTACTCTTTCAATGGCAAAGTTCCGAAGAAGTTGGGCGACCCAGGTATACCTACTATTCCTTGTTCTATTAAGAATAATTATGTTAAAACTGCTCTATGTGACTTGGGAGCCGGTGTTAGTGTTATGCCTTTTTCTCTTTATAAGAGACTTTATTTAGATAAGTTGATACCTACTGATATATCTTTGCAAATGGCTGATAAATCTATTGCTATTCCTGTTGGTATATGTGAGGATGTTCCTGTTCAAGTTACTACTAACTGCTTGATATTAACTGATTTTGTTGTGTTGGAAATGCCTGAAGATGATAATATGTCTATTATTCTTGGGAGACCTTTTCTTAACACCGCAGGGGCTGTTATTGACTGCAATAAAGGGCAGGTTACTTTTAATGTTGATGATAAGGAGCATACCGTCTATTTCCCCAAGAGGATTGAGAAAGCGTGTGGAGTTAATACTATTTCTAATGTGAGAACTATCAAAGTGGGAACTATTGATTGTCCTATATATGAGCCTAAGGAAGAATATCAAACTCTCGTGATTGGATCCATATCAATACAATTCAAGGTAACATGATTGATTTGAGGTTTATTTCTTCTTATGCTATGTAAAATTTATTTGGTGGCAAGACTTGATCAACCTTGTTAACGAATACTTTTTATATGCATAGTGGAGGTAAACACCATCTCTTTCTTCCTCCACTTGCTCTAGTTGCTGTAGCACTTTTAATTTGCAAAGTTCCTTAGTTAATTGGAGATTTCAAAATTTTTCCTGGCCAGTAATAATAAACTAAATACCCAGAAATGTGCATTTTTCAAAGTTTTCAAAAATTCACAAAAATTATACCGTTGGTCCTATTTTTCGACGAGGCACCTGGGAGCACCAGAGGATGACCTGTGGGGCACCACAGGGTGCCACACCACAGGCCGGCGCGGCCAAGGAGGGGGGCGCGCCACCCTGTGGTGTGGGCCCCTCCTTGCCCCACTATCTCATCTCTTTCTCCCAGCATCTTCTCTCTCCCGAAAAAACTCGCACCAGGTTCCTCTCACTCGCGTTTTTGCTCAAGAGCTCCAGATTTCTCGATCTCTTTGCTCAGCCCAGATTTCTGTCTGAAATTTGGCACATTTGCTCTTCGGTATGTGACTCCTCCGCCTATCCAAGTAGAATTTTGTTTGGTTGAGTATATCTTGAATATTTTGCTGCTATAGGTAACATGTTTAGTGAGCTTGCATGCTTGTTCTAAGTTGTATAAACTAGTTTTGATGCATGATTAGTACTCTAGCAAGTTCCTATAGTAGTTCCCCTTGATTATATGTCATCAAATCAAATTTTTATATTGTCTGTTGAAAATTTCAGAAAATGGAGTGGAATAGATATCAATTGAACCAACAAGAATTGGAGGTCCAACAAGTTATGAGAGTGAACCGTGAAGAGGGAGTGTACCCCTCCTACTACCCATGCGCAGATTTCATGAGAAGCGCGGGAATATTTGAAGATGTTCAAAGTCTAATTTCTCGAGCAGGGCTGAGTGATTTCGTTGAAGGAGAGCCAAGACAATATGCAAAATTAACTATGTCTTTTGTGCAGGACTTTAAGTTCAATGGGTCGCGATCTAACCCCACGGTCCAGTATAAAATTTACAATAAAGCTGTCAACTTGCCATTCAGTGATTTTTGTGCAGCCATTAGAGTACCGCAATGGGGATCATGCGAGAAGATAAGGGGATCGCCGCAAGAACTCTTAAACCTCTTCAAGATGATTTGCTATGGAAGGAGTTTCTCAGAGGATAGTGGTAAAATCACTAGCATTCAGCTCCCGGCTATCCGCTACTTTGCCTATTTTATTACTAAATGCGTTCTTGCTAAAAAGATTGGAGGTAAACTTTCTATCCCGGATTTAGCTTTTCTAGCTGCGGCACTGCAAGGTAGTAGGACTTACAATTTGGGGGCATTGATAGCTTATAGACTTGCTACCAACCGTGAGAAAGGTGGAATTTGTGGAGGTCTCATCGCCTCTCGTTTACTAGCTTTTCATAATGTAGAACCTCATCATTTTGATATTCCATTCCCCATAGAAAAACTTGACATAGCCTCTATGATTAAACATGAATTTGTTTCTGATTCCTCCAACTTGGGTAACCTGTTTTACAAGATGACATTTTATAAGAAAGTCTGGAGAATAACTAAGAAAACCGAGAAACTAGTAAGATTGCCTACGCCTGTTCTGTCTAACCTTGATTTCAGGGGAGATTGGTCGGTCACAGAAGGTGCACTGGATGCACACATAGAGGGAGGAGGCCATCATGCAAGAGACGACTCGGAGGTCGAGGAGCACATCGACTCATCATCTGATGCAGCAAGTTCCTCGCATCAACATGCTGGACATGTGGAGCCTCCACGCTTTTCTTCTGCACAGGAACTTTACTATGACTACGCCATGAATTATCCACCGGCGAGGAACAGCGACCCTCGTTGGGGTTGAACTCCACTTAGGCCAAAAGCCTAAGCTTGGGGGGAGGTATACCGGCATCACTCATTCTTTGCATATTATGGTTGCTGGATACTTGTACATATTTGTTTTGTTCGTTTGAGTGGTTTTCTAATGAGAGGAAGATGATATTTTGGGAAGTGCTGCCTGAAAACAGATTCTGGACTGTTACTAGAAAAATTCGTGCGCACAGCCAGAGCGTTATTTTGAGCTGCCAATTTTTGTGCAGGTTCCCCAGGTCGTTATCTAACTTTCATTAGTTGAACACTTTTCGAGATGAGCAACGTAAGATTTTTGTAAAAATCGATTTCTGTACTGCTGTCAGGTTTTGGCAGATTTCTGCCATCTCGCTTTTCTGTGCTTCTTTTAGTTTGATATTTCTTGTTTCCACTTTGTTTCTTTCCCAAAACACAAAAAGACCAAAAATATTTCTGTTGTTTCTCTTCACCATTTGTTTGCTTTGGTTTCTTGCATTTGTTTCGCTTTATTTGTTGTTGCTAGTTTGCTATAAGAAAACCCAAAAAGATTTTGCTTTGTTTGCTTGTTTCCTTTTGTTCTTGTTTCTAATTCGAAAACACCAAAAATATTTGCTGTTCTTCTTTGGTTTGTAAAGTTCATTATGAGTTCAATGGTCTTCGGTGGCTGGAGCGTGGTTTTCATTTCATATTATCCAAGCTACACAAGTGAAAAGGGCAATAATGACGATCTACGACAATCTGATTGTGGTGAGAGGCTGGTATGAGCTCTATTTGTTTTCATTTTTGTACATGTACTCATCCATGTGAGCATGCTTAGTTGGTTCATGTGAGGTATATGTTATTTGAGAAAGTCTAGTAGTTTATGATCTCTCATGTTTAGCTCCAATCTATTAATATGAGTAGCATGTCATGGATGTTTGCTTGTATTGTTTTATTCATAAGTAGGTATGGCATTGTGGTGTCCTCCTCTGAATAATTCATTTATATCGACTTGGCACATGCTCACGCATGCATATGACTGAACAAAAAGTCAATTAAGCCTCGATGATCTATATTGCTTCAGAGTTCTTGTATCACTTTTATGCCTCCGTTAATTTATTTTGCCGCAAGCATGATTATGACAAGCATTCGCTCTCTTGATTTGTCGCTCCCTATTCTATTGCTAGCCTTCACTTGTACTGAGCGGGAACGCTGCTCGTGCTTCCAAACACCTGAAAACCAAGTTGTTCCAAAGTGTCCACCATAAATACCTATGCATGGCATTTCAAACCATTCCAAGTAAATTCTCATGCGCTACCTTTAAAACCTTCAAAATGCTTCTCAATTTGTGTTTATGTTTCATAGCTCATGGGGAAGTATGTGGTGTTTAGCTTTCAACCTTGTCATTTACTTTTGACGGACTCTCATATGGACTAGTGGCACATCCGCTTATCCAATAATTTTGCAAAAAGAGCTGGCAATGGGATTCCCAGTCCCGAATTAATTAACTTAAATAGACACTCCTCCATGGTTTGTGATTGTTGGCAGGCACCCGAGGATTCGGTTAGCCATGGTTTGTGTAAGAAAGGCTGGAAGGAGTGCCAAATAAATATGCAATAATTCATGGGAGCCGCTCTTGGAAGTCCGGTTGGCGAGGTAGTTGGTGTACCCATTACCATTCGTTGACAACAACAAACACCTCTCAAAATAATTTTACTCCTGATTTCAAAAATGAAAAGCTCTAGCGCATGTTAATCCCTGCTTCCCTCTGCGAAGGGTCAATCTTTTACTTCTATGTTGTGTCTCCGTCATTTCTTTGAGCACTATCTTGAGAGCACAACTGTCATTCTTAGTATAATATGCTTGTCTCAAAATATGATTGATTGTGGTATAACTTTGATGCTTTTATCTTTGACAATCACTACTTCTAGTCTTTCTATGAACTCCAGAGGTGCCCGGGCATTTATGTTTTGCCAATCAAATACAGGCAAGCGAGATACCACTTTATCATACTCTCTTATGAACATTGCAATCCTGCTTATATACATGATTCATGATGCTTATTATTAATTGTTGGTACCTCTCCATGATTGACATAGCTGTTAGATAATCTTATTTGCACGTATCTCATTATGAACTGCTTAAGTATTAGCTATAGCATGAGAATATATACATCATATGAGCAAATGTGTTCGTGAAAGTTCTTTTATCGCTCAGTTGTTAACTGAATTGCTTGAGGACAAGCAATAAGCTAAGCTTGGGGGGAGTTGATACGTCCAAAACATATCTACTTTCCCGAACACTTTTGCTATTGTTTTGCCTCTAATTTGTGTATTTTGGATGCAACTAACACGGACTAACGCTGTTTTCAGCAGAACTGTTCTGGTGTCTCGTTTTTGTGCAGAAATCCAACTTTCGGGAAAATCCTCGGAATTTATGCAGAAGGCCCTATTTTCCCAGGAAACTGACGGAGCCAGAAGGACAAGTCAGGTGGAGGCCCGAGGGCCCCACACCATAGGGCGGCGCGGCCCAGGGGGGCCCGCGCGGCCATGTGGTGTGGCCCCCTCGGCCGGCCTCCGACGCCCTCCTTCGGACTATTTATCGGCCTCGACCTAAAAACGCACGGGGAGAAGTCGAAGTCGCCAGAAACCCTCCAGAACGCCGCCACATCGCGAAACTCCGTCGCGGGAGCCAGAAGTCTCCGTTCTGGCACTCCGCCGGGACGGGGAATTGGAGGAGATCATCGCCATCATCACCGCCAACGCCTCTACATCAACCAGCCATGTTTCCCCCATCCATGTGTGAGTAATTCCCCCGCTGTAGGCCGAAGGGGATGGTAGGGATTGGATGAGATTGGTCATGTAATAGCATAAGATTGTTAGGGCATAGTGCCTAGTGTCCGTAATTAGTACTTTGATGATATTGTTGCAACTTGTTATGCTTAATGCTTGTCACTAGGGCCCGAGTGCCATGATCTCAGATCTGAACATGTTATTGTTTCATCATGATATTCATTGTTTATTGATCTTACCTGCAAGTTGTATACACATGTCACTGTCCGGAACCAATGGCCCCGAAGTGACAGAAATCGGGACAACCGGAGGGAATGGTAGTGATGTGAGGATCACATGTGTTCACGGAGTGTTAATGCTTTGCTCCGGTACTCTATTAAAAGGAGTACCTTAATATCCAGTAGTTTCCCTTGAGGCCCGGCTGCCACCGGCTGGTAGGACAAAAGATGTTGTGCAAGTTTCTCATTGCGAGCACGTACGACTATTATTGGAACACATGCCTATTGATTGCTTTGTACTTGGACACCGTTTTATTATCTGCAAATGCCCTGCTATGATTGTTACATGAGTTTCTATCATCCATGCAACGCCCGTTCATCCGTCCCCGTGCCTACAGTATTTTAATCCTGCTGTTTACTATAATCACTACTGCTGTCTGTGTTACTTTCGTCGTTATTTCACCACCGCTTCGCTATAAAACTGTTACTACTGATAAACTCTTGCGAGCAAGTCTGTTTCCAGGTGCAGCTGAATTGACAACTCCGCTGTTAAGGCTTCCAAGTGTTCTTTGTCTCCCCTTGTGTCGAATCAATAAATTGGGTTTTACTTCCCTCGAAGACTGTTGCGATCCCCTATACTTGTGGGTCATCATCCTGCTGTTCGGCTAGGAGCCGGTTGAGGATAGTGGTCTCGCGCGGCGAGGATGCAGGCCAAGGTCCGGAGCCATCAGGAATTTAGGCCACAATATCTAATTCTACAGTTCTAGACATTGATTGGCACCAGCACGGTGCCGGCAGGCCACGATCTCTCTCGATACTTTTCATGATCCAGTTACCAGCGATCTGAATATGATAGACAACGTGGTGCCGTGCTAGCCTAGCTTTCTATCATCAATCCATCGTCCCGCTCGAGGCCATGAAATACCGTCGGCTTCTCTTGGATGATGCGCTCATGTTCCATTAGTGGGAATCATTGAATGGAGCCTCAAGAAGGTCGAGCTCAAGGGCAAGGTTTCAGGCAATGAATAGGTTTATTCGTGCTTTTCTCATGCTCTCTGCAGAAAAAGGATCGATGCACTTCAAGCTCTTGGACGTCAATTTGCCTCTCCTCCTTTAAGCAAACTAGCGTGGATTTACTTATCCAGTGGCGGTGGATTTTGTTTTTGTTGCATCAGCAATTTGGGCTTTGGGGCGAGTTAACGAAAAGTAATTTCGGTGCCGCTTTCTCTAAGGAAAATAGGCTGATGATTGGCCATGTATTGCCAGAAATTCAGAAGGAGAAATTACTTTTGTTGCTACAGGGAACATCAACTCCTTTACCATTTTCCACAAAACAAACCATGAAGAATTTGAGCTGAGTCAAAAGAGCAAAGTTGGAGAGGGGACATCCACCTTTACAGAGAATTTTACAAAAGATTTTTAGGATCTAAGACGAGGGAGAACAGAAGGATCAAAGTCAGGGAAAAATAACACCCTGAAGATCACTTAACTGAATTTCGACTAACACTTTCAGTTTTTCTAAAAACTACAAAGTGTGCTAGGGTTTTGATCTAGGATGTGAATTCAGGATCAAGTGTGGTTAGATAGAGTTCTCCACCTTGATGAATAATAACAAGGGTCCTCAAGTTTTTATATTTTGTGAATATTTGACTTTGGTCAAATATGAGCCCATACACACATAAGATCAATAAGAATCAAACAATGGTTATTAATTAATAGAAGGTTGTGATTTTTGGTTTGAGAATCAGAATTTAATTTCACCTAGAATAATATCTTTATTTTTGTACAAAAAACTAAGAATAGGAATGTCCTTAGTTTAATAGGAATCAATCCAGATATAGTTTATCTTTTCTTATTACTCATAGGCTAGAATTTGGTCTGCCCGTTGCAACGCACGGGTATTATGCTAGTCTATTGACATGATGCCGAAGAGCCAGTTGCTGTTTTCTGCTGTTTTTGGTTTCAGAAATCCTACAAAGGAAATATTCTCGGAATTGGATGAAATCAATGCCCAGGGTCTTATTTTTCCACGAAGCTTCCAGAAGACCGAAGAGGATACGAAGTGGGGTCACGAGGTGGCGACATACTAAGGCGGCGCGGCCAAGGGGGGCCCGCGCCGCCCTGGTGTATGGGCCCCTCATGACGCCCCCGACTCTGCCCTTCTGCCTACTTAAAGCCTTCGTCGCGAAAACCCCAGTACCGAGAGCCACGATACGGAAAACCTTCCAGAGACGCCGCCGATGCCAATCCCATCTCGGGGGATTCAGGAGATCGCCTCCGGCACCCTGCCGGAGAGGGGAATCATCTCCTGGAGGGCTCTTCATCGCCATGATCGCCTCCGGATCGATGTGTGAGTACTTCACCCCTGGACTATGGGTCCATAGCAGTAGCTAGATGGTTGTCTTCTCCTCTTGTGCTATCATGTTAGATCTTGTGAGCTTCCTATCATGATCAAGATCATCTATTTGTAATGCTACATGTTGTGTTTGTTGGGATCCGATGAATATGGAATACTATGTTATGTTGATTATCAATCTATCATATATGTGTTGTTTATGATCTTGCATGCTCTCCGTTGCTAGGCTCTGGACAAGTTCATACTTGTAACTCCAAGAGGGAGTATTTATGCTCGATAGTGGGTTCATGCCTGCATTAAATCTGGGACAGTGACAGAAAGTTCTAAGGTTGTGGATGTGCTGTTGCCACTAGGGATAAAACATCAATGCTTTGTCTAAGGATATTTGTGTTGATTACATTATGCACCATACTTAATGCAATTGTCTGTTGTTTGCAACTTAATACTGGAAGGGGAGCGGATGCTAACCCGAAGGTGGACTTTTTAGGCATAGATGCATGCTGGATAGCGGCCTATGTACTTTGTCGTAATGCCCGATTGAATCTCACTTTACTCATCATGATATGTATGTGCATTGTTATGCCCTCTTTATTTGTCAATTGCCCAACTGTAATTTGTTCACCCAACATGCTATTTCTTATTGGAGAGACACCACTAGTGAACTGTGGACCCCGATCCAATTCTTTACATCTGAATACAATCTACTGCAAACATTGTTCTCTACTGTTCTTCGCATACAAACATCATTTTCCACACCATACGATTAATCCTTTGTTTACAGCAAGCCGGTGAGATTGACAAACTCACTGTTAAGTTGGGGCAAAGTATTTTGATTGTGTTGTGCAGGTTCCACGTTGGCGCCGGAATCCCTGGTGTTGCGCCGCACTACACTCCGTCACCAACAACCTTCACGTGGTCCTTGACTCCTACTGGTTCGATAACCTTGGTTTCTTACTGAGGGAAAACTTGCTGCTGTACGCATCACACCTTCCTCTTGGGGTTCCCAACGGACGTGTGCTTGAAGCGTCATCATATATAAACATTTATCATAAACACAAAGATATATAATAACCACTTTATTATTGCCTCTTGGGCATATCTCCAACACATATATGATAGATCAATAATCAACTTGACATAGTATTCCATATTCATCGGATCCCAACAAACACAACATGTAGCATTACAAATAGATGATCTTGATCATGATAGGCAGCTCACAAGATCTAACATGATAGCACAAGAGGAGAAGACAACCATCTAGCTACTGCTATGGACCCATAGTCCAAGGATGAACTACTCACACATCAGTCCGGAGGCGATCATGGTGATGTAGAGTCCTCCGGGTGATGATTCCCCTCTCCGGCAGGATGCCGGAGGCGATCTCCTGAGTCCCCCGAGATGGGATTGGTGGCGGCGGCGTCTCAGTATGTTTTCTCGTATCGTGGCTCTCGGTAATAGGGTTTTTGCGACGGAGGGAATAAATAGGCTGAAGGGCAGAGTCGGGAGAGGCACGACGGCCCCACCCCACAGGCCGGTGCGGCCAGGGGCCCCACCGCGCCGCCCTAGGGTGTGGGCGCCTTGCGTCCCCTCTTCGTCTCCCCTTCGGACTTCTGGAAGGCTCCGTGCAAAGTAAGACCGTGGGCTTTTGTTTCGTCCAATTCCGAGAATATTTCCTGTGTAGGATTTCTGAAACCAAAAACAGCAGAAAACAGGAACTGGCGCTTCGGCATCTTGTTAATAGGTTAGTGCCGGAAAATGCGTATAAATGATATAAAGTGTATATAAAACATGTGAGTATTGTCATAAAACTAGCATGGAACATAAGAAATTATAGATACGTTTGAGACGTATCAAGCATCCCCAAGCTTAGTTCCTACTCGCCCTCGAGTAGGTAAACGATAACAAGGATAATTTCTAAAGTGACATGCTGCTATCATAATCTTGATCAATACTGTTGTAAAGCATATGAGATGAATGAAGTGATTCGAAGCAATGGTAAAGATAATGACTAAATAACTGAATCATATAGCAAATACTTTTCATGAATAGTACTTTCAAGACAAGCATCAATAAGACTTGCATAGGAGTTAACTCATAAAGCAATAAATTCTTAATAGAAGGTTTTGAAGCAACACAAAGGAAGATATAAGTTTCAGCAGTTGCTTTCAACTTCAACATGTATATCTCATGGATAATTGTCAACACAAAGTAATATGATGAATGCAAATAAGCAAGTATGTAGGAATCAATGCACACAGTTGACACAAGTGTTTGCTTCTAAGATAGAAGGAAGTAGGTAAACTGACTCAACATAAAGTAAAAGAAAGGCCCTTCGTAGAGGGAAGCATGGATTACTATTTTTGTGCTAGAGCTTTTATTTTGAAAACATAGAAACAATTTTGTCAACGGTAGTAATAATTCATATGTGTTATGCATAAGACATCCTATAAGTTGCAAGCCTCATGCATCGAACAACAATAGTGCTCGCACCTTGTCCTAATTAGCTTGGATTTCCATGGATTATCATTGCATTACATATGTTTCAACCAAGTGTCACAAAGGGGTACCTCTATGCCGCCTGTACAAAGGTCCAAGGAGATAGATCGCATTTGATTTCTCGTTTTTTATAGATCTCAACTTGAGGACATCCATACTGGGACAACATAGAAAACAGATAATGGACTCCTCTTTAATGCATAAGCAATCAACAACAGATAATATTCTCATAAGAGATTAAGGATTAATGTCCAAACTGAAACTTCCACCATGATACATGGCTTCGGTTAGCGGCCCAATGTTCTTCTCTAACAATATGCATACTCAAACCATTTAATCATGATAAATCACCCTTACTTCAGACAAGACGAACATGCATAGCAACCCACATGATATTCAACAAAGGTGTAATAGTTGATGGCGTCCCCAGAAACATGGTTACCGCTCAACAAGCAACTTATAAGAAATAAGATACATAAGCGACATATTCTTTACCACAATAGTTTTTAAGGCTATTTTCCCATGAGCTATATATTGCAAAGACAAGGAATGAAATTTTAAAGGTAGCAGGCAAGCAATTTACTTTGGAATGGTAGAGAAATACCACATAGTAGGTAGGTATGGTGGACACAAATGGCGTAGGTTTTGGCTCAAGGTTTTGGATGCACGAGAAGTATTCCCTCTCAGTACAAGGCTTTGGCTAGCAAGATTGTTTGAAGCAAACACAAGTATGAACCGGTACAGCAAAACTTACATAAGAACATATTGCAAGCATTATAAGACTCTACATTGTCTTCCTTGTTGTTCAAACACTTTTACCAGAAAATATCAAGACTTTTAGAGAGACCAATCATGCAAACCAAATTTCAACAAGCTCTACAGCCATTCTCCACTAATAGGTTCAATCTACATGGTGCAAGAGCTTAAACATGATCTATTTGAGAGCTCAAAATAATTGCCAAGTATCAAATTATTCAAGACAATATACCAATTACCACATGAAGCATTTTCTGTTTCCAACCAAATAGCAATGAACGAAGCAGTTTCAACCTTCGCCATGAACATTAAAAGTAAAGCTAAGAACACCAGTGTTCATATGAAACAGCGGAGCGTGTCTCTCTCCCACACAAGGAATGCTAGGATCCGATTTGATTCAAACATAAACAAAAATAAAAACATACAGACGCTCCAAGTAAAGCACATAAGATGTGACGGAATAAAAATATTGTTTCACTAGAGGTGACCTGATAAGTTGTCGATGAAGAAGGGGATGCCTTGGGCATCCCCAAGCTTAGATGCTTGAGTCTTCTTGAAATATGCAGGGATGAACCACGGGGGCATCCCCAAGCTTAGAATTTTCACTCTTCTTGATCATATTGTATCATCCTCCTCTCTTGACCCTTGAAAACCTCCTCCACACCAAACTCGAAACAAACTCATTAGAGGGTTAGTGCATAATCAAAAATTCACATGTTCAGAGGTAACACAATCATTCTTAACACTTCTGGACATTGCCCAAAGCTACTGAAAGTTAATGGAACAAAGAAATCCATTCAACATAGCAAAAGAGGCAATGTGAATTAAAGGCAGAATCTGTCAAAACAGAACAGTCCGTAAAGACGATTTTTTTAGAGGCACTTAACTTGCTCAGATGAAGAAGCTCAAATTGAATGAAAGTTGCGTACATATCTGAGGATCACTCATGATATTTCGCAGATTTTTCTGAGTTTCCTACAGAGAGATCTGCTCAAATTCGTGACAGCAAGAAATCTGTTTCTGCGCAGAAATCTAAATCTAGTATCAACTCTACTATCAAAGACTTTACTTGGCACAACAATGCAGTAAAATAAAGATAAGGAGAGGTTGCTACAGTAGTAACAACTTCCAAGACTCAAATATAAAACAAAAATTGCAGAAATTGGTATAAAAGCCAAGCATCGTCATCTTGTTAATAGGTTAGTGCCGGAAAATGCGTATAAATAATATAAAGTGTATATAAAACATGTGAATATTGTCATAAAACTAGCATGGAAAATAAGAAATTATAGATACGTTTGAGACGTATCAAGTAACATATTGTATAGGTATAGATCTCCGTGTTTTCTCAGGGTTGTACATGTAATTGTACATGTGTCCGCCTATATATACATGAGCAGCCGGCCCTATTGGTGCTGTGCAATCTCCAATAACCTTTCTACAAGTACGATAGATGCTTCACTAATGCATATTTTAAATCACAAAACAGATTACTTTTGGTCATTCAGTTATCCCTAATATCAACGAATAACATGAGCACACAAGCAATCACCTATGTTCAGTGCCGAAGGCAGAAAGAAATTCTAGGTGTGGCGGAGTTAATAAATGAGAAAATGCAGGACTATATATACTTTTTTTTTTGCAGGCGACAATACTATATAAAGATTACTTTTGTTCATCACGATTACTTTTGTTCATCACGTAGGATATAACTTCGTAATGTTAAAATAAAGTATCGCGTCAAAATTACCTCACATTCTCTGCGTCTTCGGTTCTCCCCTTGTGCAGTAACAACATCAAGTGCGGAGCTAGTTTAATCAGAGTTGGTAGTCCCAGATGCTTTGGCAAAGAAGCTCTTTATATCTTTAGAACAATTCAACAAAATCACGGGAGCCAACCTAAAATCAATCAATTAATCATTGAGAACACTACAGACTTTGTACTGGATCTTATTTTAGTCAACGACGAGATTGATTTCAGAATTTGTAGTACGGTTTTACTTCCTAAATCGAATAGTACCTTATGTTATGCAATTGGTGTTCTTCTTCGGTGCCATTTCCTACTCGTCCTCGTGGCCTTGCCGGTCGCGGCCCCCGCCTCCACTCGCGTCTCCGCACATCCACGACGGCACGAGGGTTTCCGCCAAACCGAACATGGAAGTTGTCGATGCGAACGACGGCAGCAGATTGTATCATTTCTGAGTTTTACGGATGGAGATCAGGCCCAACAGTCACCAAAGCCCAGTCAACCAGGCCCAATACGAGACTGAATCAACTGATCGTACCTGTTCATTGTTCTGACTGCTGAAGCGTACAGCAACGATGCCCATCGTCGATGCATTTGAAGACAAACCTGAACAGAGAGTAGAACTGAAGCATATAACCTAGTATTAGTGCAAAAGTTTAGGTATGGCGGCCGCCAAACCATGCCATATTGCTGGCTCCGCCCCTGCCTATGTTTACACTTCCCCTGTGTATGCTGAAGCATGCGATCTTCTATTTGGCGTTCTGATTCTTAAGTTTCTGCATGGTACTCAACCTGACGGTCTAACTGTGAAAAGCAGGGACTGTGAAGCCAGTGAATCGAACTGAAAACTGCACCAAGGGGTAAGGTTCCCTATCGTCAAGCTCCGTTTGCTGCATGCAGAATTCTATCGATTCATTTCTGGATTTCTATACAGAATCCACCGTCACTGACTCACTGGTACACGGCTGGCCTGTTAGCCGTCGCGGCCGCCGCCACCGTGAAGATCAAGGTCATCGCGCGCCGGCTGTTGCCCCCATCGTCGGTATGGTTTGGCCGCATGTTCCGCTGCCGCCTGCCGGCAGGAGGTAAGCGGCGCAACGTCGATTTAGGATAAGGGGAGGGGTTGTCTCCGTGCAGCGGCCATGGGACGAAGGCCGTGCTTGGTCGCTTGGTTGAGCGCAGGAGGACCGTCGGTGCGGTGTGCGCTTTTGGTGGACAGTTTGTACTCTGGGTTGATCTCCCGTTTCTTTAGGAGTAAACTAGGAAACATGCCCGTGCGTTGCAACGGGAGAGAAAATATACGTATATACCTTTTCTGCCGAGCATAGTTGCACCACCGGTGACGGTATAGGGTCAACGACCGTGACCTTATGATGTGTGTGAGCACCGACCACAAGCTCATACTCCGCCAGAAAATGCCTCACTTGTGCCTTCAAATCGTGATGATTGTCACCTCATGGTCACGACACTGAAAAATAAAATTGATTTATCGATTCTCTAATTAAATAAGAAGATCAAGAAAAACGGGTTATACAATTCAGATCAATAAGAACTCGGGGCACTTTGTTCTTACTCCTGGAGCAAACTAATATTATACCGTTCCATATTGTTTTTCTTTTTTACTTTGAAGGAAAATTATCATTATCTCGGTAAAATGAAGGAACGTTCGGCATTCTTTCCACAAGATTCTTCTAAAGTATTATAACATAAAAAAATCTATTATCATTTAACATTCTGAAACATAAATCAGTAAGATCTATTTTGTTTACCACTGAAACAATCCAAAATGTGAAAATGGCAAATAGAAAAAACTTGCAGTGAAAAATATGTTAAATATGCTGAGAAAAATCTACATATTTCAAGTACTACATTGGTGTAGCTCAAAGGCCTCGTATTTGTTTGATTTTTTCTTTCTTATCTCTCTAACTCAGAACAGCACAACAAAATGCAAACACCGTCTGCAATTCTCGAATTCTCTATGCATAATATTTTTGAACCACAGATTCAGCGCAAAAAGTAGCAAGTTCTGAAGAGCTCGATACTTCTAGAAGAACAACATCAGCAAATCAGCTAGCAAAATAAGACGAGCAAAACAGCAGCAGCATCAAAGCAGCCGATTCAGTGACCAAAACATTCAACGCGCATTGCCATTGCTCGCCCTCACTTTTGTCGCCGCTAGCCCTTCCTCTCTCGCTCATTTTCCCATTCCCACCAAATCCTCCACATACAGAAAACAAAAACCTCAAGGCACAACACCATACAACGAGCTTTAACCTGGAAAAGCTAATAAATAAATGAATCAAACCATCACAGACTCAACACAGGTCCACAAGCAGCAAACATCAAGTTAGCTTCTAATTTACTCGTAAATTAACTGTACCTAAAATTCTAAATGTCAAGAGATCATATCTATTCATCAAATATATAAAAGAAAAGAAGGTAGCTGATTGAGGACAACACACAAACAACCAAGCAACATAAGATGCCCAAAGCAGTGCAGCAGATGATCGGTCAAGACACGTATTCCTCATTGACACTATCACCATCGCCAAAGCAGCAGCATACAGAGAAGTTAGAGCGATCCAAGTCAACTGGGAATTGTCACATCATCGCAGATTACATACAGGTTTTAGGTCTCCACTACTGATCTCCAACCGAAGGTATACCAAACTACCAGGAGTTATCCCCAAGTTTCTTCACACACCAATCAAACTGATGTAGGCAACGGGGAGAAACAAATTCCAACGGATTTTTTCTATAAAAAAGGAAATCTGCTTGAGAATTTCAAGTCTAACAGATTCTTTTGCTTTCGTCATAGCCTCGAGCCCTCGAGTAGCACCCGCACCGCACGACGCAGAATGCAGCTCATCTCGGCGCGCACTCCGGCGGCACTACCCTGTCCAACTGCTTGTTGTGCACATCGCTGCGGCCGGCCATCAAGAGCACAAACATGTACATGGCTGCTCAATTGGCGATATGGTGAGCATCAAATTCAGGTCGTCCAGGCTCAGATCGGGGCTCCCATTGCCAGCCATGACTTCTCTACGGCAGTTCGCCGTCTCGGCTGCGCCAGATGCGGCGAGAATCACGTGAGGACGAACGAAACGATATCTAGCAGCAGAACCTTATATTATATGTGTTTGGGCCAGGGTTGAAGTCTTTTTTATAACTTCAAACTGTTTGTAGGAGTGGAGGATTCCATGACGGGCTCTCCATGGACGCGTGGTCTGACCGGAGTCTGTATGGAATACGCTGATGCGAAGGGAGCTGAGCCCATATGCGCTTGTTTTAGATCGTATCGACAACAAATTCTAACGCGGGAGGGTAGACCTACCATCTGATCGTGAGTTAGGTTCGTGAGGTTTCGTCCCACGTCGCGAAGCTAGATTTCTGTACCGGGTGCGGGCGGTCACGCAAGGTAAGGAGACGGACGGACACGATTTTACAACCGGACGGCTGCGATTTTGCGACGACCAAACCAAACCAAACCACGGAAACACTTTTGCTTTTATTATTAGGTATAGAATGTAAAACGATTTTCTGGGCAACGGCCGTACGACTTACCAGACCGGTTTCAATTTAATACTTCTATTCTATTCTTTGCAACAACGTAATATCCTAATTAATGGCAATATAAATGCACACAACCAAAAAGAAAAAAACCAAAAAATAAATGTCCCGCTATAGTATTCCAGCTCTACCAACAAAAATACAAGCACCACAAAGACAACACCTGAATTTGAGGATCTGCAAAAGCACCGCCTTCAATAAGGAAACAGTGTAGAAGCAACATCGTCGTCCGATCAAAGATCTTAGGTTTTCACTCTGAAGATTGTCCCTGCTCTCAAATAATGCCTTCAACAAGCTCATTGCTAGGCACAACCAAATAAGGCGGACCCTTGGATTTTCACCCTAAAAGGTAGGACAATGAATTTCACCTATGCTACCGTCCCACTTTTATAGTGTTGCTGCAAAGGCCGGAACACAAAGCAAAGCCCCTCAACGGCGCAAAGACTTGAACCTCCGCTGTTAGTTCTCTAATCCGGCTTTCATAATATTCTCCGCCTCTGACTTCACAGTGGAACAAAATGTCACCAGGTGGCAACACACAGAGCTTCGCGTCACTCTCTCGAGAACTAAACAGTTGGAATAAAAGCATGGGTGTGCGCATAACCGAATACCACCCGATCTTACAAACTCCAGACAATAGGTACACTGTTACATTCGTCGGGAGGAGCCTTCCGAAACTCAACATTCCGGCCAGATCAAGAAGGACAGACCTCACGAAGGTCTTCATCTCCGCACAAGAGAAACTGTAGGACCGCCACCTTTATTAAAAAGTCGCGCCGATAGCCCCCACGCCACCGGCCTACAACGGATAAGACGAAGAATTGTCGGGTTGCCAAATAGGAAACTGGTGAAGCCACTCGCGGCTGCCAGGCACAAACCGGAGAACATGGTGCGACCAAGGCCGCATCCCAACCAGGCTGCCAGGCACAAACCGGAGCACAGGGTGCGACCAAGGCCGCATCCCAACCAGGCGTGAGAGGACAACCATGGCCCCACTGGACCCATATCGGGCCTAGATCTAGCTCACGCCGCCGCCGGTCAGGGCACGGTGCGCCGCGGACGGCCATGAAGGCACATGCGCGAGTCGCACGTCCAGCGCCCCTCCACCTCAACGCCTCCGCCGCAGCACCACCTTTCCCGCCCGGCGCCATCCCCCACTGCCTGGGGAAATAGCAGAACGTGACCGATATGGTCCCTGATCTCCACCTTTGGCGGGACAGGCGCCGCCACCGCTGCTGCCGGCGGCGGCAACGACCAGGCGAGGATGGTGTTAAGGGAGCTCAAGGCGAGGAGATGGGTTGACCTCTGGGATCGCCCAGGCGGGAGCGACCTGGTAGGCAGAGAAGGCTCTGTCCGTGGAGTTTTTCTGCATGGAGACTTAGGTCTCGGAGTGAACCGCAAATTCAAAACTCTGAGCTACCATTAATCACGATTGTAGCCTAGATGAACTACACAAAAGTTGGGATTGCTAATTGTTTTATAGCTGGGAGCTAACTTAGCACTCATATGAGTTACAGGTAGAGTGTTGTAACTAAGTTTTTTCGGTTGCATGAGGTTATAACTGAGTTTTTTTTGAAACGGGCAAAAAAGCTTTGCCTTATATTGATATAGCAGAAGCAAACAGGGGCATGGCAAGAGCCATGAAAAACAAAAAATAGAGGAAACAGGTGAACAACCTTCCCTCTCCCCCCCGGACCAAGGGAAAGGGACTAGCCTAGAAGATCCGCCATGTGAGAAGCTCCGGCAAGGATCCAGTCCTTCCCCTCTTCTCTGATCCTATGCATGACCACCGCTGGCAGGGAGGACTTATTGTTGAAAACCCGCTCGTTCCTCTCCTTCCAGATCTCCCAAGCGATAAGAGTAATGGCTGAGCGTAAGCCTTTTAGGGAGGAGGTGGTGGTCTTCGAAGCGGCCAGCCAATAGTCCAGAACTTTAGGCCGACCTTCACCAAGGCTACTGAGAAGGTCTGGACAGGAGAGCCAGGAAGCCGCGGCAGTCCAAATGCGCCTGGAGAACCGACACTCAAAAAGTAAGTGTCGAGCAGTCTCTGGGGAAGTGCGGCATAGCTGGCAGGTAGGTTGATGCGGCCACCCACGTTTGGCCAAGCGGTCAGCGGTCCATAGGCGATTTTGCACTGCGAGCCACGTGAAGAAGCGGCATTTTGGAGGGGCCCAGGTCTTCCAAACGATGTCCCCGAACTGGCATGGCAAGGAGGCAAGGAACTGAGCCTTGTAGGCGGAGCTGGCAGAGTAGCACCCATTTGGTGTCAACGACCAAGCAATGGAGTCCTCCGTGTCTGGGTGAAGCTGAATATCTGCCAAGAGATCCCAGAGGCGGACATATTGGTCAAGGTGGTCGACAGTGAAGGCCTCGACCGCTATGTCCGAGATCCAGTTATTATCAGCGAGGGCGTTTTGGACCGATCGATTTTTCCTCTTCGAAGCCTTGAAGATCAGGGGGGCCAGGTCTTTTGGAGGGGCACCGTGAATCCAAGAAGATGACCAGAACGATGCCTTAGCACCATTTCCGATGGTGACACGGGTAGCCGCATTGAAGAGGTCTCGGTCGGAAGCATCGTTGGGGGTTTCAGAACCCACCCAAGGTTTCTCAGGAGCCGTCCATTCATTCCATAACCAACGCAGCCTAAGGGCCCGAGAAAATTTCTCCATGTCTAAAACCCCCAAACCGCCAAGATCCTTGGGGCGGCAAACTTTTTTCCAGTTGACTTCGCATTTCCCTCCGCTAACAGCCTCCTTACAAGCCCAGAGCATGTCGCGACTGATCTTAGCAAAGGCTTTGAGGATTCCTTTGTCCGCCTTTAAAGCTATCAGCAAGAAGATTGGCATAGAAGAGAGCACGGACTTAACAAGAGCCGTACAACCGGCGCGGTTTAGGAACTTCCCCTTCCACGGGTTTAGGCGAGAAACCGCCTTATCGATATAGGGTTGAAGATCCACCCGCCTAAGTCTTCCGAGGGAGAGGGGCAGCCCCAGGTACTTGATGGGAAAGGGGGTCGTGGCAGCCGGGAAATCAGTAAGGATCTCTTCTAGGTTAAGGTGGAGCTAAAGCGTCGAGATGAGGATAGAGGAAGGAGAAAGTAGTTTACCAGTTCTAGCGGTGACCACCACCATCTCGAGCTCACTAGTGTTGGATGGGAAAACAGTGCTGCATGACTGGATCTTCAATATATTTTATTGGTGGTGGACTGGAAAGAAGTAAATGCTCAAGAAACTTAATTTCTATCTTAATTAATCCTTCCGTCCCAAAAAATATATATATGCCATATAAGTTTAGTAAAAAGTTAAGATCTTCTAATTTTGACCAAGCTTATAAAAAATGAACATCTAAAAAAACTAAATCAATATCAATAGATTCAGCATAAAGTATATGTTCTCACTATGTCCATTCAATATTATAAATTTTTATATTTTTCGTAAATATTTCATCAAACTTGGTATGATTTTTTATTAAACTAATATTCCTTATATTTTGGAACGAAGGGAGTGTCTTTAAAGTTCGCTTGATTTGAGATGTCGATGGATACTTTATTCATTGGAACAACAGTGTGCTTATGTAAAGAAGAAGAAACTAATCCCTTGTAAATGTGCATCCCCTGATTTAGCTAATAATTTGGATGTGTCGATGCTAGTAGAGTTTTGGAAAGTAATGGGCTACCGCTACTGGGAGTGTAGACCACTTGCCAAGAAAAAGGGCAATTCTTCCAACCCCAATACATACAGTCAATGCTTCCGAACATCCTAGGAAACCCTCATGCTGCATTATTTTCCAGGATCCGAGCTGTATCATCGGCCATTGGTGGTCTCAAATAGACTTTACCAAACACCGCTATAATGGCTCGGCAAAACCTGTAGATACTCTGTGAACATGTCGACAACGCCATCCGCAGGTAGTCATTGGCTGAATCTGGAGGAGCTCCGTATGCAAGACAACGCATTGCAGTAGTGCACTTTTGGATTGAGGTGAAGCCCCACAAATCTGTGCAATATTGCTTGATCATGAAGTATTCGTCGTACTCCCTGACGCCGAAGACAATCTTCATGAACATATCCTTGTTCATCCTAAACCGGCGCCGAAATTCCTTCGGCGAATGAGTCACGTCATCGGCGAAGTAGTCCGCGTCAAGCAGCATGGCGCCGGCTTGACGATGCCGGTTGACGTTCTTCCTCTTTCATGGCTTTGAGACGCCGCGTCGAGGCATGCCAAACAAACGCTACCGAACATGGAGGAAGCTCGTCAGAATCAGCTGTTGTTGTTGCCACCGGACAGCCGCAGTGTTCTCCTCCTCCGTGAACAGCTGCACCAACATCTCATCGTCGATATCAATCGCGGCAATCAGACGAACACCTTGCGGGCAGGGCGGTTGTGCGGCGGTGTCCACGACCTGCTGTTCCGGTCAAAACAATATCAGCCGGTCAAGGGGATAGCGGCGGTGTCGATGGATGGCTGTTTTTGGATATGCGGCAGTGTCTATTGCAAGCAGGGGCTCGACGGTGATGGTGGCGATGGCGATCTAGAGCGGTGCGAGTCGGCTCGATCATGGGTGGGGGTGGGGAAAGCGGTGCGTCTAGCTGTCAGGTGGAGCCTACGCGCGGTTTCTGACGTGCCGCGAGGCACCGGCACACCCGATATGCGCATTTCACGAAGGGGCCGGCACGGGGTTGCCGACGCTTCTATTGGGCTCCAAAACTAGCTGGCACTTTTTGGGGTGTGCTGGTGTGAGCCCATTTTGTTCACTGCTCCCCCCAAAAGATATTGGGGCCACTGTGGGGCGCCCCGGTGGAGATGCTCATAATCTCAAGATCACCCTACTCATCGTTGACATGCTTACGACAAACATTCAATGCTTATGACTAACATGCTGAAGGAGATATGCCCTAGAGGCAATAATAAAGTGGTTATTATTTATATCTTTATGTTTATGATAAATGTTTATATATCATGCTATAATTGTATTAACCGAAACATTAGTACATGTGTGATATGTAGACAACAAAGAGTCCCTAGTATGCCTCTTAACTAGCTTGTTGATTAATAGATGATTAGTTTCATAATCATGAACATTGGATGTTATTAATAACAAGGTTATATCATTATATGAATGATGTAATGGACACACCCAATTAAGCGTAGCATAAGATCTCGTCATTAAGTTATTTGCTATAAGCTTTCGATACATAGTTACCTAGTCCTTATGACCATGAGATCATGTAAATCACTTATACCGAAAGGTACTTTGATTACACCAAACGCCACTGCGTAAATGGGTGGTTATAAAGGTGGGATTAAGTATCCGGAAAGTATGAGTTGAGGCATATGGATCAACAGTGGGATTTGTCCATCCCGATGACGGATAGATATACTCTGGGCCCTCTCGGTGGAATGTCGTCTAATGTCTTGCAAGCATATGAATAAGTTCATAAGAGACCACATACCACGGTACGAGTAAAGAGTACTTGTCAGGAGACGAGGTTGAACATGGTATAGAGTGATACCGATGATCAAACCTCGGACAAGTAAAATATCGCGTGACAAAGGGAATTGGTATCGTATGTGAATGGTTCATTCGATCACTAAAGTCATCGTTGAATATGTGGGAGCTATTATGGATCTCCAGATCCCACTATTGGTTATTGGTCGGAGTGAGTACTCAACCATGTCCGCATAGTTCGCGAACCGTAGGGTGACACACTTAAAGTTGGATGTTGAAATGGTAGAACTTGAATATGGAATGGAGTTCGAATATTTGTTCGGAGTCCCGGATGAGATCCCGGACATCACGAGGAGTTCCGGAATGGTCCGGAGAATAAGATTCATGTATAGGAAGCCATTTTATGTGATTTAAAATGATGCGGAAGGTTCTATGGAAGGTTCTAGAAGGTTCTAGAAAAGTCCGGAAGAAACCACCAAGGAAGGTGGAGTCCCGGAGGGACTCCACCTCCATGGCCGGCCAACCCTAGAGGGGGAGGAGTCCCAAGTGGACTCCCCCAAAGGGGGCCGGCCACCCCCTCCATGGAAGGTGGAACTCCCACCTCTAGTGGGAGTCCTAGCTTGGGTAGGTTTTCCTATCATATGGAAGGTTTTGGGTTCGGGTCTTATTCGGAGACTTGTAGTCCAACCCTTGGGGCTTCCACCTATATAATGAGGGACAAGGGGAGGGGGCCGGCCACCTCAAGACCACCACCTGGCCGCACCCCCTTAGTGGCCGGCCAACCCCTCCCAAACCCTAGCCGCCCCCCTCTCCTCCATAGCTCCCGCGTGCTTAAGCGAAGCTCCGCCGGAGTTCTCCACTGCCACCGACACCACGCCGTCGTGCTGTCAGATTCAAGAGGAGCTACTACTTCCGCTGCCCGCTGGAACGGGAGGTGGACGTCGTCTTCATCAACAACCGAACGTGTGACCGAGTACGGAGGTGCTGCCCGTTCGTGGCGCCGTGATCAAGATCTTCTACGCGCTTTTGCAAGCGGCAAGTGAACGTCTACCGCAGCAACAAGAGCCTCATCTTGTAGGCTTTGGAATCTCTTCAAGGGTGAGACTCGATAATCCCCTCGTTGCTACCGTCTTCTAGATTGCATCTTGGCTTGGATTGCGTGTTCGCGGTAGGAAAATTTTTGTTTTCTATGCAACGTTATCCTACAGTGGTATCAGAGCCGTGTCTATGCATAGATGGTTGCACGAGTAGAACACAATGGTTTGTGGGCGTTGATGCTTATGTTATCTTTAGTTTGAGTACTTTGCATCTTTGTGGCATAGTGGGATGAAGCGGCTCGGGCTAACTTTACATGACCGCGTTCATGAGATTTGCTCCACGCTCGACATGCAACTTGTATTGCATAAGTAGCTTTGCGGGTGTCTGTCTCTCCTACTATAGTGAAGATTCAATTTACTCTTCTATTGACAACACTAGTATCACCGTTGTGGTTCATGTTCGTAGGTAGATTAGATCTCTCACGAAAACCCTAAACCATGTAAACTATGCAAACTAAATTAGAGACGTCTAACTTGTTTTTGCTGGGTTTGATGATGTGATATGGCCATAATGTGATGATGAATATGTATGAGATGATCATTATTGTATTGTGGCAACCGGCAGGAGCCTTATGGTTGTCTTTAAAATTCATGTTGAGTAGTATTTCAAAGAAGTTGTAATAGTTGCTACATGGCAGAACAATCATGAAGACGGCGCCATTGACCTTGACGCTACGCCGACGATGATGGAGATCATACCCGATGATGATGGAGATCATGTCCGTGCTTTGGAGATGAAGATCAAAGGCGCAAAGACAAAAAGGGCCATATCATATCACATATGAACTGCATGTGATGTTAATCCTTTTATGCATCTTATTTTGCTTAGATCGCGACGGTAGCATTATAAGATGATCCCTCACTAAAATCTCAAGATAATAAAGTGTTCATCCTTAGTAGCACCGTTGCCAAGACTTGTCGTTTCGAAGCATCTCGTGATGATCGGGTGTGATAGAATCAACAAGTGCATACAACGGGTGCAAGACAGTTTTGCACATCCGGATACTAAGGTGGCCTTGACGAGCCTAGCATGTACAGACATGGTCTCGGAACACGTGATACCGAAAGGTAGAGCATGAATCATATGGTTGATGTGATGAACACTTTGAGTGTTCGCCATTGAAATCACACCTTGTCTCGTGATGATCGGACTTAGGTGCGGTGGATTTGGTTCGTGTGATCACTAAGACAATGCGAGGGATATTGTTTTGAGTGGGAGTTCACCTAGATTTTTAATTATGTTGAATTAAAATTTGAACTCAATTTGTCATAAACTTAGTCTAAACTTTTGAAAATATATGTTGTAGAGATGGCGTCCCCAATCAATTTTAACCAGTTCCTAGAGAAAGACAAACTTAAGAGCAACGGTAGCAACTTCACCGACTGGTTCCGTCATGTGAGGATTTTCCTCGCTGGCCGACATCTGCAATATGTGCTTGATGCACCGCTAGGTGACCCTCCTGCAGAAACAGAAACCGATGAAGTAAAGAATGTTTACGCGACTCGGAAAACTCGGTACTCTCAAGTTCAGTGTGCCATCCTATGCAGTCTGGAAGTCGATCTTTAAAAACGTTTTGAGCACCACAATCCACATGAGTTGATAAAAGAGTTGAAGACTATTTTTTAAACTCATGCGGCCGTGGAATGCTATGAAGCATCGAAACACTTCTTCAGTTGCATGATGGAAGAAGGTAGCTCTGTTAGTAAGCACATGCTCGTTATGACCGGGCATGCGAAGAAACTCAGTGACTTGGAAATAGTTATTCCTAACAGACTGGGGATTAATCGTATCCTTCAATCACTACCACCTAGTTACAAGAACTTTGTGATGAACTACAATATGCAGAACATGAACAAAGAGTTACCTGAACTCTTCTCCATGCTTAAAGCTGCTGAGATTGAGATCAAGAAAGAGCACCAAGTCTTGATGGTCAACAAGACCACCAGTTTCAAGAAACAGGGCAAGTCTAAAGGAAAATTCAAGAAGGGTGGCAAGAAAGCTGCCACGCCTCCTGTGAAACCTAAGACTGGCCCTAAGCCTGATGCTGAGTGCTATTACTGCAAGGAGAAGGGACACTGCAAGCGTAATTGCTCCAAGTATCTGGCTGATCTGAAGAGCGGCCTTGTCAAGAAGAAGAAAGAAGGTATATCTGATATACATGTTATAGATGTTTATCTCACTGGTTCTCGTTCTAGTACCTGGGTATTTGATACTGGTTCGGTTGCTCATATTTGTAACTCGAAACAGGAACTAAAGAATAAACGAAGACTACTGAAAGATGAAGTGACGATGCGCGTTGGAAACGGATCCAAAGTCGATGTGATCGCTGTCGGCACACTTCCTCTACATCTACCTTCGGGATTAGTTTTAAGCCTAAATAATTGTTATTTTGTACCCGCGTTGAGCATGAACATTATATCTGGATATTATTTAATGCAAGACGGTTATTCATTCAAGTCTGAGAATAATGGTTGTTCTATTTTTATGAATAATATCTTTTATGGTCGAGCACCTGAAAAGAATGGCTTATTTCTGTTAGATCTCGATAGTAGTGATACGCATATACATAACATTGATGCTAAGCGAATTAAATTGAATGATAATTCTACTTATATGCGGCACTGTCGTCTTGGTCATATTGGAGTGAAACGCATGAAGAAACTCCATACCGATGGATTACTTGAATCACTTGACTTTGAGTCACTTGATAGATGCGAAGCATGTCTAATGGGAAAAATGACTAAGACTCCATTTTCTGGTATGATGAAGCGAGCTACTGACTTATTGGAAATCATACATACCGATGTGTGCGGACCAATGAGCGTAGCATCGCGCGGTGGTTATCGTTATGTTCTAACCTTCACAGATGATCTGAGTAGATATGGGTATATCTATTTCATGAAACATAAATCCGAAACTTTCGAGAAGTTTAAGGAATTCCAAAGTGAAGTAGAAAATCAACATAACAAGAAGATTAAATTTCTACGATCTGACCGTGGAGGTGAATATCTGAGTTATGAGTTTGGCATGCATTTAAAGAAATGCGGAATACTTTCACAATTGACACCGCCGGGAACACCACAACGTAACGGTGTGTCCGAACGTCGTAATCGAACTCTCTTAGATATGGTTCGTTCTATGATGTCTCTTACTGATTTGCCGTTATCATTTTGGAGTTATGCATTAGGGACAGCCGCATTCACTTTAAATAGAGCACCATCAAAATCCGTTGAAACGACACCGTATGAATTATGGTTTAACAAGAAACCTAAGCTGTCGTTCCTTAAAGTTTGGGGTTGCGAAGCCTATGTAAAGAAGTTACAACCGGACAAGCTAGAACCCAAAGTGGAGAAATGCGTCTTCATACGATACCCTAAGGAAACTATAGGGTACACTTTCTATCACAGGTCCAAAGGCAAAATCTTTGTTGCTAAGAACGGAACCTTTCTTGAGAAAGGATTTCTCACTAAAGAAGTGACTGGAAGAAAAGTAGAACTCGATGAGATTGATGAATCTTCACTAGTTGATCAGAGTAGCGCAGTACCGGAAGTTGTTCCTGTGCCGCCTACACCGGCAACAGAGGAAGCTAATGATAATGATCATGAAACTTCGAACGAGGAAACTACTGAACCTCGCAGATCGACAAGGGAGCGTGCCACTCCTGATTGGTATGATCCTTGTCTAAATGTCATGATTGTGGATAACAATGATGAGGACACTGCGACGTATGAAGAAGCGATGATGAGCCCAGATTCCAACAAATGGCAAGAAGCCATGAAATCCGAAATGGGATCCATGTATGATAACAAAGTATGGACTTTGGTAGACTTACCTGATAGCCGAAAGGCTGTCGAGAATAAATAGATCTTCAAGAGAAAAACAGATGCTGATGGTAATATTACTGTCTATAAAGCTCGACTTGTCGCAAAGGGTTTCCGACAAATTCAAGGAGTTGACTACGATGAGACTTTCTCACCTGTAGCGAAGCTAAAATCTGTGAGGATTTTGTTAGCAATAGCTGCATTTTTCGATTATGAGATTTGGCATATGGATGTCAAAACGACGTTCCTTAATGGAGACATTGAGGAAGAGTTGTATATGGTACAACCCAAAGGTTTTGTCGATCCTAAAAATGCTGACAAAGTATGCAAACTTCAGCGTTCAATCTATGGACTGAAGCAAGCATCAAGAAGTTGGAACCGACGCTTTGATAAGGTGATCAAAGACTTCGGGTTTGTACAGTGTCATGGAGAGGCCTGTATTTACAAGAAAGTGAGTGGGAGCTCTGTAGCATTCCTAATATTATATGTAGATGACATATTATTGATTGGGAATGATATAGAACTATTAAGCAGTGTAAAAGGTTATTTGAATAATAGTTTTTCAATGAAAGACCTTGGTGAAGCATCGTATATATTAGGCATCAAGATTTATAGAGATAGATCAAGACGCTTAATAGGGCTATCACAAAGTACATACCTGGACAAGATTCTAAAGAAGTTTAGAATGGACGAAAGTAAGAAAGGATTTTTACCTATGTTACCAGGCAAGGTCTTGAGTAAGACTCAAGGACCGGCTACGGCAGAAGAAAGAGAAAGGATGAGTCAGATCCCCTATGCCTCGGCAGTAGGCTCTATCATGTATGCCATGCTATGTACTAGACCGGATATAGCACATGCTGTCAGTTTGACTAGCAGATATCAAAGTGATCCAGGAATGGAACACTGGACAGCGGTCAAGAATATCCTGAAGTACTTGAAAAGAACCAAGGATATGTTTCTTTGTTATGGAGGTGACCAAGAGCTCGTTGTAACCAGTTACACCGATGCAAGTTGGAACACTGATCCTGATGACTCTAAGTCACACGGTCACGGGTACGTGTTTATATTGAATGGTGCTGCAGCAGTCGGGCAAGCTCAAAGCAGTGCACGGTGGCAAAGTCTTCAACAGAATCGGAGTACATAGCGGCTTCAGAGGCTTCATCAGAAGCGGTATGGATGAAGAGGTTCATTGTAGAGCTCGGTGTGGTTCCTAGTGCATTGGACCCATTAATCATTTACTGTGATAACATGGGTGCCATCGCCAATGCACAAGAGCCAAGGTCACACAAGAGGCTGAAGCATATCAAGCTGCGTTACCACTCGATTCGCGAGTACATCGAAGATGGAGAAGTAAAGATTTGCAAAGTACACACTGATCTGAATGTAGCAGATCCGTTGACTAAAGCTCTCCCTAGGGCAAAGCATGACCAACACCAGAATGCCATGGGTGTTAGGTATATTACAATGTAATCTAGATTATTGACTCTAGTGCAAGTGGGAGACTGAAGGAGATATGCACTAGAGGCAATAATAAAGTGGTTATTATTTATATCTTTATGTTTATGATAAATGTTTATATATCATGCTATAATTGTATTAACCGAAACATTAGTACATGTGTGATATGTAGACAACAAAGAGTCCCTAGTATGCCTCTTAACTAGCTTGTTGATTAATAGATGATTAGTTTCATAATCATGAACATTGGATGTTATTAATAACAAGGTTATATCATTATATGAATGATGTAATGGACACACCCAATTAAGCGTAGCATAAGATCTCGTCATTAAGTTATTTGCTATAAGCTTTCGATACATAGTTACCTAGTCCTTATGACCATGAGATCATGTAAATCACTTATACCGGAAAGGTACTTTGATTATACCAAACGCCACTGCGTAAATGGGTGGTTATAAAGGTGGGATTAAGTATCCGAAAAGTATGAGTTGAGGCATATGGATCAATAGTGGGATTTGTCCATCCCGATGATGGATAGATATACTCTGGGCCCTCTCGGTGGAATGTTGTCTAATGTCTTGCAAGCATATGAATAAGTTCATAAGAGACCACATACCACGGTACAAGTAAAGAGTACTTGTCAGGAGACGAGGTTGAACAAGGTATAGAGTGATACCGATGATCAAACCTCGGACAAGTAAAATATCGCGTGACAAAGGGAATTGGTATCGTATGTGAATGGTTCATTCGATCACTAAAGTCATCGTTGAATATGTGGGAGCCATTATGGATCTCCAGATCCCGCTATTGGTTATTGGTCGGAGTGAGTACTCAACCATGTCCGCATAGTTCGCGAACTGTAGGGTGACACACTTAAAGTTGGATGTTGAAATGGTAGAACTTGAATATGGAATGGAGTTCGAATATTTGTTCGGAGTCCCGGATGAGATCCCGGACATCACGAGGAGTTCCGGAATGGTCCGGAGAATAAGATTCATATATAGGAAGTCATTTTATGTGATTTAAAATGATGCGGAAGGTTCTATGGAAGGTTCTAGAAGGTTCTAGAAAAGTCCGGAAGAAACCACCAAGGAAGGTGGAGTCCCGGAGGGACTCCACCTCCATGGCCGGCCAACCCTAGAGGGGGAGGAGTCCCAAGTGGACTCCCCCAAAGGGGGCCGGCCACCCCCTCCATGGAAGGTGGAACTCCCACCTCTAGTGGGAGTCCTAGCTTGGGTAGATTTCCCTATCATATGGAAGGTTTTGGGTTCGGGTCTTATTCGGAGACTTGTAGTCCAACCCTTGGGGCTTCCACCTATATAATGAGGGACAAGGGGAGGGGTCCGGCCACCTCAAGACCACCACCTGGCCGCACCCCCTTAGTGGCCGGCCACCCCCTCCCAAACCCTAGCCGCCCCCCTCTCCTCCATAGCTCCCGCGTGCTTAAGCGAAGCTCCGCCTGAGTTCTCCACCGCCACCGACACCACGCCGTCGTGCTGTCGGATTCAAGAGAAGCTACTACTTCCGCTGCCCGCTGGAACGGGAGGTGAACGCCGTCTTCATCAACAACCGAACGTGTGACCGAGTACGGAGGTGCTGCCCGTTCGTGGCGCCGTGATCAAGATCTTCTACGCGCTTTTGCAAGCGGCAAGTGAACGTCTACCGCAGCAACAAGAGCCTCATCTTGTAGGCTTTGGAATCTCTTCAAGGGTGAGACTCGATAATCCCCTCGTTGCTACCGTCTTCTAGATTGCATCTTGGCTTGGATTGCGTGTTCGCGGTAGGAAAACTTTTGTTTTCTATGCAACGTTATCCTACACATGCAACACACATTGACATCAATCGGATCTACATTGACATCAATCGATTCTACATTGATATCAATCGGATCTACATTGTCATCAATCCGATCTACATTCACATCAATCCGATGAGGAAGGGATAGAGAGTGCTTACAATGGGATGGAGAGCAAGCGGGCCCGTCGGAGGAGGAGGCCGCGCACCGGCGCCGGCATGTGGTCGAGGAGGTCGCACACCAAATTTAGGTGGAGGCGGAGGCGGAACCGGAGCAATGGTCGGATGGTCGGACGCCGGAGCCGCGGTCGAAGACGGGGCGTAGACGGAGCAGACGGCTGCCGACAAGCACAGGGTCGGCCGAACAACGGCGACAGGACCGGCGGCCCGCCATTGGGAGCAGCCGGACGCGGCTAGCCCCATGGCATCGGCACGTGAATCGGGTTGGACGCGAACTCGGTGGGGGCTTCATCTCCCTGCTGGAGCCTGGTGCACCTGCTGCCATTGCCTCCGCCCTCGCCGAAGGAAACCCTAGGCAGGGCTAAAAGAAAACCCTTCGCCGGACCCGCTGAGGAAATCCCGGCGGCCTATAGAGAGGCGAAGGCCGCGCTTCACGCACCCATGCCGACGGGCCTGTTCGCGACCGGCAACAGGTGATTCAATACCGGTACTCGACCGGCATCGATCTGCGTCGTCGAATCACGGCCACTGGCCTCGTGTTCCCGGAGGATGCGCATCAAGGCATCGTTTTACCCCGTGTTCGTCGGGCAGGCGGTGGGATCTGTCGGCGCTGGGCCGGAAGGAGGTGAAGGAGGTGAGCAAGCCATGGGCGGCGGTTCATGTGACACTAGGGTGTGTCAGTGAGGGAGTTGAATGGAGACAGAGAGAGAGAGGAGGGAACCGGTGAATGAAAGTGGGGAGCGAGGGCAAGACAACGTGGTTTCTCTCGCGCTTCTCCATGTGTGCAACTTTTAGGGCATGCAAAATTGGACAACAATAGGCCAGGCTCCACAGAAACTACCTATTCGGAAGTTTCTCCGGAACCTGTTCTGAGATGCTTTGAGAATCTGTTGAACCATAATACGGAGTCCTTGCAGGCAATCAAACGGCCGGAAATTGCTGGCCCAATATGAGCGGAGAAACACGCAGCCTATCAAACGCGCCCTAGAGTGCTTCCCAACATTTGTGTCTGGCTTAGTCATGCACACGACACTACAGCCGCTAGCGGTATGGCGTATGACGGTATTGGTGCAACTACAGTATAGCTCACACTATCGCACAGATATACACTATTTTACAAATACAGGCTTCTAGTACTTGATGTAGTTAGTACTGACTTACTCATTTGTCCGAAATTATGTTTCATCGAATTTTTAGTAAAACTCAAGTTCTTGACAGTTTGCTTAAACATATATGGAAAATATCAACATTTACAATATTAGACTTATATTACAAGAACCACCATGAAAACTATTACAACAAATTATTACTCTATTTTACCTTGGAACAAGCCTTTAACAATTTAATGAAATGTCAGCAAAATGGTATCCGGACATACTAATTTAGGTTTTTTTTTCTTTATGTGTATTACTAATATATATAGGCCAAGGTTTGGTAGTCAACGACTAATATTGAAGAGCGAGTATTCTAGCTACCATATACTGCTAAAAGTTATTGGATATTTGTCCGACAGGCAATAGTAAAGTGGTTATTATTATATCTTAGTGTTCATGATAAGTGTTTACATCCTATGCTATAATTGTATTAATTGAAAACATTAATACATGCGTGTTTTGTAAACAAACAGAGCCCCTAGTAAGCTTCTTGTTTAAACTATATAGCTTATTGATTAATTGATGATCAATGTTTCCCGATCCTTAACATTGGATGTTGTTAATAACAAGATCATGTCAATAGGAGAATGATATGATGGACACTGATGACTGTAAACCACAATGCCAAAAAGATCTTCAAACGTTGGGACTCCAAGTGCAGTGTGTTGTTTTTTTAAGGTAAAAAAGTGGGGAAATCCCCACTTCAATTTTTATTACTCCCTCCGTCCCAAGGGAAAGGCTGTATATCTTGCAGCGCGATTATTAAGGAGGGATTAGAGAGAGGAGAAAGAATCTCTACCTGTCCCTTTTGCCCCAGCATGCACGGGAGTAATTAGGGAGATCCCCTTTTCTCGTTGGATGCCAGCGGTAGCTCGCCTAGTTTCGAGGACAAAGGGGTACTTAAGTGGGGTTAGAATTGGAAAGATTAGGAAGCCCAACAGGCCACGCCTTAAGACTTGACGAAATTTGAAAAAACAATTATACGCCCTTTGCCCTCGGATGGAGGGAGTATTATATATAAAGGGTAACTGTACAAAACAAGGACATTATACAAGAATTATACGACCAAAAAGAAAAGAAACTAGAACTAGGAGCTAAACTAAGCCTTCAATCTAGATTTTGAAATCTTGAGCAAGCTTCTTCTTTATCCTAAATTGTATCATGGTAAGTTCATTCTTGAAAATGGCCTTCCAAATTTGAAAAGTTGGTACTTGATTCTTGAAGATTCTATTATTTCTGATGATCCATAATCCCAAGCAGCAATAATGATGATTTTCATGGCAAATGGTACATTTAGCAAATTATTAACTTCATAAAAAGCATCCATGAAAGAGAGGTGTAATGATATTTGTGGTCAAATATAATCCCAGGAGTCCATGGCAAAAGGGCACTCCCAAAACAAGTGAATCAGAGTTTCTTCCTCAGTGCATTGTAATGTTGCACAGTTATAGGCAGGGATAATAAAGTTCTTTTGACCCAGGAGATTTTTGGTATTCAGTCTATCCAATAGAATCAACCAGAAGAAAAATTTGCGTTTTGCTTGACATGTTGATTTCCAAATTCAGGAGACTATCTCTGCAGTATGTCTTTGTCCAATCATGACATTGTAAGCCTTTTTGGTACTGAATTCACTACTTCCCCATATATAACTCCAAGAATTAATTTTTGTTTCCTGCTTGTGCAATAATCATGGCAGCATGACAAATAACTTCCATTTCTTCAAACTCATTGAAAGCTTGTTGTGATAAGGGTAGATAAACATATCCTGTAAAAAATCCTATGAAAGAACTTCCCCCACAGACTAATTGGTTCTTTTTGAAAAAGTGACCATATGAGGAAACTCTATATGCAAACAATTGTCCTTCCACATGTCAGTCCAGAATAGAGCAGTTTTACCATTTCCGAAATTGCATCTTGACATTGCCTTGTAAGTATCCAACAACTTTAAGTGAGCTTTCCACCAAAATGATCCTTCCATTGCTCCAGGAAGTCTTCCAGAATTGTAGTAGGTTCCTGTAATCAAATGTACCCATGGAATGTCCAGGTTGTTATGGAATTTGTGCAGATTTTTTAGTAGAAGGGATTTGTTTTGGGTTTTCAAATTCAGAACACTAAGACCTCCTTGCTTCTTTGGTCTGCAAATTTTGCTCCATGCAACCAAAGCTTGACCTTGTGCTTGTACATCGTTATTCCTTTTCCTCCAAAGACAATGTCTCATGTATTTTATCACTTGATCTTTTATTGTAACCGGAATGTCTAGGAAATCCATGTAGAACATTGGTAAAGAAGAAAGCACAGATTTGACCATTTCTATTTTTCCTCCATAATTTAGGAAGTCTGCGATGCCACATAGCTTGTGTTGAACTCTCTGTACCATAGGAAGGAAGTGTTCAGGAGAAGGTTTAGTGATACCCAGTGGTAGACCCAGATAGGTGAATGGTAAACTTCCTTTTTTACAATTCAAAGTAGCAGCTAAATGATCCAGTCTTGTGTTATCCATGTTGATTGGGATCATATTTGATTTGTGGTAATTCACTACCAGCCCTATAGACTCACGAAAAGAATGCAGTAAGGCCTTTAGGAAAAGGAGCTAATTAGCATCTGCTTTCATCACCTCTAAGGTGTCATCTGCATACTTAATTACAGGGAAGTCACGGCAAGCTTGGCAGGGATTGGGTCTTGTAATTTGTCCTTCATTCATTGCTTTGTTCATAATAGCTTGGAGAAAATCTGCAGTTAACACAAACAACAATGGTGACAGAGGATCCCCACTACTAGGAAAAGGCCTATAGATGAAAATAGTACTACCGGCACACCAGCAAACCAATGCACCGGTGGCAAATAGTGCCGGCGCACCAATATGTCACCGCGCCGGCGATGGAGTCTTACTGCCGGCGCACAAGCAAGAAAGATGCGCCGGCGATAAATTTCAAAGAGGACCAGACCAGACCAAAAAAATCGAACCCCTTACTGCCGGCGCACCACCATGTTGGTGCGCCGGTGGTAAGTTGCTTATTGCCGGCGCTGGAGCATGATGGTGCACCGGCGGTAAGGGGAGCCATGATTTTCCCTCTCCACCCCCCGGTGGACCGCCTTTTCAGTTTTGAAAAAAATAAAAGAAAATGATAAAAATTGAAAAAATAAAATCCTTTGAACTGCCCATGTATTATGTAATCTAGTTTTAATGAAAATTTGAAAAAAAGAATTTCGATATATTATGAAAAATGGCGCCATCTTTCGGTAAAACGGGATTTCTGGTTGCATACGGCCTCCGATGAAAAACTTATTTATATAAAAATCTATCTACGCGAAATTTCCTATCCGAATTCAACGACCTTTGGTCGTTTGGACAAAAAATGGATTCGTCAATTGGAAAACAGAAATAGGACTTTTTTCAGGTTTTAGATTTTGATGAAAAAATAAAAAATACCCCCGGCGCACCGCCATATTGGTGCGCCGGCAGTAACTTAGGCTATATATGCCAACCCAGCCTGGCGCACGTTCTCTCTCTTCCATTTCCCCCATCTTCTCTTTCACTTCTCCTCCTCCTCCTCCTCTCTTCCTCCCTCCGGCCACCTTCTCTTCTCCTCCACTTTTCCCCCTCTTCTACCTTCTTACCCCTCTAATCCCTCCCTCCGGCGAGCACCTCCTCAAGCTACTCACCGGAGAACCTCCTCAAGCTACTCACCGGAACACCTTGCTGGCGTGCAGTTGACGTGGGAGTTAGAAATCTCTGTGGTGTAATTTTCCTGTTCGTTCCCCGGCAACGGCGCCAGAAATTTAGCTTGATGTCGCGTGAAGCACACGTTCGTTGGGAACCCCAAGTGGAAAGTGTGATGCGTACAACAGCAAGTTTCCCTCAGTAAGAAACCAAGGTTATCGAATCAATAGGAGATGAATGCAACATGAAGGTTGTTGGTGAAGGAGTGTAGTGCGGCGCAACACCAGGGATTCCGGCGCCAACGTGGAACCTGCACAACACAATCAAAATACTTTGCCCCAACTTAACAGTGAGGTTGTCAATCTCACTGGCTTGCTGTAAACAAAGGATTAAACGTATGGTGTGGAGAATGATGTTTGTTTGCAAAGAACAGCAGAGAACAATGATTGCTGTAGATTGTATTCAGATGTAAAAGAATGGACCGGGGTCCATAGTTCACTATTGGTGTCTCTCCAATAAGAAATAGCATGTTGGGTGAACAAATTACAGTTGGGCAATTGACAAATAGAGAGGGCACAACAATGCACATACATATCATGATAACTAATATGAGATTTACATAGGGCATTACGACAAAGAACATAGACCGCTATCCAGCATGCATCTATGCCTAAAAAGTTCACCTTCGGGTTAGCATCCGCACCCCTTCCAGTATTAAGTTGCAAACAATAGACAATTGCATTAAGTACTGTGCGTAATGTAAATAATAAAAATATCCTTAGACAAAGCATTGTTGTTTTATCCCTAGTGACAACAGCACATCCATAACCTTAGAACTTTCTGTCACTGTCCCAGATTCAATGGAGGCATGAACCCACTATCGAGCATAAATACCCCCTCTTGGAGTCACAAGTATCAACTTGGCCAGAGCCTCTACTAGCAACGGAGAGCATGCAAGATCATAAACAACACATATATGATAGATCAATAATCAACTTGACATAGTATTCCATATTCATCGGATCCCAACAAAGACGACATGTAGCATTACAAATAGATGATCTTGATCATGATAGGTAGCTCACAAGATCTAAACTTGATAGCACAAGAGGAGAAGACAACCATCTAGCTACTGCTATGAACCCATAGTCCAAGGATGAACTACTCACGCATCAGTCCGGAGGCGGGCATGGTGATGTAGAGCCCTCCGGGTGATGATTCCCCTCTCCGGCAGGGTGCCGGAGGCGATCTCCTGAATGCCCCGAGATGGGATTGGCGGCGACGGCGTCACAGTATGTTTTCTCGTATCGTGCCTCTCGGTAAAAGGGTTTTCGCGATGGAGAGAATAAATAGGCGAAGAGGCAGAGTCGGGGGAGTCCCGAGGGGCCCACCCCTAGGGCGGCGCGCCCCCCTCCTTGGCCGCGCCGCCAGGTGGTGTGGGGCCCCCTCGGCTCCCCTTCCTTTCCTCTTCGGACTTCTGGAATGCTCCGTGGAAAATAAGACCCTGGGCTTTTGTTTCGTCCAATTCCGAGAATATTTCCTGTGTAGGATTTCTGAAACCAAAAACAGCAGAAAACAGGAACTGGCGCTTCGGCATCTTGTTAATAGGTTAGTGCCGGAAAATGCATAATAATGATACAAAGTGTATATAAAACATGTGAGTATTGTCATAAAACTAACATGGAACATAATAAATTATAGATACGTTTGAGACGTATCAAGCATCCCCAAGCATAGTTCCTACTCGCCCTCGAGTAGGTAAACGATAACAAGGATAATTTCTGAAGTGACATGATACTATCATAATCTTGATCAATACTATTGTAAAGCATATGAGATGAATGAAGTGATTCAAAGCAATGGTAAAGACAATGACTAAACAACTGAATCATATAGCAAAGACTTTTCATGAATAGTACTTTCAAGATAGGCATCAATAAGTCTTGCAAAAGAGTTAACTCATAAAGCAATAAATTCTTAATAGAAGGTTTTGAAGCAATACAAAGGAAGATATAAGTTTCAGCAGTTGCTTTCAACTTCAACATGTATATCTCATGGATAATTGTCAACACAAAGTAATATGATGAGTGCAAATAACCAAGTATGTAGGAATCAATGCACACAGTTGACACAAGTGTTTTCTTCTAAGATGGAAAGAAGTAGGTAAACTGACTCAACATAAAGTAAAAGAAAGGCCCTTCGCAGAGGGAAGCAGGGATTACTTATATGCTAGAGCTTTTTATTTTGAAAACATGGAAACAATTTTGTCAACGGTAGTAATAATTCATGTGTGTTATGCATAAAACATCCTATAAGTTGCAAGCCTCATGCATCGAATACCAATAGTGCTCGCACCTTGTCCTAATTAGCTCGGATTTCCATGGATTATCATTGCATTACATATGTTTCAACCAAGTGTCACAAAGGGGTACCTCTATGCTGCCTGTACAAAGGTCCAAGGAGATAGATCGCATTTGGTTTCTCGTTTTTGATAGATCTCAACTTGAGGACATCCATACCAGGACAACATAGAAAACAGATAATGGACTCCTCTTTAATGCTTAAGCATTCAACAACAGATAATATTCTCATAAGAGATTGAGGATTAATGTCCAAACTGAAACTTCCACCATGATACATGGCTTTGGTTAGTGGCCCAATGTTCTTCTCTAACAATATGCATACCCAAACCATTTTAATCATGACAAATCACCCTTACTTCAGACAAGACGAACATGCATAGCAACTCACATGATACTCAACAAAAGTGTGATAGTTAATGGCGTCCCCAGAAACATGGTTACCGCTCAACAAGCAACTTATAAGAAATAAGATACATAAGCTACATATTCTTTACCACAATAGTTTTTAAGGCTATTTTGCCATGAGCTATATATTGCAAAGACAAGGAATGAAATTTTAAAGGTAGCACGTGATACGTCTCCGACGTATCGATAATTTCTTATGTTCCATGCCACATTATTGATGATATCTACATGTTTTATGCGTACATTATGTCATTATTATGCATTTTCCGGAACTAACCTATTGACGAGATGCCGAAGGGCCAGTTCCTGTTTTCTGCTATTTTTGGTTTCAGAAATCCTAGTAAGGAAATATTCTCGGAATCGGACGAAATCAACGCCCAGCATCTTAGGATCACGCGAAGCTTCCAGAACACCCGAGAGAGGCCAGAGGGGGGCCACTGGGCCACCACACGCCAGGGTGGCGCGGCCCAGGCCTTGGCCGCGCCCCCCTAGTGTGTCACCGCCTCGTCGACCTTCCGACTCCGCCTCTTCGCCTATATAAAGGTCCCTGACCTAAAACATCGATACGGAAAAGCCACGGTACGAGAAACCATCCAGAGCCGCCGCCATCGCGAAGCCAAGATCTGGGGGACAGGATTCTCTGTTCCGGCACGCCGCCGGGACGGGGAAGTGCCCCCGGAAGGATTCTCCATCGACACCACCGCCATCTTCATCACCGCTGCTGTCTCCCATGAGGAGGGAGTAGTTCTCCATCGAGGCTCGGGGCTGTACCGGTAGCTATGTGGTTCATCTCTCTCCTATGTACTTCAATACAATAATCTCATGAGCTGCCTTACATGATTGAGATTCATATGATGATGCTTGTAATCTTGATGTCATTGTGCTAGTCAAGTGGATTTTACTTATGTGATCTCCAGAGATGTAATGTCCCAGGTTTAGAGACGATCGAGGGGTAGATTTTAGAAAGGGATGTGCATTGCATTGTAATTTACGGGGAAATTTCGTGCTTTTAAACAAAAACTGCATCGAAGGGGGACAAGTTTCTCTCTCGACACCTTACAGGGTTAGGGTTTCGAGAGTGCGACAAACCTGTTCCTTACTCAACTAAACTAGGGTTTTGAGAAGAGAGTGGAGAGTTTGCATCACAAACTTAAGTTGCATGATTGAATTCTAAACTAAGTTGTATGATTGAATTCAATCCAAATTTGAATTTGAAATTCAAATTCAAACATCAAATGATTATCACATAATTCAAACTTGAGATAATTTCATAAACAATTACCAATAATCAAGATTATAAGTAATACAACAATTTTGTAAAGCTCATTAAGGAAAATGGGAGCTTTATTGATAATCACACATTATACATTGTCAATTACAATATTCAGAATTGAAATAAATGAATTATTACAACACATTACACAAATTGGGATAAATAGAAAAAGAAGATAAAAGAAAAGTACAAGTATGAATCTGTCCTAAATACTACAATGTGAATATCATCTAATCTTGAGCTTGAAGATCATCTTGTCCATTTGATCATCATTTTGAACCTGCACATAAACACAACAAACACAAGTTATGCCAAGTGGCATAGCCACTTGGCAGGTTAGAAATAAAATGAAATTGGAGAGGATATGACCAAAGCTGCCAAGCTGATCCTCTCACAGCCAAGTGCAAAGTATCAGGAACACACACACACACACAGGCAGCTCACACTGCATGTGTGCATGCTCACCAGCACACTCACACAGGGAGAGTCACCACACACCACACCTTGCTGTCGACCAAGGAGAAGAGCACCAGGGGTATATAAACTTTTCAGTCACCAAACCCTAGATGCTCATCGACACAAGCATCTGGGTAAGAACAGTAAGAACACATCAAGAACAGCAAGAACAGGTGAACAGCCAGAGCTGCTCAACCTAATCCAGCAAACCACAGAAATTAACCAAGCAGCACCAGCTAGCAAGGAGGAGCAGGACAAGCACAAGCACATCATAGAAGCAATCCTCTACACCAACAATTAATTCTAGGAGCTGGAGTGAGGTATACTCAAATCCATGAGCAAACATCAGTTTTGCTCATAACACAAGCATGTGCATAACACATACACAAGCCTGGGGGTATGATTACCCTATGTGCATCATCATTTGGTGTAAACCATCTGATGCTGGCAAAATAGGGATTTAAGCCAGAAGAAACTAACCCTAGGGAAGAATTGGTCAAGCCAAGTGATTCCTCACTAGGGCAAACCAAAGAATCCAGCAAGGGATTGATTCACAGCTAGCCTAATCTCAACTCATCTAGCACCACATGATCACTAAACCATCAGATATGTAGACAAATCATTGTCTATTTGATTTCAACAGCAAAAGCTACTGGCAATCCAACAATAGGATCACCCAGAAAGCATCTAGTAAGCCACAGCAAAGCCAACAAGGGTGGGAGCTACCTTAACAGCAAAGAAATGCTGTCAGGGTCACCTCAACCACTGAATCAAACCAAACCATCAAACCCAGCACTTGTATCATCACCCAGAAGGGTTCAAAGTGGAGCTAGGCTCCCCAACAATTGTTGGCATCCCTCTAGCTCAAGTCAATCAAGTTAAAGAATCATAAGCTATGAAACAGTTCATCTCATTTATCAAATAAATCTTGCTAAGCTACACAGATAAATGATTTATATAAGTAATCAAGACACCAGAGCCTCGCAGTGGATCCAATGGATCACTGCAAGCAACAGCAATTGCTTAAGCCAACAACAGCACACACTAGCACTTATCTGTAACCACACACAGCTCAAATTGAGCACCAGTAAGGCACAAGATGGAGCATCACAGCTTTTAACAAGCAACTGATGAACAAAGGATCATCAGCAGCTTGCTAGAGCATGCCAGGGCATGCTAGGGCATCACTGGCATCACACAGGAATCATATAAATTAAACAGCCACAGTAAGCAACAATTGAGTCACAAACAAGTACATAAATCACTTTTATGATTGTATCCAGAAGCATATCATCAAGGAATTGATGTATATGAACAACAATTAAGCAAGGCCAAGCCTACCATGAGCCAGAACCAATAACCATCACACAAACAACACTGTCTCTTGCTAAAAGCAAGGACTACTCACAGTAATCAAGCCTGAAGCAAGAACCAAGGCTACACATGGTTATCCAGTAACAGCAACAACAGTTGGAGCAACATGGCAAGCCATGAGCAAGTATAGAGGAGGCACAGAAGAAGAACTCGCATGAATATGAGCATAGGCTTAGCAGCACACGCATAAGCAGTAGAGCAGAATAGCAACAACATGCGCATGTCAGCACAATCACAGCAGTAATAGCGTAAGGCCGCAGGAGCATAGCCGCAGCAGTACATCTACATGGCAAGCATCTCCACAGGGAGAGCAGGCCAGTGGCGGAGCTAGTCGAACAGGAGTAGATGGAGCAGAGTGAGAGAGAGAGAGAGAAGAGGCGTAGAGCACTCACAGGTGAGGGGGGGCAGTGAACACGGCCGTGGCGGCCACAACGGCACACGCCGGGCGAGCGGCGGCGCCAGCCAGGCCAGGCCGCGGCGGAGAAGCAGCACCAGCACCACCACGGCGAGGCTCGCGGTGGCGACACAGCGCTAGAGGCGCCAGGAAGAAGCCCACGGCTTCTCCAGCGCACGACGGCGATGAACGCCGAAGAGCCTGGCGCACTTGAGGGTCGAGGTCGAGCGAACGGGGACGCAAGCGTCAGATCGACGCGGACCACCGTGTCCGCCGTCGAGAGGCGGTTCAGATCCACCTAACCTCACCGGCGGCAACGGCCGGAGTTGGCCGGGAAAATTCGGTGAAGGAGGCGGCGACGCGGGGATCGCCAGAGCCGTGAGGGCTAGGGTTCGTGCGCGAGTGGAGGAGAAGGGGTCGGTGCGACCGACCGAGCCACGAGTGGCTCGGGTTAGGGTTAACCCACTGGGCCGCACTGACAGGTGGACCCAGGGGCAATTCAGTCATTTCATAATTCCAATAAATACTGAAACTTTGAAATTATATAAGAAATGTTTAATAGCTCTAAAAAAATAATTAAAAATATGAAAATCAATCAGTATAAAATTCTCTATCCAAATAAAATATCAAAGAGAATTTTTGAAGATAATTAAGAATAAGTCTTAACTTGATGAATTAAATAATGATTTAAATCACACATAATATTTTCTAAAATGAAAATAAGTCCATTAATGCAATTGGACTTTAAAAACACCTTGACAATATTTCAAGGTTGTATTTACCCTAAATTAAGTGTCTCCAAATTATTCTTAGTATTAACCTCTCACATAAAATAACAACGACATCGGAAGGGGGGGAATCAAACCCTAAAACTGGAATCATGCATAATTGCTTCTTTAACCATTGCCCTTATCGGACAATGATGCTATTTTTCAGAGACAGAGGACAAGGGTCAGTCCACACCATCCAACTGCAAAACTTTGCAGTGTTCAGGCAAGTTCATCACTTGCTCATGTCATTTGAGTATTTCTATCAAATTACTTGCAAAGTACTATGGTTATCACTACTGCACAAAAACCAAAACCACTATTTTCATAACTATGAATATGACTAAGTGGTTGGCAATGGAACCATGGATTGTGTTGATATGGTGGAGGTTCCATTGCAAGGGTTTATATCCATTTAGGATTAAACAACAAATGTCGCCAGTGATTCTTGTGCCGTAATACCCGTGTTAACCATAAGATCCGGAGTGGGACGGAGTAGTCAAAAGTGTTTCCACCTCTCGTTCATCAACGGATGCGCTTTACCGTAGACACTTGTATCTATCAGGGCAAGCGGTTGGCTGGGGAAGCCTTAAGTCCCCACGGCATAGTCCGTAGACACTTGTCGCTCGAAGTGCAAGCGGTTGGCTGGGGAAGCCATAAGTCCCCACGGCATAGTCTGTAGACACTTGTCGCTTGAAGTGCAAGCGGTTGGCTGGGGAAGCCTTAAGTCCCCACGGTATTGCGGTCTATGATGGGTTGCAGCTACCGGCGAAGGAGTTTGGTTCGATCCCAGACTGTCGTCGTGGTCGGGGTCCACCCTGAAATATATGGGAATAATGGGACCGGCGAGGACCCAGGGTCGGGGCATGCAACAAAGGGTGGGTGTTCGAGGTAGCGGAGGAACATGATTGGCTAGACCTTATACCGGGCCTCACACCGAAGGAAGTGTGGACGGGAAAGCTGCCCGGTTGGCACCAAGGTTAAGATCTCTTATGGGTAAAGCAACACACCTCTGCAGAGTGTAAAGAACTGTGACCTGTCACTCCCTGTTCCGGGATAAGGAACTGCGAACGCGGCCGGAAAGGAGCTCCATGAAGTTCTAGTAAACCGGTGAAGGCTGACGGACATAGCTCTTTGGAATAAAAGCAATCTCTTGAAGAAATGTTTACCAAAACTTGCATTCGTATTAGACTTTCTGGTCTAATATCGTAGCTAGTACATTAAACACCTCTTATCTATAATGAACTTGTTGAGTACGCTCGTACTCATACCACTCTTAAATCCCATGCTTAGATTGTCTGAATCGTCTGGAGGACTACGACAACAATGAAGGAGCCGAGATCATCGGCTATGAAGAACCAGACCTCTCTGGAGGCATCGAAGGCGTAGACTACCTCATCGTCTACGGATCCGGGGAGGCTTCCGGAGGAGATCAAGCCTAGAGATATCCAGTAGTAGTAGTAACCGAGCAGCCCGAACTCTTAGTATTTAGCTGCTCGAGGAAATAAATGTATAACTTAATGAGACTCTTATATTGTAAGCTAAGTTGGGTTCACCTCGAACCCAGGAGTATTCCTCTTACGACCCAAGAGGAGCTCCGAGACGACATGTGTATGATATTTGTAATAATAAATGAATGAGTTATGGACCTGCTATGTTCTGTTGTACTACTCTGAGGGATGTAATATTTGCGGAATGGTACTTCGTGAATGTTATATCAATGACTGGCATACTACAACATGCAGTGGTATGCAGGGTCACCACAGGAGACTCCTTGTCCCACGTGTGTAAAGGTGACAGTGTGTGCACCGTGTGGGTCTCTTAGGCTATGTTTCACAGAATACTTATTCACTGTTATGAATGGCATAGTGAAGTGCTTATTTATATCTCTTTATGATTGCAATGTGTTTTGTATCACTATTCATCTATGTGCTACTCTAGTGATGTTATTAAAGTAGTTTATTCCTCCTGCATGGTGTAATGGTGACAGTGTGTGCATCGTGTAGTACTTGGCGTAGGCTATGATTGTGATCTCTTGTAGATTATGAAGTTAACTATTGCTATGATAGTATTGATGTGATCTATGCCTCCTTTCGTAGCGTGAAGGTGACAGTGTGCATGCTATGTTAGTACTTGGTTTGGTTATGTTGATCTGTCATGCACTCTAAGGTTATATAAATATGAACATCGAATATTGTGGAGCTTGTTAACTCCGGCATTGAGGGTTCGTGTAATCCTACACAGTTAGTGGTGTTCATCATCCAACAAGAGAGTGTAGAGTCTAGCATCTATCTATTTATTCTGTTATGTGATCAATGTTGAGAGTGTCCACTAGTGAAAGTATGATCCCTAGGCCTTGTTCCCAAATACTGCTATCACTGCTTGTTTACTGTTTTACTGCATCTGTACTTCCCGCAACGTTACCACCATCAACCACACGCCAGTCCTGGGCAAAGCACTTTTCTGGTGCCGTTGCTACTGCTCATACTTATTCATACCACCTGTATTTCACTATCTCTTCGCCGAACTAGTGCACCTATTAGGTGTGTTGGGGACACAAGAGACTTCTTGCTTTGTGGTTGCAGGGTTGCATGAGAGGAATATCTTTGACCTCTTCCTCCCTGAGTTCGATAAACCTTGGGTGATCCACTTAAGGGAAACTTGCTGCTGTTCTACAAACCTCTGCTCTTGGAGGCCCAACACTGTCTACAAGAATAGAAGCACCCGTAGACATCAAGCACTTTTCTGGCGCCGTTGCCGGGGAACGAAGGAAAGCTACACCATTTCCTCCCTCGTCAACTACACGCCAGCAAGCACTTTTCTGGCGCCGTTGCCGGGGAGGAAAGGTAAAAGGCACTCATACTCCGGTTCCAGGAAACTGATGACCCACAAGTATAGGGGGTGTATCGTAGTATCTTCGATAAGTAAGAATGTCGATCCCAACGAGGAGCAGAAGGTGTTGACAAGCAGTTTCGATGAAAGAATTCACTGTAAATGCTCACAGACAAGTATTCAGGGGGTTTTGATGTAACAGATGAATAAAGTACGAGTAAGTAAAGTGCGAGAGTAACAATTGCAGCGAGTGGCCCAATCCTTTTTAGCACAAAGGACAAGCCGGTTTGTTTACTTATAATGACCAAACGTTCCTGAGGACACACGGGATTTTAGTCTAGTGCTTTCGCTACATATGGCTAATTAATCTTCATTGTTTTAATAAGTGTTGTGTGGGTGAACCTATGCTAATGTACCGCCCTTCCTAGGACTAATACATACTTGTGATTATACCCCTTGCAAGCATCCGCAACTACAAGAAAGTAATTAAGATAAATCTAACCACAGCCTTAAACTCTGAGATCCTGCTATCCCTCCTGCATCGATATACCAACGGGGGTTTAGGTTTCTGTCACTCCGGCAACCCCGCAATTAGCAAACGAATACAAGATGCATTCCCCTAGGCCCATGAAGGTGAAGTGTCATGTAGTCGACGTTCACATGACACCACTAGAAGAATAACACCACAACTTAAATATCATAACATTGAATATTACTCAACCATGGTTCACTACTAACATTTAGACTTCACCCATGTCCTCAAGAACTAAACGAACTACTCACGAGACATCATATGGAACATGATCAGAGGTGATATGATGATGAATAACAATCTGAACATAAACCTTGGTTCAACGGTTTCACTCAATAGCATCAACAACAAGTAGAAATCAATACCGGGAGAGTTTCCCCTATCAAACAATCAAGATCAAACCCAAATTGCTACGGCGGTGACGATGTGCAGCGGTGGAGACGGCGGTGATGATGGTGGAGATGATGGTGATGGTGATGGAGATGATGTCCAGCTCGATGACGGTGACGATGGCGTCGATTTCCCCCTCCGGGAGGGAATTTCCCCGGCGGATCTCAGCCGCCGGAGAGCTCTTTTATCTCTGGTGTTCTCCGCCCCGCAGAGGCGGCTGTAACTCTTCGCGAGGTACCCTCTGTGGCTTAGGTCTTCGGGACGAAGGATTTCGCGAAGAAAAGGAGGCGAAAGAGGCTGTGGGGCCCCCTCACCACCAGGTGGCGCGGCCAGGCCATGGGCCGCGCCGCCCTGTGGTGTGGGCCCACCTTGGGTCCACCTGGCTCCCCTTCGGCTTCCTTCGTCATCTGGGAAAATAGGATTTTTGGTATAATTTCCTTCCACGGTTGATCTTCCGAAATATTGCGTTCTGACGGTGCTTTTTCCAGCAGAATCCTGGCTCCGGTGCTTGATCCTCCAATAATGATGAAACATGCAAAATAGATGAAATAACATAAGTATTGTGTCCAAACATGAAATATATCAATGAATAACAGCAAATTATGATACAAAATAGTGATGCAAATTAGACGTATCAACTCCCCCCAAGCTTAGACTTCGCTTGTCCCCAAGCGAAACTGAACTCGGTAAACAGGACCACATGTTTATGGAGTGAAGAGTCGATAAATAAAATACGGACAAGAAGCATCATATTCATTCACACAAGACATTCTAGTAAACAACTTCCTCATATAACTCAACTTGAAACAAGTATAAGGTAATCACAAATAAAGGTGCATAAGAAATCATAGTTGGTGATGGCAAACTTCGTTCTTGGTCAGAGAACAATTAACAGGTTATACTTATCTATCGAGCAATACTCTCATATTAAAGTTTATATTGCACAACTTGCATACTCAATCATAATAGTCTCCTCATGATCATTGATAACTTGCAAAGCTATATTCATTCAGATAAAACTTGTACTAAACAAGGAAAAGTAAAAGACATGATGAAGTAAATCACAATATAATGGTTTGATCACAACTACTCAAATGCTTGCTTGAGATGGAGGGAAATAGGTTTACTGACTGAACATAAAGTAAAAGACAGGCCCTTCACAGAGGGAAGCAGGGATTAAATCATGTGCTAGAGCTTTTTCAGTTTTGAAATCATATAAAGAGAATAAAAGTAAAGTTTTGAGAGGTGTTTGTTGTTGTCAACGACTGGTAGCGGGTACTCTAACCCCCTTGCCAAACAGACCTGCAAAGAGCGGCTCCCATGAAGGACGTCATCTCTACCAGCAAGGTAGATCATCCCTCTTCTCTTTTGTTTACACATGTACTTTAGTTTATTTAAGGATGACACTCCCCCCAACCTTTGCTTACACAAGCCATGGCTAACCGAATCTCGGGTGCCTTCCAACAATCTCATACCATGGAGGAGTGTCTATTGCAAAATTAAGTTGCTTACTGATGAATCAGAGCAAAACATGTGAAGAGAATTATTAATGAAAGTTGATTAATTGGGGCTGGGAACCCCGTTCCCAGCTCTTTTTGCAAAATTATAGGATAAGTGGATGAAGCCACTAGTCCATTAGTGGAAACTGCCTAACAAGACTGAAAGATAAAACACCACATACTTCCTCATGAGCTATAAAACATTGACACAAATAAGAAGTAATAAATTTTGAATTGTTTAAAGGTAGCACATGAAGTATTTACTTGGAATGGCAGAAAATACCATGCAGTAGGTAGATATGGTGGACACAAATGGCATAGGTTTGGGTTCAGGTTTGGATGCACGAGAAGCATTCCCTCTCAGTACAGGTCTTTGGCTAGCAAGGTTAATTAGCAAGCATAAGAGTTGATGGAAACAAACAAATATACATGTGATAGACATAATCATGCATCTTTCTTGCAAGCACAAACAATTTTAACCTCAGAATAATAAGCTATGAGCTAACAAGAAAGGAAGACAATGAAACAGCTATATGTATTTCTCTTTTCTACTTAAACCTCAAGGTATTGTTGCTATTGACCAATGCTAAGTTTGCCAAAACCAAATAGATTTACTCAATGCTCCCAAAGTGGTACCAATACTAAAATCAAGATCAATCACATACTAGAAATTGCAAACTAAAATAAGATGTGCAATATGTAAATGATTAGACTTCTCATTAATATTTCATAATGACAACTCACACCAAGGGATACATAGACAACCAACTAAAGGAGAGATACTTCCACACTGCAACCCATCTTATATGATAACTTCCCTACTCATGATATGACACTACTTGACAGTAGAAAGTAAAAGGTAATGAGGATGTGATACCGCGGCACTCCCCCAAGCTTGGAACAAACCAAGGGGATGCCAATACCAATGATGAATTACTCCTTTGGCGATGGTGGTGATGAACTCCTGTCATCAAACTTCCAGGGAAGAGGCTCTCCATCAAGAAACGACATCTTGGTCTCGGGGATCCTGAAACTAGCAGCACAGCTTATGTATTTAAACCTGTTTTCATACTCACAGTTCTGATTCTGAACATCATAGAGTTGTGCTTGGAGTTTGTTGGTGGTGTCGTGAAGTGAGAGGATGTCGCCCCAAAGCTTTGCAGTTTCCTTCTCGTGCTCAGCAATGAGTTCAGACACAATCTTATGGAAGATATCCACCTCACGCTCAGCCATCTTCTTGTATTTGAAGACCTCTTGTTCTAGCTTATCCATCCTGTCTTCCAAGCTTCCTTTTCCTTTAGGACCCTGGACATCCTTGATCTGCAGTTCTCCCTCAACGAGCAGCAACTCCTTGGGGTGCATCCTCAACTCCTCCATGTACAAGTTGCCAACATCCTTGCAGGAGCTGTCCTTCGGAGTTTCCGACGAAGACATGATGGATCTAGATCCAGAGCAGAACCTGGCAGAAACAGCTCAAAACAAAACACGTCGAGAAAACGATATACGGACCTCCAGGGGTCCGGGGGATTATATAGAATAAATTTTCACAACGAACGGAAAGTACCAGGTCGAACTAGAGTCGGAAAGAGGCGATGAGGCGGCCTCCTCATAGGGCGGCGCGGCCAGGGTAGGGCCCGCGCCGGCCTATGGGGGCGCCCCCTCGTGCGTCTCTTCCACTCCGTTTCGATCTCGTAATTTTTCATATTTTCCAAAAACAGCAAAAACATTGTTCGGAAAGTAAATTGCGAACTTTTCATTACCAGTACTGTTACCTATTCAAAGTCGAGTTCTGGCGGACTGTCAATTTGTCCTTTGATGAAAGCCTCCGGTGTTTCCACTCGAATAACATCAACATCTACATTGTAAGAATCACCTGAGATATAATGCTTGAGCCTTTGTCCATTCACCACTTGTGTGGCATTGCCTTGGAGAGAACTAATTTTAATTGCTCCTGAACGATACACCTCCTCAACAACATATGGTCCTTCCCATTTCGAGAGTAATTTCCCTGCAAAGAATCTGAGACGAGACCGATACAATAGGACTTTATCCCCAATATTAAATTCTCTTTTGATAATCCTTCTATCATGCCATTTTTTAACTTTCTCTTTAAAGAGTTTAGCATTTTCATAAGCTTCACTTCTCCATTCATCTAGAGAACTCAATTGCAGCAACCTCTTATTACCAGCTAGTTTAGGATCTTTATTTAATTCTCTAACAGCCCAATAAGCTTTGTGCTCTAGTTCTAAGGGTAAATGACAAGCTTTCCCATAAACCATTTTATAAGGTGACATTCCCATGGGGTTTTTATAGGCAGTTCTATAAGCCCATAATGCTTCCTTCAATTTACTAGCCCAATTCTTTCTAGTTTTATTAACAGTCTTTTGCAAGATAGATTTAATTTCTCTATTTGATAGTTCTACTTGCCCACTAGTTTGAGGATGATAAGCAGAAGCAATTCTATGATTAATGCCATATTTAGCAAGAGTTTTTCTAAAACCACCATGAATAAAATGAGAACCTCCATCAGTCATAATATATCTAGGAACTCCAAATCGAGGAAAAATAATATCTAAAAGCATTCTTAAAGAGGTCTCACCATCAGCACTTTTTGTAGGTATGTCTTCCACCCATTTAGTAACATAATCAACAGCAACAAGTATATGAGTGTTACCTTCTGAAGAGGGAAAAGGTCCCATGAAGTCAAATCCCCAACAGTCGAACGGTTCAATAACAAGAGTATAATTCATAGGCATTTCATTGCGTCTGGAGATATTACCAACCCTTTGGCATTCATCACAAGATAAAATAAACTTCCTTGCATCTTTGAAGAGAGTTGGCCAATAAAAACCCGATTGTAGAACCTTTTGCGCGGTTCTATCTCCGGCGTGATGTCCTCCATAAGCACTCCCATGACATTTACTCAATATCTCCTGCTGTTCATATTCGGGAACACATCTTCGCAGAATACCATCCACTCCTTCTTTATATAAGTGTGGGTCATCCCAGAAATAATGCCTCAAGTCATAAAAGAATTTCCTCCTTTGCTGAGCTGAAAAGGTCGGAGGCAAGTACTTGGAAACAATAAAGTTAGCATAATCAGCATACCAAGGACTGTCTCGCGAGCTCACCTTTATTACAGCCAATTCTTCATTTGGAAAACTATCATTAACAGGAACAGGATCATAAGAAATATTTTCCAATCTAGACAAATTATCAGCAACAGGATTATCAGCACCTTTCCTATCTACAATATGTAAATCAAATTCTTGCAACAGAAGCACCCATCTAATAAGCCTTGGCTTAGCATCTTTCTTTTGCATAAGGTATCTGATTGCAGCATGATCAGTATGAATAGTAACTTTTGAATCAACAATATAAGATCTAAACTTATCACAAGCAAAGACTACAGCTAACAATTCTTTTTCAGTAGTAGCATAATTTCTTTGAGCAGCATCAAGAGTTTTACTAGCATAATGAAAGCGAGTACAAAAAAAGACGAAGGTAGTGGGGGCAACTCACTATTGAACGGAGAGAAAAGAGAAGTAATTTGTCCTGATGTTTCGAGGTCTCAAAAAAAGGGCGATGCGCCTGGGTCATTCCTTTGGGTCATTCCCTAGTGTGCGAGCTCATTCATTTCAGTTCGTTTCTAGTTGCTTGCTGTTTTTGGCTTGCCCCGAGGTATTCCTCGGAGGATAGTCGCCAATTAAAAGGAGACATTTTCGAGCCTGCCTTTAGCCTTGGAAGAACTATTTGTTAATAAAACTGAGAAAATTAATTCGGAAAGAATTTTTTTTAATCTTACTGATTCGACTCGGATAGTATAGGCTGCGCCAAGTTAATTCCCGGGGTTTTTTAAATCCGCTACTCCCCTTTCCCAAAGTCTAGGTGGTTCCATTTTTTTTTGAATCGGAGTTGAAATTTCCCAAGAGAGGGGCTAGAGCTGTAACATTCAATTTTTTATTTACTCGCTGTCCAAGAACAGCGCCTACAGCAAAATCACTAGCATCACACATAATTTCAAATGGTAAGTTCCAATCAGGAGGTTCAACTATAGGAGCAGTTGTTAAGGCTTTCTTTAGAGTTTCAAAAGCTTCCTTACAATCATCATCAAAAACAAAAGGTACATCTTTTTGAAGAAGATTAGTAAGAGGCTTTGAAATCTTAGAGAAGTCTTTAATAAACCTCCTATAAAACCCAGCATGACCAAGAACACTACGAATACCTTTAACATCCCTAGGATAGGGCATCTTCTCAATTGCTTCAACTTTAGCTCTATCAACTTCAATACCTCTCTCGGAAATTTTATGTCCCAATACAATTCCTTCATTAACCATAAAGTGGCATTTCTCCCAATTAAGAACAAGGTTAGTTTCTTCACACCTCTGCAAAACTTTATCAAGGTTCCGCAAACAATTATCAAAAGAATTCCCATAGACAGAAAAATCATCCATGAATACCTCTACAATACTCTCGCAAAAGCCATGAAAAATAGCAGACATGCATCTTTGAAAAGTAGCAGGAGCATTACATAAACCAAAAGGCATACGTCTATAAGCATAGGTTCCATAGGGACAAGTGAAAGTGGTTTTCTCTTGATCCTTAGTTTTAACAACAATTTGTGAAAACCCAGAATAACCATCAAGAAAGCAAAAATGAGTATTTTTGGATAACCTTTCTAACATTTGATCAATAAAAGGCAAAGGATAATGATCTTTCTTAGTAACTTTATTAACTTTACGAAAATCAATGCACATTCTATAACCTACAACTACTCTTTGAGGTATGAGCTCATCATTATCATTAGGCACAACAGTCATTCCTCCTTTCTTAGGAACACAATGCACAGGACTAACCCATCTACTATCAGCAATAGGATATATAATACCAGCTTCAAGAAGTCGTAATACCTCATTTCTTACCACATCCTTCATCTTAGGAATTAGACGACGCTGAGGTTCAACAACAGGCTTCGCATCATCTTCCATATTAATGGCGTGTTGGCAAATAGAGGGAGAAATCCCCTTCAAGTCATCAAGAGTGTAGCCAATAGCACCTCGGTGTTTCTTCAATATTTCCAATAGCCTTCCTTCTTCAAACTCTGTAAGCTTAGAACTAATAATAACAGGATATATTTTCTTATCATCAATATGAGCATATTTAAGATTATCAGGCAAAGGTTTTAAATCAAAGACAAGATCTTCCTTTGGTGGCGGTGTTGTACCCAAATCTTCCACCGGTAAATCATGCTTAAGAATAGGTTGGCGAAGAAAAATTTCCTCAAGCTCATCTCTTTCTTTCCTAAAAACTTCACTCTCGCTATTCTCCAAATGTTGCTGCAAAGGATTATTAGGAACAAGAACAATAGATGCACACTTTTCAAATTTAAAATCATCATTAGGCAAATCAGCTTTATAAGGAGTTTTGGTAAATTTAGAGAAGTTAAACTCATAAGATTCACCAGCAAATTTAGTCAAAATTTTCTCTTTCTTGCAATCTATAAAAGCTCCACAAGTATTTAGAAAAGGTCTACCAAAAATGATAGGACAATAATCACTAGCAGCAGAACCAAGTACCAAAAAGTTGGCAGGATATTTAATCTTACCACATAGAACTTCCACATCTCGAACAATACCAATTGGAGAAATAGTTTCTCTATTAGCCAGCTGAATAACCACATCAATATCTTCAAGTTCACAAGAATCAATTTCGTGCATAATCTCCGTGTAAAGCTCATAAGGAATAGCACTAACACTTGCACCAATATCACATAAACCATAATAGCAATGATCACCAATTCTAACAGATAGCATAGGAACACTAACTTGTTTGGGTTTATTAGGACGTGAAACAATATTAGAAGCATCTTCACAGAAAATAATATGACCATCCTCCACATTTTCAGTCACAAGATCTTTAACTATTGCAACAACAGGTTCAACTTTTATTTGTTCTTCAGGTTCTATAGGTTTCTTTTCGCTTTTATGAACTGCACTATTTATAACAGAGTACTCCTTCATTTTAGCAGGGAAAGGAGTTTTTCAATATAAGCTTCAGGAATAACATGATCAACAGTTTCAACTACAACGCATTTATTAATAGATGAATCAATTTTATCTTTATACGGTTCATGATACTTATCAAAATTCTTCTTAGGCAATTCATAATGAGAGGCAAAAGCTTTATAAAGATTTGCAGCAACTTGAGAATCAAGACCATAAGTAGCACTCATATTACGAAATTTATCAGTATCCATAAAAGCTTCAATGCATTTGTTATCTTTATCTTTACCTGATTCTCTTTCTTTGTCGATTTCCAATACTTCATTATTTTCCTGGATCCGATTAAGAAGGTCCCTTTTAAACTCTTCCTTATTGCGCGTGAATGATCCGTAACAAGAAGTATCCAAAGAAGGTCTTATCTTCAAAAGAAAGTCTTGCATAGAAATTATCAATAATAACATTACCAGGAAGCTCATGAATGGGGCATTTGAGCATTAAAGACTTCAATCTCCCCCACGCTTGGGCAATACTCTCTCCATCATGAGGCCAAAAATTATATATGCGGTTCCGATCCTTATGAATTTCACTTGGAGGATAGAACTTAGAATAAAACCGGGGCACAATATCATTCCATTCAAGAGAATCCCCATTATCCAATAATTTATACCAATGCGCCGCTTTACCAGACAGCGATATAGAGAATAGTTTCTTCCTCACTTCATCCATAGCAATACCTGCACACTTGAATAAACCGCATAATTCATGTAAAAACAGTAAATGATCTCCTGGGTGGACAGTTCCATCCCCTGTATAACGGTTATCCACTACACGTTCAATAATTTTCATAGGTATTTTGTATGGTATCTCTTCCTCACCTGGCGCCTTATCCACTACCTTTGCAGTAGTAGTAGATTTTCCAAACAAACATTCGAGAGAAGATCTCTCCATAATGAATTATAGCAGCATGCAGAAATAAAATCAGCACTAACAGTAAAAGTTTCCCTTACCAATTCCACTTACCAATAGCGCTTCACTCCCCGGCAACCGCGCCAGAAAATAGTCTTGATGACCCACAAGTATAGGGGGTGTATCGTAGTATCTTCGATAAGTAAGAATGTCGATCCCAACGAGGAGCAGAAGGTGTTGACAAGCAGTTTCGATGAAAGAATTCACTGTAAATGCTCACAGACAAGTATTCAGGGGGTTTTGATGTAACAGATGAATAAAGTACGAGTAAGTAAAGTGTGAGAGTAACAATTGCAGCGAGTGGCCCAATCCTTTTTAGCACAAAGGACAAGCCGGTTTGTTTACTTATAATGACCAAACGTTCCTGAGGACACACGGGATTTTAGTCTAGTGCTTTCGCTACATATGGCTAATTAATCTTCATTGTTTTGATAAGTGTTGTGTGGGTGAACCTATGCTAATGTACCGCCCTTCCTAGGACTAATACATACTTGTGATTATACCCCTTGCAAGCATCCGCAACTACAAGAAAGTAATTAAGATAAATCTAACCACAGCCTTAAACTCTGAGATCCTGCTATCCCTCCTGCATCGATATACCAACGTGGGTTTAGGTTTCTGTCACTCCGGCAACCCCGCAATTAGCAAACGAATACAAGATGCATTCCCCTAGGCCCATGAAGGTGAAGTGTCATGTAGTCGACGTTCACATGACACCACTAGAAGAATAACACCACAACTTAAATATCATAACATTGAATATTACTCAACCATGGTTCACTACTAACATTTAGACTTCACCCATGTCCTCAAGAACTAAACGAACTACTCACGAGACATCATATGGAACATGATCAGAGGTGATATGATGATGAATAACAATCTGAACATAAACCTTGGTTCAACGGTTTCACTCAATAGCATCAACAACAATTAGAAATCAATACCGGGAGAGTTTCCCCTATCAAACAATCAAGATCAAACCCAAATTGCTACGGCGGTGATGATGTGCAGCGGTGGAGATGGCGGTGATGATGGTGGAGATGATGGTGATGGTGATGGAGATGATGTCCAGCTCGATGACGGTGACGATGGCGTCGATTTCCCCCTCCGGGAGGGAATTTCCCCGGCGGATCTCAGCCACCGGAGAGCTCTTTTCTCTCTGGTGTTCTCCGCCCCGCAGAGGCGGCTGTAACTCTTCGCGAGGTACCCTCTGTGGCTTAGGTCTTCGGGACGAAGGATTTCGCGAAGAAAAGGAGGCGAAAGAGGCTGTGGGGCCCCCTCACCACCAGGTGGCGCGGCCAGGCCATGGGCCGCGCCGCCCTATGGTGTGGGCCCACCTTGGGTCCACCTGGCTCCCCCTTCTGGCTTCCTTCGTCATCTGGGAAAATAGGATTTTTGGTATAATTTCCTTCCACAGTTGATCTTCCGAAATATTGCGTTCTGACGGTGCTTTTTCCAGCAGAATCCTGGCTCCGGTGCTTGATCCTCCAATAATGATGAAACATGCAAAATAGATGAAATAACATAAGTATTGTGTCCAAACATGAAATATATCAATGAATAACAGCAAATTATGATACAAAATAGTGATGCAAATTGGACGTATCAGTAACAGTACTTTTCTGGCGTCGTTGTGTTTGTGCTCGAAGCTATTTCCTTTAGATCCTGCAATTGCATCTTTTTGTTTCTTGTTTACACTAGTTAGGCATAATGGAAAACAACAAAAATATGAGAGATCTTTATGAACTTTATCTTGAATTAGGACATGATGTGTTTGAAGAGAGAATTAAAAAACCCATGGAACTTTATATGCATGCTAATGGGAATGTTATTAATATGAATGCTTTGAACACTATTGTTGCTAATGCTATGGAAAATTCTAAGCTTGGGGAAGCTGGTTTTGATGAGCATGATCTTTTTAGTCCCCCAAGCATTGAGGAGGAAATTTACTTTGATGATACTTTGCCTCCTATTTATGATGATTATAATGATAGTAGTCTTTTGGTACCGCCTGTTATGGAGGATAAATCTAATTATGATTACAATATGCCTCCTATATTTGATGATGAGAATAATAATGATAGCTACTTTGTTGAATTTGCTCCCACTACAACTAATAAAATTGACTATGCTTATGTGGAGAGTAATAATTTTATGCATGAAGCTCATGACAAGAATGTTTCATTTGATAGTTATATTGTTGAGTTTGCTCATGATGCTACTGGACATTATTATGAGAGAGGAAAATATGGTTGTAGAAATTTTCATGTTACTAAAACACCTCTCTATATGCTTAAAATCTTGAAGCTGCACTTGTTTTATCCTTATATGCTTGTTGTATTATGCTTCATGAATTTGTTTATTTACAAGATTCCTATGCATAGGAAGCATGTTAGACTTAAATGTGTTTTGAATTTGCCTCTTGATGCTCTCTTTTTGCTTCAAATACTATTTCTTATGAGTGCATCATTAAAACTGCTGAGCCCATCTTAATGGCTATAAAGAAAGAACTTCTTGGGAGATAACCCATGTGTTTATTTTACTACTGCACTTTTATTTTATATTTGAGTCTTGGAAGTTGTTACTACTGTAGCAACCTCTCCTTATC